>NC_142887.1:7510000-8846875 GCF_051225735.1 Oryctolagus cuniculus
CTATATAAACATGTAATGTATACTGCCCAAGGTAAGCTCCCCTCCAGGCCATGACATTTAGGTGCAAATACATTAAGAATTTTATTTTCTTAATGACTATAACCTTATGCAGTCTCCTTCCAGCCTCAGGTTGTGTGTTTGATCTCAAACACTACTTGGGCAGACGTTTTTTAGAAAGTATCTTTGGTACTGTTTGCATAGAATAACTTTCCACTCTATCATGTTTTAAGAGACTCTCCTGTAAGTATCATTTCATTTTGATCCAGAGAGACATTTATTTTTATCTTTTAATTAGGAGATTCAATCTCTTTACATGTAATGCAATCCCTAATGCATTTGGAATAGAAACTTAGACTGCATTTTTTGTTTTTCTTGTCTGTTTAATCTTTTCTTTGGTCTCTTTTCAAATTGGAAGAGGATTACTGGGTGGGCTTTTTGCACGGTGGTTCAGAGGCTCCTGGGGCTCCCATGTCCTGTACTGGAGTGCCTGGATCCAAGTCCAAACTCCACTTCCTGCTGGTGCTCATCCAGGGAGGCAGCAGGGATGTCTCAAGTGCTTGGACCCTGCCACTCAGTGGGAGACCGGAACGGAGTTCTGGGCTCCTGGCTTCAGCCTGGAGTCTCAGGGCTGCCCTGGGCATTTGTGGAGTGAACCAGAGCATGAAAGATTTTCAGTCTGCCTCTGAGTCTGTCTCCCTTTCAAATAAAATACAAATAAACAAAAAATTTTAAAACAAAAAAGCTTACTTATATTTCCTCTAAAATTTGGAAATTATAATTTTATGATTCTTTTAAATGATTACCATGGATATCACAATACAGATATTTGACATTGAAATTTTATACTGATTCTTACTATTCTCATCTAGAAGAAAGTGAAATCATAATTGTTTGACTTCATTGATGCTCCTCCTAATTACAAAACATGCACTGTGCATTTTATCACGTATGTCACGTATGTCTGTGTACATGTGTGAGCATGTGTGTTTGTGTATTCAATGTCTTGTTGATTTTTTGGTGATTATTTCATTATTTCTGGTGGTTGTCATTCATTTTGTGTATTTGCACTTGTAACCCTTCTGCTGATTTCTCTCCTTCTTGCTTTCCCCTGAGACTTGAGATTATTCCACTCATCCTGAAGATCTCTCGCTGTCCCTTGCTCCTGTGTGGGTCTTTTCATAACAACGGTAGCTTCTATTTGTTTGGAGAGTCCATATTTCACCACCTTTTTTTTTTTTTAAAGATGTACTTCTTTATTTGAAAGGCAGAGTGATTGGGTGGGGGAGAGAGAGAGAGAGAGAGAGAGAGAGATTCCTTCCTCTGGTTCACACCCCAAATGACTTTAATGGCCAGGGCTGGGCCATGCTGAAGTCAAGAGACTGGAAATCCATCCAGGTCTCCCACGTGGGTGCAGGGGCCCAAGGACTTGAGCCGTTTTCTGCTGCTTTCCCAGGCACATTAGCAGGGAGCTGGATCAGAAGTGGAGCAGCTGGGACTTGAACAGGCACTCCTGTGGGATGTGGGTATCGCAGGCAGGGGCTTAACTAGCAGGTTCACAGTGTCGGCCCCACCATCTGTTTAAGAGGTATTTTTGCTGAGGTATTTCCAGCTATTTTGGCTGCGAAGTCACCTGAAATGTATATTAGAAATTAGAAAGGTAATTAATTACCTCTAATTAGAAAGGTAACAGTGAATGATGAAACAGCCCGACTTCGGGCCTGGACAGTGGAGAAGGGCCTCAGATCTGCTCGAGTTCAAGGGTCTGTTCAGTAGGGTGAGGACCACAGACGCGCTCTCCTGCTGTTGTCTTACAGAGTGGAAATCGTTGCTTTTAGCTATCTCGCCTAAGGGACACTCAATAACTGCCAATAACGTCGTCAATAATGATAGAATTATCTCAAAGATCCATTCTGTTCTCTGCATCCTCCGCTCATAGCAACAAATAGAGCAGATTTAACAATGTAAAGATGAATGATCAGATTTGATGTTTTAAAGATTGTTTTTTGTTACTGAATTCTTTTCATTCAATTCTTGCCAATCCCTTACTCTTTGATGTTTGTCATCCCCCTGAACCTTCTCCTGCTGCTGCTCCACGTAGACAGAACGTGGTCTCTCAGGCTTGTGTCAGCACACGGAGCTCCCCGAGAGGGAGGCCTCTCACGCTCTGACTTGGTCCTGCACACACTGCTCATCAGAAGCTCTTTCCTGCTGGCTCAGTAGTTTCAACAGCATCTTCACAAGTCCTTACAAACACAGATGTTTGCAAACCTCACAGCTTGCATATTTTTCAATTAAAAACTAATTCCTGCACTAGCATCGCCTGTGACCCCAACCCTTCCAGAGTGCCATCTGTTTTGTTAGCTTTGTCGTTCAAACAGGGGATTGCTTGCTTGTTTTTCCTGGAGGGTGAATGAAGTTGAACTCCTCCCCACATGTCCTACACAGCAATCACCATTCTTCTCATCTTAATTCTTCCGAAACTGAGCAAGAAGTTGAGCAAACAGGGGAAAGCGATCTCGAATTTTCTCCAAAGATGCTACTTCATCTACAATTGCATCTTATTGAGCCTTTGTATTCATTGTTATAAAACTGTACTTATTTGAAATGCAGAGAGAGAGAGAGAGAGAGAGAGAGAGAGAATATACCTCTGCTGTTCACTGCTTTACTTCCCAAATGTCTGTAACAGCCAGGGCTGGACCAGGAGGAAGCCAGGAGCGTCGCACTCCATCCAGTCTCCCACACGGCGGGCAGGGACCCAGGTACTTCCAGTGAGGTCTGCGTCTCTCAGGGTGCACGTTGGCAGGAAGCTGGACTCGGGAGCAGGGCCGGGCCTTGAGCGCAGGAGCTCTGACGTGGGACGCGAGTGTGCCAGCCTGCATTTTGAGAGCTGTGCCGCATGCCACTCCTGTGCTGTATGCACACATGCGTGTGCACACACACACACACACACACAGTCCTCTCCGTCAGTCTTCCCGATACTCGCCTTACAGTCTTAGTTTTTTCCAGAGATCCCCTGGTGACTTCTCTGTCCCTTTGGCTTCCCTGAGACTCTCCGTCTCTCCTGTAACTTCTTCCTTCCGATTCTCATTCATTCTGATTTCTAGACGTTCTCTTTTCTAGAACGGACTTGGAGCTAGCGGTTCCTGTGATGTCATGTTAGCGCCCTCCCCTGGGTAGGCGATCCCAGGCTGTTACCTCTTCCACATGGCTTCCGTGGCCATTAAGTCCAAACGAGTCTAATGTGTATTGTGGTTACTTTTTAAAGTTATGAACTACAAATATGAGAAAGTTTTCATTCTCATTTTCAGTGTTTTCTGATTAAAAAGTGCTTCAATTTACATTAATTACATGAACCTTCTGGAGATAATTAAAACAATGCTGTTTTGTGTTTGGCAGGAATACGTAGTCTCACTTAAAGGTGGAGGGCTCTATGTGAATCTTTCCATTGCAGCTGACTCAGCTAGGTGGTGTTCGTCCTTAGTAATTTTCTTCTTTTGCCTCATGCATCTGCAAATGAGATATACTAAATCTTCCTATCTTATAAATGATTGGCCAAATTCACCTAATAATCGTGACAATATTCACATTACTTACATGGCGTGGTTAGCGCGTGTGATTTCAGCTCATTGCTCGTTTCCATTGATTGTTCTTCAATCATTACTTACAGTCTCGTCACAGCTGCAGCATTTGTTTTGTTTTATTTTGTGTTTTGTTTTTGCCTTGAAAACCATTATCTCCAGAATTGGATAAAACTCCACCAGGTTTCCCATGGTTGGCATTCACTGTGCACGATTTTTCCTGTATTTTCCGTGCCATTGTAATTTTAATGACTTTTGTACTATGCTACGTTTAGTTTTACTCAGGAGGCAGAGAGACAGAGAGGCGGGGAGAGGGAGACACAGAGACAGAGAGTCATACAGACCAAAGGCAAAGCTCCGTCTACTCTCCACTCTCCAAATGCCCATAGCAGCCAGGACCGGGCCAGGCTGGCGCCAGGTGCCAGGATCTCTGCAGGTGGGTGGACAAGACCCAACGCTTTGAGCCGCCGCCCAGGCTCTGCATCGGCAGGAAGTGGGGGCAGGGTCCAGGGGTGGGATCAAATGCAGACACTGTAGTCTTGAGTGCAAGACCAAACACTCATCCCTGGGTTTGATTTTATAGATGTAGACATCAGGGTGCTATCCTATAATTTCAAATTGCACGCTCCTAACCACACAACCGAAGCACAGAACAGCAGGAGCGGGATTTAGCCTAGCTGTTAGATGGCCGTGTTCCACACGGAAGCACCTGGGATTGCTCCTCTGCTCCGACCCCTGAGCCCGGCTTCCAGGCGACACAGCGCTGGGAGCAGCAGTGAGGACCCGAGGAGAGGGCTTTCCGCCAGCCCCGTGTGGGACCTGGCTTGGACTCTCTGCTCCGGGTTCCAATCCCGCCACTCCTGACTGCTAAGGCCATTTGGGAAGTGAACAGGAGGCTGAGTATGCTCTCTCTCTCTCTCTCTCTCGCTTGCTCTTGCTCTCACTCTCTCCCCCCTCCTTTGTCTTATGTCCTCTCTCTCCTTCTCTTTCTGCCCCTAAGTAAAATTGCGTATGTAAAAACTAAATTACCAGAGTTCAGTATCATTACTATTACATTGCCTGAGATGTGGACATCATCTGACTTTTAATATCCTCCAATTTCATCATGGTTAAGTTCATCCCAATTCTCACTGTTTTATATGTTTCAAGCCTGCTTAACTTTACCTACCGTATGCTATTTAGAAATGGACTTTAGAACACACCACTTGGGTTCTGACGCAAATTCCTAAGCGGAAGCTGAGCTTTTCCATCAACTTTAAACCATTCTAAGGTTTGGTCCTTCAGCCACCACCTGCATTCGCTCTTCCTCCCTCTCCTGCAGAACATTTGCTCGCTCCAGCCTCCAGCTCTCTTCTTCACTTCTTGAGTATTTTCAGTGCTTTGTCTCTGTGTTGTGTTCTGGGAAGTTTCCTAAGATCTATGTTCCAGTTTATTAATTCTGTCTTCCCCTCAGTGCTTGTTTTTTAAGGGGAAAATACATCTCTATGTCTCTCTCTATATATATATTCCTACGTGTATATCCACATGTCTGTATCTACATCCGTCTTCCTCAACATCGACACTGCACCTGCATCCATGTGTATGTAGACATATATGGGTACATTTTTGCATATGTGCTTACATGTAGGGGATAAGTACATACATTTAAGATAATTTATTGTGACTAACAATTTATTTGCTTTTATTTATTTGAAAGAGATAAACACAGAGAGAGAGGGAAAGAGAGAGAGAGAGAGAGAGAGAGAGAGAGAGAGATTATCCACCTGCTAGTTCGCTTTCTAAATGCCTTCAGACCAGGCTGAAGACAGGAGTCCAGAACTCAACCTGGGTCTCCCACGTGGGTGCAGGGACCCAAATACCGGAGCCATCCCCTGCTGCCTCCCAGGGTGCACTTTGGCAGGAAGCTGGATCAGAAACAGAAATGGAGCTTGACACCCGGCGTTCCCATTCCGACGTGGCCCGTGGGTGTCCCGTGTGGCATCTGTGCCACGGAATCCAGCAACCGCCTCGTGTCTGACAGTAATTCTGAAAGCAGTGCTGCACCGTGGTTAACACAGACTCTGGATTCCAACTAGGCCATACGGGTAATAATACTAATACCCATAATTAGTCCTTGAGAAGGGTCAGTTATGGGCATGATGTAGGCTGTGTCCCTACAGACACTGACTGCCACTCAGCGAGTCTCTGGGGCCCCGCCTCTGCACCACCTATTTTGTAGGAAAAGGAATCGGATCTCATGGGATGAGCAAGCTGACCCAGCCACCTCAGCGTTAGCTGTAGAACTGCAACGTGAACCCCAAGCAGTCGAGCATCGTGAGACCGGCTCAGTCCATGACAGATGCCCGGGCATGGCCAGTCACCTCCGGACCGGCAGGAGTCAGGGTGAGTTATCACAAACTCGCGGCACGGGTGGGCAGAACGGGCAGCTCCCCTCGTGTAGATGAGGACATCGAGGCTGCGGGTGGGCAAGGCCACGTTCACCCCCAGATGCCACAGCCTGGATTCCCCCGAGGCAGGCTGGAGGGAGAAGCTGTTTCTGTGATCTCTCCCGTGGCCACCCCATAGTGCCCCTGCAGGGATGACTGGGAAGAGAAAGGCGCACAGAGCTTGGACCCCAGAGGGACCGGCTGGCTGCCCAGCCATGCGACGAGGAGGAAGACCCTACAACCCAGCACAGGACGCAGGAGGAGA
Organism: Oryctolagus cuniculus; assembly: GCF_051225735.1. Classification (NCBI taxonomy): domain Eukaryota; kingdom Metazoa; phylum Chordata; class Mammalia; order Lagomorpha; family Leporidae; genus Oryctolagus; species Oryctolagus cuniculus. The sequence goes on from NC_142887.1 coordinate 7,516,270, forward strand.
CCCTGCAGCACACGGCCAGTCCAGACCCAGGGTGGCACATACCACATCTGCCCACCAGGGACTCGGGATGTCCAAGAGGCTGCTCACCACACACAGGAAACCACAGATGGCGATGTCCCGTGGCATAGGTGGTCTACCAAGGTGTTTGCACGAGGAGGGAGGAGGGGTAGGGAGACTTTGAGAAAGAGCCCCCCACAGGGCCCTCCCCCATCAGATTCTCTCAGAGAAAGGCCAACGATGGCAGCAGGCTGAGATTCCGCGTTTCTGCGCTGTGCGAGTTGGGAGCTCCCCGCCCTGCCGTTGATGTCTCTTCCGGGAGGAGCCAACACGTTGGCCTCTGCAGAGGGCACAGCGTGGCAATGTTGCTGCTTCTCTTGTCAGCTCAGCACACCCTTTGCTGGGACCCCAGCTCCTGGGCACTCTTCCCAGGGGCCCGAGCCACCCGGAAGAAATGCCTGCCAACTCAGGTCTTGGTAGAGAGCACAAATCTGGCCAAGGAGCTGTGTCTCCCCCGGGTCCTGGAAATGGAAAGCTGGTCCGTGAACTCCAGGTCCTCCCTGCTGTGTGGTTTAGTTGTGCGAGCTGCAGCGTGGCCTCACCCGCAAACTGTGGAGCAGCCATCATGGTGATCCGTAAGGAGTCGAGGGTGTACTTACAGCAGCCGATGCCGCAGGATGGGGCCTACAGGAGCCTCGGTGGCCAGGGGTAGAGGAGTCGACGTTTCTCCTACTACTATCCAACAGGAATAAAGAATACACCTCATTCCTAGCCTATCATATACCAGCCATTCCTACAGGAGATTTTAATGGTTTAAAAGCACTCATGGGGGCCGGTGCTGTGGCATAGTAGGTAAAGCCTCCACCTACGGCACTGGCATCCCATATGGGTGCCTGTTCTGATCGTGTCCTGGCTGTTGCACTTCCGATCCAGCTCTCTGCTGTGGCCTGGGAAAGCAGTAGAAGATGGACCAAGTCCTTGGGCCCCTGCACCCATGTGGGAGACCTGGAAGAAGCTCCTGGCTCTTGGCTTCTGATCGGTGCAGCTCTGGCCATTGCAGCCATTTGGGGAGTGAACCAGGGGATGGAAGACCTTTCTATCTGTCTCTCCCTCTCTCTGTAGCTCTGCCTCTCAATATATAAATAAAATCCTTTTTTTTTAAAACAAGCACTCACGGCCGGCGCCGTGGCTCACTAGGCTAATCTTCCGCCTTGCGGCGCTGGCACAGCGGGTTCTAGTCCCGATCGGGGCACCAGATTCTGTCCCGGTTGCCCCTCTTCCAGGCCAGCTCTCTGCTGTGGTCAGGGAGTGCAGTGGAGGATGGCCCAAGTGCTTGGGCCCTGCACCCCATGGGAGACCAGGAGAAGCACCTGGCTCCTGCCATCGGATCAGCGCGATGCGCTGGCTGCAGCGCACTGGCCGCGGCAGCCATTGGAGGGTGAACCAACGGCAAAGGAAGACCTTTATCTCTGTCTGTCTCTCTCTCTCTCACTGTCCACTCTGCCTGTCAAAACAAACAAACAAACAAACAAACAAAAAACCAAGCACTCACATAGCACTGAGTCTCTTCCATGTGCCAGGCGCTCCTCAGAGGTCGGAGAGGTGGGGTGCGCACCCTCGGGTCATCTGGAGGAGCCCCGCTGGCCGACCGTGCGTCTGGCTGTGTTTCCTTCTAATGCAAGCTGGTGACCCTGTAGGCTCCCTCTGCTGCTGCACTATGGCCCGAGCTCAGGCTGGACACGAGGCACACGCATCACCCTACTGTTCTAGAAGCCGAGTCTAAAGTGGCTTTTCCTGGGCTAACCTCCAGGTGTCCTCAGAGGTCTGCGTCTTCTGACACTTGGGGCGGCACCAGCTCTTGGTCGTTTTTGGCTTTTGGAGGCTGTGCTTCGTGGCTGCTGGCCACACTGCCCTGGCCTCTGCTCTCATCCTTCCATCTTCTCTCTCTGTCGCCATCTCCTGGGGACCCAGGAACCTTTGTGATCCCAGGGGGTCCAACCAGACAAGCCAGGATAACACCTCCATCTCTCCCTTTGCCACATGAGGTACCATGTTCCTGGGTCCCGGAATGACAATGTGGGCATCTTTGGGGCACAGTTTTTCTGCCCGGGACAGAGATCAACATCTCAATACCCACATGTTTGCCTTTTCTCCTCCTAACTACATCATAGACTTTAGTTAATAATGGGGAATGCACGTGGCAAACGCATCATACCAATGACAGGCGTCAGTAAGCACACTGGATGGCCCCAAGGGACAGCTGGGAATCCTGCACTGCATCTCTGCAGCTCTGCAAGCCCCGAGCTGTTCCAAAATAAACACGTATTAAAATTGCATTTCCCACGCTCTTGGGAATGCAGAGAATCAGTACGGGGTGGAACAGTCCAGCGTGGTGCAGTTGGCTGACGGTAAGTCCGGGCTGCTGATGCCTTCATTGGGACACCCCTTTCTGTTAATTAAAGTGCCCACAATGACCGGCTTCATTCCTTGCTGTCACCTCTCCGGTGGCTTTTGGAATCTGAGAGTGTGACTCTTGATTAAAAGTAATTACACAGATAATTGCATGATTGCCCCGTGGTCGTACTGTGCAGGCAGAGGCCGGCGAGTTCCGTGGGGGTCTCCGTGGGGAGATCTCGCCTCTCGTCAGCTCGGAGCCCCCCTTATCGGGTGGGGAGCCAGATCTGACCGGCAGGCAGGTGGAGCTTCTGCCCCTCTGCACGCTTTCTAGATTGAAGTCATTTCAAGCTCTGTTGAATAAAGGCTCGTCTTCGCCGGCTGACGTCCGTGTTTTCTGGCTTCAGCGCTTCTGCTGTGGGAACTTAAATGCTTCAAGAACAGTTACATAAGAGCCGGACAAGTCGCTGCAGCTCCCGTGTGGGAGGAGAGCCAGGGGAGAACAGGTTGTCAGAGCTGGTGTAGAGCATGCCTGCGGCTAAGAATAACAGAAGCCCTGGTGTTGTAACTGGAAGCGAGGTGCGGGGACATTACAACGTTCAATTATCTCGATGCTTCGAGGCAAATGTTCCCAGCGCAGAACCACCGGCTGCTTGACGCTCCACAAACGAGGCTGTGTTTCTGGTTTGCTGCCCGTTGGGGGCAGGCAGAAGCACATGTCATTCAGCCTGTCAGCCCCTTGCCACTCTCCCCTCCCAATTAACACACCTGTTACTAATCTCGGGAGAGCCGGTGCCCTTTAAGGTCGTATGAGGGCAAAAGGAAGCGCGAATCTGGGGGGAGATATCACAGGGCCATCGAGGGCCGCATACGATTGGTGACCTTTTGTCTCGGCATTACAACACCGCAACCTCATTTTCCTCGTATCTATCCCGGCTTCTCTGCCACGCTAACCATCCCTGTTACCCTTTCTCAGTGAGGACACACGGCCACATTCGCCGTTTCAGAGCCACATTGAACTCATCCGTTACACGCTAAGAGGTCGGCCTCACAGCAGTCGCAACTGCCTGTCACGTGACGTCCACGGGATGTCGCTGCCTCCTCGCCATGAGCTCCTGATGACAGACAACGTCCCCCTGGGGAAGCAGTGACGGGCTGCCCCCCCCCCCCGTCAAATCTGGCCCCTCTCTTGCCTTTGTAAATAAAGTTTTATTGGGACACCATCATGCTCAACGACCTATGTGTTGTCTACCATTGTTTTCCCAGCAGAAAGGTGGCGCTCAGCAGGTGCAAATCTGTCCACGTGCCCCGTAAAGTTAACACGCTTCGCCGGTGAGAAGAGCTTGCCGGTGTCCGGTCTAAAGAAAACTTCGGCGTTTCCCCCACTTTACAGAGCAGGAAATGAAGGCCTCAGGAAAGTAACCTGGACAAGAGCTTGCAAGCAGGAGGCCCGGTTCCAGCCTCTCCACCTGACCCAGGGGTCAAGGTCTCTCCACCCGACCCAGGGGTCAAGGTCTCTCCACCTGACCCAGGGGTCAAGATCTCTCCACCTGACCCAGGGGTCAAGGTCGCTCCACCTGACCCAGGGGTCAAGGTCTCTCCACCCGAAGGCCACACCTCCTGCCAGCCAGCTGCAGCCAGCAGCCCAGTGTTCCGAGTGTGGTGCGTCTCTTCAATTGCACGCACGTAGTCTTTCCAAAGAGATTTCTCGTGCCTACGAAGCCACTTGCCCCCAGGAATTCAGCACACTTGGGAAGACAGCAGCCTGCTTGTAACATGAGGGCAGCGGAATCGCAAGGCCTCTGTTTCTGTCACTTGTCTGGAAGACAGACAGACAGGGACAGGAAGACAGATGAAGAAAGAGCTCCCATCCACTCCCCAGGGAGCGACAGCCTCCAGGGCTGGGCCGGGCTGCGGCCAGGAGCCCAGGACTCCATCCAGGTCTCCCACAAGGGTGGCAGGGCTCAGGGACACAGCCAGGTTCCATCAGCAGGAAGCTGGAAGGAAGAGGAGGGTGGGACTCCTGCCCAGACTCCTGGTTTGGGACATGGGCACCCAAGGGGCCTCCCCACCGCACCAAACGCTTGCTCCTGTTTCTACCATTTTTAGCATCGGAGTACTTTGGTTTCCAGTTAATTTTCCACACCTATTCCTTTAGCAAACTTCACAATCTACTCACTGACACCATTGTTTAATGAGGTCAGTGCCACCTCCCCCGGGCTCCCAGGAGTCACACTGGCTCACTTCCCTTTAGCGGCTAGTGGTTTCCAAAGAGGAAACACTGCCCGTTGGGAGTGTCCTGGGGGGACACTGTCAGTGGGAGCCAGGACTATGGGCTCCATTCATGAAGAACTCTGCGAGTCACACACACACAGACACACACAGACACCTACACACACACACAGACACACACACAGACACACACACATATTCACACACACTCACATTCACACACACAGACATGCACACACTCACATTCACACACACACTCACACAGACACACGCACACAGACACACACACACTCACACACAGACACAGACACACACACTCACACACAGACACACACACATACACACACACTCGCACACAGACACACACTCACACACAGACACACACACTCACACAGACACATTCACACACACTCACACACAGACACACACACACTCACACACACTCGCACACAGACACACACTCACACACAGACACACACACTCACACACAGACACAGACACACACACTCACACACAGACACACACACTCAAACACACACACAGACATGCACACACTCACACACACTCATACACAGACACACACACAGACACACACAGACACACACATACATGCACACACTCACACACACTCATACACAGACACACTCACACACAGACACACACACACACTCACACAGACACACAGACACGTCAGCTGGCCTCTCTGTGCGTCAGCTCCCTCATCTGGAAGTGGGCAGGGCCGTGGGCCATGCGCCCGTTACACAATGCCCAGTGCACTTGAGGCTTCGTGTGCGTCTGCCGCTCTGTGAGGGAGGGGAGCAGACGCAGCCCTTCCCACGCTGCTGTAGCAACAGCACCTATAACTGACACCTCGGGGTCTGGGCGTGGATAGGGACTCCCTTCTCGACATCGGGGGGACGTGGCGACAAGCGCGGGTGCCCTAAAGGCCGCAGGGCTCTTTGCTCCTGGACCGACGGCCCCGTGATGTGGTTTGTAGAGCCGCTGGCTTCTGTCCGCTGCCCCCCGTCTGGTGATGCTGCCTCGTCTGCTCACTGCTGTTTCATCCCACACTTCGCTCTTCATGAGCTTCCGTGCGTTTCTAAACCCAAGAACGTGCGCAACAAGTCTTCTTCTCAGTGAATGCGCCGGGGGTTTCTACCGCAGTTTTCCGGATCCTCGGGGGTCTGCAGGTTTCCTGTACTCATCACGGACATCTGAGGTCCTGGGCAGCTCAGGCAGAACGTTGGCGCGTTGGCCCCGAGCCCCCACGCAGCTGGAGACGTTGTCGCTGACATCTGAGAGCAGCACCCGCAGGCTTCCAGCTGCGCACCTGCCCGCGCTGCTGCCCACGGCGTTGGGGCTGCATCCTCACCCCCACACCCGTGAGTCAGCCCGCCATCCCGCCGAGTGACAGTATACATGTTGACCTACTTAAATCCAGTGATCCCCTTGTAGCACGGCTGAGTTATGGACAGGAAGTGAATTAACTTCTTTGTCTGCAGCCAAAGGCCAGTGACAGAATCTGCAGAGAAAGTATGTCTGGGTAGCACCGAGCATGGGCGACACTCGCAGGCAAAGGGGCTCCTGGCTTGGGAGCCTCCCCGTCACCAGCCCCTCGGCTGTGCTTTCTCTCCAGCTAAGAGGACACTTCGGAATTAGGGAGAAAGAGATTGTCCTTCCTGCATGACACAACGTGGACTTCTAGAACAGGAATCTGTTCCCCACCATCGAGTCTAAACCCTGGCTTTATTTCTCGAGCCAACAAGCCTGAGAAATAGATAAAACTCGAAAAGTGCCAACGGGTTCAGACCTTCGCTACGTGAGATGAGCCAGTCAGGGAAGACAGGCCTGGGTGGGGCCCTGTACGCGGGGCCTGAGAGAAGTCGGATTCGCAGAGACGGGACTCTTTGTAAGGACTGTGCTGGGGGCGGGGGCGCGGGACCTGCTTGAGGGGCACAGGGTTCAGTTTTGCAGATGAAAATGGTTCTGCAGGTTACTTTGTCCACAGCATGAATGCACCAAACACGGTTGAGCTGCACACTTGCACACGGTCAGGACAGCTCACCCCCCGCTGTCTGCATTCTCCCACAATCCCCGCCCCCAAACCCTAAAACTCAGCCACTTAAAACAAAGCCCACCCTACCACCACCACCCACGACAATACACTGTTCAGTCCAACCCACTAGAAACTTTCGGTGGGAGTTGTTTCATGCGGGAAAGGAGGGGTTGGCTTGGAGGCGGGGACCGGGAAAGCAGTCGGAGGGGCTGCTGGGGTCCCGGCACGCCGTGCCAGTCACCTGCACAGCACACGGGGATGCTGGGAGCAAGGGGGAACCAAGGCAGCACCTGCCTCACCGTGTACCAAGCCCGCTCCACCGGCGCCCACCATGGGGGAGCAGTGCTGCCTGCCCGCCCTCCTTTCGCGGCTCAGGCCAGCACCAGTGGGCACTGCAGCGGCAAAGGGCCCCGGGCTGTCCCAGACAGAGTTTCAGGAGCACAGAAGTCATACAGGGTTCACAGGCCAATACTGGAATCCTGGGACGGTAAAGATGCAGAGGCAAACCCACCCACGCTGGAATGATCACTGTCTTTCAGGAAATGTAACAGGCGAGGTGGGAAGGGAGCAGCGTGAGTCCGAGACAAGGATGTCACTAAGGCAGCCCTGCAAAATGGGGTACAGACGACTTTTAGGGAGCGGAGCCGACGATGGGAGCGAGAGCAGTCTGCTCTAATGTGCGCTGGAGAGCGTCAGTCAACACGGCCGTTAACTTCAAGTTCCATCTCACACAGCTGCGGAGCGTGGAGCGCTCGGCTCGGCTTCCCCGGCTGCATGTGAGGCTTCCCAGCACGCTCGTCCCTCCCCGCACGCGACAGCGAAGCCGCTCTCAGGCACCCTGGGCTGAGCAGAGCCCTTGTGGCCGCTTCTCCTCTCCCACATCTTAGCCTTGAGCTCCCCGCCCTTACCAGGCTGTGGAGCATGGGACCGGGGCTTCTGCAAGGAGTCACAGCCCTGCCCAGTCCAACTCACACCCAGCAAACACCGGAGGACAGCGCCGTGCCCAGAGCCAGCTCCTCTCCATGAGGTCCCTGCCTCCAAAGGCTTGCTCCTCCTGGCCAGGTCTCTCCTAGTAGCTTCCAAGGACTTCAGATGTTACAGCTTAAACCTGTTTTTGCAAGTGTTTTACTCCCTCTCATTGGGGGATTTGGTTGGCTACCATCTTGGAAACTATACTCAGAAACAAACCCACCTTGCGTGTTTTCTGTTAAGTAGTCTTTAATGTGCATATTTTTGGTCTCGTGTACTTCTGCCATTTTTGGCTTACTTAGACACAATCCCAAACCTCTGAGCCTTCCAACATTCAGTCCCGGGCAGAGTGCACACACGCCTCCTAGACAAGGCGGGCGAAGATGAATGCCTCCTAGACAAGGCGGGCGAAGACTAATGCCAGTGCCTCAAAGCGAAGAACACCTGGATCAACAGCAGTTCCTCCAGCACTCACTGCGAGTGGCAGGCAGGGAATGAATTCGTTTGCTCAATAGACTTTTTGTTATTATCTGTAAGACACCCCTGATTGGTGCAAATAATAAGCTTTACACCAGGGCTGTTGGAAGGCGGGAGCGAGGCACTCCACAGTGACCAACGCAATCAAAACATTTCAGGTGCCAGTCCTTCTGAAATCTGGGGGGAGGACCTTTTGCTTCTGGGCCGTTGCATGCCGCGTGTAGTGTTGAGCGCATCACACCCAGCGCCACTGGGGGGACCTGTGCGCGAGAGCAAAGGTTCTGGGACAGCGTCCCTGCAGCTGGAGCCCCTCGCTCACCGGAATCCCCCTGTGCTTTGTGTCTGCCGATCACATTGGCCCAGGCGTTGGGCGGTTTTCTGCAACGCCATGGTTTCCCTCTGTGTGTGAACTTAGGGATCCTTAGTGAGCCAGCATGGGTCTTTCTGTCTTCACGAGCAGGCAGGAGAATGAATGACAAAGTCGCCTGTGCACGTGTTCTCTTCATGACTGGGTACCGACATTGGACGCTTTCCTAGCTAGGAAAGATGGTGGATTGGTTTCTGGGGCGTGCGTAGCTTTTTCCCTTGCAACTGCCCGCGATGAGAAGTAGACCCAAGATTTTCTTATCAGGGTCTGACAGGACCAGCGAGAGGCCCTCTCCCCGTCCTCCTCTTCAGTCCCATCTCATTCTCTTACCGCTCACTCAGGATGTGCCAGACACGCTGGCCGCACCCATGCTCCCCCGCACCTGCCCTGGGCCACGTCCTGGTGGGTTCCTCTTCTCCCTTCCCGTCTCGGACTGGAGCTTGCCCCAGGGAGCCCCTCCTGGTCGCCACGCAGGCCAGGGGCGCCCCGTCCTGAACTCTGCCTCGATGCCCGGGTTCCGCCTCTACAGAGCAGGCACTGCTGCCCGTGGGTCTGTAGCTCATGGCCTCGCTTTTCATTCCCCTCTTCCGCTGGGGAGCCAGGCGCTCACAGAGCACGTGGGTTTCCCCTCATCCCCAGGGTGTGCTCAGGAATCCGAACACTGGACACAACAAGTATTTGTTCAATAAGTTGACACATCAATTGAAATTAGTTTTAATGACTCTATGATAAGCTAACACATACACATTCTTATTAAAGCTGTTGTTGGCTATTCATACTGATGGATTTTTCTATGAGAAATATAACCAGGTTCTCGGCTTTCTCTGTTACAGATCAGCAATGCACAACGGATCTTCAAAGTTCACGGGAAATGCGTATTATGACAAAGCCAAGCCTGGATTGCAAACTTTTTTGCACCTAAATAAACGTATTTTTAAATTCCAATGTCCCTGCGCTCTCTCAAGCCCCCTCACTCTTCCTAATGGGCTCCCGGGGTGTGGACATTGTGAGACGCCACCCCAGGGCTGTGCTCCAGGCTCCCCTGGACCTGGGCTCTCAGAGGAACGTCAGCCACCCCCACGATGCGCTCAGCATCATGCGGGAAAACCCAGGAGGGGGCTGGCTTTGGAAGCGGCTTCCTCCAGCCACTCAGGCGCTCTCATGAAGACCCCGCCCCTCCACGCCTGCGCTCCACAGCCGCCCGTGAGCATCTCACAGGCAACAGCCCCGGTGTCGGGCACCCCGAGGTGTACGTGGACAGCCTGCTCCCGTGGAGCTCAGAGTCCAGGGGAGGGTGGCGTGAGGGCCGAGCGGGGTTCACACGCTCGGCTGCGCTCTTCTCTGAAGCGTGGATTCTTTAGCAGGTTATTCTCTCCATGGCGAATTCCGCATTCTCCCAGCAACAAGTTTGATAAGACGAGGGCTGCTTGTTTCCCCAGCTTCACGAGTGTTGCAGGGCAAGCCTGGACAAGGGCTGCGCTGGGTCCTGCTCTGAGCTCTGACCGGATCCCGGTGGCTACATCATAAAACGCCATAATTTCCTACACCTTAGGAAGGCGTTGGCCCCAGCTAAGCACACGGATGGGCGGTGGGAGGAGACTCTCAGTAAGGTCTGGGGTGCCAGCGGTGGAGGGCACGGGGCTCCCAGTGAGACAGAGAGCGCGGAGATTACTTCCTAAGGACGCGAGCTTCGCCGTGAGATAAGAATTCACGGAGTGCAGCCGTTTTTAAGGCTTCCGATGCAATTGCTGGTTATCTCCCGTGGGGTGCCAATGTACGTGTGCACTCATTCCCGCGCGATTTTTTAAAGTGATAGAAGATTTTAAAAATGCTCAGCATAGACCAAGTTGATTTGTGATAACCGAGGGCTTTCTCTAGAGGTGCTAGCCTGATACCGTCCATTAGTCCGAGTTTCAATTACGGCCAGCCTGGGGCCGTGGTATTAGCTTTCAGACACAGAGAGATAAAGAAAGAAAGAGCAAGAGCGAGAAGTAAGCAGAGATGGATCATCCCTGGGGAACACGGAGCCGTCTCCCGTGCAGACGACGGCGCAACTGTCCCATTCCACTCGGTAACGGCGCGAATAACTCTCCGGGAAGATGGCCGCGCTCTTCCGTTCTCCCTGGTGAGAAGATCAATATCGGGTTTTTCAATAACGCCTTCTCCCAGGTAACACTGAAGTCAAATAAAAGGGAACTGAAAGCAGAAAGGAGCAACAGCAAAAAAAAAAAAAAAAATGCAAGGTGGCTGCTTCCCGGTCAAATCCACGAGCAGGAGAAATGGCACAAGAGAAGCTGACCAGATTAGCAAGTCATCCAGCTTTGGGAGCTGCCAAGCCACCTCGCCACTCAGCCTGCGCTGCCTGTAAGAAACACCTCTGGCTGGGGTGGCCGTGCCCTCTGGGAAGGGTGTTTGCAGCCAGCTCCCTCACCGTGCTGGGGGAGAAGCCAATAGAAGTGCTGCTGCCCATGGCTCAGGAACCCCGTGCCCTGGGAGGGGCCTCGTGCAGGGCCCGCCCCTGCGTTTGACAGATGGGAAGTCCCCAGCTGCAGTCTCCCTGGCTAGTGGGGGGCCCCGGGGGGGCTTCCTTTGCTGTCTCTCTCCCTCCTTCCAACCTTGAAACTTGAGTACAGCCCCTGGGTTTGCATGCCTGTGTCTCCTGGTCTCCATGGCAACACCCCAGGAACCCGGAGCAGAGAGAGAGGCTGTCAGGGTCCACTTGTGTCTGATGTTTTTGACCTAAACCAGAGCTGTTCAGTCCTGGGTCTAGGGACCAGTGAAGGTGCACACTGCTTTGTTGTGCGCTGAACGAGACGGAGCAGCATCCGGGCTCCACCCACGAGTGCCGGCAGCCTTCTCCAGCTGTGCCGACGCGAATGAGCACTGTCCACTGTCACTTGTCAAAAACAGCTTTATCCTCTGAGGTTTTGTTCGGGGGCCGCGGGGAAACTGGTGAGTCTCTTAGGAGGCACGGCCTGAGGAAGCAAGCAGCCGTGCTTAACTGAAACGGCGTTGACCCGACGCATCAAGGCTTTCGATGTTTCTGCTTTTACAGAGGTACCAGGTGCTTTGCAAATGGTCGCCAAAGAGCCTCGAAATGCACAAAGCAGAAAATAGAAGACCATGCTCCCGTCACGGTTCTCCTGAGGAAAACGTCCCCAGCATTCTCACACCTGGCTTCGTGGATGGCAGCGTTCTCACGCCCGGCTTCGTGGACGGCAGTGTTCTCACGCCCGGCTTCGTGGACGGCAGAGGTGGCTCGGGCTCAGGACAGTCTCGAGCCTTCCTTGAAGAAGGCGGGGGAAGGCGCACGTCCCCTGCTGGCCCTTCTGTTGGGTGCCCGTCCAGTGCACAGCCCCGGCACACTCTGGCTTGACTGCATCCCGGTGACACCGCCCTTCCGCGGGCCCGGCTTGCCTGGCACCTGGCCAGCCACCCTCACTCTGTGCTCGCTCTCTCCTGCCTGGCTTGCAGAGTCTCTGCCTGCAACTTTGTTATGCATTTCACTTTTCATTCTATTACCGATGGCTGTTGTCTCCCTTTCTTCTTTTTCTTTTTCTCCACTTGCTATCCTAGGCCCTCAGCAGCACTTCATGAAATAGTACAGACACATATCAGTGACCTGAGAGTCTCTGCTGAGTCGTCCTGCGCTCACGGCAGACATGGCTAATCGCTCCCAGCTCATTCCCATCAAGATCACATGTGACATCTGGGTTCCTTTTATCACTGCCGCCAAGGCTTCAGCTCTAACCGTGCTGTCGTTCTCCCTGCAAAGCCTGGCACCCATCGCCTTAGAAACAGAGGGGCTTTCTGATAACAGGTGATTCAAACAACTTGGACAAAATAAGGGATTTTGCCAGGGGGACCAGAGACACGGTTTTGAAAGCACAAGCTCATCGCTTTTTTTTTTTTTTGACAGGCAGAGTGAACAGTGAGAGAGACAGACAGAGAGAAAGGTCTTCCTTCCATTGGTTCACCCCCCAGATGGCCACTATGGCCGGTGCTGTGCCGATCCGAAGCCAGGAGCCAGGTGCTTCTTCCTGGTTTCCCATGGGGTGCAGGGCCCAAGCACTTGGGCCATCCTCCACTGCCTTCCCAGGCCACAGCAGAGAGCTGCACTGGAAGAGGAGCAGCTGGGACTAGAACCAGCGCCCATATGGGATGTTGGTGCCGCAGGTGGAGGATTAACCAAGGGAGCCATGGCGCCAGCTCCTGTTCTATACTGTTAAGGGGAAACACTAGACATTTCAAGGTGGAAGTCCCCCAAAAATGACAACCCATGTAAGAAGCACATTTTATATCAGGACGCGGGGCATGGTCGCACACATTCGAAACCAAAGCAGAACCCGTTCTGTGCACAGACCCGCCCGGCAGCGTGCTTGGACACCGCCCGCTGTCCACAAGGCTGCTCCGTTTCTCCAACAGTCGGTGCTAATCCAGCAAAGTCGTACACTGCTTATCTGCAGAGCGGCCGGGAAGAGGCTCTGGCAGGCAGCCCTGGCTCTGGGAACACTGGTGGTTTGGCATGTGCCTTGCTGAGGACAGGGGCTGCTGGCCCCAGAGCAGGGACCCAGCCTTCTAAAGCTGTCAAAATGGGCTCCTCTGGAGAACCATCGTGCCTGCAGTGACCAGTTCGATAAAGGAAATAAATCCTTGCACAGAATAAAATAAAGCAGAGAAGCTCACTCTGAAGAAATCCCAGAAACAACCGCCATTGCAATAATAAAATGGCAAAAACAACGTCTCTGGCCCAGAAACCGTGAGCTCTGCCAGCTTGGGCATGGCAGGCTAAGCAGACGCGGAGACCGCCCCCACCAGGGGCACAGCCACGGCTCTGTGTGGGTGAGGGGCTGCTGCCTGGACGCCGCGGCAATTCTCCATCAACCTGACAGCTGCTGCCTCCAGTGGTGCCCAGCATTGCCCTGAGGGAACTGGAACTCGGCGACTCATCTTGGTGCCTCTTGGTGCTTCTTTGACTAAAATAAAGGTTAATCAGCCGGCGCCACAGTTGGCTCACTAGGCTAATCCTCTGCCTGCGGCGCGGCACCCCGGGTTCTAGTCCTGGTCGGGGCACCAGATTCTGTCCTGGTTGCCCCTCTTCCAGGTCAGCTCTCTGCTGTGGCCTGGGAAGGCAGTGGAGGATGGCCCAAGTGCTTGGGCCCTGCACCCCATGGGAGACCAGGATAAGTACCTGGCTCCTGCCATCGGATCAGCGCGGTGTGCCAGCCACAGCGGCCACTGGGGGGTGAACCAATGGCAAAGGAAGACCTTTCTCTCTGTCTCTCTCTCTCTCTCACTGTCCACTCTGCCTGTCAAACTAATAAAATAAAAAATAAAGTTTAATCGAAAGATCCAAGCAGCGTTCAGAGTCGGGTTTATTGCAGATTCGGATTCCTTAGGAATGGTTTGGGTTGCTCTACAGGCAAAGGCTCTGGAATGATCGCTCTCCTGGTTGAGGGCCAGAAAGGTGCACAGTGGAATGGACTGCAGGAGAGCAATGGTGTGTGTTCAGCACACAGGAGAGGGATGAGCCCGTGTGCCTCTGCGCCCCTTGTCTCCCCCTGTTCTACATCTGTGTGAATTGTCAATCAGTTTCCTCTTTTCCTTCTTCTTAGTATTCCATGTGGGAAGTACACTCTACCGTTTGGTTTTTAGGTCACAGAACAGCCAGAGGGACTGTGACTAAACGGAGATGTAACCGCTGTGGCCGCGATGGCCATGGAGACCCTGAGACGGCCGTGGAAACACTGAGACAGGCGCTCTCTGCTTCAGGAGAGGCATCGGCTTGCGTCACTGGAACAAGGGGCTTAGGCGAAAGGGGACTCAGTACTGGGAGGGAGCCAGCGACCCCTGCCTCGACGGCCAAGCGTGTGGCCAAGAAAGAACCGACTTGGAGAAAGGCCACCCCAATTCTGAGGCCCAGGGTCATTGAGGAAGAGGTGGAAAAGTTCCCTGAGGCACCACAGGCTGGAACTAGCAAGCAAAAAAATCCCCACAGGCATCCCAACAGAACTGGCTGGAATGCTCTAGGTCCAGGCCTCCCTGGACCACAGCCCGGAGCTGCCCCCCGGAAGCAGGGGGCGGAGTGCGCTCCTCTTCCCGCTCTGTTCCTGTGAGGAATGAGCGACATTTGCAGGTCCCACCAAGACAGTCACAAAGCAGGCAACACAGAGGGCTTTGGGACCGCAAATCAGGACCCTGGCCACTGGATCACGCCCCTTCTTCTGCCAGCGAGCTTCTCGCACACCCATCTGCACGTGTTTAAAACCATGGAAAACCAGTCTGTATCTCCACCTTCCGACCCCCCTGGACGCAGCTGTAGGGGCAGGACCTCCTGCCATCTGCCTCCCAAGCCACGCCTTAAGATACAGCCCTCGTCTATACTCGGGGGAACAGTGGTTTTCTACTTACTACTCGCTGAAGTCTTTATTTAGTGGGGGGTTGAGCTTGTGGTTATAAAGGAAAGTGAAAGCATGCCATTGTGAAAGTTAAAGGAAAAATAAGAAAAGGAGGAGGCGGGAGGGAGGAAGGTTATGGTGGGAAGCACTTTATGCTCTTAAAACTGTACATATGAAATATAGGAAATTTGTTCTCTTTATATAAAACAGTTTAAAAAAACCCACGAGTCTGCAGATATATTCCTGCCTTCAAACTGAGCTCGAATGGAACTGAGACTCAGGATTTAAACATTAGTGGAAGACACACGTGGGGCGGGAGAATGGGTTGAAGACGCCACACCCATGTCATCAGATCATCGGGGGCCCTGATACCACATTCGGGTTTCTCTAGGGGCTTGGGGCTCGGGGCTCAGACTTGTGGCCATGTTGTGATAAGGACACGAGGCCGGGTCACGGGGAGCCAAGGTGCCACGAGCACACCCCATGCTCTGTCCTGCCTCGTGGGTCGTGCAGCCTGGGACATCCCCACAGCTATGCAAGTACAGCGAGCCCTGGACCATGGTGCCACCCAGGGAAGCCCATGGGATGCTGAACACCCGAGCTTATGGGTGCTGGTGACACAGGCACCTCTGCCAAGCAGGTGCCAGACCCCAGGCTGCCAGAAGAAAGCAGGTGTTCCAGGTAAGCCGGTTTGTTTGTGCAAAGCTTCCGGACACAGGGGCCTCTCTCGCACATGATGTCCCCAAGTCCAAGTCCCCAGACACCAGCCAAGAGCTAAGGACAGCAGACTCAATCTGGCTATGTCAACCTCTCTCTGCACACAGCCAAGCATGCAATCTGGAAAATTCTGTAGAAAGTCGCTTTGTGAAATAAAGATTTATTTTATTTATTAGAAAGGCAGAACGACAGAGGGAGAGACAGAGAGGGAGACCTTCCTCCTGCTGGTTCACTCCCCTAATGGGCCAGGCTGAAGCCAGGAGTTCAGAACTCCATTTGGGTCTCCCACGGGTATCAGGGGCCCAAGCACGTGGGCCATCTGCTGCGGCTTCCCCAGGTGCATCAGCAGGGGGCTGGCTTGGGGCAGCTGGGACTTGACCCAGGACTCCGATACCAGATGCTGGTGTCACAAAAGAGGTTAACTTCCTGTGCCACAATTCTGGCTCCAAAAGTAATGTTTTAGAAACAAATTCATGACGTGGATGAAAAGGAGAAGTAGGCGAACATGTGGCAGGTTAGTAGGGATTTAGGAAAACCAATGGAAAAACATCAGTCTCACCTGAACCTCGATTCCAACTCGCCCGACTCAGGCAGACACCCTGGAGGTAGTGGGGCCCCGCGTCCAGCTGGCTCCTGGGTGGGACTGGATGATTATCGATGATTCCTTCATCCAGGGAAATGTCCCCTGGATGATTGAGAAATGTCTCGAATGCCAAGAACTCCTGGAACACTTAGAGATCAACTAGGTGGAGGTCTGGAAATTGAGAACACAGTCTGATTCCGTGGTGAGAGAGCGCGGTCTGAACAGAGGCACAGCAAACGAAGGGTGCCAGCACAAACAAAGGGTGCCATCAGTCTCCGCCATCATTCTCTAAGGAGCACAGGGAGACTCACTCTCCTCTCCACCTTCAGGCCTGTTTCAAAGTTTCCATTTTAAAAAGGTGGAAGTAGCCAAAGATACACTGTTGCCTTGCAAGGGACTGCTGGGACAACCTTCCAGGAACCAAAAACGTGCAAGCAGGACTAGCAGGGAGGGGCCACGTCACCTGGAGCTTTCAGGAGATAAACACAGGCCACGCGCTGGTGCCTCCCGAGCTCTGTGTGGGTGCGGGACGAGTGTCTGCACGCCGCTCTGCTGGCTCTGTGTGCCGCCCTGTGACGGAAGGTCAGCTGCTTTTCCTTTTCAAGAATTGCTTTCTGGGCCGGCGCCATGGCTTACTAGGCTAATCCTCCGCCTTGCGGCGCCAGCACACCTGATTCTAGTCCCGGTCGGGGTGCCGGATTCTGTCCCGGTTGCCCCTCTTCCAGGCCAGCTCTCTGCTGTGGCCCGGGAGTGCAGTGGAGGATGGCCCAAGTGCTTGGGCCCTGCACCCCATGGGAGACCAGGAGAAGCACCTGGCTCCTGCCATCGGATCAGCGCGATGCGCCGGCCACAGAGTGCTGGCCGCGGCAGCCATTGGAGGGTGAACCAACGGCAAAGGAAGACCTTTCTCTCTGTCTCTCTCTCTCACTGTCCACTCTGCCTGTCAAAAAAAAAAAAAAAAAGAATTGCTTTCTGGACACCTGTCCAGGCACACACACAGGTGAAAATTAACTGGTGGTAACTAGCCGTATGCTAATTCTCTGAATTCACTGGACTTGAGCTCTCGATGGGTGTGTTCTTCGGAGGAGACCATCAGACACGACTCTGCCTCGCCTACCTCCTTATTCACTGTTCCCTCAAGTCATTAGTTCCCTTCCATGCAATGGATCTGGACCACCCCCGAGCCCTGCCCACCATCGGGTGCCGGCATCGGCATTGGCTCTCTGAGGTTATCAGAGTCCGAGGCTGGAAGATGCTGGGGTTTGCTGGGAGAGCAGACGCCCGAGAGAACCTAGGGACGGGTAAGTGCCCTGACGAGGATGGCTCTGACAGCACAGGCCAGAGGAGGAGGGAAAGGCTGAGCTCGATTTCCCTCTGAAACGGGGCTTGGTTAACGCAGCCCAGAAGGGAGCTGTTGGGAGGGCGTAAGATCAGTCACAGAGCCAAAGGCCAGGAGGGAAAGGGGCTTTGGAAGACACAGGAAGCAAACAGTGGTGAATGGGATGTGTCTGTTGCCACAGCAACAGATGGACAAGGGCGCCCCAACGTGTTCCACTCTGTGGCCGAGATTTACCCTTCCAGGGACAGCGAGAGCAAGCCCAGGCTGCTCACCGACCCATGGGGAGCCAGCACAGCAGTGGGCATTTTGAGTTACAGCTCCACCTAGGAAGCTAGTAGGAGGAATCTTCCAGAAGCTCATGGGAAGCGCCTATTATGAAAAAATCCACACATGGATTTCAAAACATTTTTTGCACCAAAATAAGTTTCTTTTAGTTTCATTTTCCATAAGCTTTATGAGGTCACTCATCCATTCTTGTGTTTGGGAAGGTGCCTGCCGGGCAGACAAATGCAATATCCCTGTGTCTGGTGCAGCCAGCAGAGCTAGGCACTGTGAGGGGAGGGGAAAGCGGCCCCCCGGGCAGTCAGGGCCGTGTAAACCAGGATGGCCATGTACCATGCACTGTGCAGGGAGGGTACTCTGTGGGTCAGTGTCGGGGGAGGCAGTGGTGAGGAGGAGAAAAGAGAAGGGAGAGAGAGGTGAGACGCAGAGACGGAGACTTACAGAGAGGAACAGGAAAAGCCGAGAGACAGAGAGAGAGGCACATGGAGAATCAGAGAGGGCGAGGTCTGTGGTGCTGGGACTGGGGAGGAGAGGGTGGCTGGTAACCAGTGCAACCGCACTCGGACCTGAGACAGTGGGGCCAGGTCCGGCAGGCGGCTGAGACTGATGTAGTCACCTTGGGGCCCGACACGGTCTCCCCAGCTCCAGGAAAGCAGGGCACAAGGTGACCACTGGCTTGGGGCCCCTTGTGGGGTCAGAGGAGCTGCAGAAGTGGGGGGGGGTGGGAGCTGAGTCAAGAGAAGCACACGGGGGTTGGTGCTGCGGTGGAGCCGGTCAAGCTGATGGCTGCAGTACAGGCATCCCATCCAGCGCCGGTTCGAGTCCTGGCTGCTGCACTTCGGATCCAGCTCCCTGCTAATGACCTGGGAGGAACAGTGGAGGACGACCCAAGTGCTTGGGCCCCTGCACCCACGTGGGAGACCTGGAGGAAGCTCCTGGCTCCTGGCATCAGCCTGGCCCAGCTCCAGCCGTTGCAGTCATCTGGGAAGTGAACCAGCGGGTGGAAGACCCCTCTCTGTCTCGTCTCCCTTTCTCTCCGTAACTCCGTCTTTCAAATAAATAAATGTTTAAAAAGAGAGAAGTAAACCAACGTGATCCACGGTGCAGTCATTGATCACCTTTTTCTCTGTTTCTGAAAGACTGGAAGGGAGCAGACTGAGGACTCCAGGGCCAAGGGCAGAGCTTTCACTCAAGGTACCCGCAGGCCGTGTTCACGTGCACCGTTGCATCATGGGACAATGCGGCACGGGCGGCGAAGAGCAGCACGTGCTGTCTTCAAAGGCTGATTCCTGCAGCGCAGGGCCGGGTCCCGTGCCCTGCTCCGCACTGGTCAGTGCCGGCCAGTCGCTCTCTGAGGCGCCGTTAGCTGCAGTCCTTAGCGGAGGCCTCCCACACACTTGGGATGTCCGGCACCTGTCCGTGAGCCAAGCGTGCTTGAGGAGCGCTGCTGCCGGAAGCAGCCCTGGACAGTGGCAGCTGCAAGTGACCGAGTGTTGTGTCCCTCCAAGCTCATCTGCTGAGACCCTAACCCATGGTGTCAGTGGGTGGGGTCTTCAAAGAGAAATTCGGTAATGAGAGTGGGGCTGCCAGCAACCCAGAAGAGCCCTCACCAGAGCCCAGGCCCCCAGAACCCGGCGTGCAGGCACCCAGAGCCCAGCTGTACAGGCACCCAGAGCCCAGGCACCCAGAGCTCAAGCACTCAGGCACGCAGATCCCAGGAGTGCAGGTACCCAGGCACCCAGAGCCCAGGCCCCCAGAGCCCAGGCCCCCAGATCCCGGCGTGCAGGCACCCAGATCTGTGAATGCAGGCTCACAGCCTTGAGCGTTGTGAGAAGTAAAATCCCGTTGTATCAACCACCCAGTCCATGGTGTCCTGTTGTAGGAGCCCAGGCAGACTCGACCAGTCCGTGCTGGCCCACACTTTCTGCTCTGTCACCATGGCCCGGGTTGCTTCTGCACTGACTTCCTGACACCCAGCGCGGCGATTCCCCTGCCCACGGCGGTGCCTTTGCTGCTTCCCCCTCCAGCACTGCAGAGTTCACCTCACCACCCACGTGACCCACTTGCAGCTGAGGCCACCTGAGGGTTGGGCTCTGGCAAATTCAACCCAGGCAATCTCATTCCGAGGGTCTCTCTCCATCGGGACCCCACCACAGTGTGCTGACCTGGTCACAAGGAGCTGGCCAAGGAGATATCGTGTTGCACATGGCCGAGAAAAGTGAAATGAAGATGAAAGCCAAGACGACGCCGTCAGCTCCGTGCCTCCTCGGTGTCATGCAGGCTGCTCCCGGCGGGGTTGGGGGCTGGAGCCCAGGGAGGTCGGGCGGCTCCACAGGCCCCTCGGGATGACTTCAGGCAGAAGAAAAGAAAACGTGCACCCTTCCCTTTCTCCCCATGCACAGGAGAAGAGGAACTGTGGGCATGAGCACAGACGGGCGCTCAGGCTGGAGCTGGGCTCTCTGTGCAGGAGCTCTGGCCAGAGCCCAGTGCGAGTCCGGTGTGGAGTCCGCTGGCCCCGAGGAGGTGTGCAGTCCTCGGTCCAGCAGCGCCGGGGCAGTCCCACATCCTGCTGTGGCACTGTGCCCCGCGAGAGGGAGCTGGGAGCTGGAGGTCATCCGGGTCCTCAGAGGTGACCGCCCACCCCAGGCAGCCGCCTGTGTCACAGGAGACAGAATCAGCCGTGCCAAGCGACAGCCATGCCTTTCACGGACCTCCTTCCTGATGGCTCACGCAAGCAAAACTCAGGGCCTATGTCCCCACGCTGGCTCTTTCCCGACACCTTACTGGCCCCGGCGTGTGCCTTGATCTAGAACTGGGCTCTGGTTGTGAATCCAGACACAGAGAAGTTTGAAAACTCCAGTCAGCTGTCAAGTTGTGTCTCAGCACTCGTGAGCCTGTAGCCGGAGGGCTCCTGAAATGCATTTTTTTATTATTTATTTATTTACTTGAGAGGCAGAGTTTCAGAGAGAGAGAGAGAAACAGAGAAAGAGGTCTTCCATCCGCTGGTTCACTCCCCAGATGGCTGCAACAGCCAGAGCTGAGCTGACCCAAAGCCACGAATCAGGAGCTTTTCCAGACTCCAAGCACTTGGGCCTTCGTCTACTGCTTTCCTGGGCCACCACAGGGAGCTGGATCGGAAGAGAAGCAACCAGGATTTGAACTGGCGCCCATACAGGATGCTGGTGCTGCAGGCAGATGCTTAACCTGCTACACTACAGCACCGCCCCCCTGAAATGCATTCCTTAAGCCTCGGCTTCCACCTCTGTCCGCGGCACTCCTAACGGAACGTTTCTCAGGAGCTGTCAAGGGTCCGCACAAAAGCACACGCAGAATCCCAACACAGGGCCTGATACAAGTGCATCATGTTGGCTGTAATATTAACACGTAAATGATGAGAAACTGTCGGAACACCCCAAGGTGAAATGCTGATTACGTATGGCAAACATGGGTGAGATATTTTTGACACTGAGACTGTGTTCATGAAGAACTGGAACAACACAGAGTTTACATGTAACTCCAGCTGAAGGACACGGGCTTAAATCCGGGCCACATGATCACAACACACCTAAAATTCATGGTGGAGAATTAAAGAAATGGACCAGCCCCTCACACGCAGCATACGTGGCTGAGTCCGTCTCCCTACCTTCTGCTCTTGCTGTATCTTTAAAATGTTCCATGGAGCCAGCGCCGCGGCTCACTAGGCTAATCCTCCGCCTTGCGGCGCCAGCACACCTGATTCTAGTCCCGGTCGGGGCGCTAGATTCTGTCCCGGTTGCCCCTCTTCCAGTCCAGCTCTCTGCTGTGGCCCGGGAGTGCAGTGGAGGATGGCCCAAGTGCTTGGGCCCTGCACCCATGGGAGACCAGGAGAAGCACCTGGCTCCTGCCATCGGATCAGTGTGGTGCGCTGGCCTCAGCGCGCCAGCCGCGTTGGCCATTGGAGGGTGAACCAACGGCAAAGGAAGACCTTTCTCTCTGTCTCTCTCTCTCACTGTCCACTCTGCCTGTCAAAAAATAAATAAATAAAAATAAAAAAAAATGTTCCATGGTAAGATTTATGTTATGATAATAAAATGGTTTCCTGTTTTACGAAAACTGTGGACTCTCTTACATTTTGGTGACTGGTCAATTATCTGGAAAAGCAGGGTCCAGGCTGAGAAGATGTCTCTCTGTCCAGCTGGGAACGAGGAAGAAATGTGTTGAAATGGGTCCAGGCAAGCTCCTTCTGCCAGCATCCCAGGCCGAATGATACGTGCTCGGCCAAGATCCTGGAGAAATAGAGAACTCCACCCCTCGAGAGCCAGTGACGGAAGACGACGATACACGTCCATTCCATCCAGTGAGCTCAGGATTCCAGAACTGCACCCAGATGAGGGAGGCAGGGGCAGGGGTTCCAACTCCTATCAGGGGGAAGCTCTTGCAAAATTAACTCAGTTCCGATTCTCACCGGCCCTCCCTCAGGGTGTGGCCGTTGTGACACCCCTGTTCCAAGGAGCACAAGGAACAGAGAGAAAGATAATGGATCCAGGGCTACAGGGACCCAGGCAGGAGACCTCCCTCTCCATAGATTTTCCTAAATGAGCCAGCTCCTTCCGCGCCTGGATCTCTGACGGGCTCTGTGGTTTCAGCATGTCGATAACACACCATGAGCCCCCTCCGCCCACCAAGGCACACACATGCCCCTCCTAGGGCCCCCACAAGGTGCACACTTCATGAATCCACAGAACCCAGGCCCACGGAACCCACACTCCATCGTATTCCTAGGCAGCGGGTACGACTCAGCTCGCTACCGAGGGCGGTTTTGCCCGGCAGGCCGTCTCCGTCACACAGGGACACCTTCTTGATGCGCAATAGTGTCTGGCTGCAACTGTTGGACAATGGAAGCAGCTGTCACTCACGAGGGAGCTCGTTGGGAGCCTCCCATGATGCGGACACTTCTTCAGCGTCCAGTGCCGATGGAGTCCTCGCTAGGGCCTGCTGGGTATGTGTGTGCGCACGATGTGTTATTAGCCCTTTCTTCGCTTTGTTTCATTATTCATTTTTATTCTCTTATTTGAGAGACAGACAGGGAAAGAGCCCCCTTCAACATCTGCACTGCGCTGCAGCGAGAGCTGGCAGCCAGGAGCTCGGTTCCACTCTCCCACGGGGCGGCGCGAGCCCAGTTACTTGAATCGTCACTGCTGCCTCCCGGGGTGCAGTCGTGGGAAGCTGATGGCAGGAGCAGAGGTTGAGTGGTGGCACCCAGGCCCTCCAGTGTGGAACCCGGGTATCTTGAACACTAGACCAAGTGCTCACTCTATTACCCCCCTTTTTCTATGCTAAAATGATTCAGAATACACACACACACACACACACACACACACACACTGAGGGGCTGCCATGCAATGTTTAGATGCGCGTATAACTGTGCAAGGTTCAGTCAGGGTAAGTGACCGTCTTCTACAGGTACATTCTGATTGGACGCGATGGCAGAAGCCAGGATAAACCTGGATGAGTCGGTCTCCCCGCACCCTGTGCTCCTAACCCTATCATCACACCATTCTCATTTCCCCCCAGTTCTGTTTTTTCCATCAAAATTCCCACGAACGTTTGGTGACAAAGGTAAGCAGCACTCCTTGCATCCATTCCTCTGGGGACTTTTCCTGCAGGAACTTGGAGCGGCCTCCACGGGGCTGACCCTGCTCTCTCGGCCAGGCCCACGTGGTCGGCACACACACCGCCTCGCTCAGACGGTCTCCAGATGAACAAGCATCCAACAGGTAACGTGAAAATGCATAAATACTCCCAGAAAGCTTCAAATCCGTCTTCCCAAGGCTTTGGGATGCTGGAAGTGATTTTGAGCCACTTTGGTCCACAGCCCCTGGGCGCCCTCCTGATCCACCCACTGGCCGTGCCAGAGCCCGGGCAGCGGTGCGGGCAGCCTCTGCCACAGAAGCATTCCTCTCCCCTCCAGGGCCACAGTGGGGATGCCCAGCAAGGCCAGGGGTCCAGCTGGGGCCTGCTCAGCCCCCGGGCTCCCTGACTGCCCCTGGGGGAGCAGGGAATCCGCCCTGGCCCACCCTCCACCCACAGGCACCTGCAGACCTGTCATGCCGTCTCGTGCCGTCTCGTTTCCACATCAGTTCTTAGGTAACTCACAGGTTCTCCACAAAAGCCCTGTGGGGTGGTCACTATTACAGAAAGGGCAGCACCGCCTGCTTGACCCTCCTGCCCCTTGGGATACTTTTTTGGTCTTTATTTGTGCAGAAGCTCACAATGGCTGTGTTTCATTTTCAGACTAAGGTAACTATATGTGGCTAGGGCTGCTCCATTCTCCAGCGACTTGGACAGGTGTCAGAATCCATAGGCTCAGTCACAGGGAAAATAAGCTAAATATCCACTCCACTGAGTCTGGAAAATCAATGGCGGTGAGTTTGGACAGTGCCCTGGACAAATGCTCCCTGCTCATACACATCCATGCTTGCTATTAATTGGAAATCACCCTGGAGTGCGTGATTTCAAGCAAGGAGGCCCCTCTTCCATGATCTCTGCCAGAGACAGCGTGGCAGGCGGTGCAGGTAGCAAACTCCGCTTGGAACATCCACCATGTGGGTGCCCAGCAGGCAGGAGCCCAGGGGACCTGCACCGCGTCCTGGGGCTTCGTTACAAAGGCGACTTAAACACAGATTCCACTGCTCTCTCGATTCCCTCCAATCTCACGCCCTTCCGGGCAGGTTCTCGGGGAGGTGAATTCCTAGTGACCTCGAGAGCTCTCCTGGACGTCGGGACACACGCAGGAAGATGAGAAGCACACGGGCGGCGGTGCACACTCAGTGCAGAGGAGAGACGACCTGGGTCCTCAGGAAAGTCGTTAAGATGAAGCGAACACCTACGCGCACGCACGAGGGCGTGGGGCCAGGCCGCAGACTGCCTTGCCCGCGGACCTGCCGTCACCACCGCCCCAAGCTCGGCCCTCGTCGCTGGCCTCCACTTGTCTGGGAAAGGACCATCGATAACACGAAGCAAGCGGCCGCCAGAGATTCAGACGAGCTGTGCCATCTGCAGTGCTAGATAGAAATCTCCACAGCACAGAGGCTGGGAGATCCGTCTATTCACCCACAGCACTGGAGGACTTCCCAGCAAAGCTTTGTCCTTGAGACCGGAGTATTGGACGCTTCCATTGTAGATGAGATTCAAACCTAGTGAGGGAAGAACTGGCCAGACCGATTCAGAAGAAAACTAGGCTGGCACTGCGGCTCACTAGGCTAATCCTCCGACTGTGGCACCGGCACACCGGGTTCTAGTCCCGGTCGGGGCACCGGATTCTGTCCCGGTTGCCCCTCTTCCAGGCCAGCTCTCTGCTGTGGCCCGGGAGTGCAGTGGAGGATGGCCCAAGTCCTTGGGCCCTGCACCCACATGGGAGATCAGGAGAAACTCCTGGCTCCTGGCTTCGGATCAGCGCGACGCGCCGGCCGCAGTGCACCAGCTGCGGTGGCCATTGGAGGGTGAACTAACGGCAAAAGGAAGACCTTTCTCTTTGTCTCTCTCTCTCTCTCTCACTGTCTATGCTGCCTGTTAAAAAAAAAAAAAAAAAAAAAAAAAAAAAAAAAAAAAAAAAAAAAAAAAACAGAAGAAAACTAGCCACGACTGGCAAGTTCTTGAATGAGAAGTTTCAAGCACAGTAGCTGTGAGCTCTCTCTACCCAGGCAGACTGCTGATTTGGATTCCAAACATCACCATGGTTGGGGCAGCTTATTCCTACTCAGAAAAACAAAACAAAATTTGGAAGCAAAACATGATCAGAAAATTTTCAAAGGCTGAAAAACCCCTTCTGAGTTTTTGTTACACCTAATATATAAATATCCCCTTACATAATTAAAGAAAATAAGGAATCTTTTAAAATATGACTGATACCATTTTAATTTGAAAATATATTTTTAATATTCTCAAATATCTAGTCAATTTTCAAGTTCCCTTATATGTCTGTGACTTTTTGTAAACCTTTAACGTACCATTTGTAGATGCTACATTTTTTCCTTTCCATACATAGGCATGGTAGCTTTTACATCCATTTTCTTTTTTTTTTTATTTTATTTTTTGACAGGCAGAGTGGATACTGACAGAGAGACGGAGAGAAAGGTTTTCCTTTTGCTGTTGGTTCACCCTCCAATGGCCACCGCGGCTGGCGCGCTGTGGCTGGTGCACTGCACTGATCCGAAGCCAGGAGCCAGGTGCTTCTCCTGGTCTCCCATGGGGTACAGGGTCCAAGCACTTGGGCCATCCTCCACTGCCCTCCTTGACCACAGCAGAGAGCTGGCCTGGAAGAGGGGCAACCGAGACAGAATCCGGCGCCCCGAGTGGGACTAGAACCAGGTGTGCTGGCGCCGCAAGGCGGAGGATTAGCCTATTGAGCCGCAGCGCCGGCCTTACATTCATTTTCTTTCCACAAAACTTAGATCCCATAATTGCATTCATCTTTGCTGCTCATTCCATCGTGACAGCGATTGGTTTTCCATAGAAGTCAAACTAATAACCCAATCATCAAGACAGAACCAGGCTTAGCATTCCCGAAAAATCGAATTGTGTTACCATCCTAGTGGAAAGTTCCATCATTGAATTGGAAGAAACGAATTCGGCTTTTAAAAGAATGTGCATGAATGTTCAGCTTCTAGCTGGAGGAGTTGGAACAGGAACACAGCCGCCGGGGCAGTGCGGGGGCTTCGTGTCATCTCGCAGCATTTCCAAGGCACAGCGGGCTTGGTTCACGTCTTCCTACTACGCAGGCGATCACAGCCTAAACCTTGCAACGTGCTTGTAACCGGCACACGCCAACCTGTGATGACCTCGATGGTTCAAAGACTGACTAAGAAAAGCGGTGTTGGCAGAATAACAGCTAGAGAAACAGTTGATCTGCTTCTGTGGTGTGAACCGGTCTACCTGCACCATCAAAGGAATCTGTTCTCATTCTCACCTCGACCAAGGCGAAAGCTTATCACAAGTAAAATAAGCGCATGGGACCTGCAGACGCTCCCCACATCCTTGGTGACGTGGGAATCTGTGGGCTCCGGACCTGCCTGTAACGCAGAGCGTCTGTGAGGAAGCCTCGATGGGCTCTGGAGAGAGGACTGTGCATCGGGGACAGTTCCCGGGACCTGCATCCAGGGGACTGTGTCCTCCAGAAGTGGGTGCCCTGCCTGCGTCTCTCAGCACAGCCAGTAGCAGGAGAGCTCAGAGGACACCTCTCGGCCGACCCTTGCCCAGAGCAAAGCTTCATAAGCAAAGCAAATGCTGGTTGTCATTTAGGCAATTAGGTATTGTGCACAGCCACCGAGAACGGGCGAGAAGGGGAGGCGGCACAGACCACTGTGCAAACTGAGAGGGTCTTGTCCGTGCCGATCTGGACTCGGGGCAGCCCTTCGGTATCTGCAAGCTGGTGGCAGCTGTCTGTGTCTATTAAACAGGGGCTTAGTTGCTCTCTCTGAGAGAGTTGGATCAATCCCTGTTGGCCCAGCATGGTTGGGAATGGAAATATAGTGGACCTTGTTTATTCTCTAATAATTCTCCAATTCTAAGGTAAGAGTTGGCTTCTTTTTTAGATAAATGACCAGGAAGGCATCTCTCCACCACTGTTATTTCCTAGTGCCTATGTTCCAGGAACATTCATCAATTTAACTTCATTTAAAAATAACCCTAAATTGCCTGGGCTATGTCATGTGGACCAGCGGAGCAAAAGAAAGCGGTTATAAAAATGAGCAAGTCCTGTGTCTTCTTTCCAGAGTGCTCTTATTCTGGCTTGGGAGACAAAGATAACCCACATAACCGAGACAGAGACTCATTCAAAACCATTACGTTTGACTCAGCGCTGTGTTATACCGAGTGCAGAAACATAATGCCAAACCCAATGAGCACATATTGACAGCACCTCGGCACACAATGGGACGAGTCAAACTGCAGCTGACAACAACATGAACAATCACAAGTGAAATGTCCCAGGAAAGCTAAAGGGGGACTATGTCTTTAAGGGACTGAATTTCATTTCTGTAACTTCTGTAATAGGAGATACTCAGATATGTTGAATACCTGTGACTATAAATAGATACCTGTGACTATAGATACCTGTGGTTATAATGCAACTATAAATAGATACCTGTGACTATAAATAGATACCTGTGGTTATAAATAGATACCTGGGACTATAAATAGATACCTGTGGTTATAATGCGACTATAAATAGATACCTGTGACTATAAATAGATACCTGCGGTTATAATGCAACTATAAATAGATACGTGATGATAGGTGGTTGCCTGTGACTATAAATAGATACCTGTGGTTATAATGCAACTATAAATAGATACGTGATGATAGGTAGTTGCCTGTGACTATAAATAGATTCCAGTACACTTCGCCTCCATCATTTTGGTGGACAGAGGTTTGTGCGGGAAGTGAGGGCTGCATGTGTCTTTCTCTGTTTCTAGCTTCAACTCCTGGAATGGCTCTGAGGAAGTGGCTTCCCGTTTGTCGATGGCAGTGCTCTGGTATTTGACTGGATCCCGCCCTGGGTTTCTATCACTTTGCACGCGGTGGGTGTGGGAGCCGACAGATTCCCTGGGGGCGTCAGCGTCCCCACCACACGCTGTCGGCAGCCTCACGCAGCCCCCACCCCAGCACCTTTAGGATGGCTCCGATGCACAGAATACAGCCAAGGTGGTGGATGGCTGCTCTGAGATTAGGTTACAGAAAGTCCTGGCTTTCAGTGGGGAGCAGCTCTTTGTCTTCTCTAGAGAGGGGAGCCCTGGAGGGCTTCGCACATGGAGAGCTGAGGCCTGAGGAATGAGCACACTGCCGAGCCGGGTTTACAGTGACTGCAGCCTGGCTGGCGCCGCCATGGCAACCCCGATCCTGATGGCGGAGTCACTTCCAGATCCTTGCCTTCCACGGGCTGTGAGATGTTCATTGTCTGTGGCTTTCAGCTGCCGAGACTATTTCGGGATATTCTGTTACACGACAATAAATAATTAACACAGTGAGATGCCTGCTCACAGCAATTGCTCTATGCTTTATTTCTGGTACAATGAATATGGAGTGTCTTGAATATTAATAAGAAGGATTTTTGGAAAGGTACAAGTTCACAAATACCAGGAGAAGAAAACTTCCAATCTCTATGTGGAACAGGTCCATCTATCCCTCTATCCATCTGTCTGTCTATCCATCTGTGTGTCTGTCTATCCATCTATCTACCCATCTATCCACCCTTTCTTTGTTCTAAACCAAATAAAACATATTCACATGAATTTCCTCCAATCATTGACAGTATAAGATAACTGAGACATCACTGATTAAAGAAGAGATAGAAGAGGGTAGAAGAGAAAAAATGATGATTGAGAAGAAAATGAAAATGTGAAGATGAGGAGGAGGAGGGGAAGGAAGAGGAGAGAAGCAATAGCAGTAACATTAATAACAATAAAAACTCCGCAGAGATTCCACGATCCGTGACTTTGAAGCCATGAGTGTTAGATTTCGCCCACCGCCTAGAACCTCTGCGTGAACGTCATCTGAGTGGCTGCTGTGGTTGGTTTTCAGCAGTGGGAGGGAAGCCGGAAGTGCCCTCAGCAGAGGCAATGGCGCTGGTGGCTTGAGGCGGCATTTCCAGCCCAAGCATGAAGCCCAGGTTTCAAATGTGACTGTCTCCAGCTATTCAACAGAGGTGCTCTGGACAACCACGTTAGACAGGTGCGTCTACGCTGAAAGCATGCTGATGTCACATACGTGCAGGCTACACATCCGGTACATTTAAATGTGTTGCGTTGGGGGCGAGTGTCCGGTGGGGAGGTTAAGATGCCTGGGACCCACATCAGATGCCCAGGTTGGATTTTCAGCTCTGGCTCCTGACTCCTGCCAGTGAAGGGCCTGGGAGGCAGGAGTGATGGCTCAGGTGTGCGGGTTCCTTCCACCCACGGGGAAGACCTGGATTCTATTTCTTGCTCCTGTCTCCAGCCCCAACCAGCCCTGACTGCTGCAAGCATCTGGGGGCATGAACCAGCAGACAGAGCTTCTCTCTCTCTCTCTCTCAAATAAATGCAAAATCACCAAAAATCTTAAAAGTAAATTAATCACTTTAGAAATTTGAGAATGGTAAAAATAATATGTTTATCATTTTAGATAATATGCAATTATAAATAGATCTAACTAATTGAGCTAAAAATATAAATGAATTTGGAAACTTTTTCAGCTGCTTACCCCAACGTTTGTACATTCGAGTTCTTTCCTTTCTTCTCTTCTCACTGGGGAAATGTGCACACGCATAGCACTGTCTCTCCAAGCGCGAGAGATTTGGAGACTCAGTTGCTCTGGTTGGCTAGAGAGTGAGTTCCCCATTGACGGAGTTGGTTGACGCTGAAGCTCTCTCGGAGAGGTTAAGAGGTGATGACTCAGCAGCACCGAGCAGCCTGCAGCCCTCAGCTAACAGGGCTGACACCGCAAGGCAGGATCTGGAAGGAACTCAGGAATGAGTGACCACGGCCCCATCTGTATGGGCATCCAGCAAGACAGCTGAATTCTCTAGAACCCAGAAAATTCTAGTAAGAGGACAAATACCTTCACATGTCCCTGGAGGATCACCAGGGTGTGCATGAATACCAATGCGTGTATTCAGGTTGCTAATGATTGAACAATGACGAACTCCATCAGTTGTAACAAATAAAGGAGCCACCTAAGGAGGGCGGTGGTGCTCTGTGGGACACAGCCGGTGTAGGAGACCGCGGTGGTTAAACCACTCAGAGGGCGGATACGTCTGTGCCGAGCTGGAAGGGAGCCGATTGCTTTACTATCGTCTGGTTCATCTTCAAGGAGATTCTGTTGATGATTTAGCTGACAAAGACGAACCAAGCTGAGCGATCCTTTCAGAGTGAATTAAGGGTTCCCGGGCTTGTGAGCAACTTTAGACTCTTTAAAACAGCCTTTTTCGGAGAGGCCGTAACAAGTGCCCTCAGTTATTTTTGTATCCACTCTGCAGCTCCTTTTATAGTCTGTTCTGCAACCTTTTAGTAGAGAAGGAAACAAGCTCATTGACTGGGAAGCAGCCAGGTTCCCTTTTCCTTTGGTTATAAGAGAAACATCTACACAATGTAACTGGTTAACTCTCATCAGACACAGGGATGCACTTTAACACCACTTCATATAAAAGTTTCCACTGTATTGTTCTAATAATAAAAAACCTGAAGTCAGAAAAGAATTATATCTACATCCGTCTACTCTACAAAGTATATCTACATCTGGTCTATTTAGATCTATTGTTAATCTACATGTAATGTACTATATGACTAATTTATTATGGTATATCTATATAGCTATTATATGAACCTATACCTCGCCTGTTCCATTCATAGCTAATCTGTAGACCTCTCGGTGACAGTTATATAAGGATGTAGATTACAAAATGCAGGTGCACTCAGCTTCATAGAAGTCAGCACAGGCAGACAATTCTACCTTTCACAGCATCTGCGAAAGAACGTTCTTCACAAGGGTGGGGTGCAGGTGTTACTCCTACGGTTGTGTATTTCCAGAATGAAGATTGCTGTCCGCTTGGGACTGTCATGATCTTAAAGCTGGCGAGGGTGGATGTTTGAGGCTATTTGCTGACAAAAAGTAGCGACATGGATGTTAACAGATTCTTAAACATCACGGAGCTTTTACGATTTCAGATTCACTTATTGCTGTGAACAAAACAGCACACGCTCAGCGGGGATGGTTCATTTGGGCTGGGCGAGGAGGGGCCTGCTCACCCTCACTCCTCAGCGTGAGCCAAGCGGGGGCTGGCCCAGGGGCACGTGGCCAGTGCCGGCTTCCCTCGGAGTCTGGGGCTTGGGTTCAAGCCACAAGAGTCCCGAAGTGCCCATGCAGAGATCAGATTGTGCAGCTGGAATTGGTCGTCCCACAGCCTAACTTCTGGCAGATTCTATACCTCAAGTTGTAAAAGCCTGCTCAATGCCAATCGGAGAGGAAAAAATACCAGGATGAAATGAACAGCAGCTGCACAAATCAGTGAAGAACATATCACCCCCGTGTTTGGGGAACACAGTCCTCCACACATACGGTGCCCGTGGCGGTCAGGGCTCATGCTCGCTCATTGTGTACACCGTCCGCCATGCGACCGGTGGCCACGTGGGGAGCTCCTGCTATTGTCCCCATCTCACAGATGGAGAGTGAGGTTCTGGAGAGGGATGCCGTGGCAGGTGCACAGGTTCCACGTAGACCTCGTCCCAGGAACGTGCACTAGGAGCTGCACCACTCCGGCCGGGAACAAAGGAGCACCGCTCAACCTTCCGTGCAGCCTGCGCCCACATCTGAGAAAAGCCCTCTGAGTCCCTGCCCGCGGAGAGGCCGCAGGAAGAATGTATGTCCCTAATTTTCTTAAGGATTTTTTTTCTTGACTCAACCAACAAACCTCAGACTGAGAAAAACAACACACTGGGTGCTTCGGGCCAGATCAACACTGAGCATTTAGCACAAAGCACGTAAAACCCCTCCCCCTCGCCAGGTAACAGGGTGGGGTGCCGGGGACGGGAGGTACAGAGGTCTGTACCGGGGCCACAGCTTCCCATTGCACACCTCCAAGCCCTGAATTCCCAGTGTGGGCTCATCTTTCAGGGTTGCAGCCCACCGTGAGCTCAGAAGGGCCAGACCCCGGCTCACGCCCAGGTCATCCGGGGTCGACCCCGTGGGTGAATTTTGCATTTTCACAAGTCCTGTTTCTGATGCTTTGACTCAGGGGTCTTGCTGAGCAGGGCGGGCGGCCTCTCCTGGGGTTAGCATTCCCACAGCTAACGGAGGTTTCCTGTGTGAGATCCGCATCCCACAGCCTCCTCGCTAGGTCTCTCCCCGCCTTAGCCCCTGGCCCAGGGACTGGAATCCGGAGGCAGCCCCTACACCAAAGCCCCTATAGTCTGATTCCTCTCCCAGTAACCACAGGAAGGCACCTGCCCACCCATGCCCCCCACTCTGCTCTCGGGGGAACACAGTGCTTCCCAGGGGCCCCGGGGCCAAGCATGTTCCTCTCCCCAGACCAGTGTACTGGGGGCAGCTGATGTGCTGCGGCCACCTGTCTTGTAATGAGACCTGTATTTATTTATTTATTTATTTTTACAGGCAGAGTAGACAGTGAGAGAGAGAGACAGAGAGAAAGGTCTTCCTTTTGCTGTTGGTTCACCCCTCAATGGCCGCTGCGGCTGATGCACTGCGCTGATCCGATGGCAGGAGCCAGGTGCTTTTCCTGGTCTCCCATGGGGTGCAGGGCCCAAGCACTTGGGCCATCCTCCACTGCCCTCCCGGGCCACAGCAGAGAGCTGGCCTGGAAGAGGGGCAACCGGGACAGAATCCGGTGCCCTGACTGGGACTAGAACCCGGTGTGCCGGCGCCGCTAGGTGGAGGACTAGCCTAGCGAGCCGCAGCGCCGGCTGAGACCTGTATTTAAAACCCTGAGTAGGAGCTGAGTGGCTGAGGTTGGCTGAGCTGGTCACGTTGCTGTCCACTCGCCTTATATAATAGTGAAGCAAAAAGCCATTAACTCTGACCATATAACTCACAAGGCAACGCACAGTCACGGAGTTCAAGGTTTTCCATTTCCCTTTGACAGCGTGGGTCAGGGTTTCAGAACTGATGCATTCGTTCATTGTCCCCGCTGCCCAAACTGCTGACCAGCAGTTCAGCAGCCCAGGAACGTTCCTCCCAATGCCTTTGAATGAGATCCCAACTTTTAGAGAAGCAACAACCTTGGTGCTGCAAGAGGCATCCAGGAAACTGGCCGTCCCGGCGAGGCCGAGAACAGAGCGAGCCCACCGCGTCCTTGCAGGCCGACAGCTCTTTCCTCCAGCCTCTCTCAGTTCAATTTAACACTGGGGGACACAGGCACGCCGGGCGATGATCTGTCACAGGAAGGCCTCTTCCTCCCACGGAAGAACACGGAAAAGAAAAGAGAAGTTTGTACACAGCACAGATTGGCCCAGGACAGAAGCAGCACCGCAGGCAAAGGCGGGTGGGCAGTATCGCAGCAAGGGCGAGTCCTTGACCTCTCCAACGCGTTTTAATTAAACCAGGGCGGGCTCCTGGAGCGTGCTCCTCCCCACGCACCACGGTGGGTTTCTCAGCGGGGCTCACCTGTGCACCAGCACAGGAAGCCCCTTCCTGCGCCCCCTCCCGCCGATGGCGCCCACCTGAGGCTTCTAACAAAGGGCTTATCTCTCTGAGTTTGCACCTTACATAAGCAGGTTCACACAGTCTGTACGTATTCCTGTAGCTGACTATTTTCATTCAACCTTATATCTGTTAATTCTCTTTGTATCTTTTATTGCAATTTCAGATGCCTTTGTTTGTGGTTGAATAGTCTGTCATTCTATTTTATGGTATAAATTATATACATACATATATAATTGATCATTTACTCAGCAAGTTGAATATTTGAGCAGTTTCCAGTCTCTGGCTGTTATAAATACTTCTGTTTTGCACACTCTAGTGTATTACTTTTGGCAACAGAGATGCACAAAATCCTGCTGGGCAAGTATTTAAAGGCAGGATTCGTGGGTGATAGGATCTGCCTACAAAGTGGCTGTATCAATCACTTTCTGATTTCGTTTTTTAATCATTTAAAAGCATAGCGATTATTCAGTTTGGAAACTGTATTGCCTGCTAGGTTTTTTTCCAGCATTTTTAAAAGATTTATTTATTCATTTATTTGAAGGTCATAGTTACACAGAGAGAGGAGAGAGAGAGAGAGAGAGAGAGAGGTTTTTCATCCACTGGTTCACTCCTCAATTGGCTACAAAAGCTGGAGCTGAGCCGATCAGAAGCCAGGAGCCAGGAGTTTCTTCCGGGTCTCCCATGCAGGTGCAGAGGCCCAAGGACTTGGGCCATCTTCCACTGCTTTCCCAGGTCATAGCAGAGAGCTGGATCGGAAGTGAAGCAGCTGGGACTTGAACTGGCGCCCATATGGGATGCCGGCACTGCAGGTGGCGACTTTACCTGCTATGCCACAGCACCGGCCCCAACAACACATCTTGTATCACTGGGCTGCTGTAGCGGTGGAATGAGCTGGTACACGTGATGCATTGGGAGAGCACCTGCTGGCCGTGAGCAGCCGGGACTCATACCAGCATCATGGGATGCTGGCACTGCAGGTGGCAGCCTTACCTGCTAAGCCACTGTACTGGCCCTGCCTACTATGTTTTTATTACCTCTCTTTTTCAGAGGTACATACATTTTCTGGATAAAAGACTTTTTTTAAAATTCTCACTGGGCACTGAACTCTGTTCTCAGCCCAAATTGAGCCTCTTTTATGGTATCCACACGTGGCCCCAAACTGCCTGAGCTGAGACCCGGGTTCTGACTCTCACTCGCTGGGTATTGTGGGGCATCTACTCCACCTCTGTGTCACACAGCCCTCATCCCTAAGGTTCAGACAACAACATGTCTTTTAAGATTTATTTATTTGAGATGCAGTTATAGACAGAGAGAGAGAGACAGAGAGAAAGGTCTTCCATCTGCTGATTCACTCCTTACATGGCCACAATGGCCAGAGCCAGGAGCCAGAAGTTTCTTCTGGGTCTCCCGTGCAAGTGCAGGGGTCCAAGCACTTGGACCATCTTCTGCTGCTTTCCCAGGTGCATTAGCAGGGGCCTGGATTAGAAGAGCAGCAGCTGGGACTTGAACCAGTGCCCATATGGGACGCCGGCACTGCAGGCGGCGACTTTACCTGCTATGCCGCAGCGCTGGCCCCAACAACACATCTCGTATCACCGGGCTGCTGTAGTGGTGGAATGAGCTGGTACACGTGATGCGTTGGGAGAGCACCTGCTGTCACCCGGCGGCCGTGAGCTTGCACTTCCACCGCTCCTTCCGGAAGAAGGAGCCGGAATATGCTTCTTCTAAACAGCAAAGGAGACAGACTCTTCACGGTAGAAAAAGCGAAAACAGCCAGGGGGAAAGAGTTTCAGAGCCGGTGTCTCTGTCCCTGTCCGTGGGCCCCTGGGGAAGGCACGTGCAATCTCCCGTATTAGACTGTAAGCTAGAAATAGCGGCCGTCCCTGGGGTGTGATGAGGATGGGTCCTCTCTGTCGATGACCACGGAACACTCCCCGGATCCTGCCATTTTGCCCAGTGTGGCAAACGTTGTTTGTGGCCTGACCAAAACCCTCTCCCTTTTTCTCCTTGTGTTGAGTCAGGCACGGGGGTTAGCGCCTGCCTCTTGGACGTAATCATGATTGGATTACGTCATTGTCTTCGATCTCTATTTCTGCCAGTGATTGGTCTAACAGCAGACATGTGACCTCGTTCTGGCCAATGAGACATAAGAGGAAGTCCGCTGGGAGCTTCCAGGTAAGGTCCATGCCCCCCAGGAAGAAAGCACCGCCCAAGGCGAGCCCCTCCTGCTGCGCACCCACCTCTGAGCCTGGATGCTGTCCTGTGTGGACATCGAGCCCTGTAGGCAGGCACTGTGGGGAGACCACATGGACGCCGTCTCCCTGTGAGGGACTTGGAGGCACAGACAATGGCCCTTTGTGCCCTGGCTGGTCAAAGCTGGCACACGCCTCCTTCCGGGCTTTCTCTGCAGAACTGAGCCCTGGCCCCGTGGTGAAGTCTCGGCTGGGAGGGTTTTTGCCACTTTCTTCAGTGTGCAGCATCCCGACAGATGTGACACAACACCCGGAACAGCTGGAGAGGTCCAAGGAGTAGGGGGATGACTCCGTTGAGAGAGAATCCCAGGCAGGAGGCAAACGGCCACCAGCATCAGAGGCCCTGTCCCGCTCACAGGGCGCTGGCCGGGGCTGCTCACCTCGGGGTCCGCCGTCTCCACGGCTTCTGACTGGTCTCCAGCCTTGGCTCCGTCTCCATCCTCACATCCGTCTTCCACAGCCTCACCAGTCTGAGGCCAACGAAACTTCTGGCATCACAGCAGAGCCCGGAACCCAGCCTGCCGCATCGGGTCTGGGTAAGCAGCTTGGCCCCTCTTCCAGTCCCACTTCCCAGCACCCCCCCCCCCCCAACCCAAATGCAAGGTCCACGGAAGTTGTGCGGATGGGTCTCGGTCTGCTTCACCTGAGGGGGTCTGCACACACGGATGCCCCTGCTTGCTCCCTCTCCCTCCCCACCTGTCCTTGTCACACTCTCCCTCCCTATGCCCATCCAATCCCTGTCCTTGTCACACTCTCCCTCCCTATGCCCGTCCAATCCCTGTCCTTGTCACACTATCCACCCCCATGCCCATCCAATCCCTGTCCTTGTCACTCTCTCCCTCCCCACGCCCATCCAATGCCTGTCCTTGTCACTCTCTCCCTCCCCACGCCCATCCAATCCCTGTCCTTGTCACATTCTCCACCTCCATGCCCATCCAATCCCTGTCCTTGTCACTCTCTCCCTCCCTATGCCTGTCCAATCCCTGTCCTTGTCACTCTCTCCCTCCCTATGCCTGTCCAATCCCTGTCCTTTTCACACTCTCCCTCCCTATGCCTGTCCAATCCCTGTCCTTGTCACACTCTCCTTCCCTACAACTATCCAATCCCTGTCCTTGTCACATTCTCCACCTCCATGCCCATCCAATCCCTGTCCTTGTCACTCTCTCCCTCCTCACATCTACCCAAGCCCTTGGCTTGACTTTGTCCCAGTTGATTTCCCCATCTCCAGGTGCACCTGCTTCCTTCAGGGGGTCTCTCTGATCTCAGGCTGAACGGATGTGCTTTTCTGATGCCTGTTGTGTGTGGCTCCAAGAGACCATTTCCCTCACCCTGCACAGATCATCGCGCCAACCCAACTGTAACAGATCCGTTCACTGGCTACCCTCGAACACTCTACCCTGAGGGGGAGAACTGTGTCTTGTTTGTTTCCGTGTGCTGGTCTCTGTCTCCTTGGCACAGAGCCTAGGAGACAGTAATTACTGGTAACTGCATCAGGCTGGGGAGTCCTGGTCCTCTCAGAGCCCTGCACATCCGCCCTTTCACCTCAGCTAGACCCCAGGAATTCAGGGTGCTCTGGGAAACAGGAACAAGGGGCGGGGAGAGTTTGCCTCTCTCTCTTGCTCTCATCTCTCCTTGGGGACGTCTTCTGGGATGTGTGTCTTCATTTCTCTTCCACCTCCTCCCACGCAGCCGACTTCTGCGTCTTCCATCTGTCCACTGGGAGGTCGCCCTCACATTCTAGCCTCTAAGTCTTTCTTAGGAACAGAGAACTGGCTTACGATTCTAACACGATGCTGATTCTCAGGAAGCCCGGCAGACCAGGCTACGACAAAGGGCGCTCCTGCAGTGTTTCAAGTTCAATGGCCCAGATGCGGAAGTCCCAGTCACTTCTCTCTGGGACCTCGACACCCAAGCCCGTCCTAACCCCACGTGGTGCGCAGCCAGGAATCAGGATCCTAGAGCCCTGAGCTTCTTGCTCCTTCCTCCTTTAGGGGATGTCAGAGCAGCTAGAGCAAGGTGTGTGTTAAGGTTTGCAACAAGAGAATGGTCTTTGTATGGGACAGTGCGAGAGGAAACCAGGGGTAGCTGATGCGTGGAGGATGCCTCACTCTGATAAACACTCCGGCTTCGGAGTCCATTAAACTCCTTGTGAATTATTTATATCTTGGTCCAATTTTGCAGTTCATTTCAAATGTTTGCTTAATTTCCCCAATGGTGAGAAAATAAAACAGCTCTCTGGGGGAAACCCAAAGCACTGGCTTGGAAGTCATGGGTGTTTGTTCCGGGGTCCTCACTGCCCTCAAAAGCATAGTCCTAAATATTTATGAAAAGATTACTAAATAATTCCTTCCTTGCTACTGATGTTGGCCTTAACCACCCACACAAAAACAAGCATTTTCTGTTGTCTCCCTGGAATAAGAAGTGCAATTCGAGGAAACAAAAATAATTGCTTTCTTGACTCCAGACTTTCTGCCCAAGGAAATTCTCCTGATTAAGTTTCTAAACAACCACTCCCGCAGTCATCCCAGGTGTATCCAATGTAATCAGGATTTCTTGGGCTTCTCCATTTGTGAGCAGTCTCCTTGTGATCCGTTGATTCCCCTGTTCCAGCCCACGACATGCACCAGTCTGCAGGATTCCCAGGTGAAATGCAGGATACACAGATGGATTGGAACTGAAGGGGAAAAGGAATGAGCTTTTAGAACGAGGTTGTCCCAGGCGCTTCATGGATATACTTATGCCGAAAACCTAAATTCCCAAACCTTCAACACCACAGGCTGCGCTGAGAGTCAGCTTCCAGTTTCTGCGACCTTGCAGGAAGCTGTCGTCCGGGGATAGAGCCTTAGCCAAGGTTTGCATGAGTTCATTGCCCAATTAACCCTCGTGAGCAGCAGAGACATGGCGGGGGCGGGGTCATGAGGCCTCAGGGTCCAGCTCTTCCATTTCCTCCCAGGTTACCCCACCTGAGCCATTCGCTTGCCTGTCCTGCCGACCACGGGCAGCATTTACAGGAAAGCTGGCAAACTCCCATTTCTGCTCCCTCGTCTGTGATCCCACAGCAGGTGCCGTCTCAAACTGGTGACTGGTCCTTCCTGCAAAACCTTGTTGAAAGCGTGCTGTTTCCCATGCACCTCCATGCTGGCTTCCTCCCATTTCTTCTGTCTCTGAATCCTGAAGCCCACAGCTTAGCTGACCCCTGATCCACCTGCAGACGAGAAACCACCTGCCCGTCTGCTGTCTTGCCTGAACAAGTCCGATGCGTCTACCCAGAGGGGCTGGGCAACATGTCTGGACTCTGCCCCAGTGGCCAGCAGAGGGAGAGCCTGGGCCATGGAAGGACCCCGTGGGCGTGAGTGCTCTGTGCGTGGGCCCCGCAGCAGCAGCCCTGGGCCCTCTCCTCTGATGAGACCTCCAAAAGTGCCCCTTGTGCCCCATCAGAGAGAAGAGTGGACAGCCTGCCTCTGTGGGTGTCACAGCCGCACCTGCCTGGGGCACCCCTCAGGGCCACTGTGTCAGCTGTTGATTTGCTCCCCTGCCCCCCGCCATCCAGTGAGCCAGGCTGCGGGCTCTGTTCCTCGCATGCACACTCATCTGAAGTCCCCGTCGAGAGTGGCTGAAGGGACAAGGGAGGATCTTCCTCTGATATGCTCTGGTTCCTGCTGGAAAGTTCCCAGTTTTGTCTTTGGCTGCTGTCATCTGTCCTGGGAGACACACGCATCCCAGTCCTATTCCTGCACCCACCCACCTTGGGGAGAGGACTGAGATCTGCCCTGGGCTTCCTGTCTCTCTGGCCCAACTGATTCACAAAAACCGCACACATTCAGTGCGTACAGCGTGGAGAGAGTGGATGCGGGCACACACCAGACCACAGCCAGGGCCGGGGCAGGAATCTGACTCTGCTCAGGGACCGAAGCTCACACCCACAGAGCCCGGGGGACATGTGGGGGTTGTTACCCAAGAAGTGGGGAGGCTAGCATCTGCTCTCTGCTTCCTGAAGTGCTGGGTGCCTGCTCAGAGGGGATCGGAGCCTTGCTGCGCTGGAGAGGTTGACTTGTCACCAATGACTGACAGGGCTTTGTCTGGCCTACGGTTCGATCCTTTCCTTGTGGACGTGTGTGGACGGCCCTGTGCTCACAGCACCCAGCTCCCGAGGAAACAGCAAGACTCCTGCCTTGTAAACAGAGCTGGTCTCCTCTGCCCGCCTTCAAGCTCTCGCCTTTGGTTCAGTATGGTTGTGGTACGCCGAGGCGACATGTAGGTTCAGAAGCAGCTGCTCCGGGACCCTGTCCAGGGAGCTGGAACCACCAAGGGTCAGTTAGGAGCTGTCGGAAATTCTTTTTTTTTTTTTTTACAGGCAGAGTGGACAGTGAGAGAGAGAGAGACAGAGAGAAAGGTCTTCCTTTACCATTGGTTCACCTTCCAAGTGGCCACTACAGCTAGCACGCTGCGCCGATCTGAAGCCAGGAGCCAGGTGCTTCTCCTGGTCTCCCATGGGGTGCAGGGCCCAAGCACTTGGGCCATCCTCCACTGCACTCCCGGGCCACAGCAGAGAGCTGGCCTGGAAGAGGGGCAACCGGGACAGAATCCGGCGCCCTGACCGGGACTAGAACCTGGTGTGCCGGCGCCGCAGGCGGAGGATTAGCCTAGTGAGCTGCAGCGCCAGCCAAGCTGTTGGAAAGTCTAAGGCAGTTTAGGGCAGAGACCTTATGAAACTGGAAATAAGAGAGTTCGTCTTTGAATTGTGAAATTCCTTTAGAGATTCCTCCGCAGTTAGAAAAATTGCAAAGGCAAGTTCGGCGGAGCTGTATAAAACCTCTTATGAGTTAAAAGCATAAAGATGTATTTGGAGCAAGATATCACATTTAACTCTGTTAACACGCAATCGGTCTAGGCGATCGGGAGCAGATTGGTGCCTGTTCACAGGGGCATGGCCCTCGCTACACGCTCCCCTGCCTATGGGTTCCCTTACTTTGAATTTAAATACAAAGGAAGGGGTGTGTGGGGTTTTTATGGCAGATAGTAGATATTCTCACCTGCCTGACCTTGTTAGAAACTTGGCCACGCAGCCTGAGGATCACCACGTTGTTATCCTGCGCACAAGGGAGCGGGGTCTCCATGTTGTTATCCTGCCCATGAGGGAGCGGGGTGTCCAAGCTGTCCTGACCTCAGCCCAGGCTGGACAAGCTGGTTTCTTTCTTTGTAGGGAGCTCAGGTTCAGACATATCATTCGGCATCATCACAGAGAGCAGCATGAGGCCGCGAGGGAGAGCAGAAACGTGCATCTCGCGTAGTCCCCTTGGAAGGACAGAGCACACGTATCAAACATGGACAGCAACAACGAGATGTTCAGGGAGAGGACCAGGCACTGGGGGCTTCAAAAACTTTGTGGAAAATATGTATAATGAGGAGGGGCCGGCGCTGTGACGCACTAGGTTAATCCTCTGCCTGCAGTGCGCCAGCATCCCATATGGGCACCGGTTCTAGTCCCGGTTGCTCCTCTTCCAATCCAGTTCTCTGCTGTAGCCTGGGACGGTGGTGGAGGATGGCCCAGGTGCTTGGGCCCCTGCACCCATGTGGAAAACCAGGAAGAAGCTACTGGCTCCTGGCTTCGGATCAGCGCAGCTCCGGCTGTTGCGGCCATTTGGGGAGCGAACCAATGGATGGAAGACCTTTCTCTCTGTCTCTCTTTCTCATTGTCTGTAACTCTACCTGTCAAATAAATTAAAAAAAAATGTATAATGAGGGAAGCTATGCTTCGGCTTGGAAATGGTTTTGCACCCAATAAACTTATCTTTTAATTCCCTTTTTTCATAAACTTTTTCAAGTGTCCTTGTTGGCATGCATGCTATGCAAGAATACATCCAACTGAAAAGCAAAGGAATCGACCAACAAAACCCACAGCGTTGGCTTCGTGAGCTGTCGTGCCTCTCCCCCATGACACGGGGGCTGGCTTACGTCCTGATAACTGTGCCTGCAGACTCTCGGGGCATGGAGCCACACAGCAGAGGCTGGTTCCTCCCTTAGCCCTGGACCCACTGGGCGTCAGTGTTCTGTGCTGGCCCCTCCCCGGGACCCAGGCTATGGGCAGCTCTGCCTGGAGCACTGAGGACCATGACACAGGGAAAGAACACGGCAGAGAGCAAACGGCTGTTCTGTGCGAGTCACGTGGCTGCTCCCGATTTCAAGTGAGCTTGGGAGGGCCGGCGTGCCCCGCACCCAGGGCTAGTGAGGGTGAGACTGGGTGTGTCCTGAGACAGTGACCCTCACACACCTGCCCGTGCACATGGCACTGCCGGGCTGTCTCTGCAGGCCTCTGTCCTCACCAAGCTTCCTGTGGGTGAATGCGCCCCAGGACGCCATGCCCACCTGTTCCTCTGAAAGTGGGGTGCAAACGCTCCCAGTTCGCCTGCAGGGTCTCGCCACCCTGTGCATGCGGTCGCACCCATCTTGTGTCCGACAGGGGCACCCAGCGCCCCCGCAAAGGCTGAGCAGGGAGCCGGGGAACTTGTGTCCAAGGAAGGGGCCCAGGCCCTCCTGCAGAAGACCTTGATTTAGGGGCATCCCCTGTGGTTGCCAAACAGGAGTGGGAAATGGACGCCACACTCCGGAGGTCTCGCAGTCAACCACGTGCAATGGTCTGACAAGGAACAAACCATGGGGTTTCTGCTGCGTCACATCATGGCTTCTGCCAGTCGCGTGACCAGGGTCTTAGATCCCCCAGGAGGCTTTTCTGTCTCCGCCACTCTGAGCGATGGGCGCAGTTGGCAGCCGTGGCCATGAACGCTTCTGAGTTCCTGCTGTGAATGGGACAGCAGACAGATGGACGAGTGTGGGGCTGTGATCGCCGTGCCGGGGACCCAGGGATGCACCTGTGACCCTCGGGACACCCTTCTTTCCTTCTGTGCAATTTGGAAACAAAACATAGCCAAAGGTAAGCTTCATCTGTGCCGTCAGCTCTGGCCTCACCGAGTCTGCATGACGGTCCCTCCAGCGAGGGTGGACGCCGTGCTGTAATTCCACACGGAGAAGCATCGGCTGTGGCCGGCACACGGGCTGTGGCTTGCCAGTCCAGCAGGTGTGTGCCTTGAAGGGCTGTCTTCCCCTTTGTGCTCCCTGTGCTCACAGGCGCCTGTGCAGTGCCCCTGTGTGTCCACCACGCTGTTTGCATCCACACAGACCCTTCCCATGGGACACTCTTTTTTTTAGATTTATTTATCTATTTGAAAGACAGAATTACACAGAGAGAAGGAGAGACAGAGAGAAGGCGAGGCAGAGAGAGAGAGAGAGAGAGGTCCTCCATCTGCTGGTTCACTCCCCAATTGGCCACAACAGATGGAGCTGTGCCGATCTGAAGCCAGGGGCCAGGAGTTTCTTCCAGGTCTCCCACATGCGTGCAGGGACCTAAGGACTTGGGCCATCTTCCACTGCTTTTCCTAGACCACAGCAGAGAGCTGGATCAGAAGTGGAGCAGCCGGGACACGAACCGGTGCCCATGCGGGATGCTGGCACTGCAGGTAGCGGCTTTACTGGCTACGCCACAGCGCTGGCCCCAACCGTGGAGCACTCTTATCCAAGCCAGCCCCTCGCGGGGAAACATCCTGGAGCACACTGCATGTCTGCAGAAGGGAAACTTCTTTGCTCAGAGAAAATGGTGAAAATCACGGGGCAGCGTGAATGCGTGAACTCAGAGAGGGACCTCCAGTAAGTCCGGTTCTGTGAAGACACGGGAAAGTTCTGTTACCGGTGGTCCCTTCTGAGTGGTTTTTCCTTAAATATTCTGGGTTAGTCTTTTTTTAAAAAACATGTTTTTCTTTTCCTGTAGACAACTTACAAGGAGCTGGCGTTGTGGCACAGCAGGCTAAGCCACCACCTGCAACACCAGCATCTCCCATGGGTGCTGTTTCAAGTCCCCAGCTCCAAGCTAGTGGCCTGGGAAAGCAGCGGAAGACAGCCCACGGGCTTGGGCCCTGAACCAGTGTGGAGGACCTGGAAGAAGCTCCTGGCTCCTGGCTTCGGTCTGGTCCATCTGGGGAGTGAACCAGCAGACGGAAGATCTCTCTCCCTCCCTCTCTCCCCACCATACCTCATAATCCTGCCTTTCAAATAAATGCAATAAATGTTTAATTTTTAAAAAAAATAATAACTTACACAGGATGCTAAACAGCCAGGAGCCACCATTCCTTTTTTCCTAGGTTCCTAGCGACCTCTTCAAGGTGACTGAGTGGCTTGGGAAGAGCGGCCTCCAGGGTGCTGTGTGACGTCGTCCTCATCTCCGTCCTCTTTGTCGTCCTGGTCCCCGCCCTGTTCCTGGCTGGGAGAAGGACACATTCTTGTCCCACGCCCTGGACACAGGAATTTAACCCCTGACGGCGTCTCCCACGTGCCCACCAGGGCTGTCTCCTTCATTTACCCAATTCATTACATATTTAGCCCAGCTCTTGAGAGGCCAGCCT
Source organism: Oryctolagus cuniculus (assembly GCF_051225735.1). NCBI lineage: Eukaryota > Metazoa > Chordata > Mammalia > Lagomorpha > Leporidae > Oryctolagus > Oryctolagus cuniculus. The sequence goes on from NC_142887.1 coordinate 7,560,956, forward strand.
CCTGCATCAAACCACCACCAGGTCCAGACCCCAGCTTCCCGCGAGTGCAAACCCTCGGAGGTGACCGCTCGAGACACTGGGGTCCTGTCACTCATGGGGGACCTGGGTTCAGCCTTGACCCTGGTTCTATCAGCCCCTGGGGCATCTGGGGTGTGCGCCAGCAGATGGAAGATCCCTCTGTCTCTCCCTTTGCCTAGCAAATACATTTTTAACAAAGCTCAAAATTTGTAACGCATTTCTACACTCGTTAAGGAATGAAATCTGGGCCACCGACTTTCACAGTGAGGCCGCTTTGTGGCAGGCACACAGACCACCGCCCACTGAGCTGTGTGTGCAGAACGGGCTGGTGCTGCAAACACTGCACCGTCAGCGACCGCTCTCCTCGGGAAGGCTGCGCTCTGAGTGGGATCTGTCCGTGTGCGGTGCAGGAGCAAAGCCTGGTTCGGATTTTGCCAAGTTGCAAAAAACGGCTGCTACTTTGTGGTTTCTGTGGTTCGATGAAATCTCCATGGAAATCAAGAAAGCCATCTGAAACTCTGTTTTCAAAGCCCAGTCCCCACCGCCTTGGGGGACCGTCTCTTTTGTGCTGTACTGCGTGGGAAGAGTGGATAGGACCGGTTCCACGGCCGAGCGGCCCAGGCACCTGCATCCACAGCTCCGTGCGTGTTTGCTCAGCGACGTGGCAGCTGCTGTGTCTAAGCTTCGCTCAGTCTCCTAGCACCGTTGAGGCTGAGGTGTGATCATACAGGCACACACATGTGCATGGCACGCCACGATAACTCAGTGGTCACTAGCACTATTGCATGATAATACGTGCATGCGTGTGTGTCCGTGGCATGCCATGTTAACTCAGTGATCACCATGGCATGATAATACATGCACACGTGTGTGTGTGTGTGTGTGTGTGTTCCACACTGACTCAGTGGTCACCATGCATGACAATACATGCACACGTGTGTGTGTGTGTCCTCCACACTACCTCAGTGGTCACCATGCAAGACAATACATGCACACATGTGTGTGTGTGTGTTCCACGCTGACTCAGTGGTCCCTTTCTCAGCAGAGCACTGGTCCTCCTCAGAGGCAGAGGCGTGCTCACTGACTGCGGAGCTCTGGGCTGTGTTTATTCCCCGCATGTGCCCCGCACACCTGGTCCCCAGTCCTCCTTGCATGCTGTGTGCCATGCTCTCTGCGGGTCCTCCCTAGCCTAACCCGGCCGTCCATCCTCTGCTGAAAGCATGACCTGCTCGGGGGGCATTCTCAGCTCTTAGAAAACTTGCTCAAAACACTTAGTGTTAAAGACCAAAACCCCCAGCACGCGGACACGACGGAGCCACGACGGCGGGGGGCACCCGGGACAGCAGCAGTCTCCACACCTCCGACTCAGATGCTGGTGATGCCATAGCGTGTGCACCTGCACGGAACCCCGGGGGGGCCGGCTGGCGTCAGGGCTCGGGGCTCACGGGTGGATGGCCTGTGTCCCTGCCTGCGGGAGCTGGAAGCAAGGCGGCTCTGTCCCCTCCCTCCAACCTTCCTCACTCACCACCTAAAACTTCCAGGTCCTGGGAGAGGGCTTTCATTGCCCAAACTGGGGTGATCCTGGGAAAATCGGCCGAGGAGCCAGAAGCGACAAGATGGATGGGAGCTGTCCCCTGCTCCATCACGGCTGATTGATGAAAAAAATCTCCAGTCTCACGATATTATCCTGAGCTTGTCTGCTGAGGAGGCAGGTACGTGGCCCTTATGGATTGGCCGCGCTTCCTCCCCCTGCCCTGATGCCAGCCCAGCAGCCCAGTGGGCGCGGCCGCCATCCCCACGGAAAACTCCCATTGTCCAGTCTCCAAACTCCAAAGTAGCCACACACCTTCCACCGTGCCTTCTGCCAGCCCTGAGAGGCGTGGCGCCACCTTGGCTGCATGCGAAGAATTACGCTCACCCAGGAAAAGCAGGTTTAATCAATCATCAGGGCTTTCGGCAAAGGTGACGGTGCTGTGAATTAAAGCGGAGTCGGCGGCCTGACATTTCACACACCTTAAATGGAGAATAATGGGTTCTTCCTTGGCCATCCGCACAATAGGGAATATGAAATATCAGACCCAAAATGGGCTTGATAAATTGTCTAATTCTAATTCCTGGGATTTAATTCACACATTTATCGAGCGGCTTCTGGTTCAGAGACTGGGGTGGGCCACGGGGACTTGGGGACAAAGGAGACACTACCCACTCTGTGTGTATTCACAGAAATGTGTGTCCTTAAGATGGAATCTGTGATTCAAGATTAACCACTGACCACTTTCCAGTGAGCGACGGACTGGCTTTCGGAGTGTCCACGGCGCTGGGCACCTGTCACCTTCCTATAGTTGCAAAGCCCCTGCCGTGTCTCGCACCCCCCCCCCACGCCTCCAGTCACTGTCTCGCTGCATTTACCGATTCCAGATATTTCGTGTGGAGGGGATGATTCAGTATGGGGCCGTTCGTGGCTGGCTTTCCTCACCTGCACAAAGTCCGCCGGGTGCGTCCACATCACACCACATGAGTGACCAAGAACCCGACCACAGGTGTTCACCGCGGCACCACTCACTCTCGCCGAAGGCGGAAACCTGCCGATGAATGGTTAAACAGAGTGCAGCATGTGCGTATGATGGAGTGCCACTCACGTAACTCAGCTTTCGTGCCAAAGATTAGCACGGAGAGAGATGACGGGGATAAATTTGGGCAGTGTTAACGTCAGACGAGGATGGTGACAGGTTGGGGGAGGAGCACTAGCTGCAGCCTAGGCGTGCTGGGATGATTTATCTTCTTGCCGTAATTTCAGCGGGATAAACACAGGACTGTGCCAAGACACAGCATTAGTTTTCTTCTTGAAGATTTATTTATTTATTTTGAAAGTCATTACAAAGAGACACACACAGGGAAAGGGAGGGCTCTTCAACTCATTGGTTCACTCCCTAGATAGCCTGAAGCCAGGAGCCAGGAGCTTCTTCCAGGTCTCCCGTGTGGGTTGCCAGAGACCAGGGACTTGGGCCTCTTCTGCCGCTTTCCCAGGCCATTAGCAGGGAGCTGGATCAGAACTGAAGCAGGTGGAAAGTGAACCAGCACCCATATGGGATGCCGATGCTGTAGGCGGCGACTTTATTGGCTGTGCCACAGCCCAGAGAAGGCAAGTTTTAATCTGACTTTTTCCCACAGGACTTGATCTTGATGTCTTAAATTTTGTTTTATCAAAACAGGGTGAGTTCAAATTTCTCCGGGATGCAGCACGATTCCCGCCAAGGCAGTGCCTTCGAGGTCCCAGGGCGTTCACTTGTGTTCCAGGGTGGGGCTCCCTCTGCTTCTAATCCTGGGATAAACACGCGGGGGCCGTGACGCGAGCAGACACACACAGAACCTCGGTTCTGATGCTGCGGCACTCAGCCCTCCGGGAAGCTTGCAACACGTGACGAGCTTCCCCAAATCACAGAGCAGGATGCACGCACGCTGCACACACACACAGAACACGTAAGGCGTCAGTGGGCAGAAGCACTCCAGGCCGGGGGAGGTGCAGGAGCCACCAGCCGCTCTGTCCCAGAGATAGAGCATTATCAGGGCAGACACAACGCCAGGCGGTTCTGCAAACTGAGAAACAAGATCGTGTTGCAAGACGTCCAAGGCAGACGCCTTCTGCAGCTCTTGGTGACGCCGGCTGCAGGCTCAATTCTAGGAAGCCCTTCTGCGAGGTGTGTTGATGACTACAGATCTTAATCTTTAACCTCAGCTTCCCTTGGTGACACTGCCATTGATCCTAACAAATTAGCCGCATACGTTTGCAAAGGGGAAAGTGTCTCCTTGGAGGTCGTGTCTCTGGAATGCAGTAAAGAATCACCCGTGTCGGGGCCTGAACCTGCGTTTCCAGCCACTGGTTCATGGGCATCTGGAGGGTGAGCCAGCCTGTGGACGGAAGTTCTCCCTCTCTCTCTCTCTCTCTCTCTCTCTCTCTGTGTGTGTCCCCTGCCCCTTTCTTCTTTTTTAATTAAACCAAATGGAGATGAATTGGGTTCTCTCTGTCTTTCACCTACAAAGAGACTGGACTGATTTACAAAGGAACCAGAAGGCAACATCTAGCCCCAAGCCCAGCCTGGGCTGCTCTCTCGGTCTGTCTAGGGCTTTCTGGACTCTGGTGGAAACTGGTGTCCTTTCAAGGGAGCGTTGGCCTGTTAACCAGATGGCAAGACTCCGTGGGGCGAGGCACTTATGTGGCCACGGGGAGAGAGGGGCAGTGCTGTCGTCGCTGGAGCCCTGGAGGGTCGCCTGTTTCCAAGGTTGGGGTCGGGCCACCCCTCCAGCTTTGGGCCCCAGCAGGCGGGCTCCGTGAGACACAGCCAGGTCCCAGAGCAAGCACGTTAGCTCCGAGAAGCCCCACAATTTAGCAGTGGCTTCTCACAGGAAGTCTGTATAACATACTCGCTGGGAAGACAGTGTTAACATTTCACACAGCAGCGGGCTGAATGAGAGGCACTTCAGAATCCAGGGCCGGCAGGTGCACACGCCGTGGCTCACCGGCCACACTCTCTTCTCCAGGGCGCTGCCAAACAGGCGTCAGAGAGACACTTGGGGACAAAGGCCGTTTCCGAGTGAAACTTCCGGCCATGCTGAGAGAGAGAGAGACGGCCTTTCTCAGTGTGGACCCAGCTGCTCTCTGGAGGTGCATCCCATGGGGCTGGACAGAGAGCCCGACCCTCACCAGCAGGAGAGACGGATTCTCGCTGGGCTTGGAAAACACAGCCACAACAGCCCCGGAGCGCTTTTGTGATCACGCAAGAGGACTTGAGGCCAGAACTCCCGAAAGACACTCAGGGAACCACGTGGGCACACGCTCTGAAAATCAGACAGGAGTGATCTGAGGCACCAGGGAGGCAGCGATGGAACCGAGAATTCTTCCGTAGGGCAGTGCGTCCTCCTCCTGGAGTCCCTAGTTCATTGTGAAGACGGGCTCCAATGTCACTTTAAGGAGCAGAACTGGGGTGGAGCGGCCTGTGGCACAGCTGATAGAGCCACCACCTGCAATGCAGGCATCCCGTATGGGCCTCGGCTTGAGTCCCTTCTGCTCCACGTCTGACCGGCTCCCTGCTACTGCACCAGGGGAAGCAGCAGAAGATGGCCCAAGTGCTTGGACCCCTGTCCCCGGCATGGGAGACCCAGCCTGGCCCAGTTCCAGCCACTGTGGCCATTTGAGGAATCAACCAGCAGATGGAAGATATCTCTGTGTGTGTGTGTCTCTCTCTGTGTGTGTAACTTTGCCTTTCAAATAAACCAATCTTTTATTTTTTTATATTTTTTTGACAGGCAGAGTGGACAGAGAGAGAGAGAGACAGAGAGAAAGGTCTTCCTTTGCCGTTGGTTCACCCTCCAATGGCCTCCGTGGCCGGCGCGCTGTGGCCGGCACACCGCGCTGATCCGATGGCAGGAGCCAGGAGCCAGGTGCTTTTCCTGGTCTCCCATGGGGTGCAGGGCCCAAGCACTTGGGCCATCCTCCACTGCACTCCCTGGCCACAGCAGAGAGCTGGCCTGGAAGAGGGGCAACCGGGACAGAATCCGGCGCCCTGACCGGGACTAGAACCTGGTGTGCCGGTGCCGCTAGCGGAGGATTAGCCTAGTGAGCCGCGGTGCTGGCCTAAACCAATCTTTTAAAAAGAATGGAACCAGGGTGGGGAGGCACCCGTGGCAGGTGGCTGTCCCCCGGTGCTGCGGGTGGACGGCTGTCACACGCCCAGGCCTCTCCCAGCTCCATCTCGGGGCAGAGCCCCCGTGCTGCCTCTGGGGGTGGTGGATGCTGCAGCTGCTGCTAATGCTGACTCCTGCTACCTGCAAAGAGAGCTGCGCCTAGCGAGTGCTTCGCTTTCTTTGTTGCTACTGAGGTTTGAGGAATAATCCGCACACCCCAGTAGCGGCAGCATCCCCTCGTCCTGGGGCTGCCAAGCAGATGATCTGAGAAGACGGACGGGGAGACGTGGGACCAGCCCTGAGATCTGCACTTCTTCGAGGGTCCCTGTCCCCAGCCGAGACACTCCATTCCCACCCGGCTGTGGCCACTTCCTCAGCAGAACCCGAAGCCCCCGCTCCAGCCGCCTCGCCTGGATTTGGAAGGGAGCTCGTTGGATGGAGCTTGAAAAAGCCGAGGTCTCCCGGGTCCTTAGGCAGTGCAGAGAAAATTGTACCCTTCACCGAACATCTTTAGTGAGTCCTAAGTGAAGTGGCTGGCCCTCGGGTTCTGTGACACTTTAACAACGAGGGACAGAGACGGCAGCTTTCTCTTACGTTTACGTGTGGCCCAACGTTACCCATCAGAGTACACCTGTATCCACAGCCCACGTGGCTGGTCACTGAATAGGCTTCCGACGTGGCTGCACACCATCTTTCCCCAAGTCTGGGTTTTAGGTTTTCTTTTCCAAATTCTCTACAGGACCTGTGATGAAAGAGGAAGAATCTGAAAATAACGGAGGAATGAATTGCAGTAGATTTCACTCACAACCATGGCTTCCTCTCTGTTTACCAACCTTTTTCACTGATGAATGGATTCCAATGGAATTTCCCACCTGGCCCGGCTCAGTACTGGGCAGGGACGGGGGCTTGCACAGCAGGCAGCAGCGTGGACAAAGAGACTCCGGTCTTGTCCTGACCAGGTGCCACTGGACTCCTGCATGTCCTCAAGCCAGCGCAGCGTGGTCCACATCCCCCACCTTCTCCAGGAGGCAGAGAACATCTGTGCTGGCAGATCCTTCATCCCACAGGGGCGGGCGCCACATGTGGGCAGAAAGGACCCAAGTTCGAGGTCAGAGCAGCAAGCTGACTTGTGAGCTCAGAGCCAGCAGGTGCGGGGTGGGAGGTGTGTCTTCCGGGCTCCCTCAACTTCTGCACGTCCCAGGAACTTGGGTCCTGCGAACATCTTGTCTACCTGAGAGGCATCCTTTGTCCCCAGGCACAGCCTCACCTGGTCTGCGGCAGGGGAGAGAGCTGTTTCCAGGAACGGCTTCTGCTGAGGTCTGCAGACTCCAGGGCAGGAGCTGGGGCTGAGTCCACAGAAGAATCGATTCTTCTCGGGGAGCCTCAGTTTCACTGTAAAAAGCCTCCAGCTGATTGGATCGGGCCCAGGGTCAGTAAGGACAATCCCTGACTGCAAGCCCCCTGCACACAGACGATAGCTGCACCCACCAGGCACCCTCTCGGCAACCCCGGATGGCGTCTGATAGAACAGCTGGAGTTGACACAAACACAGCCCAGCACAAATGGATGGAGTGTACAGGTAAGGGAACACTCCTTTTTTTCTAAGATTTACTTTATTTATTTCAGAATTACAGAGAGAGGGATAGAAAAACAGACAGAGACAGAGACAGAGACAGAGACGGAGGGCTCCTCCATCCACTGGTTCACTCCCCAAATGGCCACAATAGCCAGGCCAGGCTGAAGCCAGGAGCCAGGAGCTCCATCCGGGTCTCCCATGTCAGTGCAGGGGCCCAAGCATTTGAGCCATCCTCCACTGCTTTCCCAGATGCGTTAGCAGGGAGCTGGATCAGACGTGGAGCCCCTGGGACTCAAACCCTCGCCTATATAGAATGCAGCGTTGCAGATGACGGCTTAACCCATTGAGCCACAGCGCCAGCCCAGCCCAGAGGGGGAAAATTCCATCTCAAGCAAGTGACCGGTCCTCTCCATTGCTGTCAGTTCTTTCTGGAAGGGAACACGGATGCCAAAGCTGATGTCAGTGTCGTCCAGGCAGGAAAACGCAACTCCAGTGCGGAGAAATCCGCGATGCGTCCATGCCAGGGTGTGCCGGTGGGACTTGCCGCTTTTCTACACCATCCCTGTGGCTTGCCCTGTTCTCCCACGTCCCACACAGGACCAGATGCACTCAGCCCCTTCCCACATCCTCCCCTCATTTGTGTGACCGTGAGAAATGACCCGGCAGGTGACCCGGGCCCCTGAGTGCCACCCCAGCTCAGAACACCGTTCCTCACTTAGACCAGAGGCAGAGGCCACGACTGACCCAGTGTTCTTTCCTTGAGCAAGAAAGGAGCGTGGCAACGTGAGGGGCAAACGGGGAGGGTCTTGCGGTCTCAGTGGCAATCGCTCCGTGGCAAGGCGAGGGGGACACGTGGACGTGAAGGGGCTGTCGCTCACGGCGGCCATGCTGTCATCCTCTGGTGGCTGCAGAGCCAGCAGTGACACTGGTGTTGGGGCCTGGGCCTCTCTCTGAGGTGGGGCAGGGTGGAGCCGCCTGCCAACTCTGCTGCCTACCGCCCCCACCCCGCCTCCCACGCTAGGCCCTGTGGACGTCAGGAGCTCCACAACGTGTAGAGAAATCCCTGCAGACGCAGAGTTCCCAGTCCTCCCCAAACAGTGACTAAACAGAAACAGGTGGACAAGAAACCACAAACACACAGAGCAGAAACGCCAAAGTAGCAACACCCAGCACCACCAGCGGGAAACTCCGCACGTGGCCCCAGCTCTGACCAACGTGAATGCATAACACTGGGGAGAATAAGACACTGAATCAACCCAAATATCCATCAGCCGAAGACTGGATAAAGAAATCGTGGGCTATGTGCACCATGGAATACTACACAGCAGTTAAAAAAAAGTGAAATCAAATCATTTGCAACAAAATGGATGAATCTGGAAAACATCATACTTAGTGAAATGAGCCAGTCCCAAAGGGACAAATACCATACGTTCTCCCTGACTTGTGAGAACTAACATAGCACCTAAAAGGCAATCTGTAGAAGTGAAATTGACACTTTGAGAAGCATTGAATGACCCTTGTCTTGATTGTTGAGGAACAGTTTCTTTTCCCATAATATTTGTTGAACTCCTTACTTAACATAGAGTTAATCATATTTGGATCAAGTTAATTGAAAATAGATCTCAGTATAAAATAAGAGTGGGGATAAGAGAGGGAGGAGGAAGTTTGTAACTATAAAGCTGTACAGTTCTGTGTACATTCCTACAGACTTTCTTCTAAGGGTACAGTTCTAAAACTTGCCATGGGACTCCAAATCCCATTAAGCCTGGTGGTAAAAATCGCATCTTAAGCGTTAAAGTGATCATATGGATAAGATTAAGGGTCTGGTAACAATAATAGATAGAATTAAAAAGTAGAGAATGCTTCAACATGGGAAGCAGTGCACACAGCAGACTCAAAGAATGACAATCACTTTAAGTAACACTCTGGCCTCAGAATCAGACCTTAAGGCTTCATGGTCTGGCTGAGAAGCCCACGAGAGCGTTTCAGGCATGGAAAGCCAAGACACTATGGCAAAAAATGTCCTACATAGAGGATTGGGGTGAGACCCCAGTGGAAAGAAGTGGTCATCTGAGAAGGATGTTCTTTTCTCTGAAAGGAGGAGAGAACTTCCAGTTTGCTTACAGCCTTGTCTAAATACTGACTGTGTTTGTGGATTCAAAAGGCTTCCATAGCCCTGGCAGCTCATGTCAAGAGCCTCAGGTGTTTGACATCATATATAAGAGTGTAAATTGTTAAATTAACGACAGGAGTCACTGTGCACTAACGCCCCATGCAGGATCTCTGTCTTCAATGAGTCATATTATGAGAATTAACTACAAAACTTGTTCTCAAAGATTTATTTTGTTTTGTGTATCAAGTGGAAGATATGAACAGCCCCTGTCTCACTGTTGAGGAACAGCTTTTTGTGTGTGTGCAAGTTATTGAAATCTTTACTTAGTATGGAGTTGATCTTCTGTGTATAAAGTCAGTTGAAAATGGATCTTAGTGGCGACTGGGACGGGAATGGGAGAAGGAGGAGGAAGAAGGGTGGAAGTGTGGGTGGGAGGGTGGGTGTGGTGGGAAGAATCACTATATTCCTAAAGCTGTACTTATTGAATGCAAAAATAAATAAATAAATAAATAAATAAAAACTGTACTGAAAATTACACACACAGAGGTTGCTGGGAGAACACGCAAGGCTGTGGGCAGTGAGACCCACACAGCCCAGGCACCAGACCCGCCCTGGCCACGGAGCAGATCCAGGCGAGGGCCAGGAGGTCCCCGACGGCAAAAACTTCCAGGAGATTTTGAGAAAGAAGCCGTTGTTTGGAGGATTCCTACCCGACTCTGAAATCTTACAGAATTCAGTCATTGCCTGGAAACGCCAGAGGCCACAGGCTAAAGAGAGAGCAGTCGGTGTCTGGAGCCTTTGTCCACAGAAAGACCCTGAGCTGTGAAAACTGCATTAGAGTTTGACACAGAATGACTGTGTTGCTCCAGGTTATGGTAAAGTACACACATGCATACACACACACATGATATGCATATGCACACATGTTTATAAGCTATTGAGAGTTCGTCTTTTAAAAATGGTAAATCCTTACACTGGATTATATGCTCTGCTATGAGCACACAGGGATTCAAGAGCAAAATACACATACACATGCACATTCACACACACACACAGACATTCACATACGTGCACACACATACACATACATGCACACATACCCATGCACATATACATTCACACATATACACATAAACATAAACATGCATGTGGTGGAATGAGAAATGTGGTAGAATGAGAAGGCCATGCCAAGATGGCCGCTGGCAAGCGAGTGTCAGTTACTCAGGAATGGCTTTGGAAACCCCCTGGGAAACCACCTGACAACAGAGCCTGCCTGGCCACAGGCTGTGATTGGTTAGGGCATAGACCGCCCCTTAACCGGATTGGCTGGTCTTGGCTATATAAGCTGCTGTACCAACTGAAATAAACGAGTCTGCAGGCTACTCGCCTCAGGCCTGCTTTCACCCGACTCCCGGGGTCTGTGTGGTGACTCCGCGCCTCTTGCACCCACCACGCTGCTCCTCTCAGAACGAATCCACAGCAACACATGCACATACACAAACACGCATACATACACACATGCACACATAGCCACACACACACATGTATACACATACACACATATACATACCTACACACATTCAAATGCACACATACACACATGCACAAATACCTGTAAACATACACATGCACACTTACTCATACACACATAAATGTACACACATACAGATATGTGCCTATGCACTCATATACTCATGCACACAAACTAGACATAGCACACACGTGCACATATACATACATGTACAACATGCAATCTCATGCACACATGTGTACATACATGCATACGCATACACACACTTCATGGATATGTATCCTAACTACTACCCTCAGATGTAAAGAAATGCCACTTTATTCCCCTATACATTGTTTCATATTTTAAAAATATCTATTTTATTTTATTTATTCGAAAGACAGAGTTAGAGAGAGAGAGAGAGCCAGGGAGAGAGAGAGGGAGGTCTTCCATCCACTGGTTCACTCCCCAGATGACCATAATGGCCGGAGGTGAGGTGATCCAGAAGCTTGTTCTGGGTCTCCCACACAGGTGCGGGGGGCCATCTTCAGTTACTTCCCCAGGGCACTGCAGAGAGCTGGATCAGAAGTGGAGCAGCTGGAGCTCAAACTGGCGCCCATATGGGATGCTGGCACTGCAGGCAGTGGCTTTACCTGATACTCTACAGCGCCAGCCCCTATGCTATTTCATGCTTACTTATAGCCTTGGTCCCAAGAGGGGCAGGGCGTGATCTTACACCTGTGAGGGTGTTCTGGGTCAGCTTAGGGTCCAGGGAGGGCTGACAGGACTTCGGGCTCACAGAGCCGCCGAGCCGCCCTTGGTTGCTGTCTCTCTTCGCCGAGCTGTGCTCTCGGCACCACGTCTGTCTTGGTCTCATCTATGAGAGCTTCGTGGGCACAGGCAGATGTGCACAGACGCCCCACATCAGGCGGCTGAGAGCACTGTGAGGGCCCTGGGACCACAGGTCTGCAAGGACCCGTCCACACCTCTGCCCTGCAGCTCCTGGGCTGGGGCGGACACACCAGCTCCCCGTACACACCTCTGCCCTGCAGCTCCTGGGCTGGGGCGGACACACCAGCTCCCCGTACACACCTCTGCCCTGCAGCTCCTGGGCTGGGGCGGACACACCAGCTCCCCGAGAGGCAGCACGGAGATCTCTGCTTTTCTCTCTGGCCACTCACCGCAGCTTCTGTTATTCAATTATTCTTCCAGTTTCACCACCCAGAACCCTCTCTGAGGCAACACGCACCCCCTGGTGTGGCTTCAATGAGAGAAGAAACACATGATGGCCTGGAAAAAGAAAGAACTCAGAACAGACAGAAATCTACAAGATGCTCCATCACTGTGCGGTCTCATCTTAATAAATACAAAAATGGAGGATATACGCTTATCTGACAGTGGAAACTGCGGAAATGTCCAAATACAAAAAACAAGATATTTTCACCCTCGATGTATAAAGGACATTTTAATCAACCAATATAAATGCAAACATCTTAGCCATGAATAGGCTAACATTGTGAACAGCAAGGTAGAATTTTAAAATAATATGAAAGGGCTTCAAACGCTTGTGGAAAATTGAATTAAAAGGTAAATTTATTTTACCACAATTGATTGGAAATCCTTGCATGGTTTCTTTGCAATGTGCATGTCCCTGGAACCTCTGAAGCTCCCTCATAGCTCTGAGAAAAGACTCGACCTCACTGTTAATAAAAGAATAATAAACCAAACTTCCAGATGCTATGTCCTACTCTCTGGCCTGGCAAAAGTTTGCCACGATTTTTTAACAATGTGCTTTGCTGGTTGTGTGTAGAAATGTGTACTTCTCAGGGTCAGTGCTGTGGCACAGTGGGTTAAAGCCCCAGCCTGCGGCACTGGCATCGCATGTGGGCACTGGTTTGAGTCCCAGCTGCTCCTCTTCTGATGCAGCTCTCTGCTGTGGCCTGGGAAAGCAGTGGAGGATGGCCCAAGTCCTTGGGCCCCTGCACCCATGTGGGAGACCCGGAAGAAGCTCCTGGCTCCCGGCTTCAGATCGGCTCAGCCCGGCCGTTGCAGTCATTTGGGGCATGAACCAGCAGAATGAAAGACCTCTCTCTCTCTTTGGCTCTACCTCTCTCTGTAATTCTGTCTTTCAAATAAATAAAATAAATCTTTAAAAGAAAAACTTTTTTAAAAAAGGAATGGGCACTTCTCTTCTTCATTACAGCAAACGACTTTGCAAGTAACTGAACCTCTCACTTGACCCCTGGCTGCCCTCCTCAGTATTTCTTTCCAAGCAAATAAATGAAGATGCAGGGAAGCCAGGAGCTTCTTTGCGAGGTAAGGAGCTCCAGGTTTCAGAAAAAGTGTGAACAATGAGAGCATGCTGATTGGACAGACGAGTGTATGCTGATTGGACAGACGAGTGTATGCCGATTGGACAGACGAGTGTATGCTGATTGGACAGGCCCGTGCATGCTGATTGGACAGACCCGTGCCTGCTGATTGGACAGGCCCGTGCCTGCTGATTGGACAGACGAGTGTATGCTGATTGGACAGGCTGGTGTATGCTGATTGGACAGACCCGTGCCTGCTGATTGGACAGACCTGTGCCTGCTGATTGGACAGGCCCGTGCCTGCTGATTGGACAGACGAGTGTATGCTGATTGGACAGATGAGTGTATGCTGATTGGACAGACAAGTATATGCTTTTTGGACAGACGAGTGTTTGCTGATTGTACAGACCTGGGCCTGCTGATTGGACAGACCTGTGCCTGCTGATTGGACAGGCCCGTGCCTGCTGATTGGAAGACGAGTGTATGCTGATTGGACAGGCCAGTGCCTGCTGATTGGACAGATGAGTGCCTGCTGATTGGACAGACCCGTGCCTGCTGATTGGACAGACGAGTGTATGCTGATTGGACAGACGAGTGCCTGCTGATTGGACAGACCCGTGCCTGCTGATTGGACAGACGAGTGTATGCTGATTGGACAGACGAGTGCCTGCTGATTGGACAGGCTGGTGTATGCTGATTGGACAGACCCGTGCCTGCTGATTGGACAGACAAGTATATGCTGATTGGACAGACGAGTGCGTGCTGATTGGACAGGCCCGTGCATGCTGATTGGACAGACAAGTATATGCTGATTGGACAGGCTGGTGCCTGCTGATTGGACAGACCCCTGCCTGCTGATTGGACAGACGAGTGTATGCTGATTGGACAGGCTAGTGTATGCTGATTGGACAGACCCGTGCCTGCTGATTGGACAGGCTGGTGTATGCTGATTGGACAGGCTGGTGTATGCTGATTGGACAGGCCAGGGGCATTTCTCCTCACGGAATCAAGCTACGCCAGATGAGCGGTGATTACTCCAAGGCTGGAATTTTGTTGAACAATTCTGTTTTGAGGACAGAATTAGTGAAAGCCTGTGTCCTCCAAGCCTTAAGGAAAACAGTGATGATGATAACGATGATGATGGTGGTGGTGATGGAGACGATGATGATGGGGGTAGGGAGGATGAAGATGGTGGTGGAGATGATGCAGATGATGGTGGTGAGACAGTGATGCTGATGGTGGTGGTGGTGGTGATGAATATGATCATGGTGGTGGCAATGATGGTGATGATGGTGATGGTGACAGTGATGCTGATGGTAGTGGTGGTGGTGGTGATGGTGGTGGAGGGGATAAATATGATCATGGTGGTGGCAATGATGGTGATGATGATGGTGGTGGAGGTGATGGAGGTGACAGTGATGTTGATGGTGATGATGATGATGGTGATGGGGATGATGGTGATGATGGTGGAGGGGATGGAGGTGACAGTGATATTGATGGTGGTGGTGGTGGTGGTGGTGATGATGGTGATGGGGATGATGAAGATGATGGTGGAGATGATGGAGATGGTGATGGTGACAGTGATGCTGATGGTGGTGGTGATGGTGGTGGAGGTGATGGAGGTGACAGTGATGGTGGTGGTGGTGGTGATGATGGTGGTGGGGATGATGGTGATGGTGGTGGAGGTGATGGAGATGATTGTTATGAGGATGATGATGGCAACGTGGTAATGACCATGTGACAAGTGAGAAACTATACAGGCAACCACACAAGACATGATAGTGATGGCCTTGGTGGGGATGACAGTGCTGACAGCTGACATTCATGGATGACATTCATGGAACCCTGATTTTGCCAGGATCACTCTCGTAAACATTCCATGTGGCTTCCACGTGACAGCCAGGAGAGTGGGAGTTGTTCTGCTGCTTCTGCACACGAGGGAAGAAAGCATAGGAGGCACGGGGAAGAAGGAGGCCCTGGGCGTTCAAGGCCACTGTGAAGTCCCCAGCCTCCTGTGAGCTGTCCGTGGTCCTGTTTGCTTGGGTCAAGGGTTCCACACCCGGCTGCACACGAGGACCAGCTGAGGACCCTGTGAGGGTGCCAGTGTGGGGTTTGCTCTGGGAAAGCTCGGGAGGAAGCTCAGGCGCCTTGGGTTTCCAATGCACAGTCAGCGCTGACAGCTGCGCGGGGACCCTCTGCCTGCCGCCCCGCAGGAGCGCCCTGGGCCACAGCTCCCTGAGTGCCCTGCACGGCCAGGGCAGGCTTGCTCCAGACCAGGGACAGCTCCTAGCTTGTCAGCTTCCTGCTCTACATATCTCCTCACTCCCTGCTCAGGGACTTCACTTCCTGAGGCTAAGACTGGCAGGTTTCGCCGTCAGTGTGTCTTTCCACCCTTCCAGATCCTTCTGCAGGGAGATTTCGTGGGAAGAGGAAGGGAAGGAGCAAAGAGATTGGAGCCCCGGGGGCACCATTCAGTTCCTCCATAACTTGTAGAGCAGCAGAAAGGAAATGTTTCGCGTTTCATGGCTGGGGCGTGGGGGGTTAAAAAGGCTCACACAACCTAAAAACATCTTGCAATATAGGCAGTTCCAGGCAGGTCAGCTAAATTGATAGTCATAAAATTTGTTAGGAGCATTTTATTAAAAATATAAAAAATTTATAAAAGTTTTGTAAAAACAGTGAAGGCAGAGTTCTCCAAGGATCCAGCTGGTTTTTTCAGAGCTGTGTGTGGTGGAGCCGATTACACCCACCGTGTGCCAGGGGCCCTGTCACCCCTGTGAGCTTTCTCCCCTACCCAGGGCGTCCCACCACACACGGAGCAGAACACATACCCGCTGGCCGGGCCGTCAAGGTCCCGTCCTCCAGCCCTGGGAGTCTGTTCTGCCCTCATACGCCGGTGAGCCCGGCTGCTGCTGCTTCCCGAGAGCCAAGCTCTTTCCCACCCCAGCCCCAGAGTGCGTGGTGTCCATGGCTGGAGCACCGTTCTCCCCACCCCGTCTCTCTCTGCCTGGTTCTCTCCTCACGCCGTTCTCCATCTAGAGATCCCCTCCCGGAGGGATGCTTCCTTGGAGTTCTGCCCATAGCACCCCTGTCCCAGATATTCCCCATCCTCTTGCCTTGATTTATTGATTTAAACTCGTCTCGGCCTCGACACCTCCTGCAGTTCTATGGCTCTCCCCTGTGCTGGCTCCTGGCCAGCCTCACCACCTGGAACGAAGACCCTCACCCCCCGGTGTTGTGCTCCATCCCCTCTGTGTGCCTCACGCTCACGGCAGCAACGGGGCTGCTCATGACCCAGCGAATGAGTGAAACAGGGAATCACTCCCTCCCCAGATGTGAAGGGCAGGAAGCTCTATCCTCAGGGTGTGGGAAAAAATCAAGCAGCAGGTGGATTTTATAATAAAGTTGTGGGTGTGGGGAGGTTCCTAGCTGTAGCCCTTCCCTTTCAGATCTCTCGCCACCCACGGGGTCTGCATCCGCGTCAGGGACTTGCAGTCACTGCTACTGAACAGGTGAGGTCGGGGATTCGGGACCCAGAGACCCACAGACAGGAATGGGCCGGAGAGTGTGGCTGCTCCGTCCCTGGTCCCTGCTGGGGGCGGGGGCGGGGGCGGGTGCGGGGACCCTCCCTCCTCCTCCCTCCTCCTCCCTCCTCCTCCCTCTCCTCCCTCCTCCTCCCTCCTCCTCCCTCCTCTTCCCTCCTCCTCCCTCCTCCTCCCTCCCCCTTGGCGGGACCTGGGCGGGGGCTGGGACCTTCCGGGGACCCTCCCTTCTCCTGCGCGAGACCCTCCCTGGGTGGGACCCTCCCCCTCCCCCTCCCATCCCCCCTCCCCCACTCAGCCAGCAGCATCTCCTCTGTCGCAAGTTTATGAGATTTCATGGGGAAAAAGGACCCCCTGAAATGCGATGCTCTGAAAGCCAAATTCCCTTCCTCATCTAACAACACATCATTCAAGCAGAGGCTTCCAGAGGGGGTAGTCAGAGCTGCAAATCCCGTCTCCTGCCCGGGCATTCCCTGTGCAGCCCTGGCCATGCTGCAGGCACGCGGGAGCCGCCGCGGGAGGGGCTGACCCGGCAGAATGCGCAGGGCTGGGCTCCCTGCTTCTCACCAGAGACGCCAAGAGCTCATTTATTTCCTTCAGCCAAGTAGCTTGGTTCAGAACTTTCCATTAGCCGAAGGGGCAGTTGGAACGCTGCCCATGTGGGTTTGTGTGGAAAAGGACTTGATAATTTATAATTCTCCAGTTGCGGCATTTTGGACGCATTCCCGCGCAGAGGCACGGTGAGTTCTCCCCTCCTCATCCATCTGCGAGAAAAGGCTGGGTGGCCCCAGTTCCATCCGGGTCTCGAAACATAAGGCGTCCTTAACACAGTCACCGCTTTCAACGTGCACTCCTGCTCACTGGACTTCGCCCCAAGGATTCATTCAGAGTGCACTCGACAATGGTATCATGCGGGAGACTCTACCAGCTGTTCGGAGCATTGAATTACTGGCAGGAAGTTAATTGTTCAGCAGTAAGAGTTAGCGCCGTGAATGCAAGTGCGATTTTTCACACTAGCTACAGGTTTGAGCAGGTGCCACGGCAGGGCTGTGGTGAGCACTTGGGGTTTGTAGCGACGTCTTGCCGCTCTGGAGTAGGAACGCACACAGTAATCCACAGCTTTGACAACGACCCTTTCGGGGTTTGGTTGACGCGGGGCATGCGGTAGGGGGCAGCCATGGCTGCAATAATGCAGCCTAAGAAGCAAACCCTCATCTCCAGGCACCGCCAGCCACAGCATAGTCCCAGCTCAGGGGGCGTGTTCGTGGGGGGCGGGGCAGGCCCGGTGCACAGACCCTTGGACCAGCGGGTGTCTCGGGGGATGGCGGAGGCATCACAGACAACACACATAGCATGCTCATGCCATCATTGCCAGCAGCCATGGGAGGGGCCAAAACATGGCCCTGGGTGGAGCCCCAGGTCAACGCGTCAGGGCTTTAGTGGGACGCATTCCAGAATCAGTGGTCGGGGCCATGGACGTCTCTTTCCATTGCTAAGAATCAAGAACCTGCAGACGCCTACAACATCATTTAAAGAAAAAATGAGGCTTAATCCCTTTGTTTAAACATCTGCTGTCAAATGCACACATGTAGACTTGCACACACACATACATGTGCACATTCACATGTGATACAGACACGCGTATATATTCACACACATACAGATGCATACACATGGATATATGAGCATTGTATACACATATATTTGTATATGGAATACATGTGCACGCATGTGTGAACATTCATGTGTGTATTTGTATATCTACAAGTGCACATCACTTGTGCATATAGAAATGTGTGCATGTATTTGTGCATGTACATGCATGTGCACATGTGCAAGTGTATATTAGCATGCGTGTGCACACCTGCCTGAGATGCATGTGTGTGAACATGTGTTTGTGTGTATCTGTGTGTGCATACATGTGTATTTGCACACTCGTGCACATTTGTGCTTATGTAGGATGTCACCCAGGCTTACACACACACACACACACATGCACATGTGCACATTTGTGCTTATGTAGGATGTCATCCAGCCTTACACACACACGCACACACACGTGTGCACAACTGTGTTTAGGTGGGATGTCACATAGCCTTACACACACACAAGTGTGCACATCTGTGTTTATGTGGGATGTCACCCAGACTTACACACACACACACAAGTGTGCACGTCTGTGTTCATGTAGGATGTCACCCAGCCTTACACACACACACAGGTGTGCACATCTGTGTTTATGTGGGATGTCACCCAGCCTTACACACACACACACGTGTGCACATCTGTGTTTATGGGGGATGTCACCCAGACTTACACACACACGTGTGCACATCTGTGTTTATGTGGGATGTCACGCAGACTTACACACACACACACGTGTGCACATCTGTGTTTATGTGGGATGTCACCCAGCCTTACACACACACACACACGTGTGCACATCTATGTTTAGGTGGGATGTCACCCAGAAAATCCTGCACGGCCCCACTGCAGATTGATCCTTAGCTCCATTTCCACCACTTTCTTAGCTTGTTCTCTCCCTCTCTCTCTCTCCCCCCTTTCTCTCCCCCCTTTCTCTCTCTCTCTCTCTCTCTCTCTCTCTCTCTCTCCGTCTCTCTCCCCCTCTCTCTCTCTCCCTCTCTCTCCCCCCCCTCTTTCTCTCTCTTCTCTTTCTCCCTTTCTCTTGCCAACTTCAAAAATATTTCTGTTCTTTCCATTACCCTAATTCTAAGAGCTTCATCTCCTTTCTATGCAAACCAACTCCGTTTCTGCGGCTTTCTTGTTTCTTTTCCTTGTATGTCTTAGCTGGGCTTTTCCCCTCTAGAATGGTAAACTCAGAGAGTGTGAAAAACAGTTTTTTGCCTGACAGCTGTCAGCTAGAAAAATGTTTCCGCGGAGTGGAAGGTGGAGAGCAAAGCAAAACACTGGACTGACGGGGCAGTGGAGAGCAGAGATGTGGGGAGGGGCAGGTGGCAGGACAAGGTCAGAGGGAATGCCTGAGGCTGGGACGTGAGAGTGACAGCCACGGAGGAGAGGGGCAGACCCCAGGGGTGCACAGCACAGGGTCACCTGTCAGAGCCAGTGCCCTACATCAAATGAAAATTATCTGCTTCTGTCCGTAACGGCAGCTTGAGGCCAGGCAGCCCGGCTGATGGGATGCCTCCAGAGACATAGCTCATAGTCAGGACTACCTCATGACCCAGTATGGCTGCCAGTGCTCCAGTCTTTACATCCATGTGGTGGCAGCAAGAAAACGCTGCAGGGAGGAGAAGCTGGACGTGCGCCAGTGTGTTCTGCGTTTCTCTACTCTGTCCCCAGAGGCCCTGCGACATCCCCCTGGCCCGTGTTCTCTGGCATCACCTGGTCTAGATTGGGGGGCACAGCCTCCAGGGCTGGGTAGAGGCCCCTGTGGGACCCCGTGGCATGGGTGTCCTCGATGTACTGGTGGGGGGCATGGAGTGATTATTCCAGGAACTTGTTTTGTTGGCTTCCCAGCTGCCCCTCTTTTCGGGGGTCGTCTGCATTTTCCATGTGTGTTTCTGGATGTCCACCTTCTTCAGCTTCAACTCTGGGGTCTGGGGGTTAAGAGAAAAACCAGAGACCCCTCGAGCAATGGCGGGGGCCTGAGGTCCCAGGTGCTCTCCTGTCTCTGCCTGGTTTGAGTCTCTTTGTTACTACTTTGCAGGCAATGTTAGCGGTTTCTCCTCGCACCTGGTGGGACGAGGGGACGGTCCATCTTCCTGAGGACAAACCTCTCTGATGCAGGAGTTTCAGGCGTTGGTTTCAGGGTGAAATAGTGGGCAAATCTCTCCCAGGCAAGCGTGGGAGATGTGAAATAGTGTGCAGACGTCTCTAAGCCGCACCTGCGGTGCCCTCAGCGTCTGGGCACGGTGGGGGGTGGCGCTGCGGCAGCGGGGCCCCTCCTGGGGGACTCCCATTGGCCCAGCAGCCAGGACCACGCTGATGACAGTGTCTGCATCTGTTAGACACGGGGAACCCACCCGGTCATGGAGCCACACACGTTTGCTGCATCTTCAAAGGCAAAAAAGAGGAAGAGAATGAAAAAACAGTGTGTGGACACGTCTGCTACTTGAAGAAAATGTTTAAGTTAATAGTTTAGACAGGGAAATGGAGAGGACGGTCAGGGATGGGCAGGCGCCAGCCTCACCCAGGTGTCTTCCGGACGTGCTCCCGACACAGCTTCTGGCTGCCTGCCTGCGGCTCCCGCTCCGGACGCTCAGCCCATCTGAGAGCAGTGTCAGTGCCCGGCCTGACCGCCGGGAGCCCCTCCCCACGTGTGTCACAACGGGAGCCCCCCACACGTGTGTCACAATGGGAGCCCCCCCACATGTGTCACAACGGGAGCCCCCCCACGTGTGTCACAACGGGAGCCCCCCCCACATGTGTCACAACGGGACCCCCTCCCACGTGTGTCACAACGGGAGCCCCCACACGTGTGTCACAACAGGAGCCCCCCACGTGTGTCACAATGGGAGCCCCCCCACGTGTGTCACAACAGGAGCCCCCCCACGTGTGTCACAACAGGAGCCCCCCCTCCACGTGTGTCACAACAGGAGACCCCCACGTGTGTCACAACCGGAGCCCCCCCACGTGTGTCACAACAGGAGCCCCCTACGTGTGTCACAACAGGAGCCCCCCACGTGTGTCACAACAGGAGCCCCACACGTGTGTCACAACAGGCGCCCCCCCTCCACGTGTGTCACAACAGGCGCCCCCCCTCCATGTGTGTCACAACGGGAGCCCCCCCTCCACGTGTGTCACAACGGGAGCCCCCCCACGTGTGTCACAACGGGAGCCCCCCCACGTGTGTCACAACGGGAGGCCCCCCACGTGTGTCACAACGGGAGCCCCCCACACGTGTGTCACAACAGGAGCCCCCCCACGTGTGTCACAACGGGACCCCCTCCCACGTGTGTCACAACGGGAGGCCCCCCACGTGTGTCACAACGGGAGCCCCCCACACGTGTGTCACAACAGGAGCCCCCCACGTGTGTCACAACGGGACCCCCTCCCACGTGTGTCACAACGGGAGGCCCCCCACGTGTGTCACAACGGGAGCCCCCACACGTGTGTCACAACAGGAGCCCCCCACGTGTGTCACAACGGGACCCCCTCCCACGTGTGTCACAACGGGAGGCCCCCCACGTGTGTCACAACAGGAGCCCCACACGTGTGTCACAATGGGAGCCCCCCCACGTGTGTCACAACAGGCGCCCCCCCTCCACGTGTGTCACAACAGGCGCCCCCCCTCCACGTGTGTCACAACAGGAGCCCCCCCTCCACGTGTGTCACAACGGGAGCCCCCCTCCACGTGTGTCACAACAGGAGCCCCCCCACGTGTGTCACAACGGGAGCCCCCCACGTGTGTCACAACAGGAGCCCCACACGTGTGTCACAACGGGAGCCCCCCACGTGTGTCACAACGGGAGCCCCCCACGTGTGTCACAACGGGAGCCCCCCACGTGTGTCACAACGGGAGCCCCCCACGTGTGTCACAATGGGAGCCCCCCCACGTGTGTCACAACGGGAGCCCTCCACGTGTGTCACAACAGGCGCCCCCCCTCCACGTGTGTCACAACAGGCGCCCCCCCTCCACGTGTGTCACAACGGGAGCCCCCCCACATGTGTCACAACGGGACCCCCTCCCACGTGTGTCACAACAGGAGCCCCCCCACGTGTGTCACAACAGGAGGCCCCCCACGTGTGTCACAACGGGACCCCCTCCCACGTGTGTCACAACGGGAGCCCCCCCTCCACGTGTGTCACAACGGGAGCCCCCCCACGTGTGTCACATCGGGAGCCCCCCACGTGTGTCACAACGGGAGCCCCCCACGTGTGTCACAACGGGAGCCCCCCCACGTGTGTCACAACGGGAGCCCCCCCACGTGTGTCACATCGGGAGCCCCCCACGTGTGTCACAACGGGAGCCCCCCCACGTGTGTCACAACGGGAGCCCCCCCACGTGTGTCACATCGGGAGCCCCCCCACGTGTGTCACAACGGGAGCCCCCCACGTGTGTCACAACGGGAGCCCGCCCCCCACGTGTGTCACAACGGGAGCCCCCCACGTGTGTCACAACGGGAGCCCCCCCACGTGTGTCACAACCGGAGCCCCCCCACGTGTGTCACAACGGGAGCCCCCCCACGTGTGTCACATCGGGAGCCCCCACGTGTGTCACAACGGGAGCCCCCCCACGTGTGTCACAACGGGAGTCCCCCCACGTGTGTCACATCGGGAGCCCCCCCACGTGTGTCACAACGGGAGCCCCCCACGTGTGTCACAACGGGAGCCCGCCCCCCACGTGTGTCACAACGGGAGCCCCCCACGTGTGTCACAACGGGAGCCCCCCCACGTGTGTCACAACGGGAGCCCCCCCACGTGTGTGAGGACAGGCAGGAGGCTTTGACAGTGAAGAGAGCGGATGGTGGGGTGTGAGCAGGTGTCCAGGGCCTGGGAGGCCCCTGGACTGCGACCCTTGGCTGCTGGGGGTCCCTAGCTGGGGTCTGCGTGGCCTCTGGGAGCTGCAGGCCCACATCTGCCACGACACTCGTTCTGAGCAGCCCCGAGGCCAGCAGTCAGCTCTGTCGAAAGGGAAGGAAGACGCACGTCTTGCCGTCAGACACGCGTGTCCAGTCACAAAGCTGCAACCTGCAACCGAAAGAGGGAGAGATACGTGGTCCAGTGACACAGCATGTGCATCTGAATTAAGTGTGCGTGTGTCTGTGTGAGGCATGAGTGGGAACACACATGATCTGGTCATACGATGAGGACGGTCACTCTTTCCGTGTAACCCCCTCAGCCTGCATGACCACACCTGTCACCTCCCCACCCACGTCACAGCCCACACTCAGGGTCTGGTGATCAAGGACTATAAATATTTTGCCAAGGCCTCTGAAAGATTGCTTTATGTTACGTGTGTTAACCATTTTGTAAAAGCAGGCAATTCCTGTTTTTCTTTTCAAGGGGAGGGAGATGCCTCCAAGTTGTTTATTTAAAGATAATTATCCTGATTCTGTTAAAATGATCCGTTCCATGATCAAAGATCTTTCTCGGAGGTTCTCAAACGTTCGGAGGCTGCAGGCCCTGGGGCACTGACTCCTGTTTGCTTTCCAAGTCCCTGTGCAGTGCTCCTGGCAGCGCCACAGCCGTCGTGATGGGGGTGGGGTGGGAGTATGTAGAGGTGCAGCCACGTTTCTCGTCGCCTGCCTGTGATGAGGTTATTAAACCGCTGGGCATCGGCATCACCATAGCAACACAAAGGTAACCGCACAGCCCGCTCCAGAGCCGTCTTCACAGCCCGGGCAGGAGGCAGCAGCAGCCCCCAGCTGAGTCACACGGGGTGCAGGACCCGCCACGGCTGACGCGGCCAGTCCTGGGAGCCGTTAGTGCTGCACAGGCTGTCACCCCCTAACTCTCCACGCTCGGAAATCCCGCCGTGTCACAGCCCCAGGGCACATCCACGTGCCCATCAGCACACGCACTTTCTGGGGGTGGATGGGGTGGGCGGGCAAAGCCTCCTCCCTAGAAGAGCATGTTCTCTCCGCCTACACACGTCTCAGTTCTCCCAGAGTAACGGTGTCTGTCTCCGGAGGAACAGGTGCACAGCGAGGGGAGGGAGAAGCAACAGAAAGCAGAGAAGGGGGAGGGGATGAAAATACTGCAAGTTCCACACACAAAATTGTGACTGTGAGACACCAGTGCGGGCCGGAGTAGCTCATCTTTGACTGACGGGACGTGTCATCTGCCTGTTGCCGCACCTGATCACAGACCAGAGACGAAAGTAGAAGGTACCGCCCCTGTCCTCCTGTCAGGAGATCCATGGATTGTCAATAGCCTGTGTCCTGTGTCCTGTGTCCCGTGTCCTCCCGTCGGGAGATCCGTGTATTGTCTTGTTGATAGCCTGTGTCCCATGTCCTCCTGTCAGGGGATCCGTGTATTGTTGATAGCCTGTGTCCTGTGTCCCGTGTCCTCCTGTCAGGGGATCCGTGTATTGTCTTGTTGATAGCCTGTGTCCCGTGTCCTCCTGTCAGGGGATCTGTGTATTGTCTTGTTGACAGCCTGTGTCCCGTGTCCCGTGTCCTCCTGTCGGGAGATCCGTGTATTTTCGATGGCCTGTGTCCTAGGTCCTGTGTTCCATGTCCTCCTGTCAGGGGATCCATGTATTGTCTTGTTGATAGCCTGTGTCCCATGTCCCGTGTCCTCCTGTCAGGGGATCCGTGTGCTGTCGATAACCTGTGTCCTGTGTCCTCCCGTCAGGAGATCCGTGTATTGTCTTGTTGATAGCCCATGTCCCATGTCCTGTGTCCTCCTGTCAGGGGATCCGTGTATTGTCTTGTCGATAGCCTGTGTCCCGTGTCCTCCTGTCAGGGGGATCCATGTATTGTCTTGTTGATAGCCTGTGTCCCATGTCCTCCTGTCAGGGGATCCGTGTATTGTCTTGTCGATAGCCTGTGTCCCATGTCCTTCCATCAGGAGATCTGTGTATTGTCTTGTTGATAGCCTGTGTCCCATGTCCTGTGTCCTTCTGTCGGGAGATCCGTGTATTGTCTTGTTGACAGCCTGTGTCCCGTTTCCTGTGTCCTCCTGTCGGGAGATCCGTCTGTTGTCGATAGCGCTCCCTGCCCTGTCCTGGGAGGCAGCACAGCACTTGGGAAGAGACTGATTCGGCCTGGGTTCTTCCATGCTGGCTCTGTGCATTTGAGCTTGTATGTAACTATGTACATATAAACACACGTGTGTGTGCATCAAATGTGTATAAAACACATAACTCAACCAGTGCACGAGGGAGCAGATAGAGTGCTAGAGGCAGGACCTGACAAGCAGTTCAAAAGCCAATAATGCAGCCGGCACCGCGACTCACTAGGCTAATCCTCCGCCTTGCGGCGCTGGCACACCGGGTTCTAGTCCCGGTCGGGGCAGCGGATTCTGTCCCGGTTGCCCCTCTTCCAGGCCAGCTCTCTGCTGTGGCCAGGGAGGGCAGTGGAGGATGGCCCAAGTGCTTGGGCCCTGCACCCCATGGGAGACCAGGAAAAGCACCTGGCTCCTGGCTTCGGATCAGCGCGGTGCGCCGGCCGCGGCGGCCATTGGAGGGTGAACCAACGGCAAAGGAAGACCTTTCTCTCTGTCTCTCTCTCTCAATGTCCACTCTGCCTGTCAAAAAAAAAAAAAAAGCCAACAACATTACACAAAGTCACGCTGCAGCTACAGCAACACAAGTTTACAGACTTGGCGCTGGCTGTGTCCGCGGGGAAGGAAGTTGACTGAGGCTCCACCCAGAGGATGTGGGGTCTTCTTACTCTTCTCATCCGTAACCGACAAGGTGCTGGAACCCGAAGGTGGGCACAGCAGAAGGCAGTAACCATTGGAGTCTCCAAACCACGCCTCCTCAAACGAGGGGCCGCAGCCCAGCCCCTGCCCGCCTGCTTTGTAAATAAAACCTAACTGGGACGCAGCCTGCTCTGTTGATTGACTGGATCTGTAGAGGACCTTGGGAAACCCGAGCCGCTCGTGGCTGTGGACCGCACTTGCTTCACTGCAGAGGAGAGAAGGACCCATGGGCGGGCAGATGGGCCAGCAGAATGCCCTTGGCCCTGGCGCGCCGGCAGGGGCTGCCTGATCTTTCCCGAGAAAGTCAAGGTTCAGTTTGAAAATGGCCCATGGGGGCCTCCGTGCCAATAAAGGCAGCAGGCACGGGGCTGGAGGCTGACTCCTGGGGACAGAGCTCTGACACAGCACAGCTGGCGACAGTCTCCCTCCATGGGGGCAGCAGAGGGATGCTGGACCGTCCCGTGTGGGACTTTGATCCGTCTCCCTGTCCCCGGGAGTGCACGTGCTGCCCACGCCTCACCCGAGGTTACCCCCCAGCTCCTGGAGCGAGCACTCAGCCCGTTCTCTGTGGGGGTGTTGGCTGGGCTCCCTTCGCCGGGAGGAGATGGAAGACAGTTGACCTTGAGAAACTCAGAAGAGTGGCCAGTGCAGGCCGTGAGACCATGCTGGAAGCCGCCGACAGCACACTCCGGCACAGCCAGCCCGGCCAAGCGCACGTGGTCTGTATTTACCACGAAGCCAACGTAAAAGGCAAACGGAAACCTCGGGTTTCCTTTGGCCGCCAGCTGCAGTCATGTGCGTGTCTCCATGATAAGTGCCATTCATCCGAGTAGACCCTCCTTCCTGAGCCCGGCGGACCCCCGTTACCCCAGCAACGCTGTGGGAAGTGGAATCTCGGGTGCACTGTCCAGAGGCCGACTGCCTGCTGGGAGGAAGCTGAGCCACTGATCAAATCCCACACTTGGAGCAAGTAAGGGGATCCAGGGCCCGGCTCCGTCCACACAGGTGCTGTGTGGGTTCCGAGGGGCTGCACCGCCCTCCCCCGGGGAGGGAACAGTCTCTCCTTGGCCAGACCCTGGATTGGTAATTAAGTGGTTGCCCATGCACTCACAGACTGGAAAAAAAGTCTACATGTCAGACAGCCCGGAGCTGAAAATTGGAGTTAACCCACACTCGGCTGGAGACTCCCCCAGGGGCCAGTCTGATTAATTCAGCAGGGAACAGTGAGAAACAGGGACATCCTCCTCGGAGCCAGAGGCCACCTGCCTATGGACAACAGGGTTTCCTCTCACATAAGGAAGCCGAGGACCAGCCATTAATAACTCGCAGACCACACAGTAGCTCAAAGGTGACGGCCAAGCTCTTCCCAGGAAACCCAAGAAAATGGAGAGCTCTCACGTCAAGGGAAACCATATAGCCACGGCCACAGGGGACAACAGCCGTGGCCGCGTGGGTCAGAGGCTGAAGGCGGAAAGACTGGGGAATGTGGGAGCGGGTTGTTCTTGTTTTCTGCTGTTTTGTTTTTGGGGATTTCTTCTGCTCTCTCGAACGCAGCCTGCTTTCTTCTGCACGCTGTGCCTCTGCCCTCTGGGGAGTTTTGCGCTCCTGCTGGGCACCCTTCCTCAGCTCGGCCTGCCCGCTGTCTCGCTGGGCTCTCCGTCCACAGCCGATGGGCTGTCCTTTCCATGGAGAGGCAGAGCAGAAAGGAGTGACACGCACAGTGGCCCCCGATCTGCCAGTGGCTCCATGCCAGGTGCTTCCTGGAGGTCGCCCACGGCAGACAAACCAGTTCGGTCCACAGCAAGCCTGGTCCGGGCACCACAGAGAACACTCCGCCGAGCGCTGAGCCGCTGCCTCCTCTCCTCCTCTGCCCATCTCTGGTGGGCCACCTCGAGAAAACTGAACTGTTTTAGTAATGCCATATCGCGACAACTCTATTCCTGTAGCCAGGAAACAGACCCGGATGAAAAAGACACACTACGAAAGGTCACCCACACAGAAGTAGACAGGTGACCAGTCCCGCGTCACTCAAAGGGGCGGGGCTATGAAACGTCTCGGAAAGCAAACACTCAGACTCAGCGACAGGTGCTGTGTTAGCTAAATCCTCAGAGCGAATACAAGGAGCTCCACACGGCATCCTCTGGGAAGCAGACGAGGAAAACGACTTCTGAATCCGTAGGATCAGACTCGCGTCACCCTGAGGGATATTCCATGAAGCGCAAACTGTAGCCCAGTGCCTTCAAGAATAGAAATGCAGTAACTCTCCACAAGTTATTGCAACGTCGAAGTTACAACACACCGGATGCTATCGCATAATGACTTCCAATTAATTGTCTCAGGACTGCAACACTGGCTCAATGTTTGCAAATCCACCAGATAATGCACCACACAGACAGACTAACAAAGAGAAACCACGTGGTTCTTACAACAGATGCAGAAAATGATAATAATGATAATAATGATGATAAAAACCGCAGTAGAAAGGAGAATAAGCAGAAATCCCGGATCAGAATCCAAGGTGCATCCAGTTAGCATCACAGCTAATGACGAAGGGTGAGACACAGCCCTCGAAGGGGGGAACCCAGCGGTCACGTTTTCCGTCAATCCCTGTTGGATGGGATATGTGAGCTCTTGGGAAGGAAAAGTGACGCACGTCCCACAGCCGCCGGGAGACGCAGTCTGGGCAGCTGTGCCTGAAAGTGACGCAGAGAAACGTGGATTCTGTGTAAGACCTATGAACTTGGCGTGGGCCTGTCAGGCCAGCCCAGGAGCGTGTGGCTGTCTGTGGTCAGCTCCCCGCTCGTGCACCTGGGAAGGGGCAGAGGTGGCCCAGTAGCTCGGCCTCCGCCATGCATGTGGGAGCCAGGGTAGCGTTCCAGGCTCCCAGCTTCAGCCTCGCGCAGCCCTGGTCATCGTGGCCATTTGAAGAGTGAACCAGCAGATGGAAGATTCCTCTCTCTCTCTCTCTCTCTCTCTGTCTCTCTCTCTCTCTCCCCTGCTCTCCCTCCCTCTCTCTCTCTGTCACCAACTGGCCCAGCCCTGAATGTTGTGGGAAGGGAACCGATGGATGGAAGACCTCTCTCTTTCTGAAATAAACACTTGGGGTCGCTACACCTCATGCCTCGTCACAAGCCAGCAGTGAACCCTGCCGAAAACAAAACGCAGGATCAGTACCGATACTGCCCAGCAGCCAAACCAACGGTCCCCCAAGACGTTGGTCCCGGGACAATGCGTGGTGCTGGGGCGAGAGGTGTATGGGAGTGCCTTGAACTTCTGCTCAATGCTTCTATAAACCTAAACTTGCTCTAAAATCAGACCTGGTAATTTGAAAAATGATTCCCCCTCCCCACCTCCAGAAACCCCGATTTAACTGCTGTGGGGAGGAGCCAGAGCACTCGGGTTCCCGCGTTCCTCACAGGATGCTATGGTATGTCGTGGTCGAGAATGACCCCCCTAGAACGAAGGGGCAGCAGAGGCGGAAGCGGCAGGACCTTCGTGCTGCGTGGACACAGAGCTTGGTGAACACCCCAGCCTGCGTGCTCCTCCCATGAATGGTTCCTGGTGGCTGAGCCGCCTGAGCCCAAAGGCCTCCGGCTGGCACCTGTGCCTCCTGCTCAGGGCAAGGCCCTCACAGCCACGGCACTCACAGCCACGGCACTCACACCCATGGTACTCACGGCCACAGCACTCACACCCATGGTACTCACACCCATGGCACTCACGGCCACAGCACTCACACCCATGGCACTCACGCCAACGGCACTCACGGCCATGGCACTCACGCCCACGGCACTCACGCCCACGGCACTCACACCCATGGCACTCATGCCCAAGGCACTCACGCCCATGGCACTCACGGCCATGGCACTCACGCCCATGGCAGTCACGGCCATGGCACTCACGGCCACGGCACTCACGCCCACGGCACTCACGCCCACGGCACTCACACCCATGGTACTCACGCCCATGGCACTCACGGCCATGGCACACATGGCCATGGCACTCACGCCCACGGCACTCACGCCCATGGCACTCACGGCCATGGCACTCACGCCCATGGCAGTCATGGCCACGGCACTCACAGCCATGGCACTCACGGCCACGGCACTCACACCCATGGTACTCACGGCCACGGCACTCACAGCCATGGCACACACGCCCACGGCACTCACACCCATGGCACTCACGCCCATGGCACTCACGGCCATGGCACACATGGCCATGGCACTCACGCCCACGGCACTCACACCCACGGCACTCACACCCACGGCACTCACGCCCATGGCACTCACGGCCATGGCACTCACACCCATGGCACTCATGCCCACGGCACTCACACCCACGGCACTCACACCCATGGCACTCACGGCCACCTTCTAGTCATCAGAGGCTGTGTTTGCTGACTCCGACGTCCGGCTAGAACCCAGAAGACCCAGGGTTCCGGGAGGCACAGCTCACCTCTCTGCACACCCCACACACATCTTTCTGTCGCGTGCCCTCGGCGGCTGAGTTCTTTGCACGCTTGCTTTACCTGTAGCAAACGCCTTTGCACAGCCGCACCTCTCCCCTTGTCTGAGAGCGCTGGTTTTGTCTCCGTGCTGAGGGGCCCTCCGCTTTCCCGAGGACCCCGCACCTTTGGGAGCGTGCGAGTTCCGTCTTTGGTGGGAATCTCTGGAAGCCTCTTTAGCGTGACTGTCTCAGTTGCCTGTTTCTCCTTTCCCCAGCCCCTTCTTTCTGGGATGTGCATGTGATACTGGAGGTGAAGCAACCCTTCCGTGACTATGAGGACATCAACCGTTGGGGGAGTTACAGGCTGAGGTTGGCCGAGCAGGAGGCTGGGAGGGGTGTGAGCTTCCGCTGGCCATGCAGGGTCATGGGCCGAGTGCGGACGCCTGGTGCTGCATTCTCCCTTGTTCCTTTTCCTGTTTGTAGGCTCTGTGGGACTCACAGCAGAGCGCAGCCTGACCTCTAACTCGCCCCTTCCCTGACCACACTGTGTCTCTCACGGTCCCCGTGGCGTCTCACACACACTGGCAGGCCGTGGGTGTGCAAGGCTGACCACTGGCAGGCCGTGGGTGTGCAAGGCTGACCCGCTGGTCCAGTTGGGAGTAAACACAACTCCACTGCAAGCTGTCTCAGAAGAGTTTTTGCCGTTGGACCCCACGCCTGGGGGCTCTCCTGTCTGGGCCCGTTTCCTCCTGCTCTGCTTCTTGGGGTTCACAGAACGCACCCAGCTTTCCTCTTTTCAATGTGAGCCGCCCATCGCGGTGCAGGAAGGGGAGAAACCAGCCGGAGCGGCCTGGTCTTCCCTGTCTGATACTTTCAGAAAAGCGGTCTCCGGCCTCATTTGCAGGAGGAAATTGAAAATGCAGCTCTGTCCTCCAGGGACGAGTGTCGGGGGCTTTGGAAACCTTCAGCTGATGAGAGACACCAGCGCTGATTAAGGAGCCCCCAGGAGCAGGCACCCCTCCCCGCTCTCAGGGCGGCTCTGGGAGGTGTAAATTGACGTGGCCGTGTCCACCCTGCAAGAGACCGCGGGCCATCTTGAGAGTCTGTGTCCGGATGTGGGTGGGGGAGGGTGATGTGCCAGCGGACCCCGCGTCTCCCTGCTAACTGAGACCGTCCACTGCCAGGTGTGGATATTCCGCTTTGTAGGAGACGCGCGTGTGATCCCAGGAGCAGAAGGCGCACGCCCCTCCTCCTAAGGGCGCCAGACCAATCACGAGGTGTGGACCTCAGCCCAGGGGTCGAGCTCGACACCCTCCTGTGAAGCAGAGGAAGGGGTGAGGAAGACACGCACCCATGTCACACAGGCGCTGCGTGGCCCCAGCATGCCAGGTCTGGGGAGGGCAGACGGCCGGGTACTCCAGGCCAGGGGAGACACTGCTCGACCCAGGGACAGAAAATACAGCATCGGAGGACGCACAGCTGGACTGCCTGCCCTGGGTCCTGGGTGCTTCCGTGATGCAGGCATGGTGAAAGGCACTGTGTAAGTGGGCGGGTGGAAGAGTGCCTCCCGGTGCTGTCAGCAGGAAAGACGTTCGTGTGTTCTGGGTGAGGTGGTGTTTAAATGCCTGTCTCGCCATCTGAACACCAAGGGTCCTGCTTTAGATGTATTAATCCCCTTGTTGACCCATGATGTGTCGTTGTCAAAGATTTATGCATGGCAGAGTTACAGAGACTGAGAGACAGAGAGAGACAGAGAGAGAGACAGAGAGAATCTTCCATTCACCGGTTCCCTTCCATTCGCCCGCCCCCTGGACCTGCACCGATGTGGAAACCGTAGCAAGCCCCTGAGGGTCTCAATGCACTTCCGCAGAGGGTGAGGTTCTTTGGCTTTGCCCAGTTACTGAGACGTTGCATCGGGCTTCTGGGTGGCGCTGTACGCTGGGCGAGGGGGCAGCCGCCTGGCCGGCCTGGTCCTCTCAAAGTGCCCGCACGTGGCTTTGGGGAGCTGGCACCACATCTGAGCCAGTGCAGCGGCAGAGCCAGCCCCCAGCAGGGCTGCAGCTAAGGTGACGCCGTCCGTGTGGCCGCCTCACCTGCCCAGGAGTGAGTGGGGGGCGGAGGGGACCCGGCTGCAGCAGGGCTTCACATCTGGAGAAGGGAAAGAGAACGCCGTTCATCCTGATGACGGACTCGGCCCCTGCCAAGCCGAGGACACAGTTGGAAAGCATCAAGATGTCTTTGTTGAAGCAACAGCTGGGAAGCCCTTGGCAGTGGCTGCTCACATCAATAATTCGCTGTTGATTGAGTCCAGGGCCACTCCTGGAGCCGGCAGCCAAGGCGCCCGATGGGAAGGTGCACCCTTGACAGTGACAGAGGCTTCGCGATCCAGGCACAGCACGCGGCCCCCACGACGGCCCGGCCACTCAACCCCGGATGGACACCTGGAGCAGCAGTTTCCCTCCTGCCTTCATTTCTGGGCAAAGATAGAGAAGTCCAGGGGTTCGATTCAGCACTACCTCACCTCTTCAGTATTCTGTCTCTACCAAGAGTTTCTGAGTTGGCATCCGCTTGGCCACCATGACCCCAGCTGAGACCGAGTGAGGTCCTTGGGGTGCCCAGGAGTTGCCACAGGGTTGGGGACAGGAGGGGGTGACTAACGGGTCACTCGCCCTCAGTTCAAAGCCACGTGGGGGCTGCGAGGTGGACGTGGGTCACTTTGTCAAGGTCACTCGTCACACCTCTGCATGACTGACGTGCTATGGTGAGCACTAGCCTACAGCCCGTGTGGACACCCTGTCTGCCTCTGTCTCAGAAAGAACTAAGCGTACGCGGGCCCGGGTACCCCTCAGCCTCTGAAATCCGGTGCTGTCATGGCTGGTGCCCACCTCCTCTCCCCGGGATCAGGGCGTGTCCTTCCACACACAGACTTTTGTTCAAGTTCCTCTTCCCCGACCTTCAGGGAGACCAGGAGCTACTCACTGGTACAGTGTTTTGTTTATCAAGTGCTGATTGCACACTTACTTAGGTGGGACCAGACTTTTTGTAGCAATCCAGTGAGAGGTAGGAAAGGGGCCTTTGGCTGCCCAGGAAGGCTTTCTCCTGTTAAGTATGAATCTTTTCACAGACCTCTGACCTCACAGAAGCCCCTCTGTGACCGGAGGGAGTGAAACCTAGGTGAGCTTGGCTGGACGCCGACACACACGTCCTGAGGCTGTCACTGGAGTGGCTGCAGCTCCTGCCTGGCAGGCTGCGTCTTGGCGCGTCCCCGCCTCCTGGAAGCCCAGTCACAGAGGCACGCCCCTCCTGACAGCGTCCACCCAGAGCAGGTCCCCGCCACTCGGAGACCTCCTAAGTCCCGCCCACATCCCGTCACACAGTCGGTCTCCAGGCTGACCCCTCCCATCAAGCTGCCCAAGACACAGGTGGGCAACTTGCTTAGCCTTGGGGGTTCTCCTGGTGGCCTTAGCTGGGGGCCGCTGGCGCCAGAGTTGAGTGCGGTGCCTGGCCCTGGGCTGCAAGCCACCATCTTGAATGTGAGTGTGCAGAGGGGACGGAGGGGCCCTGGGGTCATGGTGACCTCTCGTTTCGTGTGCCTTAGCCACCCTGCCCTCCCTCTGACTTTCCAACAGGCCTGCTTGTTGCTGCCTTAAAAACCCGTAGACGCCGTAAGGAAACCGTGTGTGAAATATTGGCTGAGCAAATCTTGTTACCCACACACTGACGTGTGCTCGGTAGAACTCACCCAGGAACAATGTCGTCAGCTCAGGCCAGGGACCAGCCAGTCCTCATTTGTCCCCAGCTGTCGCAGCGTAAACACTCAGAGCCCAGAGCCCCAGGGACCGGTTCGGTTTGAATAAACTGGAGCAGGGAGTCACCCTACCTCGGATGCCTGCAACCCAACCTCGCCAGGTGGGAACCAGCGCTCTCCCATTGCACAGATGGGGATGACTGAGGGTCTCAGGGGCTCCATGCCTTTCCTATATGCCCTACCCTCAGCACTGCAGAGTAGAAGCCCTCACACAGGTGTCTTCATCCCACGGGCCCTAACGCACAGCAGCTGAGAGCCGTTGCCCCAGCGCTGCAAACCCAGAGGCAGCTGGGCCTCCGTTTCCACCCTCACGGACTGGGCGTCACCACGCCTGGCTGTGCCTCAGCGGCCTTGTCTGTTAGGCAGGGGCCCCTCGAACCCGCCGCACAGGGCGACGCTGAGAACAAAGTCCGTCTCAGCTCCCACACTCTGGGAGGAGGGCCTGGCCAGGTCCCTGTTCTCAGACAATTATCTCCAAACTGAAAAGAGGAATGTATACAGAGACCCAATCACACAGGCCCCCACTCGCTGTGCGACGCGGCGTTACCAGCTCGGCAGGCTGTCACTGGGGGAGCGCTCCTCCCACGGCACTCGGGACCGGGCGTCCGCCTGCCTCCAGGAGACAGAAGCCCGCAGCCCGGGCGCTGCACCCAATAATTTTAATGCAGACATGACCCATGTGTGGATGCTTTCCATGCGCAACGTGAAACACAATTTGAATTTAGCTGCACGGTTCCTGCAGGTCTGAGGCAGCACGGTGGAAGATGCAGCCCTGGGGTTTATCCCCTAGGAAGGGACCCTACGGGCTGTGGCAGGCTGCGATAGCTCCACCCTCTCCTCCGGGTCTCAAGGCCATCAGCTCCTCCCCGCAGGGATCGCCTCTGCCGAGGGGCTCCGCTGCCCTGCGCTCAGGTCCCGCGGCTCCTGGAGGGTGGGTGTGAGAAGGAAGCAGGCTGGAATGGCGGCCGCCCCTTCCCCCAGCTCCCACCTGCGCTCCTACTGGACATCGGCTCCCGAGGGTGCCCCGTGCTGATCTGCTCTGTGGGCCTCTCTGG
The DNA here is from genome assembly GCF_051225735.1 of Oryctolagus cuniculus. Classification (NCBI taxonomy): domain Eukaryota; kingdom Metazoa; phylum Chordata; class Mammalia; order Lagomorpha; family Leporidae; genus Oryctolagus; species Oryctolagus cuniculus. The sequence goes on from NC_142887.1 coordinate 7,596,372, forward strand.
GTGAGTGGAGGGTGGGCGCCCTGCACGCGGAGCACACTGGGGGCACACAGCCATGTCGGAGCCCCTGCTGGGGCTGCTCGCCAGGCTTGGCGTCTGACCCGGCAGTGGGAACTCCGAGCAAGGCTCCATTCTCCATGAGCGAGTATCGTGGAGAGGAGGAGAGAGGCACCCATACAAACCAGGACACGCAGAGTGGTGGGCAGGAAAATGAAACCAGGCAAGGAAAGCGAGTAACACAGAGGAGTGGAGTATTTTACATTTTTCCTTTTATAAACTTTAAATCGCAGATAAAAGTCGAGTGAACCCCCACCCCATCACCAGCGTGCGAGGAATGGTGTGTTATCTACAGCCTCAGCGCTATGTTCCCGGGTGTGTTTTAAAACAAGTTGCAGATAACACTGTTTGGAATAGCAAACGTCTAAGTAGACAGAAATCTAGCAAATAACGGCTTTGGGGACAAAGCTGCAGTGTAATCATGGCCTCTAAAACACGCATGCTAATTATTTGATATTATCTGAAGTCTTAAATTTGCCGATTGTCTCAAATGTATTTTATTTTGCATTTTTATTTGAATCAGGATGCTAGAGATGGGGGTGGGGTGCATTGGCTACACTGCATTTTGTTGCCAAGTCTCTTCCGTGTCCTGTAACCTGTGACCTGGGAGAAACTCCCCTCCGCCTTGTGCACCTGCTGTTTATTTGATGGAAAGCTCTCGTGTGTTCACGCTCATCCTCAGTGTGTCTGGCCGACTGTGTCCTCTCACTTTGGTTTAACACGTTTGCACAAGTACTCAAGATCGTCCAGGGACACGCACTGGGCACAGGGGTTGAGTCCCTGCAGCCTGTACCACAGTGTGCGGTCTGAGAACTGGCTCCCCCTTCTGACCCGGCTTCCTGCCAACGCAGACCCGAGAGGCAGCAGGTGCTGGCTCGGCACCAGGTCCCTGCCGCCCACGTGGGGCTTCGGCTGACTTCCTGGCTCCCCGCTCTAGCTGCAGCCCCAGCTGAGGTGGGGATCTGGGGAGTGAACCAGCAGATGGAAAATCTCTGTCTCTGGCTTTCAAACACAACAGATACACTAAAAAATGTAAAAACACCACCAGGGTGCCCCGGGGCAGCCTCATCCAGCGTCCCCCACACGGCCTTTACAAGTGTGCGCCCCTGCTCTCCGCGTTGTCTCCTGAATTCTGCAGAGTGGTGATTTCTGAGCCCGTTATTCCTTCTGCAGTAGCAGCCAGGACTGCTGTGTGCAGACAAAGCATACTCGCGTGTCCGCCTGTGCACACGTGTCCTGCCTGTGCTCGCATGTCCCGCCTGTGCCCCCATGTCCTGGCTGTGCTTGCGTGTCCGCCTGTGCTCGCATGTCCCGCTTGTACTCATGTGTCCACCTGTGCTCACGTGTCCCACCTGTGCTCGTGTGTCCCACCTGTGCTTGCATGTCTGCCTGTGCTCACATGTCCAGCCTGTATGCACGTGTCCGCCTGTGCTTGTATGTCTGCCTGTGCTCGCGTGTCCTGCCCGTACTCACGTGTCCCACCTGTACTGTGTCCTGCCTGTACTCACGTTTCTGCCTGTGCTCTTGTGTCCACCTGTATGTGCATGTCTACCTGTGCTCGCATGTCCCACCTGTGCTTGCATGTCCCACCTGTGCTCCCATGTCCTGCCTGTGCTCGCGTGTCCCACCCGTACTCGTGTGTCTGCTTGTGCTCTCGTGTCCCACCCGTGCTCATGTGTCTGCCTGTGCTCGCATGTCCCGCCTGTGCTTGCGTGTCCCACCCGTGCTCATGTGTCTGCCTGTGCTTGCGTGTTCTGCCTGTGCTCCCATGTCCCGCCTGTGCTCGCATGTCCCGCCTGTGCTCCCATGTCCCGCTTGTGCTCTCATGTCCCGCCCATTCTCACGTGTCCTGCCTGTGCTCGGGGCCATTGGGCGGACAGCGGGGCTGCTCTCTCCTTCAGATGATTCCATCCTGAACTCGCTGAGGGGCCAAGGTCAGTCCCAGCAGAAGCGGCTCCTGGGGACGGTTTCCATGGCCAGGAGCGCGGCCCTGAGAGAGGAACTGGGTCGGGGCATGGCGTGGGCTGTCTCTCCCAGATATGCACACATGCACAGGTTGGGATGCCACTTCCGAAACCCAGATGGCTCCTGAGAGGAGTGTGGGAGCTGGACGCTGGACGTGCAGGCTGTGTGTGCAGGCCGAGCTCTGGTACGCCCATTACTCTCACTGTGGTTTCTCGTCCTCTCTGGCAACTGCTCAGCTCCCTCAGGCCTTGGCATCTGTGCTCTGCCTCCCATCTCCCTCTCCACCAGCCAGGGTCCCCAGGGCCCGTAGAGGGGCTCCCAAGAAGCACAGGTCCCCCTCCCGCTGTGTGAGATGCCACCCCTCCTCAGAGCCTGCACGCACCCGTGTTGTCTCATCGCCTGGGTGAGGGGCGTGGCTCCACCGGGCGTGGCTCATCCAGGGTGGCTACTATAACTTGGGGTCCCAAGCAGGGCATTGTGTTTCCAGCTCACAGGCGCAGGCATTGGAGCAGCTATTAAGAAGCCACTTGGGATGCCGGTGTTCAAATCCCAGCTCTGCCCCTGATGTTCACTGTGGGAGGCAGCAGTGGTGGCTCAAGTGGCTGGAGCCCTGCCACCCACGTGGGACCTGGAGCTGGAGTCCCTGGCTCCTGGCTTCAGCCTGGCCTGGCCCTGGCTGTTGTAGGCACTTGGGGCGCAAACCAGCGGATGGAAGATCTGTCTGTGCCTGCTTGTCTGTGTCTTCTGCTTCTCAAACAAAATGAAAATAAACATATTTTTAATTAATTAATTTATTTGAAGCAGAGAGAGATCTTTCATTTGCTCATCAGCTGGTTAACTCCCCAAATAGTCCCCAGGTCTGGGCTACTTAGGACCCCAGAACCAGAAACTCCATCCGGGGCTCCCACGTGGGTGGCAGGGGCCGGGCACCTGGGCGACCTCCCACTGCCTTCCCAGGTGGCTTAGCAGGGAGCCGCCTGGCAACTGATCTGCTAGGGCTGTGACTGGAGGCTTGGCACACTGCCCCACAACCCTGGCTGCTAATTATGTAAGGAATTTGCCCTCTGCTTGCCAAGTTTACCCCAACCGATCCCCTTGCCGGGGGCGCTGCGGATGCTGGGTGCACCCACACTTGACTCTCTGTGATGCCCGAGGAAGTCACGGAGGGAAGCAGCCGCTTCCAGTACGGCCACCGCTGTGTGCGCGTTCTGCTTGCTGTTGGATGGTTCGCTTCCACTCCTGCAGCTCTGTGCGTGGTGTTCCGGGCACCGTCCTGGGCACCACTGAGTGACAGAGCGTCCGGGACTGGGGCGTGGGGCCCTGGGGTTCCTGGAAGCATCCACTGCCTGCAGCCAGGGAAGCAACCCCACACAGGTCTCCTGAGGTGGAGGCAGCTTTGTTTTGTGCATTTTGTAATACGTTAGGTCAGCGCGGCTGCTGCGTGGAAGTTCTGGGTGTCTGCGTGTTTTCTCAGCTTCCCTGGGTGCCTGGTTTCGTGCACAGACACTGCTGTTTCTCCTCATTTCCTTGGAAACAGGAGCAGGAGGTCAGCGCTGCACTGAATAAGCGATATCACCCAATAGACACGCGGTCGGCATGGATGGCAAAGCCAAGGCTCACTAGGAGGGCCACGGGAGCCCAGCCGGTCCTGTCCGTGGGCCTTCGTGGATTTTTTACCTGGTTTTGGCAAACTTTTTTAGCTGAAGAGGAGCTTGTGTGCGGCCAAGCCGGCTAATTGATGAGTTCAGTTTGTGTCCTTCTCCCCATAATTCTCTCACAAGCGTCGTTTGTCTTTTTTTTTTAAAGATTTATTGATTTATTTGAAAGTCAGAGTTACGCAGAGAGAGAAGAGGCAGAGAGAGAGAGAGAGAGAGAGAGAGAGAGAGAGAGGTCTTCCATGCACTGGTTCACTCCCCAGATGGCCGCAATGGCCGGAGCTGCACCAATCCGAAGCCAGGAGCCAGGAGCTTCCTCCAGGTCTCCCACGCGGGTGCAGGAGCCCAAGGACTTGGGCCATCTTCCACTGCTTTCCCAGGCCATAGCAGAGAGCTGGATCAGAAGTGGAGCAGCCAGGTCTTGAACCGGCACCCATATGGGATGCCAGCGCTTCAGGTTGGGCGTTAACCCACTGTGCCACAGCACCAGCCCCTGTCGCTTGTCTTTTAAAAGTTTTGTCTATTTTTATTTTATTCAAAAGGCAGAGAGGCAGATGAATGTCTGCTGTTTCACTCCCCAAGTGCCCCCCCCCCCAAAGCTGGTCTGGGCCAGGCCAAAGCCAAGAGCCTGGAAGTCAATCCAGCCCTCGCAGGTGGGTGGCAGAGGCCCAAGCCCTTAAGCCCTCACCTCTGTTCCCCGGGGTGCGCATTAGCAGGAAGCTGGAGTGGAAGTGCAGCCAGGGCTCGGGCACCAGCTCCATGATGTGGACCTGGGTGTCCCGAGTGGCACCCCAGCTTCTGCACCTATGCCCACCCCTCCTTTTCTACCTAGGTTCAGGGCTGCAGGGTCTGCTGGCTGGCCTCATGGCTGGGAAGATGTCATTATGGGCTGCCCTTGGTCTCACACTCCAAGCCCAGGCGATGTCCCCCACCCCAGCCCCGGTGAAACGGCTTCCTCATGTCCCTTGTTCCCAGGACATCGGTCCCCCTGGTTCTCACTCCAACTCCCAGGCCACGGACCTCAGCCTCCTGCCCTGGCTCTTCCACACCTCCCATCCCATTACAGCCCCTGTTTCTCCCCACACTCCTTCCCCGCTGACCCCACCTGAGAGAGTGCCCAGTTGCTTGGACTCGGGGAGAGCAAGGTTACACGATTGAGTGGAGAGAGTACACCTGGCCAGGCCAGGCAGGTGGGCGACTCAGCAGAGAGGCAGAGGGCTGAGCGTGCAGTCCGGTTGAGGCCGGGGGTTTTTAAGGAGATGGGTCTCTGTCTTCACACGTCTCCTCCTGAAACAAAGGATTTTATGGATGTAAATACTAAGAAGCTCCTATCTGAGTTTTCCCCTGAAGGTATCAGACAGGAGGAAGCCTAGCTGGCGCCATCCTGGGTTCAGAGGAAGGGTGAGCAGGACCCCCTGGAGAATGGGGATCCGGAGCAGGGTGTTTGAAATGCAGACACTGGGCTGCACCTGGGAGATTGTGGAAGATTTGTCAGGCAGAAGGGGCGGGGCCCCCACCTGGCAGGTTATCGGGTAGGAGGGGGCAGGGCAGGATGCGAATACTGGGCTGCCCCTGAAAGGTTGTCGGGGTGACTTTGAGATGCGGATGCTGGACCTACACGTCTTCTCTTCAGGCCTTTGTCACTCACACGTAAGCTCATCTCTGACTTCCTCCCTAACACACTCACTTGTTGGGATTTACATACTTTGTTGAAGTTGAACATGAACTGTGCATAAAATAATATTTTTATAATAGGGGTTAAACATAGCAGCCAGTTTCCTCTGGACGAGTCTCAAACCACAACTCACTTGCACAACTACAAAAATATGGAGCCGATGTGAGGGAAATACTTGAATCTCATTTTTTGATGGTTGTGTCTTACCTGAGGTTTTGGTACGAAAGAGTTAGACCAGGAAACAGACAGGAGTGTCAGGAAGGTTGAACCCAGGCCCCGCACGGAAACCAGGTCACAGGCACACACACACTTAGGGGCACACTCCGTGCCTCACCGTGCATACGCTGCCTGCTCTCGGGGTTCTCTCCCAAGAGAGCTTCCCCGAGACACACTGCCAGGGCTGGAGGGCCCTGTTCTTTCCGCACAGTGTTCAAAATCGAGTGTCGTGGGCTTCTTTGATATTGGGTGGGATTCTGTTGCTGCTGTCCTTGGATGCTCTGTGCATTTTCACCTGACCACTCAGTGAATATTCATGTCACGCCTTGTGTGTGCCAGGCACGCTTTAGGAATTTGGCACAGCTGGGCACCTGTGCACACACACAAACACACAATCACACATACAGGCACACACAGAGACAAACACACAGACACTCACATGCACATGCAGACACACTCACAGATACAGAGACACTCACAAGCACACACATAGATACACATAGAAACATACAGAGAAAAACACACAGACACATGCACACACACCAACACACACAGATACACATAGCCATACAGTTACACACACTCATAGATGCACACCAACACATACAGACACATAGATACACACCAGCACACCTACTCACACACTTGCATAAACACACACTCACATATACACATATGCACACATAGATACACACCAACACACATACTTACACACAGAGATACACATAGACACAGACACACTCACATGCAGATTCACATGGGCACACACAGAGACACACACACACACAGATACACAGACACACACACCCACTCATACACAGATACACATAGACACACTTCACACACACTGAAACAGTCAAGTGCGCAGGTGCACACATCTGTGAACGCCTGTGGCCTGCAGCTTGTCCTGTAGTTGCAGACATGTGGCAACACTCAGGACATGGTGTTCCCAAAGTGTTGTCCGCTTTGATAAAGATCACAAGCTATGTGTTCGTTTCTTCTAGAAAGAAGGGCGCGTGGAAGACACAGCGTGCGCCGCCCACGAGCTCAGCTTTGATCCAGAAGCCTCTGGCGGGACCGGCAGCCAAGGTGCTGAGTGCTTCCAGCATCTGAGGCCGGGTCGCCGTCCTGTCCATTTCCACAGGCAGCGTGAGGCAGCGTCTCTGGACGGCGGACAGCATGCGAGTGTGTCTGTGTCTATGTGTATCTCTGTGTGTAAGTGTGTGTGTTGGTGTGTAGCTATGTGTGCATATGTGAGTGTGTATTGGTATGATTCTATGTGTGTATGTATTGTTGCACACATGTGTGACCATGTGAGTGCAGTGTTTGTGTGTATGTTTGTGTACATGTGAGTGTGTCTGTGTCTATGTGTATCTCTGTGTGTAAGTGTGTGTTGGTGTGTAGCTATGTGTGCATATGTGAGTGTTGGTATGATTCTATGTATGTATGTATTGTTGCACACATGTGTGACCATGTGAGTGCAGTGTTTGCATGCATGTTTGTGTACATGTGAGTGTGCATGTGTGCATATTTGAATGTTATATGTTTGTGTGTACAGTGTGTGTATACGTGAGCACATCATGTGTGCATGTGTGTGAGTTGTGTGCATATGTATGTGTAGTGCTCTGGGTGTTTGAGGTTACACCTCAGACAAGTTCCTTCAGGTTTATTTATGTTTATTATATAAACCGTTTTTGTGAAAAATTTCAAGTAACCGTAAGTAGAAAAAGGGAAATTAAAGTCAGTGGTCTCCAACTTGTGTCTATTTCGTGTGTCTGTAAATCCGCACAATCAACACAAAGGTGCCCTCTGTGTGTTGGTAAAACGCCCACAGGAAACGCAAAGGTGCGGCTCTGCCTCCCTGCGGGCGGCTCTGACCCCGCGCACCGAGCGCCCTCTGGGTGCCTGCGGCTCGGTCCTCACTAGCCTTCCTCCTGCTGTGTATCTCCCAGGGATTGCTTTCACACTTCACATTTTTCAGTTAACGACTTTCTCTCCTGTCTGTGTGTGTGCATGCATGTGCACACGTGTGCACGCGTGTGTGGCTGTGGGCAGGCACCGTCGCAATATACCTTCTGAAGTGGCACTGCGATGTCTCCGTTCTGTTGCAGCCCCACCTCTGCTGCCTCACGCCGCCCTCTCCACGGTTCCCGCACTTCCCCTGAGATCACCCACACTCACAGCTGGGAAACCTCACGAAGCCACGAGAGAGCCCCCTGAGGAAGACCCCCCCACGGTCCACAGCTGGGAGACCCCAGCTCCAAGCCCAGCCTTCCCTGTGTCCTGCAGCTCTGCAATCCGACCCATGGGTCTGGAGGCCGCTCCTCACCCACGTCTCCCCACCTGTGTGTCTCCTCACGCGTGTGTCTGGGAGTAGGTGCCATGGGCATCTGACACCCGGCCCCGAGCAATGCTGGCTTTGGCGTCTGTAGCCCGGGTGACACCGGCTCTTTTCTGCTCCTGGCACGTGCTCCAGCTGGCTCCAGCGCAGAGGTTTCAGTCACCTTCTTGGGGCCTGGTGGCGTTCCGGATGCCACTGGCTGAGGGCGTAGCAGCGGTCACTGTGGGCCAGGGCTGGACCCTTCTGGGAAGAGCTGCTCTCCTGGTCCTCAGTAGCCGACGGATCCCAGAACTACGCTCTCTGCATAGCGCGGAAGATCCGAGGCTCCTGTGGGTTCCGGAATGTTGATCGTCAAGCAACGATGACCACCGTGCACCGGGCTTCCTGCTCCCTGGATCACGAAGCGGCCATCTGCTGTCTGTGAGGTGACCTCAGGGTCAGCAGGGAGGGACAGGGTGGGAGGGCCCCAACACTGGGCCACTACTATGGTGGAGACTTTCCGGAACGGCCCTGCTCCTGAACCCCTCCCCAGGGCTGTGTCCCCTGGGACAAGGACGTGGAGTTGCAGCCGGGGGTTCCTTGGCGGTGACGTCCCAGAGAGGACCTGGGCGTTAAATTAAGAAGAGTGCTGACAATGACACCTAATGTGAGCTGAGCCGCAGCAACGCGAGGGGGCGGGAGCAATGGTCCCCAGGGTGTCCCCAGGGAGCCCGCCGTCCTCCTCAGCAAGTGGAATCTTGCCGATGTGACTGAGCTCCTGGAACCTGAGCTGGGGAGATTACCCTGGCTTTTCTATGAGCGTCCAAGAAATCCGCTGGAACCTTGGGGAAGAGAGGTGCTTCTCTCTCAGCCAGAGTCCCAGAGAAGCAGCCCAAACGCTCACTGGAGAGACCACAGGCCCCAGGAGGTCTGATGGGTTTCTGGCTCAGAGCTGCAGGGCTCGGCTGCAAGGACTGGAGGACGCCTCTGGGAGCAGAGGGTGGCTCCCCTCTCGCCGCCAGCAGGTATCCGGCATGTCCGTCCCACACTCACAAGGGAAGGTGCCCGCCCTCCACCTGGGTGAACCTGCCGGGAGAGTCCCCCAGGGCGCCGGGAAGGAACACAACCACGAAGGCCACAGTGACTCCAACCTGCTGAGGCCAGCCGAGCCGGCACGGGCGTCCGACCCACAGAACTGAAAGGTGGATGGTCTTTGTTGCTTGACGCCCCCGAGGTCAAGGATGTGTGCTATGATGTGACGGTAACGGGACACCGCCCTCAGTGCTGTTTCCAGCACCCATGTTAAACCGCTTAGCCAGGCGGAGCTGCGGGAGTGTCCAGGTTCCCTCACACCCCACACACACAGGCTCTCTGGAGTCCGACAAGCCTGGGGGAACGACCCAGCTGGACTCTGCGGCAGGAAGCGTCCTCCTCGCTGAGCCTCTCCTGTGAGACATCTACTTCCGGGCCCTGTCCTACAGGACACGAGATGCCTTCAAGCGCACCTGCCGCGGGGGCGACCGAGCGTGTGCCCTGAGGCGCGTGCACGCCGTCGTCCTCTCTCTGTGAAGCGCCCAGCTGAGGGGCTTCAGCTGGCATCTTCTTGGAGCCCACAAGACAAATGCCATCCTCGTCATCCCCGCTTCGTAGGGAAGTGAACTGAGGCACACAGAAGAGATAAATCACCTTTCCAAGACTAGCCAGTGGGTAAGTATGGAGCTAAAACCCTCACTCACGCACCTGCCCCAGAGCCTGGGCTCTCACCTGCCCCTCACTCTCTGCTTGAGAACAGGGGTTCTGTGGCCCTACGGATGGTCCCTGTGCCCGGCAAATGGGCCTCGGGGTTCCCCTTGGGGGTGCAGGTGTGAGCACCCTTTCTCACAGCTTCCAGTGCCCAGCCGCTCTGCTGTCCCGAGGAGGCCTCCTGAGTGCCTTGCAAAAGCCCAGCCCACAGCAGAGACTGCCATCTGCCGCCGTGCACCTGCCCGCATCTCATCCAGAGCCTGGGGCAGGGCGGCTCCCTTGTCCAGACTGGAAGTAGACAGGAGGAGCACCCGGAGGCACGCAGGCTGGTCCTCTCGGCTTTGGGACACTCTCAGGGAGGCGGGAGAGGTGCACCTGGCTCAGTGTGCAGCCCAGCAGGTTAGCGTGTGCTGGGGCTCATCCAAGGCCTGGTGGTGCTGGTGGTGAGGTGGGCGTCTCTGTCTCTAAGCCACTCCTTGGAGGCGTGGCTGCATCTCCCCCGGGGTCCAGGGAGAACAGGCGCTCCTCCAGGCACTCCCCGTCCCATCAGGCCCTGACCGGAGCCAGCGGCTGCCGTCCTGGGCTGCGGTTTGGAGGGGAAAGTGTTTGTGGACAGAGTAGAGGGAAGTGAATTCCCAGAAACTGGTTTCTAGATTGCCACGCTCTGCTTGTCCATTCGGTTCAGACTTTTGTCTGCTCCGCCATCCTCCACTCCACTCTCAGTCCGCATTGCTGTCCCCTTGGTTCCCCACGGACACCAAGCCTCCCACCCACGCAGGGTGTGCGTTCCTCATTTCCTGTCTCTCCAGGCTGAAATCTAAGTTCCAGGAGGGCCAGATCATGGTCTCGTGTTTACTGCTATCCAATGCTCGGGACGCTGACCGAGGCTGGCCCTGCCTGCGCCGCCAGGTGAACCCTCAGCCCAGGTTTATTGGGTCGCATCCCTCTGCCGGTGGTTTCGACACAGATAAAAAAAATAGTTGTGGCTCCAGCTCTTCAAAAATGGACTCTGATTCTGAAGCCAGCTGCGAGTGCTAAGGTTTTCATTACACGGAGATAAAAAGGGAGCTGACATAGCTCAAGTCCTCACCCAGGCCCAGGACTTTGCAGAGATTAACTCCTTCTGTGTCTCATTTTAATGAAAGGTTTTTTTTTAATCGTAATGCATCAAATAGTCCTACAACGCTGAGGCTTAAGAGTCCTTTTCCTGCTCTGAGACCAATCCCCGAGGTAAGGGCTTCCTCTCTCGGCTGCGTTTTCCTAGATTCTCTAATCCCGTTCTCTTTTCCCACCGTACACAAGATCTACTGAATTTTTATTTTAAAAATTAGAAATTTGCATTATTCTTCCTTCCCACAGATTTCTCTTTCCCTTATTCTTTTCTGAATTCTTACACAGATTGAATAAAAATTCTAATGTGGACTGATTATTTCACAATGATAGCTTTGTACACTTTTATCTTGGAATTATTCTCTTTCATTTTATTAGTTTTCTATGAACCTATCATTCCCTGGGAATCTTTCAATCTAGTAAAGAAATATCAGAGAGTCTTATCACGTTCCCTCCCCAAGGCCTTAGTGTTGATCACTCCCTGCCCCCACCGCGTGTGGCCTCTGCTCTGCTTCCCAGAGTGCATGGGGCGTTGGCCGCCGTCTCCAGCTCCTTTGCATAGCCAGCTGGGGGTTGCTTGGGCCTGGAACCTGTCTGACACCGGATTACTGGGGTCTCCCACTGCTGGCCTCCTGGGAAGTCCCATCCAGCACCTACGACAGAGGAAGGGCTGGGCAACAGCACGGGCGGGGCAGGGATCTGGCGTCAGGGCCGAGAGGCTGCGTGGACACCTGATCCCAGGACAAAGCGCCCGGGTGCAAGCCCCAGCTCCGCTCCAGTTCCAGCTCCCTGCTGATGTGCACGCTGGGGGGCAGCAGCCACAGCTCGGGACTTGGGTCCCTGCCACCCACGGGGGAGACCCACGACTCCGGCCTGGCCCAGCCCCGGCTGCTGTGGGCATCTGGGGAGTGAACCAGTGCGTGGGAGGTCCATCCAGCTGTGTCTGGTGGTCTCTATCTCTCTGCCGCTCCAAGAACCAAAGAAGTAAACAAAGAGGTCTCATGGAAATGCTAGGAATGCAACAGTGAACACAGGAGAGTGAGGACTGGAGCATCGGAGCAGGTGGGGGCGGCAGGAGGTGCGGCCAGGGCCGGGGTGGGCTGTCATCAGGCCGGTTAGAAAGGCCACAAACACACAACACGGAAGCCCGAGCACAGACCCCCAGAGGCTGACTACGCAGATGGACCATTTGGCTTTCAATGATAAACAATCGGCTTCTATGACCATCAGATCGTCATTGCTGAAAGCAATTTTACTGATTAAGAAAAACCACTAAGATGATTTCCAATTTAATTGCATTAACAAGCAGAGTGTTAAAAATGAATTTTATTTTAAAATATTTTTAATAAGCTAAGAGGGAATTACAATTAATGTTTTAATTTTCAAAAATTAATTTAAACTACATTATTCCACTTAAGTGGGCATAATAATAGAATCCAGCTAATAGTGGTTTGTATGAAGTGCTAGGCGATTACAATTATTACTCATCAACGATATTGTTTTTTGGTACAGCTCAGAATCAAGTTTTTCTCAACTGCTGATGTGTTGCAAAATGGCCGGGATGCTTTCAGGAACCCAGGGCCTCTGAGCGTGGGCGTGGGCCCTCGGCTCTGCACCTGTGGAAGCCAGCGCGCCCCAGCGCCCACGGCAAAGCCGCAGAAAGAGAATGGGCAGAAAGGCAATCCTTGGCAACAGGAAAAATGAAAAGGAAACATCGGGGAAGGCGCACCGACAATGCCAATCACACCAGTAAGCCGAGATCTCTCTCTAGGAGACGCGCACGATCACGGAGGTAGTATTCGGGGTGACTTTCACCGGCAGCAATGCTGACTGTCTGCCGAGACAGATGCGACACAGAGGAGGCACGGATCAAGCATCACCCTGGACCCCGTGAACATGAACGATGTTTACATGTCTGACTTTTTTTGAATACAAAGCTTTATTTCATTTTCAGTAAGCACAGAGAGATACAGTTGGATTTAGTTTTTGCTAAAACTAAGTAAATGAGCTTTTCCTGAAGCTGTCTGTGGCTTTCTGAGTGGTCTTTGTCTTCCATTCAAGGCTGAAATGAGCTCACTGGGGTGAACCTAGGGCCCCATACAATCCCCCTATGAATGTGCAGAATTCGATGGGTTTTAGTAGATTTAGGAAGTCCTACAACCAAGAGCACACCTGGGGAAGAAACCCCAGCCTCCTTAGCGTTTGTCTCAAATCCTAACCCCTCCTCGGACCATCCCTCTCTGCGGGTTTGTGTACTTCTATTTCTCACAGGGGCCCTGCACAGTGGGTGGCCTTGGCCCTGGCTTTGATCGCTTGGCAGGGTGTGTGGGGGCTTCCCCCGCTGCCTCAGCGTCACCACTGACTCCCTCCCCAGGGCTGAGTGACACCCTGCCGGCCGTGCGTTCTCCAGCCAGCGACCCTGGGTCACTGTCCCTCTCCTTCCTAGCAATGACGCAGCTGCCCACCCCGCGAACAGGATTCAGTGGCTGCGTGTTTTTGTCTCCTTCACAGTGTTTTTTTTTTTTTTTTTGACAGGCAGAGTTAGACAGTGAGAGAGAGAGACAGAGAGAAAGGTCTTCCTTCTGTTGGTTCACCCCCCAAATAGCCGCTACAGCCATTACTGCGCCAATCTGAAGCCAGGAGCCAGGTGCTTCTCCTGGTCTCCCATGGGGTGCAGGGCCCAAGCACCTGGGCCATCCTCCACTGCCTTCCTGGGCCACAGCAGAGAGCTGGACTGGAAGAGGAACAACCAGGACAGAATCCGGTGCCCCGACTGGAACTAGAACCTATTGTGCCGTTGCCGCAGGCGGAGGATTAGCCTGGTGAGCCGCGGCGCCGGCCTCCTTCACAGTTTTAAAGCGACTTTGCCTCTTTTCATGACCAATGTAAGCACATTTTCCCACCATGGTTAGGTTTAGTTACCTACAAGTTTAAGTTTTTTTTAATACTTTTAATTGCTAACTCTAAAATTCTATTAGTTATGATAAAGCAGATGAGTTGCTCTCAAAATTACATCAATATGATGAATTCCATTTTTATTTCCATTGTGCTTTTTTAATGTTGAAAGTGAGAGATACTGGACGTAATTGAAATCTCTGCCCACTTGTGTCCCTGAATAATGAAAATCCTCTCCCGTGTCTAGACCTGGTAATATTTAATTAAACATATTGTGATGATTCATTCATTGGGTTTTGTGTCTTGTAATTACTCTCAAAGGTTGCCACAAAAGGGGGAATTTTCTGTGAATAGGAAGCTGCAACTCAGTAACAATCAATAATTGAAATGCAAAGCATGAGGCCTTTGGATCCTGGACTTGTGATGAGGCTTGCCGGGAATGAGGTGCTGTCTGCAGCAGGAGTCTTTCTGTCTGGTCCTGCCTGCACCACCTGCACCTTAGGGGCCCCCTAAGGTCACTTTCAGGGTCTCGCCCTGTGATCCGCGAAGGGGCCTGGACCCTGTGTGTGGCAGGTGCCGCCCTCTTGTCAGGGGCCACGCAGGCCCCAAGCACAGGACACACACGGTTTATCCACACAGGCCCCAAGCACAGGACACATGGTTTGTGCTGCTTTGTGGAGGGAGGGAGAATTAATCAAGCGGGCCTCCAAGTAAATAAGACTTAGCTGGGCTGTTCAGAACTCTTCCAAGCACTGGGTAGCCCTTGGGAGCGAGTCGTCGGTGCAAACAGCAGAGACCTGCGTGGTCGTGTATTTACCCACAGATGCCCACGGGGACTTCGGCAGCTGAAGCAGCCCAGCGATGCTCAGAGCGTTCATGCTATGGAACCCACTTCCTGCATTTGACTGTGAAACACACGTTTGTATCTCCTTTTGCAAAGCAAAAGTATTTGCACCGATGTAGGAGACCCACGTGACGCCTCTGTGCGAGCTGCCACGTTCTCATTTTGAAGGTTTCATAACAGACCTGTCACTCACGTCCACCCTCCCCTGCTCTGAAAGCCACTGGAATGACTTCGCCATCACCACAGAGGCGACGGCCATTCCCGAAACAGAAACAGCCCCGCCAGGCTTCTGAAGAGGTCTCCATTTTTGCCGTCTTAAACGGGAGTCCCCGAGTCACACCTACCTGTGTAGCTAAAGCCCCAGGTTCAAATCTTGGTCTCGTCGGTAGCATGTGGCTCCCTTTTCCTTATTTAATACTAAGTTGGAGTCTTTGTAGCTAATGAGTCATGAGAACATGTTTGGGCAATTTATCCATCAGTCGATAAAGCAAACCCAGTAGATTTATTTGCTGCAAATAAGGAGAACGTGGGGAATCATTTCCAAGCCACGGTGCTCCAGCAGGGGAAAGGGAAAAAAGAATACGGAGAGGGGGCTCTGTCTCCCCGCGTGAAGCTTCGTCGGAGTGCACGCGGCCGAGCTCAGCAGAGGTTGCATTATCGTAGGTAATGAGGCTGAGCTCCTGGAGGGGCGCAGTTCTCAGTGCGACGGTGCAGATGGGTGACCTCTGGGCACTTTCTGATCCATCTGCACGGACATGGGACATGGCTCTTGCAGTATTGTCTGGACCAGTTCAGCGTGGCTGGGGATGGCATTTCTCACTGGCTTGTTGAACTGAAAACCTGAAATACAACTTGGGAGAGTGTCCGGTGCTTCTTGAAATATAAACAAACCCCAGTGAAGATCTTTGAGCTTTCTGAGGCATTAGCCGTGGCAGGAGACGCCTTAGCATCTCTCAGAGGCAAGCTTTGACAGGTGACGGGGAACGGAAGTCCTGGTGTGCCAGTCAGGCGCTGGGTCAGTAGTGCTGTGAGCATAGCACGACTGACCTGGGGACGTGCAAATCTCCGTGCTCAGATCCGTGAGTCAGGTGAGGACGTGGACTAGTTTCCACTAGTTCTTCATCTTTCAAGTTGTGATTTTTGTCCCTTCTTACAGCAATGGTCCTCCAAAGTTGATGTCTGGGATGTGCTCTGGGGACTGATTTTATTTTTATTTTATTGGCACACATTTGTGGAGTTTAATGTGACGTTGGATGCATGCATACCTTGCATGATGATATAATCAGGGTAAATTAGCACATCCATCATCTAAGCATTTATCATACCTTGGTTGTGACAATATTCAAAGTCCTCTCTTCCAGCTCCTTGAGATGCACCAGACATCGTTGTCAGCTGCAGTCTTCGGACTGCAACAGAGCACCTGCTGTCCCTCCGACATCACCCCTGCTGACCAGCCTCTCCCCACCTCCACCCTCCTCCTCCAGCCTCCAGGGACCATCATTCTCCCTCCACTTCTGTGAGATGGACACTTTTGGCTTCCACATTGGAGCCATGCCATGCAGTCTATTGTTTCCTTGCCTGGTTTATGTCACGTCACATAATGTCCGCCAGACTCTTCCACGCTGTTGTGGATTTCAGGGTTTCAGCCCTTTGATGGCTGGAGAGCGTTGCGCTGTGTACAAGCACCGCGTTTCCTTCGTCCACTCACCTGCTGATGGGCACTTGGGTTGGTTCTGTCTTGGCTGTTGCGAGTAGCGCTTCCTCGAGCATGGGAGTGCCGGGTCTCCTCAGCAGACCGACTGCATTTCCTTCTTAGAACTGCAGGAGGTCCTGGGGGGAGCTGATTTCTCCATCTGAGACGTGGCCTGCAACTCTACGCTTCCCGTACGGAATCTTGGGTTGAGACTCCCTTCAGAGGACAGCAGTGCAGGTTTGAGCAAGACCCCCGGCTCATCGTGTGCTGTGTGCAAGTGTTCTTACACCTCCCAACTTGTCCCAGGCCAGCGCAGATTTCATTTTATGCAAAACACATTTCAAATTTTTTAGCTCCACGTCCCTGTGTCCCAATGCCACTTCCTTCCGTGTTACTCGTTTTTCATGACTCAGCTTTTAACCAAGGAAATCAACACAACAGTCCAACACTCATAGAGGACACCAGTGACAGCCCAACAATCATAGAGGACAGCCAGCAACAACCCAACACTCATAGAGGACAGCCAGCAACAGTCCAACACTTGTAGAGGACAGCCAGCAATAGCCCAACACTCATAGAGGACACCAGTGACAGCCCAACAATCGTAGAGGACACCAGTGACAGCCCAACAATCGTAGGGGACAGCCAGCAACAGCCTAACACTTGTAGAGGACAGCCAGTGACAGTCCAACACTCGTAGAGGACACCAGCAACAGTCCAACACTCATAGAGGACAGCCAGTGACAGTCCAACACTCGTAGAGGACAGCCAGCAACAGCCCAACACTTGTAGAGGACAGCCAGTGACAGTCCAACACTCGTAGAGGACACCAGCAACAGCCCAACACTCATAGAGGACAGCCAGTGACAGTCCAACACTCGTAGAGGACAGCCAGCAACAGCCCAACACTTGTAGAGGACACCAGTGACAGTCCAACACTCATAGAGGACAGCAGCAACAACCCAACACTCGTAGGGGACACCAGCAACAGTCCAACACTCATAGGGGACACCAGCAACAGTCCAACACTCGTAGAGGACACCAGCCCTGCTCCGGAGTAGGCTGGTTGTCCAGCTTCTCACATGCTCACATCTGCTTCCCAGCCACGGCAGGGGCTCAGAGACGGACGCTGTAGGTCAGTGCTGAGTGTAGGCAGAGATGAGAAACGCTGGGATATGCCATGGGGATCAGTGATGAAGCTCCTTCTGCACCCAGTGGAATTCAGGGCATTTGAGGAAAAGCAGGGTGGCACCCTGTGCACCCACGGGATGCTCCTTTGACATCTGGGAGACACCAGCCTGTTCACCAAAGGCTGCTGGGGATGCTCACCCACGCCATCTCACCTCTTCACGACTCAGGCCAGCAAGCCGGGCGTCTTCAAAGCCTGCTGGTCTAGAGCCACGAGGAATGCCGCTTCCCTAAATCTCCAGTGGATGAAGTATTTCCCATGGCTCTGAGCAAAGGCAGCCTCTGCGTTGTTACTTTCTAGAAGGCCTGTCCGTATGCGTGTGCACATGTGTGTGCACGTGTGTGCATACTGTACGTGTGTGTGCTTCTCAGTCCTATTAATTTAGCTCAGGACTTCTGCATTTTAATTGAAGTGGCAGGCTTGATAAATTTTCATCAAACACAGATAAGTTCCCAGGGTCGTCAGATCACTGGCCAGGGCGAAAGGCGATGGACCTTCCCTGGAGCCAGCCCTCACTGCAGAGCTCATGGATAGCTTCCCTCCGAGGAACCCGGTGTTCACAGGTTTGTTCCATAAGAACTGAGAGCCGGCAGGTGGGAGGTGAGGAGGCAGGGTCTCTGCATCCCACATCACCTTCCTTCCGGGAACCGGGCTGGCAGAGCTGCCGGTCCCTGGATGCCTGGACCATGCCTTAGCAACGTGACTGAAGGAAAAGTCGCCGTGGGAAACACGCTTTCCCTTCGAGAGTTTCTTCACGGAGTGACAGAGAGTCCTGGGGCCCACGGCACACACACAAGCACACGCGTGTGCTGACTCAGGAAGGTGAGGGGGAAGGAAGGTCTTCCCACAAAGTATGTGGCAAATGGAACTAAAATATGAGCAAATGTTGGTGTGAAGGGTTTTGAAATCCATGCATAGCTTTTTTTTGTTCGTCTTCTAGTAAGATTAGGTTTATTCCAGACCTTAGGAACAGTTGTAATTATAAGTGCCTAACAGTATAAAAATACAAAGAAAATTAGTGGATTTCTGATACAGTAATACAAAGTGCATGACTGCACACAGTAGGTCCTACAGATGGCGGGGTGTCGGGTGTGGTGGGGAGACCAGGGTTGAAGTCCAGCAATAAGTAAATAAGTGCAGAAGCAGAGATGATCCATTGCATAAAGATTTGTTTTTATTTATTTGAATTGCAGAGAGAGAGGGAGAGAGAGAGAGAGGGAGAGACAGAGAGACAGAGAGAGAGGTCTTCCAACCAATGGTTCACTCCCCAAATGGCCACAACAGTGGGGGTTGTGCCAGGCCGATGCCAGGAGCCAGGAGCTTCTTCCAAGTCTCCCACGTGGGTGGCAGGGACCGAAGGACTTGAGCCATCTTCCGCTGCTTTCCCAGGAGCATTAGCAGGGAGCTGGATTGAAGTGGAGTGGCCAGGACTTGAACCAGCGCCCCATTGAATGCTGATGTTGCAGGTGGCAGCTTAAGTCCCTGCACCACAATGCTGGCCCCAGAGGTGATCCATTTCATAGCAGACTCCACCACCAGTAC
This sequence comes from Oryctolagus cuniculus, assembly GCF_051225735.1. Lineage (NCBI taxonomy): Eukaryota > Metazoa > Chordata > Mammalia > Lagomorpha > Leporidae > Oryctolagus > Oryctolagus cuniculus. Next base: position 7,615,273 of record NC_142887.1, read on the forward strand.
TGCAGCCAGGACGTACAGAAAGCAAAACAGCAAAAGCATTTTGATACAACTCGGGGTCAGGATGATAATGACCGGATGCTGGTTGTCCCCTCAAAGGCAGGAGAGGCGGCCAGAGGCGCAGGAGTTAGGGCAGGTGATGGCCAGCGGCACACGCACAGCCTCTCATAAAATCATTTCCATGAACATTTGGAACAGCCGTTGTATGTGCAGATTTCCAAGCTGTTTTTTTTTTGCATCAACGTAAACCTGTCTTTTAATTCCATTCTCCAAGAATGTTCTGAAGTTCCCTCACAGGATCCCCCGTGCAGAAGAGCAAGGCAGGGAGCAGCAGCAGGTGTGGCTGAATCTATGAAATCCGGATTATCTCATTTTTCCTAGAGAAGACTGAATTGCTTATGCACGAAGAGAAAATCAAATAAAATTAATATCAGCAATGAGGGCACATTACGGAGCGACAGCACCCTGGGATGCTTCGTCTCCTGCTTCTGCTCCCACTGCTGGCAGATGGGGTGGAAAGGAGGTGAGGCAATCAATGCACATGGACTGGAGGTGGGGGTCGGCGAGGGAGCGGGAGGGAAGAGGACGTGAACATGTTCTGAGAGTTTTTTGTGCAATCACCTTTAACTAAAATATTCCGTTCTTCTGGGGGGATTAGCGCACAATCCAAGTTGAGAGCTTCATTGCCTGCCCCCCCACCCAGCCAGCAGCCACCTGTGGGGGGGCGTGGGGGAGGGGAGCCGGGCTATCATTGGTCTCTGGGAGCCACTCCGCCTGACCCCGGGCTGCCCGACCTGCTCCTGCCTTCCTAGCACTGCACTAGCTTCCTTCTGGTCTTCAAGGACCCGATCGGCGGAGAAAACCGAGCAGAAAACCTGGAGCTGCCGATTCGAGGGCCCGGAGCTCCGGGCGAGGTCGCTAAGGATCCAGGGAAACCGCTCTTGCTTTGATCTGCACTGGAGCCCACAGAACACTAAGAGCAATGAAAGCACCAAGCAGCAGAAGCAGACAACTCCGAGTTCACTGGTCGCACTCTGAGGTAGCAAGTCAGAAATTGAGCCTGCGTGTGTGAGAGGGGCCGGAGGACCAGCACCCACTGCGGGAGCTCCAGGAGCCAGCATCTCCCACTTCAAAGTCCTGCCTGACCCTGGCACCCTCCCAGGCGGTCCCAGCCCTTCCCCCAAGGACAGCTTCCAGGAGAATTCTTTCTCAGGACCAAAGGGGTTACCTGACCTGATACACCAGGCAATAAAACCTTCCCAGACCCCCTAAGGGAAGCCCCGTACTCTGCCCTGGCACCAGCAAATCTGGGGAGGAATTTGCTAATTTTCACCCACTAAACCCTTCCACCAGGACTCTCCATTCTTTGTCCTGGAGGAAGGGGGAGGTGGGTAAACAGACTCTCTTAATAACCTAGGGAGTTCAGGGGCCAGCACTGTGGCATAGTGGGTAAAGCCACTCCCTGCAGTGCCGGCATCCCATATGGGCACTGGTTCGAGCCCCACTGCTCCACTTCTGATCCAGCTCTCTGCTGTGGCCTGGCAAAGCAGTGGAAGATGGCTCAAGTCCTTGGGCCCCTGCACCTGTGTGGGAGACCTGGAGGAAGCTCCTGGCTTTGAATCAGCTCAGCTCCAGCCGTTGCTGCCTCTTAGGGAGTGAACCAGTGGATGGAAGACCTCTCTCTCTCCCTCTCTGCTTTTCCTTCTCTCTATAGCTCTGCCTTTCAAATAAATAAATAAATCTTTAAAAGAAAAAAACAACCTAAGGAGTCCAAACAGACTGCACGCTCAGCCCTCCGCCTCTCTGCGGAGCCGCCCGCCTGGCCTCCCCTCAACCACGTCACCTCGCTCTCCCCCAGTCCGAGCGACTGGGTGCTCTCTCTCCGTCCTTTCCACCCTGACGGATGCCCTGTCCCCAAGAAAGCCTGATCCCTCTGCTCTCTGTCTCATGCCTGAATTCCTTCTTGAATGAAGACAAGAACCCCACGGCTTGGCTTCCACGGCCTTTTCCTCCGGTGACAGCAGCAGAACACCAGGGCAGTGGCTTCCTCCGCTTGACGGCGGGTTCCGGCTACAGGATTTGCCCCAGCAGATGACCGACATCCTGCACGGGTGGTGCAGGGCTCTTTCTTCTGAGCCTCACAGGATGCCTTGGGAAACAGCAGAGAGGAGAGCCCGGTGGTCACTCAGAACTCAGATGAGGCCAGCGATCCGGCTGAGCTGGAGCAATGGAGCAGAGGCAGCCTGGACTGTGCGACAGGTGGCTCCCCGAGAACTCTGGAAGTGCTGGGTCCTGCGAGTGGAGGAAACTGTGGGACAGGCAGCTCCACCGGTGCACTGGCTCCTGCAGACCAAGGGCGATTGTAAGTGAGAGCTACAGCAGTCTCATTGGATGGGACTTGCAATGCACCCTGGTGCCTGGTGCCCAGTGAGCCCTCAGCGAACCCATTGGTAAAATATTGCTCTGTTTGCATCTGGCCGTGTCGAGGTGCCTGGGTTTGGGTCCTGACTGTCCTGCACCTTGGGAAGCAGCAGTGATGGCTCAAGTCAACGGGTCCCTGCCATGCGTGGGGGAGACCTGGATTGAGCTCCAAGCTCCTGGCTTCAGCCTGGCCCGGCCCTGGCTCCTGTGAGCAGTCAGTGAAGGAACCATCCCTCTTTCTCGCTCCCTTTCAAATAAATTAAATAAGTAAGAGCATGCAACACGAGGTCTATCCTGTCAACACCTGCTCCAGGGTGCACGAAGCATTGCTAACTGTAGGGATGATATTTGATTTATTCCGAACAGCATTTAGCTGAGTGTTTCAGCACTTATGTAAACCCAATTTTACGACAAACCTGAGCGAAATTTCCCACTGGATTCTGAATAAATAGTGCACATTTCTCAGGGTGATAATGTGTGTGACGAACATGAACTCTGGAAAGAGCACAGTCCATCTGTGAGGTACAAACATCACCTTTTAGGATGTTCAAAGGGAGACGTAGGACCGCCTCGAAGATACGCCCTGCTGGTAGATAGTTTTGTTTCTAAACCTACGGGTCGTTTATGTCTTCCTCTGTTGTGTAGTTCACGGAGAACATGCTGTCATTAAATAAGGCAGCATCCGGCAGCCCGGGTTTCTCTGGCCCCTGGTTAGGTGGAGAGTTTGCCGTGCTGTGCTGCAGGGCTGGGTGGTAACGTCGTAGGAGAAAGACCGTGGGAGCACTCCGTGACTACTTTTGTTACTGGAGAAACAAAGGGTCCTTGTCTTCCTGCAAGAAAGAATTCAGGCCTGAGACAGAGAGCAGGGGAAAGCAATACAGCACGGTGCATCAGGGTGGGGACATCTGTAAGAATGGACGGGCACCTCTCCAGACAGGACCTGAGAGAGAGTGCGCAGTGCACATGTAGGCTGGGACTTCTAAGGGGGTGGGTCTTGCCTTCCCTCCCCCTCTCCTTCTCCTCCTCCCAGAACAAAGGACTTGTTGGATATAAATGTGAAAAATTTCTTTCTGAGTCCCCCCCCCCCCCGAGTTATCAGACAGGGGAAGCCCGGCTGGCGTCGACCCGCCTTAGAGGAAGGATGGTTATCAGGCCAGGTAGAAGGGGCAGGACCCCCTGGGAGGTCGTCAGGATCCGGGCGGGACTTTGAGTGCAGATGCCGGGCTGCGCCTGGAAGTTTACCGGGATGACTTTGAGGTACCACTGTAGATGCCTCCTTAGGCCTTTGTCACACATACATAAGCTCATTTCTGACTTCCTACCTAACACTTTGGCTTCCAAACAGTGATGACGCAGAGTCCAGGGCAGGCGCCGCTCCGGGCCCCGGACACGGTGACTGCAGGCGTGAGTAGCTGTGATTCTGCTGCGAAGCCGCCCGGAGGCCTGGAGAGGCTCCTCTGTCAGGGCACTTCTGCCCCCTCAGCTCGCCGGCCCAGTCTGACTCCTGGTTTTCCCTCTCGCCGTGTACCCTAGAGACATGCGCCTTACTCCGAAGCGTGGCACCCAGGCTCTTCCTGGGCCGGGTGAGTGCCTTCCCTGGACGCGCTGTGCCTGAGCCCTCAACGACTTTGCCATGTTGTCCCGTGGACCAAACGTGGCCCAGATCTCTCACCGCCTTCTAGCGCAGGGCCCTCAACCTTAGCTTTTCCGAGGTCTGGGTCCCCGGCACTCCGGGCCCCGTCTGTCCTCGCGCTGGAGAATTTTACCTGCCTCTTGACCCTGCGCAGCTCCCACTATGGTCCCGCCCCCAGACCCCTCTTCGAACACGAGCAGGTCATGGGCGGGAAGGACAGCTGTGCCGCCGTCACGAGGCCCCGTCCTATCTTACAGTCCTAGCTCTGCCCTAGCCGTGAGACCCTCGGTCTCAGAGAGCAGCCGTCGTGGCGTCCTGCTAGGCGAGGTCCCATCCCAGAAGTTCGTGGTGATTTAATGAGCACCTAAAGCGTGTCTTGTTCCTGGCTTGAGTGAAAACGCCCACCTTAGAGGCAGGAGCCATGGTAGTAACTACAGGAGATGCGCGCACGCCGGGCTGAGGGAGAATCATGAGAACGTCCAGAAAATACAGAGAGCTGGCTGCTGGAAACGTGCGGTGGGAAGTCAGGCCGGTTTTACGCTGATCTTCCTCCCGTTCCTATATTTGAGCTGCTTTATAAGTCGTTATTGGGGAGGCCGGGGGGCGGGGAGGGGAGAGGGCAGACACGATGAGATTTCCCATCTGCTGCTTCACTCCCCAAGTTCCCGGCACCGCTGGGGAGGGGCCAGGGCCAAGTCAGATTCGATCTCCATCTCGGATGCAGGCTGCCGGCACCGGATGCCTCGACCATGACCGCTGTCTCCCCGGTTGCACCGGAAGGAAGCCGGGTGTGGATCCAGGCACCCCCGTGTGGGTCTGTACGCTAGGCCAAGCACCTGCCCGTCTGTTTGAACTGTAAGACACTGCAGCCGTGCAGTACTGGGGACAGTCTTGCTCCTAGAAGTGCAGCTTCAGGCTGGTGCGGTTCGGCTGCTTGCGGGGTCCCACAGCGTTGGAGCTCACAGCCTCACACTCATCAGCTGCTCCCTTCCTGGGGGCCTGCTGTGAGCTGCTTGCGCGCATTTCCCTGCTCTCTTCCACACTTAGTGACCAGCTGGTCACTCCTGTAGGAGGCCTGGGCAGGGCCTTTCTCTCTCACAGGCTCTGGGTTGGTCTGGGTGACCCCTGTCAGCGCTGAGGCAGACGGCTGCCGCTCTCATGGAAGTCAGGTGAGGTTGCTGGCTGACTTTTAAGTGACAGATGACGCGAAGTCCTGAGTCTCCAAGCAGCTCGTGAGATGCGCGGGTGCTTAGGGTGCTCGTGGACAGGAGACAGAGGTCAGGGTCGAATTTCTCCATCGGTCCCCATTCACCAAACAGAGTAGCTAGTGGATGCACTGGAGCCACGTAACACGTGCACTTTTTTCTCAAAGTCTCTCTCTCTCTCCTCCCCCCTCCCTCTCTCTCCCTCCTTCTCTCTCTCCCCCTCCTTCTCTCTCCCCCTCCTTCTCTCTCCCCCTTCCTTCTCTCTCTCCCTCCTTCTCTCTCTCCCCCTCCTCTCTCCCCCTCCCTCTCTCTCCCTCCTTCTCTCTCTCCCCCTCCTTCTCTCTCTCCCCCTCCCTCTCTCTCTCCCTACTTCTCTCTCTCTCTCCTTCTCTCTCCCCTCCTTCTCTCTCCCCCCTCCTTCTCTCTCTCCCCCTCCTTCTCTCTCTCCCCCTCCTTCTCTCTCTCCCCCTCCTTCTCTCTCTCTCCTTCTCTCTCTCCCTCCTCCCTCTATCTCCCCCCTCCCTCTCTCTCTCCCCCTCCTTCTCTCTCTCCTTCTCTCTCTCCCTCCTCCCTCTATCTCCCCCCTCCCTCTCTCCCCCTCCTTCTCTCTCTCCTTCCTTCTCTCTCCCCCTCCTTCTCTCTCTCTCCTCCTTCTCTCTCCCCCCTCCTTCTATCTCTCTCCTTCTCTCTCCCCCTCCTTCTCTCTCTCCTTCTCTTTCTCTCTCTCTCTCCTCCCCCCTCCTTCTCTCTCCTCCTTCCTCTTTCTCCCTCCTTCTCTCTCTCCCCCTCCTTCTCTCTCTCCTTCTCTCTCCTCCTTCCTCTCTCTCCCTCCTTCTCTCTCTCCCCCTCCTTCTCTCTCTCCTTCTCTCTCTCCCTCCTTCTCTCTCTCTCCTTCTCTCTCTCCCTCCTTCTCTCTCTCTCCTTCTCTCTCCCCCTCCTCCTCTCTCTACTTCTCTCTCTCTCTCTCTCTCTCTCTCATCGTTCTATCTTTGGGGAGGTACAGGCACAGGTAAAGATACATGGGCACATCTCGCTGCAGGCCTGCTTGGCCCGGGTGGTCTTTCTCTAGAACCTGGACTGATATTTGTGTCCAGAGGCAGCCTCTGCTCTCTTCCTGACACATTCATTAAACAGTTTCCAGGGTTCGTTTTGCATAAAAAGCCCAGTAGTACAATTTCCACTTTGGATGAACAAATGATTCCCTCAGATCTTTACAGCGCTGCTACCCGTTTGTCAATACAGCGGTCCCTGCAGAGCTGCTAGTCCATGTCTACACTTGCAGCTACAGCTCTTGGATTTGCACTACAAAGGGATCGACCCACTTGCTACAGTCCACGCCTACTGTGTTAGCGCTGAAGTAATTGATCCTTCATGAATGAGATCGCCAGCTGGCAGGCTGTGTAGCTTCAGGATAAAAACAGGAGGGGCGGATTCCTTGGCTCTGTGGACCTCCTTTGCAGCGGAGGGCAGGGGCACCGTGAGGCTCCATGTCAGCTCCAGTTTGCCATGGGCCCCCCTGCTCCCAAACGCTCACACCTTTACTCACTCACGACTTAAACTTGGGACACCTCAGTGTGTGTGATGTTTAGATTCACTTTGCCTATATTCTTTTTTTTTTTTTTTTTGTGGACAGGCAGAGTAGACAGTGAGAGAGAGAGACAGAGAGAAAGGTCTTCCTTTGCCGTTGGTTCACCCTCCAATGGCTGCTGCGGCTGGCGCATCGTGCTGATCCGAAGGCAGGAGCCAGGTGCTTCTCCTGGTCTCCCATGGGGTGCAGGGCCCAGAGCACTTGGGCCATCCTCCATTGCACTCCCTGGCCACAGCAGAGAGCTGGCCTGGAAGAGGGGCAACCAGGACAGAATCCGGCGCCCCGACCGGGATTAGAACCCGGTGTGCCGGCGCCGAAGGCAGAGGATTAGCCTATTGAGTCACTGTGCCGGCCTGCCTGTATTCTTATCAGCTGAAGACTGAACATTATAATGACTCATTTCAATATGGAAAACATACGTCAACCTCCTAAAAAGACATCTCTGTTGGTATTAGCTTACACCTCCCTCCTAACACTTGTTAGTCTGGTAACCAGAATAATATTCTGTTTGACTACACGTCAGCTACATAATCTCACTTACTTTATGTTTGCACTTTCGATACCTTTGATTTATGATATTTGATATTAGTTTTGATCCACTACTAATATACATTCTCTTTAAATACACATATCATTTTTTATTTATTTATTTGACAGAGTTAGACAGTGAGAGAGAGAGAGACAAAGAGAAAGGTCTTCCTTCCATTGGTTCACCCTCCAAATGGCTGCCGTGGCCAGCGCACCACGCTTATCTGAAGCCAGGAGCCAGGTGCTTCCTCCTGGTCTCCCATGGGGTGCAGGGCCCAAGCACTTGGGCCATCCTCCACTGCCCTCCTGGGCCACAGCAGAGAGCTGGACTGGAAGAGGGGCAACCAGGACAGAATCCGGTGCTCATATGGGATGTCGGCACCGCAGGTGGAGGATTAACCAAGTGAGCCACGGCGCCGGCCCAAATGCACGTATCTTTTTAAAGAATTTATTTATTTGTGTTACAGAGTTGGAGAGAGAGAGAGAGAGAGAGAGAGAGATCTTTCATCCTCTGGTTCAACTCCCCAAGTGGCCACAATGATCAGAGCTGGGCCAGGTGGAAGCCAGGAACCAGGAGCTTCATCTGGGTCTCCCAGGTGGGAGGCAGAGGGCCAAGCACTCGGGCCATCTTCTACTGCTTTCCCCAGGCCACTAGCAGGGAGCTGGATCGGAAGTGGAGCAGCTGGAACATAAACTGATGCCCGTGTGGGAAGCCAGCGCTGCAGGCAGTGGCTTTACCTGCTCTGCCACAGCATTGGCCCCAAAATAAACACATCACTAGATGGTGGGTCAATTTAAAGAAAGCAGGACTGGGCAAATAATAATGGAGTTGGTAGCTAAGACAGGTGACACTGTTGTCAGGCAAACCACAGGGCCAGGTGCCTGCAGCGAGAGCCCTGTGCAGGGTGGCAGGGCGGCTGCCTCCAGGCTCCCACTCCTGGGGCTGGGGGCTCTCCCCCCCTCCAGCCTCACTGAAGCTTGCCCGGCAGGGTCAGCAGGGATCGCGTGGGAATGACTTCACACAGCTCTCTCCAACGTGGAAGAACACGGAGCTGCCCGTGTGCCCCCGAGATCACGCCTGAGGGGTGTGTCAGGACAGGCGACTCCCCTCGCACGCCTCCCGCAGCCCGAGACGCCCTGGGGTGTCCATCCACCAGGATGCACGTCCCGGGCGAGAGACAGCATCTGCGGACAGTCGCCAAAGCTGTGGGCTGACCCCGCCGCAGGACGCAGCACTGACCGGCTTTGTGTTCACACCGGAGCAGGACCAGGTGTGGAGGCCATCTCCCTGGGAGCAGTGGCCTGTGCCCAGGCGTCAGTCAACTCCAAGTTTACAGCCACATGGGGAGAGCTGGAGGCGCCGAGGGGCCGTTTGGGGAGGCCCCATCCACAAAGCCGGGTGTGAGCGCCAGGGCCTCTCATCTCCTAGAGCTGCCGGGTGCAGAAGTCGCCATCAGTGCCCCCATGTCCATCGGTGGGCTGCACCCTGAGGGTCCCCTGGTGAAGAGGAAACAGCCAAACAAGCTACTGTCCAGTGTGGCCGCTGTTATGTGGAAGGAATGAAATTATGGCCCCGTGAGACGGGCTGCCCTAACATCTGGGAGACCAGAAGCCATCACTCTGCTTCCCCGGGGAATATCGGAGTATGGGGCGCCATTTATGATCCGATCCCGGGTGCTTAGTCATGGATTCGCAGTGTTAATGAGCATTGAGGGTTCTTGTCTACTATTCAGCACAGAATTCTGATTGCCGGCACAAATAACGAGGCAGCATGATGAGTTTTAAACGTTTTAGTCGGTGAGAGAAATGCACGGGAGAGTGAGGGCCTGAGTCTAAGGAGAGCGGAGGCCTGGGAATCAGGCTGGGTCCAGCCCAAGCGGAAAGCAGGCCAAAGGCCAGGTGCAGCGAGCGTTCTGAGCGCTACCACGGCTTATCACGGGGGCCGAGTGGAGGCAGAGCGCGGTGTGGGCCTCTCCTTGCCTTTGTATGCTTTTCAAAGCAGAGTGGTCACACTGTCTGGTGGGCAGGTGGGCACCCAGGTGTGGCCAGGTGGGGGCATGAGGTCACACATGGAGGCATGTATGGTCTTCCAAGTCACAAACCTAATCAATTTTGTTCTGTACGCCTGCCAACACGGGACCTCCCCAGATGCCCGACGCTTCGCAGCACGGGGAGACCACACACACACACACACACACACACACACACATGGGGAGACCACACACACACACACACACACACAGGGAGACCACACACACACACACACACACGGGGAGACCACACACACACACACACACACACGGGGAGACCACACACACACACACACGGGGAGATCACACACACACACACACACACAGGGAGACCTTCCTGTTTAACCCCGGGTGCTGGTTCACGCTGAGTTCCCTGCCAGCCTGCAGAAGTTTTGGAATGGGGTGCACATTTGGCCCAGTGCTCAAGACCCCCTTGGGCAGCCCGCGTCCTGATCAAGAGTCCCTGGGATCAGGTCCTGACTCCGTGCTCACTCGGCTTCGTGCTCACGTCCACCCAGCACCCAGGGAGGAGAGTGATGGTTCAAGGGGCTGGTCCCTGCTGCTCACGTGGGAGACCTGGATTGCTTTGCTGGCTCCCAACTCTGCCCTGACCCAGCCCCGGCCATTACAGGCGTTTTGGGAATGAGCCAGCAGGTGGAAAAGCTCTGTCTCTGTTTCTCTACCTCTCATATAAAGAAAATAAAAATTAAAGAATAATTATTGAAACGAGTCCTGTGGGAACCAGAGGCCCCTCACCTCCTGCTTCTGGGAGGCCTTGTTCCCACAGCCCTGCCTGTCCACTCCTCCTGTGCCCCTGGTCTGGGTGCGCGGCACCGCGTCCCCTCCTCCGGGCCCTGTGACTGAGTGCTCACCTGTGTTGATCTCACCCGTGCGGGGTCAGGCCCAGCGTCCTGCCACACGCATACCCTCACCAGCAGGGGGCAGGAGTGAGAGGTGAGCAAGGTGCCTCTCCCCTGCACCCCAGCGTGCTGTTCATCTAGACCACAGCAGAGAGGATGCACTCTGAAGTCACTGGGGGGGGGAGGGTCAGGGTCAGCCCCAGGTGCGGTGGGACACGTGCGGAGCTGGCAGTCCTCCGGGGCTTGGTCCAGACTCGAGAACCCGCCGCCCAGAGCCACCACTCGCGTCCGTGTCCACCTGCTGGCTGGGGAAAGGGAGCTGAGGCCTCTCCCTAGGCTGCCTTTCAGGTTCTCGTTCCTGTGCCTGTGAGCGCCGTGTCCCCCAGACGTACTGCCCACCGGCTGTAGCACAGTCGCAGGAAGCCAAGGCTTCGAACGGTAGGTTTACTACTCGGAGAATTCACTGTAGACGCCGCCGCGACGCCCCTTGGAGAGTTCAGTCTAGACCACGCCGCGACGCCCAGCCTCCTCTCTGGAAGTGGCCCCAGCTCCAGGTCCGAGTGTGCAACCACAGGGAGGTAACGGCCTTCCCGGCGGCTCTGTGAGTGAGCGTGTTGAGCAAACACTTAGGGCCGCTGGGCCAGAAGCAGCCACCAGACCTGGCGAGGAGGTCGGGCCGCCTGCCTTCCTGATCCGGGCCCTGCGGGTCCCCGGGCTCAGCGTGAAGGCCATCGTCTGAAGGTGGAGGGTGCCCCACCTGCCAGGGGCCTGTGCTCGTCCCGTGCGTAGCAGGAAGAGGAGGTAACGGCCTGCACATCCTAGGAAAACGAGGTAAGAGGATTCAGACAAAAAGCCAGGAAAACAGAGACCGTGTTAATGTGGGGGGATCACTAAGGTTTATACTTGAGCCACAAGAGGTCAGGGTCAGAGCTAAGGACGGGGTCGGCTTCTGTGTGTATTTTTAAAAGGATGACACATACTTTGGCAGGTGCACGTGTCCATCGACAGTGACCACTTGTGGAGACGAGGACCAGGAGGCTGCGTGGCAAGGCAAGGATTCTGGGCTTTCTTTGGACGCATTTCCCGCCCGTGTGCTGCTCTGTGCTGTTTGGTTTGTTTTTACCAAGGACACATATTTTTTCTCTTCTGTAAAGATTTACTTTTTCCTTTACATAAATAATGACTATAGGAAATTTTATATTATCCAACATTTCTTTCCTTTGAAATCCAGATTTTTATTTATTTTTGCATTTTTAAACATTTTTGTTAATATAAATAGAACAGGTTTCACGTATTTCATTGGTACAATTCGAAGGAGATAACCACACCCCCTCCCCCTCCCTCAATATCCATGTTTCCTTTGATTTTTATGACATTTCCAGGAGGAAGGTACAAGTCAAGCAGTTTTGCAGATAGGGAAATGGAGGCTGAGGGGGGCTACGTGATCTCCCAGATGCACAGCCGGTTACCGTGGGCCCTGGGCGAGCCCTGGGCCTCTGCTGCCTGCCCAGCTACTGCTCTCTGAGAGCCTCTTCCTGAAGTCTGCTTAAGCCTCCCGGGGGTGAAGGGTCTGCCAGGACCATTTTCAAGAGAGAGGTTTTCACGGACTGCAGTGGCCGGAGCTGTGCTGATCCGAAGCCAGGAGCCAGGAGCTTCTTCCAGGTCTCCCAAGTGGGTGCAGGGGCCCAAGAACCTGGGCCATCTTCTACTGCTTTCCCAGGCCACAGCAGAGAGCCGCATGTGAAGTGGAGCAGCCGGGTCTTGAACCGGCACTCATATGGGATGCCGGCGCTTCAGGCCAGTGCGTTAACCCACTGCACCACAGTGCTGGCCCCTTAAGTATCTCAAGTCTCAGTTCCTGTTGTAACTTTTTTTAAGTCAGCAAACAAAGAAAGAATCTTACTCATCTTCCCAGATTCCTGAGTTGTTTTAAAAGCAGTGTTTTGTTTTTCATAGCGTCTATTTCCTGGTGTTTTAATCTTGCTGTTCTATCTTTAATTTTTCAGTGAATTGCCTGATGACAATTTGCATATCATTACAAATAATTACTTGCAAATTTCACCAGTAAAGCTTGGCTTGGAGCTGTGACATTCTCCCCAAATAAGTGGTTCAATGGGCAGAATTGCATTTATCGATCAAAAATTAAGTAAATATTTGATAACATCCAATTTGGAGACGCTCAGCCAGCAGAGCTGGTGTCAGGCCGCCCAGAGCTGTTTGGTTGAACTTGTTCATCCCGACTGTAAGCAGCTACCGCAAGCTTTGCGAGAGTCTCTGGGTAGAATGTGCAGTGATGCCACGCACGACTTTGGTTTTTTCCCCCTTTCTTTGGCATCATTACCCATGAAAGAGGAAAATAATGGACCTTAAAGTAAAGAGCAAATCAAGAGCCGGCGCCGTGGCTCAATAGGCTAATCCTCCACCTTGCGGCGCCGGCACACCGGGTTCTAGTCCCGGTTGGGGCGCCGGATTCTGTCCCGGTTGCCCCTCTTCCAGGCCAGCTCTCTGCTATGGCCAGGGAGTGCAGTGGAGGATGGCCCAGGTGCTTGGGCCCTGCACCCCATGGGAGACCAGGAAAAGCACCTGGCTCCTGGCTCCTGCCATCGGATCAGCGCGGTGCGCCGGCTGCAGCGGCGGCCATTGGAGGGTGAACCAACGGCAAAAAGGAAGACCTTTCTCTCTCTGTCTCTCTCTCTCACTGTCCACTCTGCCTGTCAAAAAAACAAAAACAAAAAAAAAAAAAGAGCAAATCAAGTTAGTGTTTGTGGGGAAATACAAAATATTCCGTGGTCTGTTCATATGTTTAAGGACGAGAACCTGCTCGTGGATATAATGATCAACAGCTCCAGCTTATGGTCAGTTAAGGACGGGAGTGAGACGACAGGAGGCAGGAGCTCGCAGACCCAGGGACTCCTCTATGCCGCTGGACGCTGTCCCAAGTGACCGGTGGGCTCCAGACACCGAAGCCGAGAGATGAGGCTGGGGCCTGCGTGGTCTCCCCCTCCACTGCCTGGGAGCCAGCGCTAGAGAGCCAACAGTCGTCACCAAAGACAGAAACCCCGGGGCCCACACACACCCCGAAAACACACAGGGGCGGAGAGGGTGTTCTGTGTTCGGGCAGAAAGGTGCCCACTGTGGCCCGTCCAGGAAGCCCTCATCTCTCAAGGCTTGGAAAACGCCTTGTGAAGTTCTTTCCTGTCCGCAGGAATTTTTACTGTGGGATTTGTGGTTTCTGTGACGTTGAAAGCCACGCTCCGGAGAGAGCATGTGCAGGAGTTACCGGCTGCCTGTCCCTGGCAACGTTTTGCAAAAGTCTAACAGGGCGCCACCTTACAGATGCTGACAAACCATTGCTTCATTGTGATTTTCCATTTCCTGTGTGTGTGTGTGTGTGTACCACGTTCTGTGTAGTCTTGTCACCTGTCTCTCTTTCTGCATCTGCCATTGCAGTCGGACGTGGAACAGGTGCATCACCACCAGGTAAGGACACTCACCCCACCCTGCGTCAGCTGCCCGTGGCCACAGACAAGCACTAATCTGCTCCCCATCTCTGCAATTTTGTTATCACGAAAGTGTTGGATAAACACAGGCACCCGCTACCTAACCTTCTGGGGTTGGTGGTTTTCCTTAGCACAGTGCCCTCCGGCTCCCTACACGGTCACTTGCATCAGCTGAGTGGCAGGCCAGGGTGTGGACGGAGCCCAGCTTGTGCAGCCGCACCCACGCAAGGACATGGAGACCGGCTCCAGTGTGGGGCTGTTGCAAAAGCTAACAGTGGCTGCGTCCTCACCAGCTTTGGGCCTGTGGGGACGATAGCGTCTCATTGTTTCGACGCACGTTTGTCTGATGGCTACTGAAGCTGACCATCTGTTCATGTGTGTGTCATCTGTGCGTTTTCCTTGGCGAAAGTTCCGTTTGTGTGTTTTTTCCTGCTTTTAGGTTAGACTGTTTCCTGGGGCCAGCGCTGTGACGTGGTGGGTATAGCCACTGCCCGCGGCACAGATATCCCGTATCCGCAATAGTTCCTGTCCTGGCTGCTCCACTTCCAATCCAGCTCCCCGCCAGTGCTCCCAGGAAAGCAGTGGAAGATGGCTTTATTTACTTATTTATTTTTAAAATTGGGTTCTGCGGATGCTCCGGACATGGGTCTCTATGGGGTGTGTGGTTTGCAAATGTTTTCTCACAGTCTGCAGGTCATTTTTTTATTCTCTTAACATTGTCTTTCTCAGAGTACATGTTTAACTTTAAAGCAGACAGAACATTTTTCCACGGTCCATCCTGTCCTATTGTGTCTAGTTTCTCTCTCTGTTTTGCAAATGAATATCCGGTTTTGTATCAGTCTGCGTTGAGAGGACTGTCAAATCTGCATTGATTCGTTTCGTACTTTTGTAAAAGATGAAGATTGATTCAATACGAATGGGTCCATTTTTGACCTTTCCGCTCTGCTCTGTTGATCTTCGTGTCTACTCTTCTGTTTCACTAAAACCATGCTGTATTCACTGTTGTCGTCCTGTAAGTATCTGAGTGTGTGTGTGTGTGTGTACCACGTTCTGTGTAGTCTTGTCACCTGTCAGGAGGTGTGGGAGTCTTCCATCTTTATTATTCTTCCATACCGCACTTGTTATTCAAGTAATTTTGCCTTTCCTAATAATTTTTACAGTTTGTCAATATGTACAAAACTTTTGTTGGGAATTTATTTTTTTAAAGATTTTATTTCTTCGAAAGACAGAGTTACAGAGAGGCAGAGGCAGAGAGAGAGAGAGGTCTTCCATCTGCTGGCTCACTCCCCAGATGGCCGCAACAGCTGGAGCTGCACTGCTCCGAAGCCAGGAGCCAGGAGCTTTCTCGGGGTCTCCCATGTGGGTGCAGGAACCCAAGGACTTGGGCCATCTTTTGCTGCTTTTTCAGGCACATTAGCAGGGGCAGGATTGGAAGTGGAACAGCCAGGGAAGGTGGCGTTGCAGGTGGTGGCCTCGCCATCCCCACGGCACCTGCCTGAGCACTCGCCACTCTTACTAGGACCCGGGAGTGCACAGCTGAGCACCACCTCCACGCTGTGCTTTCTCTGCACACCTCCTCCTTCTCCCGGGTCGGCGCTTTGAAAATGCACCCCAGCACCTGTACCTGAGTGCGTCGCAGTCTTACCATGGTCTCGTGGTCACGTGCCTATTTGTCAGTAAGATTCGCACATAAATTAAAGAGGTACCAGTGACACTTGAATTGCTAGAGTATACCCACCCCCGATGTCAGATGGAACGAGCAGACCCTGTTGCAAAGGTCACACTCCAGACACCAGTGCTCGCTGGCTGTCTGCAGAGGCCGCTGTGTTAGCGCTGTGAGTCCATCCCCCGGGGAGGCGTGGATTCAGGAACAAGGGCCCAGGTACCAGTGCCCTCGGCCTCTCCCCTGCGTCTCCCTGTCAGTCTTAGCCGATATCTGATGAATTATAACCAAGATCCATGCCGACAAATTCCAGAGAGATCTTTTCAAAACCGATTCTGAGCACAACAGAAAACTGTCCCCTGAGTCCTCAGGCCCCAAGATTCGGAAGCAAAGCCCACCCCTTGAGGCCGACAGAGCCTGTGCCTTGCCCGGCGCCCACCCTGCTCTTGGTGAGATGCCCGAGTTTCCATCCACTCGCAGGTGCACCCTGCGGTGAGCCCGCCATGCCGGCTCTGCCCCCCCTCTATGGGTGTTCCCTGGGCAGCTCCCTCCACCGGGTGGCTCTTCAGGGCTCAGCTTGTGCCACGCACCCTTCAGATCGTTCCAGAGATCCTCGGCTCCTACGCGCCTCTCTGTACCAGTCCTTGTTGAAGTTGCAATTTCCCTTTTAATCCTGTAAACGTTTGCTTTACATCTCTTTCCTCAACTACACACCAGGAGCTCCCTAATAGTCTGGCTTCCCCCAGAGTAATGGTGTCTAATTAATTGATTAGGTTCAGTTGATAACAGATATCAATGTTTGCAATATCATCCTAAACGATGCCATTGCAGGTATTGACTGCTTATCCTTGATTAGATACACTTGGCCAGGCTCTGCCACTGTATTACAGATACCTAAAAACAAGTTTATAAACCGACAAAATGTTTATGGTGCGATGGGAGACTCATCTGAACAGCAGAGCAATTAGAGACAATTTTTTCCAAATGTTATGGGAAATTTTGATCCGTGTACTACAATGTGAAATATTTTAAGGACAAGGGAAATTATGAAATATTCAAATGTGTGTATGAACACACACACACGGATATGCACGTTCCCACGCATAGCTGTGTTCATATACAGGCGTGTGCTTGCGTCCATGTCCGTGTGTTCATTTAGTCAGCCGGTATATCCAGTATGCACGTGTCCATGTCCGTCCGGCTGCTGAGAAGTGATGTCCCGCGTCCGGACAGCTCATGAATGTCCGTCCGGCTGCTGAGAAGTGAAGTCCCGCGTCCGGACAGCTCATGAGTCCCTGAGAACCCAAGAACCACTCGGTGCGCATTTTCATCGTGTGACAATCCACTTATTTACCTAGTTTTTTCTATGATTTCAACACATTTTCTGATTTTAGTGGAGGTTTATTAGATATTAAATATTTATGACTCAAAACTAATTCTTATTTAATGCATCTGCTCACTGAATCCTATAAGCTTTTCTGTGTATTCTGAAAACACGCTATAAATTCTAAAACGCATAAATTAAACATTTTATACTGGCCCCATGGTGTCACATCTGTTAGAAAATGTTGTTTTAGATGATACATCATTAGGTGTTACGGTACAACACACCTGTAACAAAAGGAGGTCATAAAATTAATGAGATGTGTGGGAAAGGTATCTGTTATTGGAGACATCTAACGTGTATTAATATAATCCAACATGCAAACGACCAGCGCTATACATAACCATTAAAAATTACAGGTGAGGACTGGAGCATATCATTCTCTCCCACAAAATACCCCTAAATAACAGCACAGGAGCCAATAAAAGTCTGGTATTTTATACTCCCAAGGCAGCGCCTCTGCAATGGAAAATATATGAATTTTATTCAAATGTGTAGCTTTCCGGAGGCCGCCTCCTCTGTTAGTACCTGGGGCCTGGTCTTGCACAGGGGGCACCGCAGTGAGGCTGACAGGTCTGCTCCGGTTCTGTCTTCCCCAGATTGGTGTCTCAGCAGCTGGACCCTTCGGCTGCTGTTTCTGGAGATGGGCCCGACGGGAAACTCAGGGCGGAGGCAATGCAGGGGACGCTCACCGAGGGATTCCTGATGGAATTTCTTGCTTAGTTTCCAGATAGACAGACAACACTGTTAATAACAATAAAAACATCAAAACAGTCAAAAAACAGAGCTCGCCAGAGGAGGGAGAGGTTGCGTTCACCTGCAAGGGACCCCGCGACCTAGGACATAAGGCGTTTCTCTGCACGGGAGACGCCCGTTGGCTCTGGGCCGGCTCCCAGCTCCGAGATGCACCTCTCCTGTGCCTGTCACCCGAGCCCTCACACCGCGTGCACGGACGGCAGCCGCAGCAGTGCACATGGCTTGCAGGAGCCACGTCCGTGTGCTGTGTGTGTCCAGGAGGGTCGTGGAGATCGACAGCCCAGGAGGTGATGGGGGCTCAGCGGCAAGTGCATTGCACGCTCATCCGACACTCCTGCTGGTTCCAGACCCGCCGAGCGGTGATCGCTGCTTGCCACACTGCTGAGGGCACAGAAGGCTGTGAGGCCGAGTGAGTCATGAGTCCCGGCCAGGGGGATGCACACCGACGTGAATGGATCATGGGGAGGAGCGCCGTCATTGTTACCTCTCAGACCGGATTTCAGCAAGCAGGAAGATTCATGGGAGAACTCCATCGTGGACGCCGAGGCGTCCGTGTCTGCTTCGCATGCCGGTGCAGTGCATCTTCAGTGGCAGCTTAATTTCCCCGGGAAACAGGTGCCAGGGCCCGGCAAGGGGGGTGCGGTTTCACTGTGGGCAGCGTCGACAGCGGATCACAGTGGAGCAGCAGCCCAGGGAAGCCTGGCCCCAGTGCAGGGCTGACCCCGGCCAGGGGGGAGGCTGAAGGTGCGGAGGCCCCCAGAGGGCAGCATGGAGGCCCCCAGGAATGAAGGTGCGGAGGCCCCCAGAGGGCAGCGTGGAGGCCCCCAGGAATGAAGGCGCGGAGGCCCCCAGAGGGCAGGGCGGCTCCCAGGAAGCAGAGTCAGGTCCAGCAGGAGCTTCCTGGAGGAAGAAAGGGGGACACCACGCTCTGCTGGCACCACGTGCTGCTTGTCAGCGTTCTGGCTTTTTTTTTTTTTTAATACTTATTCATTTATTTTGAAGATGGGGTGGGGGCAGAAGGAAAGAGCTGCCTTCTGTTGGTTCACTCCCCAGATGCCTGCAGAAGCCGGGGCCGGGCCAGGCCAAGGCCAGAAACTCCGTCGGGGTCTCCCACATGGGTGGCAGGAACGTCTTGGGCATCACCCGCTGCCCCCAGGGGTGCACATTAGCAGGGGGCGGGAGTCAGGGCCGGAAGTCAGGTGCTTGGAGGAAGGGATCCCTGAGGGGCCAGTCCCTGACAGCTGAGCTCTGAAACATGCAGTCAACAATATTTTAAATTATGCACTGGGCAATGCTTTCAGAAGAAACATAGAAACATGAAGGGAGGGTCACGTGACCCATCCAAACGTCTGGATACGCGAGTCCCGTTCCCAGGCAGCTGTCAACCTATAAACACCCAGGCAGCCAGGCCTGCACGCTGACGGCAGGGATGCCGTGTGCTGTCACGTGGTCCTGACTGCCCCGACAGCCTGAGATGACATCACCTATCAACAGGCACAATTCCAAGCCCCAGTTCGCCGGAAGAAAATTAAGGCTCCCGCTGATTTTGTCGGATCGGCTGCGTGTGACGGACAGCTGGTTCACGCCTTGCACGCCACAGCCAAACCACACTTGGCGGAAGCAGTTTCACAGCACCGGCTCACGGCAGTGCCACTGCTTCGTGCCTCAGCTTTCTAGGCCACGTCGAAATCTTTCACAGCGCGAACCACGGCACCTGTATTGATGCCAAGAAACCACCAGTGCCGTGCACATTCTTCGGTTGCCCGAAACCTGAGTAGGGAGTCATTTAATGTAAGACGTCTCTTGCTGGCGCCGCGGCTCACTAGGCTAATCCTCCACCTTGCGGTGCCGGCACACTGGGTTCTAGTCCTGGTCAGGGCGCCGGATTCTGTCCCAGTTGCCCCTCTTCCAGGCCAGCTCTCTGCTGTGGCCCGGGAGTGCAGTGGAGGATGGCCCAAGTCCTTGGGCCCTGCACCCCATGGGAGACCAGGATAAGCACCTGGCTCCTGCCATGGGATCAGCGCGGTGCGCTGGCCGCAGCGCGGCGGCCATTGGAGGGTGAACTGATGGCAAAGGAAGACCTCTCTCTCTCTGTCTGTCTCTTTCACTGTCTGCTCTGCCTGTCCAAAAAAAAAAAAAAAAAAAAAAAAAAAAAAGACGTCTCTGCTGCCATCTGCCCCAAACTCCTGTCGCTTTCGGGAACCACGGCCGGCGGCTCGCACAGTCGCAGGTCTGCCGCCAGGCCGGGGCGTGCTGGGGCAGCCACCCTGACAACTAACACCGAGGCAAAACTTTCTGCTCACAGCACAGAGCAGACAGGCATCTTCCTCGGACGGGGGAGCAGGTGCTGCAATTCTTCGCCAATTAAATGTTGACCTCGTTCTGTAACTGCCAGTTTTCTGCTTTAACGATGCCCTCTCACAGAAGTGCTGAGCTCAGCTACGCATCCTGATTGCTTTCTCACTCTGTCCCGTGCTAGCAGCATTTTCCTGACAAGGCACTCCCGTCATGGTCTGCCCTGGAAATGGAATGGGCAGAACTGAGCGTGTGCTCAACACACATGTCCACAGACACTCACACAGCACTCTCACGGAAAGTCAGGGTGTGGACAGAATGTGACCTTGCACATGGGCTCTGTGCTTGTCTTCTACTCGACTCTATCATTACAATCAAAATCCCTTCCCCTGAAATAAAGGGGAGAAAATGTAGAGCTGTAACGAAAGTAAAAGGTAGGGACTTGGTATCTGATGTTTGTGGTGGAATGAGAAGGTGAAAAGGTCATGCCAAGATGGCTGCTGACAACAGAAACTGCCTGGCAACAGGCCGTGATTGGATGGCTTTGGAAACCACATGACAACAGAGCCTGACTGACAACAGGCTGTGATTGGATGACTTTGGAAACTGCCTGGCAACAGGCTGTGATTCGTTAGGGCATAGACCACACCCCTTGACTGGATTGGCTGCCTTGGCTATATAAGCAGCTGTACCAACTGAAATAAATGAGTCTTCAGGCTGCTTGCCTCAGGCCTGTTTTCACTCGACTCCCGGGGTCTGTGTGGTGACTCCGTGCCTCTTGTCCCCACCACACTATTCCTCTCAGAACGAATACTCTCAGAAAAAAAATCAACTCCAACAGATGTTGTTGCCAAACTCTATGAGTTGTGAATACTAAGGAGCTATCAATGGCCCAGGGGTTTGCTATTTTACAGTAACCAGCTTTGCATTCTTCTATTGCTCCCATGTTTTCGTCTTAGGGAATGCACAGTGAAGATGATTTAGGGGATGTAAATGTTGTGGCGCCATCCACAGGTTGCAATGAGCGGGTTTATCTGAAGTTCTGTGGACATTAGCAGTCTACGTAGGCCTATATGCAATACTGTATTCCATATTGTAACCCGTTGGTTTGGCATGTGACAGTTTTACTTCCAGGGCTGAAGCAGGAACACACAGACATCGCCACAATCCCCCTCACCACCACCATCACTTCCCACACAGACGTCAGCCCTCTGTACTGGCTCTGCCACGCCTCCCCAGCTTGCCCTTAGGTCTTTCCCTGTGTGACAGCTCTCCTGGGGTCTCTGGGGCCATGTTAAATGAGAGTGCTGGCCATGGGTGGTGTTGTCTTGGAGAGAAACCCTCACCTACACCCCATCCAGTGCAGTGCCCACTGTTGCTTTGTTCCACGTGGCCTCCCTTGTGCTGAGATATGTTCCTTCCATACATAATTTCGTCAGAAAAAATTGTTTTTTATGCTGAAGTGATGTTGAAATTTATCGGATGCTTTTTCTGTTTGTATTGAGATTACAATGTGATTTCTGTTCTTCGTCCGGTTGATGCAGTGTGTCCCGTTTACTGATCTGTGTGTGCTGAACTATCCATGAATCCCTGCGGTGAACCCCACTGGGGCATGGGGAGTGACATTTTTAATGTGCTGTGAATCCTACTTGCTAGTATTTTGTTGAGAATTTTTGCATCCATGTTCAACAAGGATATTAGCCTGTAGCTTTCTTTTTTGTTGAGTCCTTGCCTGGTTTTGATAACAAGGTAATGCTGACTTCATAGGATAAATTGGGACAAATTCTCTTCTACTTTTTTTTTGTAGTAGTTGAAGAAAGATCAATGTTGATTCTTCTTTAAATGTTTGGTAGAATTCAGCAGTGAAGCTGTTTGGTCCTAGGTTTTTCTTTGATGGAGTTTTAAAAAAGGTAATAATTTAGGGCCAGCGCCATGGCTCACTTGGTTAATCCTGTGCCTGCGGCTCTGCCATCCAATATGGGCACCAGGTTCTAGCCCTGGTTGCTCCTCTTCCAGTACAGCTCTCTGCTGTGGCCCGGGAGTGTAGTGGAGGATGGCCCAAGTACCTGGGCTCCTGCACCCCCGTCAGAGACCAGGAGGAAGCACCTGGCTCCTTGCTTCGGATCAGTATAGCACCAGCCATAGCAGCCATTTGAGGGGTGAACCAACGGCAGGAAGACCTTTCTCTCTGTCTCTCTCTCTCACTGTCTCTGTCTGTCAAATAAGTAAATTAAAAAAATAAATTAATTAATAATTCAATCTTGCTACTCATCATTGGTCTGTGGAGGTATTCTGTTTCCTCATGATTCAGTCTGGATAAGATGTACATGTCCAAGAATGTGTCCGTTTCTCCTAAGTTATTCAACGTGTTGCTGTATAGTTGTCATGGGAATCTCCAACTCTCTTTTGTGTTTCTGTGGTGTCAGTGGGGTTGCCTCCATATTCATCTCTAATTCTATGTATTTGGAAGTTTTCTCTTTTCTTCTTGGTTAGTGTAGCTAAGGGTTTATCAAAGAATCAGTTCTTTATTTCATTGATTATTTCTTCTACCAATTTTGTATTTTATTTGTTCTTCTTTTCCTACTGCCTTGAGGAGCAGCAATAAATGGTTTATTTGAGATCTTTCTGGTTTTTTTCTGTTTTTGATGCAGGCATTGATTGCTGTGAACCTCCCTCTTGGCACTGCTTTGGCTGTATTGCACACGTTTGCTGGTTTATTGTGCTCTCACTTTTACTCATTTAATAATGTGTAAATTTTCTCAATTTCTTCCTTATTTAGGAGTCAGAATTGTTTAATTTTATGCATTTGTGGAGTTTGTATTTTTCTTATTATTTATTTCTAGTTGTTTTGCATGGTGGTTAGAAATGATATTCACTTCTCTGTGTGATTTTTAGTTCTCATAATTCCCATTCTTTTAAATTTGTTGAAACTTGTTTTGTGACCGGCCACAGAGTCTACCCTGGAAAACGTCCATGCACCGCTGAGGACGATGTGTATTCTGGAAAGTTCTGTAGACATCAGTTCGGTCCAATTGATCCAGGGTGGAATTTGACTCGATGTCTCTTTGTTGATTTTCTGTCAGATGATCTGCTCACTTGTGAAAGCGAAAGTTAAAAGTCCCCTGTTTCGGCTGGCGCTGCGACTCACTAGGCTAATCCTCCGCCTTGCGGCGCCGGCACACCGGGTTCTAGTCCCGGTCGGGGCGCTGGATTCTGTCCCGGTTGCCCCTCTTCCAGGCCAGCTCTCTGCTGTGGCCAGGGAGTGCAGTGGAGGATGGCCCAAGTGCTTGGGCCCTGCACCCCATGGGAGACCAGGAGAAGCACCTGGCTCCTGGCTTCGGATCTGCGCGGTGCGCTGGCCGCAGCGCACTGGCCGCGGTGGCCATTGGAGGGTGAACCAACGGCAAAAGAAGACCTTTCTCTCTGTCTCTCTCTCTCTCTCTCTCTCACTGTCCACTCTGCCTGTGAAAAGAAAAAAGTCCCCTGTTTCGATTGTATTGGAGTCAGCATCTTCGGGTAGATCTGCTATGAATGATGGGTAAGATGCCATTTTGATTCTTGTTTTGTATTTTATTGCGGTTCTTTTCTTTCTTTGTACCTAGACTGCAATGTTCATGAGTGGTTAAGCGATTCTCTTTCATGGTGTACTTTGATTCCATGCTTAGTATTTTTGGCAAGTCTATGTGTAGATTTTGCTTTGTGGTCACCTTGACGTTTACCAAAAACTTCTTTTGGCTCTAACAAACTATCTCGAGGCGACAGCAGCTTCACGTTGATCACAAAAATAGGAAAGGAGACAGAAAGCCCAAGAGACAAGAAATCCTGATGAATTCCACCTCCGTGCTCCGTTCCTCCCGCATTTTGAGGTTTTGGTGTTGATCTGTCCTCTTTCCATCTCGTGTGTAATTGTAACTGTCTTCCTCACAGCGAAGACGGGAAGGATTTGTGTGCCAGGTTCGCAATGCCAGAGCAGTCTGAGTTTTGGGGTAGCTACCCCTGTCCACGAGCTCTCGAACTGCTGCTGTTCTCTTCTTACTCAGGAGCAATCTCTTGGGTTTGAAGAGCTGCCCACCATGTTTCTTGCAACCAGGTCCGCGGTGAGATGTCCTCTCAGCTTGGGCTGGTGTGGGAACGTCTGTGTCTCCCATATCTGACGACAGCTTCACTGGGAGTGCGTTCTCGCCTGGCAAGGGCTCCCCTCAGTGCCTCACAGGTCCAGTGCCGCTCCCTCCTGGTGAGTGATGCTTCTGCCGAGAGGTCTACAGCCCGGCGGCCGGGACCCTCTCCGTGTTCCTCTCTCTTGCAGTGTTGGGAGCCTCACGGTCTTGTACCTAGAGAGCTGGACGACAGCATGTCTCGGGGTGGACTTGGGTGGGTTGACGCTGACTCCCGGGCTTGGACAGTCGTATCTTTCTGCAGGTTGGGGAAGTGTCCTGGGTGATGTCTGAGTATGGTCTCTGCCCCTTTGGTGTCCTCAAGTTGGCCTTGAACCCCAGCGACTCAAGTACTTGCCGTGTTCATGTTATCCCACATTTCCCACAAGCTTTCCTCGTCTTGAGCCTTCCCTTTCCCCTCTCCCAGCTGTGCGTTCTCTGGAAGCCTGGCACTGAGCTCATTGGTTCTCCCTTCTGCCTGATCTCTTCTGCTGTTGATGCCTGCTACTGTGTTTTCGTTAAAGTCCAAAACTTCCTAAAAACCGCTGCTATGTGGAACACGTGCTTTGACCTTGGTGGTAGAATAAGGTACACTAGTTACTTTTCCTCCTGTAAGTGTTGGTTTCCTCCAAAACTTGTATTGCAAGCGGATATTACAATTGTACTAGCAAGCTGATTTATGTGGAAGGAACTGCATCACCATGGCTCCTCTTCAGGAGCCTCCTAATTGTGGGGCAGATTCCGGCTGAGCTGCACACAAACAGAACGGCAGATCTCTGCAGAAATCCCTGGAGCTGGGAGAGCGAGCGAGCGAGCGAGCCAGTGAGCGCAGGCTGCACGCTGTCTCCTGGGGGAGGGGGGCGTTGTGGACAGAAGGCCGAGAGGAAGCCACAGGTCCACAGGTCAGAGCCTTGTCTCGGAAAGTGAGAGAACGCCACAGCAGCGCCCCCCGCAGGTCGGGACTGGTGAGCCAGGTGAACCGGCTGTGTCCTGTGACCTCCCCCAGTGAAGGTCAGACAGTAGCGAATAAGCATTTTTCCAGATGGAGATGGGAGAAAGCCTAGGGCACATTTGTTTGACAGTGAAACTCTGCTGATGGAACGCATATAAAGCCAACAGCGAGACTTCTCCCACCGAAGACTTCTCAGTGCCAGAGCCTAACAGTGACACTGAACTACTCCTCCACCCAGAGGCCAGGGCTGCCACCGCCCCCTGACTGAAGGGGAGTTCAGAGAAGTGAATAATGGCTCGCTATCATCTCCGTATAAATAGCACTGAGGGCGATACCAAAATGCAACTGCACACGTATTCATCTATGCAAATCACGTTTCCAGAAATCAAATTAGGAAATTAAACTCAGCAGCTCATCCCTAAGCTAAAAATTACATGATTAATCCCTACTTTGTTTTCTTTTAAACAACATACAAACTATCAAGAATCTGAATCCGATAGGTTACCAAGTGGATTGCTTGGAGAGAGCAACACATGTACTTTTAAATTTTAGTCCCTTTTTCACATGGATGAGCCACGCAGCTCCCACGCCACAGTGCTTTTAGTTATTTTCTCCCCTCCGCAGGGCGCTTGATCATCTTTCAAGATTGCGTCTTCTTATAACATTATTGCCTTGTAATTGACATACAATAAACTGCATTTGTTTAAAGTGAACAAGTTGATGTGTTTTGACATGTTTATACTCACGAAAACATTACCGCAGTCGCGATAACGAACATGTCAATCAGGCCGCAGCTTTCTGCCAGGCCCCCTGTATTTCCTCCCTCTTGTTCCAGGAAAGCGTGGGTGGCTTCCTGTCACCGCGTGTTCGTGGGGTTTGTCCTACTTTAGTGCGAGTGGAGTTAGGCAGCGTGTAGCTTCTCCGTGTCTGACTGCTTCTGCTGGGTAGTCACGCGTGCTGGCCGGTGTGTCGGCTGCTCATTGCTTTTGAGTACTGGGGCATGCGGTTACATCCTGTGGATGTGTGATACGAAGTTTTTCTGTTCGCCTGCTGATGGACATTCAGAGTATGTCTAGTTTTCTTAGCATCTGCAAATAAATGTGCTATGTGCGTTTATAAACAGCTTATATGGGCATATGTCTTCATTCCTCTTGGGTAAATACCTTTCGAGTCTAGCAGTTCAGTCATAGGGTAAGTCAAGTTTATAAGGAACAGCCACACTGTTTCCAAAGTGTCACAAGGAATGTGTATTTCTCATATTCCCCGGTGATACACGAGGGCTCCAATTGCTTTGTGTGCCTCCCTAGTGGTTGGTGTGGGAAGATTTGTGCTGTGGTTTACCTCATTGTGTTTTTATGTTGCATACCCCTGGTGGGTAATAATGCCTAGCATCTTGTGAATTTATAATAATCCTCTTTTTTCTATTAAGTTTCTTGATTTCACGTTATTCAGGAGAGGGGATTATACACTTTGTCTCCATGTCCTTTATCAGATAAATACATAATTCACAAGCACACCCACTTTTATCTTTTGATCAGCAGATCTTAATTTTTGTTAAATCAAATATTTTGTCTTAAAAAAAAAAAGACTATTGTGGGGACCAGTCTGTGGCGTAGCTGGTTAAGCTGCCACCTCTGATGCTGGTATCCCATATCCGATCCAGCTCCCTGCTAATGAGCCTGGGAAAGAAGCAGCAGATGGCCCAAGTCCTTGAGCCCGTGCACCCCTGTGGGAGACCCGGAAGAAGCTCCTGGCTCCTTGCTTCGGCTTGGCCTCGCTGTGGTCATTGTGGCCATTTGGAGAGTGAATCAGCGGATGGAAAATCTTTTTCTGCCTCCACCCCAGCTCTATAACTCTGCCTTCTGTGAAATGAGTGGATATTATTTTTAAAGATTTATTTATTTATTTGAAAGAGTTACACAGAGAAAGGATAGGCAGGGGGAGAGAGAGACAGACAGACAGACAGAGACAGAGAGAGAGACAGAGAGGTCTTCCATCTGATGGTTCACTCCCCAGTTGGCCACAATAGCCGAAATTGTGCCGATCTGAAGCCGGGAGCCAGTAACTTCTTCCGTGTCTCCCACGTGGAGGCAGTCGCACAAGGACTTGGGTCATCTTCTACTGCTATCCCAGGCCATAGCAGAGAGCTGGGTCGGAAGTGGAGCAGCCAGTTCTTGAACCAGTGCCCATATGGGATACCGGCATGGCAGGCCAGAGCATTAACCCACTGCACCACAGCCTGGCCCAAATGAGTAAATGTTTTTTTAGAAAATCTGTCGTGAGTCGGGCAGTACGTACATCTTCGATTCCTCTGAACTCACAGACTCTCGCCTTAAACTCTCCCCTGCAGATCTTGTAGGTCCAAGGTGCGTTTTGAGTTAGTCGATTTTAATGTGTGATGAGGAGTATGCAAGGAGCATGTCTATTTAGAACAGGGGTTTGTGGTTGCTCCAACTCCCTCTTCTCATCCACTCTACGCCAGAAGCTCAGCACTTCCAACCTCTGGGACCCCAGCTCTGCCTCCTCCACTGGGAGACATCGCCACTCCCGGGTTTCCTGTTGATGTAGCCGCTCCAGAGCTTCCTCCAGGCAGTGGGCTGAGGCAGCCACAGGGCTTCAGCCTTCTCCGTTCTCAGTGATCGCTGCTCCTCAACTGCCCGATGTCTCCCACGCTTTTCCCACGTGTTAGTTTGTGAAAGCCAGGAAGGTGACTTCAGACCTTCCGGATCCCTGGCTCCCACCCCCGCCAGCTCATATTTCCCAATGACAGAGTTCTTTTTAATCCAACATCTATTTTAAAATAAACTATGGCTGGTGCTGTAGCATAGTGGGCTAAGCCTTTGCCTGCGGCACCAGCATCCTGTATGGGCACCGATTTAAGTCCTGGCTGCTCTGCTGCTATGGCCTGGGAAAGCAGTGGAAGATGGCCCAAGTCCTCTGGCCCCTGTACCTGTGTGGGAGACCTGGAAGATGCTCCTGGCTCCTGGCTTCGGATTGGCTCAGCTCCGGCCATTGAGGCCATCTGGGGAGTGAACCAGCAGATGGAAGACCTCTCTCTCTCTCTCTCCCTGTCTCTGTCTATAACTCTGCCTCTCAAATAATAAATAAAATCTTTTCCCTACTGAGGACACAAAGTCACAGCAGATTCTGGGAGTCACAGGATCGCGTGCTATCCGATGACTGTCGGTAGCACAGGGCCATCACTCAGGGTGGGGACAGTAGGTGTGACAGGCTCCTCTCCTAGTGTCCCACAGTCAGCTTTCCTGCCGGTCAGCACCTGGACGCACATCCGTGAGCACTGGGGACAGCACTGCAGCACAGCCTCAGACCTCAGTTTCCCAAGTTGGCTTCACATCAGTCGCACTCACTCTCCATAAGGCGATTTCCTCCTGCAAGATTATAAGTATTAAGTATATTCTAAATGTATACACACATCCTCCCCAGCACCTGCAGGAGTCTAAGTATGTTCTAAATGTATACACACATCCTCCCCAGCACCTGCAGGAGTCTAAGTATATTCTAAATGTATACACACATCCTCCCCAGCACCTGCAGGAGTCTAAGTATATTCTAAATGTATACACACATCCTCCCCAGCACCTGCAGGAGTCTAAGTATATTCTAAATGTATACACACATCCTCCCCAGCACCTGCAGGAGTCTAAGTATATTCTAAATGTATACACACATCCTCCCCAGCACCTGCAGGAGTCTAAGTATATTCTAAATGTATACACACATCCTCCCCAGCACCTGCAGGAGTCTACGTATATTCTAAATGTATACACACATCCTCCCCAGCACCTGCAGGAGTCTACGTATATTCTAAATGTATACACACATCCTCCCCAGCACCTGCAGGAGTCTAAGTATATTCTAAATGTATACACACATCCTCCCCAGCACCTGCAGGAGTCTAAGTATATTCTAAATGTATACACACACCTCCTCCCCAGCACCTGCAGGAGTCTACGTATATTCTAAATGTATACACACCTCCTCCCCAGCACCTGCAGGAGTCTACGTATATTCTAAATGTATACACACTTCCTCCCCGTGCACCTGCAGGAGTCTAAGTATTAAGTATATTCTAAATGTATACACACATCCTCCCCAGCACCTGCAGGAGTCTAAGTATATTCTAAATGTATACACACATCCTCCCCAGCACCTGCAGGAGTCTAAGTATATTCTAAATGTATACACACATCCTCCCCATGTACCTGCAGGGGTCTAAGTATATTCTAAATGTATACACACATCCTCCCCAGCACCTGCAGGAGTCTAAGTATATTCTAAATGTATACACACTTCCTCCCCGTGCACCTGCAGGAGTCTAAGTATTAAGTATATTCTAAATGTATACACACATCCTCCCCAGCACCTGCAGCAGGGGACGAGGCCGTGTGAACGCAGGCCTTGGCAGGGCACTTTCACTGTCACAGTTGCCAGTGTAGCATCGGGGTTTCTGCTGTGATAGAGCAGAGGCACCAGGAAGATTTCTATGATTTGCAGCCCCATGTAGCCCATTTGTAGACAGCGACAGCGTCTATCTTTCTTACAAAACAAAGGGAGTGCGTTGTTTCTAGTTGAACCACCTTTCCTCTTAAAGCTTAACTCAGTGCCTGAGGGGGCTCTTGAAGCTCCCGTGTGTGTGCGTGTGTGCGCGTGTGGGTGTGTTTGCGTGTGTTCACGCGTGTGCGTGTGGGTGTGTGTGCATGTGTGTGCATGCGTGTGTGTGCCTGTGTGTGTGCACATCCCTCATCTGAGGCTTTCTTCTTTGTCATTGTGTCAAGTTGATTTGAATTAGTTGCCGTAGGTACTGGAAGCCGCTAATTCGAGTAGATGTTCGCGTTGACTAGGAAGGAAAAGCGGAGCTCATCCCTGGGGAGCCGCAGCCTTCCTCTCTGTCCCTGTTCTTCCTGAGGTCATCTTCACGTGCGCTCTCCGACGCACTGAGAGAGCCACGAGTGACGGACGCGTCCTGAACTCCCACATGAAATGTCCTGCGCCCTCGGCATTCACTCTGCTCCATGTCAAGGCTTCCTGTCATGTCCGTCCCCGGAATGGGACAGACAAACGTGCTGGAAGTTCACTGCCCTCCAAGAACTCCCCGACCATGTCTGCTGCAGCAGAAGCATCAACCCATCCGACACTGTCCCCCCCCCAAGCCTGTAGTCATGTGGCACAGAAATGCGGGAGGCACGCGCAAGAGAGAGGAGGCAACGCAAGGCCGTCAGTGGGGAGATCCAAGCGGAGTCCTCGCCTGATGTCAGTGAGGGAAACCGTGGTTCTGCCTGACTTTTACTTATATTGGCTGCTAATCCTGATGCACGCATCTGTGGGGTATTACGAAGCTTGCCAGGATTCACCCGTGATAATACGCTAGTTAGGACTTACCGCACACCTGCTGTGCTCTGAACCCTGAGCCTGGCGCTCTGCCGTGGCCGTGGGGAACCGTATCCTCGGGCAGCAGATGTAGCAAAGGCAGGGCCATCTGTGGGAAGCAGGGCCACAGGTAAGCTGCGCGCTCTGCTGCAGACTGGCGTCTCCCTGCTGCTGGGTGCGGGGCTGGCCGGGACTCCGTCCAAACCCCGGCTCCTGCCCAGGCCCGTGGCAAAGCTTCTGCTCAGGAGACCTCCACGGGCTTGGCAGAGAGCTCGCTCTCAATGACCATCAGCCCAGAAGAGCAGCATCTAGGAATCAGGGCTGGGCCGAAGGGTGGATTCTGTGGAGCTCAGAATCACCGAGATAATTATTAAAGGAGAGCAAAAAGGTGGCTTTACACCAGTTACCAGGATGGGCTGTTTCTCCCTGGTGATTGGATTCTAGCGTAGGGAAATGAGGGAGCTAAGCTGACCCATGGGACTCTCCGAATGCCCAGGTCGGCCTGGGGATTGACATCTGAGAGTGCTGGCAACAGAATGCAATTGGAAAATAATAACAATGTGATAAGGAAGTTGGGTTTCTAGAAGAAAAAAAGTCTTACATTTGAACCCCTACCTCATGCCACACCCACGGTGTAACGTGAAAGTATCCTTAGGTGTAATGTGTGTGACTGGTGTAGATCCCCATACCCCACTACCGTGGCTTTTAAAGAAGAAATAAAATGAGTGCACACTGAGGTGGGTGGTGGCCTGGCAGGGAGGGTGCCCCTTACAGCTCCCCCCTCCAGGAGCACCACAGCTAGAGCCAGCTCCCGGCTCCAGTCTCCTGCTAATGCCACCCCCGGGAGGCAGTGGCGAGGGCTCCAGTCATTAGGTTCCTGCACCCTGCGTGAGAGCTTGCACGGAGTTCCAGATCCCAGCTCCAGCCTGGTCCTTCCTGGCTTTTCATGGCGTTTGAGGGAGGGACCAACAGATGGAAGACCTTTCTCTCTCTCTCTCTCTTTCTCTCTCTAAAATTAATTAATTATAAATAAGTATGCCCTAAAAGCTGTGCAAACACATTCACACAACCACGTATGCAACAAGATGATAGATGCTGAGAGAGAGAGTTGTTTATGCCGATGTCAGAGTCGTTTCTTCTCAGAAATGAGGTTCATTTTCCTAGAAATAATATCAGCCATGTAATATTGGGTCGTGGAATACTTTTACCAAAATACTTTTACCAAAAAAAGAAATGCTCCTTGAAGAGATGAATGATTTGGATCAATATTATGAGGGAAGGATGCTGAAGGCATGGGATCGGGCCAGGAGCTAAAATTCCGAGCAATGGGGGCGGGGGGAGGGGGAGGAGGATCCGGACGGTGATGGAGAAGGAAAGAGAGTGCACGAGGCAGGGTTCAGCGTCAGAAGCTCAGCAGGGCTGGGCACGGCAGGCAGAGCGAGCAGGCACCTCCCGTCTCCAAGCTGACGAGGCCGGGCTGCAGGAGTGACGAGGCCGGGCTGCAGGAGTGAGGAGGCTGGGCTGCAGGAGTGGCGGGTGCTGGTGGAGACTGGGAGGGGAGCCGCCCCCTGCTGGGGACAGAACTGCTGTGAGACGTCTACCGATGGGCTTCCTGGGTAAACACAGACTTCAAGGTGTGTTCCAGAAAGTGTGAAGAATCAGCCATCTCAGAGGAACTGGGAGGTGTAGCCTTGTCCTGTGCCATCTTTAAACCAGACAGCAGGGGCTGGATCCCATCAGTTTACTCCCTGCAACAAGAGTTGATGTCTACCAAGGTTGGCTTCAGTAAAACCTATTAATAGACTAACAGTGGAAAAACTGCATCATCGGAAAAAATGCATTTGTTTAAATTCAACACCTTCCCCCAAAGCAAAGCAAACGGAAGTGCAGATGCAGACAGAAGTCACGGATCCGCCCGGCTCTGGAGGTGCCAGCACGCCTCTAGTGAGGTCCAGGCTCCACTAGACGCTGGGGGTGGGGGTGGGGCGCCATCCCCCTGCCTCCAGGAGTTTGAGAGCTCAGATCAGGTTCCCTGGCTAAAGTGGTGAGCAAACAAAACCAGAAAACCAAAGGCAGTGAAAGTCTAAGCCACAGGAAACGCACGCACAGCCATCTCCATGGGTCCACACAGAAAATCGAATGAAATCAGCACCCGCCGAGGACATGCGCCCTCCTTCCCCCTCCCCCTCCTGCATCCTCTCCATCCTCTCCCTCTGTCCTCCTGCCCCGTACCAGTCTGTCTCTCCTTCTCTTCCCCTCTGCCCCCTCTCCCTTCCTATCTCCCAGCCCACTCTGACCTGCTCCCACCTCCCCCTCCTCGCCCATCCCCCTTTTGGCTCGGTGCCTGGTGTGACTTCGTGGGGAGCCATCTCTGTCTGGGAATCGAGTCCAGTCCTCGGACCGTAACCCAGGATCTGCCGGAATCACCTCCAGCCCCTGTGCTGCCCTGACACAGTCACCTGGCCAGGTCAGCCACCCGGTCCTCGGGGGCACACTTAGCCTCGCCAGTCCTGCACCCCTCAGCCATCGAGAGCTGTGGGCGCCCTGAGCAGCCGCACCTCCTGCCAAACTCCCAGCAAGCCAGGTGCCTCCCTGCCTGCACCCAGCCTGACCCCTCCCCTCCCCCACTCTGCATACCCTGTACACCTGCCGCCTCCTCTTTGGTTCCATGCCCTTCAGCTCCAGGACTAAACAGCTCCCTCCATGGGGTGGGTGGGGTCACTCACGGCCCCTCCCACCAGGAGCCAGCCACGGGGAGAGGGGGACTTGCTGGGGTTGCGGCATCTTCCCGGGCAGGGTGAGGGCTTCTTGGCAGATTCTTAGAAATATGTTAATCCCAGCAAATGCCTTGAGCTGCATGGAGCTCACTGGACGTGAACCACAGCTTTGAGGGCGACAGTCTGGGTACAGGTCCTGGGCCCTCTGCCCATGTGCGTCCAGAATGGGGGAGGGGAGAGGAGGGCACGGGCAGGAGGTCTGCAGTGCGCTTCTTGTACAGAGAGAAGGTGGTGCAGTGGGGCACGGACCCCTGGAGCCCTGCCCTCGAGGTCAAAGGCAGGAGAGGGCGGCCGTGTGCGCTGGGGGAGGGCGGGGCTACTGCCCCTAGAGCTCTGTCCTGACAGTCGGGATGAAGCAGTGATGGGATGCTGGGGAAAGCTGTCGGGTCACCCGGCCCGATACCTCCCCCACCTGCTGGGGTCCCGTTCTCCTAGCGCCACCCTCCACTCCACACCTGGCTCCTCCGGCTGGCAGGACACCCCCCAGTCCTTTCTCATCTCTCTCTCTTTCCACCATGGCTGGGGACTCCATGCCCCGAGCTTAGTGTCCCCGGCTTCGTCACTGACCCGGTTGGGCCGGATCCCACTGGAGATGCAGACGCTCAAGGCAGGTTGCTGGCCCGAGTGGCCGCCGTGTGGAGGGGGCTGGGGGTAGGGGAGGGGAGTTTGAGTGCAGTGCCCCTCGGTGTGGCCGGAACGTCCAAGCAGGCGGTGTGGCCAGAGCAAGCGGCAGCCTCTGCTAGCCACAGGGCGGGGCGAAAGGCCGCGGGGAGGGGGCTTGGGTGCAGCCACAGCAGGTGCAGTGTGGAGAAACAGCACGGACACTGAAGCCTTAGGGGCACCAAGGACAGGTGGGCTGGGCGCACACGGCCCCAGGCGAGGGAGAAAGCAGAGGGAACTTGGTCCCCGGAGAGATGAGGACGTGCCCACATGTGGGAGAGAAGACTCCCTCACTTAGAACCAAACCTGGACCACCGCTCTGCTGGACGGCCGGCGACCCCCGGCAGCCCCTGCCTGCTCAGTGCTCCTGGCCACGCTCGCTGCAGCGTTCAGCTGCCCATCAGCCCGCTGAGCCCCAGGTTCTGCCTGCTTTCGGCTCCTCCCACAGACCCCCCCACCCCCACTTTCCTCCCTAGGCCCCAGCCCCCAGCCAAGCTGCTGTAGGCCTCAGGCGCAACACCCACGCATCCCCCAGAGAGGCAACCCTCTGCCTGGCCAGAAGTCCCATCTCGGTGGAAGGGGCTTGGCTCTGCCCCTCAGCTGCTACACCCAATGCCTGTCCCTGACCCTGTGAGCCCCCTTTCTGTATGGGCTCCATGCTTGTAGAGCTGGACTTAGCCACGTGACTTCCTCTGGCTCCTAAACCCTCAGTATCTGTGGGAGCAGGGACTTTGAAGGCCGGGGCGCAAGCTCACCTGTTCCCGGCAGGCGCCGGCTTTGCACTCCAGACATCCAGAGGGAGCTGGTCCCATGACCCCGTCCCGCCTCCCGCCTGCACCTGCACCGCCACCACCCATGTTCCCAGGCGCTGGCCTAGCACCCGCCTCCTCTTCCTGAGCCTCTCTCCCACGCACACACCCCGCTCCATCAGCGACCTGCGCTCTGCAGACCGTTACGGGGAGCCCGGGTTCAGAACCCTCAGGTGGGGCACGGCTGGCTGCCAGTCCTTAGGAGTACTTCAGGAGTCGGGAGCAGGGGGCGGATCCTCTGCACAGAGCAGGGCGGAGCTGCTGATGGACACAGGTGACGATTTTGCTATTGAACCTCAGATGCGCCTTGGAGACCACCGCAAAGTCGCCCAAAGCAGGAAAGAGAGCAGAGCTTACCTGTGGCCCTGCTTCTCACAGATGGCCCTGCCTTTGCCCCAGTCACCCTGGCTACGTCTTTACATAGCTATTTTTTTTTTGACATGTAGAGTGGACAGTGAGAGAGACAGAGAGAAAGGTCTTCCTTTGCTGTTGGTTCACCCTCCAATGGCCGCCGCGGCCGGCGCGCTGCGGCCAGCGCACTGTGCCTATCCAAAGGCAGGAGCCAGGTGCTTCTCCTGGTCTCCCATGGGGTGCAGGGCCCAAGCACTTGGTTCATCCTCCACTGTACTCCCTGGCCACAGCAGGAAGAGGGGGCAACTGGGACAGAATCGGGTGCCCCGACCGGGACTAGAACCCGATGTGCCAGCGCCGCAAGGCAGAGGATTAGCCTACTGAGCCGCGGTGCCGGCCTGCATTGTTAATTTTAACAACTGCCCAATGGCCACCCAGTCCAGAACACCCACGTGTCTTCATAGAACCGGAGTGTTCGATAGGTAACATTCTTTCTCCATGGAAAATTCCGAACCAGAGTTAGGCCCCTGTGGGAATAAACCCTGGTTTCTGAGACAGGGCAATTGCTGGAAGCGTCTAGAGCCCAGCTCGTTTTTGGCCTCCGTTGGTCTCCCGGAAGGAGCACCGTGAATGCGTTCTCCCGCGAGCTCCGTGTTGAGACTGCGTAAAGGCAGCGTTTCGCGTCCTCTCCAGGTTTTCCTAACTCCGGGGGAGCCGCGCCGCGAACGTTTCTGATGTTGAATACATTAAAAGATGCAACACCACGTTTGAAAAACGTCATCCACCAAGAGTTTCAATTACGTGGAAATTAAAACAAATGAAAGCTCCCCCCCCACACACACACACCGAGGTGATCACTGTTGAGATGTAAAATACGTTGAATGCCGAAATATTCCGCAGCAACAAGGGTTCTTCCAGAATTCCGGTCTCCACGAGGCCACGAAACCCCAGCGCCCTGGAAAGTGCTGCCCCCTGCCCCCGCCCACTGCAGTTACGACGCCGGCACCCCCAGCATTCCCGACACCGGGGGTGTGGTGTGGACACGTGCAGTGCTCAGGGCCCAGGCGCCCAGCTCCAACACCATGACCCCTGCCCTCGTCTCTGCAGAGCGGGGCGGAAGCTGCTCATATCTGCTGCCTTTCCAATCTCCCATCAGCTCCGGAACAAGTCCCCTGGATTAAATTCCCTCTGCCAGCCACGCCTGTGCCTTCTGCTTGCCTGGCTGCAGCCACACGAGATGAAGTCCCCGCTGCAAACAAGCAGGCGGCGAACGTCACTGTGTGCCAGTGCTGAGAAAGCCCCTCATGGAGGCAGAGTGCTCCACGGTGTCCCCGCCCTCCCTGCCCAGCCCCACGGCCCTGGTGGCCTCTGCTCACCCTGCAGGCTGGCTCCTGGCCGTGGGCAGCACATCTGTGCTGGAGCCTGCCACCCGCCATGGCCGCCCTGGTCCCCCTCTGCTCTAATGCCCAGCAGGTGGTCCCAGGCCCAGCACCTCACCTGCTGGCAGCGCCTCTGGTCCCAGGCTCAGTAACCCACAATTCCCAGGGGGAAGTTCTAGACTCTCACCTCTCACTTGGCTCAAAGCAACAGCCTCATGGTCCATCTCCTTTCCACTCACACCCATGGTGACACTCACAGCCTGTGGTGACACACACCTACTCACACCCATGGTGACACTCACAGCCCACCCACAGCCCCTGGTGACACTCACCCACTCACACCCATGGTGACACACACAGCCCAAGCACAGCCCCTGGTGACACACACCCACTCACACCCATGGTGACACTCACAGCCTGTGGTGACACTCACCCACGGTGACACCCACAGCCCACCCACAGCCCCTAGTGATACTCACCCACTCACACTCATGGTGACACACAGAGCCCACTCACAGCCTGTGGTGACACTCATAGCCTGTGGTGACACCCACCCACTCACTCCCATGGTGACACACAGAGCCCACCCACAGTCCCTGGTGACACACACCCACTCACAGCCTGTGGTGACACTCACCCACTCACACCCATGGTGACACTCACAGCCCACCCACAGCCCCTGGTGACATACACCCACTCACAGCCTGTGGTGACACCCACTCACACCCATGGTGACACTCACAGCCCACCCACAGCCCCTGGTGACACTCACCCACTCACAGCCCCTGGTGACACTCACCCACTCACACCCATGGTGACACACACAGCCCACCCACAGCCCCTGGTGACACTCACCCACTCACACCCATGGTGACACTCACAGCCCACCCAGCCCCCGGTGACCCTCACAACACCCACTTCTGGGACTCATCCACTTCCAAGCTTTCGTCCACTCCATCTTCCCAGGGCTCAGAGTGACAACCCAGTAACATGCTGTGTTATTCTCTATCACTGGTGTGCAATCCGGCAAGCACCCCCGGGAACTAAGCCAGGGAAATCGGGGAAGGAAGAGGTGGCCACGCCTAGGGCAGTCACAGCGGCACTGTAAGGAGAGCATGACGATGGGCTCCAGCTGCCACGTCCCAAAACTCATCACTGCACCTTTTCTCTTGTTGAAAACAGCGTCACTGGGCCAGCGCTGTGGTGTGGTGGGCTAAGCCCCTGCCTGCAATGCTGGCATCCCATATGGGTGCCAGCTCCAGTCCTGGCTGCTCCTCTTCCCAACCAGCTCTCTGCTGTGGGCTGGGGAAGCAGTGGAAGACGGCCCAAGTCCTTGGGCCCCTGAACCCTCGTGGGAGACCCGGAAGCAGCTCCTGACTCCTGGCTTCAGATTGGCCCAGTTCCAGCCGTTGTGGCCATCTGGGGAGTGAACCAGCAGATGGAAGACCTTTCTCTCTGTCTCTTCCTCTTGCTGTCTGTAACTTTACCTCTCAACTAAATAAATAAAATCTTTAAAAATAAAGGAAAAACATTGTCTGAGAGAGCGCATTAATAAAAAAATAAATAAGTAAAACAGCAACACTGTGCTGTGAGCCCGACCTACTTACAGTGCCCAGGTCAGCATGTCTGCTGTGTTAGCTCTGCAAGCATCCCGGGTGGGCACCGGCTCCAGAGCAATGCCCGTTGTCCCTCCACAAGGCCCTGCCCATCTCAGTAGCCTCTCCCTATCCCAGTAGCATCCACCCTGTCTATGGATTTGCTTCTTCTGCACATTGCTTATCAGTGGGCCCAGACTACGTGTGGTCTCGTGAGGGGTCCTCCATGCTCCCCTGTGCTGCTGCGTGTTGTAGGACCCTGCCTTGCTGGCTTTATCCATGCACCCATCAGTGAGCCCCCAGCGTGTCTACCTCCTGGCTGTTGTGCAAGTCAGGGCCGCGAAGGCGGGACTGCACACACCTCTTCAGAACCCTGATTCAATTCTTTGCAATCTGTGCCCAGAAGGGGGTTGTTAGACCTGTTCAGGATTCTCTGCCTCTCTCTCTCTCCCTGCCTGTGTGTGTGTGTGTGTGCACCATTGCATCTCAATAAAGCTGATTTTAGAACAACCAAATCTAGTTGTCAGAGTTGCAGACTGTCCAAGACCATGCTGTCAGCTGCCTGTCAGGACCCTGCTGACAAAATCCAGGAAGCCCTGGATCCCCAGAGCATGGATGTCGCCGGGGTGTTGGCTCTGCTGCATGGCCCCCAGCACACTGCACTGCAGGGGTGACCGACGCACTCCCGCTA
This sequence comes from Oryctolagus cuniculus, assembly GCF_051225735.1. Classification (NCBI taxonomy): domain Eukaryota; kingdom Metazoa; phylum Chordata; class Mammalia; order Lagomorpha; family Leporidae; genus Oryctolagus; species Oryctolagus cuniculus. Next base: position 7,653,889 of record NC_142887.1, read on the forward strand.
GGGAGCTGCACTTCCGTGACTGTGACGGGCGAGGATCCCCAGGTCCCCGCCTCCAGGCCCTGCCCACCGCCGTGCTCTTTGCCGGACTAACAACCCAGAGTCGAGTCTTAGCAGAAACCAGCTGGGAATGTGTTTGTACAGAAAGGAGCGGAGGGACGCTGGGCGTGGAACACGGCCAGAACCAGGCTGCGTGCATTCGACCACGGGCCCTGGATGCAGACACTGGAGGAGCAGGGGGCCCTGCCTAGGGGGCGCTCATGGGGTTGACACCCTGGGGAAGGCTCCAGATGATGGGACAAAGGCGCGTCCGAGCGCAGACGCCTGGGGAACCTTGGGTAATGGAGGCGGGAGGCCGAGGAGATGGCTTCGTGAGGATGACTCCCCTGAGTGCAGCCAGACGACCCGGCAGAAACTGGGTCATGCTCCGGGAGGACCCAGACTGGAAAAGTGCTGGGCAGAGGTGCCCGGCACAGCTGGCCACGTCCCACGCCCAGCCCATCTCTTGCAGGCAGAGCTGGCCACAGAGTCACCTGGGGCTCAGGGCCAGAATCTTAGTAGCCCCACGGAGGACAGAGGCAGATGACCTTTCACCCCTGAAGCCAGAGGCTGCAAATACCTGGGGGCTATGAGCGGGACAGGGAGGACATCCTGGGGGGCAGGGGCAGGGGAGGTTTGACCCACAGGACTGCCCACAGAGAACGAGGTCCCTGACGCTGTCCACAGAACAACGCCGCTGTTAGTATTCCCATCCCCCAGAGACGGCATTTGCCTTCTTGGGTTGAGAATTGAGCTTGCGGCTGCCACCCTGACCCTCCTGAATGTGCCAAACATCATGGCCACCTCAGACACGCACGCACACACACGTACACACATGCACATGCACGCACATACACGCACACACACATGCACACGCACACCAGCCTCCTTTCTCTCACACCAGCTGTTTTTGCTCTGTGGTCTGACGGCTTTTCCCATCTCCCTGACCCAGCTCTGCACGTCTCCTTCCTCTGCTCTCCAAAGTTGCAGACTAAGACCCCAAGGCCAGTTTTGGGCAGAACACATTAAATGCAGTTGGAGCCGCCTGTGTACTTACCCCAACCTCCCCGGATGCTTCCCTTCCTCTCAAAGGTACCACTTTTGCAAACCTGGCTCATCCCTCTCAGCCGGTCTTCTAATGGGGGGTTTAGGGTGGTGTGCAGCAGGAGACTTCAACACAGCACTGCAGCTCGAAGCGACTGCGCCCGTCTGTAAATAGGAGAATTTGTACTCGGACTCAGAGTCTCCAGACCCGGCGAGGACCATTGCTCCAGCAACAAAGCCACTGCACTTGTTACATGGTGAGTTGCCGAGCCTGTTAAACCCTCACCGTCAGTAGTGCATATACAATCGGCCCATATTAAATTGTTGGTGCATTTATTCTCCTTTTGGAAACAGACCCAGTAGCTACTTCTGTCCTGCCTCCTTGTGAATAATCCATCATTTCCAATTATCATCGATCTCAAATGTGACAAGGTATTTAATTCCATCAAACGGCAAGGTTTGCCAAACACATAAAACGAATTTGCCTCTAATTGTGGGTTTTGATGATCTTGAGTTCATTCCCTGTTCTCCTGTGGCAGAGCCTTGCCAGCAACAGTTTTCACAGGATCAAAGAATGAAGATATTACAGAGAAATGGGCAGAGTTCAAAGAAATAACTAATATGTGCACTGGAATCACAGAAACCTCCAAATGGAATTTACATTGCTTAATTAGCAAAAAAAAAAGATATTAATTTTAGTTCTGGGATTCCTGGCAGCAGGCGTCTCAGGCAGTAACTATTTTGGTCAATGACTTGACGTCGGCTGCTACCCAGGAGAGTGAGTTGGAAACTCTGGGTCTGTGGTTTCCTGTGTGTGGGGGTTCCGCTCTGTTTTGGCTGGGCTGCCGGTGCGTCCTGCGGCCGGCCGAGGCGCCGCGATGCTGGCTGGCCCTTCCTGAGGCTGGAGACCCTTCTTGGAGCCACCTGCCCCGTGGTCTTCAGGCGGAGGAGGTTGGCGTGTTGTCCACCAGGGGGCACTGCACTTCTTTGAATTTATTCGTAAGCAGCTGAAATATGTGGCTGTCATATCAGCTCCCAGGAAAACATTCATCTACTCCTCAGAGAATGTCAGAAGCACTTCCTCTGGAAAACATTTGAAAATAAAGCTAATATTCCTCTTTAGAAAGCAGAATGTGGGCCGCTGGGCTATTTCCTTTGGAGAAACACTATTTTTCAGTGGTTGAGAGACAGAAAATGCTTTATCATGGCAACATCTGAGTCGAGCAACGCCGGTTTTAAATGGTTTCTTTCATAACCAGAAGCTGCCGGATATTTTACCAGATGACCGAGACCCGGCAAAGAATATCCCTTTTCAACACATAAAAGCCACATCACCACTTCATGGCTACTTGCCGAGCCTGTCTCCTCGGGCCATGCTAAATGCTGCTGATGAGCAGTGTGTTGGGAAACGAGGGTCCCCATCGCTGATGGCAGCGAGCTCACAATACGTGTGGCGTTTGGCGAGCGTCAGCGCAGACGTGGGTCACGGCTCCAGGAGCTGCGTCTGTAGGTGGGTGTTCTTGCCCCCACAGCCACAGGGTGAAGCAGCCCCGGCATAACCTGGCCCTGCTGGGTGCCACCTTCTCTGCAGAAGGCTGGAGCCCACGGACTGGCACCTGCCGCTGGACTCTGATGGCCACTGCCCGTGGTGGAGGAGCAGGGGCTTTGTCCCGCTGGTTTCAGAGGAAGCTGGGCTCAGGAGCCGCAGCCAGGGTCCGGGGCTCACCCCGCTTATACTGTCTGGAGAGAGAGGACCCAAGAAAGAGGTGCTCGGAGATGGGACCCGAGCTAATCCGAGGTCCCGGCAGTCAGGATGCACGTGACAAATACTGCAGCATTTTATGGAAGGGCCGTGGGTGTCCACTGACTGGGGCTTGAGGAGGGGGTCCCGGAACTGGCCCCTCAGAGCCGGGTCAGCTGTGTAGCTGCCAACGGGAGCCCTGGGGAGTTCAGTTTGCTCTCACTACGGGGGGAGCTGACACAGCACTAGTCGGGCCCCAGTGCACACAGGGGTGGACATTTCCAGTCCCTGCCCTTTATTTGGTAATCAAAGCCCACTGAACACATGCACAAGCTTTCTTTCTTTTTTTCAGCTCATATTTGCTGAAATATCACAAGGAAACGCCAGTAGATTCAATCCCGAGGCTCCGTGGCTGTCTCTAGGGTCTGAAGCTGTTTATACTGATGTGTAATTTCTCAGAGAGTGGAAAACAAAGCCTAAATCAGGCGTGGGTTTTTAATTAAATTTGAAATGATCATCTTTTGAATGCGTGAAGCCAGTACCTTTGGCTCTTACTAGTAACTGCCGTAATCTAATTGACCTCTACTTTAATTCATGAGGAATTAATGGATGGCAGATCAATAGTATCAGCAGATACACTGTTTCCTTCGTCTGAGCTGGTGTTACAGTGTTGCCATTTCTGTTTACGTAGTGATGGGTGATGACAATGTCAACAGTAGTCAGAAGGAGGCGGGGCTCCTTGGCTAGGACTGCGGTATGAGGCCAGGCTCCTTGGCTAGGACCACGGTGTGGCTCGTAGGAGTCTTGTTTTGCCAACACTGCTCAGCCTGGGGGACTGTGTTTGAGCTGAGAACAAGGGGAGGATCCTACGCCATGAGGGCCCAGACTCTCACATCCCAGGGTTGCTTATCTTCTCTGATTTCTCACACTGGGACTAATGACAGATGCCGTCAGCGAGACTTTCAAAGTGCTAAGACTCTTCCCTGCTTGGAGCCTGGGCCCAGGATGCCCGTTGGAGTTCAAAGACAACCCTCTCGTCCCATCCCACTCCACTCCACTCTCCTCCTTTCCATCCCAGCCTATGTGTGTCCTGCTACTCCATCCACTCCACCCAATCATTCTGTCCATCCCACCCCATTCCACTCATCCTTCAACTCCACCCCACCCCATTCCAATCATCCTTCAACTCCACCCCACCCCATTCCACTCATCCTTCAACTCCATCCCACCCCATTCCACTCATCCATCAACTCCACCCCACCCCATTCCACTCATCCATCAACTCCATCCCACCCCATTCCACTCATCCATCAACTCCATCCCACCCCATTCTACTCCCTTCGTCAACTCACCCCATTCCACCCCCTTCATCAACTCCATCCCACCCCATTCCACTCCCTTCATCAACTCCACCCCACCCCACTCCACTCCTCCATCAACTCCACCCCACCCCATTCCACTCATCCATCAACTCCACCCCACCCCATTCTACTCCCTTCATCAACTCCACCCCACCCCATTCCACCCCCTTCATCAACTCCATCCCACCCCATTCCACTCCCTTCATCAACTCCACCCCACCCCACTCCACTCCTCCATCAACTCCACCCCACCCCATTCCACTCATCCATCAACTCCACCCCACCCCATTCTACTCATCCATCAACTCCACCCCACCCCGTTCCACTCCTCCATCAACTCCACCCCACCCCATTCCACTCTTTTCCATCCCATTCCATCCCACTCCCTGTTGAAGACTGTTCCTTTGCTGAATGTTTCCTAAAATGGTGCCTCTGTCGAGTTTTTGGCCTCTGGGGTGCTGAGGCCTGGGTGTGCCCCATCCAACATAGCCATGATCCTTCTGACTCTGCAAATCCACGCCCGCCCTCATTACGAACCCCAGCCAACACCATGAGTTCAACAGCGGATTTAATTTAACAAGCATAACTCTTTTTTAGAAAGATTTGCTTATTTATTTGAAAGTTAGAGAAAGAGAGAGAGAGAGAGAGAGAGACTCTTCCATCTGTGGTTCTCTCCCCAAATGCTGCAACGGCTGGGCTGGGCCAGGCCAAAGCCGGGGGCCTGGAACTCCATCCGTGTCTCTTGCGTAAGTGGCAGAAATGGGCCACCTTCAGCTGCTTTTCTCAGGCCATCAGCAGGGAGTGGATTGGAAGAGGAGCAGCCAGGGTGTGAGCCGGCGCCCAGCTGGGATGCTGGCCTCACAGGCCCAGCTTTGCCAGCCACAGCCTCCATAAAATAACTCTCGGGCATGAGTTCATTCCCTGGAGTTTGGCTGGGAATTCTTAGGAAAAGTTTCCATCAGAATTCCTCAAGAAGAAAAATTCCTAAATACTGCCCATGGTAACGATATGCGTTCAATTTTAAAAAGATGTTTTCACAATAAATAATAAATCGTTACAAATCAGAAAACAATCAACTGCTTCAAGTGAGTATTTTGAGAATTTAGAAGCTGGAGAGGGGCGTGCGTTGTGAAGGTATGATGTAAGAAGACAGAAATGAGTTACTCTGTCTACTCAAAAGGAAACTACTAGGTCAACTCTAATCATTTAAAGTTTAAGGAAACCAGGAGTCTGACTCTATTACACACACACAGCGTGGACAATTCTGTATGCCAGAGGCAGGAATGTCTCTAGCTGCATATGTACACATATTCATACTTTATTTATTCAACAGGAGTTTATTGAGTATTTTGCAGAAATTGTGGGGAGGGCAGATGGACTTTGGAAAAGTTGTGTGTAAACTCAGGGAGATGAATCCGTGTCCTTGATCTGACACCTTTACTATTTTGTTACCGATGTTACCGTGGGTGTGACGGCGATAGATAACTCTCACCATTGTCTTCTATAACTCATCCGACCCCCACCCGAGGTTGAGAGTGTCGGCTCCATTTCCAGGGACACACTCCAGGTTCCGACCGCGTCCCAGGGCTATGGAGCTGGACAGGACCAGGACACAGGAAGTCCGGAGTTTCAAGTCCCCTGTCTCCTGCCCCTGTTTCCGTTTCCCTGCAAGCCCCCAGCTCGTGCCCCTCCCTGCTCTTACTCGCATAGTGCGTGTGCAACTTGTGCATAATTAATCCCTTTCTACCGTGTGTGCCTCAGTTCTTAGAGATGTCAATCTACAGCAGCCGTCTGCAAAGGGGAGATAATTTAAACAACAGCTCCTTAGAACTGTCGTCTCTCACCTTTAATCTCACAGAAAAATAAATCAAACATGAAGCTGTGCATAATCCAAGCCGAGATGTAAAATCATATTTAAGATACTCAATAAATGTCAGTTTTGGAAAGGAGAATATTTAAGGAGGTGTCTTGAAAAATGTGACATTTCTAGGAAGGGTTTTAGATTTTCAAAACTTCAAGTGAGCATCTTACAGGGTGTAAATAAAGTGGCTTACTACTGAGGCATTAATACCAGAGACGCATATTAATATAACCGCTTCTCAAATAAAAGGCATTAAGGCATCATTGTATGTTTCCAAAGGCAAAGAACGTGGTGGCAGGCACGGGGTCTTTCTGTGACTTTCTTGTATCTGAGACGTCTCAAGGCAACCAAATGACACAGCAGAACCGATTCCATATAATTTTATTAAAGAGAGTATTGGAAGGGGAGCAGGGAGCCGGGCCAGAAGTGGGGGCCAGGACTGAAGCGGGCGCCCGCATGGGGAGGAGGCAGCCCGGCAGGGGCGTGAGCTGTGGTGCCCAGCGTCCTCTCGGGGGCACCGGGCACTCAGCGAGCCTGCACTCAGCATCCATCCGCCACAGGCCAGGGAGGCCAGGGCTGACCCCTTCCTGGTCCCAGAGGCCCCGGCACTCTCGGCTGTTCCTGAGGCTTGGCAGAGCGCAGCTCCGGGTGAGGAACCGGGGCCACGGTCAGGAAGCTTCCCTCCGCCTTCCGGGAGAGAGCGCCGTCTTCCCAGTCAAGGGGCGCACCCTGCAGCCTGCGGGGGCGCGCAAAGCCTTAGCGCAGAGCAGCAAGAGGCCAGGAAAGCTTCCCGGGAGGAAGCCAGCACGTGCAGAGAACCAGAGAATGGACAGCACTGGATCAGAGAGCAAGTAAGTGAGATAATGGCACTCCTGACCACCCCCCAACACATACACACATGCACACATACACACAGACACACATGCACACACATACACATGCACACATATATACACACATGCACACACGTACACACACATGCACACATATATACACACACATACACACACATATATACACACACATGCACACCCACATGCACAAACATATACACACAGATACACACATATATACACATACACACAGATACACACATATACACACATACAAATACACACATAAAGACACACACATACACACACATATATACACACACAGATACACACACATACACATGCACACACATACATACACACAGATGCACACAGATGCACATACACACACATATACACATGCACACACAGATACACACATATACACACACGCACACAGATGCACACACATACACACATATACACATGCACACAGATGCACACACATATACACAGACACACAGACACACATACATATATACACATACACACATAACACATACATACATATATATATACACATACACATACATGCACACATACATAAATGCATACACATACATGCACAAATACACAGAGATACACACACATATACACATACACACACGCACACAGATACACATACATATATACACATACACACAGATACACACATACACACAGACATGCATATATACACACATACATGCACACATACATAAATGCATACACATACATGCACACATACACACAGATACACACAGATACACATACATACATACACACACATGTGTCCACTGTGCACTGCTTCAGAGACAATCAGGAAACTGCAGAATTCCTTTGGGAAAGATTCTAGGCAAGATGAGTGGAAGAGCATCGTGGTGTTTCATAAAAGAATTGCTCATTTTCAACAGTGAGGAAGGCATATGTATGTAATACAAAGAGTTCATGGAAAAATGAAGTTAAAAGACACGCATTTCAAAAATATTTTTAAAGTCCTGCATGTGTTTTTCTGTAAATGCATCTTCATGAACATCTTGGAGATCCCTTGCACGTGTGGGTGCGGGAGAAAAATCAACTTCTCTTTCGGTTTATTTTCTGCACATTGTGCCCTGGTGGCTCCTTCGCTGGAGCAGCTACAGGTAGAGATGGCGCTGTGTCCAGTTCCACTCTGGTTTTTTTTTTTCTTTTTGCCAGGCAGAGTGGACAGTGAGAGAGAGACAGAGAAAAAGGTCTTCCTTTGCCGTTGGTTCACCCTCCAATGGCCACCACGGCTGGCGCGCTGCGGCCGGTGCACCGTGCTGATCCGAAAGTAGGAGCCAGGTGCTTCTCCTGGTCTCCCATGGGGTGCAGGGCCCAAACACTTGGGCCATCCTCCACTGCACTTCCGGGCCACAGCAGAGGGCTGGCCTGGAAGAGGGGCAACCGGGACAGAATCCAGCGCCCCGACCGGGACTAGAACCCGGTGTGCCGGCGCTGCAGGCCGAGGATTAGCCTAGTGAGCCATGGCCGGCCCTGTTCCACGTTTTTCTCAGCCTTGCTTGAACCCAGCAGAGGGTCTCTTCCTGGCTCGGGCTGGGAGCACACCTGGCTGGAATCTCCAGGGCCTTCGAAGCAATGAACACGCGGACACTGCTCAGCTCCTGTGGGCGGGGGAGCAAGAATGACGCTCAAATCTAGGGCCTGCACATGCGCTGAACCTTCTCAGGGACACAGCCTGAGACCCTCCGGCCCCAGCCTAGTGTCCCTGCTTCCCACCCTTCTGAAACCTGGGTAGATGTGCCGGGCAGGGTGCTGTCCCTAGGACACCCAGGCCTCCGCATCAGCTGGCCTTTCGGAGCACGTGTGTAAATGGGAAGCATTGCACAGGGACTGGACAGGTAGTGTCCAGGGACAGAGTTCCAGTGGGAGAGCCATTGGAACTGCACTAAACTGCAGGGTGGAGAGGCCCCAGCCCGGACTGCGTGTCCCCAGCTGCAGTTCCCGGGCTGGAGCCGTTAGTTTTCTTACGTGGAAACTTCAGGGAAAGTCAGCAGCTTGTAGCTGAAGTGTGTTACCTGCCACGATGGAAATCCTAAGCTTTCAGCTACCATGTGGAGAGATGCACCCTCTCTGCATTGCTAAGTTTCAAAACACAGTCTGATCTTTCCGATCTAATCTTCTTTGTATGTCTTGCTGCTTCTAAAACCTAGGAAAGTGAGTGTAATTGCAGATTTGCCTTTTGACGTTCTTAGAAGCTGACGTGAATGGGGCAACCAGGCGGCTGGTCCCACCTATTGATCGAGTGTGGGCGGGCACCCACGTGCAGGAGCTGGGCAGCACGGGCAGTGCCTGCTCCTGCCGAGTCCTCGCTCCCACGGCGCCCCTCACCCTGCCCTTGTGGCTCTCCATGGGTCTTCTTTCTTCCCCACGTGACTTCATTAGTTCCTCTTCATTGTCCGGTGTTTGTCTTAACTCTAGAGGGCAATCACTGTAAAATTAAGACAAAGCCTTGGCTCTCCAGCAAAGTAGAAAAGCCAGTTTGTAGGAAAATGAAGGTAAGTTTATAGCGATAGGCAAAGGGTAACTCCACGGAGCGCAGCAATAGGAAAATCAAACTCCGAATGCGAAATCAGGAAGCCCATTGCTGGATAACTTCCTCTCTGTCTCTCCCGACCGTTGCACAGAACACGTCGACTGTGGCGAATGCAGCCACGTACCACGTGATGATGCGCAACTAGGGACAGCAGCCGCAACGGGGGTCCCCACGGCCGCCTCGGCTGGTGAGTCTGCAGCTCTCTTACCATGCCTATGATACCCACACAGCCGTGCAGTCATCTGACAGTGCGCTCCAGAAACGTGTCCCTGCTCTTACGCAATGCAAGACTAGAAAGAAATATATCCCATGATGCTGTTCTTGATATCTTGTCAATAGAAAGACTATTGGTGCTTCTGCAGAATTCGTTTGGCGCTAAGCCTTTAAATTACAGCAGAGCTGTGAGTGACAGGTACAGCGGTAATGACAACAAGAGGGAGTACAAAGGGTCCGGCACAGCCAGCCAGTCACAGGAGCTACACACCACCACCACCATTAGAAGCGGCCGGGTACAAACAGTGCATCCAGGCGCTGTCTCTTCTCCCTGCACAGTGGATTGCGTGTGGAAGTCACACATTTTTCCTGTTTCCCCGACAGGGTCATTCATCTTTACAGGACGTCAGCTTGTCGGGACTCAGGGATCGGTTATCATTAGCTCGACCAGAATCCCACGTGACCCTCGCAAATGTAGGAGGAAGCGCATGCACGTTCAACGGTTCAACGTGCTCTGGACCGTGGGAGCACAGCTGCCCAGGGCCCTGGCTGGCTGGGAGGTTTATCTGCAGATTGAAGGGTAACGAGACCAGACATTTCCTGCAGAAACCCGGGGTGGGAGAAGCCGTGGCAGGTCTGTATCTTCTCGCTGACTTCTTAATTTTTTCCACAAAAAATTGTCTTTCACTCAAACTTGGCTCAACCGGGAACATACGGACAGACGGTGCCGCCTTGCTCCATCTTCAGGTTGCTGAGTAGAAGGCGCCAGCAGTGCGGGAGTCCAGATCGGAGTGAATCAGGAGGACTCCATCCAGGGACAGGAAGTGAGCCGACCTTCATCGAAGTTCTGAACAGCCCTCGATTGCAAATTCCTTACACACTTGGGTGATTCTTGCTTTTTTCTCTTGATCTTGGTCAAGCCATCTTTGATCAAGAGGGCAGTGTGAACACGTAAGCTATTTCTCCTTCTCTCCTCAAGGCCACTAAAGTGCTGGTGAGAAGACTGATTTTCAAGGCGTCGCCACACAACTGCACAGAGAACGTAGCAGAGAAGGCGGGAGTAGAGTGGGGGGGGTGGTTGACAGTGAGGGGTAGGAGCTACATCCCAAGCCAGTATGTGCAGGGCACGGCACAGCCTGCTGCCAGCCGCTCCACAGGTCGTCCCCACCCCACACCAGGGGTGGCACCGGGTACCCCAGCAGGAGGGGAAGCAGGTGAGCGAGTGTAAAAGGTTTGATGCCCAGATGGGAAGCCATGGGAATGACTTTTGGACAAGCAGCCCTGTGAGTGAGTGCTTTGCACTGCTTGTTCGAAGCCGTCGTGTCTGTGTTAGCACGGAGGAAGCGTCTGGCATGATGTTTCTGGGTGTCTTTAAGGGTAGTGACGAGCGTCTGGTGGGTGAGCAGGCGTGGGCGCGGGCAGCCACGCCTGATTCAGCCTCTGGTGGGCGAGCGGGCGCAGGCACGGGCAGCCACACATGGTTTAGCAGGGACTTATCGGCAAGGTTGTACTTTGTTCTGTGCCCCAAGAACAGCCACAGGGCGATGAGGGCAAGAGAGCTGTGGTGAGTGGAAGTGGGAGGAAGAGGAGAATCGATGGCTCCAGAAGCTGGGGAGGGGAGGGGAGGGGAGGAGAGGGAAGGGGAAGGGGAGGAGAGGGGAGAGGGAGGGGAGGGGAGGGGAGGGGAGGAGAGGGGAGGGGAAGGGGAGGAGTAGAGTAGAGGAGGAGAGGGGAAGGGAGGGAGAACACAGGGGAGGGGAGAGGAGGAGAGGGGAGGAGAGGGGAAGAGAGGGGAGGGGAAGGGGAGGAGAGGGGAGAAGGGAGGGGCGGGAGGCATCGCCGGGAGCTACCATAGGACGGCTCCTGAGACCCATCCCGCACCCACCCCTCAGGAAGCCTGCAGCTCCTTGGAGGGCACTGGGACGCACGCTGGCATTGGGTGGCCTCTCGGCACGTGGACGGGGGTGGACCTTCGCGCAGCGAGGTGTCGTCAGGACACAAACCGCTGGGACATGGCAGGTTGTGCCGCAGGCGGGAACCCCGGCAGGTTCCGCTTCCGGAGAAGGTCAGGAGCCTTTGCAGCCATGACGATGAGCTGTGAGCGACTTGCAGAGAGCCAGCGGTGGGAGGCCTCACCCGTGAAACCTGAAGTTTGCAGGAAGGGACAGCAGGCTCCGGTGTCCACAGAACAACGGGGAGCCCCTCGTTCACGGTAGGAATTGTATTTTGCATAAAGAACTGGAAGTGAGAAGCGGGTAGAGACTCCAGACATCGAAGAAAAGGCAAGATGGAAGTGCCCATCGGCTCATTTGTCGGTTTATGCTGTTTCATGCACTGAGATACTGCGCAGCACCCGTATGAATACACAGCGATGCAAGAAGCGTTACACATTCATCAACGGTTTCAAACAATATATTTTTATGAAATGAAAAGTTTCCAAACTAGTCAGGGAGAGGAGGGTAACACAGACAACTTCAAAGACGCCGGGAGATGAGGCTGGAGGAGCAAGAGACGCAAAGAGACACTTGTCGAAGTGACACCTGTCAAAGTGACACCTGTCAAAGTGATGCTTGTCAAACTGACACCTGTCAAAGGGACCCCTGTCAAAGGGACACTTGTCGAAGTGACACCTGTTTGCTTCTACAGCAGCCAGCAGAGCTCCTCCGGTGAAGCCAGCCTGGTCCCCCGAGGCAGGGTCCTGAGGGGGTGTCCAGGACTGAGGGCCAAGGGGCAGGCGCACATTTGCTGTGTGTGCAGCTGCAGGCTGTCTGCACGCCGCAAAGGGCCAGTGCTTCTGGCTGTGGCTTCTTCTCAGTACCCAGAGCACTAACAGGAGAACCGGAAATGCAAGAATCCCCAAGATCAAAACCTATTTTCATGGGAGAAAAAAAATTTCCAAGCAGATCAGCTGAGTGAACCAGAAGGTATTTCTCAGACATGGTCATGCCTGAATCTGAGGTCCAACGTCACTGTGATGCACACACACACACACATGGCCACATGTGTGTGCACGCATATGCATACACAATGCACACTCACAGGCATGCACGTGTGTGTGTGTGCATGTATATGCAGACATGTGCACACATATACACAGACTAGGCAGTAACCACCTGTCAAGTTACCAGAGCACATGGAGCCAGGAGGAACGATTTTCTGAGTCCCTGTCATGTCACACAGTGCTCGAGGCCCAGGATATCACATTCTCTGCAGGCCAGCACTGCCCACATCTCACAGGGACCCACGATGCATCTTCCGTCCCCTGCACCGCGGGCCCCGTGCTGCAGGCACACGGGATGGCTCCTTTTCCGGGGGTTCTCTCAGGCGCTTCCTGGAGGCATTTGACCCTATTTGGTCCGTACCAAAGCTGATGTTCACCCAATTGTCTCCTTTTTGTGTCTCCTGCAGCAGGAGAGAAACAAAGATGTGACGGACATCAGAACAATAACTGGGATTCTGCATGAAAACGGGCACTCCAGGAGCTATCTGGAAGCCAGGAAGGCAGCGGTCACAAGGAGAGAACTCAGAGAACGCAGAGAACGCAGCATGGGAGCTTCTAGGTATTAGAACATTAGATTAGGTGTTAGTATATTCTAGGTACGAGGCCTCGGCTGGAAGCACTGGAATCAGTCTGTGCAGTGGCAAACGGCAAGGAGCAGCTGGCGGCAACAGCCCTGTGGTTGTCTGTCCACTGTGGCGCGAGGATCTGGTTACGCACAGGCTGCTCATTTATTAGGCACCGTCTTACTCCACTGATCCTCCACAAAGGACGGTGAATCTAGAACGACTCCCAGGAAATTCAGGGCGGTGCAGAGCCAGGGGCCAGCGTGGCGTATGGAGCCACAGGTCTGAGGGGCTCCACGGCCGTCCCTGCCCCTGGGTACTGAGCACCCGGAGCTGATCCTGGGATCACACGGCCAGGCACAAGGTAGGTGCTATTGACCTGTTTAATCTTTTGATTGAATGGAAACAATGGGCTCTAATGAAAGGCAAGGAGGAAAAGTGGGTGCCCCAAGTGGAAATGAGCTTTCTGGGGTTCCCCTAGAGGCCCTGATGAGGAGCAATGGACAGGTGCCTGCTGGTCCCCGACAACAGACGGCCCACAGGACCCCCTTTCCACGGAGTTCCCGCCAGCCCCGGGGTTCGGGGAGCAAGAGGCAGAAGTGGCTCTTCTTCGAGACCCTGAGCACAGAACAGTGGCTGCCTGGCGGGAAGCTGCCTCCCTGTTAAGTCTCCTCCAAGGCTGACGTCACGATTCGCTCATTACCCAGCCTGAAGATGCATCGTCATCCTTCCCACGTGCAGAGAGGGAATGGAAGCGGGGAGACCCACCCAAAACTCAGGGGGTCCCCTCTGTTCCCGAAATCAAACCAGCTTGCTCTGAAGTCAGGTGTGGAGGTGGCTGCGTGGCCCCCCTGGAGTTACCTGGAGAAGTCCTACGAAAAGCCCATGAACCCCACGAGCCAAACTGCAGCCGTTATGACTGCGAGAGGAATTGCATCCAGGCTTAAAGATCTAACCCAAGTCTTCACGGCGCCTCGACACAGCCGCAGCCACCCCAGGAGGAGACGGGGGGGTTGGCACCGTGCTGCCATGGTTAAGCCGCCACCTGCAGCACCAGCATCCCAGACTGGAGCATGAGTTAGAGGCCTGGCTGCACCACTTCTGATCCAGCCCCTGCTAATGCCCCCTGGAAGGTGGCAGATGACGGCTCACTAACCTGGACCTGTGCCACCCACGGGGAGGACCCAGGTGGAGTTCCTGACTCCTGGCCTCAGCCTGGCCCAACCTTGGCCATTGTGGCCATTTGAGGGGTGAACCAGTGGACAAAAGGTCTCTCTTTCTCTCTTTCTCTCTCTCTCTCTTTGTCACTTTGCTTTTAAAATACATGGGTAACAGAGGAGACTGCAGCTGGGTGGACAGGAAGGGCTCTGCCTACAGGGACCCCCTAGTCCTTGCTTTGCTCACCCCTTCTCCTGTAACCCGAGATGCAGGAGGGGAAGAGGGAGGAACACGCAGGCTGAGACACCTGCCTCCCGGGGAATGGCGGCACTGGCACAGGGGGCTGACGTGGGGGCTCAGCAGCCACCGCCGAGAAGTCAGCTTAGCCTGGGAGGGTGCGGGGATCGAAAGGGTCCGTGTGTGTTACACAGCAGGCCCCACACTGCACAGAGCGGCACGTAGAGGAGCAAATGCCCGTGAGACTTAGGGGAGACTCACCTTGAACCACGTCAGGGCTGTGTTAGGTGCTGACATGGCCGAGGGAAGAAGGTTAGGATTGGAACATTACGGAGACTTGGTCGCATATCCAGAGTTTATTTTTACATTAAATCATTTAGCACGTAGGTAAATGTTGCAAGTGAAATCAATGTAGACAGATGTAATAACAATAATAGTAATGGGTTGTTTGCACTCAGCTGCAGGGAAATTTATTTCCACTATTTACAAAGTCCTTTGCAGATGGTCGAAATGAGTTGCTTGTCGCTGGTTGGCTTCAAGTCGGGTCTCTTCCTTGATCTCGCTGCAGGCTAGAGAAGGTGATGCTAATTTGGCATCTATTATTTATGCAGACGCTGAGAACAATCGACCTAGTTTGGAATCCACGGTTCCTTTGTCACGTCTGCGCCAGGGAATAAGCAGATAAAGGAAACAAACTGAGGTGAAAGCATTTTGTCAATGGCATAATTACGTCCACATACACGATGACAGAACAGCGAGAGAGCCAGGCCCTGCTGCTCTTTCTGCCCAAAGCACCGTCAGGTCCGCTCCTCGGTCACCATTTCTAGAATCATGATGTGAGTTCAGAGCTGGCATCGGGACGTTTCCAGTACGCATTTCTATGCACGATTTCCATAATTCAGACTTTTATTCATTCAAATTGGCCCTCTTATTGTGTTAGTTCAAACTCTGTCTTCAAAACACGATCTCCTGGAAGAAGCAGTTCAGAGAAATGGCTCAATTCTGGGATCCGGAGCCAGACACGCGGAGGCAGGACCTGCTCAAGGGAGAGGCCCCCACAAAGCACACCAGGCGCCGGAGCAAGGGAGACGCTCACTGTCGGGTGGGAGAACAGACAGGCTGCCTCCCCGTGCACAGAGCAGCAGCCTGCACGGGAGAACAGGGCCTAGACAGCTTTGCAGAGGTGAGAAGTGGCAGCGGCACACCCCAGTAGGTAGGGTAGGGGTGAGGCTGACACTTGTGATGGGGCCATTGGGTCACCTGACTTCTAGTAAGTCAGGTTGGGCTTAGGGAGACGGCACCATTTTACTAACACCTGTCCCCCACCCCCCCAAGCTCTGTGACCTGGAGCCTGGCTCTGTGCCTCTGGGCTCAGTTTCTCCGTCTGTGTACAGCGGATGACATGACACCTCTGACACACGTGCACTAGCGAGGGACAGCAGCGGTGCCCAGTGTCACGGGGAGAATAGCTTGATGTTGTTGCCCCGTTTTCTTTTTAAAAATTTATTCAAGAGGTAGAGTTACAGAAAGAAGGAGAGACAGAGAGGAAGGTCTTTCCAGCCACTGGTTCACTCCGCAAATGGCCACATCGGCAATGGCTGGAGCTGGGCCGATCTGAAGCAAGGAGCCAGGAGCTTCTTCCGGGTCTCCCATGTGGGTGCAGGGATCTAATCACCTGGGCCATCTTCCACTGCTTTCCCAGGCCACAGCAGAGAGCTGGGCTGGAAGAGGAGCAGCTGGGACTTGAACCAGTGCCCATCAGGGTGCCGGCACCACAGGCAGAGGCTTAGCCCACTGGGCCACAGTGCCGGCCCCTGCCCCCGTTTTCATGAACACTCTGTCCAGGGTGTCTTCCTGGTGTCTCTGCTAAGGACACGTCTTCATCTTGCACCTGCTCCCAGCATGCGGGGAGCCCAAGCTCAGCGACTGTGCTGGATGGCTCTCACCAAGCGCGTCCTCTGTGGCTCCGCAGGTCCTGCCGTCGTCCCAGGCAGCCGGCTGCTCCCACCTCCTCACTGGCTCTGGCTTCCAGAGACTCCGTCCTTCGTCCCCGCCCCTCTGCTTCCATTCTCACATGGCCCCCGCTGGGGCTGCCCCCGCTGCCCCTCTCACCACATCTCCCCTGGACACTGGGGCTAAGCCCCATCTCACAGCCCTCAGGCAGAGCCCCAGCTTCACTCCCGGGGCCCAGGGCTCAGCAGGTGCCCAGCTGGAGGGGGCCCCGGTCCTGCCCATCACAGGGACGCAGCTCCCCAAGCCCTGAGCTTCTCAGCTTTCTTCCAAACCTCCTCTGCCCCATTCCCCTCCCCACACACACCGGTAACAGTTCAGTTCTGCCAGATGCGTCTTTAAGGACAGAGAAGACGGCCACGCCTCTGTGAAATGTCCCCACGCCACGCAGCCTGATTGACATTTTAAAACAAACGAAAAACAAAGTGAAAAAGCAATTTTCTTGTCAAGTAAACTTTTAAGGGGTAAGCAGATGTCTCCCATTAGAAAAACAAGGGCTTTCATTTTTACCCAGTTCTACATTTTTTTCTTCCTCGATGTTCATCAATAAATGTGATAAAGGGAAGACTTCAGCTAAAGAATACAATTATCAAGTCTCCGATGGAAACTCTATAGAACCGAGACAGAGGCCCCACCTGCCTGGCTAGACTGTGGACGGGAGGCAGGTGCCGCCTTTACTTGTTTGGGGGTCACATGACTTTCCGACAGCTTCCAGAGCTCCGGCAGCTTCCCTGTAGCAGCTGGCAGGGCTTCACGCAGTTAGAGGAGCAGCATCAGCAAGTCGGAGTCGGTCCCAGCGTCGGCCTGCACCTGACCTGTGGCCCCCGCCTCCTCTGCACCAGGCTCCTATGCTCAGGGAGCTGGCGATGACCCCCTCCCCCCGCCAGCCCGCTGGCGTGCAGACTCCCCCAGGTCCTGGCAGGAGGCAGGCGGTGACAGGAAGCCGGGAGGAGGCAGCCTTCCTGCAGTGGGGCTTCTGGGCTCTGTGCCTTTCTTCCCATTGCTGACAGCCACGGAGCTATCCAGTCTGCCACCTGGGAAAGAGCTGTCCATCCCACTTCTCCGCCTTCTGACTACACCCTTCTCCTAGCACCAGCCCTGGCCACACAGACCAAGGGCTGGAAAACGCCCCGGCAGCCTCTATGGGTGCTTTGGAGGAAGTGAGAGGATTCTGGACCAGGTTGGGGTGAGTGAGGGCTGTGGGGGCGGTGGGGAGAGCTGAGTGCTCTGTGGGTCACCGCTGCAGTGCCCACGGCCTGGGCCCAGATGTCCACTCAGGGATTCGCAATGTGCAGTGCCAGTGAGTCACCTGCTGCCTTGTCCTCACCACCTTAGACACGGCCTGGGCCCAGACGTCCACTCAGGGATTCGCAATGTGCAATGCCAGTGAGTCACCTGCTGCATTGTCCTCACCACCTTAGGCACGGCCTGGGCCCAGACGTCCACTCGGGGTTTCGCAATGTGCAATGCCAGTGAGTCACCTGCTGCCTTGTCCTCCCCCCACCTTAGGCACGGGGCTGATTGAAATTCCACGCGCAGCCCGCCATCGCCGCTGGAGGCCGTGGGCTTCTGGTGTTCCCGTGGATGTGGCTGGGCAGGTGGCAGTCAGCTGGGTCCCAGGTGCCTCCCCTCGGTGCCATCGATGGATTCACTCCCCGGCGTCCCAATCACGCCGAGAGAGCGGCTGCGACCCTGTCTTCAGGCAGAAATTAACTTGGGGAATTTGGAAAGGTTCCATCATACCTGTGAGCTCAAGGTAGCTGTGCACATCAGCCTCCAACATCCACAAATAATCCCGCCACGTCGGCAATGCAGGCGGGCGAGCTCGAGACATCTGGGTTCCTGGTCTCTCCTGCTGGCTTGGGGTGCTGGTGTGCCTGGTGCTACTGGAGCGGGCGGTTTCACACAGGCAGCCGGACTCGCTTAACTCCATCCACGGAGCGACTGTGCTGCGGGCAGAGCGCCTCCGTCTCGGCACACCCTCCCCCTGCAGCTTCTCACACGACGGGAGTCTATTAGTTTCTACCTCCACGTGGCAGGTTCCTCCCAGCACTGCAACTAAGATGGGGGTCGGGGGACTTCCTGCCGAGCAGCCCCCAATAGGCCGTTCCATTTCGCCAGCCGCACCAGAAAGCCACAGGACAAATACTGCAGGCCTGCGCTTGCTTCCGTAGCTAATCCCACAGATGACGAGAACCTCGTGTCCTTGGCAATTCTCCTCCAGGAAGTGTCTTCCCAGCCTGCCCCGCAGCTCTTGGTGTTGTGGACCCTGGAACGCATGGGCCTTGCAGGTCTGACACGCACGAGGGCACAGCCTGCAGGGACAGCCCAGGAACCCCCGGCTCTGAGGGCCCAGCCTGCAGGGACAGCCCAGGAACCCCCGGCTCTGAGACCGGCTTACCCTGAACCAAACACATGCATCCGCACAGGAGTCACTGGCAAAACGTTCAAAGCAAACTCAGAGTCTCGGACCGAGAGTTGCATTCGATGTCCCCGGTGGACACTCAGAGTGGGGAACGCACGGCTGTAACCACGGGAGCCTCTCCACAAGGCCGGCTCCCAGCCAGCACCACGGCGTGCACGTGGGCCCCATCACACCTCAGCACACACTGGAGCTGTCACCGACCGCCACGCTCACCATCCCCGAGACGCTGTCCTGACTCCGGGGAGGAGCTGAAGCCGCGGAGATCTGATTTCAGGGAATAATCCAGAAGGGGAAAGAGGAACACACAGTTGGGCCATTTGGTTTCCATCTCCGAACACCTAGAAAGGGGCACGGGTTTTATTCCCCGGGGGAAATAAAGGCTGCTGAACGCCTTTGGCAAGTTTGGTGGCAGCCGACAGTCATCATCACCGGCACGGCCACCGGCACCACCAGACGACGGTAGCAATGACAACAGTGCGGCCACAGCTCCTCGGCCCGCTGTTGCCTTGCTCAGCTCTGGCTGCTGGAGCCCAACCCGCACAGGGCAGCAACCTGGCTGAACAGGCATCTGCTGCTCCCGAGGTCGGAAGTCCCGGCTCGGGGTCCCCAGCGTGGCTGGGCTGTGGTGAGGGAGCTCCTGTGTTGCCTGGGGCAGGCGAGGAGTCCCTCACAGACAGGAGGCCGGGGCGAGCAAGCTCTCCGCCATCCTGTCTCGGAAGGACAGGCACCCTCATGCAGGCTCCACCCCCAGCCTTCGTGTAAACCTCATCACCTCCCAAAGACCCGTCTGCAGGCCCCAGCACACTTGGGGCGGTGTCGACACAGGCATGGGAAGGGGCACGGTGCAGGCATCGGGAACTGTCGCCCCAGTGCAGGGCAGCAGCTGGGCACTGCTTTTCCGAAATCCCGTCCCGGGAGAAGGAGTCAAATGAGACTTGTACGACCAAATCGGGAGCCCACGGTGGCAGAAGCGCCGGCTTCTCTCTGCTCCCCGGAGCTCAGAGCAGCCCCTCAGGCCTCGCGAGCTCTGTTTCCATGCTACAGGCTCAGGTCCTTGGGGGATGTTTCCCGGGAGCCTCCCTTCCTGCTGTCCAGACCTGGTCTCCCCAGCCCAACCGCCACAGTAAATCCCTGTGCTTCTAACACCTGGGACAGCTGTGGTGGCCCCACCTTCTGGACCAAACCCGGCCAGAGGCGATGCACAGTCATTCTGTGCAGGTATCGTTTTACTAGTACCTTCTCGAAAAGAATTCTAACCCGTGGAAGTCTACCTTGCACCATCATTTGTTTAAAAATTTGAGAGGCAGAATTAGAGAGAGAGAGAGGGAGGGAGGGAGAGGTCTTCCATCTACCGGTTCACTCCCCAAATGGCTACAATGGTGGGGGCTGAGCCAATTTGAAACCAGGGTCCAGCAGCCTCTTCCCGGTCTCCCACGTGGGGGCAGGGGCCCAAGCACTTGGGCCATCTCCCACTGCAGCAGCCAGGACGCGAACCAGCACCCACATGGGATGCCAGCGCCACAAGGAAGAGGCTTAGCCTACTGCGCCACGGCGCCAGCCCTCGACCCAACATTTTGAAGCTAAAAGGTAGCTGGGATTCGTATTGGTTTGTGGGAGGGAAACTGCCAGTGACGAGCCCAGGAGGAACAGAGTTAAGGATGGGGTGGGGTGGGGGGGACTACCGTGCACAGGCCGGTGTGAACAAGGGCCGAAAGCACTGATTGTAAATGTGTCCACGTGCAAGGCCCGGGAGGCTAAGCTGTCCCTAACCCCAGAGAAAATGCGCACACCTGAGTCTGGAGGGGAGCTCAGAATCGTTGATTTTCCTCCATGCTCCAGGCTCCTTCCGTCTTTCCGATCCGCCCCCCCAGAACGGC
The DNA here is from genome assembly GCF_051225735.1 of Oryctolagus cuniculus. Classification (NCBI taxonomy): domain Eukaryota; kingdom Metazoa; phylum Chordata; class Mammalia; order Lagomorpha; family Leporidae; genus Oryctolagus; species Oryctolagus cuniculus. The sequence goes on from NC_142887.1 coordinate 7,674,842, forward strand.
TTCTAAAATAGGGTGGGAGGATAGGGCAGAGCATGAGCTGTCGGCAGGAAAATTATTATCAGGGAGGAAATGTTCCCCCGGCAGCCCAGAAGCTACTTCCTAATGCCTGCCTGGCCAAAACTGGGCCATGTGTCCTCTCCCTGGACCATCCCCTGACACAGGGATTGGATTAGGCCAGTCGTAATCCTTCTCCTGGAATGGGGGAGAGCCCAGTGCTGCCCATCAAAGGGGAGAGGCTCCCAGGGGGTCGTGATCCGAGGGCAGGAGCTCCCACTGTGCTGGGACCTGGTGAAGAGGTGCAAGTGCACCCTCCCCAGGCCCCCAGGCTCTGCGGTCACAGCGGGGAGCAGCGGGATTCCTCTCCTGGGGGCACAGGCGATGCCCAGAGCCATCAGCAGCTGCCTGCGACGTTTCACGTTTACCTGTTGTATTTCTTTCTATAATTTCCTCCAATTATCGAGACGTCGTAATGCCTCCCCATTCATAGGGTTGGTGCAATTTAAAATGCCTTTCTTTTTTTAAAATTTGTTTTATTTTATTTTGACAGGCAGAGTGGACAGTGAGAGAGAGACAGAGAGAAAGGTCTTCCTTTTCCATTGGTTCACCCCTCAATGGCCACTGCGGTCTGCGCACCATGCCGATCCGATGGCAGGAGCCAGGTGCTTCTCCTGGTCTCCCATGGGGTGCAGGGCCCAAGCACTTGGGCCATCCTCCACTGCACTCCCGGGCCACAGCAGAGAGCTGGACTGGAAGAGGAGTGACTGGGACAGAATCTGGCGCCCCGACCGGGACTAGAACCCGGGGTGCTGGCACTGCAGGTGGAGAATTAGCCTAATGAGCCGTGGCGCTGGCCTAAAATGTCTTTCTCAAATACATATGTCTAAGAAAAATGACTTAAAACGCATATTAAACAAATGATAGCACAACTATTATGGTAATTGTGGGGAAAAGAAGAAGTTCAAAAAAAGACAAAAACTGGCTGTGCAAGGAAGAGAGAGAAGGTTCTGGAGAGACATCGTCCACGGTGCAGCTAGAACCGCGGGAAGATCACCAAGCGCCCTTTGCATAAATTTCTAATGCGAATCATATAATAGCGTAAGCTACCTCTTCCCTCCTTCCAGCGGCATCTCACCAAAATAATGTCCCCAAGCACCCAAAGCACCGGGCTCTTAGTCACTGAAATATTAGGTTGTTTCAAAATTCATTTGCGCCATTACGGCCTTTGTCATCATCAGCTGCCGAAATCACTCATTTCTGAAAACAGCCGATGCGCTCGTAGTGCAGCCCTCGTGGGGTGTGAGGTGACAAACCAGGGTCAGGCCAGGGGCTGAGGGCCTGGGACAGACGATGGGGGACGCCTGGACGCGTGGCTGCTGGGGGCCCCGGAGCCACCCTGGCGGCCAGGTTTAGACACCGCGTGGGAAACGACAGAACCGGCTTTACTGATCGTTCCTCCACCCGGTGTCTGCGTGGACACCAGACGCAGCTCGCACTGGAGGCTGTCCTGCACGTTGACTCGGAAGGTGAACTTCTGAACACCCTCATGCGAGGTGAGGAGCGCGTCTGGGCTCCTGTGCAGCCGTCCAGGGGCCGGAAACAGAGAAGACAAGTAACACACGAGAACGTGCGCCGTTCCTTCTCCTGAGCACGGAACTGACCTTCACGCCCGCATCCTTTCTCTTCCAGCGCGAATGCCAAGTCCTTGTCCAGCCACGAGTGACTGCTGCCCTACTCTGCGCCGCACTGAGCAAGGCCACAGGCCCTCTCCCATCCGCAGCCGGCGTTCCAGAGCGCTGGCCTGGACGTGTGCGGCAGGCGGCGTCAATAAGGAAAGATTGATCGACGCAGCTGAGCGGGAGCGATCTGGGGCTGAGTCGGGGGACGAGAGATCCGGCTCGTTTCTATTTCTGGTGAAAGCACAAATTTCCAATTCCGCAGCGTTTTGGAATATCTCATAAGAAAATATAAAATTGCATTTCCTTTTCTGAAGGGGCCTTGTAAAAAACCCCAAATTCCTTTAGTAGACTAAAAATATGAAAATTATTTTCCAGTTCTGAGAACTCCATTCTTCTTCCAAGACAGTAAAAATATCAGAAACAGAAATAAGTTGAAACTGAGATCCCCACATTTCTTCCACGATTGTACTTGGCTTATAAAAAGTAAAGATTTTATTAAAATGTAAGACCATGGCAGATGGAGAGAGCAGAATTTCGGGAGATTAAATGAGCCGGATGTTGCATGCCTCCAGTATTTAAGGCGTTGAAAAATATCAGAATAATTGGAAAATGATGCATTGTAGACACCAGGCTATTTCTCAGCTGAACGGCTAATAATCACTTCTCACAATGTTCCAGATGTGTGTGTTTCCTCCAATAATGAGGAGTTAAAAATAACACCCCCAATGCTCCCTCCAAATGGTGATGGGCAGGCCCGTGCTGCCAGGATTCCCCAGGAGGGGGTGCTGTGGGACGCCGCAACAGCAGCTCCTCCACGGAACAAAGCCGCTCATCCCTCTCCCGTCCAGAGGCAATCTTAATTGTTTCAGAAGCAGCTCCAGACTTGTCCAAGTCGACTCGTGCTAACGAACTCCTGGGCCCTTTGTCTTCCCGCCCGTGACGTCCTGCTAAGCAGACTGCAACTGGGCACGCTGCTCTGATGAAAATGTGTTAGTTCCAGATTGGTGTTGTTTGGGGCCTGGGACCCTGCGGGCCCAGCTCCTCTCCCCACTGGCCTGGCCCACTCCTCGTCCGCGTGTGCTGGCTGAGATCCCTGATGCTGGCGCCGTTTCTGGTGCTGCGGTGGAAGCGACTTAGCTCGAGGCTGGGTTCAGGGTGCTCCCTGCTTTACAGACTGGAAATGGCGCCAGCCCTCGCTCCAGCCACGGAGCTGCATACCCGGGTGGCACAGGGAAGGGGGCTAAGTGGTCCCGGTCCCCAGCACGGTGGCAGGCTTCCCACCCGGCATTATTGGAGTGAACATGGAATGGGAGAAAGGCTTGGATTTTGGTTGCAATTCTTCCACCAACTCGCTGAGCTCTGGGTCGAGTTCTAATGCATAGGATTCCCATTTTTTTTTTTTTTTTGACAGGCAGAGTGGACAGTGAGACAGAGAGAGAGAGACAGAGAGAAAAGTCTTCCTTTACCGTTGGTTCACCCTCCAATGGCCACTGCAGCCGGCGCACTGCACTGATCCGAAGGCAGGAGCCAGGTGCTTCTCCTGGTCTCCCATGGGGTGCAGGGCCCAAGCATTTGGGCCATCCTCCACTGCACTCCCTGGCCACAGTAGAGAGCTGGCCTGGAAGAGGGGCAATCGGGACAGAATCCGGCGCCCCAACCGGGACTAGAACCCGGGGTGCCGGCACTGCAGGCAGAGGATTAGCCTATTGAGCTACGGCGCCGGCCAAAGGGTTCCCATTTTTAAAGTAAACAGTCGTCCTGGGGCCGGCACTGTGGCACAGCAGGTAAAGCTGCTTCCTGCCGTGCCAGCATCCCCTGTGGGCACCAGTTTGTGGCCCAGCTGCTCCACTTCCGATCCAACTCCCTGTTAATGGCCTGGGTAAAGCAGCAAAAGATGGCCCAATTGTGGGCTCCAGTCACCCATGTGGGAGACTTGGAAGAAGATCTTGGCTCTCCAGCCTTTGTGGCCATCTGGGGAGTGAACCTGCGGAGAAAAGAGCGCTCTCTCTCCCTCTCCCTCTCTCCCTCTCCCTCTCTCTCTCTAGATCTTTTAAATAAATAAATACATAAATACATAAAGAGAAACAAACAAAACCCACACTGGTGTCCTAGCCTACCTACCTACAAGATTCCTGAAAAGATAAAATAAGAGGATCATGGGAAAGGATTTCACAAGTGAAGAGACACTGACCGCCAATCAACTGTGAAGCGACACCAGGAAGACAGCGGCCACATTTTGTGCTTGACCGATGGGAGAAGAAGTCGTGGGTACGGACGCCATGCTGCAGCCTTGTCTACAGCCCAGCGTCCGCCGTAGCCTCCCAGCCCACACTGCAGGCGACATGGGACAAACCCTCCCTCCATCCCATAACCTGCCCAAGGAATTCAGCGTGGCTGACTTCACCCTGCCTGTCCAGAAGTTAGCTTTTCTGCTCATGCTCGAATATGAGACTTCCGTGTGGAAAAGGCCTGAGGTTACACACAGAGGGGTCTGCCCTCGTCCCCGGTCCTCGGTCCTGGGAGGTACCCTCCAAGGTCCAGAGATCTCCCATTTTCCTGTGGACCCCTGGTGCCCAGCAATGCTCTATGCTAATGAGGTGACTAAAGGCGGGGGTGGCCAGACAGAAAAGACCAACTGTGTGCACTAAGGTTTGGGCTTTGAGCTGGGTGATTTTAGCCCAAATTCCACGAAGGGCAGGGAGCGGGAGACTGAGTCCACCGTGTGGCCAAGCTCAATGGCTCACACCTGGGAAAGGAAGCCCCCAGGGAACTCTGGGCCCCCAGGCTCAGCGGGGCTTCCTCGTGCAGCCCCCTGCGGGCGCAGTCAGGATGCACGCTGGGAGGGTCGTGCTCCCCGGGACACCTTGGGAGGACGCCTGGGGCGTCACATCGAGCCCTCTCCCGAGGTCTCTTCTTTGGCTCCCACCAATCTCCATCCTTTTGCTGAAATAAAATTGTGCTGACAACTATGGTACTTTTCTTAGTTCTGTGCATCATTCTAGTGAATTCTCAATGCTGCAGCTGTCTTACAGAAACCCCACATGTGTGGCTGGTGTCAGAAATGCCATGTTAGGGGCCGGCACTTTGGCACAGTGGGTAAAGCCACCACCTGCAGTGCCAGCATCCCATGCAGGTGCTGGTTCAAGTCCCAGTTGCTCCACTTCTATCCAGCTCTTTGCTATGGTCTGGGAAAGCAGTAAAAAATAAATAAATCTTGGGCCGGTGCTGCAGCTCACTAGGCTAATCCTCCACCTGTGGCGCCGGCACACCGGGTTCTAATCCCGGTCCAGGCACCAGATTCTGTCCCGATTGCCCCTCTTCCAGGCCAGCTCTCTGCTGTGGCCCGGGAAGGCAGTGGAGGATGGCCCAAGTGCTCGGACCCTGCACCTGCATGGGAGACCAGGAGAAGCACCTGGCTCCTGCCTTTGGATCAGCGCGGTGCGCCGGCTGAAGCATGCTGCCAGAGCGGCCATTGCGGGGTGAACCAATGGAAAAGGAAGACCTTTCTCTCTGTTTCTCTGTATCACTGTCCACTCTGCCTGTCAAAAAAAAAAAAAAAAAAAAAAAAAAAAAAAACACTAAAATCAATCAATCAATCAATCTTAGAAGTCATGTAAGGATGAGACCCTCAAACTGTGCTGTCTGCCTGGTTCTTTATGACCATTTACATCCAGTTTGTTCAATGAACAGAATCTCCTTGTGCAAAATAGAGGTGAGAACAATGCCCCGGATCTGACTAGCAACCTTCTCCCTTCTGGGAGCGTCTGGGGAGGGACCAGCAGAGGGGAGAACCATCTCTCTCCCCCGCTTTCCTTTCAAACAAATAAAACATAAAAAGATAAGGCCTTTGGAGCTACTTTTTTAAGATTTATTCATTTGAAAGGCAGAGTTACAGAGAGGCAGATGGAGAGAGAGAGAGAGAGAGAGAGAGAGAGAAAGGTCTTCCATCTACTGGTTCATTCCCCAATTGGCTGCAATGGCTGGAGCTGGGCTGATCTGAAGCCAGGAGCCAGGAGCCAGGAGCCAGGAGCCAGGAGCCAGGAGCTTCTTCTGGGTCTCCCACGTGGGTGTAGGGGCCCAAGGACTTGGGCCATCACCCACTGCTTTCCCAGGCCACAGCAGAGAGCTGGATTGGAAGTGGAGCAGCTGGGACTCAAACCAGTGCCCATATGGGATGCCAGTGCTGCAGACTGGGGCTTTAACCCGCCGAACCACAGCACTGGCCTCTATTGTTTTTTTTTTTTTTAACAAAAATTAAAAAATAAAGTGGAGCTGCCAGGGCCACAGGTGCCCTGAGACGGCAGCGGGGGCGGGCGCACACTCTGCATGTGTGTCACTTCTTGAAGAGGTCAGATTTCACATGAAAGTCACGGTCTGGCTGTTCCACTCCGCACTTGTACAAGAGACACAGGCTGTGAGCTTCTGCTTAGCTTTTCAGATTCCAGACCAAAGGGAGCGGCGTTAGGTTCGTGGACACAGCAGCCGCCCTAAAGAAGCACCGTGCTTTGAAGGAGTGGAGGAGCCAGTCTCACGCAGACCCTGGGTCTGAGCACGCTTCCCTCAGCAAACGCGCTGCATTCCCGTGAGGAAGAAACGGTGTCTCTGTGCTCAGCTCCTGCCGTAGCCATAGAGACGGCTCCCAACCTCAAATGAAATAAAGCATCTCACCTCAAAAGAGGACCCAGGGTAACTATTCAAGGCAGAGGTATTTTAAGGCTTTCCTACAACCCAAAGATAGACCGGCTTTGTCTACTGCTAACGTCCCAGGGCTGGGGGCGTGGGAGGACCAGATCCCTGCCGGATCTCAACCCCCAGCTCGCAAGAGCGATCCGCTCGGCTCCACCGGCAGAGGGGCTCTGTTAAGCACTTCTCTGTATTTTCTTATAGATTCTGGGGTTTTTTTGTTTGTTTTCTAAAAAACAAACGACACCCAGCAAAGTCCCATGTCATTGGCATAAACTCAGGGAGAAGCCTTCAGTAGACACCAAGAACTTGAACTCCCGAACATTTTAGACTGTGTCTGCACTTTGCAAATACGTGAGTAAACACAAAGCATTTTTCTTTTCTGAATCCCACTCCAGACTTGCTGTGTTCCTTCTACTTCTGAATTCCAACACACTGGAAGCTGTCTACACCCTCCACACTCTGGGAAGGCTGCCGGGGGCTGCAGCGCCGCGCCCCGGCTGCCCGCCAGGAGCTGAGCCACACGGGGCCGGCAGGGGACTCTGCCTTCCCACGGCTGAGACATGCGGACCTGGAGGAGTGTCTCCACGCCTGCTCTCCCAGCTCTCACTCGCAGCCCCGCCTGCCCCTCTGTCTGCAGCTCCTCCCGGGGGATTGGAGCTGCGTGGGCTTAGGGGAGTGATCAGGACGTGGCAAGCTCTCGAGTGCTGACTGCCAAGGATGTCTCACTTTTCATCCTGGGAGCAAAGAGTGAGCTTTGCCGAGACGGCACGGGTGGTGCTGGCAGCTTGGGGAAGTGTGGGGTGGCTCACGGAGAAGCTGCAGGGTCCTGGCCAATGCACCCGCCCACCCGTCCATCTGCTAAGTCCACAGAAACCTCCACAGAGGAGAGCCCTGCTCCTCTGTGCTTTCCTTAGGTCTGAGGAGCCCGACCTGCTCTGTACATCAGCATCCTGGGAACTGAGACTCACACAAGTGCCCGCCCCAACATGCACACACACAACACATACACACAGAGAGACATGCAAACACACACAGGCACACCTGCACATATGAACAGCCCCAACATGCCAAAGCACAACACATAAACACACACAGAGACACGCAAACACACACAGGCACACCTGCACGCATGAACAGCCCCAACATGCACACATACAACACGTACACACACAGTGACATGCAAACACACACAGGCACACATGCATATATGAATAGCCCCAACATGCACACACACAACACGTACACACACAGAGACATGCAAACACACACAGGCACACCTGCACGCATGAACAGCCCCAACATGCACACACACAACACGTACACACACAGAGAGACACACAAACACACACAGGCACACCTGCACACATGAACAGTCCCAACATACACACGCACTACAGAGAAACACACAGATGCATACCTGTGCACATGACACATGAAGGCATAAACACACGTAGACATTGTAATCAGCACGTCATACACACATATGCATAAACATTCACCTGTATACACACATGTGCACACGCACGAGAACACAGCAATGCTCACACGGAATCTCTAGCCACACACGCATCCAGGCCACTAGGAAGGAGCACGGAGCAGCCGTCCCCGACACCACCGACACGGAGCTTCCACGCCAGCTCCGGTTTGGCCCCTTAGCTGGGATCTGAGAAACGTCCCCCCCACCCCCGCCTTCAGCCTCCTGGGACATCCACCTGCCACAACTCCTGCCTGAAGCTGGAAGGATAAACAGTGCTTCCCGACGGAGAGCTTTCTCGGGGCTTCTAGGATTTTTCCAGCTCACATTTATCTTCTGATATTTGCTCAAAAGCATCAAACTGGATAGAAATTCCATGGCGTGATAGAGCCGTTTGCTCTTCCCGCAGGCCACGCGGTCGGGTGGCTGGAAGTGCCACGAGCTGACCAGCTTCAGGAAGCCGTGCCCAGCCACGGGCTGCAGCCACATTTGCCAGAACCTGCGGGGAAGTTGGGTGTGTGGGTACACCTGGAAGAAAGCGCCACGGTGAGGGCGTCTCTTCCCACGTGAACGTCTGGACGTGGCCCCTCACCCCTTCTGCTCAGTCCCTGCCGTGGGCACGGCAGAGAGGCCCGGGTGCTCTGCCCCAGGGCGCCGTGCCCGGGTGCGGCTGAAGTCTCCTAGCTGGAGCCGGTGTGGAATCCAATGAGGGCCGCCTCCAGGCTTCTGCTCGTGTTTAGTTAGCGGGCGCCCCAGCCCCAAGATGTCTCTCTCTGTCAAATGAGGGCACTTCAGTTCCTAAGTAATCCCACGGGAGGAAAATCCACAAGGAAGGAGAGACTGGGCAATGCTGGGGACGTCATCACGCGTGCCAATGTGTGAGCCATGACTCAGGTTTAGTGCACTCGCCTCGGGCTTTTCCGTGCCTCCTCCCTTCAGTTTAAATAGCTCAGGGCCTGATGGCCAAGCTCTTCAGTGCTACACCTTCCGGCCTTTCAGGTTTCCTGGTTCTAGTGTGCATTTGTGGGCTTCACTATGCTGTCTACATTGCAGTGGGAGAGTCGTCTGCAGTCAGCGTGTTAGCAATACGCTGCCCCCTCTGTTAAATCAGCGCTCTGTAAAGCAGCAAACATGTGTCCTACATAGAAGGCAAACGTGCTGTGTCGACGGAGAAGCGAGAGCGTGCAGGGGACACAGTGACTTGGTGCCAGGGGGTGGGGCATGTGAGGACGCTCGGCCACTGCCTGTGGACGTGGGGGACCCTCCTGGGCCCAGCCTGTGCTCTTACTTCTCTTCTTATTTTTTTCCATCTTGACTGAGGTGTAATCAACAAACATTTTTTTTAAAGATTCATTTATTTATTTGAAAGTCAGAGTTACACAGAGAGAGGAGAGGCAGAGAGAGAAAGAGAGGTCTTCCATCTGATGGTTCACTTCCCCAGTTGGCCACAACGGCTGATGCTGCGCCAATCTGAAGCCAGGAGCCAGGATCCTCTTCCAGGTCTCCCATGCGGGTGCAGGGCCCAAGGACTTGGGTCATCTTCTTCTGCCTTCCCAGGCCACAGCAGAGAGCTGGACTGGAAGAGGAGCAGCCGGGACTAGAACCGGCGCCCATTCGGAATGCTGGCACTTCAGGCCAGGGCTTTAACCCACTGTGCCACAGCGCCGGCCCCTTACTCCTCAACAAACCTTCTTGACTTTGGTCTGGGTAGTGAGATTTCGGATATGACCCCAAAAGCACAGGCAACAAGAGTTAAATAAATAAACACACACACACACACGTGGCGATTGCCTCACGGAACCGAGCTTCTGTGAGACACAGGAAGCAAGCGAGTAAAGACACAGGCTCGAGGCTGGAAGCAGCCCTTGCACAGCGGCCTGCTCGGGCCGACGCACGCTCTCACGGCACGGCACGGCACGCACCCGCTTGGGCTCAGTCCTGCTTCATGGTTCCAGCGCACAAGCTGCAGACTTCCGAACCACCCACTGCCTTCAGAAGGCAAGCGGGCGCCCCGTGCCTCGTCCAGCCTTGGCGCTCTCCCTTTCCCGGGGGTTCTGGCGAGATCCAATGGTGGCTCCAGTCTAGGGACCTAATCTGGGATGCTCGCAAAAGTACAGCGGGCAAGTCCGTTTTCCATCTCTGCACGCGCGGTGCTTCCTGGGGTTTGTCGAGTGCTGTTTATTCCCAAGGGAGGCCTCAGGTGTCAACTCTCCTTGCTTCTCTCAACCTACTGAACCTGTAGAGTTAGAGCCCAGCTGCTCCTGTGGCAGCTGCTTCTCCGTCCCTGGCCCTCAGCTACTCGGTGCTGTAGGGGGCGTGGTCTTACTGATGCACCTGTGCCTTCCACATTTGGAAGCATTTACAGCCTGGAGGGACTCTTGAGAGAAGTTCCAGTGCCCGCCTCAGGACTGGGCTAAGCCTCTCCACCCTAGGCAGAAGGAAAAGGATGAAACTGCTTTTTCAGACCAAAAATGTTTAGGGCCAGTGTTCCCTGAAGATCTGCTTGATTCAGTCACCTGTCACTGATGCCCAGGGGGCTGCATTTCGGAATCCAACAGCCAGTTAATTTCCTGCAGTGCCACTCATTTTTGGGACACCACGTGGGATAGGAAGACGCCCTCCAGACACACACCCAACACCAGTGGAATGTTGAGCTGCTGAGGCTCGGTGGCAAACCCGGGAAACATTCAGACACGGCCCAAGGCCCGCCACTATTTTGTTCAGTTTTCACTTTGAGCTGAGCGAGTTGAGTTCAGCACCAGGAGGGAAGCGAGGCTGCACAGAGCGTCCCCGGGGGAGCAACCCCGTCAGGCCCAGGCGCTCCCTCCCAGTCGCGCCGGTCCAGCGCCACTCCCGCGCTGAATTGGATTCCTGCGCGTGGGGCCGCTGCATGCTGCAGGCTGTTTTCATCAGCCCCTTGCCTCCTCACCCACAGGGCAAGCCGCCCCCACTCCACCGCCCTGCCCTGCAGGGTCTCGCTCTCCAGGGGGAGCTGGCCTGGCTGGCTGTGTGTGACTCATCCTGTAATGGAGTCGCGATGCTCCGGTTCCAGAAGTGGATTCCAATTACGTGGGGTCCAAATGTCAAGCATCGGAGTGAAGAGAGCATTGCACGTACCTATGAGCAGCAGCAGCCTTCATTGAATAATTATGTCTGAATTAGCATGCACTTTTGTCTGCCACACGGGGCCAACGCCCCGTTGAGCACTGTCCAGCACCGTGGGGTTGCGCTCTGGCCAGCAAAAGAGCTGGGATGGCCAGGGCTCGCCGCTTCCCTAAAGAATCAGTTACAGACAATGACTTGGGTCTCCTGCTTCCTCCTCCAGTTCGACTGAGAAAAGATAGAAGGAAAGCCACAGTTTCTCAGTCTTCCTTCTCACCGCAGGACAACCTCTGCAGGTCCCGGGGGACAGATCCACATCACCGGGCCGTGCACTCCGTCCAGAGCCCGAGAGACGCAGGAAGAGCGCCCTGGCTGCCCGGAGATGACAGCATGCAGGGGCTGGTGGTGTGCTCACCCGTGGGTGCCGTGATGAGAGTTTGGCCGTCCTCTATTCTGGGCGGCTGAGTCATCAGCTGTGGGGAGTGACGGAGCTGTCTCATCTGACTCCAGCTGGTCTTTCTGGTGCCAGCGTTGCAGACTTCTCCGTCCTGCAGAATTGGCTCATGGGCCATTCTGGACCAGGGTCCTCTTCGGCAGCGAGTCCATCTTCACAAGTAAAAATGTGCCTGACTCTCCCTGTTCTTGAATTCTTGCTTTGGTTCCAACTTCATCTGTGGTTACTTTGGGAGCTTTTCTTCATGTTTGAAAAGCTAAGCAGAAGCCCACATTTTCTCTTCTTTCCTCTGTGATGTACACTCCCTGTGTTTTCCTTACAATTGCTCCTCATGGTTGGAATTCGCATTTGTGTTTAGGAGTCCTGGGAGTGGCCACTGCTCTTCTCCCTCAGTGAGCGTCACGGGCAGTGTCTGTCTACACGGGACAGTTGGGAGAGGTGGGCTTGGTGCAGGGTTCAGACGCCACTTGCGATGCCCACATCTCTGGAGTGCCTGTGTCAAGTCCTCGTCGCCCTGCTTTCCAATCCAGCTTCCTGCTAATGCACAGGCTTGGGAGGCTTTGAGCCATGGCTCAGGTTCTCGGCTCCCTGCCTCCCCTGTGGGAGACCTGGGCTCCTGGATTTGGCCTGGCCCAGCCCTAGATCTTGTGGGCATTTGGGGAACAAAATAGCAGATGGAAAATCTCTCCCTCTGTCTCTCTTTCTCTCCCTTTCAAATAAAATGAAAATAAAAACGTGTGGAAAGGAAAGCAATTGTGACTATCGTCCAGGCCACCCGTGGATGGATGTCTGTGTACCGTTAGCTAAAACATTGTTCCAAGTGTCTGTTTGTACTTTTGTTCAGACAACAGCAGCCTCATCTGCAGATGTTTCTAATAGGTAGTCTCTTTTTTTGTCCCAATCAATATTATTTTGGGGTTTCAGATTGGATACTAAAGTAGGATGCTCACAAAATGCTTTCGTGCTTGCCATGAAAAGTAGCTTGGCTGAGATTGAATTCCCCATAAATGCATTGCATCAGTGCCTCAGGAAGTTACGAGTATCAGAGAGAGAAAACAAAACAAACCAAAACCCATGTGTGCCATTCTGAGTTCCCCACACTCTATAAGCTTCACATAAGCTCCACTTACATTATTGTGCAGCAATAAATTCAATAAAACCTCTTGTCTAGTTAGGATGCAAGAGATTTCAAGAATTCAATACAGAAAACCAGAAGAGATAAAACAGAGATAAGAAATCAGAGTTTGCTCCCAAAACCTGACATGAGGAAAAGCAAAGAAACTGACATCCAACAGAGATACCAGGACACAGCACGGCAAGAAAAATCCCAGCATGCACCGGCATATCTGGAGGAGAACACTGGATGTTTTTGTTGTTGTTGTTGATGTTATTGAAAGAATTCCAGAGGACAATAGAAGTAGCAGCAGATGCCTATCCAGGGAGGGCGTAGTGGGGGTGAAAGCGATGCCTGATTCACAACATTATGAGGCTGTCACTCTAGGTGTTGTGCAGTGTGTACCTGACACCCTCAGTGTGCACCTGACACCCTCAGTGTGTACCTGACACCCTGTGTGTACCTGACACCCTCAGTGTGTGCCTTACACCCTCAGTGTTCACCTGACATCCTCAGTGTGTGCCTGACACCCTCAGTGTATATGTGACACCCTCAGTGTATACGTGACGCCCTTTGCGTACCTGACACCCTCAGTGTGTGCCTGACACCCTCAGTGTATACGTGACACCCTCAGTGTATACCTGACACCCTCAGTGTGTGCCTGACACCCTGTTTGTACCTGACACCCTCAGTGTGTGCCTGACACCCTCAGTGTATACGTGACACCCTCAGTGGTTCATGCCTGACACCCTCAGTGTATACGTGACACCCTCAGTGGTTCATGCTTGACACCCTCAGTGTATACGTGACACCCTCAGTGTATACCTGACACCCTCAGTGTGTGCCTGACACCCTCAGTGTGTGCCTGACACCCTGTTTGTACCTGACACCCTCAGTGAATACCTGACACCCTCAGTGTACTTCTGACACCCTCAGTGTATACCTGACACCCTGTTTGTACCTGACACCCTCAGTGAATACCTGACACCCTCAGTGTATTTCTGACACCCTCAGTGTGTACCTGACACCCTCAGTGTGTGCCTGACACCCTCAGTGTATACATGACACCCTCAGTGGTGTATACCTGACACCCTCAGTGTGTGCCTGACACCCTCAGTGTGTGCCTGATACCCTCAGTGTATACGTGACACCCTCAGTGGTGTATACCTGACACCCTCAGTGTGGGCCTGACACCCTCAGTGTATACGTGACACCCCTCAGTGGTGCATGCCTGACACCCTCAGTGTGTGCATGACACCCTCAGTGTATACGTGACACCCTCAGTGGTGCATGCCTGACACCCTCAGTGCATACCTGACACCCTCAGTGTGTGCCTGACACCCTCAGTGTATACGTGACACCCTCAGTGTGTACCTGACACCCTCACTGTGTGCATTGTGCTGCACCCCTGGCATCCTTCCAGAGTTTGACTAACCCCTGATGCACCAGAATCTCAGAATCAGCTTCAGGTGCGGCTCATCAGGCTCCTGCGCGAGATAATCCCACACCCAGCATTCTTCATCAGGAAGCCACGCTTGGCTGAGGCATTTTGAAAAAGATGCATTATGGAGGATTGGTATCCCTGAACTCCGCAGTGACCTGCGTATAATTTAAACGGATTTTCTACAAGTGTGAAGATGGAGCAAAGGTTTAGAGTTGCCAATATCTAATGCAAATAGCAAGAATAGGATGCCTATTAGCCCCACTTGGTTAAATAGCTCAAACAGAATGACTGAATTCGAGTGTAACTTATTTTAGAACAAGGAAAATGTGTGATCCTTTGGTGAGGGTCTAACAGTAATCTTCCTTGTACAGATTAGCCGGCTGAAAAATGGGATTTGGAGTGTGGGCAGGGTGTAGCAGGCAGTTGTGTCTAAGCTGCTGCTATCTTTTCTCAGAGACAGAAAAGTCTGGAGGAGAAGCGAGAAGGAGCTGCGGGAACTGGCGGTCACAGCTCCGAGCGTCTCCCGGCCCCTCTGCAGGGCAGTCACCCGGGGGAGACGCTGTCTCCACTGACCAGGGCTCAGGCCGGGACTCTCACCTGCTGTGGGGCTTGAAGAACGTCCTGGGCCGTTGCTATGGAGACCAGGGCCCTTTTGTCTGCTCTGTGGGGCTGCAGGGAAAGAGATAAGCCAGCCAAGAGCTGCACGCCCAGCTCCGCGGTGGTGACGCGGTCCTCCAGGACGACCACCGTCTTCTCGGCCAGGATGGAGTCAGAGAGAGGGGACAGCACCTGGAAGGCAAGCGGGAGCCTCGTGTCTGCCCCGCTCCACCGAGGTCACTCCGTCGTGGACAGGGCCCCACCGCACCTCCCGCTCTCTGACACACGAGGCCGGGCTGGAAGTCGGGCAGTGAAGACGCCCGCTAATGGTCACACTCGCGTGTGCGCCAATCCCCACAACGTGAAACGATGGCTATTCCAGTGAGAAGTGCCACGCTCACAGGTTCTCTAACTTCCGTCACAGGCAGAAAGCTGAGCGCCAGCTAGGGAAGGTCTACATCTGCAAGACGTGGGGCTGGTGGGGGTCTTGTGTGTTTGCGGGGCTCTCCCAGGCACTGCAGGGTACTTCCCAGCATCCCGGACCTCTGCACCCCGAGTGTGACACCCAGAGGTGAGTGCAGGCATTGCAGGTGCCCCGACCTCCCGGGGCAATGCTGCTCACTTAGCACCCACGGGTACAAAGGGGGCGCCATCTTCACCTCAGCGGCCCCTCTGGTGCCTGTGCCTCCATAAAACCAGTGTCTGCGTGCGGGGTGCGGAGACTGGGAATTCCTGTGGACTGCCGGTCCCGCCTCTTGCTTTCCTCATGGAAGCGTGTGCACACAGAATTCTCCACACGCATGGCTGTCTGGACACATGCAATGGAACGGGCCTGGGATCTGGAGGGGAGTCGGGTGGTGAACGCCAGCCACACCGCGTTTACTCCCAGTTCCCGGCCAGTGGTGCCCTGCCTGTGGCTGGGAGGCCCGGCTGCTCCACTCTCACACACTTGGACACAGAGCCAGCGCCGTTGGACTGCCAGCGAGGGCCCAGCGTGCAGGTCAGCTCCCCCGGCTCCAATGACCCAGCCCCAGGCTGGGCAAGCCCCTGGGCCCCTTTTCCTCATCCCCCTCCCAGAACCGGAACGAAGCGGCCCCTCATCGCCATCTCCAACAGCCTCCATTTCCAACCACAAAGTGAAGCGAAAGGAACCCATCCGGTAGGCCCCCCACCGGCCAACCTGCCCACCTAGGAGCCAGCGGTGGCGCGTGCGTGGGCTGGAAGGATGCTTCCCGCCAGGACCCGGAGGCAAGGGGCTCGTTCTCACTCAGGTGGGAGAGACGGGCACAGGCGGGCAGCTACAGCACCCGGAGTGCGAGTCAGCGCCTCACCTGGGGGGCTCTTACACCGCCCAGAGCCAGTTTCGGCCCACAGCAATCTCATCACAAAGTTGGGGGCGGGGCCAGGAACTGGAGAGTTTAACGTGCCCCCGGGGACTGCCCTGCGCAGCCGCCTTAGGAAGCGCTGGCGGGAGCCCCACCCCTGTCTAGCCAGGTCCATGGCCTGCCCCACCCGCACTGGGGGCCTTGAGCGCACGACTCTCCTGCAGACGGGGGTGGTGCCCGCCTCTCGCCTGCTGAAACCCGGAGGAAAATGCTTGCTGCAATGTGGGAGGCGCGAGGCCAGGTTATAGCAAGCGCTCGGTCACTAAGGATGCGAGGAGAGGTCTCAGAGCTGAGCACAGGCTCCATGGGACAACGGACAGAGGACGGCTCGCTCGGCCTTGGGGACCAGGTGGGCTTCCCAGGGCTCGGCACCGGCAGGAGATGCTTCAGGGCTCCTACCTGCGCCAGGCAAGGCACTTGGCAGGCGTCCGCTCATTCAGTCCTCCCCAACCCACGAGTTTTCACTGAGACTTGGAGAAGCGGGGAGGGCAGGGTGTTAACAAGGAAGGCACAATCGGATTCGCGTTGGGGGAGGCATGTGAGACCTCGTTTTGGCTGCGAATCTGAGAAGAACCTGATGGGAGGCGCCTTCAGGCAGCTCTGAGTCAAGCCCTTGGCGTTCAAGTGGGACAGGAGAACAGCCCCTCCCAAGAGGTCTGCGGCCAGCGGCCCCGGGGACAGGCGCCCGGCCCTTGCACAGGAGCCCCAAATCCCGTCTGCTCCACGGCTGCCCACTCTGTCTTTTTGGTATCATGGCCACGTGCGGCTGCCGGTCATGGATGTGAGCCGGTTCCGTGCAACCAGCTGTCTAGGTCCCCGAGCCGGGAACTCACAAGTAGTGTGACCTGGAACAGGAATGCTGGTTCTTAGGGACCTCAGCACTTCCAGGAAGCATTTATAAATCGCTGGTTTGGGGCAAAAACGAAAACCACACGCCAGTGCCTCTCACTGAAGATTCCGCCGTCTTCAGAGAGCAGCCTCGCTGTGCTCTCCAGAGAAGGTGTCAGAGGAAGCCGAGGGGAAGTGGCAGCAACACTTCTGATCTCTGCCGGCCCAAATGTCTGTGTACTCGTGGGGTGAGGCCCCTAGAACGTGGGTGCTAGCAGAATCTTAGCTTGCGGATTGCTCAGCTGCTTGATCTGTGCAAAACTTCATTTGGGGCTGCCTCAGGCATGTCAGAAACATCAGCTGTGTTGGTCCCTGCCCGAGCCGTGTCTCCCGCACGGGTCCCTGCCCGAGCCGTGTCTCCCCCGACATGTCCCTGCCCGAGCTGTGCCCCGCCACGGGTCCCTGCCCGAGCCGTGTCTCCTCACCATGGGTCCCTGCCCTAACCATGTCTCCCCGCACGGGTCCCTGCCCTAGCCATGTCTCCCGCACGGGTCCCTGCCCGAGCTGTGCCCCCGCCACGGGTCCCTGCCCGAGCTGTGTCTCCCCGCACGGGTCCCTTCCCTAGCCGTGTCTCCCCCAACATGTCCCTGCCCGAGCCGTGTCTCCCCAGACACGTCCCTGCCCGAGCTGTGCCCCCGCCACGGGTCCCTGCCCAAGCCGTGTCTCCCCAGACACGTCCCTGCCCAAGCTGTGCCCCGCCACGGGTCCCTGCCCGAGCCGTGTCTCCCCGCACGGGTCCCTGCCCTAGCCATGTCTCCCCAGACACGTCCCGGCCCAAGCCGTGTCTCCCCCGACATGTCCCTGCCCGAGCTGTGCCCCTGCCACGGGTCCCTGCCCAAGCCGTGTCTCCCCAGACACGTCCCTGCCCGAGCTGTGCCCCCGCCACGGGTCCCTGCCCGAGCCGTGTCTCCCCGCACGGGTCCCTGCCCAAGCCGTGTCTCCCCAGACACGTCCCTGCCCGAGCTGTGCCCCACCACGGGTCCCTGCCCAAGCCGTGTCTCCCCAGACACGTCCCTGCCCAAGCTGTGCCCCGCCACGGGTCCCTGCCCGAGCCGTGTCTCCCCGCACGGGTCCCTGCCCTAGCCATGTCTCCCCAGACACGTCCCGGCCCAAGCCGTGTCTCCCCCGACATGTCCCTGCCCGAGCTGTGCCCCTGCCACGGGTCCCTGCCCAAGCCGTGTCTCCCCAGACACGTCCCTGCCCGAGCTGTGCCCCCGCCACGGGTCCCTGCCCGAGCCGTGTCTCCCCGCACGGGTCCCTGCCCAAGCCGTGTCTCCCCAGACACGTCCCTGCCCGAGCTGTGCCCCGCCACGGGTCCCTGCCCAAGCCGTGTCTCCCCAGACACGTCCCTGCCCAAGCTGTGCCCCGCCACGGGTCCCTGCCCGAGCCGTGTCTCCCCACCATGGGTCCCTGCCCGAGCCGTGTCTCCCCGCACGGGTCCCTGCCCAAGCCGTGTCTGCCCCCGACAGGTCCCTGCCTGAGCTATGCCTCTCCCAACAGGTGCCTGCCCGAGCTATGCCCCGCCAGGCACTCTGTTCCCCCCGTCTCTCAGGCCTCAGAATCTGCCCAGCTCGCAGGGCCCTTGGGACCACCTCCCCTCCAAGCAGCTCTGCCCCTCCCCTCCCCCTCACTCTGAGCAGCCGCCTGCAGGGAGATGAGTGGAGCGCGTGCAGGAGCCGAGCCTCAGGTGCTCAGAGAACATCCACTTAGGGCCGTTAGACCTCGTGGGGCGCAAGGCTTCCCTCTAGCTCACTTTCTGACTACACAACAGGACCAGCGCTGTATCTCCTCATTTCAGCCTTTCTCCAGCTTGGAAATCCAAGACTCCGCCCCAGGCTCTCTCATTAGACCCTGAGCTGGGGATTCATCGCTCCAGCAATGCTGATAACTAGTTGCATTGCTGATAACTAACCAGTTCCATTGCTGATAACTAGTTCCATTGCTGATAACCAGTTCTATTGCTAATAACCAGTTCCATTGCTGATAACCAGTTCCAGGGTGAAGGCAAAGCCGCCGGCACCGCCCACTCCTCATTTATGATGGCATTTGGGGCACGTTTCTTCTTCTTGCACCTCACCCCGGGTGTTCATCCTCCGTGTCTCTTTATGGGTCCCTCATTGCCAGCTACAGAAGAGCTATTATAACAGCAAATTTCTGCTGTTGTAATGGGCTTGGGCAAGGCCTTGCTCTGCTGTGTCTGGGCCGCCTCGCCGCTCCAGCCAGCGTTTGGACAATGTGAATGCAAGGAGCCGAGGTCTAAGGGTGAGGCCCGGACAACAAGCCCTGTGCTTCCCCGGCACTGCCCTCGCGGGCCAGCTCCAAGGCCCCGGCTGCCCAGGCTCCCGGTCTGCAGCCAAAGTCTGGGATTTTCACCAAAATCTCCTTTTAAAAAATTTTAACGGCTAATTTTCCTGTTGTTTTTCCAAATGTTCTTCAGGTCAGCCAGCGCCTCCAAGGTGCGTCGTGCCGTCACACACGCACATACGTGCACGTCCTCAATTCCTGAAAACACCAGCATTCGATCCAGACGATGATTTCGCCGCCTCCTGCCAGCTGCAGGCCCCTGACAGGGATCGGCTGCGGGGGAAGGGGTGCAATCTGACCCAGGGCGGGGGTGCTGGGGGCGTGGGGAAGAGAAACGGCAGCGAGCCAGCGTCTGGCCGGGCTGTTGAGGCCCGCGTCCCACACCCAGGTGCCTGGGGTTGATGCCTGCCTCTGCCTCCCTGGGGGCAGCCATGATGGCTCGGGTGCCTGCCACGCCCGGGAGACACTGCTGGAACTCCCGGGTCCCTGATTCATTTCAGCCTTGGCCCAGCCCGTGCCGTGGCAGGCATCCGATCGGTGAGCGGCTGGGAGGCTCTCGACCTCTCCCCTCTCTCAGCCGTGAATGAGCGGTGAAAGCAGGATTTTGAAATGATGAGTGGCTCCCGGGCACGTCAGTCTCTCTGAGGCGATCACCACACTGGTGCACGGGTGTACCACACCTACGCCATAGACGTGCAATTCTGTGCCTCCTTAAAAAGTACAACCATCACAACAAGGCCCCCGTATCCATCTGCCTGTGTCACGTCCATGCGGTTCCTGGGAGTGCTGTGGCCAAGGCACAGGTGGAAGGAAAGAACTGGGGTCACGACCTGTTTTGGCTTGGCCGGGACCTGGCTGTTGCTGGCATTCGGGGGAGTGAACCAGTAGATGGAAGGTCCTTCCATCTCTCCCTCTCTGTTACTCTGCCTTTCTTTCTTTCTTCCTTCCTTCCTTCCTTTCTTTCTTTCTTTCTTTTTCTTTCTTTCTTTCTTTTTGACAGGCAGAGTGGACAGTGAGAGAGAGAGACAGAGAGAAAGGTCTTCCTTTGCCGTTGGTTCACCCTCCAATGGCCGCCGCAGCCGGCACACCGTGCTGATCCGATGGCAGGAGCCAGGTGCTTCTCCTGGTCTCCCATGGGGTGCAGGGCCCAAGCACCTGGGCCATCCTCCACTGCACTCCCGGGCCACAATAGAGAGCTGGATTGGAAGAGGGGCAACTGGGACAGAATCCGGCGCCCCAACCGGAACTAGAACCCGGTGTGCCAGCGCCGCAAGGCAGAGGATTAGCCTAGTGAGCCGCGGCGCCGGCCATTACTCTGCCTTTCAAATAAATAAATCTCTTTAAAGTTAGTACATTATAGTATACTAAATTAAATTTAATAAATACGTTATGTGTGTTACACAAATCCTCTGTTCTTGTCGGGGAACTTTAGAAACGTGCGATGACTGTTAACCGCCTCTCTGCCCTTGGAGGTGTATGTGACGCCTCCTTCCAGGGTTACCACTCGGGATGCCTCTACCGAGGGCCGAGGGGTGGTCCCCTCGGGATGTGAAGGTCAAGGAAGACAGCCCCCCTCCCCAGGTGCGGGCCACACCAGGGGCTGCATCTGCCTCCAAGACGCACCTGTGCTCCCCGCCATAAAGGAGGCGGCACCCCAAGCAGTCGATGAATTCGGGGTGAGCAAGGTGGAGAAAAGCTGCCATCCTCTTCCTCCCTGGCACTGGTCATCATCCGTCTCCAGGGTACGTGTGCAGAGGGATTTCTTCCGTCTGCACTGCTGCCCAGCCGGCCTCGAGCTAGCTTTCTTTCTCTTCCGTCTGGCTCGCAGACCTGCGTGGGTCCTGTCTCCCCGCAGTCCCCATGCAGCGTGGGTGAGCAGCAGCTTCCCTGGCTGCTGCATCTCAGAGCTGCAGAGGGGGCCGTTGCCCACTTCCGCCTGGGATGCACACCCATCCTGCGGCACCCACCACCCCCCTTCGGTGGCAGGAGGGCAGGGCGCACACCCTGGGGTCTGATCCAGGGCCACCTCCGTGGAGAAATTGGGAAATGCCGGTCTTTTTTCCCTAGGAAAAAAGCTCTGCCCAGAACACTTTCAATAAGGTTTTACACGAACATCCTAGACAGGTTTCTTCCAGAAAATTATTCCTTACGAAAATTTCAGAGTACCCTGGACCCAACGCTCGGAGCAAACGCTCACTGGAAGATGTCTTCATGTGAGCGTGTTCAGCCCTTGACTTGGGAGGTTTAGAATTGGCCACCACCACTTGGTGGCTTGGGGGAGATCCAAGGCCTTCGAGTTCATCAGCCAGTGCCCCGGAAGGGATTAAAAGTGTGTGTCCGGCGGGCGCTCAGCATATGGTGCTGTCCAGCTTCCAGAGCCGCGTCCAGCTGCCCTCACTGAACCAGCTGGCGACAAGCACGGTTGATCAGGTGCCAACGGCACAGGCCTGGGACACAGGATCGGGTTCTTAGAGTTGACACAGAAGGCACACATTCTGGCAGGATAAGCAAGTTCGCAAAGGGAAGATCACAGAGGGAGAGCGGCCGAGTCTTGCAAACATCTGTTAAAACCAACGAGGAGATTTTCTACCAAGAAAAAAAAGAAAACACTTGCAAAACTATGAAAGCCGTGCGCCATGAGCACCAGGCGTGAAGCGTTGGACCCGGAGCGCTCAATCTCCATGGTTTCGGGCAGGGGTAACGAGGGTGCATTTGGTGGCCTCCCAGCCAGCTGCTCCAAACACAAAGCGGGGAAGCGGGACTTTGAAGGGCCCAAGCTGACCAGACCTGGCAGAAGCAAAATCACAGCCCTGTTGCCAAGAGACGGCTGCACATCCCTGCCCACTCTCAGTCTCAGGGAACACGGCTGAGCTCACAGGTGTTCAGAGTCCGGCCACGCCGGACAATCCCTGGCGCACAGGTAATTAGCATTGCAAATGACTGCCTCTGTCGGACTTTGATTTCTGTCCAGCAGAGTGAGTGGGGGGTGAAACTCCTCCCACCACCAGCTTTCTGCCTGGACATTCTATCTAAGCACCGAAGCTCTCACTGGAAGTAACCCTGAGGGAGGTACTGCAGATGCTAAGTGCTGTTCCAGCCACGCGCACGGCCATGAGGGAGTCACATGCGCTTCTCACTCTCAGCTGCCACGTCTGCGTCGATACAGCGCCTTGTGCATCTGTAACGTAATTCTGCTGCCTGCTGCCTGCTGGTCATTCACCCACACAGCCTCCGGGCCCCTGGATGAGAATGGCAAGTCAGGAGGTGCTGTTGGGACTAGCGAGCTGGGCCAGCAACTAGACAAACGGAACCTGTGAGCATGGCTCCGAGAGGTGAGACCGGGCCACAGCTGGGGTGACATCGCCAGGAAAGTCGAGGACACGGCCAACGGGAGTAAATGCACGTGAGCCAAAGGACCCGGCCACCACACAGCCCGAGGCAGCTGTCCCGTGGGGGTGGGGGTGCTGGCCCAGCCCCCAAGAGCACCGGACTTGTCCCGAGAAGCAGCAGATCCGGTGTTTGCGTGAAACCTACCCACCTCAGCATCAACTCTTGTAGGAAAACAAGGAAGTGTGTGCTGTGGGAACGAGAAAAGCAAACCACGGGGCTGCCTGGAGCCGCTCGGTGCTGGGGAGGCGGGAGAGGGCTTCTCCCGGAGGGCTGCCTGGAGCCCGGTGCTGGGGAGGCGGGAGAGAGCTTCTCCCGGAGGGCTGCCTGGAGCCCGGTGCTGGGGAGGCCGGAGAGGGCTTCTCCCGGAGGGCTGCCTGGAGCAGCGTTGTGCACGCCTTCCTCTGCCATCCTGGGCTGGAAATCCCAGCACAAGTCCTTAGCAGGGACTACTGACTTCCTTTTCTTTTTTAATGTTAAGATTTATTTATTTATTTGAAAGCATTAAAGAGAGAGAGGGAGACACACACACACACACAGAGAGAGAGAGAGAGAGAGAGAGAGAGATGGGCCAGGCAAAGCCAGGACCAGGAGATCTCCCGCAGGGGTGCAGGCGCCCGAGCCCTTGGGCCGTGTTCTGCTGCCTTCGCAGGCACATTAGCAGGGGGCTGGGTCAGAAGTGGAGCAGCCGGGACTGGAACCAGCGCCCACGCAGGATGCTGGTGTTGCAGGAAGCAGCCTTACCTGCTGAGCACAGCGCCGCCCGGGGGAGCAGATTCTCAAACCCTCGTCTGCACGCCTTTCCCATGTACCGTGACACAGATCACATTTAGAAAGTGCTGGAAACTAAGGTCTTGTGGGGACCCTGCGTGTCGTCTGAAGACCCTGTTGGAGGCTCTGTGACTGAAGAGGAACCTAGCGGCAGCCACTGCCCACTCACCAAGTGCTGTGAGCGCAGAGAACAGAAACACCCCCCCTGGACGGCGCAGGCGGCCCCAGCAGGCAGCCGGCGGCCTCTCCACGCTCACAGCGAGACATGAGGCAGCACCACAATAATCGTGTTCAATCTACAGACATCCATTTCTACCCGACCCAGACACGCTTATCAAAGTGGACTGCAAACCTCGCCTGTGACGAGAGTCCCTCGTCCAGTCAAATGCCACACGCAGGTGGCCTGGTCACCACGCACAGGCACAGAACGGACCACAGGACATTCAACACGCGATGTTCATTCTGGAACCGGACTTTGGGCCTTTGTTGGGGCTTCCAGGCTCAGGGATCCTGCATGCCGACCTCTGCCCGGCACGGACCTGCTTGTCACCTATGCAGGAGATGCGGGGTCTGTGTCCTCCTCTTGCTCCCTGGGGCGCAGGTCACCAGCTCTGCTCCCTTATAGCTCTCATGTGTCACAGTAACAACCAAAATCTAAATAAAGCGAAACTGGCAGCACTGGCGGAATTGGCAGATTCAGTGTAAATTCATACGCATTGTCTTGCTATCCTACCTTATAAACCAACTCCACGTGGGGACGCGTCTCTACTATTAGCAATGCAGTATTTAAAAATGAAGGGACAGGCCGGCGCCACGGCTCACTAGGCTAATCCTCTGGCTGTGGCGCCAGCACCCAGGTTCTAGTCCCGGTTGGGGCGCCGGATTCTGTCCCAGTCACTCCTCTTCCAGGCCAGCTCTCTGCTGTGGCCCGGGAAGGCAGGGGAGGATGGCCCAAGTGCTTGGGTCCTGCACCCGCATGGGAGACCAGAAAGAGCATCCGGCTCCAGGCTTCGGATCGGTGCAGCACCGGCCGTAGCAGCCATTTGGGGGGTGAACCGATGGAAGGAAGACCTTTCTCTCTGTCTCTCTCTCTCACTGTCTAACTCTGCCTGTCAAAAAAAGTCTTAAAAAAATGAAGGGATAAGTTCATTTTCTCTTTATGATGTTTCCTGCTGAAAGCCCTTATTAACGAGTGCCTGCATTGTGTATGTGTTTCGTTGTCGTGGCATTGAGGGTGAACTTTTTGGCAGGTCACTTTTGACATCACTGCCTTGCTACCTCCTGCCCTGGCGGGTGATTATCTGTGGGCTGACTGCGACAGAGCTGAGACCAGCACCCTCCCGGGCATCCAGGAGACCGTGTTGTCCCTGTGAAACTCACATCTGATGGGCGCCCTCCAAGCGGGGCCACGGCTGCCCAATCAGCGCTTGCCATCCTCCTGTCAACAGTGACGGGCCCAGGCATTGTCGGGGGATCCAATTTTGGCCAACGAAACGTGAGGAGACAAGCACTGCCCCTTCTCTGCAGGTCCTGGGGCAGTGCTCGCTGTGCTAGGTACCAGTACCCTGGTCTGGGAGGACGCAGCCGCGTTTTGGCTGAAACCCAAGAAGCCACCCGAGGGGGCGCAGAGATCCACTGAGAGGCCCTCATTTGGAGGAAAGCACGGTACTGGTCAGAGGAGGCCTCAAAGTCCAGCTAACTCTAGACATCCCACTGGGGTAGTCCCAGAGCCTTCCTCGTGAAGAAAGTGAGCGCTGTCTCACGAGTGCACGCAAGAGCATCCTGACCCGTGTCGATGCCACATCCGTGTCAGTGCAGCACCCGTGTCAATGCAGCACCCATGTCAGTGCAGCACCCGTGTCGACGCCGCACCCATGTCCATGCAGCACCCGTGTCAATGCCACATCCGTGTCGACAATGCGCCCGTGTCAGTGCAGCACCCGTGTCGACAATGCACCCGTGTCGATGCCGCACCCATGTCAGTGCAGCACCCGTGTCAGTGCAGCACCCGTGTCGACAATGCGCCCGTGTCAATGCTGCACTCGTGTCAGTGCAGCACCCGTGTCAATGCCACATCCATGTCGACAATGCGCCCGTGTCAATGCCACACCCGTGTCAGTGCAGCACCCGTGTCAGTGCAGCACCTGTGTCAATGCCACATCCGTGTTGATGCCGCACCCATGTCCATGCAGCACCCATGTCCATGCAGCACCCGTGTCCATGCAGCACCCGTGTCCATGCAGCACCCGTGTCGACAATGCGCCTGTGTCAATGCTGCGCCCGTGTCAGTGCAGCACCCGTGTCAGTGCAGCACCCGTGTCCATGCAGCACTCGTGTCAGTGCAGCACCCGTGTCAGTGCAGCACCCGTGTCCATGCAGCACCCGTGTCAGTGCAGCACCCGTGTCCATGCAGCACTCGTGTCAGTGCAGCACCCGTGTCCATGCAGCACCCGTGTCAATCAGGAGCGCCTGCGTCGACTACTGCTGCAGGGAACTCAGCAGAGCCTCCAGTTCTGGACCCGGCAGACGTGCGGCAGCTGACGAAGGCGTAACAGGGACTGAAGTCTCAGTTCAAACCCCAGTTCACTCCTCAGTGAGACGGGCTTGGCATTCAAAGCAATGGCTAAGCTGTGTCTGCAAGAGCTCATGGATTAGTGTCCTTAAATACGTATACTTGTATAATTTGGGGCATGCTTGGGCTGACTTGCCCCAATTGGTAGAGTTGGAAACATACCAGGGGATTCCAATTCAATCCCATCAAGGTGGCATGTGCCAATGCCATCTCACTATTCCAAGTGATCAATTTCAGTTCACAATTGATCATAATGAAAGGACTAAGAGTCAAAGGGAGCACATAAACAAGTCTAGTATCTGCTAACACCAACTGATAGAATAAATAAAGGGGAGAGTGATCCAACATGGGAAGTGAGATACTCAGCAGACTCATAGAATGGCGGATGTCCTAAATAGCACTCTGGCCTCAGAATCAGCCCTAAAGGCACTCGGATCTGGCTGAAAAGCCCATGAGAGTATTTCAGGCATGGAAAGCCAAGACACTCTGGCAAAAAGATCTCTGTGAGTGAGATCCCAGTGGAAAGAACAGGTCTTCAAAGAGGGAGGTGCCTTTCTCTGAAGGGAGGAGAGAACCTCCACTTTGACTATGACTGTGTCTAAACAAGATAAGAGTCAGAGAACTCAAGGGGCTTCCATAGCCTTGGAAACTCATAACTGGTGCATAGGGAGATTACTGATGCCATAAACAGGAGTGTCAATTGGTAAAGTCAACAACAGGAGTCACTGTGCACTTACTCCTCATGTAGGATCTCTGTCCTTAACGTGCTGTACACTGAGGCTTAATGCTATAACGAGTACTCAAACAGTATATTTCACTTTGTGTTTCTATGGGGGTGCAAACGATTGAAATCTTTACTTAATGTACACTAAACTGATCTTCTGTAAAAAAAAAAAAAGAAATTATCATTCCCAACTTGACTCTCACTGGGATTAAACATGACAATAGGTCTGATCTGATTTCATCATCATTTAAAAAAAATCATCTATTATTTTTCACTTTATGTTTCTGTGTGGGAGCAAACTGTTGAAATACTTACTTAAGGTATACTAAGCTGATCTTCTGTATATTAAGATAATCGAAAATGAATCTTGATGTGAATGGAAGGGGAGAGGGAGTGGGAAAGGGGAGGGTTGTGGGTGGGAGGGACGGTATGTGGGGGGAAGCCATTGTAACACATGAGTCGTACTTTGGAAATTTATATTCATTAAATAAAAGATAAAAAAAAATACGTATACTTGTGATGGGGCCGTGTCCCAGTTAACCCGCTCTAAGTTGGGAACACTGTAAGTTGAAATGCATTGAGCTTCACACGCTGCAGAGTATTCGTGGTTCACTCTGGGAATCACTAGGAGGCCGTAGCCATCTATCTCATGTTCACCTGTGGATTCTTGTCGCTCCCCCTCTTCGTGGAGGAACGACACAGGACCCTGCGCTGTTCTTTCGTCTGCTCGGCCCTCCCCGGGTTTGCTGCTGGTTCTTCCCGGGTTGGCTACTATCCCTTCCACCTCCGTGGAAGGGCAGTTCCCCCTGGCCACATTCCCCACTTCCGCAGGGGAGCGGCACACCGCCGGCCGGCTCTTCTCGGGGGCTGCACAGGTGTTCCCCTTAGATGTTCCCCATAGATGTTCCTGGTGCATGCCGTCTCTCTCCTCCTTTATAGTCCTCCTCCGCCAATCCTAACTCGGCTGCCCACACGCCGAGTACGCTGCTCTCCTCCAATCAGGAGCAAGTCCTACAGTTTATTAGTTGAACTGGAGGCAGCTGTGCGGAAGCTGTTTACTTCTCTCCCAGCGCCATATTGTGGGAGAGCAGATGCATAGAATAAGTCTTAATTCCAGTAACTCAGTCCAGTCCGGGCTGCTCCCCACAGATTCTAAAACTTTTTATTTGTTTGATTGTTTTATTTGAAAGGAAGGGAGACAAAGGGAGAAGAAACAGCCCAGGGGAGGGCGGGAGCAGGGAGAGAGCGAGCGAGCAGTCTCCTGTCTGCTGGTTCCCTCCCCAAACGCCTGTGACAGCCAGGAGCCAGAACTCTACCCAGCCCTGCCACGTGGGTGCCTGAGCCACCACCTGCTGCTTCCCAAACCTCGCGCTAGCAGGACGCTGGAATGGGCAGTGGAGCGGAGCCCACATTCAGCCACTGCCCAGGGGCTGTGGGTGTCCCAGCCACTGTGCCTGGCGCCCACCCCCTAGCTGAGTAGTTAATAAGCTAACTAGGAGGCAGAGAAGAGTGAGGTTTTCGTCTTCCGCTGTACGCACAGTGATTGACTGACAAGTAGTGAAGCAGTGAGTGAGGAAAAGTTTCCTTTCTCGCTGGAAGGGAAGCTGTGGCCATTAGAGTCCCTCCGCCACCTCCTGACAGCTCCAGTGTGACCCGTGTGAGCTCTGTGGCCCCAGCTGGACCTCAGCCGTCCCACAGGAGGCGGTGCCCCTGCCCGACCACAGCGCGGCTCAGACGCGAGCCTGAGGCTGTCCCCAGCTCCTTCCCTTGACTGGAGGAGTAAAGGACCCCAATGAATGAGCCCAGTCCCTGTTCTATGGTTCCCGTCTTCCCAGAAGCCCGCGCTCTGCGCTGTCAGCTCGTGAAGTCCGGCGCATCCCATTCCTTCCCACCTCTCCTCCACAGCTGAGTTCAGTGTTCCTCCCCCAGCGCAACACCTCCCCCAGGGGACGGGCAGCAAGGACTGGACACGGCTGTGGCCGTCCCAGCCAAGAGCAAAGAGGAGCCGGGACATGAACTCACAGCCGGGAGGAGCTCAGAGGGAATAAAGTATGTACAGGGGACTAACTTCCGGCGTGCACTCAGGGTGACAACGTGGCGGAAAGCCACGATTCAGTTACCTGCTGAGTTTACGTGGCAGAAGCCAGCTGAGGGCTAGAGGCGGGGTCGTCGCTGAACTGGGCTGCTCTCTGGGGCATCAATGGCCGGGGGAAGATGAGCCGGGTGAGCGGGAAAGCGGGAGGTCGGGTGAGTTTAAGGTGTCTGGAGAAGACAGCAAGGAAGCGTATCTCAGTGGGACTGCTCCTTCAGTGGCACGGCTGGGGTCCCCCGGCAGCGGGCTGGGGGAGAGAGCAAGGGAGGTGGCTCAGGAAGACAGGGGTGGGGCTCACTGGTGGGCAAGCAGACGGGGCGAGCATCCCCACGGAGCGGGGTCTGGGGTCACAGAGGCAGGAACAGAAATAAATCTCGGACTTTCACCCTTGCTCCATCAACAGAAGGGTGTTTGCCGCTGGCGTGTAGGGGTGGAGGCTGGAGAAACTGCCGGACGCCGTAGAGGGCACAGGGCAGGAGGCACAGGGCAGGGAACCGTCAGTCTCCCATGCTGGGGTGTAGAAGCTGCAATGGTTCCCTCCGCAGTTACAACATGAACCCCGATTCCGAGGTGCCGCCCGGAGGTGAGGGCGGCTCTCCCGTGCAGTCTGCGAGCCACGCCCCAGCCCCTCCCCCAACGCCCAGCTTCCAGGGTGCAGCGATGACTGGTCTGCGCACTGTCTACTGGAATGGATGTGGAGCAAGCCTTCCCCTCCTGGCTTTGCCCCCTTTTTGTCACCGTGACAGACACAGCTTTGAAGCTGGAGCAAGCTGACTACAAAGTGATGAGCCCTGATCGCTCCATCAATGTTTCATGGCTGTGTCGGCTGCAGACGCCGGCCTGCTAACTTCACTTTAAAGAGTTTCATTTCTCCCTTGTCTGCTGCTCCACAACTCCCATCTTTGTGTGTATATATATGTATTATTTATATATTATATATAAATATATATTTATATACATACATGTAATATATATATATATATTTATCTAGTTACCTGAGAGGTAGTGTTACAGAGAGGGGCATCTTCCGTCCACTGGTTCACTCCCCAAATGGCCGCAATGGCTGGAGCTGTGCCGACCCGAAGCCAGGAGCGAGGAGCTTCTTCCAGGTCTCCCATGTGGGTGCAGGGGCCCAAGGACTTGGGCCATCTTCCCCTGCTTTCCCAGGCCACAGCAGAGAGCTGGGTCGGAAGAGGAGCAGCAGGGACTAGAACCGGCGCCCATATGGGATGCTGGTGCCGCAGGCGGAGGATTAACCTACTGCACGGCCCCAGGATTTCCGTCTGTGCTGTCCTAGGGGCCTTGGTCCCTGGAGACGCTCACTGCTACAGGGCACTGACTTACTGCACCTGTTCGTGTACAGTGCAGAGTGTTGACTCCAGCACATTCTCAAGGGGGGCCTTGAAGAGAAAGGCACCTCCAAATGTGCCCCTTTCTGCATTTGATTTGCCTACTGCAGGGTGTGTGTGTGTGTCTGTATGTGTGACTGTGTGTGTGTGACTGTGTGTGTCTGTGTCTCTGTGTGGGTGTGTCTCTGTGTGTGTGTCTCTGTGTGTGTGTCTCTGTGTGTGTCTATGTGTGTCTGTATGTGTTTGTGTGTGTCTGTGTATCTGTGTCTCTGTGTCTGTGTGTGTATATGTGTGTGTGTTTGTGTCTGTGTGTGTGTCTGTGTATCTGTGTCTGTGTGTGTATCTGTGTGTGTCTGTGTGTGTGTCTGTGTGTGTCTGTGTGTGTGTCTGTGTGTGAATGTGTGTGTCTCTGTGTGTGTGTCTGTGTGTGTGTCTATGTGTGTCTGTGTGTTTGTATGTGTCTGTGTATCTGTGTGTGTCTGTGTGTGTATCTGTGTGTGTGTTTGTGTCTGTGTGTGTCTGTTTATCTGTGTCTGTGTGTGTATCTGTGTGTGTCTCTGTGTGTGTGTCTGTGTGTGTGTCTCTGTGTGTGTCCCTGTGTGTGTGTCTGTTTGTGTGTGTCTCTGTGTGTGTGTGTTTGTGTGTCTCTGTGTGTGTCTCTGTGTGTGTGTCTGTGTGTGTGTCTCTGTGTGTGTGTCTGTGTGTGTGTCTGTGTGTCTGTCTGTGTGTCTGTCTCTGTGTGTGTATCTGTGTGTGTGTCTCTGTGTGACTGTGTGTGTGTCTCTGTGTGTGTTTGTGTGTCTCTGTGTGTGTTTGTGTGTCTCTGTGTGTGTCTGTGTGTGTGTCTCTGTGTGTGTGTTTGTGTGTCTCTGTGTGTGTGTGTCTGTGTGTGTGTGTCTCTGTGTGTGTGTGTCTGTGTGTCTCTGTATGTGTGTCTCTCTCTCTGTATGTGTGTGTTGGGTGGTTCTTTCGCTCGCTGGAAGCCTCCCCTTCAGTGCTAGGGTGAAGTGAGATGCTGCTCCCCCTGAGTCCCACACCCGCAGCCTGGCTCCACGTGGACGTTTTGTCTTCCGCACGCGTCCCCTGGGGCCCCACGGCGCATTCTAGGCTCAGGTGGAACTTGGAGTGTTCCGCCAGTGCTTGACCTGTTGCTGAGAAGCCAGTGTGCAGTCAGGATTCACGGGCCTCTGCCACAAGGAGGGCATCGAATTACAAAGTCCTGGGGTTCACTAAGTGGTTCCCTCACTTACAGAAGACGTCATCTGCAAAGCCGGTTCAAGTCCCCACTGCTCCACTTCTGAACTTGCACCCTGCTAACGGCCTGGGAAAGCAGCAGACAATGGCTCAGCTGGCGCCGTGGCTCACTAGGCTAATCCTCCGCCTGCGGCGCCAGCACCCCGGGTTCTAGTCCCAGTCGGGGCGCCGGATTCTGTCCCAGTCGCCCCTCTTCCAAGCCAGCTCTCTGCTGTGGTTCAGGAGTGCAGTGGAGGATGGCCCAAGTCCTTGGGCCCTGCACCCACATGGGAAACCAGGAGAAGCACCTGGCTCCTGGCTTCAGATCAGCGCGGTGCACCGGCTGCAGCGGCCATTGGAGGGTGAACCAACGGCAAAGGAAGACCTTTCTCTCTCTCTCTCTCACTGTCCACTCTGCCTGTCAAAAAAATAAAAAGAATTCATTAAAAAAAAAAGAAGAAGATGGTTCAAGTGGCTGGGTCTCTGCACCCACATGGGAGACCCAGGAGCTCCAGGCTCCTGGCTTCGACCTGGTCCTGCCCTGGCCATTGTGGCCGTTTGAGGAGTGGGCCAGCAGACGGAAAGTCTCTGTCTATCTGTCTCTCCCCCTCTCTCTGTAGCTCTGCCTTTCACATAAACACAGGCTTCCTTATGGAAAAAGAACACATCACGGATGGTGGCTAACAGCCCACTATCGATGGAGCCAGGCGACCAGGCCGCTTTTCTTGTTTAACACCTGAATCATCTCCAGCCTGTAAACACGCAGAGCCTCCGCGGACGTCCTGCTGGCTGCTGTGCCCGTCATCTGATGACTGGACGAAGGGCTCCCCGGGAGTGCAGCCACCTCTCACTCATGCTGGGGAGTCCTGCGCCCTCTCCTCCAGCCGGCGGCACGGGGAAGACCATGAGAAGGGACTTGGGGAATGGTACCGCGTCTCCTATTACAAACAAAGCCTGCTATTGCAACGATGACCCTGAGTCTTGGACTTATCAGACCACTCGCCCAGCAGGGAGTGTGGCGGAACCAGCGCTGCATCTGCCGTGCGCGGCTCGTGCACGTGTGAGCTCCGCCTGTGGGCTCTGCCCCGACACAGCCGCACGGGGCTGACGTTGGTCATCACAGCACGAGAGAAAGGAGGGAAAACGTGAGTGCAGAGCGCGAGGAGCCCAGCCTGGCGGGAGGTGGGGTGCCTGGACCTTTACAAAATCCATGTAAAAATGAAGAATTCACAGGGAGCAACTCAAGAAGGAAGAGCTTGGAAACCGTGGCACACAGGGGCTCAGGCTTGGCCACCTGCTGGCGTGCTGTCCACTCAGTATCAGGTCACTTAGTGAGCCTCTGGGGTGCCGTCCACTCAGATCTCAGGGCAGTGGCCGCTGGAGGATGAGCTATAGCAGCTGTGACTGACCGCGGCTCGCGGGGAAAGGGGACCCAGCCGGGCAGCCACAGGAAGAGCCCCCACATACACCTGGAGTTCGCGCCTGCAGGCTTAGCTGGGAAGTCCACCGACCGCCCTGGGGAGCAGTGGTCACAGGGCACAATGAGCCTTGCGTCTGCCTCGCGATCCGCACTTCCGTGTTACCCACGGCTGAGAGCTGTTTCACCTCCCGAGGCACCTGGAGCATTCTGGGGTTGCCTGACCTGACGAGGGGTGACAACAGATGCCACAGCTGTGTGACAACAGGCCGTGGGAGGTGGCTGAGCCACCTGCCCTCAGGCTCAGAGCAGAACCGACTCGCGGAAGGCCACAGTGAGGCCAGGAGGTCAGCTGGCGCCGGGCTAAGAGTAAGGACAATGAGGCGGAGGCACCTGGGTTCCAATCCGATGCAGCCCCGAAGAGATCCTGGCTCAGCTTCCTTGCAGGGATCCCGGCTCAGCTTCCCCACAGGGATCCTGGCTCAGCTTCCTTGCAGGGATCCTGGCTCAGCTTCCCCACAGGGATCCTGGCTCAGCTTCCTTGCAGGGATCCTGGCTCAGCTTCCCCACAGGGATCCTGGCTCAGCTTCCCCATCTGTAAAATGGGTGTGCTAGCACCACCTCCCTCTGAAGTCTGGACCCTTCGGGAACTAAGACGTGTGAATTCCCTGTGGCAGTGCTCACGTTAAGTACACGAGAGCTGTCCAGGTTTTGTTTCTCCTGGACCAAGGGCTGTGTAATAGAGCAGGTGTGACCGTGTAGAAATGTGCTGTTCGGACATCCTGAGACTCACTTCTGCTTCTTTGATACTCTGCTTTTGTTCAGGGAAGCTCCACCCGCAGTCCTCACCCCGTGGTGTCTGGGTAGAGGTGGGTTCGGGACTGGTCACTTGCCACAGCCTGTTTCCCCGCCCTGACAGGACCAGTTGCTTTGGCGAGGAGCCTGGGCCCTGAGTTGCCCCATCAAAGGCCATTCTGGACCGTTGCTGACCCCTAGATGAGACGTTTGCTTGTAATTGGCTGAGCACGGTGGGTGCCTGGTGCAGTGTTTACGATGTCCATGGGACTCCCACGTCCCACTGCAGCGCCCTGCTAATGCCCACTCTGGCAGGGGGCTTGGATCCTTGCCACCCCCTTGGGGGACCTACACTGAGTTCTCACTCCTGGCTTTGGCCGGGCCCAGCCATGGCTATGTCAGGCATTTGAGGGAGTGACAGGGGTTAGAAGATTTTCTCTCTCTCCCTCTCCCTCTCCCTCCCTCTCTCCCTCCCTCCCCCCCCCCCCCCCCCCCGTGGCTCAGTGAGGGAGATGCTCCTGGAGGTGATTCTGACCCAGAAGAAAGGAGCGGGCGCAGGGAGCAGCGGGGTCTCCGTGTGAGTGGCCGGCTGACAGCAGTCAGCATCCCGTCACTCTCCCCAGTCCCAGGAACTGGGTCATCCTGGGAGATGCAGGAACTGAGTGGAAAGCGTGGGGAAGCCGCTTCACTGTTGGCACGGCAGGTGTCTAACGGAGCTCAGCACCAAACACAAATAAGGAGCTTTGGTTGTTGTTACCTGAGCTCAACACAGCGTCTCCAAAAGGAGCGAACATGAGAGCCGTGCTCACACAGGGCCTGGGAGCTGAGGCAGAGGCCCGGGCCCAGAGCTGCAGGCCCGGAGGTGCTGGGTGCAGCCCTGGGAGGAGGAGGCAGCCCTGGGGAGGGAGGAGGGGGCAGTCCTGGGAGGAGGGGGCAGCCTGGGAGGAAGAGGCAGCCCTGGGAGGAGGGGGCAGCCTTGGGGAGGAGGGGGCAGCCCTGGGGAGGGAGGAGGGGCAGCCCTGGGGAGGGAGGAGGGGGCAGCCCTGGGGAGGGAGGAGGGGGCAGCCCTGGAAGGAGGGGGCAGCCCTGGGGAGGGTAGAGGGGGCAGCCCTGGGAGGGAGGAGGGGGCAGCCCTGGGAGGGAGGAGGAGGCAGCCCTGGGAGGAGGGGGCAGCCCTGGGAGGGAGGAGGAGGCAGCCCTGGGAGGAGGAGGCAGCCCTGGGGAGGGAGGAGGGGGCAGCCCTTCGGGGAGGGAGGCAGCCCTGGGCAGGAGCGTGCAGCTGGGTCCCGAGAAGGGTCAGCCCTGGGGTGGGGTGCGGAGGGCCGCTGGCTCACGCTGCCGGCTCACGGCGCAGTCACCAGTGCTGTAGTACCTGAGGCAGCCTAACCAGGAATTAAAAATAAAGCTGTCTGGTTCACATGGAAATCAAAATCTACAAGGCAGGAACAAAACATTAGCAATGAATTGGTGTCTGGAGTATAGTCAACTGAAAATACGAATATTATGACGGATCTTCAGTTAGGGAGGAAAAATGTCTAAGTTATTGTTATAAAAAGTAGAAAATTGGGCAACAGCGTCCAAGCACTCATGATTCGGACTTAACTGTGTGCTTCTGGTGACAGTAAAGCGAAGGGGCTTCGTGCTGGGTAACTGACAGAGAATGCTGTCGCCTGTCACCCGTCATTGCTGGGTAACTGACAGGAAGCACTGTCGCCTGTCACCCGTCATTGCTGGGTAACTGACGGGAAGCACTGTCGCCTGTCACCCATCATTGCTGGGTAACTGATGGGAAGCACTGTCGCCTGTCACCTGTCATTGCTGGGTAACTGATGGGAAGCACTGTCGCCTGTCACCCGTCTGTTCTGGGTAACTGACAGGGACATTGTCGCCTGTCACCCGTCATTGCTGGGTAATGGACGGGGAACACTGTTGCCTGTCACTTGCCCGTGCTGGGTAATGGACAGGAATGCTGTCGCCTGTCACCTGTCTGTGCTGGGTAACTGACAGGAAACACTGTCACCTGTCACCTGCCCGTGCTGGCTAACTGACAGGGAATGCTGTCACCTGTCACCTGTCTGGGAGACCCAGCCTCGAGCGTCTTCCTGCTGAGCCCGACTCTGGGCGGCAGCAGTGATGGCTCAAGGAGGTGTCCCTGCCACCCACGTGGGTGACCTGGACTGGCCCAGCTGTGGCCACTGTGGACATTTGGGGGAGTGAATCAGCAGTGTCTCTGTCTCTATATAAATAAATAAATAAAATTATAAAAGATTGTGCAGCAGGATGCAGGGGCATTATCCCAAGAAATGTGTCGCTTTAACACACATAAGTCAATTTTTGCAAAATACCATGTAATGAAGGATATAAATTCCATGATCACTCCACAGATGCAATAACACTATTTTAAAATGCCATTTAAAAAAAAAAAAACGATTTCAAAATGTGCTGAATAATCTCAGACTAAAAGGGAAACTTGCTAATCCTGAGAAAGTCGTGTGCCCACGTTAAGCCAGTGCTGCAGGGTGGACCCCTTCCCACCAGCCTCAGAACCAAGCCAAGGCAGCTGGCCACGCTGATGGGTTTCTCCCCACGCAGGCAGTGGGTGGGGAGAGGCCTGCACGTGAGAGACCGGAGTCAGAACGGGACAGCCACCCTCAGCTTCACGCACAGGAGATGGCGCAGGACACCAGACATTCACCTCCAGCCTGGGCCACGGGGAGACGGACATGCCCTCGATGCTGCGGGAGGCCACTGGAGACTTGGCTGAGCGCCCACTGCTGGTCACGGAGGGCTGGGCGGGCGGCGCCTCCCACCCTGCAGAGACCCAGCTCTCCCGGCACAGACTGGCAAAGCCACCACCTTTCAGGACCAGAGTCGGCGTGTGCTGGGAGGACGCCATCATGAAATACCGAATGGGGTTCCTTTGGACTGGTGTCTAGTGGCTGGGGGGGCAGCGGGGCACCCCACAAGCACTGGGGGTGCATGGAACTTGCTTCAAATGCGGAAGTGGTAACGGAAATCCCGGAGCAGGAACGGCCGAGGCCCTCAGCATCGCCTCGAACCCCTGCTCCTCACTGCATTGGCAGCCGCCTCTGCCCAGAGCACCAGCGTGGAGGGGGAGGCGGGCAGGACGCACAGACAGGGAGACGGAAAGCAGGAGCCCGAGCCGGTTTCCTGCACGCACGAGTGACCACAGAGTGCCCACTGCTCAGCTTCCCAGGCGAGTGCTGCGTCTGCACCGGCGTCTGTCACCGGGCCATGGAATGACACTAAGCGCTGCATTAAGTCGCCGTGCAGGGCAGGAGGAGGCCGGTGGCAGCGGGAAGCACGTGCCAGGGGTCCTGTCCTTGACGTCTTCTGCCTGCCATTGGAGGAAGAGCCCCAGGCGCAGGACGCCAAGGCGGCCCCTGCTCACCGACCGTGACCCGGGCAGGCTCCTTCCCCCTCCTGCTTGTCCCTGCGTTTGGGAGGGACGTGCCGCATTTCAGCCTGAGCTCTGAATAGTTTCCGTCCACCCCTTTACTTAAGGTTAGGGTCCCAGAGATCTGGGTCTGGTTCACCCTCACATCACACCCCGCTGGCCTGTGAGCAGACACGGTGGGCATCTTGGACCTCCCGCCAGACAGACTGCACGGCTCCACACCTGGTGCCTTGCCGCGCTGCCTGGCGTGGAGCCTGCCACGGAGCGGGCCGGTGGGCTCTGCAGGGGGGGAATGGACTCCTCAGGGAGGTCCCCACCCCCGTCCCTGGCAGGCTGTCCCTGGCCACGGCAGCCGTCCTGTGAATGCAGCGCCTGAAGAAGCCCTGGCAGGAGCCCAGGGCTCCTTCTGTGCCCCACACACGCCCACGACACGCATGCGGCTGCCGCGGCCCAGCTGTGGGTTTCCTGCCCTGCTCGGTGGCCAGCTCCCTGCAGGATGTCAGGCCGAGAGCAAGTCACGCTCATCTCCTCGGAGGCACAGGCGTCAGGAGAGCCGGCCTCACCAGGCCGCTGCAGACCGAGTTGGAAACGGATGCTTCCCTGGAGGCAGAGGCGGCTGTAAAATGTTAATGTGCTTTTATGAGCCTTTTAATAGCTCATTAGCGCTTAGTCTGGCTGGTGCTGGGAGCCTGAAAACTTAATGTGCCCGTGCTGAAGAAGCTAGGTTAGCTTCCTGCGTTCTTCTTAGATTTTTGAAATTTTCATGTATTTATTTTCATTTTATTTGAAAAGGAGAGAGAGACAGAGAGATCTTACATCTGCTGGTTCACTCCCCAAATTCTCACAACAGCCAGGACTGGGCCAGGCAGAAGCCAGGGGCCTGGGGTTCCGTCTCCCAGGGGCTGGCATTGATGTAACACTTTAATTCTTAGAAAAGCTGCCCTAACCCCCCGGGGTACTGGCTACAAGTAGGCCTGGGCTGCTCCTTGCCAGACAGCCAGCAAGCCAGAGCTGAGAGCTGCTGTAAAGGCCCAGCGCACACAGAGGCCAGACAGAGGCCACTGGGGGAGGACTAGCCTCTTCCCAGCCCACACAGAGGCCACTGGGAAAGGACCAGCCTCTTCCCAGCCCACACAGAGGCCACTGGGAAAGGACCAGCCTCTTCCCAGCCCACACAGAGGCCACTGGGGGAGGACCGGCCTCTTCCCAGTGTGCAAGTTAGGAGGAGGAAGACTTCTAAAAGGGGCAGAAAGGGAGGAGAAGGGCGAGTCCGGACGAGGGCACGGACAGGGCCAGCTGCGCAGAGGCCTCTGGCCTGGTGACAGAGGCAGGGTGGGGTCCCCGTGGCTACTTCCACGCTGCAGTCAGAAGGCTGGGCCTCTGCCCAGGCCGACCGAGCTCAGCCGTGGCTCAGGGCCCGTTTCTGGAATTCCCACTGTAACCAGGCCCAAGCTGGGCAGTTGGCTTTGGCCGTGTGTGAAATGGAAAGGGACGAGGGAGGTGCCCCTCACAGCTGCAGCCCCCAAGACCCCTGCTGGCCGGCCTCACACCCTCTTGGGCCACATCTCAGGCCTGTGTGTCCTGGGTGGTTTTTAGTGACTTTCCGCAAATAAGAGACAGGCCAGAGTCCCGGGCCTGGGGCACCGTGCACGTGGGCTCCCGCAGGGAGGTCGGGGAGGGCTGGGTGCCACCGGCGGGGCTGGAGGCCAGGGCTGCCGCTCTCCTGCCGAGGGGGGCCCTGACGCCCAACCAAGACTGAACGAAATGAGCCAGGCGCGAGAGACCAATACGGCGTGGTCTCCCTCGTACATGGGAGCCAAAGAAAACCAAACCCAAGCCTATGGAAACGCCAGCAGAAGGTTGATCACCAGAGGAAGCAGTGCAGCCCTGTGACAAACACGCTAACGTGAGAGGTGGGTGGAGGCCGTGGGCCCATGGAACAATGTAGCGCCACTCCACGAGGTTTGCAAATTTAAAATGAGTCTGGAATGAGGTGTTCAAATAAGGAGGCACAGCAGGGCCCGGGCCACCCAGGTTTTAGTTTCTGAGCGGATGAGCCGTGATGTGGCTCAGACCTCTCATCTCTGGGATCTCAGAGCTGTGGATTCCGTGACCAGATCCTGCCCTCCGACAGTCTGGACCTGAGGAGTTCGTCTCTAGAACAGGTCACGGCGGGGCAGTGGTTTTCAGGATTGGTTGTGCTTCTGAAGTAGGCCCTACATAAACATCATGTGTTAATAAAAAATTTAACACTGGATTTATGGCCAACAGCCATCAGCAGCTGCTACAAGGACGGCTGAGATTAGGTGGATGGTTTTGATGATGTCGCTGGTTTGCAACTAAATGATAAGGCCACGTGTGCCAGGGCACCAGGCTGTATTATAAAAAAAGAGACAGAGAGAGAGAAAAAGAAATGGAGCTATAGGCCGGCGCCGCGGCTCACTAGGCTAATCCTCCGCCTTGCGGCATCGGCACACCGGGTTCTAGTCCCGGTCGGGGAGCCAGATTCTGTCCCGGTTGCCCCTCTTCCAGGCCAGCTCTCTGCTGTGGCCAGGGAGTGCAGTGGAGGATGGCCCAGGTCCTTGGGTCCTGCACCCCATGGGAGACCAGGAGAAGCACCTGGCTCCTGCCATCGGATCAGCGCGGTGCGCCGGCCGCAGCGCGCTGGCCGCAGCAGCCATTGGAGGGTGAACCAACGGCAAAGGAAGACCTTTCTCTCTGTCTGTCTCTGTCTCTCACTGTCCACTCTGCTTGTCAAAGAAAAAAGAAAGAAAAGAAATGGAGCTATAGTGATTGCCGCTTTGAAAACCCCTGGAGAATAAGACGCGTCCATCGCTTTTCCCAGGTGGACATTCCAGGGGAAAGGACTTCGGTTTGCAAAATCGCAAGTGGAATTGGTTCTCGTGCATTTCCTCGCCCCGTGTTAGTCTCTCTGAGCCCCCGCTGCCGTGGAATCTGTGCCGGTCCTTCAGTCACTCGAAGCCCCAAGCACACGTCTTCCCTGCTTTGTGAAGAACCATCTGTGTCATTTGGAAGGAGTGAGAGGAGCGGACAGAGCTCCCACCTGCTGGTTCGCCCCCGAACGCCGGAGGCTGGAGACGGGCTGAGCCGGGAGTCAGGAGCTGGGGCCTCCGTCCAGGTCTCAGGTCTCCCACTCGGGGGCAGGAACCCAGCTCCCTGAGCCGCCACCTGCTGCCCCCCAGGGTAAGCAGGAGCAGGAAGCTGGGAATCCAAGCCGGACACGCCAACGTGGGTGTCACTGGACAAATGCCCAGGGCGGTCCTATGTCATGCCACGTGTCGTTATGAAGCCCTGGAATCCAGTGAACCTCTCACCACTCGCCACCCCACGCTGGGGCGCTTCGTGCCTGGTGTCTCGGCAATCTTGAGACACAGCACGCAGCTCGCTGCCGGGCGTTTGCTAAGCACCCTGATGAACAGTCAGTGTTCCTGCAATTGTCTCGTTCATCCTGGCCACGTCCCCTCCAGGAGCTCCACAGTGTGATGCCCATTTGCCAAGCAAGGACTGAGGCCGCAAGGCTGTGTGAGGGTCAGTTTCGTGTGCAAACCACGCCATGCCAGCATCTCCAAGTAAGCTGGGCCGTGCTAGCATCTCCAGGCAGGACCAGGCTGGGCCATGCTGGTGTATCCGGGTAGGGCTGTGCTCTGCCAGTGACTCCAGGTAGAGAGCTGGGCCGTGCCAGCGTCTCCAGGTAGAGCCGGGCCGTGCCGGCTACTGCAGGTAGAGCTGGGCCGTGCCAGTGTCTCCAGGTAGAGCTGAGCTGTGCCAGCATCTCCAGGTAGAGCCGGGCCATGCCAGTGTCTCCAGGTAGAGCCGGGCCGTGCCGGCTACTGCAGGTAGAGCCGTGCCGTGTCGGCGACTGCAGGTAGAGCCGTGCCGTGCCAGCATCTCCAGGTAGAGCTGTGCCGTGCCAGCATCTTCAGGTAGAGCCAGGCCATGCCAGCGTCTCCAGGTAGAGCTGTGCCGTGCTGGCGTCTCCAGGTAGAGCCGTGCCGTGCCGGCGACTGCACGTAGAGCCGTGCTGTGCCAGCATCTCCAGGTAGAGCTGTGCCGTGCCAGCATCTCCAGGTAGAGCCGTGCCGTGCCAGCGTCTCAAGGTAGAGCCGGGCCGGCAGCTGCAGATAGAGCCGTGCTGTGCCAGCGTCTCCAGGTAGAGCCGGGCTGTGCCAGCGTCTCCAGGTAGAGCCGTGCCGTGCTGGCAGCTGCAGGTAGAGCCAGGCCGTGCCGGCGTCTCCAGGTAGAGCCGGGCCGTGCCAGCAGCTGCAGGTAGAGCCGGGCTGTGCCGGCGTCTCCAGGTAGAGCCGTGCTGGTGTATCCAGGTAGAGCCGGGCCGTGCCAGCGTCTCCAGGTAGAGCCGTGCCGGCAGCTGCAGGTACTCAGCAGATGCTCATCTTGGTGCTGCCGGGAGGTCTCTTGTGATGCAGGAACGTCTCCACCAGCGACTCTGAGGAGGGGACTCCCATCAAGGCGCTCACTCAGCTGGACAGCGCGGCGAGCCAGACTGAGTGTTCCTGGAGGAGAAACACGTTCTGCCACCAGACACAGCGTCAGCAGGCCAGGCCCGAACTTTCAGTTGCCATGCGAGGCCTGTGGAATCGGACATGCTTATCAAAGCGTACAATCACATAGGCCAATTTTCCCCCCAAAATTATTTATTTATTTATTTGAAAGGCAAAATGACAGAGAGCTCTCCCATCTGCCGGTCCAGTCCCCACATGGCCATGACAGCCAGGCCGTGTCAGGGGCCCAAGCACCTGGCCGTCTTCTGCTGCCTTCCCAGGTGCATCGGCAGGAAGCGGGAATGGGACTAGGGTAGCTGGGGCTCTAACCAGAGCTTCCGACTCGGGATCCTGGAGTCACAGGCCGCGGCTTAGCTCACTGCACCACAAGCCAGCCCTTAGCCAGCTCTTTGCAATGTACCTCTTAGCGTATGCATGTCATATGGGTTCTGTTTAGCATGTGCGTACCATACAGGTTCTGTGTAGCATGTGTGTCATATGGGTTCTGTGTAGCATGTGTGTATCATATGGGTTCTGTGTAGCATGTGTGTGTCATACGGGTTCTGTTTAGCATGTACGCACCAAATAGGTTCTGTGTAGCATGTGTGTGTCATGAGGGTTCTGTGTAGCATGTGTGTGTCATATGTGTTCTGTGTAGCATGCATGTGTCATACAGGTTCTGTTTAGCATGTGCACACCATACAGGTTCTGTGTAGCATGTGTGTCATATGGGTTCTGTGTAGCATGTGTGTGTGATATGGGTTCTGTGTAGCGTGTGCATGTCATACGGGTTCTGTTAGCATGTGCATTCCATACAGGTTTTATGTAGCATGTGTGTGTCATAGGGTTCTCTGTAGCATATGTGTCATATGTGTTCTGTGTGGCATGTGCATGTCATATAGGTTCGGTGTAGCATGTGCATGTCATACATGTTCTGTGTAGCACATGTGTGTCATAGGGTACTCTGTAGCATGTGTGTCATGTGTGTTCTGTGTAGCACATGTGTGTCATACTTGTTCTATGTAGCATGTGTGTGTCATACGGGTTCTGTGTGTCATATGTGTTCTGTGTAGCATGTGCGTGCATACAGGTTCTTCCTCTTTCTCCTGGCTGGTGCAGTTGGAATAACGGCTGGAACAGGCGTGCAGAGCCTAAAGTCCATTGTCTCAGCTTCCCCCAGCAAGAGATCACACAGGAAATGAGTTTCATCCTGCTTGACTGAAACAGAACATTGGAGGGTCAGACTGAATCCCAAAGGCCTGCTTAGAGCAGCAGTGCCCAACAAGGGAGCGGGGCATGTACTCTGTGCAGCGCGGCTCCATCCTCTGCAGAAAAGAACCCAGAGCCCCAGAGTTACTGCACGTCCAGATGGTCCCTAGAGCAGCAGCCGCCCGGTGCACCTGCTGTTCGCCTGTCGCTTCTGAATGCGATTCTCATGTGGTTTTCTGCCTTAAGTTCTGACGTCTGTTCTTTCTTTTTTAAACTGTAGCTGAGATGGAGAGGGAGAGAGGGAGGGGGGAGAGAGAGGGAGGGGGGAGAGAGAGGGAGAGAGTGAGAGAGAGGAGAGGGGGAGGGGAGAGGGGGGAGAGGGGGAGGGGGGAGAAGGGGAGAGGGGAGAGGGGGAGAGAGAGGGAGAGGGGGGGAGAGAGAGAGAGAGAGGGAGAGGGAGAGGGGGAGAGGGGAGAGGGGGAGAGGGGGAGGGAGGGAGAGAGAGAGCAAGAGAGGGAGTTGGGGGGAGAGGGGGAGAGGGGGAAAGGGGGAGAGGGGGAGAGAGAGAGAGGAGGGGGGAGAGAGAGGGAGAGGGAGAGGGGGAGAGGGGAGAGGGGAGAGGGGGAGAGGGAAAGAGGGGAGAGAAAGGGAGAGAGAGAGAGGGAGAGGGGGAGAGGGAGAGAGGGGGAGAGGGGGAGGGGGAGAGGGGGAGAGGGGGAGGGGGGAGAGAGGCTCAGAGCTAGCATTTGCTGGTTCAACCCCCAGTGCCTGGGACAACAGGGCGTGGGCTGGTCCAGCCCAGCAAGGCCACAGCAGGGAGCCAGGAGCCCAAGGGCCGGGCCAGCACCTGCTGGCTGAGACTTGAAACTCACAGTGGAGCTGGGACTGGAACCCAGGCTCTCTGAGATGGGGTGCTGGTGCCCTGCCCGCCCGCCCGCCCGGCGTCTTACCTGCTCTGCCAAATGCCAGCCCCGAGCTCTGGTTCCTGAAACCACAGGGCAGTTGTCAACTTGAGCAAGAGAAAAACCAAGAGGTTGTGACAGCGAAATAGTGATTTTCAGCCCCAGTGCCAGGCGTCACCGATCTCCGACGTCTGCCTTGTGCCTGTGCGAACTGCGTTCTTGTGGCTCCCGCTAACACACTCAGCTACCTGTTGTTCCCTGAGTCACATGAAGAGAACAACTTCAAATAAGATAGTAACTCAGGGGCCGGCGTGCGGCAGAGCAGGTAGAGCTGCCGCCCGCGACACCGACATCCCATGTGAGCCGAGGTTCTACCCTGGCTGCGCCGCTTCCAGTCCTGCTGCCTGCTAATGCGCCTGGGAAAGCGGTAAGGGTGGAAAGAAGAACTGGGGTGGGGGTCAGCCAGGTCAGTGCCAGTCCCTTCCTTGCCGTGCCCCGCTCGGCACTCCCGGCACACGCAGAGCCATGAGTGTAGAACAGTGCCCCCCCCTCCGACAGTGTTGGTCCCCCACTCAGGCTCTGCACAACCACACAGGTACACCCTGTGCAGGAGGGGGCCGAGTCCTGCCTTCAGGGCTGACGCAGATGGCACAGAACCGAGCCGTCGCCCGCCTCCCCTGAGCGTCCGCCTCCCTGTAACAGAGCCCAGTTACAGCGGTGGGGAGGGGAGATGGCGGCCGGCACAGTGGTGGGGAGGGGACTCAGCTGGGCAGCAGGAGGACAGTGAGGCCACTGACCGCGGTAATGAAGCACCGTGTGTGTCAAAGACAGCACGTTTGAGACGGCCACCACGGAACACGGTAAGTGACAGAGGTGGCAGATGTGCTGATCAGCCTGACCTAACTATTTCACCTCATATACACACCCCAAAATGTCCCACTGAGCCCCACAAAGGCATGTGCTTGTGTGTCAGTTAGAACAAGAACACGCAGTCCTCAGCTTAGCACAACCCAGAGAAGGAAAGGAAAACCCGGCAAGGAAGGAGAGCGCTGAAAACATGGCACAGGAGGGCCGGAGGGAAGAAGAAGCCCACCGGCCGGAAATAGTTTATTCTGCGCTGTTGCTGCCGGCGGGAGCAGGAAAACAGGCGGAGCCCCGGGGCTGGGGCCTCGACAGAGTCTCCCGGCTTCGTGGTAGCTCCTCCGTTGGCTACTCCACATCCAGACGCACCCTGGAAGCAGCTGCCAGGGGTTTCACAGACCTCCCAGGCGGAGCCTCCGGCTGCATCTAAGCTCCTGCCTGCCCAGCCGTCCCCCCCTCCCCTCCCAGGACCCCGCAAGCGTGCCTGATTCTAGGGGAGCAGAAGTGGGAAGAGACGACTCACCTCCAGCTCTAGGGGTCATGGCT
This sequence comes from Oryctolagus cuniculus, assembly GCF_051225735.1. Classification (NCBI taxonomy): domain Eukaryota; kingdom Metazoa; phylum Chordata; class Mammalia; order Lagomorpha; family Leporidae; genus Oryctolagus; species Oryctolagus cuniculus. Next base: position 7,719,762 of record NC_142887.1, read on the forward strand.
GGGCTCCACCAGCCCGACGCCCCTCCTTAGTGGGCTGCTGTCTTTTCCGCTGCCTAATTCTTCAAAGGGCTCTGCTAGTTGCTTTGCCCTTCTTCCTTTTCTCCGAAATGGAACAGCTCCGGCTTCCAATGAGAGGAGCACCCGCCTCCCGCTGTGACGGCAGCAGCAGCCCTGAGGAGCCCAGGGGCCCGGCCTGCTCCAGCGCCCCCCACCAACCCCACTGCGGCTGCGGCAGCTTTTGCGGATGCGAAGGCAAAGTGTATGGCGGCCGACGGTCAGTTCCACTCCCCACAACGAGGGTGACCATTTCAGGTTGGAAGTCCAGAGGGCCAGCTCCCCGCAGGACCAGGGTTGTGCACTCAAAAGTCACGTGTGGAAGTGCATGGAGCCACGTGAGGAGCTGACCGTGTGCACTCAAGTCACGTGTGGAAGTGCGTGAAGCTGCGTGAGGAGCTGACCGTGTGTGCTCAGGAAGTCACGTAGGAGTGTGTAGAGTGACGAGAGGAGCTGACCGTGTGCAATCTTGAAGTCATGTGTGAAGTGCGTGAAGCCACATAGGGAGCTGTGCTCTCAGGAAGTCACGTGTGGAAGTGTGTGGAGCCATGTGAGGAGTTGACCGTGTGCACTCAGGAAGTCACGTGTGGAAGTGCAAGGAGCTGCATAAGGAGCTGACTGTGTGCGCTCAGGAAGTCACGTGTGAAGTGCGTGGAGCGTGTGAAGAACTGACCATGTGCTCTCAGGAAGTCACGTGTGGAAGTGCGTGGAGCTGACCGTGTGCTCATGAAGTCACGTGTGGAAGTGCGTGGAGCTGACCGTGTGTGCTCACAGCAGCTGACATGGTCAGCCTCTCTGCGTCTCCACTTGCCCTCAGCGTGGTCCGGGCTCTGTCTTACTCTCTCGGCCCCGGATGTTGTCCTTTGGGTGAGCCACTGCTTCTGTAAGGGAGCCGAGTAGTCACCAGGGCCGCATTCGGGTGAATCTCCATTGTCAACAGTGGAAATGCACAGAGATTTTCGCTGGGGTGCTGGCCTCCCACAGCAGGCTGGGGATGGCAGGAGGCGACCAAGTAGCCCAGGCAGTCCTGAGGGTCTTCATTGCTTCCGTGTTACTCCCAGTCTCTACCTCTGCACAACACAAGGGCAGACCCCTCAGGGCTGAGGGGCCGCCACGGGGGCCCACGAGTCAGACTGCACGCAGGCAGGAGGCCAACCTCGAGGCCACGTGGCTGCAGAACCATTGCCCAAGCCCCTGTGTGCAGGCTTGCTGCTCCTGCTGGTGCCGAGGGAACCCCGGGAGGAAGCACCGTCACCGTCCAGCCTGCAATGCCGCTCCACTCAGATCAGACCACAGCGGCCTCAGCCCCTTCCCTGCCACGCCTGGCCGAGCCACCAGCACCCTCAGCGGCCCCCGCCCTGCGCCCACTCCCCAGGCAGCAGCCAGCTTCAGCTGGGATGGATGAACCTATGAGCGGGACTGGATAAGGTGATGCCACGGCCCTGCCCCACACCCTTCCGGGGCTTCCTGCTGTCAGTGTAAGTTCCTCCCGTGGTCCTGGAAGCGCACGTGGGCTGGCCATCTGCCTGCATCCCTACTCCTGGCTCCTTGTACCTCAGCGTTGTGCTCACGTGGAGCAAGATGTCCTCACGGTGCCGACTTCAGTCCCCACCTGAGTCCTGGTCCCCACACAGCGGCAGTGATAAGCAGTGTCGTCGGGCCAGGTCACGACCCACGGAACTGGCCCCAAGTGACGCAGATGGTTCAGAGCCCCCGGCATCCTGGAAAGAATGTGTAACTGGCAATGTGAAGTATTGAAAATAAAACTTAATCAGGGCCAGCACTGTGGTGTAGTGGGTACAGCTGCCGCCTGCAGTACCAGCATCCCATATGGGCTCCGGTTCAAGTCTAGCTGCTCCACTCCCGATCCAGCTCTCTGCTGTGGCCTGGGGAAGCAGTAGAAGATGGCCCAAGTCCTTGGGCCCCTGCACCCGCGTGGGACACCCGGAAGAAGCTCCTGGCTCCTGGCTTTGAATTGTCACAGCTCCAGCCGTTGCAGCCATTTGGGGGAGTGAACCAGCAGATGGAAGACCTCTCTCTCTGTGTCTCTGCCTTTGCCTCTCTGCCTCTCTGATCTCTGCCTTTCAAATAAATAAGTAAATCTGTAAAAAAAATTAATTGTACTATGGTCAAGACTCCTTCTGAAATCATGTGACAGGCTCTGCAGGGGTCAGCACAGCCCCAGACTCTCCCACAGATGGGGTGCAAATAACCTTGGTGATACTGGTGCCCTCTGGTGCAGACCCGCCCTGGCCCTGCGCACCCTGGGACCCCTGACCCGCGTGCTGACTCCGTGCGCAGCGTGGAGCGTGCAGGGCGTCTCTGGCCTGACAGCCTCCTTCCCGCGAGCCAAGCTCAGAGCGCAGCAGGGTCCCAGCGGGGAGAGACCAGGGAAGCTGAAGGAAAAATGGATTTGCGGCTGCAGCGGGGAGAACCAGGAGCAGACACACAGCCCCAGTCCTCGAGCCACTTCTTCACCAGACGTAAGGCGCGAACCTCAGCCGGCGCCGAGTGCTGCTCTACAGAACTTTCGCAGGCGTGCAATGTCAAAGGAAACGCATCTGGAGTGGGCCTGTGGGGCAGCAGGTTAGGCCACCCCTGGTGTGGGAGCTTCCCGCCTTGGCCCCTGGGAAGCAGCAGGTGATGGCTCAACTGTGCCGGTTCCCGCCACTCACCCAGGAGACACTGGTGGAGCTCCTGGCTCCTGACTTCAGCCTGGCCTAGCCCTGGTGTTGCAGGCATTTGGGAAGTGAACCAACAAATGGAAGATTTGTCTCTGTCTGCCTGTCTTGCACCCTACCTTTCACATAAATAAATACTTAAGAATAAAGTTGGTGTGCCGGTGCTGTGGCACAGTAGGTTAAGCCTCCACCTGTGGTGCTGGCATCCCATATGGGCACTGGTTCGAGTCCCGGCTGCTCCTCTTGTGATCCAGCTCCCTGCCATGGCCTGGGAAAGCAGCGGAAGACGGCCCAAGTGCTAAGAGAGATCTTAGCTGATCTCATCATGCTGCCCCCAGAGTGATGGACGGCCAATGGCCTTACTTATGGTAAACACCTTTAATGCATCACATTGTATATCTTACACACATGCCATTCTTACTTGTCAAACCTGTGTCGATAAAGCACGGAAAAAAAATCCTTGGCTGATGTTTTTTCCTCCTTATTGCAAGCAGTGGAAGTGGGTAGCTGGCAGCCGGCCACAGCCAGGCCCATAAAGGAATCCCAGTGCTGAACGCAATGCAATTTCAGGAGATGGTAGACGTGAGGAAGTGTGCAGGTTAAAGTGGTCTACACAAATTAATCTCCTCTAACAGCCTTTCAACACATTGCACACTAATGTTTACAGAATGCTGTTGAGGCAAGTGTAGCAACTGAATGAGCCACGCAAGGCTCTTACACGAAAAGACCAAGAGATCCTCGGATGGAATCCAAGGGAGCCCTCCGTGTTCTGCTATCCCAGCAACGCCCACGTGGGCTCAGGCCACGGAGCCCCCCTCACCGCCCGCCGCCTGCGCTGCGGCCAGAGCTGAGCGGCGACAGCCAGGTCCAGTACCTCCTCCTCGCTGCTACTGGACCAAGGCCGAACTCATCAGCTAACATGATTACACTCAGAAATAGCTGACCTGAAACAGCGAGCCGATCATCGACCCAGTGCCTAAGGAGGATGCTTCCAGGCAGGAGCTAGGCCAGCGGGAGGCCCCCGGAGCTCGGGGGGGTGGGGCACAGGAAGAGTGGCCAGCAGGAGCCCAGTCGTGCAAGGACGCCCGGGTGGCCAGGCCAGGAGCAGGGCAGGCGGGCCCCGTGCTCTCTCCTGCACCTCGAGCCTCCTGCCGAGGTCTGTTCCTCGTGAGTCCACACCAGCCACTCCGGAGAGAAACCAGGCGGCAGGGTCGGTCCTCCACCCCAGAGCAAGGCAGGAAGACTGGAGTGGGGGCTACGCGCCGGGGAAGGGGCCCGACCAGGGGAGACTCGGTATCTTAGAGGGGCAGACAGATCTTCCAGCCGCTGGTTCACCCCCCAGATGCCTGCAACAGCAGGAGGTGGGCCAGGCCAGAGTGGGAGCCATTCAGGATGGCTCAGCCGAATCCCACAGATGCTGTGCCTTCCTCTCCAGAAATTCATCACTCGAAGTCCTGGCGGCTGGCGGCCTGAGGCTCAGGTGACGGCCGGCTCAGCTCTGCTGAGGAGCCGGCTTCCCACGGATGTGCAGCCAGCCTCTGCCTGTGCCCGGTGGATGAGGGCGGGGAGAGGTAGAGAGGGAAGAGGGAGTATTTTTAACAGAACGCTAACGCCATCAGCCGAGCCCCATCCTTTTGAGCCCCCTCAGCCTTGCTTGCCTTCCTGCAGGCCCCCGTCCAAGTGTGGTCACCCTGGGGGTAGGGCTGCACCGTAAGGATTGGCTGGGGATGAGTGTGAGTGTGCGCATTGAAGAATTAAATCCCTATCACTGAGGAGTGAGAGGCGGCCACTGCAGCTCCCACTGACCCCGGGTCAAGTCCTCTCCCTGTCCCATCTGCCTCGCAAGGCTCCAGGCGACATCTAGGACGAGCAGGTGTGCAGGACCTCGGCCAATCCCCGCCCTGCCCTTGCTCAGCACCTGCCCTCTGGCAGCTGAGCCCCCGGCAGGCCCAGCCACACACAGGACGCACCCCGCCCGCTGTTCCCCGGCCTGTGCAAGAAGCCCGACGAGGAAAGTAGAGATGCCCGCTTCACAAATCCTCGCTAAACAGAAGGAGGCAGCGTGACGTGGAGGGAGACGGGCCTCCTGATCATCCGCAGCCAATCACGCAGGCGCCATCGCCTCGCTTCCCCGTCAGCCCCAGTCTGCAGGTTCAGAGAGAAGGCGGCTCACGTGCGCCACCAGATGTTGGACGCATCCTGCCAGCTGTGTAAGAGGCCAGGAGCAACCAGCGCCGCAGCTCACTAGGCTAATCTTCCACCTTGTGGCGCTGGCACACCGGGTTCTAGTCCCGGTCAGGGCGCCGGATTCTGTCCCGGTTGCCCCTCTTCCAGGCCAGCTCTCTGCTGTGGCCCAGGAGGGCAGTGGAGGATGGCCCAAGTGCTTGGGCCCTGCACCCCATGGGAGACCAGGAGAAGCACCTGGCTCCTGGCTTCGGATCAGCGCGGTGTGTGCTGCGGCGGCCACTGAAGGGTGAACCAACGGTAAAGGAAGACCTTTCTCTCTGTCTCTCTCTCACTGTCCACTCTGCCTGTCAAAAAAAAAAAAAAAGAGGCCAGGAGCAGCAGCAGGGCGCAGGGCAACACACATTCAACAGGCGGCTTTGGCGAACGTCAAGTGACAGACGAAACATCGAGTCGTGCTCGCTGGGTCTCCCCCAGCAGACCACGGGTCTGACAGGTGTGGGGGGGACCCACTCAGGGCCTGGCCCCATGTGTGGAGGAGAAGCAGGGTGCTCTTCTGGGCACGGGCACCAACCCTCCCACGGCACGGCCACTTTGCCCCCAAAGGGTTAGAGCGCCTGCTTGACTCATTGCCCCGTTCCTGCAGCGTCTGCCGCTCGGAGCAGTCGACACCTGCACAGCGTCTGGTGTTCTCCATCCTGACCACAGGAAATCCGTCCCCCTTTCCATGCCACCTCTGGTAGCGGCTACTTGCAGTATGAAGCTCTTTCCTCCAAGGCGGGCTCAGGAAAGCCAGTGCTTCCCTCCTTCCCTGGGCTCAGGTGCCGCCCGGGCAGACCGGCCAGAAGGTTGCATTAGCTTGTCCTGGCTTAGCCGGAACACTTTGCTGTTGGGAACCGAGGTCCAATGACGTCACTGCTCCAGTGTGCTTCCCAGGCCACCACTGGGGAGCGGGCAGGCTCTTAGGTGCACTGTTTGCAACAGCAAACTGAGCTTACCAGGGCCGCCACACGCAGAATCTGTCGTGATAAGACCATTTTTTTTTCCATTTCTTAATTTTATTTAAGGAAGACGAACTTCATGCATTTCATATATACAAATTTGGGCACACGGATTCTTCCCAGCCTACCTCCCTCCCGCCCACGCTGCCACCCTTCCTCCTCCTCTCTCCCATTTCCATTCTTATTTTTTGCGAAGATCTATTTGCAGTTAATTTTATACTCATAAGATTAACCCTCCACTAACTAGAGTTCAGGATTCGTATGCAGAAAAAAGAAAACAAAAACAAACGAACAAAAAAATTGTTCCTCAACAGTCAAGACTAGGGCTGTTCAAGACTATTGTGTGCTTAGTACTTGGATGGGAGACAAGACCCATTTGAGATTTCAGTTTGCTGTGTTTGGTGTGTTGTGGCTGAGTACTTAGAGCTAAATGTTAGGCTTCCCGGTTATCTTAGCTCAAAGTCTACTTAACTGGAACTTCTAGGATTCTTCTTTACCTTGAAAGTGTCTGCCAAGCAAAGCACATAAGCAAAGCTGGACTTGGACGTTAGCTACGCTTGCATGTGAATACCGCCGCTGCCATATAGTTGTTCTTTGGCCTCTCCATGCCTCAGTTTTCCCATCTGTGAAATGGGACGACCACAGCTGCTTGACCTGTTATTATGAGGGTTTGATTAGGTTAGATTAGACCAGAAGTTCTTGAGCCTGACTGCACATTGGAGTTACCTGGTGCGCCCCAAAAACTGCTGATGGCCAGATCCCACCACAGAGGTGCTACCACAAAGTAGAACTGGCAACAGCCTGGACAGGAAGAGTTCAGAGACTCCCCGGTGATCCTCACGTGGAGCTAAGATGACAGCCGGAGGATTCGGTACTGCAAGGAAGGCAGGCTGCTAAGTCACTGGCTTTAGGTCAAGCTGGCCTGCAGAGCTGGTTCCAGCAGGTGGCGGGCTCGGGCCTCTGCTTGGCCGTGGGGCGGAGGCTCGGCGCGGTGGCTATGGTTCTGGCTGCGCTTGGCCGTGGGGCGGAGGTTCGGCGTGCTGGCTAAGGGTTCTGGCTGCGCTTGGCTGTGGGGCGGAGGCTCGGCGCGGTGGCGAAGGGTTCTGGCTGCGCTTGGCCGTGGGGCGGAGGCTCGGCACGGTGGCTAAGATGCTGCTGGGATGCCTCAAGTCCATATCAGGTGCCTGGCTTGACTCTCGGTGACTCCTCTTCCTATGCAGCTTCCTGCCGATGTGTACCCCGGGAGCAGCCGACGATGGCTGCCACCCACTCGGGAGATGTGGATCAAGTCCCTGGCTCCTGGCCTTGGCCTGGCTCAGCCCTAGTCCTAGAAGGCATCAGGGGGAGGGAACCAGCAGGTGGAAGATCCTTTTCCTTTGTTTTTCTGTATCTGCCTCTCTGCTTTCCAAACGCCAGGAACACAGAGAAATTCAAAAGAACCGTACAAAGGGAAGGGTAAGGTGACCACAACCACCGTGTAAATAATCGGACGAGAGGCCAAAATCCAGGGACATCCCTCTAATGAATACGCTTCTTTTCCGAGGGGCTCCTTTGAGGATCCTGAATGCATTTTATGTGCATTGAAAGACTGAACAAATAAACGCACACTGTAAACAAAGGGCCCAGGCTGCTGCGTCTTCTGAGGTCATAGCAAATCCAGAGTGACTCCGACTCCGGCTGCCGTAAGGCACAGGGACTAGAAAGGCACCCGGCTCGGCGTGAGCGCGTCTGAGTGCCTCTGCTTCTCACCCGTTCTCTCTGGGGACGCCGGGATGCAGTAGCACTCAGCGTCCCGCGTCCAGGAGGCAGCCTCCCAGAAGTTGCGGGTGGGTTCCCACCCCGAGCCGGGGGGACGTGGAAAACATTGGTTGACAGCTTCACCGGCACGCAAATGGCCAGAATAAGCATGCGGAAGCGGACTGGGCCGTGGGTGCAGGGTGATCCCAGCTACGCCCAGCTCACAAGGCGGTTCTCCTGAGACCATGCCCCGTGGCAGGGGACACCTTTTAGACGCAACCAGAATTCACACTCAACTCTTGCAAGAAAGTAGCCTCAGAGAAGGAGAGTGCGAGGCCATCTCTGCGTTTCTGGTCTTGGCCAAGTGCAGCAGGGATGAGGTGACCCCGAGAGTCTCCCCCTGGCCGGCAAGAAGCCAATCGGGAAAGTGTTCCTCAAGACAGCGCTTGGGACGGCTGCATCCCGATCAGACTGCCCGCGTCCTAGTCCCTGCCCAGCCTCATGCGATCGGGGGCCCCGGGGGCAGCAGGGTGTTCCAGTGGTTGGGTCCCTGGCACCCACATGGAAGGGTTGAGTTCCCAGCTCTCAGTGTGGCCTGGCCCAGCCCTAACTGCTGCGGGGGTTTGGGGAGTGAATCAGCAGGTGAGACTTCTCTCCACCCACCATCCATCCATGCTCTCTCTCCCTCTCGCTCTCTCTGACTCACGGTGTTTGGGGATGAATCAGCAGGTGAGACTTCTCTCCACCCGCCCACGCTCTCTCTCCCTCTCGCTCTCTCTCTCCGACTCGCGGTGTTTGGGGAGTGAATCAGCAGGTGAGACTTGTCTCCACCCACCCATCCACGCTCTCTCTCCCTCTCACTCTCTCTGACTCGTGGGTGAGAGTCTCTCCACCCACCCACCATCTCTCTCCCTCTCGCTCTCTGACTCGCGGGGGTTTGGGGAGTGAATCAGCAGGTGAGTCTCTCCACCCGCCCACCCACGCTCTCTCTCCCTCTCTCTCTCTCCGACTTGCGGGTGTTTGGGGATGAATCAGTAGGTGAGACTTCTCTCCACCCGCCCACCCACGCTCTCTCTCCCTCTCGCTCTCTCCCACTCGCGGGTAAAAGGAACAATGAAATGCTTTGAAGCGGATCAGGAAGCGCTTGCACAGGGTGACGCTGGCGCGGAGTCGCTTCCAAGTTCGGACCCGGCAGGCGGCGCCGGGATCGCGCTCCCCCAGGCCGGCGGAGCCGCGTGCTGCCCGGCTGCCCTGCACAGCGTGGTCCGCGCGCGTCCGGGCGTTCGGCGGAGTCTGCACACTACGCCGTGCGCGGGCCCGCTTCCCGGGGACGCAGAGCCTGCCCACGCCGCAGCGACCGCTTCCCCCCAGCCTGCGGACGCAGTTCTAGCAGACGGAATCGCTGTCGCCTCCATCTTAAAAGGAGGCACATTAAAACCCAGACTGTCCACACGATCGTGCCTGAGCCACCCCACGTGTTCAGCCTTTCGCCTCAGAAAAATAATTCAGGGGAAACAACAAGCAGAAGGAATCTGCGACGCAGCTGCGCCTCCGGCTTAGCTCCGCTGCTGCGCCGCGCCCCTCAGGAGAGGCGGGCAGACGAGCGGCAGGGGAGACCAGGCGCGCATCGGCAGCATCGCATCTCCCGCCATCTCTCGGCGCGCTTCCCCTGACGTTTAAATGAGACCGTTTTTATTTAGAATAGTTCACAGCACTGGCACCTCGAAGAGGCGGTAAAGCATATATCACCCTAAAAGGGAGGAAGCACGTTTGATTCAAAGCTTGAGGAGGAAGGAGCTGCAGCCATGAATTCACAAACTGTTAGCTGCGGGCAGAGCAGACCTGAGCTGGGGCAGCCTGCGGAGTCTGACAGAAGGCGAGCACACGTGACTTCCGGGTCAGAGGGCAGGTGGGCCACACGTGACTTCCGACTTCCAGGTAAGAGGGCTGGCGAGCGACATGTGACTTCTGGGTCAGAGGGCAGGCGGGCAACACGTGACTTCCGGGTCAGAGGGCAGGTGGGCCACACGTGACTTCCGACTTCCAGGTCAGAGGGCTGGCGAGCGACATGTGACTTTCAGGTCAGAGGGCAGGCGGGCCACACATGACTTCCGGGTCAGAGGGCAGGCGGGGGACACGTGACTTCCGGTCTGAGGGCAGTGGGTGGGCATTCCCTCGGGACAGACAGGCGGGGTGCACCCGGAGTTGAATGCGTTCCCCTCCAATCTGGATGAGGGGATTAAGCTTTGTTGTATTCCGCACCCATCATTTCCAAATCCGCAAATGGTTGAGGGGCTTAGATTGACTTCCGAGTTTCTCTCCACTTCACTGGGGCAGGCGGTGGCCGACCGTGGGAGGGACGCGTGTCACCTGCATTTGGACCTGGGCGTTCGGCTGCTAATTTTCATAACTGCTTCAAATGCCTTTTAATTTCCTTTTCTTTTTTCTCAATGGCTTTATTATGTTTCTTTATAGTCAATTTTCGTTACCCATTCTCACTTTTTAAAATATTCATTTGTTTATTTGAGAGGCAGAATCACACACACACACACGGATGTCTTTCAACCACTGATCGTTCCCCAAGTGGCCACAAAGGGTGGGGCGGGGCCAGGCCAAAGCCGGGAGCCTGGACCTCCATCTGGACCGCCCAGGTGGGTGCAGGGGCCCGTGCACTCGGGCCGTCTGCCACCGCCTTCCCAGGCCGTCAGCACAGAGCTGGGCCAGAACAGCTGGACTCCAGCTGGGGCTCACGTGGTACCAGCGAGGACGGTGGTGGCGTAACCTGCTGCACCATACACTTGCCTGTTTCTGCGTCTTGACTGACACGCATTGTGGCTGGATTACAAGGTGTACAGAATTCTGGGTATTTAATTTTTTGTTGTTTTACTCCTTTATTTGTGTTTACTTGAAAGACAGAGGGGTGGGTGGAGATCTCATCGACCGGCTCACTCCTGAAATGCCTGCAGCAGCCGCGGCGTGACTATGCCGGGACCGGGAGCCGGGCACTCCCTCTGGGTCTCCCGGGAGGGTGGAGAGGAGCCGAGTCCTGAGCCACACCTGCTGCCTCCCAGGGCGCACGTTAGCAGGAAGCTGGATCAGAAGCGGAGCCAGGACCCAGACCCGGGAACTCCAATAGAGAGGCCGCTGTCCCAGGCGGCAGGGCCAGGACACCCACCCTCATGCATGACCGCCCTGGAAACCGGAGCTGCGTCCTCCGCAGGTACTTTATGCTCAAGACCTGAAAGCGGTCCTGGAAATGCATAATTAGTGATGCAAACGAAGCCGTGATGTGGAGCGTTTAACTCCAGCCTCTGCTTCACACAGGAGAGAGAAAAGGGCAGAGAGAGCCAAGATGTTCCTCACTCTCCCAAGATATTCCTCACTCTCCCAAGATGTTCCTCACTCTCCCTAGCGAAGGGAAACCTGCAGCTTTGGTGACTGGGAGGTGGGAGGATGAAGTGCCCCGACGTTTATGAATCGCCAGCCAAGGTCAGGAGCCGTGGGGGACATTCCGGGCTTTAGGTCCACTGATGGACCTGATAGACAGGTGTGTGTGCCCGTCTTCAGGGTCCCCCGGCGCCTCGTTTTGCTGTGTCTACAACACCGTGGTGGGCTGCATTACCGACCTGTTGCCGTGGGGTGGCCCCAAGTTACCTGGCCTGGCGTACTTTGGCCCACAGACAGAGATACAAGCATCAGCGCTGCTCCCCCCGCCCCACCCCCAGCCTGAGGTTTTCGTGGCCGTCCCAACTGTTCCCCAGTACCCTCCCATCTCCTTGAACTGAGTTGGGCTGGCCCGCTGGTCCAGGGAACGCTGCGGGCCATAGGGGCTGCAGCCACCTCCAGCGGAAGTGCAGCCTAGACCGCTGGAGCCAGAGACGCTTGAGGGTAATCAACTTAATGTGTTTTTAGTTTGAAAGAATCACAAAGGATCACACAGGTTGTAGGTATACCACAAGGAACCTCCCCCTGAGCCCAATGACAATAAATTGCCAATTTGCCGTCTAGTCACTTGAGTGTGTATTTCCTACGATTAGAAAAAAACCTGCGCAGCTTCCAGGTGATGACCAACATCAGGACATTCGGGGCCAGCGTGTGGCACAGCGGGGTAAGCCCTCGCCTGAGCTCCCAGCATCCCCAGCGAGTGCAGGTTTGGGTCTGGCTGCTCCCCGTCTGATCCAGCTCCCTGCCGACGTTCCTGGGAAAGCAGAGGAAGATGGCGCAAGTGCTTGGGCCTCTGCCACCCATGTGGGAGACCCGGATGGAGTTCTGGGCTCCTGGCTTCCACCTGGGCCAGCCCTGGTCTTTGTGCCCACTTGGGGAGTAAACCAGCAGGTGGAAGATTCCCTCTCTCTCCCTGTCTATAACTCTGCCCTTCAAATAAATTTAATTAATTAATTAAAAGCAAACTCAGGATGCTTGCTCTGGTTTGCTATTGATATTAAACAGTTAAACCCCGTTCAGCTGTCAGAGTCCCCTAATGATGTCCTTTTGTGCAGACTCCAATCCTGCATTGGGGCAGGGGGGCCATGTGAAGCCCCTGGCCAGCGCCCACCCAGCGTGCACGCCCTGTGCAGTCACTGCTTGTGTCGCCCGTAACGCTCTGCACATGACCTCAGACAGCCGTGAGCCCACAGGTTTCCTGATAGTTCCTGTGTGTCTTAAAGTGATTCATTAGACATTTCTGAAAGCAAACAGCTAAATTACAAGTTTGATTCTCTAAATAGTCTCCTGTGACTTATTTATTCTGCGCTGACACTGTAGGATGTTTCTGATTAAATAAATTTCCCATTGAAACAAAAGTATTAGTCATGCTCCTCAATATTTTTGATTTATGCAACAGAAATAAATGTCAGCATGTTAGATCACATTCCTCTCAGCTATTCAATAGGAAAATACTCCTTTTCCAGGTAAATTAACTAAGCTCATTTAATTTTTATCGCATTTTTACAAGTTCATGTGTAAGAAAATAAACTTAAGCACTACAAGACAATATATTTGATGGACTGAAATAAGAAAAACAAAAGGCTTTCAGGTTTGAAGCCATGCGTAAACCATCTTATAATTCAGCAAATTATTCGTCTTTAATTGCTTGGAGTGTTGACTCTGGGGGGCCACATTAGTGACACACACGCTGTGTCTTCCGAAGTCCTGACCGCTCCTGTGCACGGCTGCCTGTCCGCCTTCCCAGTTTCACTAAGAATTTATCAGCTTCCTCCCTCCCCCACCTCCCCTCCCCCTTCCCTCCACCTCCCTCCCCTTCCCCCCTCCCTCTTTCTAACAAATAATAAATTAACCAACTGTAAAACAGTGTAAGTAACCCGCTCTCTAGCAGGACAAGGGGATGGGGTGTGAGACAAGGGCTGCTGTTTGGAGAAGGGTTGTCGGGGGGCCTGGACGCTGGCGGTGAAGAGGAGGAAGAGGACGACGATGCTGGCAGCAGGCGGAGCCACTCCCATTACTGCCACAGCTGTGCTCATCTCTCCTTATGCCTGGTCCAAGCCTCAGAGGCACCTGAGAAACAGGTTCCTTACTACTACTTTTTTTTTTTGTCAGGCAGAGTTAGTGAGAGACAGAGACAGAGAGAAAGGTCTTCCTTTCATTGGTTCATCCCCCAAATGGCTGCTACGGCGCTGAGCTGATCCAAAGCCAGGAGCCAGGTGCTTCTCCTGGTCTCCCATGGGGTGCAGGGCCCAAGCACTTGGGCCATCCTCTACTGCACTCCCTGGCCACAGCAGAGAGCTGGCCTGGAAGAGGGGCAACCAGGACAGAATCCGGCGCCCCGACCGGGGCTAGAACCCGGTGTGCCGGCGCCGCAGGCGGAGGATTAGCCTAGTGAGCCACGGTGCCAGCCTACTTCCTGTTTTAAAGGGAACACAGAAGCTAACGCTTCTGAAGTCACCCAACTAGTAAGTGCGGCTCATGCACCGATGGGTCATCCTCCCTGTCGGGAGTGGCCACGGTCACCGGCCCCAGAGAAGTGAGCTGGCTCTGGCCAGTTCTCCTTGGGGCAGAGCTAATGACCTGGGCCCTCTCTGACAGTCCCCACAGACAGACACCCTCTCAAGGGCTCCATCTTTGGGGTGCGCTTCTGCCCACCTTTGCACAGTGGTGGGTTCCACTGGGGGCCCCATGAGCACAGTCTTGCCCCGGGGTCTCTGCTGAGCTGACTTGCATGGGCTGCGCATTACGGACGGATCCAGGCTGTGCAGGTGGAAGGGATTGGCTACCTGGGGAAAGCGCATTTAAGCGAGGGCTGTGGTGGTAGCTATGGCATCGACACGGCGCTTTTTAAAGTCTGATGCCCGAGGAGGACAGAAAAAACTATCCTGCGGAATTTACAGGATGATTTCCGGAGGTCTCAGTGCCTTGTGACCGTCAGAGCCACTTCCTGCAGGTGTCTCCGGGGTGTGGGAGAAGGAGCCCGTGTACCTGTGCCGTGTTCTATGGCAACGGCAGTCGCGTGCTCCATGATTGTCTTGTGGACTTCTTGCAGTGGACGGGGCTGGACAGGACAATGTCAGTGATTGACAGATTTTTCGATCTAAGTTAGCACAGCATAGCACACGCACAGCGTAATGCATTCATCCCCTGCAGAGTCAATGTTGTATCAGATCCACGTGCAGCTCTCTATTAGCTGCCAGGTTCTAACTATCTTTGTCAGCGTCAATTCTGTCCGCACTAGCTACAAGTGTTGGAACGTTTCCTGTTCTCACCCTGCTGAAAATATTAGGTGGTTGACGAAATTCTGGGTGGTCAGGAGTCTGGGGGGGGGTGACCTGGATTTCAGGGGCAGCACGGCTTCCTCCGTCCTCCGTGCTTCCACACCCTCTGGTAGGAGAGAGGGGCCGTGCTGCCCAGGGACGGGGGCCGAGAAAGTCCGAGCCACCTCGGAGCAGTCGCATCAGATGAATGGCAGGCTCGTCTGATGGAAGCTGGCCTGCACGAGGATGGCTCCGTCCCACTGGTGCAGACGATGACCAAGGGCACGCGTGCGGGACACTGTTCTAAGGTGCGAAACTTCCAGCTGCAGATATTTTACGGAATATATAAATTCCCACCTCGGGAATAAATTTTGCCTGGAATATATTTACTCTAAGATTTCTGTCTCTGAATTCTTATTACTCGAACTGCCACTTGGATGTTCCTATCTTTTTTTTTAAGAATTATTTATTTTTATTTAAAAGTCAGAGTTACAGAGAGAGAGCAGAGGCAGAGAGAGAGAGAGAGAGAGATCATCCATCCTCTGGTTCACTCCCCAGTTGGCTGCAGCGGCCAGAGCTGCGCTGATCCGAAGCCAGGAGCTTCTTCTGGGTCTCCCACATGGGTGCAGGGGCCCAAGGACTTGGGCCATCACCCACTGCTTTCCCAGGCCACAGCAGAGAGCTGGATTAGAAGAGGCGCAGCCGGCACTAGAACCGGCGCCCATATGGGATTCTGGAGCTTCAGGCCAGGGTGTTAACCTGCTGCACCACTGCGCCAGCCCCGAGATGTTCCCACCTTCAGATGCACTTTCCCTGACCTCCCTCCCCACACCCCTACTCCTAGGCTCGCACAGCCCTGCCGCTGGACTGTGTTTGCATCACCACTTCTTTCCTGCCTCCTGCGACCACTGATGCGTTTGTCTCTGTGGTCTTGTCTTCTACACTAGGTTAGAAGCGCGCAGATCAGAAACCTGTCCACCCCCAAGTGTGGGTGTTTTCCCAGTGCCTAGAACAGCGTTAGCACATGGTCTTTGCGCAGTAAATGAACGACCTACTCACTTTCTAGAATATCCTGGGAGCAAGGATACTAAATGTCTCCTCCAAGGCCACACCTGAGGGTGGAGCCGAGACTCAGAGTAAAACCCTTTGTTCTCTCTCTCAGCTTTCTGAGATCCTGGTGGAGAAATGCATAACGTGTGTGTAAATGAGGGGGGTTATTCATCTGATTGTTGGGGTTTTAGAGACATAGACACATAAGAGAAGTACATTTTGTTTCGATTTGTTCGCACAAATTTTGCCACGTGGGATGGGAACTTCCAAGGAGGGGCCAGCGCTGTGGTGTAGCAGGTAAAGCTGCCGCTTCCAGTGCTGGCATCCCATATGAGCGCTGGTTTGAGTGCCGGCTGCTCCACTTCCGATCCAGCTCTCTGCTGTGGCCTGGGAAAGCAGTAGAAGATGGCCCAAGTGCTTGGGCCCCTGCACCCAGGTGGGAGACCCTGAGGAAGCTCCTGGCTCCTGGCTTCAGATTGGCACAGCTCTGGCCATTGCAGCCATGTGGGGAGTGAACCGGTGGATAGAAGACTCTCTCACTCTCTCTCTCTCTCTGTGCGTAACTCTGACTTTCAAATAAATCAATAAATCTTAAAAAAAAAAAAAAAGACTTCTGGCCGGCGCCGCAGCTCACTAGGCTAATCCTCCATCTGTGGCGCTGGCACCCCAGGTTCTAGTCCCGGTTGGGGCGCCAGTTCTGTCCCGGTTGCTCCTCTTCCAGTCCAGCTCTCTGCTGTGGCCCGGGAGTGCAGTGGAGGATGGCCCAAGTGCTTGGGCCCTGCACCCGCGTGGGAGACCAGGAGGAAGCGGCTGGCTCCTGGCTTCGGATAGGCACAGTGCCGGCCGTAGTGGCCACTTGGGGGGTGAACCAACGGAAGGAAGACCTTTCTCTCTGTCTCTCTCTCTCTTTCACTGTCTAACTGCCTGTCAAAAAAAAAAAAAAAAAAAAAAGACTTCTGAGGAACAAACATTTTACTTCCAGAAGAAAATTCTGAAATGCTTTTCTATCACAGATGAAATTAATAATTTAGAAACTTGTTGAAACAAAAAGGCATTTCACAGTATTGCCAATAAGAGTTACAAAATCTCATTAATGAGATACTTAGAAATTATCACAATTGTATTTCACAGTAAAACTGTTATCATTAAGTCAGAGCATATCTGTATTATTTAGGAAAATCCGTAATTATACTGCACCCTGGAAGCATTGCTAATTTTTTTTTTTTAAGATTTATTTATTTATTTGGAAGTCAGAGTTACAGAGAGAGAGGGAGAGACAGATCTTCCATCTGCTGCTTCACTCCCCAAATGGCCCCAGTGACTGGGAGGGGCCAGGCTGGAGCCAGGAGCCAGGAGCTTCTTCTGGTCTCCCACCACAAGGGTGCAGGGCCCAGGCGCTTGGGCCATCTTCTGCTGCTTTCCCAGGTGCACTAGCAGGGAGCCGGATTGGAAGTCAAGCAGCCAGGACATGAACTGGCTCCTATATGGGGTGTTGGCATTGTAGCCGGCGGCTTTGCCTGCTACACCACAACGCCGGCCCCTAATTTGGTGCCTGGAGAGCCATGAGACTCTTGTAGTCTTTTTAAGAGCTGAAGTTGATACTCATAGCCCAGCACCAGGCTCGGGGCAGAAACCCTGTCCAGTGAGAAAGGCCAGGCAGGCAGGCAGTGTCTGACGCTCTTAGGAACAATGCCATTCACTCAACAGAGACGTGGCCCACATATGACATCACAGAACACGGATGTTACAAAGAATCCAAGAACAGACTCAGAACCACAGCAGCATCACAGACTACGGTGCCCAGGGGTTAAACAGCGCTCTTTCCTGCAGCCAAACCCCAGGAGGGCGAATCTCGCTCCTCACCCGACTCAACACTAAAGAGGAAGAAGCCGTGGCCCAGGGTCCAGAAGAGAAGCTCTGGTCAGAGCCGTCCCGTGACCTCTGTTCTTGCTTCTGCCGAGAATTCCCAATGCCCAGTATCCCGTGGAGACCTCGCCCGCGGCGGGAAGCAGTTCTGCTGGTTTGTGCTTGCTGGGATTTGCTGTTGCCACTGGGACAGCCTTTCGGGGAACGGCATCGAGACCAGAGTTGACGGAAACGAGTGGGCTTGCAGTCACCACCTCGTCATTGGACTTAACGCAGGTCCTGGCCGAAAATCTCCCTTTTCAACAAGGAACAGCGGGGATGCCAGCGGATCTGCCTACATGGGAGTGGATCTTTCTCTTCCTGGTTTTTCTTACAAAGACACAGTCACGAGTTTCCCAGGGCGAGGCCATCACAGTTATGTGCAGGGAAAGTGCTTTTGTAAATAGGCTCGGATGGGAGGAGGCGCATGTAGAAACAGTCAAGAATGTACCCATCGTGAAATGCCTCTTGTCCCCCCGCCCCCGGCCGGCCGCGTCCCAGCCCCGACGAGGGGACGCAGGGACTCAAGTGCAGCGTGGGGTGTCCGGCCATTGTCACAGATATTAACAGACTCAACCACTGTTTGCTAACAAAACCCACTTATTACCCAAGTAGGCTCGAGACGACTGGAGCTGGCAGTCAGAATCTTCACTCAGCTCCTCCCAAGACTTTGATTACTTTGGCCACGCTTAATTCTTGCCCAACTGTGTTTGACAGGCGAGATGTAACGAGGTGAGCATTTCAGTCCTGCAGGGCATCACAGAGCCCCGCCTCGCGCCGGCTGGGCAGGTCACTCGCATGGGGTCACACTGCAGTCCGGCTGAGGGGCAGGCAGCTCAGTGGCTTGGCTTTGTTTGTGTTTGTTTTCCTGGGGCCAGGATTCAGCCCGGGCTCCCATGTTACATCCAGTTTTTACGTCTTCAGGGTCCCCACTGGTCCAGGATGGTTCCTCACTGGGTATCTCTCTTACAACCCCCTTAAAACGTTTCAGGGAGCTCCCTGCAGTCGTTTTACGGAACGTCTCGGAGTCTCGTTTGGCAGGCGCCCTCCCCGTGGTGGACTTGGAGCCCACGTTGCTGGCGAGCCTGACGCGGAGGTGATGTGGTGTGCAGCACGGTGTCATGCGGGAGGCACCGGACTCCACCCCAACTCACGACCGGTGGTGCCGTCCGCGCTGCTGCAGCCAATGTGACAGCTTCCTGCCTGCTGCACCGTGAGGTCACAAGTTCCCCCTGTGGTAAGGTTCTTGGGGGAGAGATTCTTTGAGACTATGGTCAGGTATTGTAGAAAGTCAGTTACTGGGGCCGACGCTGTGGTGTAACGGGTAAAGTTGCCAGCTGCAGTGCCGCCATCCCATAAAGGCCCTGACTGCTCCATGTACGATCCAGCTCTCTGCTATGGCCCAAGTCCATGGGCCCCTGAACCTGCGTGAGAGACCTGGAGGAAGCTCCTGGCTCCTGGCTTCAGATCAGTTCAGCTCTGGCCATTGCAGCCATCTGGGGAGTGAACCAGCAGATGGAAGACCTCTCTCTCTCTCTGCCTCTTTCTCAGTAACTCTGCCTTCCAAACAAATAAATAAATCATTATAAAAAGTCAGGGTTTTTTTGGAGTTTCAGATTCACAATACATAGACATGCTTATGCACATGCACATACACGCAGTTACACACATGTACACGCATACACACATGTGCATACTTAGGCATGCACGTGCAAACACACCAGAGTGACGGCTTTTGCTCTCCTTCCTCCCTTTGTACAGGTCCGCTGTCCCGCCTGGACACGTTTCTTCCGCATTAACCACGCCCCACGCATTAACCACGCCCCACGCATTAACCACGCCCCACGCATTAACCACGCCCACGCATTAACCACGCCCCACGGCGACGGCTGCCGCAGAATGCCGAGTGTAGTAAATAGGAATGCTCTGTAAACTTCAAAATCGCAGAAATATCAGCTTTAAACATTTCACCACATAGAAGGATGTTAAGTATGTGAGGCGATGGGTATTTAAGGCAGCCTGACAGCCATTTCACGTCGCAAAATGTATCGGAACATACAGCTCTTATTGTCAGTTACGTGTAAAGTCGACCACATTTTCAGAAGGATGAACACAGCTGCCGTGCTCATCCGCCAGCGGATCTCCCAGCCTTCGTGGACCTGAACAGCAGGACGTCCTCTCTGTGGCTGGAGCGGCTCCCGGGCAGAGTCCAGGCTGACCACGCCCTCGGTGCGCTCAGGCTGACCACGCCCTCAGTGAGTCCAGGCTGACCACACCCTCGGTGCGCTCAGGCTGACCATGCCCTCGGTGAGTCCAGGCTGACCACGCCCTCGGTGAGTCCAGGCTGACCACGCCCTCGGTGTGTTCAGGCTGACCACGCCCTCGGTGAGTCCAGGCTGACCACGCCCTCAGTGAGTCCAGGCTGACCACGCCCTCGGTGAGTCCAGGCTGACCAAGCCCTCGGTGAGTCCAGGCTGACCACGCCCTCGGTGAGTCCAGGCTGACCAAGCCCTCGGTGAGTCCAGGCTGACCACGCCCTGGGTGAGTCCAGGCTGACCACGCCCTGGGTGAGTCCAGGCTGACCACGCCCTCGGTGCGCTCTCCAGCTTTCCCTGCTGCACGGCCCTCGGGTCACGGTGTCTCCAGGAGAACTCTGCCGCCTCTCCGCGCAGGAGCAGCCCTCGGGTGTCGGCAGGTGGCGTCTGGGACCCTCTTCTGTGCGAGTTGGATCAGGACCTCCTCGCAGGACACCCCCCCCCCCGCTGTTGCCTGGGCTCCAGGTTCCTTGAGCGTCTTAGGTTTGGGGTTTGCCGTCTTTGTTTATCCGAGTTGGGAAATCCCTGGACATGGCTCTTTCATACACCCACTTACCCCTCCCTCTGGGACTCTGTAGCCTCGAACCCGTGACACGCAGACGCCTCCCACGCAGGCGGAGGCAGGCTGGGCCCATGTGAGCAGACTTCTGGCTTCTCAGAAGCTTTCTCAGAGGGAGTGAGAAGTGGGCTGCAGTTTAGGGAATGAGTGAAGACTCCGCTGTGTAGAGAGGAAAGTGTGTGTGTGTGTACACGGATCCGTGCGTGTACACACAGATGCCTTACACGTGTGTGCACACACATGCCTTACACGTATGTGTACACACATGCATCACACACGTGCACACATGCATCACACATGTGTGCACATGCATGCCTTACACGTGTGTACCCACATGCCTTACACATGTGTGCACGCATGTATTGCATGTGTGCACACACGCCTTACATGTGCGTACACACGTGCATTACACATGTGCACACACATGCCTTGCATGTGTGTGCATACGCATGCCTTACATGTGTGTGTGTACACACACAAGCCTTACACAAGGGAGAACAGTTCCATACAAAACACAAGATGAATGAGCTGAGACGTTAACGAGGACACGACAGGACGTGACGGTTTCTGGCTCCTGAAGCGTGTTTTCCTGGGGTGTAAATCAGCAGATTATGTGCGACTGAAATATTCTCTCTCCTGAGCGCTCAGCAGGGTGTTTCCTGTAAGAGACTCCGGGCTGAAGATGCTGCATGAAGAGTGAGCAGTGGGCGCCCACGCTCGGGGCTGGTGCTGGGCCACTGCGCCCCTCACCCGGGACGGCCTGGAGGGACACGCAAGCCAGACGCTCCCACTGCGCTTTCTGCCAGTGCGTTGTGGGTTTTTTTTCTGCTTCTTTGCACAACAGCTGCTATGAACTCACAATGAGGAGCCGAGATTGGAGAGAACAGATGCGACAACTTCGTTGAGCTTTTCTTGTGGCTTTATTTTAGACGCCAGCCCCACCCTGGGCTCCTCCCCACCACCTCCTCTTGCCGCTGTCTTCATTCTTAGCACCCGTGGGATGCGTCTCAGTTGAGGCTAAAATCTCCTTGTAGTACAGGAAAGGGGGCTGCAGGGCTGGCTCTGGTCAGCTCCCCAGACTCACAGGCAGAGGACTGAGAGGCCAGGCCCCAAGGGTGGGCGGTGACTTCTGCTGGGGCTGGCGCTCTTCCTACGATGAGCGATTGGGTAAAACCATGAAACAGGAGCTCCCAGGGAAACGCGACGGCCGTCCACTGGGGTGAACAGGGTCTGGGCTGGGCGGGCCTGCTTCTGGAGTTTGATGTCAATCATCACACAAAGCACACGTTTCTTTTTATTTATTTTTTTTAAAGGCAGAGTTAGACTGAGAGAGAGAGACAGAGAGAAAGATCTTCCTTCCGTTGGTTCACCCCCCAAATGGCCGCCACGGCTGGCGCGCTGTGCTGAACCAAAGCCTGGAGCCAGGTGTAGGACCCAAGCACTTGGGCCATCCTCCACTGTACTCCCTGGCCACAGCAGAGAGCTGGACTGGAAGAGGGGCAACCGGGACAGAATCCGGCGCCCCGACCGGGACTAGAACCCAGTGTGCCGGCGCAGGTGGAGGATTAGCCTAGTGAGCCGCGGTGCCAGCCAAGCACGTTTCTTACTTGGAGATTTATCATCATCATTAAGTGACTACAGTGCCCCCGCCCCCGAGGGCTTCCACATCCTGCCATGCACCAAGTGGTCATTCCGAATGCTGAAACACTGGATGCTCATCAATAATGAAGGCCGTAGCCACTGGGTGAGGGCCTCGGTTGGCCAGCCGTGCAGCAGGTGCCTCACAGGACACCGGGAGGTGGGGCCCACCCGCATCCTACCCATTTCACAGATTCAGGAACTGAGGCAGAGGGAGGCCAGGTGCCCAGCTCCTCCGTGATTGGCCACACACAGGTGCCTGGACTCCCACTCCACATCTGCGAGCCTCACACAGCCCTGCACTGCTACAGCCCCGAAGACGCAACACCGTCCTGGGAGAAGGAAGGCGCCCAACCAAGAGTTGAAGTTACCCAACCTCTGAGGACCGAGAAGTCGACTTGGTCTCACGCCATCTTAAATTTATGAAATTAAAAAGCAAAATGAAACCAAAAGCCCCCAGAAGCACTGCTGGGGCTCACCGGGGAGGGGGGGCATTCCACAGCCTCTCTCCTGTGCTGACAGTGGGTGGCAGGGGACGCCTCCTGGGCTCTCCCCTCACAGGCCCGGGTTCTCGGTCACTTCCTGCAGCCACAGGGGAGTGCACGGAATTCCAGAATGTTGGAATTAGCTGAGCTCCGTCTTCCAGAAAAACCTTTGCTTTCTGAGTTGAGTGTTTGCTTGCTTTCACTTACTAATAAAAAGGATGTTGCAGACTCTGCATTTCCTCCTGATTCCTGTAGAGTCGCCCTGGGACGGGGCTGGGGAGCCACAAAGCTTCCAGCCGTCTGTCTCCTGGGTCACTGGCGGGGGTGCAATCCCGAGCCACGCATTCCCTCTACAGTGAACGGCTGACGCTGACCGTGGTGGGGGAGGCATCCCGGCGGCAAGGCCTGGTGTGCCCGGGCTGAGCCCTGCTGCCTGCCACCGTGAGCCTCCAGCCCGAGGAGGCCGTGACCCCCGCACGTGGGATGCTGTCTCCGTCACCGCCCCCCAAGCCAAGTCAACGTCCTGGCAACTTTGGTTTCTCCTCTTGGGCAAGTTTTAAGCAGTAAACACCCCCTGTGTGTTTTCCTCCTGCCGTTATGGTTAACGAAAAAGATAACCACCAGAACTCGCTTCTACCTAAAAGAGGACACCTGATGGAAGGGTAGCGGGCTGTAGCCCTCGTGTCAGGCGCGGAGGACTCTGCTCCCGCCTGGAAACCCCAGCAGTGGGCGAGAAGCCCCCTGCCCGTCTGGGAAGTGATCACAGATGATCACAAATCAGCTCAGGACGCAGCCAGACCCGGAGCAAACACAGAGTGCATCCGGCCACGGCCCGTTCTTCAGGGTCTCAGACCCGTGGGCCAGCCTGGCCCCAGGAAGTCCGTTTTTTTCCCAGGCTGGGTGGAGACCCTCATAAATCACCCCACTGGGGGCGTCACTCACAACACCTGTTTCCATATGTTATTGACTGGCTTAAATTAGGTTCTCTGTTATGTTCCTAATAAGTTCATGTATGTGCGTGTCACTGGTACGTATTTACTTGCACATTTAGTAAGTTATATGTTAGGTTGCACATATACAATAAGTGCACATATTTTTGTACAGTTATTAGGTTATATATTAAGCTCCTAATAAGCTTATGTATGTGTTTATGTTGCTTCTACATATTAGCTTGCACATATATTAGGTTACGTATTTGCACATGTCAGGTTCTATATCAGGTCCCTAGTAGGTTCATATATGTGCACACATTTTAGGTTATATATTAGGTCCCTGGTAAGTTCATATGCATGCACACATCACTGCACATACATTAGGCTATCTATTAGACCATATATTAGAGTACATATTAGACTATCTATTAGAGTATCTATTAGACTATCTACTAGACTATCTATTAGAGTATCTATTAGGCTATATATTAGACTATTAGACTATCTACTAGACTATCTATTAGACTATATATTAGAATATCTGTTAGAGTATCTATTAGAGTATCTGTTAGAGAATCTATTAGAGTATCTATTGGAGTATCTACTAGACTATCTATTAGAGTATCTGTTAGACTATCTATTAGAGTATCTGTTAGAGTATCTATTTGAGTATCTGTTAGAGTATCTATTGGAGTATCAGAGTATCTATTGGAGTATCTATTAGAGTATCTATTAGACTATAAGAGTATCTGTTAGAGTATCTATTAGAGTATCTGTTAGAGTATCTATTAGAGTATCTGTTAGAGTATCTATTGGAGTATCTACTAGACTATTAGAGTATCTATTGGAGTATCTATTAGAGTATCTGTTAGAGTGTCTATTGGAGTATCTATTGGAGTATCTATTAGAGTATCTGTTAGAGAATCTACTAGACTATCTATTAGACTATGTATTAGAGTATCTGTTAGAGTATCTATTAGAGTATCTGTTAGAGTATCTATTGGAGTATCTATTAGACTATATATTAGAGTATCTGTTAGAGTATCTATTAGACTATCTGTTAGAGTATCTGTTAGAGTATCAGAGTATCTGTTAGAGTATCTATTACACTATCTATTGGAGTATCTATTGGAGTATCTATTAGAGTATCTATTGGAGTATCTATTAGAGTATCTATCGGAGTATCTATTAGGCTATTAGACTATATATTAGAGTATATATTAGACTATATATTACAGTATATATTAGACTATCTATTAGAGTAAATATTAGAGTATATATTAGGCTATATATTAGAGTATCTATTGGAGTATCTATTAGAGTATCTGTTAGAGTATCTACTGGAGTATCTATTAGAGTATCTGTTAGAGTATCTATTAGAGTATCTATTGGAGTATCTATTAGACTATCTACTAGACTATCTACTAGAGTATCTGTTAGAGTATCTACTAGACTATCAGAGTATCTGTTAGAGTATCTAATGGAGTATCTATTGGAGTATCTATCAGGCTGTATTGATGTGGGATGTGGGTGTCCCAGGCTGTGCTCTAACCAGGAGCACACCAGGAAACGTGGCTGACAAGGCCCACACCGGTGCTATGGCACAGTGGCTTAGGCTGCTGCTTGCATACCAACATCACACGTCAGAGTCCCTGCTGCTCCGCTTCCAGTCCAGCTCCCTGCCGATGCACCTGGGGAGGCAGCCAAAGATGGCCCAAGAATAGGGGCCTGCCTCCCATACAGGAGACCAAGGTGAAGTCCCTGGTTCCTGGTTTCGCCTTTGCTCAGTCCTGACTGTTGTGACCTCTCTCTCTCTCTCTTTTCCTCTTTCTCTCTGTCTCTCTCTGCCTCTCTCTGTCTCTCTGTCTCTGTCTCTTTGTCTCTCTGTCTCTCTGTCTCTCTGCCTCTATCTGTCTCTGTCTCCCTCTCTGTCTCTGTCTCCCTCTCTGTCTCTGTCTCTGTCTCTCTGTCTCTGTCTCTCTGCCTCTCTCTGTCTCCCTCTCTGTCTCTGTCTCTCTCTCTGTCTCTGTCTCTGTCTCTCTGTCTCCTTCTCTCTCGGGGTGTGGTGGGGGGTGTCTCCCTATCTCTGTTACTCTGCCTTTCAAGTAGATCTTTCTAAGGAAGGGGTGCAGGCGAGCTCTCTGGACGTGCAGATTCCCGCGCGGGAGGCCGTTAACGAGCTGCCCTCTCCCTTGCTTGCCCTGGCTGGCGGACACCCCCAGGCCTGCCCGAGTCTGTAATCTCGTCTCTCCTCCTGTACAATTGCTCACATTTCCTCACAATGAGGGTTCATTAGAATGTTTTAAATTAAGACCTTGTCTGTCTTTCCAACCCAGTGCATTAGGTCTTGGCACTCAACAGCTTTTATAATTCTTATCAGAGCATTTCAGGCAGTTTGTACATTATATTCTATTAAAACCATTCCACCCAAGGTTGTCAGAATTCAGAGATTACAGCTTCTGCGGGGTATTTTGTTGGGGCCATATTCATATATTCACTTTGTTAGCCCGCACACACATCCCATGGACCTGCATTGAACATATCATTTGCTAATGTAATTCAACACAAAGGATAAAGAGAAGGGATATTTATTTATACTACAGAATGGGTTTTGCAGGGATATTAAACAGGTAGGCAGCGTCACACCAGAGCTAACCTGTCTGCTCTCCCAATACCACAAGGTCAAGGTCAAGGTCGAATGAGGGAGGGGAAGCAGTGAGGAAAGGGGAGAGAGCAGTAGAATGGGGGACCTTCTCCTGACTGGGCGGCCCCGGTGACGCGGCCACTGCTCACACAGCCTCTCTCTTCTGACAGCAATGCAGAAGTGACTCCATAACACAGACGTGACGGCCTCCACGGCTCCTGCTTGACGTCTCCCATTGGTCAGCGTAAGGAACTGGGCTCCTGGAGGAGATTTGACTGTGCACAGGCGTAGTCGGAAGTCCCCTGTAGCACAACCCTCATCCAGCACAAACTCGAGCCACGAGTCCATGGTAACTGCTGTGGCCACTCCAGCCCTCATCCCCATCCGTGTCCAGGGCCCACTCCCGGCCCCTCCCCACTCTGCCCAGCTCCTCCAGGTGGGGCTGCTCAGAAGCCCGGCCCCTGGGCTGGCGACCATGTTTGGTCCAGGGCAGTGCAAGCCCCAAGCTACGCCAGAAAGAGCCGCCGGTGAAGTGACCAAGACAACAGGCTGGGCCCGGAGCTGCTGGCACCATCCTGCCTCCAGGAGGGAAGTGACGCCGCCCGAGGGAGGAAGACAGGAGGTGTGGCCGAGGAGGCTGCTTGGGCATCGGGCCAGCACCCCTGCCACCCAGACCGCTCAGTCTGCATGGGGAATCAGGTCCCCTCTGCGCTTGGGGTTCACAAGGGAAACACTAAACGCCAACTGGACCAAGCCCACCAGATGAGGCTCCAGCACCCACAGGGCTGTGAGCACCCAGGGCCCTGTGCACAGCTGGGAGTCAGGCAGATGCCCCCGTGGAGAGAGGCTGACCGGCTGCCTGCTCAGAGACATCCTCTCTGCCTGCCGTAGTCGGGGTGAGGTGGGTTGGAGCCAGGAGCTAGGAACCCAATCCGAGTCTCCGTGTGGCCTGCAGCACTGGTCCTTGAGCCACCACCGCCGCCACCTCCCTCTGCCTGGAGCAGGAATCTGGGACTCAGGGTGGAGCTGGGCCTGGGACCCGGGCGCTCCAATATGCAGGAACCTTCACTGGCAGCTTAACCTCCTGGGCCAAACAGCAGTTTCTGTTATGGTAGGACGCTGAGAAGGATGCCCTTCCATCTCCTAGCCGGCTCTAAATAGCTCTGAGAACACACTCCCGTTAGCAATGGGCGGTATTACGACAGACAGCCGAGGATGGTTCCAAAGGCAGATGTGGGAGCTGTTAAGAAGCCAATGACACAGCGAGACAAATGCACTCCATATTCTGGGAAATCCCAGGGCCTCTCCCCAGGCTTTGAGTGCTTGCTGAACTTGGCTGTGATGAGTCTATGTCAGGACACCACGGGCTTAGGGGAAGACTGGGCAGAGGGCACCCCTCTCCACCCCCGCACACAGCTGCCCCACGTTCTCCTCTGCTCGGGCTGTGCGTCTGTGGTAATCAGTGAACCAGTGCGGATGTGTTGTTTTGAATCAAAGCCCACACTGCTCCCAGGTCCCCTTAGTTTTACCCAGCACCGGCTGCGTCCAGGACCCCACCCAGGATCCCAGGTTACCAGCATTTCCTGTGTCTTTCTGGGTCGCTCTTGGCTGTGACAGTTTCCCAGGCTTTCCTTGTCTGGGGGCCTGGACAATTCTGAGGGGCACTGGGTGGGGATCTGCGTGAAGTTTGTCCAGTGGTTGGACTTGGGCCAGGGGCTGAAGCGCCATTCGTGTCCCACCCGGCTGAGAGGTGCTGCTGGCCTTGCTAACCCCGAGCCTGCGTGCTCCAGGCTCCTTCCACCCTCCATCCTGGGAGGCGGGAAGGAAGCCGCTCGGCACCGCCCGCACTCCAGGGACAGGAACCCGGGCCCCCTGCTCCGGGTGGAGTCTGTGCGTGGCTTTGCTGCGTGGAACACTGTCCGTTTTCTTCTACTTATTAACACAGTCAACCAAGGACCCTTGCTTATTTATTTGATAGTTCGGAGTCCAGTGTAAATACACTTCAATTTTACCAAAATGGTTCTCAACTTGGCAACTGGGAACCATCCCATCTGGGTTCTGTCCAGTTTTTTTAAAAAAGATTTATTTATCCATTTGAAAGGCAGAGCCACAGAGAGGCAGAGGTGAGAGAGAGAGAGAGAGAGAATGAGAGAGAGTGAGAGAGAGAGGTCTTCCATCCACTGGGTCACTCCCCAGATGGCTGCAAAAGCTGGAGCTGCACCAATCCAAACCCAGGAGCCAGGAGCTTCTTCCAGGTCTCCCATGTGGTGCACGGGCTCAGGAATGGGCCATCTTCCACTGCTTTCCCAGGCCACAGCAGAGAGCTGGATCAGAAGTGGAGCAGCCAGGACTTGAACCGGCACCCGCATGGGATGCCGGCACTGCAGGTGGCGGCTTTACCTGCTACGCCACAGCACCAGCCCCTGTCCAGCTTTCTTATCCCCAACAATTCAACAGTGTGTGCGTGTGTGGCTCAACCTTTGTTATCGCTGTTGCGGTCGCTATCTTGGGTTCATTTCATGTGTTTTCTGTCCTAGTCTTAGAATTCTGAGAATCAGAATTATACAAGGGTCCCCGGTTCTTTTAACTAGAAAAGGCCACTTAAGAAACAAGA
Source organism: Oryctolagus cuniculus (assembly GCF_051225735.1). Classification (NCBI taxonomy): domain Eukaryota; kingdom Metazoa; phylum Chordata; class Mammalia; order Lagomorpha; family Leporidae; genus Oryctolagus; species Oryctolagus cuniculus. The sequence goes on from NC_142887.1 coordinate 7,748,265, forward strand.
CGTGGGTGCAGGGTGTGCTCACGCCACTGGGGCATCGTTTTTGTAAACCATCTCGGCCGGCGAGGAGCATGACGTCTGTATACTAACACGCACACGCATGTACCTGAGGACCTTTTACATGTGAGCACCTGCGTCTGTACATGTCAACAGCTGAGCAATGCTGGTGTCTTCCTCTGCAAGCCACCACCCGAGGCATGGCTGGAGTCTCGGGCCTGTCTGGAAGTTCTCCCTCTGACGTGCAGTGTGGCCGCCACCATCCTCCACCACTTACTTAACCGTGCATCTCCAGTGTAGGAGGGGTCTTGCAGGAGTTGGGGGAAAAGCATATGACTAAAAAAGCATGCCTGGATTTCAAACTTTTTTTTTGACAGGCAGAATGGACAGTGAGAGAGAGAGACAGAGAGAGAGGTCTTCCTTTGCCATTGGTTCACCCCACAATGGCTGCTGCGGCCGGTGCTGCACTGATCCGAAGCCAGGAGCCAGGTGCTTCTCCTGGTCTCCCATGGGGTGCAGGGCCCAAGCACTTGGGCTATCCTCCACTGCACTCCCGGGCCACAGCAGAGAGCTGGACTGGAAGAGGAACGACCAGGACAGAATCCAGCACCCCGACCGGGACTAGAACCCACTGTGCTGGCACTGCAGGCGGAGGATTAGCCTATTGAGCTACAGCGCCAGCCCAAACTTTTCACACCAAAATAAACTCATCTTTGGTTCCACTTCCCGAGAACTCTGGACGCCCCCTCGTGTACGTGCAGCGGTGTCAGACTTGCTCACCCGTGCTGTGGGCATGCAGGCTCAGCCCTGCTCACACAGGACTTAGGTCAGCTCCTCTGCCCTGTCCCACCCCCTTCAGTGGCGTCAAACATTTGTGATAAAGTGAGATTCTTGTGAGTCAGCCTGCATTTCCTTCTGAGTGCCTCCTCTCCTACATGGTTTTTCTAAAGGTTTATTTATTTAATTATTTGAAAGGCAGAGTGACGTAGAGAAAGCATGTATGTGTGTGTGTGTGTGTGTGTGTGTGTGAGTGGGGGGGGATCTTCCATCCGCTGATTAACACCCTAAATACCCGAAACAGCTAAGGCTGGACCACACCAAAGCCAGGAGCTGGGAACTCCATCTGGGTCTCCCGCGTGGGTGGCCGGGACTTAAGTACGTGAACCGCTACCTGCTGCTTCCCGGGTGCGTGAGCAGGGAACTGGATCAGAAGCAGAGCAGCCAGACGCAGACCAGCGTTCTATTATGGGATGCAGGCGTCCCAAGCAGCAGCTTTACCTGCTGCAAGCCCCTCCCCCCGACACACACTCAATGGTCTTTTAGGTGTGCACACTGCAAGGCTTGCTTGTGCCACACAGATGCAAGATTTGAGAAAAGTACCCGGGTGTCTCTCATCACAGCGTCACAGAGCTCCCTGCCCTCCAGGTTCCCGTGCTTCACCTGCTCAGCACCCCCGCCCTGACCTCAGCGGGTCCTGGGCGCCACTTCTCACGGTCCCTACAGTCCCACCTCTCAGGGAGGCTGTGGCGTCGCGTTCAGAGAGGAGGCGGTCTTTAAGAAGCGGCTCCCTCCGCTTGGCAAAGTGCATCTGAGCTCCCATCTCTCCTCCACTTGACAGCTCACCCCCTCTCACTGCTGAATAGCACTTGACTCGATGGTGGCACCACAGGGTCTGTACTCACCACTCAGCGAAGGCTGTTTTGGTTGCTTTCAGGTTTGACAATTCTGGGAGCAGCCGTGGTAAACGTGTCAAATGTGCGTCCCAAGCAGCTGGGCCAGTTTGCGTCCCACGAGCAATCAGTCAGCTTGTCTTCCCGCACCTCCAGGGGCATCTGGACTTTTCTGGACTCCAGTGGTTTCGATAATGACGCATTCTACGGCTCTACCTCGCAGCTTGTTTATCTGTTCACTGATTGAAAGGACGTTGGGGAGGGTCAGTCGTCAATGAGGATGACGAAGCTACGAAGCCTCCCATAGCAGCTCTCGGTATACATCAGGATTTTAGCGGATTTGGATAAACACATAGGGAGCACAATTGCTTTTATGAATGTTTGATTGCATGAATTTCTGTATGGAAAATATAAGTATCTACTTAGACATGCTTTTTTTTTTTTTTTTTTTTTTTGACAGGCAGAGTGGACAGTGAGAGAGAGAGAGACAGAGAGAAAGGTCTTCCTTTTGCCATTGGTTCACCCTCCAATGGCTGCCGCAGCCGGCGCGCTGCGCTGATCCGAAGCAGGAGCCAGGTGCTTCTCCTGGTCTCCCATGGGGTGCAGGGCCCAAGCACTTGGGCCATCCTCCACTGCACTCCCGGGCCACAGCAGAGAGCTGGCCTGGAAGAGGGGCAACTGGGACAGAATCCAGTGCCCCGACTGGGACTAAAACCCGGTGTGCCGGCGCTGCAAGGCGGAGGATTAGCCTAGTGAGCCGCGGCGCCGGCCATTAGACGTGCTTTATATGGATAGATGGATGCCTCTCTGCCTCTCTCTCTCTCTCTCTCTCCCTCTCTCTCTCTCTCCCCCCTCTCTCCCCCCTCTCTCTCTCCCTCTCTCTCTCTCCCCCCCTCTCCTCCTCTCTCTTTCTCTCTCCCATTCTCTCTCTCTCCCCCCTCTCTCTCTCCCTCTCTCTCCCCCCCTCTCTCTCCCTCTCTCTCCCCCCTCTCCCTCTCTCTCTCTCTCCCCCCCTCTCCCTCTCTCTCTCCCCCCTGCCTCTCTCTCTCTCTCCCTCTCTCTCCCCCCTCTCCCCCCCCCCTCTCCCCCCTCCCTCTCTCTCTCCCCCCTGCCTCTCTCTCTCTCCCTCTCTCTCCCCCCTCTCCCCCCCCTCTCTCCCCCCTCCCCCTCTCTCCCTCTCTCTCTCTCCCTCTCTCTCCCTCCCTCTCTCTCTCTCTCCCCTCTGTCTCTGTCTCTGTCTCTGACTCAGCTTCACCTTCTGCTCTGTAACACCGAGTTAAGGGTGGGCACTTGGCCCGGCTAAGACCTTGGAGATGGCACCGCAGCCCACATTGGCATGCCGGGATCGACTGCTGGTCCTGGCCCCTGACTCCAGCTTTGAGCTGCGGGAAGGCAGAGGGAGGCCCACATGGCTGGGTTCTCACCACCCGGTGGGCGACCAGGGTTGTGTTCCCGGCCCCTCAGTGCCTGAGCTGACCTACGGCTAAAATGAGGCTTTAAACGATGTGAAATGAATCCAGCCACTGCCCAGCTCCAACTCCTCCAAACCCTTTCTCTAGGTTGGAACAAAGCTGGAGTTCAGATCCTGGGCTATGAGACTGGCTAGGGTGCCCTGCGGGTCCCAGAAGCCCCCAGACGCAGTGCTCTGAAGTGACGGATCGTTTCTCCTGCTTGCTGAAGCCCAGGCCACTTGAAGAAGGAATGCCTGTATCGGAACATTCGAGCTTCGGGGCTGTGAAGTGTAAGCCGCCATAGGGTTTCTGAAGGAACCAGAGGCTGCCTCGCCCTCCCCTCGCCTAACCAGGGGGCGTGGACTCGAGATTGCCTGCTCCTACCCCACGCTGCCCCCCGGAGGACGGTGAGTCCAGCTCCCCTCCTCTGGGCCCGGGTCCTTTTTTTGCTTCAGACGCTGTCTCCCCGCTCAGATGAAGACTCCAGACCAGAGTCCCTGGGGGCCGATCGTCGATGTCTTGTGGCCCAGCTGGTATGAGCCGTGTGGGCGCAGGGGGCAACTGTGTTGCTCCAGTCCTGTGCGATGGCACGAACCACTGACCAAGCGTTGACCAAACATCCAGAGCTGTCCGTTCCCTTTCAGCATGGCCACAGACGCTGGGGACGGCGGATGTTCCATTATGCTGTGCCCCTGAGTGACTTCATGGGGCCGTGGCCCTCTGTATTCCAGCAATGAACACAGAGGATTAAAAAGAAACAATACAAGACAAAAAGGTTTTTGTTTTAACCCACTCAAACACGATGATGCTTATTACTGCCACACAATGCACCAGGAGTCTAGCTTACGTATAATAGGTAACCCATTGCATTTATGATCCGATACACCCAGGCGTTCATATTACCACACCCACTCAGCTCTCCCTGGGATCCATTAAGCTGCTGGGCGCTGCCGGTCCATTGGGTTCCCAGGAAATGCATACCAGAGTCGTGCACTTATCTCAGTGGGATGGCCGGGGCTGATGGTCATCGCCGAGTGGCTATTACGCTAAGCACCTGCCATGGGCATTCTAGTGAAGGAGGGGAGGGGTCTGCTCCTAGCTGGGATGCACTGGGACAAGGGCATCCACCGGAGGTTCCGAGCCTTCCCTCCAAGGAGGGGAGGGGTGGCCACGCCTCCTCATGCTGACCGTTTCTCCACTCCTTCCACATGCCAGGCTCCCAGAGGTCTTTGCACTTGCTCTTCTGTCTCCTTGCCTGTCCCACCTCAGCGGGATGAGGCCCCTGAGGGACGACTCCCTGGACCTGTGCAGAGGAGGGCAGAGCCATTGCTTAGCTCATGGCCACACCCTCACAACCTGGAACAGTCCTCGGCTCATGCCAGATGCTTGACCAATATTGCAAAGACAGCAAAGAGAAGGTCCTGTGTGGAAGTGGCTGTTAGTCAGAGATTTGCAAATGGGAGGTTTATGATGGCGGAGGAGGGGACGAGGAGAGAATGAGGGGGTGGGGTTCACAGCTGATTTACGGAAAATGGAAACCAAGAGAGGCCACAGGAATGGAAACCATTGTGCACAGTGAGCCAATTAACCATCATGCAAAAAAAAAATCTGATTTTCTTAGTTCCAAAATTGATGCCATTGGACTAGGGACCTCCAAAAGAGATAACACACAGCTTTCTATTGCTACTGTTGAGCCCAGTAGAAGTTGAATTTGGGGGTGGGTGTCTTGCCCGGCAGTTAAGATGCCAGTTCGGATGCTCAAGTCCCACACTGAGCACCTGGGTTCAGTCTCCCACTCTGGCTCCGGCGTCCAGCTTCCCACAGATGGTGGACAGTCGGATCCCTGTCACCCATAGGGAGACCTGGAGTGAGTTACTGCCCTGTGACTTCCTGCGAGAATTTGGCAAGTGAGCCAGCAAATGGCATCTCTGTCTGTCTCTGTGTCTCTGTCTTGTTTTCTCTCTGCGTCTCTTTCTTGCAATGTCTCTGTCTCTATCTTGCTCTGTCTCTCTGTGTCTCCATCTTGCTCTCTGTGTCTCTATCTTGCTCTCTCTATTTCTGTCTCTTCAGATTTCTGATTCTCCATTAATGGAAAGAAGAAATTAAATTTTGAATTCCGAGTAGGAATTAATGTGAATTGAATGTCTGTCATGTGAACTCTAAGACAGCTCCTCGCGTTATTTCAATTGAGAAGTAGAGAGACAAAGATGGGCGGTGACAGTTTCCATCCACCAGTGAACTCCCTCAATACCCACAACAGCCGGGTTGGGCCGGGGCCAAAGCCAGGAGCCTGGAGTGAGGACGGTGGGCAGGTGGGCGGCGGCACATCCAGCCGTGCGGGCCAGCGGGGCGTCCGAGGGTGCCGAGCCTCCGGGTCCTCCACAGACTGCGCCGTCCTGCCCTGCTGCTGCGTGTCAGTCACCCCGACAGCCAGGGTGACCCTGAGAGCCGAGCTGCTCCTGCACTCCTTCTCCCCTGGGAACTACAGGCCCAGAAATAGGATTCCCATCTGAACCAGGCTGACACAGGCCGGACAGCCACTGTCGTCGACTTGAACACTCGGTTCCATGAAGAGCCCCAAAAAAAGGATGTGTGGAGGGAGACGCGTGGCTTTTAAAGGAAACAAGATTAGTATGTGACGGGAGTTTGCCACCGTGTTTTATGCCGCTCGCTGGCCGCAGAATTCCCAGGAGGCCCTTGAGCAGTGAGATGAGTTTAGCAGCACCGGATCGATGTCAGGAGTGCGGAAGCAACAAAGCAGCCGAGTGAGTGAAGTGAGTCGGCTACAGAGAAAGCCGTAGAGGGTGAAGGATGTGCTCGGGGGCCACCGTTCTTCCAAGCACCTGGCTTTCCATCAGGAAGTCTCCCAGGTGAGCCAGAAAACCGGCCGGTGCTCCCTCAAGGAGGCCACAGATAGGTCGGTCTTTGTGAGACGGTGGCGTGGCAGGAACGTGCCTCTCGGGATGGCAGGGTTTGATGGTGTTGCCAGTGCCTGGTGTTGCCCCACGGGAAGACAAAGAGGAAAAGGTGGCTGCTCTCTGCGAGAGGCGCGATCTGAGCCAGTCGTCTGCACCAGGCCTGGCTGATGGTTGCAGAGCCGTCGAGAGCTGTGGTCAGGGTCGTGGGTGAGAGTGCATGGGTCACACGACTCAGCCTTCGCACAGCGCCCAGATGTGCGCAGAGTCTGGCTGAGGAAGGACCAGGAGAAAAGGATGAGCAGTCGGGAGAGAGCCAAGTTTAGCTCCGAAATTATTGCTCAGAGTTCAGAAGGCAGGAATGGGGTTTGGGATAAAATAGAAGCTCTTTTATTATGATCTTGACGAAACAACATGAGGGGACCGGCGCCGTGGCTCACTTGGCTAATCCTCCACCTGAGGCTCCCATCCCATATGGGCACTGGTTCTAGTCCCGGCTGCTCCTCTTCCAGGCCAGCTCTCTGCTGTGGCCCGGGAGTGCAGTGGAGGATGGCCCAAGTGCTTGGGCCCTGCACCCCATGGGAGACCAGGAGAAGTACCTGGCTCCTGGCTTTAGATCGGCGCAGTGCCGGCCGTGGTGGCCATTGGGGGGTGAACCAACGGGAAGAAGACCTTTGTCTATCTCTCGCTGTCTATAACTCTACCTTTCAAATAAATAAAAGAGGACAGATCTGCTCTGGCTGTGTTGTTTCGGTAGGGGTGCACCATCAGGGAACGCACCCAAACTCTCCATGCCTCCCGCACTTCAAGGCTGGGGGAGGCTGTGCCACTCCCTCATCAGGCAGGGGTGAGCACTCACGGTGCTGAAACAGGGCGGCGTGGAACACGTGCGTCTGAAACCCTGCTGGATTCCGTGGCTTCCCGAGCCCTGGTGGACGGTGCACGTCCATCTTCAAGGCTCCGGGTGAATTGGTTATGAGCTCTCTACCATCCCCCTCATTTGCATGTGGATGTCAGAGTGAGTCAGGCCAGTTTGTTAGCTTGGGTTCCCTGAGAAGTTGTGGCCGGGAAGAGATAAGAACTGCAATGGACTTTCTGGGAGAAACACCTGTGAGGGGTGACGGGGAGGAAGGGCGTAACACCTGTGCACACCTGTGCTCGCCTATAAAAGAGGGGGGGCAGACGGTGGCTCAGCCTGGTGGGCAGGATTCTCCAGCCCACTTGACTCCCTAACGGATCGGCTGCTCACAGCGAGGGCCTGCGTTGGCCCTGAGGACAGGCTGGGCCATGGTCGGTGAGTGGGTCCAGGCCATGCAGCCTCTGCACACACACGGGTGGGTGCCGGCGGTCAGCAGCCACAGCCCTGAGCGGAGTCCTCCCACTGCACCTGTCCAGGGTGCTGTCCCCCGGTGGTATTCGTGGGTCGCTCTCCTGAGGTAAGTAGCAACTTGCACACTGCATTGCTACTGCTGGTCTTGGGCGGGGCCACACAGCCCTCGTCCCCCACCCCACCCTGCCTTCCAACTGCCCCTTACCCCCTCGCCCCCTGGCCCACCCCCGGTACTCAGCTGAGATCCCCAAGGTCGCCTGCAGCAGGGCACGAACCACCGTTTCCGAAGGGTGTGGGCATCGTCAGCTCTGGGTCAGTGTGGTTAAAACAGAACCAGGGCTTGCAAGAGGCACTCGGTGCATCGCCCAGGCCCCGTCCGCTGCTCCTCTGTGTTCTTGTGGTGAACACAGGCCTGCATCTTCCTGCCCAGCTGGGCCACCGTCGGCCATGATGGTCCCCTCCCTGGAGGCAAGGGGCTGGGTGTGACTTGGCAGCAGCTTGTGGTTCTGGAGGGTGTTTGCTGTGTCCCTGGGCAGACACAGGTGCTGGGTCCCAGGAGCTTCTGCCCCTGCCACTCACCAGCTGCCTCTGTTGTGCCCAGGTGGACCTTTGATGGATTACGGTGGACACCTGCTGGCCCTTCTCTCCCGGGCTCTGGGCAGGTCCCATGGAACCCAGCTCGAGTGGTAATCTCGACACAAGGCCACCTGCTTCCCTGTGGCCGAGTGTCCTCCTCCCTCGGGCTAATGAAACTCCTCTAAAGCACCCAGCCTGCTGCCCGGGCGGCACAGCCTTGCTCTAGCACCCTGAGGCCCAGGGGTTGAGTCTCCCTTGGGGATGTCCCCCAGGGGCATCCAAGAGCCACAGGGTCGGGCAGGCGGTTTGGCGCAGACATGAGGGCAGGTTGCATGTGCTGGTCCCACAGGGTGTGTCACAGGGTGTGTGGCTGGAGCAGTACTGGTGGGTGCGAGCGGTGTCCCCTACATCTCAGACTCCCACGATGCTGAATGTCCCTCCTTGGACGCTGGGCGTGGCAATCTGCACTTAAATCCAGACCGGAAATCCCGCAGGCTGGTGACCCCCAAACAGCCCATTGGGGCGAGGCTCCCTGCATCTTCCCCACCCCCGGAGAACCCTCCGGGACCTCGGGGATACGAGAGGTCTAATCCTCCTGTGGGTCGGAAGGATGTCGCCAACAGGAAGGACCAGCGTGGTTTCCCAGGGGACGGGCAGGAAGCCCTCATACCTGTCGTCTACAGGGCGTGTCAACTTAGCCCGAGACAGCGCTGTAAGTGTACACGAGTGTGCTGAGGGCTGTGCGGCACAGGATGAACAATAGGAGCCGGTGGGCAGGACGCCAAGCCCTGGAGCTGGTCCGTAGCTGGAGGACCTTGCACCCTTCAGTGTTTGTACCGTTAACGTCGTAGGCTGCCCGCTTGCTCCCCAAGAGGAGAAAGCTGTGCGCCTCGGCTCTCGGAGGTGGGGGGCCTTCCCAGCAGCTGTCCATCCATCTTCGTTTGGGCGGTGCTTCCGCCGCGGCTCCACGGCTCTGCAGTTGATGTTTTGTTCTGCAGGGAAGTGCTCATCTTTATGGCTCGCCGTTTAATCCCCTGCTGTCAAGAGGCAGAATTAAGTCATCTCTCTTTTTTGAAGAATGATATAAGTGGGGAATAATGAATGCAAAATGCTGTAGTTAAACATCAGCCGATAAGCTGATGGATCGACTGTCGCTGAGATTATGCTATAAATGGAAAGAAAGTGATATTTAATCATTTGCAAAAAAATAAAAACAGAGTGATGGATCTGGTGTGCTTTGAGTGACTCATCACAGCAAGTTATTTTCCAGTTGATAGAGGGAACAAAGAGGGCAAGCAAAGAAGCTGCGGCCTTCCAGAATGTTCCAGGACATGCCACAGCTCCTGAGCTGTTTGAACACATGAACTACCGTAGGTTAGTTGTTACAGGCTCAGCTGTGTTTTCCCAAAATCTGTAAGTTGAAATCCAAAGCTCCAACGACTGCGTGTGCAGACAGGTCCTTTGGAAAGGTAGTGAAGGGGCAGGGTCATTGCCAACCCACTCCCCTGGTGACCTGTGGGACGGGGAGAGCGGGGCACACATGGGTGGAGAGGCCTCGGGGGGAACCAGCTCTGCGACACCTTCATCAGGCTTCTGGCCTCCAGAACAGAGAAATAAGCGCCCGTGGACTAACTAACCCAACACACCTGGCCAACTTGGAGTCTCTTCTATCCGGGGCTGAATGGCCAACTCATGAACCTGCTTTAGGAGTTTTGCACAGAGTTTTTAAAAAGAATTACAGAGATAGAGTCAGAGAGAGAGAGAGAAAGAGAGAGATCTATCTTCCATCTACTGGTTCACTCCCCAAATGGCCATGACAACCAGGGCTGGGCCAGGCCAGGGCCAGGAGCCAGGACCTGCATCCAGGTCTCCCACGTGGGTGAAGGGACCCAAGTACCTAGGCCATCCCTGCGGCTCTCCCAGGCCATTAGCAGGAAGCTGGATCAGAAGTGGAGCAGCCGGGACTTGAACCAAGGCCCATAAGGGATGCCCACTCCACAGGCGATGGTTTAACCTGCCGCACCACAGCGCTGGCCCCAGTGTTCTGATTACAAGGTCGGGAGGTTTTTAAATTGCTCAGATTTCAGGCAACTCGAGAAACGGGAGAACGGCCCGTGGGGCAGGCCCCTGTGCAGGCTGTGACGTGGCACTGAGTGTGCTGCCCGGGGGGGCACCACCGCTGTGTTCCTGCCCAGCCTCTCCTTGCCAGCTTTCCCCTAAACGCTGGAGTTGGAGATGGTTGGGATCTGGTCCAGTGCACAGTGAGATGTGCGCATGTATGCGTGTGTGTGTCTATCTCAGGAGAGATTATTTCTCCTTATGGCAACTTAGGAGCTCCATGTGCTTAGCAAGTTACCTAGACTCCTTGTGCTTCAGCCTCCGCCCCTCAAGGCGGGGAAAGCTTCGTGCCAATCTGCACTAGTCTCCTGGGTTCGCTGTAGCAGAAGACCACAGGCTCCACGGCTTTCGGCCACAGGTGCTCATTCTGCCATGGTTTTGGAGGAAAAGTTGAACCTCGGTTTCCCTGAACCAAAATCAAGACGGTGATGGGGCCGTGTCCCCCCAAAGCCTCTGGGGAGAACCTGTCCTGTGCTGCTTCTGCTGTCCCTATGTCCCTATGTGAATGCCCCTTGCCTGGAGGCCACCTCCCTGCCACCTGCCTCTGGTCACGTGGCCCCCTCCTCCTCCCTCTGTCGCGTCTTCCTCCATCTGTCTGAGGATGTTTCTAGTGTTGGTTTTCTGTAGCTGCCTTACACATGGTGACCTAGAACAATGTATCCTTTCCTAGTTACAGAGGCTGTGGTCTGGAATCGGGGTGTGGGCAAGTGGTCCTCTCGCTGCAGGCTGGGGCGGGGGGATTCTTCCTGGCCTCTTCCAGGCTGTGATATGGGGTCCACCTCGGCTCCAGCTTCTCACAGCTCCCTCTCCCTGCAGTTCTCAGAACACTTGGGCTCAAGCCCAGCCGCATGATCCTAGTTAGCACGGCCCGGGAAGCTTCGTTACGTGTGCAAAGGCTATTCCCGGGGAGGGCTGTGTTCACAGATTCGGGACAGGGAGCTGTCGCCAGCCCATCCCCCACCCCCATCCACGTGAGGGGCTCACAGCACCACCTGGCACAGGGCTGGCGACTCACGAGTGTTGACCAAGTCAATGGTTTATGTCCGTGTCGAAAGTGAGGGAAAAAATGAACTGTACGCTCTAAAATAGAAGGCAATTTTTATAACAAAAAAAATTCTTGTATGCAAACGAAAGGTTTTCCTGGAGAAAGAAGCAGTTTGTGTCGCCCATTAGAAAGGAACCTTTCTTTCTCTGCGAGAAACCTAGAGAAAAAAGTGTTAAGTCAGGAGAAATGGAACAGGCCAATACAAAGCCTTAGATGTCTCCAATGCTTCTCTCTGCACACAGACCCAGCGAGTCTGTCTGTGTGAAGAGGGCCTTTGCATCACCCCCGTGCTTGGTCTCCCTCGCTGAGGGTCCTGCTGGCCCCTCGGGCATCTGAGACCCTGCCCGCTAGCCAACACTGCTGTGGTGGAGGCCATCTTGTGTAACCTGCGATCGAACCCAGGGAGGAGGGAGGTTTCGGAGGCTGGCGTGGCCTGGGGCTGGTGTCACTGGCGGCGCTTCTGTCTTTGACCAATCATGTGTGTGCTCGGCCACCAGCCTCTCTGAACGGCTTTTGTAAGATGGGGATTTTGTTGCAAGACTGCCATGAAGATTAAATGAAGAATAGACAAAACATCGGAACCTGTGCTAACTGAAACACGAAGAGTGATAATTGTACATATTTATGGTACACATGTGGAGTGGCTACGCCAGTCATTAGCATATCCATCTGCTCAAATACCCCTCAATCACGCTTCCAGCCTAACTAAAACCTGGCACCTTCACACCAACCCCTCTGCACCCGGGACCCCATCCCAGTGACCCCATTCCACTGCACTTCTAGGAGCTTGGGTTTAGCCAAGTTACAGAGTCCAAAAAAGCGGCATCCACTGGGGCTGGTGTTATGGTGCACTGAGCTAAGCTGTGCCGGAGACTGGCGTCCCGTGTCAGAGCGCCAGTTTGAGTCCCGGCTGCCCTGCTTCCAATCCAGCTCCCTGCTGTGCACCTGGGAAGGCAGCAGCTGGTAGATCAAGTACTTGGGTCCCTGCCACTTATGTGGGAGATCAGGATGGGGCTCTTGGCTCCTGCTTCAGACTGACCTAACCGTGGCCACCTGGGGAGCGAAGCAGAGGACGAAGATCTCTGTCGGAGACGCCGCCTCAGGTAGTTAGGTAAATGATTATCAAATAGATAATTTCTGAAAAAGCAGTGTCATCAACAGATGGATATAGAAAATGCGAATATGTATATACGCAGTGGAGTGTTACTTAGCATTTAAAAATGGGAAGTTCTGCCGTGTGGTAGCAGGGAAGAACCGAGGGAACATTCTACACCAGCCACGGAAAGACGAACGCTGCCCGTTCTCTCTCGCCTATGCCGCCGCCTCCTTTCTTTGCAGAATCCTGCGATGACGACTTGAAGACTGGAATCCAGTTGCAGTGTTTTTTATTTTTTATTAAATTTGCTCCTCAACCATGAAGGCAAAACCGATTGTTTTTAGACTGAAGACTCACAATTAGGTAAATGGAAGTGGATTCACAGAATTTGATGCCATATTTCGTTTTCTCCCCAGAAGCCCCTCTGGATCTAGTTTTACCTGTGTCAAAGGCGACAGCAAATAAAGCCACAGCCCTGCCAGGGGGCCGGAGCACACAGGGCCCTCAGAGAGGTGAGGGGCTCTGTGAGGAGGGAGGGCTGAGGCCGACTCGGCACATGGCCCATTTCGCCCGATCTGGGCCGGGGCCACGGGGCTGCATCCCTGCAGGATTGCCATCGGCCTGGGAGTCGGGTGAGGTTCCTGACAGAGGGGATGGCGGACTGTTGCCCGACAGCTGTGGTCTAAGCTTTGGCAAACGCTGGGTGGACCGCGTGAAGCTTGCGTCGGGTAGTGCCAGCCCCTGTTCTGCACTGGAAAACACTCAGACGCTGGCCGATGCTTGTGGGTCGCGACCACATGAGTTGTGTGGCAAAGGGTCGCCACTGCCTTCTCTGTCCCCCGGGAGATAGCTGGGATAGGAGCACCCGTCCTCCTCAGGGCAGGGAGGACCACTCGGGGTCTCGGGGCGAGAACTGCTCCTGGCAGGAAGGGGAGGGTGGGGCTCGGGTCACAAGGCGTCAGGAACGGGGAGAGCGAGTTCGATCAGTCACTGCTGCCCGGGACTCTATACACGGGCACAGGCGAGCTCCCCTGGTGGGCAGCGCTAGGAAGTTCCGCCCCCCGTTGGTGGGGTGGGAGTGATGTGCCCGGAACCCACAGCGGGGGACAGGGGCAGCTTGCCAGGGGCCTTCCAGCCTCCATCCTGTGCATCTTCCTGGGCTGATTTTACCTGTTTTCCTCCAGCGAATTCTGAGCATGAGCGGAAGAGCTGCTGGGAGTTTGAGCCCAGTGGAAGTCGTGGACCCCAAGGGCGGTTTTGGGAACCCCCTGAATGGCGGTTTGAGCTTGAGCTGAAGGTGGCCTCTGAGCCCTCGCCTTGATTGTTGGCTCCAGATCTTGGAGTTAGCCTGACATAGACGTGGACCAAGGACAGGATGTGGATCTGCAGGTTCTGCCTACCCGGGCACCTGCTGAGATTGCCATGTGTGGTTACGATGCCCGCACCTGCTGACCAGAAGGGTCTTGGGGACCCTCCTCCCTGCAGCCTCCTTGACAGCAGGGGGCCTCTGCGGAGGGGTCAGGCCCTGCCCTGCCTCGGGTGGGATGCCGCGGTGTGTCTGTTGCTTGTCTTCTGGGCGGTAGAGCGTGGCTTCTGGTGTTCCTCTCACAGGGCGCCTGGCAGCAGACCCGGGTGTATCCCGTGATGCCACACAGACCCTGTGGTCACCTGCCGGGGAGGAAGGGCTGCTGTGATCCCCAGGTGTGGGGGAGACCAGGAAAGGGCTTTCCCTGGCTGTGAGCTTTAGCTGGTGCGAGGCGGGGTCGTGCGTTGGCTTCCTGTGCTGGGAGCTCCAGTGGAGCCAGAGGGCTTCACAAACCGGGCGTGAGCGGTGGAGGGCAGCTCCGGCCCCTCCAGCCGTGCCCCCCGTCTCTGAAAGCCCTGCGGAGCTTTGGTTACAGGGGGCCTGCCCCGGGCGCCTGGCCTGGTTTTCCACTCCAGAGGGCATGGGGAGCCGTCTCTGGTTTTTCCCACTCTGTCTGGATAATGGTGCGTTCCTGTGATGGAAGTGAGTTTCTTTTACATTTAAGTGGAGACAAGTCATAGCTAAACACCTGCAATGAAAGCACATTTATCACTGAAGAGGTTACGTTGTGAACAGAAGCCGCTGAAGCTAAGCACAGCCCGGAAAAGCCCGGCACCTGACAGCAGCGGCCGTCTCTGTTCCCCTGGTTTCTCTGGGGCCCGAGTGGCCCTGAGAGAGGAGTCGGTCGGGCTGGGCGGGAGCTCACTGGGGAATGGATGTGAATTTCCTTTTCAGGACTTGGGAGGTGTTTCCTCTACGTGTGGGCTTTCTGGTTGGGTGAAATACCGTTTTTCTTTTTATTAATATAAAGAGACCAGAGTTCACGTATGTCCTGGGTACAGTGCTCAGGAGATAACCGTATTTCCCTTCCCCCGCCTCTCCCTCCCCAAGACACCTCCTACCTCTGTTCTGAAATATCTTTCTAAAGTACTTAAATCCTGCTTTTCCTAAAAGAAGAAAATCCTAACGTAAACCCTTCCTTTGGTGATTGCCCTTATATGCATATTTGCCGATGTCTTCTAAATCTAACTGAACAGAACGGTCTGAAATTTTAAAAAATAGCATTTCAGTTTCATTCATGCTTCTTGTTTGGGTTTTTTCCTTTGTTCTCCTTGTGGGATATTAAAAGTAAGGCAAGGCACTATATGGCCCAGCAGTTGTATTCTTGGCCATGGATTCCAGGGAAATGGAAACGTACAATGTGTGGGAGCACATAGTGCTTTACTCGCAACCCCCGAACTGGAAACAGCCTCTGCCTCTTGTGTGTCACGGGGAAAGGGAGCCGATTGACAGGTGCCGTGTAGGTGCCTCTCAGGGAATCGTGCTGAGTGGGCGGGGTCAGTTCCAACGTGGTTCACACTGCAGGATTCCCTTTATACAATCTTCTTGAAATGACAAAATTAGACACGGAGCGGATTGGCGGCTGCCGGCGTTTGGGTTCGAGTGGGGGCGGGAGAGGGGAGGCTGGAGGAAGCCATACCTGGCCATACAAGGTAGACCCTGTGCGTCTGAAGTTCTTGACTGGTGGCTTCACAGATGTGCACCGTGTGAACTGCGAGAAAACTCACTCAAGGACACACGAAAGAGATAAATAAAACTGGCAAAAACGGGATGATGTCGTGGATTTATCGACGTCTGCTTCCCGCAGCCGTTGAACTATAGTTGTGCCGTAGCTATGCCAAGGGCGCCACAGAGTCGGTCATGTGACCCCTTTGTGGGGAGCAAACCGGACTAGACTGTTACTGGAATTAAGACTTATTCTATGCATCTGCTCTCCCACAATATGGCGCTGGGAGAGAAGTAAACAGCTTCCGCACAGCTGCCTCCAGTTCAACCAATTAACTGTAGGACTTGCTCCTGATTGGAGAGCAGCGTACTCAGCCGAGTTGGGATTGGCGGAGGAGGACTATAAAGGAGGAGAGAGACGGCATGCACCAGGAACATCTATGGGGAACATCTAAGGGAACCCGTGCAGCCCCCCAGAGAGCCGGCCGGCGGTGTGCCGCTCCCCTGCGGAAGTGGGGAATGCGGCCAGGGGGAACTGCCCTTCCACGGAGGTGGAAGGGATAGTAGCCAACCCGGGAAGAACCAGCAGCAAACCCGGGGAGGGCCGAGCAGACGAAAGAACAGCGCAGGGTCCTGTGTCGTTCCTCCACGAAGAGGGGGAGCGACATAATGGTGCCGTGACTCGGATATGAAGCCTAGGCAGGGTTTAGTGTCGTTCCCCCATGAAGACGGGGAGCGACATAATGGTGCCGTGACTCGGATATGAAGCCTAGGCAGGGTTTAGTGTCGTTCCCCCATGAAGACGGGGAGCGACATAATGGTGCCGTGACTCGGATATGAAGCCTAGGCAGGGTTTAGTGTCGTTCCCCCATGAAGACGGGGAGCGACATAATGGTGCCGTGACTCGGATAGGAAACCTAGCTCGGATAGGAAACCTAGGACGGATAGGAAACCTAGGAGGGAAAGACCGGGAAGAATTGGGAAAATATCGGAGAGAGAGACTAGCAAACAGCCTAGGGAAAAGCCGGACGAAAGAGGTGCCGGAGGAAGCTGTTGAAAGCCTAGGCATAGACTCGGATACGGACTACGGGGGGAAGCTGGGAGAAATCTCTAAGGTCGAAAGTGAAAGTGAAAGCTAGAACAAACAGACTCGGACGCGGACTGTGGGGAGAGGCCAGGAGAAATGAGGGAGGAATATTGTTGGAGGAAAGCTTGGGAAAACATACCGGGTAGAGAAAAATGTTAGGGAAATTGAAGCCGCGGGGGGCAGGCCAAGGCGGAAACGAAAGCCACTTTGGGGTTCTCAAGTTAGCCCGGGAATAGGGGGCGAAAAGTTGAAACCAGAAGCTGAGACGTAAGCCAGATTGGGATCCGTCTGATTAGCCCGGGGAGCAAAGGACGGGAAGCCAAACCGTGGGGCGGAGACGTACGCTGGGTTGAATTCGCCAGGCTAGCCCGGGGAACTTGGATTGAATCCTAGTGGCGGAGACGCAAGCTACGCTGTGTTACTCGCGGAAGCCGCCGCGTGCAGAGAGAGCACGGGGCGTGAATAGATAGGGAACGCTGGCGTAGGCCGTGGTTCAGACGCGAAAGGGTTAAGCGTGGAGACCGCGGAGCGCGCGAAGCCGGGAAGCCGCGCAAAGCCGGGAAGCTGCGCAGATGAGAGAGGCGCGCGGGCTGAAGCGGCGCAGAGCCGGGAACCCGCCGGCGGGGCGAGGTGCCGGAAAGCCGCAGGGATAAGAGAAACAGAAGTTTAGAAGTAAAGTGAGAAAAATAGGAATGCTGGAGGATAGAAGTAAAATGGGAGAAATAGGAATGCCCGGAGATAGAGAAATAGAGAAATAAAAAGGCCTCCCTACAACACTGCAATGTGAGAGCTTGGATTCGGTCTGCCTAATCAAGTGAGGCGATGAGCACCTGCGGGCAGCTAGCAGCTTATGCGCCGCAGGTCACCGAAGACAGGCACGAATTAACATCAGTAAAGCTTCCCCACAATGCAACAATTAGGAGGATTGGATTCGGTCTGCCTGATTTAAGGCGGTAAGCGCCAGCAAAGCTCGACCAGAGTATGAGCTGCAGGTCACCGAAGATAGGCACGAACCAACACTAATAAGTCTCCCCCACAATAAGGCAATGAGAAGGCTTGGATTCGGTTTGCCTGATAGGTTTTGTAAGTCCCCTGCAGGCAGAGCAGAGCATGCGCTGCAGGGCACCGAACACAGGCACACATCAGCGCCTAAAAACCTCCTCATAATGGCGAAGAGAGGACCCGGATTCGGTTTGCCTGATAGGACTTGTAAGAGCCTGTGGCAGCTCTAGCAAGTAGAGCAGAGTGTGTGCCGCGGGACACCGAAGACAGGCGCGTATCAACGCCAAAAATAAAAAGAAAGGGGGATCTGTGGGGAGCAAACCGGACTAGACTGTTACTGGAATTAAGACTTATTCTATGCATCTGCTCTCCCACAATATGGCGCTGGGAGAGAAGTAAACAGCTTCCGCACAGCTGCCTCCAGTTCAACCAATTAACTGTAGGACTTGCTCCTGATTGGAGAGCAGCGTACTCAGCCGAGTTGGGATTGGCGGAGGAGGACTATAAAGGAGGAGAGAGACGGCATGCACCAGGAACATCTATGGGGAACATCTAAGGGAACCCGTGCAGCCCCCCAGAGAGCCGGCCGGCGGTGTGCCGCTCCCCTGCGGAAGTGGGGAATGCGGCCAGGGGGAACTGCCCTTCCACGGAGGTGGAAGGGATAGTAGCCAACCCGGGAAGAACCAGCAGCAAACCCGGGGAGGGCCGAGCAGACGAAAGAACAGCGCAGGGTCCTGTGTCGTTCCTCCACGAAGAGGGGGAGCGACATAATGGTGCCGTGACTCGGATATGAAGCCTAGGCAGGGTTTAGTGTCGTTCCCCCATGAAGACGGGGAGCGACATAATGGTGCCGTGACTCGGATATGAAGCCTAGGCAGGGTTTAGTGTCGTTCCCCCATGAAGACGGGGAGCGACACCCCTTTGCATTCTTGTTCTTACAACTGCGTGTGAACCCATGGCTCTATCAAAATACGACCACTTCAACAGCAACACACGGGGTTGTTGCAAAGTTAGACGCCATGGAGCATGGAGAATCAGTGTGGATACCTTCTCCTGTTTAGGCCCTTGGTTCCACAGACGTGGGAAACTCGTTACCTGGGAATGCCCTCGGCAGACTTCTCGCAAAGGACGACAAAGCTCTCGGTTGTCAGGAGTAGCTTTGATGTTGTCTTCTTGCTTGAAGACTGAAACGCTAACGGATGTGCCTGCCTGGCTCATGCGTCTTTCTCATAGTCCTCATCAGAATGGGTGGCCTGCCTCCATTAGCAAATGATTGTAGGATTTCATGCAACAAAGTAAATACTATCGTCCCCAACTAGCTGAAAATGCTTTCTAGAAGTGTCTTCATGCATTTCTTCCTGTTGCACTCTGTTCTCTTTGGCTCAAGAGCTTAATAAGATATAGACAATACATATGCACACCGCTATCCACTCCAGCTTTATTTGTATTTGCAAAGTATCAAAAGCTGCCCACATAAGTGCATTAGTCATCTGTGTCTAGAGAACAGGATATCCCAATATTTAGCAGCTTAAAGCAAGAATTTTATGTCACGATTTCTATGGATCGGGTGTGAGGAGTGCCGAAGCGGGATGGATCTGCTTCCTGGCCCCTGGGAGGCTGAGCTCCCGTGGCCAGCCAGGGGTTCCTTGTGTTGGCTACAGACTCACGTAAATGCAATAAAGGAAGGGCATAGCGTAAATGCAGAGAAAGTGTCAGAGCTGGGAAAGTAAGCATTTTTCAATTATCACAGCATGATTGGATCAGGCGATGATCGTGAATACATGGTAAAGCTCGAGAAAAAGTTGGACAAGGAGTTGTCCCAGCTGCACGGCCTCAGGCTGCCTCCTGCATGAGTGTCCCACCTGCATGGCCTTAGGCTGCCGCCTGCGTGTCTGTCCTCGGTTGCTAGAGGGAAAATGTTGAGGATCCAGGAGGTAAAGTGGACCCCACCCACCAGGACCAGGTGTCGAAATCAGTGTCTCCACTGCGGGACAGAGCAGCATCATGCCCAAAGGACCCCGGGTGCTGTACGCAGCATCCGGACACGAGTCAGGCCTTGGGAATGTCGGGGGGGAGGTGCTGCATCGCCACGGTGCATCAACTGCTTAGCAAAACCACGCAGAGCGCTCGGGTGACGACCCCAGCACCCAGCAGCGGCTGCGCTCCTAGAGAGACTCGTCAGGGTGGAGAGCGAGGCGGCCACACCTCGGCTCCCTCTGGGCTCACTGGTCATCTGCACACCTGGGCTCACTGCCCATCTGCACACCTGGGCTCACTGGCCATCTGCACACCTGGGATCACTAGCCATCTGCACACCTGGGATCACTGGCCATCTGCACACCTGGGATCACTGGCCATCTGCACACCTGGGCTCACTGGCCATCTGCACACCTGGGATCACTGGCCATCTGCACACCTGGGCTCACTGCCCATCTGCACACCTGTGCTCACTGGTCATCTGCACACCTGGGCTCACTGCCCATCTGCACACCTGGGTTCACTGGCCATCTGCACACCTGGGCTCACTGGTCATCTGCACACATGGGATCACTAGCCATCTGCACACCTGGGCTCACTGGCCATCTGCACACCTGGGCTCACTGCCCATCTGCACACCTGTGCTCACTGGTCATCTGCACACCTGGGCTCACTGCCCATCTGCACACCTGGGTTCACTGGCCATCTGCACACCTGGGCTCACTGGGCATCTGCACACCTGGGCTCACTGGCCATCTGCACACCTGGGCTCACTGGGCATCTGCACACCTGGGCTCACTGGGCATCTGCACACCTGGGCTCACCGGCCATCTGCACACCTGGGCTCGCTCAGCTTCTCCTTCTGCTTCCTGGCATTCGAGGGCTCTCCCCACTTTCCTGGAGGTGATGTCCTATTCAGTGCTTCTGTCAATCAAGGAAGAAACTTCCAAGTATTTCTAGGCAAGCAAGTAAAACGTTAAGTACTGGGCATTGATTCTTTATACATCTGCAACTCCTAAAAGACTTGGGTCCACATTGAATTGGGTTCATTGAAACTTAAGATAGATCTTACCTTCAAGACTCCTAAGCATGGAATGGGATGAAATGCAGTCTACATCTAGAAAAAAGAAAGTGGCAATTTGAGTTCAACAGAATGCCACAAAAATGCATTGATGATCCCAAGAAACAGGCAGAAAATTCCAATTACAGGTGATGGGGGGTGTGAGAGGACGCTGGAGAGCACATCGTGCGTTTTATGTGTGAGAATACAGAGAAGAGAGACATGGAAGTGTCGCCATCCTGAATCTGCCTTCCTTTTCTCATCACATTTAACATTGTGACTGGCCACAAGTCTGCAGCTCTAAAGTACATCCTCCTTTGCTTGTCAGTCTGTTTTATTTTTTAAACAATCTTTTACTTTTATTTAAAAAAAATTATTTGAAAGGCAGAGTTCTAGAGAGGGAGAGATGGAGAGGAGAGAGAGAGACTGAGAGAGAGGAAGAGAGGGAGGGAGGGAGGGAGAGAGGAGGAAGAGAGATTCTCTGTCCACTGGTTCACTCCCCAAATGGCCACAACAGCCAGGGCTGGGCCAGGCAGATGCCAGGAGCCAGGAGCTCCATCCAGGCCTCCCACGTGGTGCAGGGTCCAAGCACTTGGGCATCTTCCACTGCTTTCCCAGATGCACCATCAGGGACTTGAACTGGAGCCCATATGAGATTCGGGTGCTGCAGGCAGCTACCGGCTCGTGAAGCCGGCCCCTCCTTGTCAGGTTCTAACTCACAGCACCTCCTGCGAATCGTCTGACCTGAAGTTGCTGGAACTGACTGCAGGGAAGTGGCTGGAGCAGCAGATCTCGGCAAAGCGGCCAAGCTTCACATCAACGAAGCCTCCCCTGATGCCACCAGCATGGCGCCGGCACTGACCCTGGAAACCTGCCTGACAGCCTCTCCCAAGGCCCCTTCCCTTTAAAAATCCCCCTGCCAACTTTAAAATCGAGAAAAGCGAAAGCACTTTGAGACTGAAGAGGTCGCTGTTCCCCCAGGATGCTGGCCTCTCCAGTGCACCTGCTCCCCTGCGTCAGTGAGTCGGCCCCACATCGGGCAGCCCACTCTCTCCTGGCGGCAGGAGACAAAGTGGGTGGGGCAAGACGAGAGTACAGGGTGCAGGCTCACAAGGTACAGGTGGTGGAGGCAGTTGCAAGAATCGAGGGACTCGAATCAAAGGAACAAGAGGCTGAAAGATATTGGGTCTGTCCTTTGGTGATACTTGGGGGCGTACAAGCTTGTACTTAGTAAAATAAGTCGCCTCTGGATTTCTGCCCAGCCCAGGCAAGCACAGGGCACAGTAGAAGTAGAGCAAGGGTGTGTTTCGCGTGGAGGACCATGGTCGTCCTCAGGGAGGAAGTATGTGTGTCCCAGTTCTCCCTGGAGCGCTCCTGGTTTCCGGAGTGGCCGCTTCCAGCCCTTGTGTGTGTAATTCTGCAAGGATGCTGGGTGTTCATGACGTGCTGGGCTCTTTGAAAGTGAAGGTGCCCTACAGGTTCACAGTCCCAGGAGCACAGTTCACCCAGCGTGAGACTGCACCTGCTGCTTGCTTGTGATTGGCTGGAGCTGTGTGGTAGCCAGGTATAAAATAACATAGGTGGACAATTTCTACTCCTCAACCGTGATGCCTGCAAGCTGATCTTCGGGGTTGGAGGCTGGCTTCCTGCACGCCGTGTCCTAAGGCACAGAGTGCCCCGATCTTGTAGGGCAGGAGGACCTGGGCAGGCAGGTCTACTCCCCTCAATCAAGGACTGCCATGGTGCATTGTCACTGACCTAGCGACGAGCACCGGAGACCTGCAGCTCCTGAGATTTGCACACCAGCTCTCCTTCCTTGAGCCCCTTTATAAGCCCCTGCCCCCCCACACTCTCCTCCCACGGAGCAGTGGCCCTGGAGACCTGGGTGTCTGCCACCATCTCGTCTGTCAACAGATTAAATGCCCCCCCGAGCTTGTCCTCTTCACTCTGATGGGCACCTGGGGCAGGGACCGAGCAGAGAGGCCCTGAGTTACCTTTGCGGAGCAGTGCAGATCTCTCTAGAGCCCTCCCCACAGCGATTGTTCTAGGAACGAAGACACAGAAAAGATTTCTGCTGCACAGGTAGCACAAGAGACATCATTTGTTGTTCCAAAGCCACGTGGAAGAGAGCACACCGCCCACACCTGCTGAATCCACCATGCCCACACACGCACACACGTGTACACACATGCACATGTGCCCACACACATGCCCACACATGCACATGTGTGTACACACATACACATGTGCCCACACACATGCACACACATACACACGTGTGTAACACGTACACATGTGTCCACACACGTGCACATGTGTGTACACACATACGCATGTGCCCACACACATGCACACATGTGTACACACATACACATGTGCCCACACACATGCATACATAGGAGAAATGGATGGTGAGGGCTGCAGCCTTGGCGAGGGCCTCCCATGCCCTGGTCTGACTGGTGCGAGTGGAGGAGGAGCCAGATGTGCCCTGGTTTGAGAACGGAAGCCGCTCTCCTGGGAAGACGGCCAAGCAGAGCCCCCAGATCCCTCAGTCACCTCTGTGTACTTCTGCGTTTATCCATCACCGGCTGTGTGTTCATCACCATGCATTTCTCTGATGCTTCCAACACGGTGCCCAGGGAGCTGTCTAGAGATGTCCCCTTGTGTGCACAGCCCAAAGCCAGGGCCCTGGAGGGTGCAGGCTGCAGAAGGCGCCTGTTACCTGTGGGAGCTGACGACCCAGGATTGTGGAGCCTTCAGCCCCGCAGGGAGGAGAAAGCCAGAGTTCAGGATCTTCCATCTGCTGGTTCACTCCTTCACTACCAAGATGGCTGCAATGGCTGGAGCTGGGCCGATCTGAAGCCAGGAGCTTCATCCAGGTCCCTGTGGGGAGCAACTCGGACTAGACTAAGTTACTGGAATTAAGACTTATTCTATGCATCTGCTCTCCCACAATATGGCGCTGGGAGAGGAGGAAACAGCTTCTACACAGCTGCCTCCAGTTCAACCAATAAACTGTAGGACCTGCTCCTGATTGGAGGAGAGCAGCGTACTCGGCGTGTGGGTAGCAGAGTTGGGATTGGTGGAAGAGGACTATAAAGGAGGAGAGAGACAACATGCACCAGGAACACCTGAGCAGCCCCCGAGAGAGCCGGCCGGCTGTGTGCCGCTCCCCCGCGGAAGTGGGGAAAGTGGCAGGGGGAACCGCCCTTCCACGAAGGTGGAAGAGTCGGTAGCCAACCCGGGAAGAACCAGCAGAAAACCCGGGAAGGGCCGAGCAGACAAAAGAACAGTGCAGGGTCCTGTGTCGTTCCTCCACGAAGAGGGGGAGTGACAGTCCCTGTCATGGGTCAGAATCTCGAACACTTGGGCCATCGTCCACTGCTTTCCTGGACCCGAAGTGGAGCAGCTGGAACTGGAACCGGTGGCTTTGTCTGCTGCACCACGGTGCCAGCCCTCTGATTCTCACTTACTCTGCAGTCTGCCCAGTTGACGCCTCCCTGGAAGTCACTTGTATCCCCGTGCTCTCCCTGCCAGGCCAGGGTCTCCCCACCCCCGCCCCCACTTCACCGGCTCACGGCTCCCCCGGCCTGGCTTTGTGCCCTCAGAGCTGGCACACGGCGGGGGCAGTAGAAACACCTGTGGAGCCGCCAACCTGAGGTCTGAGGTTCTAAAGCTGTATGTGTGGTTTCTGGAGCAAAGTACAAATGTTCCAAGTTCCGTTGAAAACCTCGCTCTCTTTGGGCTGGACGCCCCTCTCTGAAGCCGTCCCTGGAGACGGCCGCCACCTGCGTCAGGACGAGCCCCTCCCCCAGGCAGAGGCAGGCGGGCGTGGCCTGGGCAGCTCTGCCTTTTTACCCCACGCCCTCCTGCCCAGCTTGTGACTCACTTCCCCTGCTACAGTAACGCTGTCAGTAAGCAGCAGGCCCAGTGAGTGCAGAAGCCACGCGACAGAGGCGTGGCCAGGAGGTGTGTGCAGGCTCCTCCCTCCGCCCCACCTTCTCCCCGGGATCCGTGCGTTTCTCCTGTGAGATGGTCTCCTGCCTCCTGATTCCGCTTAGCTTGAGATTTTCTTTCTTCTTTTTTTAAATGTTTATTTATTTATTTGACAGGTAGAATTACAGACAGTGAAACAGACAGAGAGAAAGGTCCTCCCTCCGTTGGTTCACTCCCCAAATGGCCGCTATGGCCGGAGCTACGCCAATCCAAAGCCAGGAGCGAGGTGCTTCCCCCTGGTCTCCCATGCGGGTGCAGGAACCCAAGGACCTGGCCCACCCTCCACTGCCCTCCCAGGCCACAGCAGAGAGCTGGACTGGAAGAGGAGCAACCGGGACTGCTGGCACCGCAGACGGAGGATTAACCAAGTGCACCACAGCGCCGCCCTAAGATTTTCTTTCCAACTCCTTTTTCCCAACTTAGTTCTGCTGGTTTGGGTTCTCACGGGGTGGAGGTGAGAGCTGGGGCGGGGTCTGCACTCTGGGCCCCTCATCTCTGCCTTGACCTCAGCTCAGCTGGGTGGGAGCCTTTAGCTGAGCAGGGACACTTCTGAGCTCTATGGACACAGAATGGAATATAACTCATAATAATTCAAAATAATTTCATACATTGAAGCCCACAAGGGCACGGCTGGGTCTGGGCCATCGTGACGTCATCAGGAAGCTGCTTCCCTGTTTGCAGCAGGGGTTTGGCCCTCTGGGGTGACAAGGGGACCTCGGCACCTCGAGCTTCTGGCCTATGCGTTTTGCAGTCTCTGCCAAATGAGAACTTTGTTTCCTAACAACTCCAGCAAAAGCCATTGCTTGGGTCTCAGTGATCCAAGCTGAGACGCGTGCCTTTCCCTGAACCAGTCACTGTCATCCGTGGGATGGAATATCTGGTTGGCCAGCTGGCTGGCGTGATGACCTGGGGCACTGCGGGTGGTGCCAGCTCCTGAGCCGAGGAGATGCAGCACTGGATGGATAACTTGCCAACGCCAGGCCAGCACGCTGATACCAGAAACAAGAAGAGCTACACTGAGCCGGCTACACCAGCCGAGTGAGGAAAGTCTGTCCTTGTATCTAACCTCTTGACCAGGTCTCTCCAGAATGTGAGCTTGTGTCTGTATGCACCGTGTACTCCCTAGATAGCTGCTCTGCCCTGGGTCTGTGCTGGATTCTTAGCTGGTATTGAAAAGATCAGTTCTCGGCCAGCGCCGCGGCTCACTAGGCTAATCCTCCACCTGTGGTGCTGGCACACCGGGTTCTAGTCCTGGTTGGGGCGCTGGATTCTGTCCCAGTTGCTCCTCTTCTAGTCCAGCTCTCTGCTGTGGCCCGGGAGTGCAGTGAAGGATGGCCCAAGTGCTTGGGCCCTGCACCCGCATGGGAGACCAGGAGGAAGCACCTGGCTCCTGGCTTCGGATCTGTCGCTCCCCCACTCACGGAGGAACGACACCGGACCCTGCGCTGTTCTCTTTCCCCAGCCCTTCCCGGGTTTGCTGCCACTCCCCCCACTGCCTCCGTGGAGGGGCGGCACCCCCGCCGCTTCCCCCGCTTCCACAGGGGAGCGGCACACCACCAGCCGGCTCTCTCAGGGGTTCCTCAGATGTTCCTCCTGCATGTTGTCTCTCTCCTCCTTTATAGTCCTCTTCCACCAATCCCAGCTCTCCTGGCGTTCTCTCCCCACGCGCTGAGCACGCTGCTCTCCTCCCATCAGGGGCAGGATCAGCTCCTGCAGCTTGTTAGTCGAATTGGTGGGGCAGCTGTGTGGAAGTTGTTTGCTCTCTCTCAGCGCCATATGGTGGGAGATCAGATGCATAGAGTTAGTCTTAGCAGTTCCAGTAATTTAGTCTAGTCTTGGTTGCTCCCCACAGATCCCCCTTTCTTTTTATTCTCTGGCGTTGATACATGCCTGTCTTCAGTGGCCCACAGCACACACTCTGCTCTGCTCTGCTAGAGTTGCCCACAGGTGCTTATCGCCCTACCAATCAGACAAACTGAATCCGGGACCTCTCATCACCATGTTGTGGGGAGGCTTTTAGGCGCTGATGCGTGCCTGTGTTCCATGCCATGCGGCGCATACTCTGCTCTGCTCTGCTAGAGCTGCCCACAGGTGCTTATCGCCTTACTAATCAGGCAGACCAAATCCGAACCCTCTCATCGCCATGTTGTGGGGAGGCCTTTTTTATTTTTCTCTATTTCTATCTCCGGGCATTCCTATTTCTCTTATTTTACTTCTATCTCCCAGCATTCTTATTCCTCCTATCTGCACGGCTTCCTGGCTCTGCGCGCTCTGCGGTCTCTGCGCCCTTCGTGCTCGCCCTGCGGCCTCCATGCTCGCCCCGCGCTCTCCACTCGCTCCCCATGCTCGCCGCACTCAGCGGCTTCCGCGAATCACGGCCTAGCTTACGTTTCCGCTACAGTTTAGCTTTCGTCTTTGCTCCCCGGGCTAATCTGACGAATCCCAACCTAGCTTACGTCTCCACTTCGGCCTACCCCCGTGGCTTCACCTTCTCTAGCTTATATTTTTCTCTCCCCAGTACTTTTCCTAGCTTTCTTCCAGCAATATTTCTCTCTCATTTCTCCTAGCTTCTCCCCACAATCCATATCCGAGTCTAAGTTTTTTCTAGCTTTCACTTTCGCTTTTAATCCTTAATTTCTCCTAGCTTCTCCCCGCACTTCTTCCATCCAGCTTTTCCCTAGGCTCTCCCTAGTCTCTCTCCAATATTTTCCTGCTTCTTCCCTCCTAGGTTTCATATCCAAGTCACGGGACCATTATGTCGCTCCCCCATTCGCGGAGGAACGACACCGGACCCTGTGCTGTTCTCTTTCCCCGGCCCTTCCCAGGTTAGCTGCCGGCCCCCCTGCCTCTGTGGAGGGGCGGCACCCCCATCGCTTCCCCCGCTTCTGTGGAGGAGTGGCACACCGCCAGCCAGCTCTCTCAGGGGTTCCTCAGATGTTCCTCCTTCATGTTGTCTCTCTCCTCCTTTATAGTCCTCTTCTACCAATCCCAATTCTGCTGGCGTTCTCTCCCCACGTGCTGAGCACGCTGCTCTCCTCCAATCAGGGGCAGGATCAGCTCCTACAGCTTGTTGATTGAATTGGTGAGGCAGCTGTGTGGAAGTTGTTTGCTCTCTCTCAGCGCCATATGGTGGGAGATCAGATGCATAGAATTAGTCTTAGCAGTTCCAGTAATTTAGTCTAGTCTCGGTTGCTCCCCACACGGATCGACGCAGCATGCCAGCCATAGTGCCCATTTGGGAGATGAAACAACGGAAGGAGGACCTTTCTCTCTGTCTCTCTCTCTCACTGTCCACTCTGCCTGTCAAAAAAAAAAAGATCAGTTCTCATCCTCATGCAGGTATGTATTTGTCAGTGAAACGGCACCTTAAGGAGTTGCTCAGATAATTAATGGTACGTTTAAGGGGTATTTTTAAGGAAAACACAGGGACTTTTAGGAACATAAAAACAGGAGAGATGATGTCTGGGAGACCAGAAATGGTTTTTCTTGAAGAGGTGGTCTGAGGATGCTTGAATGATAGGCAGACGGCACTGGAGGACGGGGCTGTCGGGTGACGGGGAGACCCGGGCTTCCCTATACCTGCCGCCTGGCCTCACGGCCCAGCGAGCTTCTGCGCTGTGAGGGTGGCCCCCGGCAGTGTGGCTGTTCTTCCTCTGGAAGGAGCCTTGATGAGCCACACCCACCCGGGACTGTGGCTGTGCACCTGCTCCGACTCCATCTGGCGGCTCCCATGAGGACATGGGATTTTCACGTCCTGGAGGCTGGGAGGCCCTGCCTCATTCTGAGACTTCCTGCCTGGCTTTGGAGGTGGCCGCCGCTTGCTGTGTCCCCACAGGACCTGTCCTGGGTGTGTGTGCCGAGAAGGCACTCTGCCGTCTCCTCCTCCTCCTGTGGGGACGCCAGGCTCCACGCAGAGGGACCTTGCTCCACCTTCACAAATATCGCACAGGGCCCAGGGCCCAGGACAGTCCCTTTAGGGGTTACAGCTTCGACCCATGTGCCATTTGGGGGAGCAGCCTCATTCACCCCCAACAGCTCTGTACAGTTCCAGGGAGGGTCCTTGTTTGTTGTGGATGAACCATAAATTAAGCTCATGCTTGAAACTATCTAAGCTTAGCGATGGAGTTTGCGACCCACAGAGGGAGTTTTCTTCTGCAGGCTGACTGGTCCCTGGCTGAATGAAACTTCCAACTATCTTAAAGGTTGTGTGAGGGGCCGGCACTGTGGCACAGCAGGTTAACACCCTGGCCTGAAGCGCCGGCATCCCATATGGGTGCCGGTTCTAGCCCTAGCTGCTCCTCTTCCAATCCAGCTCTCTGCTGTGGCCTGGGAAAGCAGTAGAAGATGACCCAAGTGCTTGGGCCCTGCACCCACATGGGAGACCTGGAAGAAGCTCCTGGCTCTTGGCTTCGGATCAGCTCAGCTCTGGCAGATGCGGCCATCTGGGGAGTGAACCAGTGGATGGAAGACCTTCTCTCTGTCTCTACCTCTCTCTGTAACTCTGTCTTTCAAACAATAAAGTAAATCTTTTTTTTTTTTTTGACAGGCAGAGTGGACAGTGAGAGACAGAGACAGAGACGAGAGAAAGGTCTTCCTTTGCCGATGGTTCACCCTCCAATGGCCACCGCGGCTGGCACGCTGTGGCCAGCGCACAGCACTGATCCGAAGCCAGGAGCCAGGTGCTTCTCCTGGTCTCCCATGGGGTGCAGGGCCCAAGCACTTGGGCCATCCTCCACTGCACTCCCGGGCCACAGCAGAGAGCTGGACTAGAAGAGGAGCAACCGGGACAGAATCCGGCACCCCGACCAGGACTAGAACCCGGTGTGCCGGTGCCGCAGGCGGAGGATTAGCCTATTGAGCTGCGGCACTGGCCAAACAAATAAAATAAATCTTTAAAAAAAAAGGTTGTGTGAGAAGAATTTATCTCCAATTGTTGAGTACGCTGAAAGCAACTGAGCTACTTCTCCTGAGCTAAACAAAGCTTCCACTTGATTGCTCCGCTCCAGTCCTACTTGGGAGGCAAACAGGTTCTCACTCATGGCAGGGTGGTGTCCACCGCCCCCCATCCACCAACCCTCCTGGGAGAGCAGGCTGGGTCTCTCGGTGTCGGAGCTGCTCTGTGGTTCGTTCCCAGCACAGGAGTAGGGGGCACAGGATGTGTGTGTGCATGGGATGTGTGGGTGGCACGGGACGTGTCCTTAGTGCACTGTGCACTCCAGCACCCACCGTATCCTTGTGAAGGGCTCCTCGAGGCAGTGGATTCCTCCTCCATGTGCAAACGGCTTTGTGTTCTTGAGCTATAAAGTAAAATTTTCTTAATTTCTTAGGTACAACTTTAGGAATACAGTTATTCTTTCCACCATACCCGTACTCCCACCCCTCTTCTTCCTCCCTCTTCCCTTCCCCGTCCTATTCTCCATTAAGATGAATTTTCAATTAACTTTATACACAGAAGACCAACTTTATACTAAGTAAAGATTTCAACAATTTGTGCGCCCGTACACACACACACACACACACACACTGTTGAGAACTGGTTTTACAGTTAACTCTCATAATACAACCCATGGAGGACAGAGGTCCTGCATGGGGAGTTAGTGCACAGTGACTCCTATTGTTAATTTAACAATTAACACTCTTATGTATGATGTCAGTGACCACCCAAGGCTCTTGACATGAGCTGCCAAGGCTATGGAAGCCTTCTGAGTCCACGAACTCCATCAGTATTTGGACAGGGCCATAATCAAAGTGGAAGTTCTCTCCTCCCTTCAGAGAAAAGTACCTCCTTCTTTGATGGCCCCTTCTTTCCACTGGAGTCTCACTCCCCGAGATCCCTCATGTAGGTCATTTTTTTCCACAGTGTCTTGGCTTTCCATGCCTGAAATGCTCTCCTGAGCTTTTTAGCCAGACCAGGAAGACTTAAAGGCTGATTCTGAAGTCAGAATGTTACTTAAGGTGATGGTCATTCCATGAGTCTGCTCTGTGGACTGCTTCCCATGTTGGAATTCTATCTATTATTATTACCAGACACTTGATCCTATTTATATGATCACTTTAACACTTAATCCTATCTATATGTTCACTTTAACACATAATCTTATTACTTTCACCATTAAGATGTCATTTTTACCACCAAGCTTAATGGGATTTGGAGTCCATGACAAGTTCTTAAGCTGTACCCTTAGAAGTAAGTCCACAGGGATGTACACGGAACTATGCAGCTTTGCAGTTACAAACTTCTTCCTCCCTCTCTTATTCCCACTCTTATTTTTTACTGAGATCTATTTTCAATTGACTTTATACACATATGATTAACTCTATGTTAAGAGTTCAACAAATAGTATGAAAAACAACAACAATAAAACAAAACTGTTCCTGGACAGTCAAGACAAAGACAGCTCAAGTCATCCCTTCTCAAAGTGTCAATTTCACTTCTACAGATTTCCTCTTAAGTGTTCTGTGGGGAGCAGGGCCCGTCTCCCATAACATGGCAGGGCCCATTGCCCGGGAGACAAATAAGTACTAAGACTGTGGACAAATAAATACTGAGGACAAATACTGAGACCAAGACTAGACTAAACTACTGGAACTGCTGAGACTAACTCTATGCATCTGATCTCCCACCATATGGCACTGAGAGGGAGTAAACAACTTCCACACAGCTGCCTCACCAATTCAACTAACAAGCTGCAGGAGCTGATCCTGCCCCTGATTGGAGGAGAGCAGTGTGCTCAGCGTGTGGGGCGAGAATGCCAGCAGAGTTGGGATTGGTGGAAGAGGACTATAAAGGAGGAGAGAGACAACATGCACCAGGAACATCTGAGGAACCCCTGAGAGAGCTGGCCGGTGGTGTGCCACTCCTCCGCGGAAGTGGAGGAAGCGATGGGGGTGCCACCCCTCCGCGGAGGCGGAGGCGGGGGAGTGGCAGCAAACCCGGGAAGGGCCGGGGAAAGAGAACAGCGCAGGGTCCGGTGTCGTTCGTCCGCGAGTAGGGGAGTGACATAATGGTCCCGTGACTCGGATATGAAACCTAGGAGGGAAGAAGCAGGAAACTACTGGAGAGAGCCCAGGGAGAGCCTAGGGAAAAGCCGGACAGAAAAAGTGCTGGGAGAAGCTAGCGAAAGCCTAGGAAAAGACTCAGATACAGACTGCGGGGAGAAGCTAGGAGAAATCTAAGATTGAAAGCGAAAGTGAAAGCTAGAAAAAATTTAGACTCGGATACGGACTGTGGGGAGAAGCTAGGAGAAATGAGAGAGAAATATTGCTGGAAGAAAGCTAGGAAAAGTACCGGGTAGAGAAAAATATAAGCTAGGGAAGGTGAAGCCGCAGGGGTAGGCCGAAGTGGAGATGTAAGCAAGGTTGGGATTCGTCAGATTAGCCCGGGGAACAAAGACGGAAAACTAAGTTGTAGCTGAAACATAAGCTAGGCCGTGATTCGCAGAAGCTGCCAAGCACGGAGAGCGCAGGACGCGAGCAGAGAGCGCGGGGTGAGCACGGAGGCCGCGGGGCAAGCACGAAAGGCACAGAGACCGCGGAGCGTGCGCGGAGCCAGGAAGCCGTGCAGATAGGAGGAATAAGAATGCTGGGAGATAGAAGTAAAATAAGAGAAATAGGAATGCCCAGAGATAGAGAGAAATAGAGAAAAATAAAAAAGGCCTCCCCACAACATGGCGATGAGAGGGCTCGGATTCGGTCTGCCTGATTAGTAAGGCGATAAGCACCTGCGGGCAACTCGAGCAGAGCAGGGCAGAGTGTACGCCACGGGGCACCAAAGACAGGCGAGTATCAATGCCTTAAAGAATAAAAAGAAAGGGGAGCTGTGGGGAGCAGGGCCCGTCTCCTGTAACATGGCAGGGCCTGTTGCCAGGAGACAAATAAGTACTAAGACTGTGGACAAATAAATACTGAGGGCAAATACTGAGATTACCGAGACTAGACTAAACTACTGGAACTGCTAAGACGAACTCTATGCATCTGATCTCCCACCATATGGTGCTGAGAGGGAGTAAACAACTTCCACACAGCTGCCTCACCAATTCAACTAACAAGCTGCAGGAGCTGATCCTGCCCCTGATTGGAGGAGAGCAGCGTGCTCAGCGCGTGGGGAGAGAACGCCAGGAGAGCTGGGATTGGTGGAAGAGGACTATAAAGGAGGAGAGAGACAACATGCAGGAGGAACATCTGAGGAACCCCTGAGAGAGCCGGCCGGTGGTGTGCCGCTCCTCCGCGGAAGCGGGGGAAGTGGCGGGGGTGCCGCCCCTCCGCGGAGGCAGGGGGGAGCCGGCAGCTAATCCGGGGAGGACTGGGGAAAGAGACAACAGCAAATCCGTTGCCGCTCCTCCGTAAGCCTGCAGAGTGAGCGACAGTGTTCTATTAGTTACCACAGGTCAGGGAGAACATATGGTATTTGTCTCTTTGAGACTGACTTATTTCACTAAGTATGTTTTCTGGATTCATCCATTTTGTTGCAAATGACCAGATTTCTGTTCTTTCTTACTGCTGTGTAGTAGTCCCTGGTGTACATATCCCATGATTTCTTTATCCAGTCCTCAGTTGACGGGCATTTGGGTCGAGTCCAGGTCTCAGCTGTTGTGACTTGAGCTGCAGTAAACAAGGGGGTGCAGACAGCTCTTTTATTTGCTGATTTCATTTCTCTTGGGTAAACTCCCAGAGTGGATGGCTGGATCATATGATAGATCTGTATTCAGATTTCTGAGGAATCTCTATACTGTCTCAGTGTCTCTATACTGAGCTCAGGTCTGAGGGAGTGTTGACGTCTTCTTCCTGTCGCAGTATCCTTGCCTTCTTCTTTTTAGATTTGTTTATTTGAATGGCAGAGTTGTGGGGTTTGTGGGGAGTGCGGGAGGAGAGATTGATTGACTTTCCATCTGCTAGTTTACTCCCCAAATGGCTGCAGCAGTCAGAGCTGGACCACACTGAAGCCAGTAGCCAGGAGCTTCTTCTGGGTCTCCCATATGGTGGCAGAGGCCCAAAGGCTTGGGCCACCTTCTGCTGCTTTCCCAGGAGCATTAGCGCAGGGAGCTGGATCGGAAGTGGAATGGCCAAGACTTGAACTGGTGTCCACGTGGGATGCCTGCATTGCAGCTGGTGGCTTTGCCCACTGTGCCACAAAGCCGGCCCCATC
The DNA here is from genome assembly GCF_051225735.1 of Oryctolagus cuniculus. NCBI lineage: Eukaryota > Metazoa > Chordata > Mammalia > Lagomorpha > Leporidae > Oryctolagus > Oryctolagus cuniculus. The sequence goes on from NC_142887.1 coordinate 7,781,758, forward strand.
CTTGCATGTGTAACTAGATCCAGTGCACACCTTGCTTTGACGCTTGCCAATGTGCAATCGACTCAGCGTGAGTTGGGGGTGAAGTCTGTCCCAGGGGAGGGGTGGCGAAGGTTGATTGAAGAGCAATCTGGCCAGCGGCTGGGTAGTCTGTCTCCGTGTGCCCAAGGTACGGTGGGGGTCCTGGAGGCAGACCTTGTGTCGGGGTGGGAGGGGCAGATGCTGTCGGGAAGGGATGCTTCCTGTGAACAGTACACATAAGGTGATGTCTTAGGAGGCAGACGAGGCCACGGGCGGAGAGGCCCATTCTGCACAGGGACAGGGATGAGGAGGCCAGGGCGACAGGTGCAGGGAGGTTCATGTGTCTGGGAAGCAGCAGGCCTGAGAGTGGAGAGGCAGGAAGGGCTGGGGCGTGTGGAGAATGGACATGGGGACAGTCCACGTGCAGGGCCATCAGCGAGCAGCCAGGCCCTGGGAGGTGGGGCTGGAGAGAGTCCAGGACTTCAAGGTGGGACTGAAGGCAGGTGTGAGCGGAAGGGAAGAGCGAAGGCAGGGAGTGTGGTTGTGAGGCTGTATCCCCGCTGCCCCCAGGCTGCTGTGGGAGCCAAGGACACACCCAGGACTCTGCAGCCAGAGACCAGGAACCTCGGGCTTCCATCCCCTCCTCCTGCCTCCATCCGCCCAGGCCTCCTCCAAGGCGCAGGGAGGGGCCTGCACAGAGAACAGCGTTACTCCCCTGGTTAAACGGGAACACATTCTGCATCCCAAATGTAGCTGGCTCTGTTCGTCATCCAAACACCTGCCCCTTGAGTGCTTGGTCTCCCGGTGAGTGAGGGGGGCAGGGAAGCGGAGGCAGGGTTAGGAGAGGACATGTCCCTGACTCCATCTCTGTGGGCAGCCAGACGGCCACCCTGCTGTCCTTGGGTGCAGGGCTGGTACTGTGTCCTGATGTGTACGGAGCTTACGGGGCCTGGTTCAGGGAGAAAGGAAGTGTGTGCACGCGCATGCGTGTATGTATGTGTGTGGGCACACGCATGTGTATGCAGCCACATGCATTTTGGTCTGAAAGCCAGATATTAGGTGCGCAGCTCCAGAGATTTGTCTATGGAAAACTCTTTGAATGCTTGCATCCTGTATATGAGATGCACCTAAGGTTTGTCCTGGTCGAGCAGCAAGGCAAGTGTTTGCCCAGTGTTGCTGAGGACGGGTGTCAGGAGTAAAGTCAGGTGCGTTCCAGTCACCCCGATGGAGGAGAAGCAGAATTCGCCTCTGTTCTCTGAAGAGCAGACAAGAGGGTGGAGAATGTGTCAGCTGTCCTGCGGGGCGAGCAGACTGCAGAGAGACGGGGGGAAGGAGAGTGTGCCGAGGCGTCCCAGGCGGCTCGTAACTGTGTGGCGACACTGGTTAGGCGTCTGAAACTTGTCATCCTGTGTGCCTGTCCCTGTGTTACCAGCTTCGCTTTGGTCTTCCTGAAGATTTTCTTTTCTTGTTTTTTTTGACATGCAGAGTGGACAGTGAGAGAGACAGAGAGAAAGGTCTCCTTTTTGCCATTGGTTCACCCCCCTGGCCGCTGCAGCCGGCGCATGGCGCTGATCCGATGGCAGGAGCCAGGTGCTTCTCCTGGTCTCCCATGCGTGTGCAGGGTCCAAGCACTTGGGCCATCCTCCACTGTGCTCCCTGGCCACAGCAGAGAGCTGGCCTAGAAGAGGGGCAACCAGGACAGAATCTGGTGCCCCGACCGGGACTAGAACCCGGTGTGCCAGCGCCGCAAGGCGGAGGATTAGCCTAGTGAGCTGCGGCGTCGGCTTTCCTGAAGATTTTCATCAACTGCAAAACACCTCGGCCTCCCAAGCAGGAGGGGCCCTCTCGTGGCCCTGGGGTCTCTGCAGGCTGAGCTTGGCAGGGGATCCTGGCTGGGGGAAGGGACGGGGAGGCAGGGTCCGAGTCCCCAGACCCTGGGACGCCGTCTCCAGTGAGAACGTGTCTTCTGGGGTTCCTGGGGAGCCAGGGGCACAGGGAGGGCGTTCACTGTGGAACGCGGGGGCTGAGGTCGGGACGAGGAGAGGACCCGCCACTTCCTGCGAGGTCACCCCGTTCCTTCCTGCTCTGCCGACCGCGGGCTGGGGTGCAGCGCGTCTGCCTCAGCTTCACGAAGCCTCACTTCTGGGAAACAAGCTCATTAAAGCTTCCATAAAAATAAATGAATTTAATTACTTCAACGCAGAAGAGGCAGTATTTTCTTAGGTGACAACTGAAGAGAATCCGGTCTCCTCCATTTGCACGAATTTGTCTGTCTGATGTAAATTAAGGAGAGCATTAAGTGACTGAGACGCTCGCTGGGCAGACGACGTGCAAGTGTGAACCAGAGTTTTGTCATGAAAAGCATAATTAGGAGACTATTAACTTTTTTTTCTCCTCCAATATTATGGCATAAACAAGTTAAAAGAACCTTATCCTTCAAAGTAATTAAAAGTCAGAATTAGCTTTCTTTGTTTCAGAAGTGCCTGATTTGATTATTTCTGAATTTGCATAAGTGTCTGAATAGTTGGCGTCTTGCTCTCCCCCTCCCCTCCCCCATGTCTCTGTCTAGTCTTGCTCGGAATTCTGCTACTGACCCACCCTGGACACCAGCCCTGTGCTGCGTTCTGCCCGCTGGGGCCGGGCCCTGCACGTGGCCCGGGCGCCTTGTCTGCCTCCTGGGCAGGAGGGGAGCAGCCCCGCTCGGCCGTGCAGCCACTCGGGCGTCCTGCTCCACGGCCACCAGATGAGTTCCTTTATGAACAAGCCTGGGCAGCGAAATGGCAAAGGCGGATCGTAAGGAAGGTCTCAGGTCAGCGTCGCACTGGAAACCCAGGTGGGAGCAGATGCAGACGCAGGGGGCAGCCCTGGGGAGCCGGCTGCCCTTGGGGTTCTCCTAAGGAAAGGAGCCGGGCCCTTGGCTCTGGCCCATTTACTCAGGTCTCTGGGAGTCCCTGTCCCCTCTTCCTAACTCCACTTCCTCTGCACGTCCCCGGGGGCCCAACCTCACAGCAGCCAGTCCAGGGGCAGGGAGACACATGCCTAGGCCTGGGTGTCGATGGCGCCCACAGAGGCCTTTTGGGTCAATGGGGCTGACGGGCCCTCCTTGCTGGGCAGCGGGGTCACTGGCTCGGTCACCCCAGCCTGTGTGTGACCTTCACCCGGGACAACGGGCCACCCTGAGCTTCTGTGTGTGCACCCCACCCTGTGTCAGGGACTTGTGACATAAGAGTGCAGCCCACAGCTCTGCACAGAGGCGATGGCAGCAGCTGTGGCAAAGACGCCGCCAAGCCAGGAGACCACAGTAACCAGCTCAGGCCCTGCCGTGGGTGCACGCTGGGCAATTTCCAGAATAAGTCTGGAGATGACTCAGGCCGGGTGCACGGGCAAGGGGCTGCCTGTGCACTTCCGGCTCCCACGGTGGCCACGGGTCAGTCCTGTCCCTGGTGGACAGCAGAGGCGAGCCTTGCTGGGAGTCCTGCCTGAGCCAGGCTTGCCCGGTATGGGTTCTGTGGACTCCTGGCACAGCCCTGGCACAGGGCGCAGCAGTGAGTCTGAGAGGAGGGGACTTCCCAGACAAGGGAGCTAAAAGACGAGTTTAGTTTGGCACAAAAATTTTTCAAATATTTGCAAAGAGGATGCTTCCAAAACGTCATAGACAAGGTGTATTACGAAAAATTTCAGCATAGATTTGAAAAATTTTGCATCAAAATTTTCTGTGACTCCATCTTTTTTTTTTCCCACGGTAATGCAGACTTTATTGCTTATTATGTCATTCCACCCAATTGTAAGTGAACAGACTTTGAGAAAATATACTGGGAATATCAGACAGATGATGGCAGTACTGATGAGAAGGTTCAAGTGTCTTACAGAAGGTAATAAGAGGCACCACTGCCACCATCACCCCAGAAATCTGTACAATTCATATAAAAAGTGTAAAAATAGTTCATTGGCATTTAACTAGCATTACTCTTTGTAATCTACAAACAATGACAAGCCTGATCAGTTTTGGGATCTTTAGAGCAAAACAAAGTATTTTCTTCCATGATGTGACTCCATCTTCCACACACTTTCGAAGCACCCTCACGTTTTGTTGAGTGAATCACGGATGGTGACCCTGGGAGTTAACTTCTCCAGAGCTCTCACTGCGTGTCTTGGCCTGTGCCGAGGCTTTGGTCTGTGTGGCCTCCCTGAATGCTCACCTGTGCTGCCTGAGGCTGGCATGACGATGACCGCCTGGTCCCTGGCGGGGCACAGAGACTTGGGAGGTCTGGCCACTTGTCCAGGTCACAAGGTGAAGCAGGGGTCATTGTTTCTCGTTCTGACCCCAGAGTGCACCGTCTGATGGCAGCTCCCACGCAGGGCTCCCCTGAAGCCGTGGTGCGTCCTGTGCACACTGTGGTCTCCGTCCCACACACGGGATTCTGCTCATGCAGGCCTGTGAGGCTTTGTAAGAATGAGGAGAAGCGGGACACTGATTCCAACAGACTCTTGAATACACAATTATCCTTAGGTGTTTAAATTTAACTGAAAAATGGCCCCTGTTAAATATAAGAGTGGGAATAAGAGAGGGAGGAGATGTACAGTTCAGCACTTGCTCAGTCAGACTTGCCCCAAATGGTAGATTTAGAAACGTGCCAGGGGATTCCAATTCAATGCCATCTCATTGGTCCAAGTGATCAGTTTCAGTTCACAATTGATCATAATGATAGGATTAAGCGTCAAAGGGATCACATAAACAAGACTGGTGTCTGCTGACACTAACTAATAGAATTTAAAAGGAGGCCGGCGCTGTGGCTCACTTGGCTAATCCTCCACCTGCAGCGCTGGCACCCCAGGTTCTAGTCCCGGTCGGGGTGCCGGATTCTGTCCCGGTTGCCCCTCTTCCAGGCCAGCTCTCTGCTGTGGCCAGGGAGTGCAGTGGAGGATGGCCCAAGTGCTTGGGCCCTGCACCCCATGGGAGACCAGGAGGAAGCACGTGGCTCCTGGCTTCGGATTGGCACAGCGCGCCAGCCATAGCAGCCATTTGGGGGGTGAACCAACGGCAAAAGAAGACCTTTCTCTCTGTCTCTCTCTCTCACTGTCTAACTCTGCCTGTCAAAAAAAAAATTAAAAAGGAGAGAACAATCCAACATGGGAAGCGGGATACACAGCAGACTCATAGAATGGCAGATATCCTAAACAGCACTCTGGCCTCAGAATCAGCCCTTAAGGCATTCAGATCTGGTTAAAAAGCCCATGAGAGTATTTCAGGCACAGAAAGCCAAGACACTGTGGCAAAAAAAAAAAAAAATGACCTAAATGAAAGATCTCTGCAAGTGAGATCCCAGTGGAAAGAACGGGCCATCAGAGAAGGAGGAGAGAACTTCCACTTTGACTATGACCTTGTCTGAATAAGATCAGAGTTGGTGAACTCAAAAGGCTTCCATAGCCTTGGCAGCTCATGACAAGAGCCTAGGGTGATTACTGATGTCATAAATAAGAGTGTCAATTGTTAAGTCAACAACAGGAATCACTGTGCACTTACTTCCCATGTAGGATCTCTGTCCCTAATCTGTTGTACAATGTGAATTAATGCTAAGACTAGTACTCAAACAGTATTTTACACTTTGTTGTGTGTGGGTGCAAACTGTTGAAATCTTTACTTATATATACTAAATTGATCTTTTGTATATAAAGATAATTGAAAATGAATCTTGATGTGAATGGGATGGGAGAGGGAGTGGGAGATGGGAGGGGTGCGGGTGAGAGGGAGGTTATGGGAGAAAAAGCCACCGTAATACTTTGGAAATTTATATTTATTAAATAAAAGTTAAAAAAAGGAGGAGAAGTGGGACACTTATTCCAACGACAATGACATTGAAGCCATGCACCGAGGACAGGAGAGTTGTCTGATGATTGGAGGAGACCCGTGGCTTGTGTTCCACGCCCACACGGCCATGACACATAGCCACGGCAGCTGCAGGTAGAAGGCGTGGTGCAGGGATGGCGACGGGCGGGAGGCTGCACTGGGCCCTCCGCGCTGGTTTCCCTGGAGCCATGGTCTCTTAGGGGTCAGCCATGGTCTCTTAGGGGTCAGCTGACTCGGATCGGCCCCTGTGGAGGCAGAGCCTGCTCTGTGGAGAGCGTGCACGGTGTTTGCAAGTTTGCCGGTTTTCAGCGCCACGCAGGTGCAGGACGAATGATCCCTGCAAGATCCGCTGGTCCAGTCCTGCCAGGGCAGCCGCGGGCATGGCTCGCGGTTCAGTGTGTCCACAGCAGGCTCAGTTTTAAGTCGATAGTGTTGTGTGGCCCGCGTGTGTCATAAACACGCAAGTGGCCCTTGGCAGGAAGAGGGCTCCCCTCCCCCATAAGGAGTCAGCTTCTGGCCGCAGGGAGAGCCCGGCTCTGGGGCTGCTGGCCTGTCCCTGGCCTGGGGCCGAGGTCCTGGGCACTGCAGCCGCTGAGGCCTCCCCGCCCCCCTCCGAGCTCTGCTCCCTCCCAGCCCTGGGCCTTGGCACTTGCTGCTCCCCTGCCCCGGGGCTGCCTCCCGTCTTCACCAGAGCCCACCAGGGCTCGGCTCTGAAGGCACAGTCAGTCCCCCAATATTCCCACAGGTGTGTTTCCGCTGCTCGTGCTGTGTGTCCTTTCTCTCTCCCTGATTCTCCCGCGAGTTCCACAAACATGGACGTTGCCCTTGGTTTGTTTGCCACAGAACCCACAGCAGAGCGGGCAGAGTGCGGCCTCTGGCCGGGCTCACGCAGGTCCAGCAGTTCACTAGCGAGCTGACAGTCGCCACTCTCACCTGGCGCCGGGCCGGGCGCACACAAGGGGCTGGGGCCGTGTGAGTGATCTGTCCATGCAGGACTGGGGGCTCCTGGCCGGGCAGATTACAGGAGAGGATCTGGACCAATGTCTGGCCGAGAGGAAGGTCGGTTACCCCGGCCACTTGAAGCCGAGTTATTATTACTATTCATTGGCATTATTTATTACCGTAAATACAGTGCAAGAGAGCTCTCGGCCACCCCAGGTTGTTTCCCGCGGGGAGGTGCTTTATTTGGAAGACTGAAGGCGCAGCGCCAGGGCTGTAGTGGAAGTCGCTTTCCTGCTTCCCTGCCCGTGACTTCGGCTCCCGGATCCAGTGTGGTTGCAGCTGATGGCTTCCCAGGGAGCCGCGTTCCTCCTGCGTGGGGGGAGCTGTCCCAGTGGGAAGGCTGGAGAGCAGTTAGAGCAAATATTAAGATAATTAGGAGAACAGTAACAATGAGAATAATTAGGAGAGTGGTGCTGATGATTTAATTTAGATGACGATATTAAGAGTTGAAGGTTTAGGGTTTCTCTGTGAAGCAGTGTTGTTTAGAAACTGTTCCATGTGGAAAAACCCGAACGGCAAATGGGCTGATGGGCTTTAAAGGCAGCCAATTAACCCGGGTGCAGCTCGCAGCTCCCTTTGCTTGCTAATAAGTGTGTTCAGCTTCAGGTCATTTTGGACCGAAGACTTTTAATCATGTTGCGAACGCGTGTTAATCAACTCGCATTAGAAATGCAATACGTGACTTTCCAAGAGAGAAATGACGGAGATTAGGTGAGGAGGAACTTCAAAAGCTGTGTGGGATAATGCAGTCAAAAGACGAGTTTACTTCCTGGGCCCCAGAAAGTGTGAGGGTGCATGCGAGGGGTCTGCCGAAGGCTCGCGGCAAATGTGGGTTTCGAGACAGCTGTGCGTGTTGTCAGCTCCTGTGCTGAGCCCTCGACCGTCAGCTCCTCGGAGACCCCCTTTCATTGCTCTATCTAAATCCCTCCTGTCCGCCCCCACCCCCACTGGCTCTCCCGTGTTTCCCCTGCATCTCTGTAGCAGCCAGGAGGGCCGGGTTATCCTGTGAGGGCAGATGCCCCAGTGGCTTTCAAGCATCCGGTTTTGTCTCTTGTTCACCTGAGTGTGGTGAGGTTGGGGGAGGGGGGCCTGCAGGAGCCTGGCGGGAGCCCTGGCAGGGGGGGAGAGGCCGGAAAGTTCCATTCAGGTAGCAGAATGCTCTCACCCGGAGAGGCGGGGCACGATTTCGGTTCATGCTGTGTTGGCCAGAGCCAGCCGTCTGGCTCCACCCAACCACACCTGTGCCAGGAGAGCCAGCATCCTGTTGGAAGTCGGGAACCTGGGACTGTGCAGGGGAAGGTACTGGCGGCCACCACAGTCACTGTTTAATAATCGCCTTGTTTATTTTCTGTGTGTTTGGTGTCTCCTCGCAGCGGGAAATAGACTCCAGGAAAGCAGGAATCTTACCTGATTTACTGAGCACTGCTGGAAACAGAGCCTGGCCATTGTAACAGCTTAGTGCGTGGACCGGGGAGGGGCACGGGTCTACAGCAGTCTGGGGAACCAAAGACCCCTGCAGGTCGCCGTGCATCTCCGGCCATCCTTGCACCCCTGCTGGGGCATAAACGGCATGCTATGGGGTTCCCGACTTTGAATGCCTGGAGCACACCCCAGCAGACCACAGATTCGGGGTTTTCACACACCTAACACTCATCGGGGTGAGAAGTCAGGCCGCACCACAGACTGACCAACGCCCAACGCCTTGTTGTCAGCACACCTCTGACCCTCTCTGGCATGGGTGGCAGCAGGTAGGGGTGTGGAGGTGACGTCATCAGATCCTGTGCACGGTGTGGGGTCGAGCTGGCTCAGCCGTCCCTTCTCGTGGGGCTGCGTTAGGCCAGTCAGGGGACTTTGTCCTAGGGGCTGACCTGTGTGTGCTCACTCCCACCCGGGTTCCATCATCACCTCGGCTTCATTTGCATGTCCTGTCATAATGCACTCGTGGCCCCGTTAATTAAAGGGAGGTTTCCAGTCCAGGAGCCGGGAGCTGAGCAGCACCGGTGCCCACGCCCTGTGTGAGCCCATCAGCGCTTTCCTGGGGCCTGCTTTGGCTACAGGGGAGTGACCACTTCCTACCCAGAGCCGTCTCGAGCAGATTTGGCAACACGAGAGAGAAACGGTTGCTTTCCTCAAGTCCTCTACCTTTCCTTCCTGCAGGAGTCGGGCTCGCTGCCCTGCTTAGCCAGACACAATCAGCGCGTCATCTGCGCACTGTGGATAGGGGCACGTTCCAGTGAAAAGCGTTCCGGAAGTGCTTGAGTAAATATAATTAGCCAAGAAGTTCGAGACGTCGCACGTACACAGTCTCCTTAACTGCGGTTGACTTAGGACCTAATTATTGCAGAGTAATTGGCCAGTGAGGAAGCCTGGGAGTCTGTCCTAATTAACACAGCGGGTCGGGCAGGAGATGCAGGGTCACTGGGTTTTAATTGGCTGGATTCAGGGGGAGGCACACTCCCGGAAGATGAGAACCGCACTGGGCAGATTCGTTCCTGTCAGGTTTTAGGAGCCTGCGAACGTTTTCCTCTGAGGTTCTGCCCGCCTGTAAAGTATTGAAAAACCACCAGATAGGCTGCAGGTTGCAACAGGATCTGCTTTTTGTTGGAAACTCACACACCCGGCAGCACACTCCTGGGCTTCTCGCCACTCTTTGCCTGGACTTCGGGATGGGGGCCCGTTTGGGCGTCTGGAAGCAGCACGCAGGCGCTCAAGGGGCGTGCAAGGAGCTGCTCTTGGCCGGCTGTTGTGGCTTCTCTGTCTCTTTTTGGCTCTTGTGGCACTGACGTGATGACACCCTTGAGGGTCCGGGAGCTCTGGCAAGGACGAGTGAGCGTGGACGCTTGACCTCCTGAGAGAGGCACAGTGACTCTGACATCGGGAATCTTGTGGAAGCATTGTCTTGGCTTGCTCAGGTCCCTGCCTGCAGGACTTCTGCACTGGGGACTGCGTCCACCGGCGGCCGAGTGGCTCCTTCCAGATCAGTGCTCACGGTGCTTCTACAAACAGGAACTGTCTCTCTCTCTCTCTCTCACACACACACACACACACACACACACACACGAGACCTCTCACTGAAGGCAGAGCAGTGTGAATACGACTGCCATCAACACTTGGACTTGCAAAAGACACAGAGTAAACAAAGCAAAGTTTGACAAAAATAAAATAAATGAAAAAACAACACAGGGTGAGTATTGTGTTGCAGTGGGTGAAGCCCACTTGGGACACTGCATTCCCATGTGAGAGAGCCCAGTTCAAGTCCTGGCTGCTCCACTTCCTCATAATGCACACTTTGGGAGGCAGCAGGTGATGGCTCAATGCTTGGACCCCGTCACCCATGTAGGCAACATGAAGCTCCTGGCTTTGGCCTGGCCCAGCCCTGGCTGTTGCGGGCATTTTAAAGATACATGAAATACTCTCTCTCTCTCTCTCCTTTTTACATAAATAGACTGTTTAAACATACATAGTGGCCAGAGTTGTGTTGCAGTGAGATGAACTGCTGCTCCTGACCCCAGCATTCCACACTGGAGGGCCGGCTTGAGTCTTGGCTGCTCTGCCTCCAGTCCAGCTCCCCACTAATGCCCCGGGGGAGGGCCCACTGACACCACGTGGGAGACCAGGCTGGAGTTCTTGACTCCTGGCCCGATCCGGCCCTGGTGTTGTACCACATGGGGAGCCCACCAGGGAATGGAAGATGCCTTTTCCTGTCTCTTCCTCTCTCTCTGTGATCCTCTGCCTTTCAAATAAGCAAATGTTTAAAACAAATAAATAAAAGTGACAAGACTTGTGTATTTTATGTATGGTTTATCACAATAAAGAGTACTATCTGAGAAAAAGGGAGAGTTGTGCAGCCGGATTCCAGAGCTTCCCGGGGAACGCAGTGATCAGGCAGTGTGGCGTGGGCAGAGGAGCTACAAACAGATCAGTGCGGAGGTCGAGAGTCTGGAAATGCACGCGCACATCCAGCATCTGCTGTTTTCGGGAGCCAAAGAGTTGGATGAACGATGTGTAGGCAGAGCACCGGCCCACGGGTGAAAAGCTCCCAGATGTGGGTCACTGCTGAGAGGAGTCCCAGGGGCTCAGATCTGCCACCTGGTGACCCTTCACCCCAGGGGCTGGAGGGAGGGTGATGGACACCCCAGAACCCGGGAAGTCATATAATCCTGGAGACCTCTGTGTGTTTTCAATACCAAAGAAAATGAAGGAATCCCGAGACTCTGCCAGCAGTGGGCCAGCAGCAGATTCAGCCCTTTAGCCAGAACTAAAAGAGGTGGCAGGGGTGGGGGGGTATCATCACCACATAAGGACAGATCAAGAAGGCTCCCCTCTGTAAGCCAGGAAGAGACCTCGCCAGGAACCGGGTCAGCTGGCATCTTTGTCCGAGACCTCTCAGGTTGTAGAATTGTGAGAGTCAAGGACCCTGTTCTCTGAGTGACCCATTGTGTGACATTTGTCATGGTGGCCACAGTTAGCTAATATTGGGGGCACTGATTTGGTCAACTGGAAGTGCAACCTGGGTGTTCTCCATTCTTGGTGCTTTAATTTTCCACATGAGCTTCTAAATTAGCTTGTCTAGATCTAGGAATGTGTTGTTTCCATTAGGTTGACATGAAATCAATTTACTGAGTTTGGGAAAATTGGCATCTCTTTCATAAAGAATGTTCTTGTCCATGAACATGGTTTGTCTTTTTAGTCGCTTCATCCCTTCTTACATTTAGTTCTCCCCTTGTCCTATTATGCATGTACAGTCATGTACTTTTTTGGTTAATGTATTAACCAATTAATGAGCACACATGTATTTCACTTTTTGGTTGTTATTGCTTTTGTGTGAATGTTCTCACATATATGATAACTTTTAAATGATATTTTCTTAGTTGATTAATTTATTGGTTTATCCTATTTAGAATAGGTTTCAGGAGATGGTTTTGTAGGTACAGATTTTATGCAAATCATCATCATTTTAATTTGTTTTTCTCTTTTCATCTGAAGTCACTAAGATCTCATAAAATCCTAAACAATCAAAGTGGTGGGACGTCTGTATATCCCAGTGTTTCTCCTTAATAGTGATGCTGTTTTTTTTTTAAAGATTTACTTATTTATGTTAGTGGCAGACTTTTACAGAGAGAAGGGGAGAGAGAGAGAGAGAGAGAGAGAGAGAGAGAGATCTTCCATTCATTGATTCACTCCCCAGATGGCCACAATGGCCAGAGCTGGTTTAGTACAAAGCCAGGAGCCAGCGGCTTCTTCCAGATCTCCCATGTGGGTGTAGGGGTCAGAGACTTGGGCTATCCTCCACGACTTTCCTGGAGATGAACAGGCAGCTGGATCTGAAGTGGAGCAGCTGGGACTTGAACTTGCAGCTATATGGGATGCTGGCACTGCAGGTGGTGGCTTTACCTGGTACACCACAGTGATGCTGGTTTTTGAACTAAAACACTTGCATTTTACCATGTTCAGTTAGAATGACTGGAACCCTGTTTCACTGCGGGCCTGTGTTATAAATGGGTTGGTATTTAAAGTATACTTTCTCAGTGTCTATGGAGATGATGATGAAGCATAGATGGATACATCAGAAAGTTTGTGGAAATGAGACTAAAAAAATTTTGTCCTCATGCAAAAGTTTGAACCTATACATCCATATATGCACACATATATCAATAGGTTTATTACTATTGAAGTTTTCTTTATTCCTGGAATAAACTTTAAAATTAAAAAAGTGCTATAATGTATGATAAGCAAATAAAACCTGATAAAACATGAGGGCACCTCAAAAAGTTCGTTCTTCAGTCCATGTGTTGCTATTTCTTCATATGCATTCCCATGAACTCTTTGGAGAGTTCTTATATTAAAATAGGTGCCACAACAAAGTAGGTGCAGAAAGTTCAGAAGTGCATGACCCCTGTCAACACAGCTCGTCCACGGAGGAGCGTGAACTGACCACCACGCACCCATTGTGGCGGCCAAACATAAAAAGAAGGACAAGACCAGCTGGGAGCAACTGAACCCTCATACTTCTGGAGGGAATGAAAACTTAGCCGCCTTGGAAAGCAATTCAGCAGCTTTGACACAGCTGAACATGCACTTATCACAGGACCCAACACTCAGAGGAGTTTACCAAAAATTTACAGTGACTTTATACAAAGACTGGGCACACATATTATCTTGGCTTTACTTGTGATTGTTCCAAACTAGAAACATAACGTCCCTGAACTGACAAATGCACAAATTGTGACTTATACACACAGTGCAATAGTTGAAGGTCGTGGTTGGATCTTAAATGAATTATCCTAAATACAAATACAGACCCATGGCCACATGGGTCTCCATGATGCCGTCCGTATACCAGTTTAAATTCAGAACTGTGGAGAAAGCGTGCCCGTGACTGTTGGGGGTGGGGTTCTGGGGGTCTGCCTCCCATGGGGCATTGGGGAACACGGGGCTGATGGACAGCACACGGCTGCATGCGTTCATTGGCTGTCGTTGAAACACAACCTCTACATGTGAGAATTTTATTGAACACAGATTGTAGCCCCATTCCCCATCTGATGAAAACTGAAATCATCATGTGGCTAAAATGCCCAGCTGCACAGAGTGAGTGCTACATTCAGTGTCCCTGAGCTTGGACAGCCGTCGGCTCCTGGGGGACCCTGGATGCTCCACCTCCTCACTGCGGCCCCTGCTTCTGTGGGCTTCCTGTGCCCTGGCCATGAGCACCGTTCAACCCTTGCTCCCGGGCGTGCAGGAGAATCACCCCCGCTGGCCTCCACGATGGGGCTCATGACAGCTGTGGTCATTCACATCCACTGTGGGGGAGGGGAGCGGCCAGCGTGCTCCTGGGATGTTCCAAGTGCTGAACCTAGTGCGCGATGTGCACCATCTGGGGAGGGTTGCAGCTTGTGTGCGTGGATGTGTGGACCATCCCTGGAGGAATGACAACAAAGAAGCCAAGGGTGACTTTGTTAGACTCAGGGTTTGGGTGACACCAGGAGAAGGACCATTCCTTTTCAGTCTTCTATGCATCTCATTTTTTAATCCTGGAAATGTTTTATTTACTTTTAAAATGACATTATGTTTTACCAACCAAGATACAAACTGCCCAGCTGACAAACACGCAGACCGAGAATACTCACCCCAGGGCCTAGAAGAGGTCGCAGATGCAGCAGCCCTCGTGCTGTGCCTGTGGCCAGCGTGTCACGTGACTCCTGGTCCTTCTCACCTAAGGAGATGTGGGTAGAAATGAATCCAGGAAGTCATTTTGCATAATAAGTGTTTTAATCAAGCCTGCTACCAGGGAGAAACGAAGAGGCACGGCTCTTTAAAAGTTTCATTTTGGGCGTTGGCTGAAGTTGATTCTGGGCCATCCATTCCTGGAATGGTTTGGGGATGTTGTCACAAAGATAGAGGCGGTGGGAAAAGCAATTACACCAGTTGTGCCAGCTGTCTCCAGGTGTGTCACAGGGATGCTGATAAAATCAACTAAGCTGGGACTGAGTGTGTGTTGTTAACTTGAGAAATGGCCGCGGGTCTGGCAGCTGAGAAAGTGGAGGTGCCCAGTGTTTGCTCATTACCAAGATTTATTGTTTCCAGCTCTGGGAAAGTGTTGGCCAAGCAAAAGTAAGGTCATTTAAGCCAGGCTGCAAGGTAGATTTTTGCTTTAAAAATAATAAAATGTAAAGGCAAAGAGACAGGAGAATGATTTGGAAGTAGGGCAATGGACTAGCTTCCCATGAGAGGTTGACAGGGAAATTTCTTAGAGCATTTATCTAGCAAAATATATTTGGTTTATATTAAGTATATTTGAGGGTAAAGTAACAACAGTAGAACCGACCAAACAAGAGGTGTGTGCCAGCAGGCTTTCCATAAAGAAGGCAGACCGGGTGGCAGAACACGCAGACAGCAATAAGCAAATGCCCAGGTGACACTCAACGCTCAAGCCTGTCAGCTCGCAACACTTGAGATGCCCACTTTGGTGTTGGGGGCAACATCACAGCTGTCAGTGGAAGCCCGTGGGGTGCCTGATCTCTTCACCTCTGTTGTCTGAGAGCGGTGACTCATCACTGACACTTGCCTGGTGGCTGAGACGACGCTCGGGACACCTGCACCCCGTTGCCGAGTGCCTGGGTTCTGATCCTGACTCCACTCTGGTTCCGCCTCCTGCCAGTGCCCACCTGGGATGCGCAGGTGATCTCTCCGGTACTTGGATCGCTGCCACCCTGTGGGAGGTTTCCGTTGAGTCCCTGGCTTCTGGCTCTGGAAGGACTGCACATCCTTCTCTTTCAAATAAAATAAAGAGCAATGTAAAAGAAAAAGCATGCATGGATTTCAAAAAGAGTTGCACCAAAATAATATTTTAATTCCATTTTCCGGGATTATTTCAAAGTACCTGGTTTGTACCTATTGTTATTCCCATGGAAGTTTTTAGAGTGTTTTATGTAATTATGAAGCTACAAACCATCGATAGAAATGTTGCACACATTTGAAATTTTCTTACTTATATGAGAGAGACAGAGAGGAAGAACTCCCGTCTTCTGCCTCACTCCCCAAATGTCCACAACCACCAGGGCTGGGGGAGGTTGAAGTCTGAAACGCAGTCCAGGTGTCCCATGGGTGGCAGGGTACTGCGCTATCACCTGGGTACTTCTCAGGGTCTGGCTTAGCAGGAAGCTGCCGCCAGGAGCCCAGGTGCTCTGGTGTGAGATGCAGGTGTCTAACACGTGTCCCAGATGCTAGCCAGCTCCGCCCAGTGTCCCAGATGCTAGCCAGCTCCGCCCAGTCCCACCTGTTTTTAATGCATTTGTAAGCAGTTCTACCACGTGTGTCATCTGCCCCTCATTCTGTTACTTAAGAATAACCTGTAGCCGGAGCTGGTGGTCTTAACTGCGACCTGGTGTTTATTTTGTATGCCTA
Organism: Oryctolagus cuniculus; assembly: GCF_051225735.1. NCBI lineage: Eukaryota > Metazoa > Chordata > Mammalia > Lagomorpha > Leporidae > Oryctolagus > Oryctolagus cuniculus. The sequence goes on from NC_142887.1 coordinate 7,797,530, forward strand.
TACTGCGTCTTAGTAATTCACTCTCTGACGCACATTCAGATGTCCCTGCATTTGTCTCTTACACATTGTGCTGGCCTGACTCGCCTTGTACTCTTGCACATGGACCTTGCACAGACACACGCACACTCACACTGAGTGAACGCGTTTGCATGCTTGGGTGCAAGTCCACCTGCAGCTCCACGATGCTGGCTCCGGAGCACGTGGGCTCATTTGCATTCTCCTGTCACGGCAAGAGAGTTTGTGCTTTTCTGCATCTGCTCCAAGATGCTTGGCATGGTCAGATCTTCAAATTGCTTGCCAGGATTTGGAATGTCAATTTATAGCTCACTGTTTAATTTCCATTTCCCTAACGAGATCTGCCCGTGTGTTTCAACTTTCCCATCTGTGGAGGCAGATTCACGCACTGGGGCATTTTTATTGGGTGATTTGCTCCTAAGGTTGACAACAGCCCAGACGCCAGTCCACAGCCCCGTGTCCGTGGAAACCCACTCCAGAAGGAGGGGAGTGACAGATGCCGCAGCCCCTCACATGCTCCGCATGGCCAGCCCACCCTCCAGGGCTAGACTGTGGCCTGGGCTGAACACACGTGAAGGAGCTGGCTTAGCTGTGGGCACCGCGTTGCTCCCGTGAGGATCACACTCCGTGTAGAGAGGGGGGCACCGTGCTGTTCTCCTGGGGTCACACTCTGTGTAGAGAGGGGGCACCGCACTGTTCTGGGGGTCACACTCCGTGTAGAGAGGGGGCACCAAGCTGTTCTCCTGGGGGTCACACTCCATGTAGAGGGGGCACTGCGCTGTTCTGGGGGTCACACTCCGTGTAGAGAGGGGGGCACCGCACTGTTCTTGGGTCACACTCTGTGTAGAGAGGGGCTCACCTGAGGAGCCCTCACCCCAGCCCAGGCAGTGGACGCAGGCCACTCCCGTGTCCCGGAGACCGGCCGCCTTCCCTGACCCCTCGCTGCCTTCGGCACCCTCCTTCCACCTGCTCTCCTTCATTCCTCTCCTGCTCCTCTCTCCTCCAATCTCACCTCCCTCCCAGCCTCGGAGTCTGGCTGACTGCAGGATCCGATTCTCTGGAAAAGTGCAAAGATTCCAAATGACCATTCAGCACACATTTTTATAAACCCTATCAAGAGAGGGCCCTGCTGTTTAAAGTAGTGTTAAAGCCACGGCTCCAATTTAGCCCCTTGTTCTGACGAGGGCGATGAGGGCCTTGGGTCCCCCGAGGTCCGCTGACATAGAGTCGAAAGCAGGTTAACGACAGAGCCAGAGCTGCAGGCCGGGCCCCCAGAACTCCATCAGGCGTTCTTCCCTCCCTCACCCACCCACTGCGGTGTTCAGATCTGTGTTCCGTGTTCAGTGAGAAGTAAACAATTTCCCTTTTGGGACTTTTATTTCATTGTCACTGTTCAGTAGTTCCCTCAGCGTGTGGTCAGCTTTTGAGTTAACGCTCAGGGAATAGATGGCTCACAAGAACAAAAAAAAAAAAAAAAAAAAAAACCAGAAAGGGAGGCCGGTGCCATGGCAAGTAAGTTAATCCTCTGCCTGCAGTGCTGGCATCCCATATGAGTGCCGGTTCTAGTCCCAGTTGCCCCTCTTCCAGTCCAGCTCTCTGCTGTGGCCTGGGAAAGCAGTAGAAGATGGCCCAGGTCCTTGGGCCCCTGCACCCACGTGGGAGACCTGGAAGAATCTCCTGGCTTTGGATTGGCCCAGCTCCGGCTGTTGCAGCCATTTGGGGAGTGAACCAGTGGATGGAAGACCTTTCTCTCTTTCTCTCTGTCTCTCTCCCTCTCACTGTCTGTAACTCTACCTCTCAAATAAATAAAATCTTTCAAAAAAAAAAAAAAAAACAGAAAGACCCAGACCCCGAAGCAACCTTTTGTCCCATTGCCCAGAGGTCTCCACAGGGGAAGCGTCTGGTCTCGGCTTCAGCCACCCTGAGAGCCGTCACATCCGTCTGTGAGTGACACAGTCCCTGGAGAGCAGGCTCCCTCTCGCTCTCCCTCTCTCGTCTTCTCCCACTCCCTCTCTTCCTTCATAGAACAGCCTTTACGGTCACTGTGAAGGAGACCGAGAGAGGGCTGTGTGTTCACCTTGACGTCAAGCAGTTGTCCACCTTTTAAGTTGTCTGCATTTGGTGCTTGGACACCTGCAGTACTGCTGGCCCCTCTCAGAGTTCAACAGTTCCCAGAGGTCAGCCCACCCAGAGTCCACACACTCACCCTGCCCGCCATGGTCACTGCCCACCTGCCTTTCACCACCCCAAAGCCAGGGACCAGAGAGTGACGGCTCTGTGGCCAGAGTGTGTTCATGGACCTGAGCCAGCCGCCCCGCCCATCCTGTGCCCTCCTGTGCAAGCCAGAGGAAAACCCCTGGCAGAGATTCCCACGACCTGCTGTGCTAAGAGACCACAGCGCTTCTCTGCGCCCCTGGCCTCATGCTTGCTCCCTCCTCCGGCACCTGGGAGTCTGCGCCACCCTCCTTCCCCTGGCACATCTCTGATCTGTTGGCGTTACCACAGTAGAGTGATGGCAAGACCTGCACTGACACACGCGCTCCACCCCTCTCCCCCACACAGACCTGCACTGACACACGCCCTCCACCCCTCTCCCCACCAACAGACCTGCACTGACACATGCCCTCCACCCCTCTCCCCCCCCACAGACCTGCACTGACACACACCCTCCACCCCTCTCCCCCACACAGACCTGCACTGACACACGCCCTCCACCCCTCTCCCCCACACAGACCTGCACTGACACACGCCCTCCACCCCTCTCCCCACCAACAGACCTGCACTGACACACGCCCTCCACCCCTCTCCCCCCCAACAGACCTGCACTGACACACACCCTCCACCCCTCTCCCCTCCCACAGACCTGCACTGACACACACCCTCCATCCCCTCCCCTACACAGACCTGCACTGACACACGCCCTCCCCCCTTCTCTCCAGCACAGACCTGCACTGACACATGCCCTCCACCCCTCTTCCCCCCAACAGACCTGCACTGACACACGCCCTCACCCCCTCCACCTCTCTCCCCCACACAGACCTGCACTGACACGCGCCCTCCACCCCTCTCTCCTGCCTCTGTTCTCCATTCCCTTCTTGCTGATGTGTCAGAGCTACAGCCGAGCTGGGCAGCCAGAGGTTGCACCAGGAAGCCCCCACCCCTTCAGAGGTCACAGGTCCCTGGGGAGGGGTGGCTCTGTGGAGGGTGAGGTCCCTGTGGTGTGCTGGCTCAGTATTGCACTGGAAGGAGCCACAGGCCTCAGGCTAAGTCACACGTGCTGCTGTTATGATTGGTTAGAGTAAAAGGACACAGAGGATGGCAGAAAGGGGAGGATGCATGGAAGGAGATCGGGGGGGCAGGGACACGGTTCCGAGTTCTCTCCCGGTGGAATCATGCATGCAGTTCTCTTCCAGTGGAGTCACGTGTGATGTCCTTGCATCCCTCAGGGCTGAGACATGACGTTGTGTGTGAAACATTAGCTTAGGTGGACACTCCGGAGACTGGGAGCTGATCACCTGGGCGTGCTCTGCCCGGCATATTCTGGAATCCCAGCGTCCTACAGGGAAAGTAGGCGTCCAGCTGTCCAAACAGCATGGGCGAATGAGCGGTTCTTATCAGTTAGGGGCTGCCGGGGACCTCCCAAATCCAAGCTCCCAGCAGCAGCCAAGCACCAGGCTTGCAAGTGGCCATTCTAAAGAGAGCAGCCTTGGGCCTGCTGGGGTTAAGGAGACCCAGTGGACGGGGCTGTGGGGGACCCCGTGCCTGCGAGGAGCTTAGGGCTGCAGCGGGTAGGGGCAGTGCGGGTGCTGAAGGTGCAGTGCAAACGATCTTCTCTGAACAAATCGGGGGCAGGGATTCTGGGAGGCAGGGCCTTCAGGGAAACCTGTGGCTGTAGCTTGGGGGAAAACAGCGAGAAGTGAGGCCACTTCCTGCATGATTCCTCCCAACATGCACACACGTGCACAAGGCACACACACGTGTGTGCACAAAACCTACTCACATACTTACATACACACTGATACTTTCAAACACACATGCACAGAAACATACACTCACACACACGTACATGCATACTCATACATGCACACACGTGCACACACAGAAACACACATACACACCTGCATGCACAAAACACATACATACATGAACATACACATCGATATACTTTCACACACATGCATGGACACACACACATGCACACATGTGTGCACAGAAACATACACATTCATTATACATCCACACTTGCCTGCACAGAAGCACACATACATACTCATGCATGCACATACATATGTGCACAGAAACACATATACACACATACACACTCAAACATTCACACACACATGAACAGAAACACAAATATACACACATACACACATGTACATACACATACATACTCACATGCACTCATACATTCACACACATGCATGCACAAAACACATTCATACACACTCATACGCGCATGCATATGCACTCATACATTCACATGCATGAACAGAAACACATATACATATGCACATACATGCACAGAAGCACACAGATGCATATATACATGTGTGCATAGAAACACATACACACACGCACTCTATATATTCACAACACTCACTCATACACACTCATATACATTCACACACATGCATACACAGAAACACATACACAATCATACACATACACACACGTGCATGCATAGAAGCACTCATACATACATATGTGTGCGCAGAATCACGCATGTACATGCATACTCCATGCAATATACATGCATACTCATATCCATTCACACACATGTATACACAGAAACGCATATACACAGTAATACATGCATGTACATAAACACTCATACATTTGCACACATACTTGCACAGAAACATATACCTACTCACGCATGCACATATACATACATGCATACATACGTTCACACACATGTGCACACACAGAAACACACATGTGCGCACACTTCTCCTGCCCAGGAAAGATTGCCCAGTGCACGTCTCATCTGCAGCTCGGATCCTGATCCCTCAAAGGCAGCTGTGATTACTGCACTGAGAGAACCGTGAAGCGCTTTTCTCCATCTGAAAGGCTCATCAAGGGGGGTCAAGAGCAGAAGTAATAGCTGTGAGCCCGTTTCCCTGGAACGGACTTATTAGCAAGCGTGCGGCAGCCTGAAGGAAACGGCTTCCTTCCTCTGGCTTGAGAGGAACGAATCTAAAAAAAAGTATGTATTCCCTGAAAGGCAGAGTTTCAGAGGGAGAGACAGATTATGTGTGTATATGAGAGAGAGAGAGAGCGAGAGCGAGCAAAGACAGGGGCTTCATCTGGGCCCAAGTACATGGGCTATATTCTGTTGCTTTGCCAGGTGTGTTAGCAGGAGGCTGGTTATGAAGTGGAGCAGCCAGCACAGAACTGGGGCCCACGTGGGTGCCGGTGTCTCAAGCAGCAGCTTAACCCGCTATGCCACAACGCCAGCTGCAGATACGAATCTTTGTAAAAAGTCTTCCTCAGGAAAGTGACCCCAGCTTCATATTTTCCATGCAGAGCCCTGTACCTGTGGAGATCCTGGGCTGGGGTGTCCTGGAGCGCAGGATGGGCCAGGGGCGCAGGGGCTCATGCAGAAGCCCCCTTTAGCCCAAGCCTGGCCCCTCCTCTGTGTTGACCCCAGCTGCAGGGTTGGAAATGGAGCGAGCCGGGCTCTGTTTCCTTCTCCCTAGGCTCTCACTCTCTGGGCGTTGCTTCCCTGAGACCCACCCAATGCCAAGGGCCTGGGATGTGAGGAGCAGCTCCCGAGCTCTGGTTACAGAGCACAGTGCAGCCCAAAAGGGGGTTGAATCTCCGATCTGACAGGACACAGCATCCATCAGAGAAGACTTAGCTGACAGAAGTGTGTGGGATTCCTGGAACAAGGCTGGGGTTGGTGGCTAAAACAGAGTGGAGCAGCTGAGCTCCTACATTGCTGGTTCCGCTCTGCAGTTCAAACCACAATCCTTACTCCCTCCTTCCTTTGCCTTTTCACAGAAAATTGCCCCAGCAAACAGTGGTCTCCTGGAGGAGGGGCCCCCTGTCTGTAACTGAAGCCAGCAAATTGTACTCAACAGAGTTTTTCCCCTGTGCAAGACAACTTGTGCAAATAAGTTCCCAAGGATTCATAGCTCTCACACACCCACACACTCACACCAGCTTACTCTGTGTTATTTTAATACATTTCCATTTCATCTGCAACAGTCGCTGCTGGCTGAAACACACAGAATTGGAGACAACACCATCTCAAAGTTCTTTAAAACCTGGGAAAATGGAAAAAAGTGGGGATGACCAATTCCATATGGAGTTCAATGTGGTTCAGTTTTACACAAAATGTAAGACCAAGGTTGGTCGGGGCCATTTAGTTTTGTCAATGTCACCTGTTGGCCTATAAGAAAACAGAGCTGTGGTTCCCACACCAGTCTCTTAGTGTTCAGTGAAGGGAGCGGTCCACAGCAGGAGCTGTCCATGGTAGAGGGTGTTGGACAGGCAGAAAGCTGTGGTGGGGAGCTGTCCGTGGTAGGGCTGTTGGCCAGGCACCCAGCAGTGGTGGGGAGCTGTCCATGGTAGGGGGTTTTGGCCAGGCACCCAGCAGTGGTGGGGAGATGTCCGTGGTAGGGGGTGTTGGCCAGGCACCCAGCAGTGGTGGGAGCTGTTCCTGGTAGAGGGTGTTGGACAGGCACCCAGCAGTGGTGGGGAGCTGTCCATGGTAGGGGGTTTTGGCCAGGCACCCAGCAGTGGTGGGGAGCTGTCCATGGTAGGAGTGCTATTTGACAAGGAGCCAGCAGCAGGTGTGACCTCAGAACTCTGTCCTCTCAGGCTTAGAGCTGGGGGGACCAGCCCCAACCCCAGTGACAGAGGCTTCTAGGCCCATTTGGCAGAGAGGGGACAGCTGGCTTGTGTGACTCAGGCCTTGAGGAGCTGGTGGGTCAGTGGCTCTCCTGTCCCTTTTCTTGGATCTGGGTAAAGCTTGATGGGCAGAGAAGGAAGCAGACTACAGAACAGGAGGTCTTCACAGCCCTGTGCTGGATGGGTGCTTGTTGTACTCTCTCTACAGTGACTTCCTCGTCAACGCAACAGTCGGTCTACGGCTTACAAGAGCCTTCCTGTAAGACCGGCACTTGTATTTTTCACTTGTATGCAACCCTTCCCCAAAACATGCAACTTTGTCTCTCCACGAGGTAAGAAACCTGGGTTCTTCTCATATCTAACCTCCTTTCAGGTGAAAATGAAAAGTCAAAGGTAACGCCTGACTCTGTCCCTCACTGCTCGTGGGGAAAACCTCATAGCTTATGAAGCCCTTCTCTCCTCTGGGTCTCATGATACTCTCACCTCTGTCTCCTCCAGATTCTAAAGCTTAGAGAGTTTGCATCACTAAGCCACAGATAGGTAGATGACACAAGCAGAGCCAGCACTCGGGGTGTGACTTGTGATCAGAGAAACGGTGAGGCTGAAGAAGTGACTTTAGGACATTCATGGCATATGGTGCTCGGATGGTGCCACCTGCCAAGTGGGGTGGAAAGGGGAGTGAGCTGTATTCAGTGTGTCCAGGGATGAAGTGGAGTCTGAGTTACTCACTTAGTGAAGAACAGTCTCTTCTCCACAGAGCCCTGAAGATGGATCTCAGCCCATTCTGAGGTGTGGGACATGGCAAGGCACCCCACACTCCTGTCACCCCTGCCACGTGCTTTGTTGTACTTGGCCATCAGTCCTTTGATTGGCAAAGAGGAATGTAGCAATTTGTTGTGTTCTTGACATTCTGCTGAGTTCTGGGCTTTAAATTTAGCTTCAATATGTGTTTGTTTCAAAGAGCAAATTGCTCTTTCTGTGAGATCTTGCAAGTAGACCTTGGGGTCCACAATGGCAGGGCCTGGCTGGGGTCCAGCAAGTTGCCTGGCAGGTGGAGTACCCAGTCGGGGATGCCATGAGTGTGCTGGTCATCTCCGAGGCCTTTGTCCGCCAGACAACATTTGTGGGCACCGCCCCCGTTGCCATGGTGAGAAAGGTGTCCCAAAGGTCTTCCTGGCATGTGTTTGATATCCAGAGGAGCATGGAATGTTGTGTACCCTACCACTCCCCAAGCACCTGATGAAGTCGTGAAGTTGTTTAAACAAGGAAAAGGCAGCTCAATGACATCTTACACACCTCTTTCCATAACAGCTGCTTGGGAACTACTCGGGGTCTGCCCTGCCCCTCGTCTTCATTTGTGCAGGTTGCTGAAGGGTTTCCGGGGAGCCCTTGCTCTCTCTCGTCTCTGTCTCTGCCTCTGTTGGGGCTGAGTGAAGACGGCTTCACGGAAGTGAATCAGAGTCACGTGGTGGGAACAGCGAGTCCATCAGCCAGGGACCAGCCCCTTGTGGAAGGCTTTGCCCGAGAGTGCCCAGGGCACCTGGGATGGGCAAACCTTGAAATGCACTTTATTTTTTTATTTTTTTTCACAGGCAGAGTGGACAGTGAGAGAGAGAGACAGAGAGAAAGGTCTTCCTTTTGCCGTTGGTTCACCCTCCAATGGCTGCCGCAACCAGCACGCTGCAGCCGGCGCACCGCGTTGATCCAAAGGCAGGAGCCAGGTGCTTCTCCTGGTCCCCCATGGGGTGCAGGGCCCATCCTCCACTGCACTCCCGGGCCACAGCAGAGAGCTGGCCTGGAAGAGGGGCAACCAGGACAGAATCCGGCACCCCGACCGGGACTAGAACCTGGTATGCCGGCGCCGCTAGGTGGAGGATTAGCCTATTGAGCCACGGTGCCGGTGAAATGCACTTTAAATGATGGACTGAAGAGCCCTCGTAGGGACCCAAGCAGCTGCACCCAGTGGGGCCCCAGGGTCCATGAAACGGCCAGGGTGCTTCTCCATTGGCCGGGTGGTAGTTGAATTTCTTCCCTGGAAATGGGCTAAGCTCTGTTTGTGACTGCTGGGTTCAGGGGCCACTCTGAGACCAAGGTCAGGAACAAGGTTCCCAAGCACAAAAGGGGTGATACTACTTGGGGGTGGGTGGAGGTCTGGGGACGATAAGCACATAGGCATGCCTGAGCGGAAAGGACCCACCCTGGCAGCCCGGTGACCAATCCACACAGGCCGTCCAGGCGGAGACTTCAACTGTGGCTCACCTGAGTCCTGTCCACCTGGACACGAGGCCATCTGAAGCCATCCCAGAGCGGCCATGACAGGGTAGCGTCTCATCACGTCCCAGCTTCGGGGCGGGGGTGAGTTCCTCCACCACATACAGCACAGGACATGAGCCGCCTGTAACCCAGACACAGCTGTTCCACCGTGGGGAAGCCCATGCCCCGCCCCACAGTCACCAGATGCTTCCTCTCCGTCGGGTGAGACGCGCCATGGAGAGCTGGCACCTTCAGCTGCTCTCCATTCCCTGCTTCTGTGAGCACATCCTTTCTGAATTCTCAGCCTTGCCTTGGCTAGTGTGTGCTCCACACTCCAGAGCCTCGGTTCCTTTGGCCACACCTGGCCGTCTCCAGGTGTGCTGTGTGCCGGGACTGCAGCCCGGGGTCCTGGGACGTGGGTGGGAGTTATCACCCCCTCCTCAGATCAGGCCCTGAAGTCACTTCCTGCAAACCATCTTGCCTGCGACAGATTCCGCACCTGCCGTGTCTGCGTGGCTCTTTGTCTCCAGCTCACTTTCCCTAGGTCTTTCCGAGGTGTTTCTGTCTTGTCATTCGGGGTCCAGATGAACCATCACAGGGGTCTTCCCTGACCACCTTGGGTGGAACGAGACCTTGGTGCCTCCCCAGCCTTCACTCTCCTTCCTGTTCGCCTTGCACCTTCTGTGCACCCGAGCGCTGCCTGGTGGTCGGCACTCATCATCTGTATTCTTCACTGCAGGGTGAAATCAAGGAGACCAGACTCCACATCTGGGTTCTCAGGGCCTTGGCCCAGGCCTTGCGCAGTTCGTGTTTGTTGAATGAATGAGTGAGTGGAGGGCCTTGAGCTTGCAGGGTCCTCTTGGATCACAGTGATGGACACTGTCCCCTTGAGCATTTGGTGGGGATGAAAGGCAGAGATGCATTTAAATGTAAAACTACACGACTGTTGGAAGAAAATTTTTTCAAGAATTACACTGAGTGAAGGTCTCTTAGACATGATACCAAGAGCAGAATCCATAAAAACAGTCAGCGGGACTTCATCAAAATGGAAAACTCTTCCTTGAAGACGACCTTGTTAGGAGAACCCAGAGGCCGACTCCGGGCCACCCTGAAGCCCCCTCCCTTGCTCTCTGCTGAAGTCCTGGCCATGACTGACTCTGTGGGTTTGGTGTTAGAGCCGCACACTTTGCAACGCTGTCCTGTGCAGTGCCCGGGCAACTCAGCTGCTCACAGAGGGGACACGGCACATGAGCCCCGTGGGCACGTTCAGTGCAGCTGGTACTACTGTGTCCACACAGCAGGGCTTAGCTGTCACGCCACTTCCTCCTGCGCTTGACAAACCACACGCGCACCCAAGGACTGATCCCGGAACCCGGGCGGAGGTCAGCTAAGCAGAAAGGAGAAAGCCCATTAAGATGTGTGGCTCGCTTGACCCGCGCCCATTTGGGAAAACCTTTGCCAGTGCATAATTTCTGAAGGCGAAGGAGAAAACGAGGCCCGGCTCGGCAAGTTCAGGGGAGAAACGGACGGTTGTCAATCAGCGGCGAATTCAGGGCGCCTCCGTGTCAGGAAGGTGACAGGCTGTGTTTTCAAGGCTCTGTCAACAGCATGAATATTTATGACCCTCTCCCAGCGACAGCCGTGGGGAGGCACAGCCAGCAGAGGCTTCCGCCCCGGAACGGCTCTCGGGGCTGAGCCGTGAGTCCCGAGCGACAACATTCAGAACGGCTGTGAGCACGATTCCGTGCTCCTGGCTGGCTGCTGCAGGGAGGGCGGGAGCACCACGATTCGTTTTCTCAAACAATCGTTTTCTTTAAGAACCCACCTTGCCTTTGACAGGTGAACGAGGTTATTTATCACAACGCAGAGCCATAAATTTGCAGTGCATCCGAGAGACTCAAAGACCTCTCACTGCCCCGGAGTCCCACCTCGGTCTGCGTGAACTCTGGGGCCGCGTTGGAAACGCCAAGCCCGAACCCTCGCCTGCAGGTGAAGGAAGCGACGGTCTCTTCCCTGCAGCTGGAGGACGTGGAAATGGCCGTGGGTAAGCGCGGTGCAGACCCCTTGGCTGAGTTCCTCACCTGCCAGTTCTTGAGCTGAGGGTCCCAGGCTCTGCTTAGTCTCTGGACCCTCTCCTGGGATGGAGGGGGGTCACATAATTTCAATGAGAACAACTCATCAGGCTGCTTCTTTAAAAAAATTTATTTATTTATTTGAACAGCAGAGTTACAGAGAGAGAGGGAGAGACAGAGAGAGATCTCCATCCACTGGTTCACTCCCCAAGGGGCCACCATGGCCAGATCTGGGCCTTACCGAAACCAGGAGCCTGCAGCTGCGTCCCAGTGTCCCGCGTGGGTGCAGGGCTCAAGCACCTGGGCCATGATAGCTGTTCTCCGGTGCATCAGCAGGGAGCTGGACTGCCAGCCGAGCAGCCAGGGCTTGAACCAAGCCTCATATGGGACGCCGGTGTCGTAGGTGGTCACTTAATCGGCTCCACCACAATGCCAGCCCCCATCAGGCAACTTGTAAGAGGATTAAACCAGGAAATGATGGTGAGAATTCAAAACATCTGTGGAAAATGGAATGAAAACATATTTTGGTGAAAAAACTCTGAAAGCCACGCGAGGTTTTCCAGGATACAATCACGGCTCCCGTGGAAGACGCCGGTGGGCAGGGACCTCGTTCTGAAGACGCTGGTGGCAGGGACCTCGTTCTGAAGACGCCCGGTGGGCAGGGACCTCGTTCTGAACACGCCCGGTGGGCAGGGACCTCATTCTGAACACGCCCGGTGGGCAGGGACCTCGTTCTGAACACGCCCGGTGGCAGGGACCTCGGCGTCCTCCTGCACCGGAGGAACCCCCACCGCGCTCCGTCGTGCACTGAGCTCCGGGTGCCCGCCTCCACGCAGCTCTCATGGAGGCCCTGGTGGTGTGGGACTGCTCTGCTCGCTGCAGCTCGCCTGAGCAGGCTCAGCAGGAGACGCCGGGGAAGAGGGCAGATGGAGACCCTTCAACCACAGGGGCTGCTGGGCCAGATCACACCAGGCTCCTACAGCAACAGCTGTGCTGCAGCCCTGCTTCACACCAGCCAGGGAATGTTCTAGAACACTTCATTTCACCTAGCTTATGGCGGAGCCCAGCACCCAGCTCAGACTTTACAAATGGTCAAGGTGCCATTTGTGATTGGTCTCCAAGCTCTTTTCCGAGGAATCATGGATGCAGTGTCCAAGGACTCCACCAGATGGCGCTGACAGACCAGGTTGCAGGGGCCCCTCCTGCTCCCCTCCCCCCAGGCCCCTGAACCCCTGCCCCTTGTTGGCACCTTCTTCTCTGCACCCCATTGGCTGCCTCCTCGTGACCTCTGAGTTCCAGGAGTCCCAGGTCCCTGAGGAAATGAAGGCTCCTTCTGGCAGCCCCACCTGGTGCTCAGCGCAGCACCTGACACCTGCCCCCGGCAACCTCCACGGGTGTCGCCTCCCACAAGCCACCACGGGGCCTGTCCAGGGGCCTGAGGGATGCCAGCAGGTGGTTTCCTGGAAGGCCTCCGGCATCTGTTTAAAGCAGTGCATGCTCTGCTGATGCTGTCAGACAAGTCGGGAGACAGCCGAGTCCCAGCGCCCCTGATGTCACCGGGTGCATCAGAGACGGTCGCCCCACACAGCTCATCCACGCCCACACCTGTCTGAGATGGCCAGCTGGGCTAACAGGCGGCAGGTGGACATGCTGTGTTATATAAGGAAGTCCTGCTCTAAAAGATACGTTCTACTTGTGGAGGTCTTAAATACCTTTTTGTCCACAGTTAAAGAGGATGGAGAAACCAAAGTAAGGTCACTAGGTTTTAGAAAGCCCACAAGGTTCCACTCTATGTATGGCCCGTGATTCCTTGACCTAGTCATCTGCCAACAGACACGGGTTGATTCCGCGGCGTGGCTACTATGAGCGATGCCGCAGTGGACAGAGGACAGCAGGTGCGTCTCCGACACGCTGACTTCACTTCCTCTGGATGTGTGCCCAGAGTAGGATTACTGGACCCCACACAAGTTCTGTGTGTAGCCTATCATTTGTTAAACATTCATTCATTTGAGAGCGAGTGAGCGAGCTTTTCCTTCTGCTGAATCACCCCCCAATTCCTGCAATAGCCAGGGCAGGGCCAGACCAAAGCCAGCAGCCAGGAACTCCACCCGGTCTCCTCCGTGGGTGACGGGAGCCCAGCACCTGCTTCCCAGGCGCATGGGCAGGGAGCTGGCTCAGGAGCGGAGGAGCCGGGCTCAGCCAGGTGCTGCAGGAGGGCGTGGGCAGCGCGGGCGGCCGAGCCCCTGTTTCTAACTTCCAGAGGAGTGCGGTTCCCGTCATGGCTGTACCGGTGTCCCTTCTTCACGCTGACACAAGAGGGAAGCCCTGCTGTTTGGACCTCCACACACGAGTCTGTGGGAGCATGTGAGATGAGTCACAGAAGGCAGATTCTGTGTGACCCCACAGGGATCAGGGAACATTCGTGGAAAAGGGAAATAAAAGGGGTTTCTTCTGTTGCAGGAGTTTGTGAAATCCGTGCATGGTCTTTTCACGATGCACATTTTCCATGAGCTTTTTAAAGATCCCTCCATAGATGTGGAATCTAAAAATACAACTCACAGAGGAAAGTTGAAGGGGGTGGTCACCACGGGTCCCGGGGTGAGGACACAGCGAGAGGTTGGTCAGCGGGCCGGCACTCGCAGGTGTGGACGACAGCTGACACGGACGTGATGCATGCTGGGAACTGGCCAAGGGACTAGATCTAAAGGTTCCCATAAGAAAAGTGAATTATCTTGATTATTGAATTTATTTCACAATGCTCGTAAATCAAAATATCGTGTTGTATGCCTTGAAACCAGACAACTTGTACAGTCAGTTTTACCTCAATGAAGCTAAAAGAAAGCACGTTGTTGAAAGCGAGAGGTTTATTGAGGTCAGGAAAGAAAACGCGACCGAAAGGAAACATCAGAGTGTGGAACAGCCGTGCTCCCTGGCGACCCCGCAGCCGCCATGGCCGCCTCCACCCCTTCCAGGACACAGGCTCTGCGGGGAGCCCGACCCTGCTGGAAGCAGCAGAGCTGGAGCCTCGGGACCTCCTCGGCCCCCTCCCCCCAGGTGTGAGTCAGCCCTGTGAGTTGGTGAGCCGGGCACCTGCTATGGGCCTGACCCCTGACCCTGCCTAACTGGCCCGGGTGCCACGCTAAGAGCATCTGTCCCCTGATGAAGCATCCGCAGAGATAACTGTCCTGGTGCCTCCTGGCCGCTCCTTCTTGTCCTTGTGGGACCACAGCTGCTTCCATCCCCTGTTCTCACTCTCATGAGACCGGGGAAGAGGCGAGGTGAAGCCGGGGTTAGTGGTGCCCACACTTGTTTGCAGCTGCGAGAAGCTGTGGAGAGTTCAGCGCTGTTTGTCCACCCTTTCTTCCACCTGCTTGACAGAGGGTCTGGGCACGGCCCTGGGCTGGTGGCTGGCGTTGGCTGAGGGAGGCCGGGCACTCTCTGGGGATGCCCCCAAAGGCTGCTGTCTGATCACAGAATTCCCCTGCCTTGTGTGAAGTGTCTTTAACGAAGGAGAAAAGTTTCTACCCAAGGACTGAAGGTTGAGCTCAAACATGTGTGGGCGGAGGAACTGTGTGTGCCTGTATCTGGATGCCACTAGTGAAGCTGCTGGATTCTCTTTTTCTAAAAAAAAAAAAAAAAAGTCTTCATTTATTTGAGAAGCAGAGTTACAGACAGAGAGAGGGAGAGACAGAGAAGTCTTCCATCTGCTGGTTTACTCCCCCAGGGGTTGCAACGGCTGAAATTGGGCGGATCCAAAGCAAGGAACCAGGAGTTTCTTCGGGTCTCCCACATGGGTCAGGGGCCCAACAGACTCTTCCGAACTTACTGCCGGCAGAAGCGCAGGTGTGAGCTCCTGGCCCGGGGTGAGGGGCCGGCACCGTGCACGTAGTCCCCAGTGCCCCTGTGTGCTGATTCCTCCCGGGCAGCTGGGGCAGTACAGCTGCCCGTACTTCCTCTAGGACGCCCTGCGGCCCTGAGGGAGGTTTGCTCTCAGGCTCTCACCAGCCAAGCCTACGTGCGCCATCTCTGAGCCACGCAGCCATCTTCCCGATGACATCCATGAATCCAAACCTGACTCTGCCCACACGGCGCCCTGGGTGTACCTTCTGATCTCTGAAAGACCAAGGCAACGCTCGGAATCCAGCGCCCACTGCGTCACCGAATTCTCCCCACGAAAGGCCTGCAGCACCGCCCCGTCGTGTCGGTCCTGCGTGATCCGTTCCTTCCGCCTACACACGTCACCGTGTCCAGTGCCTCCACCCCGCCCTGCTCACACGACCTCCCAGGCAGTCGGCCAACACTCCAAGCACACGTCCACCGCGAGGTCTTGCTCATGGTGGCTTCCTGTCCCCAAGGTCACAGCTCCACCACCTTCACCTCGGGTCGTGCTGTGGTGCTGTCCCAGGCTTCAGGTCCGATGTGAGCCCTCGCAGGGGACACAGAGGTGAGGGACACAGGACAGGTTCTGGTGGATCCTCTTGGTCCTGGGATCCAGACGAGAATGTTGGCCTTCAGAGCTTACAGATGACCGTGTTCGCACTCAGACGATGAGTACATTTTCTTCTCTTGTGTTGGGGAGAAATCCTGCGTTCTAGAGGCCGTGGGAGATTGGCAGTGAGGTATTTAAAGAGTTTCCTGGGGTATAATTCTACAATAAACCTCGCCGTTCTTCAGCGTGCCCTGCTAGGTCTTCCAAGCGCCACCACAGCTCAGAGGTGGCCCATTTCCCCCGAGGCCCCAGACGTCCCCAATGATCTTCGGAAGTAAAGTGTCACCTCTAGACACAGGCAAACGCAGTCTGCCTCCTGACAGTTTTCAAAACTCTGCCACCATTGCGGTCTTCGTGTGTGTTCTCCTTGGTGTGTGAACTCCTTTGCTGGATGTTTCTGAAACCCAGTCGTGTTGTGTCAGTGACTTCCCATGTTTGTGGTCGAGTCGTGCTGCATCATGAAATTATATTTTGTCTGCCCACCATCAATTGGACAGCTGGTTGACTTCCAATTTTTGCTTTTAAGAGTAAAGTTGCCACGGATGTCGTCAGAGCTCTCTGCGATGTACTGACATGCTTGGGCTGCGTGGAGCGTAGGCTGCATTTTATAAGAAGGGGCCAAGCTGCTTCCCAAGTTGCAGTCTGTGCTCCCACCGGCAGTGTGCACGCGTCCTGTGGTGTTGCATACGCAGTGTGCAGGGTGTCCAGCCATGACTTCAGGTTGCAAGTCTCTTGTGAGTCAGGGCGGGGAGCATCTTTTCGTGGGCTTATTAATCACTCGTATTAGCTTGGAGGGAGCATCCATTCAAATACTGCACCCTTGGCTAATTGGATTGAATGATTTGTATGATTTGTTTCCATTCTTTAATGTTCCATACACACTTCTGTTGTGTGTAGTTAGCTAAGATTTAGTCCCAGGTGGTGGCTTGACTTTAAATTTTTTCATGGTATCTTCCAAAAATTTCAACTGTAAATTCTCATTGATTACAATTTTTATTTTTATGAGATTTATCATGTGGGGTTTCAGGCTCTGTGCCTCACCCACATTTCTGCAGAACCAGTGTCACAAATGGTCTCCATTTTTGTCCAGAAGGATATGGCTTTCACTTTTTTATTTTTTTTTGACAGGCAGAGTGGACAGTAGAGAGAGAGACAGAAAGAAAGGTCTTCCTTTTTGCCGTTGGTTCACCCTCCAATGGCCGCCGTGGCCGGTGCGCTGTGGCCGGCGCACTGCGCTGATCTGATGGCAGGAGCCAGGTACTTATCCTGGTCTCCCATGGGGTGCAGGGCCCAAGCACTTGGGCCATCCTCCACTGTACTTCCGGGCCACAGCAGAGAGCTGGCCTGGAAGAGGGGCAACCAGGACAGAATCCGGCGCCCTGACCGGGACTAGAACCCGGTGTGCCGGCGCCGCAAGGCGGAGGATTAGCCTAGTGAGCTGCGGCGCCGGCCTGCTTTCACTCTTAATTAAGGTGAAATACCCACTTTGAGTTCACTTCTACTTGTCAGGAGGCAGGGTCAAGGGTCGTGGCTTTGCCACACCCCATGCAGTTGGGTGTGCAGGGTTTTTGGAGAAAAGCCTGCCCACATGTTTCCGTGAGTGCACTGTTCTCTTTCTGCCGCCCTGGTTTTGTTGTTTGTTAAGAAGGAATGTCAATCGCCCTGTGTCCTTGGCTGCAACGTGCACGCCTCCTCTGGCACTGAGGATGTCCTCCTTGCTGTTAGCTTCCTGCACTGCACGCGGCTGTGCTCTGATGTGATTTGTTTGTGCTTAAATTCCTTGAATTTCTTGACATTTATTGCCTAAATATTTTCTCCAAACGTGATTTCGACCATTATTTCTACACCTATTTTTCCTATCCTCATTTCTCTATCATCTTTATTCTGTCTCGGATGAATCTGTTAGACCATTTAATATTGTGCCATAGGTTAAAAAGTTCCACTGATTTTCTTTAATGTCACTCTTCAGAGTAGATCTTTTTATGTACATCAAGTTCATTAACACAATCTTCTGTCATCTCAATATGCTAGTGAGTCAATTAGCAAAATTTTCATGTTAGTGACTTCAATTTTTAACTCTAGAATTTCCACTTTTGTAGTCTCCATTTCTTTGTAAATGATTTCTGAATGTCGGTGTGTGTATAGATGTGTGTGTGTGTAAATATTCCTTCATTTCTTGAAACATGCCTGTAACTGAGATCTTGGTATGATTTGTCACAGCTCTGTGGATCCAGCCTGTGGATCTGCCATCGGGATCATCCCGTCTTTCTTATTCCACCCCCTCTCCTGGATTAGGGCTAACACTTCCCTCTTCCTTCATATGTCGCCTGCATTTATTGAGACGTGAACTTTGTGGGAAAAAGCGTGTGGGCTCTGGAAGGCATTCAGTCTCAACTTCACTGATTCCTTTTTGAACTTGTGTTGTAGTTAGAGGTTAACCTGCCTGGACTCCGTGTTGTAGTTGCCGGGTAGCCTGCCTGGACTCTATGTTGTAGTTGACAGGTAACCTGCCTGGACTCTGTGTTGTAGTTGACAGGTAACCTGCGTGGACGCCTGTGTTGTAGCTGGCGGGTAACCTGCTTGGTCACCCGTGTTGTAGTTGACAGGTAACCTGCCTGGACTCCGTGTTGTAGTTGACGGGTAACCTGCGTGGACGCCCGTATTGTAGCTGGCGGGTAACCTGCCTGGACTCATGAGTTGTAGCTGGCGGGTAACCTGCCTCGACACATGACAGCATATGCCTTGGGGCGCTCCCGGTGTCTGCCTGGCTGCTCGGGGGTTCCCTGTGCCTGTGAGGTCAGTTTCCCGCAGGCTGGGGCGGACTGTGTGTGGTGGATGCTCACCTGTGTTGTGCCCGCCTCCTTTTCTCTGGGTTCCCCCGGATTTCCAGCTTCTCCGTAAGTTCCGGTTTCTGGTCTCTGACGCACCACGCCTTCTGTTCTCTGGAACGTGTTAGGAGCTAGAAGTCAAGCTTGGATGAGCGGTAAGGGAACTGCCACTCAAGGTCCCCTTTAAGATTCCTTTAGGCAATAAGGATATGTAGCCCCAGGGACGTGTCCGAGAACGAAGCCTGAGTGTCAGCTCCTCACACAGACACGACAGCTGTTGTGACGTGCTGTTTGCCGTCGCCAAAGCACGCTTGTTGCGATGACACTAAGTGTGCTGGGGCAGCTGCCAAGCATCTGTAAGCCTCATCTCTGCCGTATCGGGAACGCGGCTGCTCGTGAGCCCACGTCTCTGACGCCTGAGAAAGCCACAGAAGCCACGTGTCCTTTCCGAACTTGTCATGCACATTGAGGAGCTTTTCACACGTTTTCTGATTGGTTGATGAGTCGAAGCAAGTGACTGTGCTGTGCCGGCTTTACTGTGGCGAGGGTGGGGAGGCCCGCAGCGGCGGCTGGAAAGCTCTCCTAGTCCCTGGGAGTCGTATCGCTCTGCATCTTGGTGTGAAGACCCATGGGAAACACAGATGTGGAAGTCTAAGCATTGCCTCGGGAGATAAAACATGGTTTTGCACTTGACAGCTACTTGCTGCGTGATGCTAAGCACACAGCTCTCATGCACAGGCTCCCTCAAAGCTCGCAGTCTAAGTGAACTGTTGAAACCAACCACGATTTCTCAAACAACAGTTGGTCTGCACTGTCCAGGGATGCCCCCCAGCCAGCAGGTGACCCCTACCCCGGCCCACAACGCCCAGCACCCTCACGGTGCAGTGGCCGCGGCTGCTCACTCCCCTGGGAGCCGAGTTTCAGTCTGGGGAGGGGACAGTGCCCCTTCCGTCTGCTACTCCTGCGTTCTTTAAGGGTCTTCTTACCCCTTTCTTAGTTACTTTTTACTCTGTGTGCTTACTGCTCAGAGCTGTGGTGCAGTTTCTGTCTCCTGTTTCTTTTGATCACAAATTAACCAAAACCCCTAATAAGTACAAGATCCCATTATTATGTCTCACTATCTGCTGTATTTAAACACATTTCCCCGGACTTTTGTAAGTTTCATTTTCAAAGAACTAAAGAATGATCTTTAAGCCAGCCTCAAGCAGGATAAACCCCATTCCTCTTATTAATAGGCAGTGCTTCAGCCTGGAGGGACTTTGTACCTTGGTGGGGCTCAAACTCTCCCCTCCCAGACTGATTCAGGGGGACTGGGGTGGACCAGGACCCAGCAGTTTCAAAAGTATCTCAAGTGATGCTGACGTGGTATGCGCCGGCCTCATGCTGAGATACAGTTACCGCACCTCTTGCATAAATGTTTTAAAATTTTTATAGAAAGCGTTTACTTAATAAGTATAAATTTCATAGGTACAACTTTTAGGTTATAGCAGTTCTTCTCCCCATACCTGCCCTCCCACCCCCCAAACCATCCCATCTCCTACTCGCTCTCCCATCCCATTCTTCATTAAGATTCATTTTTAATCATCTTAATACACAGAAGATCAACTCTACACGTCTTGGTTTCCATGCCTGGAGCCTGCATAGATGTTTGTTTCTCCACTCAGCCCCTGCAGCTGACCCTCAGGCACCCGACCCTTGGTTCACCACTCGGGGGCTCAGGAGGGTGTGGCGTGGGCAAGCGGGGGTGCAGGCAGGAAGCCACCAGGAACATTTATTTTCCTCTAAACACCAAACCTCGCAGGCACACGGTGAGAACGCGCGCCTGTCTGCCCTACGTAGATGAAAGCTGTGCACTCTCAGGGAAACAATTCCAGTATTCTCCCCTGCCCGCCCCTCCCTGCCCCTCCCTTCCCCCCATCCCTACCCTTCCCGTCATTCCCTTTGCCTTCTCTCTCTCTCTCTCTCTCTCTCTTTGTGAAAACAAGTGTTTTGTTAAGCATGGAAAATTCCGCAGAGTGAAATGAAAGCCATCTCTCTTCCCGCTGCCCGGAGATCCTCACAATTAGCCTTCAGCAAACTCACTTCTGGTTCCTCCTCTGCACCTGTCTTCTCCACGCACAGGATACCGCGGTCACCATCTGTAACCCTGATAAAGTGTGTGGTCGCCGACGCTGGTGTTCCTGCTGTGTAACGAAGCACCTTTCACTCCCACGGTTCACAACAGTAGCCACTGCTTGTCACCCACACCGTGGCTCCTGGACGCGGGCAGGTGATCCCCACTGCTTGTCACCCACACCGTGGCTCCTGGACGCGGGCAGGTGATCCCCACTGCTTGTCACCCACACCGTGGCTCCTGGACGCGGGCAGGTGATCCCCACTGCTTGTCACCCACACCGTGGCTCCTGGACGCGGGCAGGTGATCCCCACTGCTTGTCACCCACACCGTGGCTCCTGGACGCGGGCAGGTGATGCCCACTGCTTGTCACCCACACCGTGGCTCCTGGACGCGGGCAGGTGATCCCCACTGCTTGTCACCCACACCGTGGCTCCTGGACGCGGGCAGGTGATCCCCACTGCTTGTCACCCACACCGTGGCTCCTGGACGCGGGCAGGTGATCCCCACTGCTTGTCACCCACACCGTGGCTCCTGGACGCGGGCAGGTGATCCCCACTGCTTGTCACCCACACCGTGGCTCCTGGACGCGGGCAGGTGATCCCCACTGCTTGTCACCCACACCGTGGCTCCTGGACGCGGGCAGGTGATCCGGGTAGGCTCAGGTGGGCACCACTGTGCCACATGTCCCTCCTGCTCTGTGGGGGACAGTGGCTCACCCTAGGGGTCCTCTCAGGGTGATGGCGGGGGTCCAGGAGAGCAAACATACATAAGGGCGGTGGTCCAGGCTCAGCCGGGCATGCCGCTGTGTGTTCTGGGCACCTGCCACAGGCCAAGCAAACCTCGTGGCTGAGCAGCAGGAAATACCTCTCAGCCCCACGGTGCGAGCAGGCGTGGCGGACCTGGGTGGGAGTCTTTCCACTACGACCCACAGCGCGAGTTTCCTGGGGCTGCCCAGGCCCTTCGCAACGAGATCCTCATGGCGTGCCGCGCCCCGTTCTCCCCAGACGCGCGTTGTCTGGTGAATCCTTCTCTGCTTGCATACTTAGGGTGCTTATTAAACTTAGGTTTATTTGAGGGGCCTGCATTGTGATGTAGCAGGTTAAGCTGCAGCCTGCAGGGCCGGCATCCCAGCTGCTCCACTTTGGATCCAGATCTCTGCTATGGCCTGGAAAAGCAGGGGAGGATGGCCCACGTGGGCCCCTGCACCCGCCTGGGAGACCCAGGTGAAGCCCTGGCTTTGGTTTGGCCCACCCCTGGCCATTGCAGCCGTTTGAGGAGTGAACCAGAGGATGGAGGCGCTCTCTCTGTGTGTCCCTCCCTCTAACTCTGACTTCCAAATAAATATTTAAATATGCACGTGTGTGTGTGTGTGTGAGAGAGAGAGAGAGAGAGAGAAGAGAGGAAGAGCATGAGAGAGAGGGGGAGACAGATTTCCTTTCCCCATTGCTAACGATGCCTCGTGGGTATTGTTTTCCATGCTTCTGTAACTGTCCCTCGCGATTTCCTCGGGGTGATTATTAAAGTGAGTTACTGAGTCACTCTGCGTAGACAGTGTCGTGTGATACACGCTGACAGTCTTCCGTAGAGGACTCGGGAGCAGGCTTTGAAGCCACAGTGGGGAACACACATTTCTCTGCTGCCTCACCGACAGGCGCGTCTCTCCCCACAGGCGTCCTGGGCTGGCGTTCGGTCTGGCAGGTGCGGTGCTGCTTGGGACGCCCGTGCCCCCTCTTAGTGCCTGCGTCTGATTCCCGGCCCGGCCCCGACTCCAGTCCCTTGCTAACGTTGATCCTGGAAAGCAGTGGCGACGGCTCAAGCGGCGCCTGGATCCTGCTACCCGTGGGGGAGACCTGGGCTGAGCTCCTGGCTCCTGTCTTCATCCCGACCCAGCCTTGGGTGCTGTGGGCATTTGAGAAGCGAAGCAGCAGATGGGAGCTCTCCATCTGTCTCTCTCCCTCTCCAATAAATAAAAATAGATAAACTTGCTAATTCGTCATCGACTTGATAGCTAAAACACGACATGCCATTTTTATTCTCATTCCATTCACTCACTCATCCAGCACGTATCCAGAGACTCTAGTCTAAGCCTGGGGATGTGGCAAAGGAAAAGGCACAACCTACAGCCCTGGCTCTGTGCAGCTTAGACGCTAACTGCAGGAGGGCGACTCCAAACCCAACCAAGGAACGCACACGGGCCCCTGGGGCCTGAAGGCCACGGTCCTGAGGGTGACTGGACGTGAGAGAGGGGGGCTGTGGTCTGAGGCTGGAGAGGGCATGGTGGAGCTGCCGCTGGCCCTGGAGCAGCTGCAGGACACAGCCCCATGGGAGGAGGGAGAGTCCCCCCTCCAGACCCCGCCTTGTTGCCTCCCCAGCCCTCCCCATCCCCCCTGCCCGGCAGAGGGGCTGCCCCCTTGCTCAGCTCGCTGTCCCCAGAACGCCGCCATTTTGTCCCTCTGGGGTTTCTCGTGTCTGTTTGGAAGTGCAGTTGAGCCTGGTGATGTGGGTGAGCTGCTCCCTCCGTGGCCCCACTGCCCGACTTTACAGAAGTCCCTCTCTGAGGTTGTGGGCGTCAGTGGATGAGGCTGGGCAGGGCCCGTGTGAGTGGTCAGGAGGTTGGCCTGGGTGGTCCAGGCTGGCGAGGTGGGATCAGGCTCTGTTGGCACCGGCTGGCTGCCCAGCCTCGCTTGTCTGAGCACACTCGGCGCTGTTGAGGAAGGTCGTCCGTGGCCTTGTCTGCACTGTGGATGCGGGAACATGGCGGGACAGGGCACAGCAGGTGGCCAGTGCATCCTGGCCATGTCCCAAGGGACGGGAGAGCCGCATGCTCTGACTCGCACTGGGGTCTTTGCCGACTCAGGAGCGCTTTCTGCCCTGGCTGCCCCCGGGGTGCCAGAGCCGGAATTCGCCGACAGCGCTCCACAGTGACTGAGCGAGCACCTGCCGGAGCCAGGCTCAGGCCAAGGGCTGTGGGTGGCCATGAGGCACCAAGGCAGAGAGCACGGAGCCGGCGCTGATGAGGGGGGCGACGGGAGCAGCCAGGGGCGCAGGTGACTGTGCCGTCACAGCTGCAGCAGGTGCCTGCCCGGCGAGGCCGAGGTTCTGAGAGCAAGGCTGCCCAGGACCAGGGTGTGGTGGACGTTGGAGATGCCCGGTGGGGTGGGGTCTGCAGGAGCAAGGTGGGGAAGCCCAGCTGGGGAGGTGCACCTGGGGCTACCATGGATTTGCAGAGTGCGTGGTGCCTGTGGGAAATGAAACTGGATCAAGTTTAGAGAAAAGTGTTTCCTTTAAATTCTCCGTCAACCTCCCTGATTAGGTCAAGAATGGAGTCTCAGGTGGGTTCTTGATGTATTTAATAACATTGTTTAGTCTCTCATTTTAAGAAAGAAACAGTTGGCTTCTGGGAGGAGAGAGAGAGAGACACACACAGAGGCAGCTCTCCCCTGCCTGGAGTCCAGCCGGCTTTAGTGAACCGTGCCGAACCCTTCCAGCCAATTGTTCCACACACTTGCTGTGTCCAAATCCCGACAGTGCAGTCCTGTCTGAGCAGAGGACATGGACTTGTCACTGCTGTGTGGCTTCTTGGGACCAGAAATGGCTCGGGGCCCGGAAGAGTCCTGTGATAAAGCAGCCTGCATTGGTGCTGGCCCTGAAATCCCCGGCCCCGAGCACGGCATCAGGGGTCGCAGCTCGCAGAGGGAAGCCCTCGACTTCCATGTCGGTGAGGAGCCCGGAGCACCTGCCCAGGCCTTCCCACGCCGGCGGCTGCCCTGGATCCGGGCTCCAGGCGGAACTGTAGTGTGGGAGGAACGGCACCTGCAAGACCAGGGACCCCTGAGGACCTCGAGACTCTCTGTGGCCTGAGGGTCCAGCTGTGGACAGCCAAGGTCGCCCCCTCCCTCCAGGCTGGGTCTCAGGGAGTGAGGGTCGCACGTGAGCCGGAGGTCGGCTCAGAGTCCAGCTGGCTCCTTGCACACGGGCCAGCGTTCCCCATGCCACAGGGACGTGGTGGGTGGGTGACGTCAAATAGGAGAAGCCCTGGCTAACAGAGCTCCACAGAGCCCACTGGGGCGATTAGAAACAAAGCAGAAAAGTAAAGCAAAACAAAACAAGGCGACTGGTGAATCAGGCAGCCCTCCAGGCCAGAGCTGGTTCAGAAAACTCCAGCCATGAATGCTGGTCTGGCAGCAGCTGTGGGGAAAGGAAGTGCGGTACAGACACACTTCATTAGATGCGGCTTAATTGTTGAAGTGGCTACCAGGCCTCCTGTGATTAGCTAAAGCTCCACTACAGTCGCTATTGGTTGGGTCTGCGGAGGCTGGTAGGGGAGTGAGGTCCACACCCATCGCTTCCTGCAACTTGTGTTCAATAGCAAATAAGAACCAGTTCACTGGGCTGGTGCCATGGCTCACTAGGCTAATCCTCCACCTGCTGGGCCAGCACCCCGGGTTCTAGTCCCGGTTGGGGCGCCGGATTCTGTCCCGGTTGCTCCTCTTCCAGTCCAGCTCTCTGCTATGGCCTGGGAAGGCAGTGGAGGATGGCCCAAGTGCTTGGGCCCCTGCACCCCATGGGAGACCAGGAGGAAGCACCTGGCTCCTGGCTTCGGATCAGCGCAGTGCACCGGCTGTGGCGGCCATTTTGGGGGTGAACCAATGGAAGGAAGATCTTTCTCTCTGTCTCTCTCTCTCTTTCACTCACTCTGTCTTTGTCAAAAACAAAATAAAACAACAACAACAAAAAAGAACTGGTTCACCGTGGTGGGGCCCATGGGGATGGGATGGTAAGTAACATTACTTATAGCCACAAGTATCCACCCTGTCCAACACCAAGTCTAGGCAGGAATTGGGCTGGCCCACGTGACTTCCCAAATCCATCCTCTTCCACTGGTCTGTGCACCTGCTATGCTCAGGAATGCGATGAGAGGCAAAGTGGGCCTGGCCCTGAGCTCCAGTGGGGAAGACAGGTGATCGGGGAGGGAAACCCATGTGGTGAGTTGGAGTGGGGACGGATGTCATGGAGCGAAGACCAGCGGGTCCATGGAGGGAGAGAGGGCTGGGCGCAGTGGTAGAGGGGCCCCGAGAGGGGTCAGGTGTGCCGAGGTATGGAGGGAGAGTGCCAGGCAGGCAGACGGCTCAGAGGAGGGGGAAGGACGGTGTGAGCAAGGGACGTACACGGACGTTGGCACCTAACTTGAATGGTACTGCCGGACTGAGCAGAATGAGACCGGTCTCCAACGGTCACATGGTGTCTCGCCCAGGATCACGTGGCCGGCGGACAGTCCAGAGTCCTGTGCCAACCATGACCTCGCAGTCCACCCCCTTGCCACAGTACCGCGGTGTCTGGAGATAAGGAGAGACGTAAGAATCCACCGGAAGAAATCTTACCCAGAGGACAGAAGACGTAGGGCTTGCCTTGGGAAGGCTTGGTGAGCCCACAGCAGCCGGGTACCTTCCTGAGCCGCAGCCCTGTCCTCCACACAACGGGAAAGGCTGGCTGGAGGGTGTCCCTCCTGGGACCTGTGCCCCGACGTGCAGCTGGCATGAGTGGCACGGGGAGGAGCCGTGCTGGTGACAGTGGCAGGTGTAGCCTGGGGATGTGCTGCCGGGTTCAGTGATGGGAGCAGACTTGGCAGCTCCCGGGCTGGGTCTGCGTGGAAATGGTGGTTTTGCCTCTGAGAGTGGCGCCCTCAGTGACGGCTCCGCTCTAAGCTGGGCGGTGGCTGGGCTTGGCCCTGTCCTGGAGGTCTGCATATTAGATAAGAGACAGGAAGGTGTGGGCGCCTGAGGGAGCAGCCCTTGGAAATGACTCGTAGTTCACAGCCCTGCTTTCGAATTGCAGCCATGCTGTTAGCTCAGCTTCTTGACCACAAACTGAGGGAGAGGGTCCTAGGGCAGAGGCCCTGTGTGTAGGGGCTCTGAGTCTGAATGCAGAAAGCCCGGTCTGACTGGACCAGCTAGGGTCACCTGCCAGACCTTGAGCCAATCACTGGGGCCAGGGGAACACCAGATGCTGATTGGCCATCAGCCGGGATCCCCAGATGCTGAGGGTGGGACCAGTTCCAGTAAAAGCACGGGGTCTGCGAAGGGTCAGGGTGGAGCTCCCCAGGGAGGGGGAATCCAGCTGACTTGGGGCGTCTCCTGTGACCTCAGGTCTCTGGCCACAGGCACGTTCATCTTCCCGTGTAAGTCCCTCCGTCCTCTCTCCCCAAGTCCATCACAACACATACGGGTCGGAACCGGATGACCTCGTCCTCAGTGACAGCCCTGGGGTCCAGCAGCCCCCGCCCACTGTGTTAGGAATGCTTTCTGCAGTGCAGATACGGGGGGCACAGAGAGCAGCAATGGCTCAGACCAGACGTGCAGGCAGAAGTCATGGGACAACGTGCGGCCAGTGCACCACAGGAGAGGCCCAGAGCCCAGCGTCCTGGTGCCGTGTGCTTGGCTGCCCCGACCTGGCCTGAGCACCGTGTTAGACCTGCCACACTCAGACCCAGAGCCCCAGGCCAGGGGCACGTGGCAGAGAACACATGACAGCGACACCCTTGGAGTGCTCAGAATCGCCTGTTGGGATTAACACGTGTCATTTCCTGTGAAAATGGCCAAGGCGTGTTTTCTAGACTCCTTGAAAGCAGGCATGGAATATGCTGTCCTTGCAGGGCTTATAGACTCACAAGCTACGACTCCTCCGTCTGCTGTTCATGCCACTGAGGCTGGGCCGGGGGCCCCATCTGTGTCTCCCACGTGGGAGGCAGGGACCCGAGCACTTGAGCCATGGCTTCAGGTTCTCGTTAGCAGGGAGCTGGAATGGGAAGTGGAGCCAGCCTCGCACCCTGCCTCCGACAGGGACACGGGCCCTGCCCCGTATGCCCACCCTGGCCCCATCTGGCTTAACTCAGCAGGGCCCAAGAGCTCAACTTCTGTTGGGTGAGACCCAGGGGTGTGGAGGAGACCCAGGGGTGTGGAGGTGACGCAGGGGAGTGGAGGAGACCCAGCCGCGAGGAGGTGACGCAGGCGCATGGAGGAGACACAGGGCCGTGGAGGTGACGCAGGGGCATGGAGGTGATGCAGGAATGGAGGTGACCCAGGGGAGTGAAGGAGATGCAGGGGCATGGAGGAGACCCAGCCGCAAGGCGGTGACCCAGGGCCATGGAGGTTGCAGAGGTCCACAGAGGCCTGGGGTCACTGCAGCTCCTCTGAACGAGGCAGGGACGCCAAGTGTGGCACAAACAATAAACCACGCTTCTGTTGCTTTCCTTGAGGAAAAGTAAAACAGACCGACTCCAAAACAGCCGGGCAGAGAACCCCGCGGACCTGCACTCGGGGTGTGCTCCTGGCCGGGGTCGGAAAGAAGCGGAGTCCTGTCCCACAGTCGCACGGGCAGGAGACGGAGTTCCTTAAAGGAGGGACGGACGGAGACGCCTGGCTCCCGGACAGTCTTTGGCATTTCCTGGCCAGCTCCTGACCCCAGGGACCGGGGAGCGGGTCCTGGTGAACTGGGAGAAGCCCGGGGCAGCCGGCAGCTGGTAGAGGGTGACACACACACAGCCCGTGGTGACACAGCCGGTGACTGCGACCCCGTGGGAGCACGCTGAGATCCCGGATGCTCAGGCGATGGCGGCCGTAGCTCAGACTTCAAAACCCAGGAAGGCGTTGGGAGGGGCAGGGAGAGCTTCTGAAAAAACCAAGTGGGCCAACTGCTGAGAGTCTGAAATGACAGTCGGCAAACCGAGCAAGCGCCTCACGGCTGGAAATCGCCCGGCGCAGCGGTGAGGACGCTCGGGAGCCGCCATCCGTGTCAGGGTTCAAACCCCTCGCTCTCTTGTCCTCGCTCACTCGCTCTCTCTCTCTCCGCCTTTGAGATAATAAGCAAGTCAGGAAAACGCACAACGTGGCTATGTGATCCAAGAGCTAGTCTTGAGTGCCATCTGCATCCCGGCCCTGTGTCAGGGTCAGCAGGCTGCCAGCGGCCCGCAGGCATTTCCTGCCGTGACCAAGGGCCAGGACCTCTCCAGGGGCGCAGCGTGGGCTTTCAGGTCCTCTGGTTGGGGTTGGGGTGTGGGACCTGGCCTCCCACTTCCGTCCTGTGTGTCTCCAGGTGGGTGGGCTAACCTCTCTGGGCCTCAGCTCCTGCACCTGTGGAAGCACCGACCACCCCATGTGACGAAGCTCACCGTCAGGTCTCCCCTCCAGCCCCGCAAGCAAGCAGGCACAGGCAGCGTAGGTGCCAGGTTCCTAAGGGACCCGGAGGGCCGGCACCTGGATCACCCCAGCAGCCGGCAGGTGGCGCTGGTTCTCCCAAGGTGCACCTGCCAAGCGGAGCAGAGACGCAACAGCTTGGTTAAGGTCACACAGCAGCCTGACGACGCAGGATCTCCGACTCCCAGTGCAGGGCCATGGGGACCCCAGCTTGACCTTTTGGGGGTATCCTATGAGGAGGTTGGCTTGTCTTCTGTGTAGGAAACAGAAGCAGCCAGGAATCTTATTTTTTCTGCATGTTCCCAGCTCGATGGGTTTGCAGGGGTTGAATTTAATGGCGAGGGGAGTGAACCCCACAGTAACGGGCACTTTGGGCTCCCGGGTGGTGTCGAAGCGCGTGCAGGCGCCCCAGGCCCTCCGCGTAGGAGAGGCCTGCAGAACGGGCAGCCGGCAGCTCCGCGCGTCAGCTTCAGTGCGGCGCAGTCACTCACAGTAACCGTGCAACCACTGTCGCCGAGGCGTGAGAGGACCCCAGGGGCCGGCCGCACTGCCCTGAGGGCCACCCAGCCCCCGTGACTCATTGCCCCCATTCTAAGGTGGAAGGAATGAGCAGCAGCGAGGTGAGTTCCCTCAACCAAGGTCACGCGCTCAAGGGCAGAGCTGAGATTCAAATTCTGAGGCACCCAGAGAGGCCGTCAACCTCCCCGTGAGCGAGCTCAGAGGGGAATCTTTACCCGCGCTGGGAGATGACCTGGTGCCGTCTCTTCCACCCGAGCAGGGAAGACCCCCGCCCAGGTCTCCACACCCACCAGGTGCCTCCCTACGCCATCTGCTGGGTCATCCCTGTATGGAGCGTGCCCTGCCAGCCACCCTCGGAGGATGGAGACCAGCACCGCGCGTTAGTGGCGCCCTCTCGCGGCTGCAGGTGCAGGTGGCACACGTAAGGGTACAGCGTCGGTGATGCGACTACAGCCCCATTCCTCCAAAGCCGTTGCAGTTGCACTGGCCTTTGCCATCTGTGTTCGCGCCCATTCCCTCCTCATTTTTCCTGTTCCCTTTCCTTCTCTCCACCGCGATTCCTTAACTAAGCCCCCGCGGCGCTCCCCGGGAGGCTGCTCCTACCCTCGCAGAAAGGAGCCCGGGGGTTTCTGGATTCCCGCGCCCCTCCTCCCCGCAGACCCTCGCCCAGGCCAAGCCCCTGGGACAGGCATCTGCAGAGTCGTGGGCTGCTTGGCTTTGTATTTTGTATTCTGGGTCCCGCTGCAGTAAATAAGTGAAGAATTTTCAAAATCCAGTTTCCAAGTAGGTGCCGTGTTTGAACCCTTCACAGTGACCGTGTGTCTGCCTTTACAGTGGATGTCGCCCCAAGGACATGCGTTGGGAATGTGGGTTTCATGGGGCCTCAGGTCGTGGGCGGGCCAGGGAGTAAGTGGTGGGAGGGAGGGTCTCCCAGCTGTTATCTCTGTGTGGCTGAAGCTGGGTCTGTCCCCCATGCAGACAACAGCTGAAGGGTTTGCCAAGGCCTTCTCTGCATGTGAGGCCTGAGCCCAGCAATCAGGGGAGAGGCGTGGCCAGGTCCAGGGTCACATGCTCATGGCAGCCAACTGCCCTGGGCCGGGTGCGCTGCCCTGTAACTCGCCGCAGCCTTTGGTGGAGGTGTCAAGGGACCGGGAGGCACAGATGGGTGCACAGTAGCCCGATGCAAGGTGGTGGTGGGTGCCCTGACCCCACCTCTCACCCAGGGGTAACCCCGGGGAATAGGAATGCAGTGTCCAAGCATCTGAGAGGCAGCCCAGGGACAGGTTCCTTCTGGCTGGAGGAACCTGCTGGCTACTACAGTGGTCTGAAAATACGGCTGCCTCCCCCAGAACAGTGCCCTCCGAGATGCCAGTGTCTCGGGCACCAGCTACAGTGCAGGTCACAGGGAGGCCACGGCCCAGCCACTGAGCGCATCTCCCTGAGCCTGCTGCGGGCTTTCCTGGGCACAGTCCTGAGGACCGGGCGTTTTCCTGTGTTGCTCTTCTTCTAACCTAATCGCCACTGGAAAGACCTGCTGCTGAACACAGCTCCGTGTGCCTAGCCTTGCTAGACAGGTTTCACCATAAATTATGCGCTAACATGGACATGGCGGCGCGGGGGAGGAGTGAGCCAGATGCTTCCCTGTGCGGCTGCTGCCACCCAACCCATTGCTCTGGGCCGATTCCCTCTTCCCTTCCTTTGCACTCCCTCTCAGTCTGTCAGGCACGAGGATCGGGGGCTCCTCAGGAGTCCGGGGAGCAGCAGGGGCAGGGAGGGCGTTTGCTCGGTTTCCACAGTGCTCGGCTGGGTTTGTCAGGACCCGTATCCTCAGCTGGGACAGAGGCGGCCCCTTGGCTTCCCGCCACGTGCGGCAAGCACCACGCTGCAGTCTCGGCTCCTCCTCCCGGCCCTGCTGGCTCCACCCACCTTTCCTTGCTGGTGGTCATGGAGAAGGTCAGGGCCCCTGGCCTGGGCAGTGCCAGCCTCTGCTGGGTCACATCTGCAGCAGGTCCAGCCTGACCAGGAGTGGTGGACGCCAGGGTGGCCCAGCCTCCCGTGACAGCCTTTGCAACTGCCCGGCCGCGTCCTCGCCCCGCTGCCTTCTCTGGGATCTTCCAGCCCGCAGAGGCCTTGGTGTGCCTGGATCCTACACGCGTCTCACCTGGACCCCCCTCAGTAACAGTGCACACAGCCGCCACCCCAGGCAGCCTCCCTTGCTGTGGCTCCCCGCACTCCCCAGTGGTCTCATCCCCACCTTCTCATAGGACACAGGCCACTGGGTTCCCTGGGGCTCCCGTGGGGGTCCCTCTTCTCCCACACTCTCCCCATGTGCCACCCAGGGCGTGACACTCAGCCAGAGTTCTGCCTCACTCCTCTATGGTGCCGCCTGGCACTGGCCATGTCAGGACGTGGTCACGATGCCATCTGGTGCTGACTGTGTCAGGACGTGGTCACGGTGTTGTCTGGCACTGGCCATGTCTGGACATGGTCACAGTCCTGGCCATGTCAGGACATGGTCACGGTGTCATCTGGCACTGGCTGTGTCTGGACATGGTCACAGAGCTGTATAGCGCTGGCCATGGAGCCAGCCAGTGAATTCGAGAAGTTCCCTAGAGCAGAGCCTGGAGCGGCCTCCGCTGAGGAAGCCACCATGGGCTCCCAGGTTTCTACCCCACGGTCGCCAACCCATCCCACACACCCCAAGCTGCAGCCAAGGCCCCAGGGCCAGCACCCGGCGGCCTCTCTCTTCCCCTGCCTGTCCTGCAGACACTATGGCCTTCTTGTCCACACCTGCACTTCCTCACTCCCTGCCCACTCAGCCCCCTCAGACTCCATATCTCATGTCTGCCCAGCACCGCTCCTGTGTGCTCAGACCAGAGTCTCCGTGGGCAGCCTGTTCTCTGGAGCCCCCACTCCTGGCTGTCCTCTGTCGCACCATCCCCACCCAGAGCCAGATGGGCCTTCTGGCAGCACCACCCCTCCTTCAGGAGTTACAGTGAAACTCCCTTGGGATGGTCTCCAGAGACTCTAACTCACTCCCTGGCTGTCCTCTCACCTGACCTCCCGCTCAGGTGTCCTCGCCAGCATCCTTTCACAGGACCACACCCTGTCCCCATGCCCACCCCTGGCTCGCACTTTTCTTTTCTTTTTTTTTATTTTTTTTGACAGGCAGAGCGGACAGTGAGAGAGAGAGACACAGAGAAAGGTCTTCCTTTGCTGTTGGTTCACCCTCCAATGGCCGCCACGGCCAGTGCACCGCGCTGATCCGATGGCAGGAGCCAGGTGCTTCTCCTGGTCTCCCATGGGGTGCAGGGCCCAAGCACTTGGGCCATCCTCCACTGCACTCCCGGGCCACAGCAGAGAGCTGGCATGGAAGAGGGGCAACCAGGACAGAATCCGGCGCCCTGACCGGGACTAGAACCCGGTGTGCTGGTGCTGCAAGGTGGAGGATTAGCCTAGTGAGCCGCGGCGCCGGCCATTGGCTAGCGCTTTTCATCATTTGTATCTCACCCTGGACAAGGCTGTCTGCGCTGGAGAACCTTCCTGCTTCTCACAGCTGGGCCGGGCGATACGCGGGCGGGACGCAGACGGTACACAACGGTATGTCCCAGAGACCAGCTTGAATCAAAGACGCACTCGGCACAGCTGATGTCCTGAGCTGGTAGCTTAGCCAGCAGCTCCCTGGGAGCACCTGTCGCTTCCTCATGGGGCAGTCTGGGAATGTGCTCGTGGCCGCTGCCAGACGTCTCGGGAGAGGGCTCATGGCAGGGCGCTAGCCCAGAGATAGAGATTCACGTTTCAGGCTCCCACCACCGTGTTGTCTAAAAGTCAAACAGTAAGTCGGGGATCAGCTGTGGATGTACGAGACATCACACAGAACAGGGACAGCCACGGCACCAGCACGGGTGTGCAATGGATAGAAAGCATAAACAGCTGGCTCTGTGGACACTGTAGCACAGACACTAAGTGGCTACAGACCCATTCATTTCCTTCTGCTGCCCACAAAGGTGGACTTCATTTCCCAGCCTCCTCTGCAGTTAGAAGTGGTCATGTGACTCACGCTGGCCAGTAGGGTGTGGTGTGAGGGCTGTGGGCCATTTCCAGAGCTGGGCCTTACGCCCCTCCCTCAGGGAGCCCCTGCCCCTCTCCGTGCTCCTCGCCTCTGCCCACACCCCACACCACCCTCTCCGTGCTCCTCGCCTCTGCCCACACCCCACACCACCCGCTGGTGACCAGAACGGCCGTCAGGAATCAGGAAGAAGCCTGGGAGTGGTCACAGCGGACTCAGAGGTGAACGTGTTTGCCATGGTCAGCTTGGGCTTGTGTGCGGCGGCGTGTAGATTCCCTGACCGGTAAACCATTGCTGCCGCTGCCTCGTGCAAGTTCCTAGAAATTGTGCGCTTGGTTTCTTTGCCAACTCCTTGAAGGAGACAGCATCACACATCTCATTTCACAAAAAAAGCAGAGCCACAGGTAGGCAAGGAGACGCCTGGAGGCAGCACGCCTGTCGGCAGGGGCGAGCCTGCACGCAGAACCAGCAGGGTTGAGAGGAACCCGTCTTGTGCTTCCTGTCTCACTGTCTTTCCTTAGCGTGATGACGCCTGTTGACATCTCTCCACCCTGCAGGCTGCCACGCCCCGAGGGCTGAGACCACGTCTGCCAGGTTCCCTGTGGAAACGGCCACACCAGCACTGGGCCTTCTAAGAGCCACGATCCGTGGGCATCATTCCAGCACGCACGCTTCCTCTCGCAAGGAGTCCTGGGAAGATATCCCGGCAACTGCCTTCTGTGAGCTGTTCCAGTTGATGCTCACCGTGCAGAGCAAGGAGAGGGAGCTGAGGTCCCCGGGGGCCGGCCCGCGCAGTCTTCCACTCTGTGTCTCTGTGCCCGGTCGGGAAACTCTGCGGTCAGGTCTGGGAGGGGCCGTGTGCAGGCAAGGAGGCCGATCCAGCGCCTGCATGACACACACAGCTCCTGCTGACTGTGCCCCGGTGGCACGGGGCATTGAACCCGCAGAGCCCTGGCTCGGACCTCGGGATTAATCAGGTCCCTAATCCCGCCCCATTCACCTTTGCAGCACCCCTTGTGTGGGTGCCCCTTGTGTGGGCTCTAACTGGCAGGTGCCTCCCTTCTTCCCGGGGGTGGATTTGGAGCTCGGAGATGATGGGACGACAGGGGCACAGCCGATGTTCCCAGCGTGGGACAGTCTGTCCTCATGAATCAGTTATTCACACTGTGTTCATTGTTCACTGACGTGTTAACTGGCAGGGAAGAGAGAAGCCAGCGCCGTCTAGGGGAACGCCGCCCTTGCAGCCATCAGCGGCAGTCTCTGGTTCCCTGGAGATGCTGGGCTACAGTGACACGGGACATCGTGAGCACCAGTTCCCAGGGAAGCCATGACTCTGCGGATATTCACGTTCTGTGGGCAGGACGAGCAAGACATTTATCCTGGAGCAGCCGAATCCCAGCTGGAGCAGGGGTCACTCTGGGTGGTTCAAATGAAGAGATTCTGGCACCACAATGCTGTAGGGAGACAGATCGGGCCGCAGGAACCCAGGGATGTGAGCGAGGGGACTCGGCGACGGTGGGAAACCATCATGACAGGGGAAGCGGGTGTCACCGCGGCCAGCATGGTTGACTGTCCGTGCTTTTCTCAGGACCTAGATCCAACAGCCACTTCTCCAAGCAGCATGACAGCTGTCATTAGCACTCCATACACAGTCATTTCAGTGATCCATCCGTTTGGTCAAGAGAGCTTCACTTAGCATCAGCTAAAACCCTGCTCGAAACCTGGTGGCTTAAAACTCTGACTTCTCATAACTCACAGCACGGCGCGGTGGGTGTGGATTTCTTCTGAGAACACCTGTGCCGTCGATTTCTCCCTGGGCAGGTGCTGTTTCTCCAGAGATTGTCTGTTTGCTAGACATGGTGCCATCTTCCCAGTGCCCAAGCTGCTCCTGGAACATCCAAGCCACGCTGGGGAACCGAGCTGTGAGTGCTTCACGGAGCACACTCCCGGGAGGACGGCTGCTCCTGGAGCAGAAGGAGCTCCCTGCCTTTCCTTTTCCTTCTTATTCTTTTATTGAAGAATAATAGAAATACAGAAAAGTGCACATGCAGGACACAGTGAATTTCCAACAAGGGGAACTTCCAACCCCTTAGCACCAAAGTCAGGAAACAGAGACCACAGCCTCCCTCGTGGCTCCCACAACACTGACTCCCTCCACATGTCACTGCTAATGTGACGTCCGAGAGCATGGAATCGTTCTGGCTGTTTTAGAACTTCACACGCACGCAGCCATGGAGCGCAGTCTTGTCTGGGTTTCTGCCGCCCAGCCTGTGTTGTGAGATGCATCCAGGATGCCGCCCAGATTGGTGTTTTGCTCATTTGCAGAATAAACACCCGTGTGGTTGTCGGCTTCTGAGAAAGACGTGCACGCCCTCCTCACACACAGGCGTGCATAATGCCGAACGCCCTCCGCAAGCTACTTAAAATGCGTGGGGCTGTGCACTTCCTTATCCACTCCCTCTGCTTGCTCCTTCTTGCACAAGACATCCTCTGACCTGTGTGTTTGTGAACTGCACTCCCTGGGTGTGCTGGCTCTGAGTGCCACCTCTGCCAGTGGGAGACGCTCCTTTTAGGAGATGTTTCTTCCCAAACGGACACTCCTTCCGAATATAGAAATCTGACCATGAGTTCTTCTTGAGCAGCGCAACCTATGAGTGCATGCCGTTTACTGTGCAAGCAGGCTTCTTCCAGACAGGCGACAGGTGACAGGCGACAGGCAGGGCTGTGGTGAGGCAGTCCCTGACGGGCTCAGCTCCAGGTGCTGCCCACAGATGTGGACACGGCGGTGTCCGTCACACCGTCGGCTGAATTCCTCCTCTGTAGCACGCTGCCCCTGGGGCTCACTTTCATGGTTTCTCACCTCCCAGGAAGAGCACGGTTCTTCTGCACGCATCTTTGTCCTGTCTGTTCAGAACAGCAGGGGCTCTCTCAAAAATGGACACCCTATGCATCTCCCCCTCTTCCAGGCTTCCCCTTGGCCCAGGAGGCAGCGGGAGGGGAGGGGTGAGATGACGAGTCCAGCTGCGACCTTGGCCAAGGGACTGCAACTTAGGGTTCCCAGGAGAACCTTAATGAGCCATGGACACTGCACATCCGTGTTGGTGGTGATAATGATGGTGATGATGGTGATGGTAGCGCTCCCTGCTGCCGAGTGCAATTTCCTGCCATGTGTCAGACAAATCGCACTTGGTGACTAATGTGACCAGCATGTTACTAAGAAGGGAACGTGTGCATCTGACATCTGGGTTGGGGCCATTCTCCCCGATGCCCTTGAAAATGCAGTCTGGCCATGATAAAAACTCGCGGCCAATTACTCAATTCTTGTTTCACCCACCCAGTTGTAGCTCATGGAACTGAATGCTGTGTGCTGCGCTACTAATATCGCCACGACATTTGGGAGCATTTTTCCGTAATGAGACATTTCATGATAAACACAATGGTAATTTCAGTATTTTTCCCCAACTGGCATGGCTTCCAATCCTGCCAGAAACGGAGTCATGATCGTTTATTTCAGCAAGTCTCTGCGCCAACTCCAGCTTGAACGTGTGCTTTGCTTTATCCTCTAGGAATCTTTTTTTTTTTTTTTGACAGGCAGAGTAGACAGTGAGAGGGAGAGAGAGAGAGAGAGAGAGAGAGAGAGAGAGAGAGAGAGAGAGAAAGGTCTTCCTTTTGCCATTGGTTCACCCTCCAATGGCCGCCACAGCCAGTGCATCGCGCTGATCTGAAGCCAGGAGCCAGGTGCTTCCTCCTGGTCTCCCACGGGGTGCAGGGCCCAAGCACTTGGGCCATCCTCCACTGCACTCCCGGGCCACAGCAGAGAGCTGGCCTGGAAGAGGGGCAACCGGGACAGAATCCGGCGCCCCGACCGGGACTAGAACCCCGTGTGCCGGGCCGCAGGTGGAGGATTAGCCTATTGAACTGCGGTGCCGGCTCTCCTCTAGGAATCTTAATGGTGACCTCTTTTCCTGTGGAGGGAGGAAACCACGCAGCAGGGGCTCAGCTGTGCAGCTCACTTGCTGCGTGAGCCCAGGCAGTTGCCGTCGCTGTCTGAGCTCTGGTGTGCGGGTGCTGATGTCTTGCCGCCAGCCGTGTGTGTGAAGTCATCCTAGCCCTAAGGTTGGCTTCCTGGTGGAGGGTGTGTTTCACGTGATGGAACCCCCTGTGCCCTTTAAACGCTCGCACAACTTGGCTTCCACAGCCTCCTCATCTCTGGACAGCTGCCTCCTTGACGCTCTTTCCCCTTCAGGCTGTGGGTGATGCGCCCGCTGTTCCCAGGCTCAGTCCACAGGGTTCCCTTTTCCTCTCACATTCGCTTTCGGTGTCTTCTGAGTTCCATGAATGTGCATCTTGTAACCTTCCGTGACTCCTGCACATGCACACCCAGCCGGGTCCTCCATCCTGGGCTCCAGACACATCCCACACGGGCGCCTTTCAGTTGTCCCACGCTTGGCTTCCTCTTCTTGTAGTTAGGGTTCCCAGTCCCCCACCGCTCAGGTCTGGTCCACAGGCAGCTTTCTCCTCCTTCGTGACCTGATCTGAGGTCATCCTTGCTGGGCTCGCTGGCTCCCCTGTTCCAACACGTAGAGCAACGTGGGAGGCCGTGCTGTGACCCCGTCTACACCGCCCACTCTTGGCTGGACACTGCCACTGCCCCGACTCGGGCCCCCGTCGTCTCTCCGAGTTCATCGGCTCAGCTTCCCAGCTGGCATCGTTGCCCCCCTCCTGCCTGAGGTGCTGGACTGATGGTTTCAGATCACAACTTAGACAAGATCGCTTTCTTCAAAGCTCTGTGTTTCATTTTCACCTCCTTCGGAATAATGAGCAAAGCCTCTCCACCGTCGGCTCTCCATTTCCCGCCTGCTTCTTCCCTCCTCTCTGTCTCTCCACCGTCGGCTCTCCGTTTCCCGCCTGCTTCTTCCCTCCTCTCTGTCTCTCCACTGTTGGCTCCCCAGCGATGCTTTTATTTTTATGACCACACACTATTATCACGGGGGTGTGGTGTGATAGGTTGTGCTGATCAACGGGAGGAATCAGCATTTTCATCTCAAACATTAATCATTTGTATGTGTTAGGAGTCTTCAAACTGCACTTTCCTGGTTATTGTGAAACGCATTGTTGTTGTAGATGAGTTACTCTGTTAGGCTGAACAGCCCTCAACAAATGCATGGATGAAGGGGATGTGTTAAGTGACCACGATGGAATATTATTCATCCAGAACAAGAATGGGGCCCTGTGATTGTCATCAACATTCATGAATGGAACTGGAGCTCATTAAGTGAAATCAAGGACAAACAGCGTTGTTCTCCTCTGCGGAGACTAAAAGTCACCCTCACAGAGGGGGAGCGGAACTGGGATTGCTAAGGACTGGGGAAGGTGGGATGGGAGAAGGAAAGACAGGCGGCGCAGGACGGGGTGGGACGCGGTTTTCGTGACTCTTCCTTGCACTTGCCCTACAGCAACCCCTCCAGGGAGTTTGATGAGCTCCTCCTCCTGCCCAGTGTCTTTTCCCAGAAGTCTGTGGGCTCACACCCTGCCCTCGCTCTGCCTTGCTGTGGTCGTGCGTGACAGCCTCTGTGAGTCCTGCTCTGGCCACAGGATCTGGATTTCCACTCTTCCACGGAGAATGCCCAGTGTTTCCCTAACTTTCCATTGCCCAGGTGGGCTCCACTACCTGACCCAGCACATGCTGGCTCCCGGGTGTGCTGCTCATCTGAGTGTCGGCTCCAGGTGGGCAGTTCTGACGTCTTTTTCTCCACTTTAAATTTTAACAGAATCAACATAGTTTGCAGACGCAATTCTGAGAACATGATGATATTCCCCTCCTCTCAACCTCCCCCTCCTTGCTCCGTCCTCATGGAGGAGTGCTCCACCCCAACAGGTCTTCACACCTGTGAGTTTGCACAAGCCGTGTTCACTCTTTGGGGGGACGGGCTGTTATCTTGGCCGTGCAGTTGCCGCTGACGTGGACTGGGGTAGACGGTGATATTAGGACATCGAATACATTACTGAAGGACAGTTTTTGTTTGAGAGCTGCCGCAAGGCTTTGCACCTGTAAGGGAACGCGTGAGGCTCCTGAACTTTTCATGGAACTTCCTGTTGGTTCTGCTTCGCTCTCCGTCACCTCGAAGGCTGACCCGTGGATGCGGGTCACAGAACTCTGAACTAGACCTGCACAATGTTCCTGGGCATGGCAACAGACGAGCCACCATCGACTTCCCTCTCATTTGACACAGTGTTGTGTGCTTGTATGTTGTGCATACATAGGTCGCTGCAGCTACAGTGTTCTCTCGCTCTCTCCAAGGGACCCATCAGTGATTTGTATTTGGAAAAGATGGAGTTTGGTGTGGGAAGCTTTTACGTCAAGGCCTTTATTCATCTAACGGTTTTTTTATTGAGCACCTGCTTTGAGCCAGGGACTGTTTTAGGCAACAGGGAAAAACAGGTAAACAGAGAAGCATCCATCCTGTCCCTATGACCTAGAGCCTATGGGAGGAGAGAGAGGTCGTGAACATTGTGCATAATAGGACTTAAAATGCCAATGCTGCTAGGAGTAAACTGAAACAGGACTCCAGGGAGAGTGCAATTGAGGGAGATGGGGCTTCGGTCTAGAGATCCTCTTGGGTGGTCTCCCAACAGAGGGGTCCAGCGAAGGGCCCGGGTGCTGAGGGGGGATGGGTCCAGTGCATTTGAGGGGCACAGGGAAGCCTGAAGCAGCCCTAAGGGCCGCAGCTAAATCGAGTGCAGAGGTGCAGAATCCCAGGCTGCATGTCATGGTGCTGCTGAGAGACCGAGTTCCTGGTCCCAAATGACCACGTCATGAGCAGGAAAAAGTCCAGGATCTGCTGGCGCTCTTATCCAAGGCTGTGGACAAATCACCAACAGCTAATGACGTGTCGGGACTACAGGGAGCCAGAGTCAAGTTGTGTTTTCATTACATGCTAACTGCCAAGAACCATGAAGGGTCTGGCATTTTACCCACTTGTGAGCTCATAAAGCAGGCAGGCAGCTCTTGCTTCATGGATTCCGAGAGAAGACACAAGACTCCAGGGTCAGAAATGAAGAACCTTGTTACTGACGTTCAGCCACAGCACGGGCTTCGTGTTGGTTCATGTTGGCTCCCAGTGACCCCAAGTCCAACAGGTGTAACAGAATTAGACTCCCAGGTGGGTGGTGCACATGCTGCGGTCTGTGTCACACGTGAGGTTCCTGTGGAACTTGAGGGACCTATCATTTTTTTAAAGATTTTATTGATTTGAGAGGTCAAGTTACAGACAGTGAGAGGGAGAGACAAAGGTCTTCCTTCCGTTGGTTCACTCCCCAAATGGCCATAATGGCTGGAGCTCCGCAGATCCAAAGCTAGAAGGCTTCTTCCGGGTCTCCTCCATGGGTGCAGGGGCCCACGCACTTGGGCCATCTTCCACTGCTTTCCCAGGCCACAGCAGGGAACTGGATGGGAAAAGGGGCAGCTGGGACTAGAACCAGCACCCTTATAGGGTGCCAGCGCCCAGGCAGAGGATTAACCTAGTGTGCCACAGCGCTGGCCCCAGGGATCTGTCACTTTTAAGGAGAGCAAGGCTGCTTTCTTACCTCAGCCTGCCAGGCTGCTCACAGAAAAACACACACCCGAGATAAGATCTGGACAAAAGCAGCAAGGCCAGAGAGTTCTGGGCGTGCTCAGGAAGAATGCACGGGGATGCGCAGAGTCCACGGAAGATGCTGCACATTCTACATCTCAGACTCGTGCAGAATTGGAAGACTGGGGAGGACACTGCCCTGTGGACACCAGCGCAGTTGTGAAATCATTGTGAGCGCTTTCTTCTCTGTCCCGTCCTGCTGGCAGGTGTCCCTGTGCCAGGGAGGCTGCAGCAGGGCTGAGACAAGGCACGGG
Source organism: Oryctolagus cuniculus (assembly GCF_051225735.1). NCBI lineage: Eukaryota > Metazoa > Chordata > Mammalia > Lagomorpha > Leporidae > Oryctolagus > Oryctolagus cuniculus. The sequence goes on from NC_142887.1 coordinate 7,838,829, forward strand.
ATTCACGGTGGACCTCATAACCGCAGGGACCACAGCCCAAGGGGAGGCTGTGTCCATGTTGGAGATGCCGACTCGCTCCAACAGGTGCTCACTGCTCACCTCGTTTGCTCTGACCATCAGGATCCAACAGGACAGGTGCTGTCTCCTTTGTTTTATCACTGGGGGATCCAAGCAGGTGGAATTTGAGCCATCCCATGGGCTGGGGACAGATCTGGGGCAGGATTTAGGTCTTCTGACAGCAAAGTCCCTGCTCAATCTGCTGATCCCAGGTTGCTGTCTCCTTGCTGGCCCTGGGGTACAGAGAATGAAGCCATCATGGCTGTGGGATTCCAGCCTTGGTCTTTGTCCATAAAACACTGTGACAAATCACACACATCCTCAGCTCTGACGCCTTGAGCCTGGCGTGCTCCATCTAGCGCACAAAGCTGATGCAATCGCCATTGTTCACCCCCCACAGAGGGGCTGGGGGCAGAGGGGCTTCAGAAATGAAAATGCATCCTGAGGTCCTAAGACCACAGGGAAGGATAATGAGAATCCAACTCCAGAAACACCTTTTCCCAGCAACATTTTAGCTGTGATACAGTCAATGCAGGTTGTGAGGAAGGACAGCCCAGTAAGTTCATTATCATGAGCCAGTGTGGTCAGGTTTGGAACAAGCTCTTAATTATTTAACCTTTGATGTAAATGATGGGAACACACTTCTTTATGTCATTGCCAAGACAGCAGGTGAGAACCCATTAGACTTCCTCCCGGAGACACAGTGTCTGTCAATCAGCTCCCCATGATCAGAGGGGGCCCCACCTCTGGAGCTTTGTGGTGTGGCTGAGCCGCTGTGCACCTGAGACCAGGCTGGCACCTGCGAGGCGGCGTTTCCAGCTCTTCTGCCGCGGCTCCCGTGGTGAACACTGTGGACGCCTACAGTCTGGCTCATCGGGCTCCTGCACATTACATCTGCTCCTCTGTGATGCAGCCATTGTCTGAGGGAGTTTCTAGTTGTTATCAGGCAGTGAAATCAAGACAGATGCATCTCCTGGGGAGGGCAGGGCCCATTAGACGTGTGAGGAGCACACACAGCAAGGGCACAGCGGAGCGCGCTTGGAAAACACCAATGAGCTTGGATGCAGCCTGGGGTTTGGAGAACAAATGGATAGTTCTGAACTGGAAAGCAATCATGCATATTTGCAGGCTGCTAAGGGGACTTGGGGCTTTCCACACGGTCATTCACTGGGCTGATGAAAAAGGACTGTTCCTTTTACATTTTCCTTGTGAGATTTTCTAACAGTTTTAGGGTTGGCTAATGGGTGTTCTCCTAAGATACAGAAAGAAATCCAAAAAGAGCCCCACTCCTTTAACACGAGGCCACATCATTGGCTGTATTGATCCATAATTCTGGTTCCTTCACTGAGCTACAAATAGAGAGTCGGTCTTATTCCATTTGTGTTGCTCTGTTGGGTGATTGGCACAGAGATGAGATTTAGTTTTTTTGCAGTTCTGGAGGGTGGGAAATCCAAGATTGGGGTCTGTACCTGCTTCTTGCTGCACCAGCCCCTGGCCACGGAGAGAGACAGGGAAGGGGGCGGGGCTCTCCCTCAAACAGGACCACATCCCCACAGTAACTCATCTACGCTGCCTTAAAGACACCGATCCATTTCCTAGGGCAAGAGCCCCAATGACCTGATCGCCTCTTAAAGTCTCACCTCTGAACATGGCTGCACTGAGGCTTCAATCCCCAACAGGCGAGCCTTGGGGGACACTGAACAGAAGCCACTGCGGGCCCTGGCTGCATCTGCCCTCGCGCCCGAGCTGGTACCATGAGAGCATGTGCCAGTGCTCACCAGGACTCCCAGGGATAGGGACGCACACTGGAAAGTTCACAGGGCAAGGCAGAGCGGTGGTGCTCGGAGGCTGTATTTTACCTTTTGGGTCAGAGATCTTGGGATCGTGGAAAGGCTGCGTTCATCTCCAGGTTCCCCCACTCACCACGTGTCTATCTCAGCAGGCTTGGATTCCTCTGTTATTTTAAGTCCAGGTTGCAAGGAAAGAGAATAGTGGATTCGAATACCTCAGCTTCTTTTCAGAAGCACCGGTACTTCGTACAGGAAACAGTGAGAAGTGCCAATGTAACAATTTTAAGTGTTCTGTTGATTTTCTCCTAGAAGTCAGCGTGGTTCATCCTTCAGCTTCCCGGTACGGGTCCTAGATTGCCCCAGAAATCTGCTCTCCCGCATCAGGGTTCCCAGATCAGCTTTCAGCCCATTTCCACTTCTACCTTTATGATCAAGTCCATGTTGCTCTGCTAACTTTGTTACCATCTAAGGAATAGCTTATTTAAACTAAACTATATTACTAACAGGTATATTCAAAGGTGATACAATGTAATTACGGTCAATCCTTTTAACTTGTCCTATATGGGGGCTAATTTTGGAAATAAGAGCAGTGCAGTAAGGACCAGAGAGCTGGATACTATTACCCACATAAAGCTGTGGGCTCAGGCAAGCTTCTTAGTGAGAAAGCTTTATCAATATGTGTTGGAAAGAAGCTGAAGACATTCTTAGAACAGCCTGAGAATTTTCTCAGTGGAATCAGAGAAGCTCAGAAAGAACTGGGAAGGGAACAAATGTGTCACCATGACAGTAAAATCTGTTTAATTCCACTTAAAAAGCACTGGAGCCCAGGTTTCGGTCTCGCCGTGTGAAATGATCTCATTTCCTCCAGGAAAGATTTCTCTGCGGCTGACTTTGGCCACACAACAGCCGTCTCTGTTTCGATCTGAAATTGGATGAGGAGCGGGCCGCCCCTCCCCCAAGTCGGGGGACAGGTTCTGATGGACGTTCGATGTTCCTGGGCACACGCCACTTAAGTCATGTGACCTGGTCTAGCCAATGGGACCCAAGAATACTTCTCAGGAGGCTATCAGGAAAATTCTTTCTCCTTCATACAAATAATTGCAAGGCAACAAGGCCTCCTTGGCTCCTCTCTTCCCAGCCTGCCCTGGGAGCTGCCCTGGGAGGCTGGAGTATCTAGTATTCTGACAGCAGTCAGAACAGGACGCAGGAGAGGACAATATGTTAATGCTATGGAATTGGAAATGAATGGATCTAGGGTCTTGTTTACCAAACATCCATGGAATACTCACTGACCAGTGACAACAGGAGGTCCTCTGGCTTACGGGACCACAGCCAAATTATGTCATGGCAGCCCAACATAACCACTGCCAACATCATATCACTGTCTTCTACCCAGGTCTTGCTTATCCCCAAATCCTAGCAGTTACTAAAATTTTGCCTGCCACCCAATCCAGCCTCTTTTCATACCAATCCCAGCTATGTTCTCAGAATCTACCCAAAATTTAACTCCAGCAAGCACCCGCCAAGAAAGTCTCTGCATGTGAAGATTCTTGGAATTAGAAAAATAAAGATTCAAAATGACACAAAATATTTGTGTCTGCATAGATCAAGGGATGAGGGAATGCAAAATAAATTTTAAACTACCTCTGCTTCATTCATTCATCAACTATTTAATAAGCACTCATTATACACTCTTTGATTCCATAAGCCCAGCAGTGAACAAAACAGATTCCCAACTGTTGTTGAGATGGTAATTTTCACTGTATTTCAAGTTCTTAGCTGCCACTGCACCCTGAAAATCTTGCCTTTTGGTACTTTTCTGCCGCTGAAATGTAGACTGTTTCAGACCTCGGGAAGCGCGCAGGCTTGAGGGGGCGACAGAGTAGGAAAGGAAGTGCCCGCACCTCCTCAATTCCTTCCCACCACTCCCAGGCAGGAGCCTGGTTCCTCCCTAGGGATCGGATGTTGCTGGCATCCATTTCTTTCATGGGTTGCACTAATATAGCAGAAGGGGCATGGGGACAAGCAAGCCTCCAAGGTCTGTGGTTAAGAGAGAAAAAGCACAAGTGTCCATCGACAGCGAATAGGCCAGTAAAATGTAGACTATGCATACAATGGTGTATTACTAAGCAGAGGGAGAGAGAGAGAGAGAACTGACACTCATTACTACAGCACAGGTGAGCCTCGTACACAATGCGTTAAATGAGTGGAATCAGTCACAAAACACTACTTAACGTGACATTCTGCTCATATGAAATACCCGCCATAGGCAAATCCGTAGAGATGGAGAAAAGGTTATTGGTTGTTGACAGGGGCCAGAGGCTGGAGGGAAATGGAGAATGACTGCCCTTGCGTTAGGGCAGTGTTTGGGGTAATGGAAATTCTGGAAGCACACAGTGGTGACAGGTGCATTAAAGTGTAAGGGTACTTAGTGCCACTAACGTTTCTCTTTAAAATGGTTACAGCTGTCCATACGGTACCTGTAACTTGGCACAGTACGGAAGGGGGATGGAATTCGAAGTTTTCTCTCATCGTCCACGGGCACAGGGACCCAGTGGACTGGCCATGTGCAGAGGTGCCAGGTCTCGAGCCTTGGTGGTCGCGGGAAGAACAGAGGCCAGCCAGGCCTGGAGAGGACTGCAGGCAGGGAAGGGGGTGCCTCTCATCTTCCAGGGTGAGAGGCAGCAACACGGCTCCAGGGAGCATTTCTCCGAGTGTCCAAGGAGACAAGTAAACACAGATCCTGAACATGGCTGCCAGGAGCGGAGACCCCCATCCGGGCTGGACTAAACAGTCACAGGGGAGGTCACATGAGCCAGCGATCGCCGTGCTCCAGATAAGGGCTGGAGTCTAATGAATGTGAGACGCTCAAAGCGTTCTCTTAAAATTTTCTTTTAATAAATCCACGACACAAAGAATGGAGCAGAGACACACGGAGAATAAAAAGCCCTAGGTGGAGCTCTCTGAGGGTTCTGCCACTCAGTGGGTTATTTATAGACCTGTTCCGTTTGTTGGCTGCTGTGCTGTGACAGGCAGAATAAAGCAGTGCGCCAGGGCTGCCTGCAGACGCTCTCCTCACTGCTCCGATTTCCGTGGAGTGCGGCAGAGATGCTGCCACTCAAAGTCAGAAATAAACAGCACTTAGAGGAAAACAAAAGTGTGGCTATGAACTGGAAGTCTTTTGGCCTCGGAACAATAATTCTGTAGATGGAGTTAAATGCATTTAACTCAGGCAGAAAGGAATTCCACCTGTCTGCGGAACGTGGCTCACAGCACAGAACAGGAGCCCAGGAGCAGCTGTACTGTGGGACAGGGATGCGGGAAGCAGGTGCCTGAGCTTCTAGATGTCAGAGATTTGAGACGCCTAGGGATACTGACAAATTGAAATTGAGTGACATCTTGGGCTCACAGAAAGTAGGTGCCCGAGTTCTGTAGTTAATTTACAAACAATGTTAAGAGAAATCTTTAGTTGCTTACTCTTCAGGGTTGCCAGCTACTAAATCGATGCACGTTCCCAGGGGCCACTTGGGGCGTATCTGTTGAGTGTAACAATCCTGCTAATAATGTTTCCTGTCACTTCCTCAAAAGCAATTAAAGGAGACATCTGGGATTGAGCCGTCTCACATCTGTCTAACCACATTCAAGCCAACGTGAGTCCCAATTTGGCGATCAGGCATGAACACACAACTACAAATTGAATTCAAACTCGATTTTTGCCTAACAGACAGCTGAAGGGGGGTGGGGAGGGGATGCATTCACCATACTGGATGTGTGAGATGCAAAGAATAGAAGCTAAGTGCTGTATACTGAAAAAAAAAAAAAAAAAAACACAGCCGAACCTCATGAAACCCACTGGGGTGACCGAGAGCCCGTCCGCTTCTTCCTTACCGTGGGCACTGCAGCAGCTGTCTCGGCCCGTTGGGCAGCTCCTCATTCCGCCACACGGTATAGCCACGCACACTGGTGGTACAGCGGGGATCTCTCGGTCATTGATAGGATTTTTAATGCAGGCTGCCCTGGGACACCAGTCACGCTTGGGCTGCCGTAACCAAGGACCAGCGTGCTCTGGGCGACAGATCAGAGTGGCAGGTTGTTCTCCGTGGGCTGTAGGTGGTGGTCCCTGTGGACACGTCTCTGTCCACATGTCTCCTTGCAAGGACACTGGCCCTGTTGGGCCAGAGCTCACGCCAGTAGTCTTGGTCCTGCTTGCTGACACCATTGAAGACCATGCCCAGCGCAAGAGCATGTCCAAGCGCAACGAGATGATAGTCAATTCTGGGGCAAACCTTTCGAAACTCACGCACAGTTTTTTTCAGAATACACGTTTCCATGAACTTTTTGAAGTACCCTCGCGTAGTCCCCTGCTGAGTACTGGGAGATATGTATTTCATTATTGCCTTTCTATATCTTGGCTCCATGTCCAACTGTGCCGCAGTTTTGTCGTTGGTGGGCAAAGACCAGACGAGCACTTCTGTGAGGGTTTCCCGCGTCGATGGCTGGGAGACGATTTAATCAGGTCCTGTCCTAAAGGAACCCGTTAGCAATCATTACTGCTATCAGTGCATTACCGCTGTCGCTGATATTGTCACGTTCCCCCAGCCTCTCGGTCTCCTCTCTCCATTCGCCCGGCGCCTTTGAAGTCTGACGCCAGGTGCAGGTGATGCCCATGGCGCCCACAGCTGCCTGTGCGGGTGCTCTTCCCCAGGTGTAAAGAGAAGGCGTTTGATTGGCCCAGCTTCAGTCACGTGGCCGCTCCTGGCCCAATCAGCGGTGGGCTCGGGGTGAGGTCACAGAGCCTGTTGCCAGGCAGCCTCCCGATGCCGGCTTTCCTGGCAGGACCAGGGCCTCTGCCTCCCTCCAGGGTCAGGGCCACCTGCTTCCTCAGCCCAGCGAGGCGAGGGCCCGGGCGTGGCAGGCTGTCTGGGCTTCGGCCGCAGGCGGCTCCTCCCGCCGCCCTCGGGCTGCGTCTCTGTCCCCCGTGCTGCCCAGGCCCTCTGGGCCCAGCGGACTCTCGCCGTGGGTCCCCAGTGCGGCGCCTGCCTTCCCCTCAGTCCAGGCTCACAGTGGCCGCCAGGTCCACTCCTTGTCAGACGTCTGCACCGCGAGCCGCCTTGCGAGACCACCCGTCTCAAGAGGGAGCGGAGACCCATGGCCACTTCCAACAGCTCTGCGCGTGTTTGCGGATGAGCGAGGGGCGAATGAACGGCCCTGGGTCCCCGTCAGCTCGCTCATCAGCTCGGATTCCGGGCCTGGCCGTCACCACCACTGGAGGGGACATGTCCACGGGAGGCGGGGCTGGCTGCCCCACTGTGGGAGGGGACATGTCCACCATGGGAGGGGACACGCCCACGGGAGGCGGGGCTGGCTGTCCTCACCACTGGACGGGACGTGTCCACGGGAGGCGGGGCTGGCTGTCCTCACCACGGGAGGGGACATGTCCACCATGGGAGGGGACACGCCCACGGGAGGCGGGGCTGGCTGTCCTCACCACTGGACGGGACATGTCCACGGGAGGCGGGGCTGGCTGTCCTCACCACGGGAGGGGACATGTCCACCATGGGAGGGGACACGCCCACGGGAGGTGGGGCTGGCTGTCCTCACCACGGGAGGGGACATGTCCACGGGAGGCGGGGCTGGCTGTCCTCACCACGGGAGGGGACATGTCCACCATGGGAGGGGACACGCCCACGGGAGGTGGGGCTGGCTGTCCACACCACTGGACAGGACATGTCCACGGGAGGCGGGGCTGGCTGCCCCACCATGGGAAGGGACATGTCCACCATGGGAGGGCTGGGTGAGCCCACGGGAGGCAGGGATGGCTGCCCCACCGTGGGAGGGGACATGTCCACCATGGGAGGGCTGGGTGAGCCCACGGGAGGCAGGGATGGCTGTCCCACCGTGGGAGGGGACATGTCCACGGGAGGCGGGGCTGGCTGCCCCACCATGGGAGGGGACATGTCCCTGGGAGGCGGGCTGGCCCTCAGATTGTCCCTCCCCACCAGTAACCCCCAGAGAGGTTCTGTGCTCACCCTGTGGACCTGCTTGGTGACTTTGTCCCCGAACAGGATGGGAGGTCTGGACAGCGGGAAAGGGGCCTCATTGTGGTTCTCCGTGGTGCTCAGGGAACAGCTGTGGAGTGGATGACCAGGGACACGCGTGGCTGAGCGTGTGAACACGTGTTTGGCATGTGCTTTCTGAGAGGTACTTGTTGCACACTCAAGCCAATCTCAGGAGGAAATGATGGCCGAGGCCCTCCCCTGGCAGGAAGTGCTAAGAATGATTGGCAGCCCTGAAAGACTCTAAGGCTTTGCACGAACGGCCAGGTCTTAGTCTCTGGGAAATCTAAAGGTTCTGGTCCCACTGCCCTTGTGTCTGGCGCAGGGGGTGGGGCGCGGTGCAGACCCCTGGCTTTGGAAGTGTGTGTGTGCTCTGTCTTCCACAGTCCTCACCACTCCGTATCGTCTGTGTGGTGACGTGGACCCAGTTCACGACCATGACACTGATGTTTTCAGTTTCTTTCGTAGCAAAGAGGGAAGTGAACTACTTCTTATTCTGTTATCAGAAATGAATAAAAGGCAGTCTGGAAGGAGCAGTTGTTTGCAGGAAAGTGAAGGAGCCTGGATGTACTAACATCAGCAGTGTAGCATCCTAAGAGTGCACTGTGGAAGCTCCCCAGGACACGTCACACGTTCACGTATGTCCTGGCCCTGTGGGCATTTCAGCTGGGGACCTTGAAGTCTGGTGGCGGATGGACCTGGACATGTGATCTGGTCCTGAGGGAGACGGGGCTGCTTCCAGCTTCCCCAAGCCCTGACGCCGAGCCGTCGTGTGGCCCCAAGGCCACGCCAAGGTCAGTGGTGAGCCCTCCCTGCTCCTGCTCACCTTGTCTGGCTGGGGGACCTGAACGAAAGGCTCTCGGGCCATGCATTTTCTTCAGGTGGGGCCTTGGAGGATGGCTTGACCACAGGACGAATCTGCCGCACTGGCCATGCGGCCCGTTCCGTTTGGCCAAGTCACTGTGTCCTCGATCTCAACTCTGCAGGGCTCCCATGAGGCTAGACTGTTTGGGCTGAAGTCTTTATTTCACAATATTTACTGATGGGTATTAAACAGGAAAATAAAATTAAAGTCGTGTGAAAGATTAGAGCTCTTTTGTGCCGAGAGACATCTGTTTATTGCTTTCTTTGTAAATGTGCTCCAGCTCAATGGGCAAAATGCGAGACAAATTTAAATTAAAGGAGGAAGACTCAATGCCAAACAAAGCCGCCATGCCCTTGAGAGAATTATCAGTCTTGGCCATCGATAGTTAGAATGGCTGCCTGAGAGCAGGATGCACCGTGCCATTCCAAGGAGAGCTGCTGGGTAACGTGTGCGGAATCCTGCCTGGACGCCGTCACCGTCTGGTCGCCATCTTTCTCTCTTGTACTCATCGCGAAGTCGAGAGCGTCTCCCACTCGCCAGGCTCCGTGTGTTTGGTCGTTAGGGGGCTGCTTGGACCTTCTCTGGCCCTGGGCAAGGATGTGCGATCCAGGCCCGGCCGACTGGAGCCGATGGCCCAACACAAGAGGCTACTTCAAGACGTTTGTGTCACATGGAGTTAAAATAGGTGGATTTTGGTGCAGAAAACGTGAAATCCACACAGACGGAGTCCTCAAAAAGCTCGTGGAAAGTGTGGGTTGGGGAAAACTGCGTGCAAAGCTCTAATTCACAGTCTAACTAAGCTTTCTGCAGTGGTGATGAGGTTTTAGAGCCGAGGTCACGTGGCACAGCATCTGTGGGGCCGTCAGGCTCATCGAGGGGGCGTTTCATCCCGTGGGTGGTGTTCCAAGCCCGGCGCGCTGCTACAGAGACCATCATCACGTTGTCAGCTCCGCCCTTCCTGTCCCCAAAGCTGAACGTGCAGCGCTCCGGCCACCGTTTCCTTCCGTGCTGTTCCCTCTTCCCTTCCAGGCTTCTTGCCTGGAAGAGAATTAACACCTCCTCATGGAAAGATCAGAAAGGGCTTGGAGGCCCTGAATTTGTGAGACTAGTCCAGTGGCTCTCTTGCTTTTGCTTCAACAAGGTGACCGCTGGTAGCAGTGGCACCATTTCCTGTTTGCTTTGTCAGAAGGGACTTTTAGCCCTTTTAGCTGGCATAGCTGCTGGGAGGCTGGGCTGCAGGCACAGCGGGATCCAGGGGCTCCTCCCAGTACTTCTGCCTGTGCACCTCGGTTCCCCCTGCTGCATCAGCCCTACTGTCAGACCAAGTTCTCTCTCGTGGCTGCAGGAGCTGTGCAGGTCCAGCTGGTCTCTCCCCAGATTCACATTCAGTCGGGAGAAAGCAGCCTGCCTGCCTTCCCTCCCCTCTCCTCTCTCCCTCCCCCTCCTCCTGCCCCCCTCCCACCCTCCCCCACTGGCAGCATCAACTAAACCCTCTGACTTCCCAATAGGTCAGACCGCCGGACCTGGCCCTCCTGAGGTTTTGGCTAAAGGTGCCCGCCGTAGACTCGGCGCTGCAGTGAGCTACAGATTCTCTGGATGATGTCACAATGACTAGGTCAGAGAGCCAGGACTTCCAATTCCAAATGGAACGCCAAAGTCAAACAGCCAATCAGCGAACTCCTCCCGATGTGCGCTCTCCTGAGATTCGAGCACCGTGTTCACGGCAAGAAGCGACGACTCCACATTTCTGAACCAGCGCGCTCACTACTCCAGGCCACCATGCCACCTCCATGAGACTTCTGCCATTGTAGGCTTGCTCAGGAACCACTGAGGCTGCCGCGAACCTCCTGCACAACAGGACGCCCTCTGCTGTTGCCGTGCCATGACAGCAGGGCCCTGTGCACAGGCTGTGCACTGCACAAAGGCAGAGGGGTGGAGCGGAGGACTACGCGGACCTGTGCACCCCTGCCTGCAGCTCCGAGCCTGAGAAAGGAGCCTCTTTTCCTGAGGCTCAGGGAGTCCCTGTGCGCGGCCACAGCCCGTCCTTGCGTCCCCTGCCCGGCCCTGCCCGGCCCGCTCGCTTCCTACCAGCTCTTGGGAGAGTGTGGGAAGCCGCGCCTTTGTGTCCTGCACCAGACAGTGGCAAGGGTCTGGTTTCTGCCAACAACGCTGCTCTTGGGCTCCCCCAAGTGCCCGCACCAGGTGTTTTTGCCCAAGAGGAGGCGCCTTATTGGAGGCGAGGACAGCGGTGCCTAAGGGCGGGATTGGTCACTGGGCTGTTTCTATGCCTAGTTCCTCCCTTCACGTCTGCCTTCTTTTCTCCATTGTCACCGTGAGAATCTTAATGTTCTATTTCTGTTCTTCAAAATGTCAGTGGCTTTATGTTTAATTGATGACGCAGTTTGTGAGCTGGTGTCCCTCAGACGAGGATCGCTTAGTTCCTGCCAGTGTGCGAGTTTTTGAGTGTGAGCATATGTGTTCATATATGTACATGTATCTGTGTGCATGTGTGTGCATGAATCTGTATGTATATGGATGTATGTATGCAAATATGTGGTGTGCATGTGAATGCATGTGCATGTGTGCATCTGTGTGTACATCTCTGCACATGTATGTGAATTTGTGTGTATGCATACAAATTTGAGTGTGCGTGTGTGTGCATGTGTGTGTGCCTATGGGTATTCATGTGCGTGTGTGTGTCCATGTGTATTTGCATATATCCGTATGTATAGCGTATGTGTGTGCATGTGTGTATATGCACGTATGTGTGCGTGTGCACATGTATGTATGCACACATGTATGTATATGTGTGTTCGTGCATATGTATAGTTTATGCATGTGTGTGTATCTGAATGTGCATGCTTGTGTGTGCCTTTGGAGATGTATGTAGTGTATGTATCTGCGTGTGTGTGTGTGTGTGTGTGTTCTGGTTCGGTCTGTCCAGTGCCCGAGCCACCAAGGTTCTGAGGAGCTCGCTAGGGTCTTCACTGCACTCTGGTCCATTCGGCTTCTTGAGCATCCGGCCGTGCCCGGCCCGGGGCTGCACCCTCCTCCCAGCCAGGCTCAGCAGCACAGCCAGGGACTGCAGCAAACACCGAGATCCCCCCTTTGACTATTCACTCCCCAAGTGTCTACGCTGGTAGGACTGGGCCAGGCAAAGCCTCGGAACTAGGAACTAAACCCAGGTCTCTCACAAGTGGCCTGGACCCCGGCTCCTTGAGTATCATCGCGGGCTCCGAGTGTCCACACAGGCAGGGTGCGGGCATGAGGAGCTGAGGATGAAACCTAAGCACCAATGTGGGGCGTAACCACCTGACCCATAGGCTACATGTGCACCCCACGAGGATCCGCGTGCCCAGCTGCCACGTGTCCGCGTCGTCAATCAGCTCGTCCGAGACCCAACATTGCTGCTTCAGTTCTGACAATCAATCTCGTGTCCTCCTATGAAACCGTGTCATCTCATAACTTGAGACGATGCTGAAGTGGGTTTTGTTGGCCAGAGTCCAGCGCATGAAGTCACAGCGGCACACGATTCACTGTCTCATCTCGGAGCCATCTGTGTTCTGATGGGGGATAGAGACAGGACTTGCATGGCCGCACCTCATCCAGCCGGGGCTGCCAGGGAGGGTGGTTCACGCCGTGCCCTGATCAGCACTAGGGTGTAGGTGAATCATGCTTGCACACGTCAGTGCACCGCCTGTGGAACCGTATGTGGCAGCCTTCCATCTCTGTCTACTCTCACTTCTCGCCCTGTTTTTTTTTTTTTTAATCAGGCCCCTAATTTGTTTCTTGCAACTGTCAGCCCTGGACTGTAGGCTCTCTGAAAGAAGAGAGCTCGTTTACCTTGTCCGTCCTACATCTAAGTAGTCCAATCCCAGGACATTTGATCTGCAATGTTAGATGAATGAATGAATCACCAAACCCATTAGGTCCAACAGAGGGGTTTACTTTACTCAGACCACAAAGCCATCAACCCCCTGGGCCTCCGGGGCTAAGCAGCTGTAAGGGGAGCTCCAGTGAGCTCCTTGGTCTTGGCTTCTGCCTCGGGGCTGCACATGGTGGACGGAATCCCTGGATCGCAGAGCCCACGTTCCCTGTTACTCCTCTCTCCCCCACTCTGCTCAGGCACCTGTAGATGAGTCTTTGGTAGCAACATGTCCACAAATTTCCAAACAATTATGTTTTGAAGATTTATTTATTTGAAAAGTGGAGTGGGGGTCGGGGAAGAGACAGGGAGAGAGAAAGCAGTTTTGTATCCACTGGTTCATCCCCCAAATGCCCAGGACAGCCAGGGCTGGGCCGAGATCAAGCCAGGAGCTTCACCTGGGTCTCCCACATGTGTCCAGGGGCCCAAGCACTTGGCCCACCTTCTGCTTTCCCAGGCCACTAGCAGGGTGCTGGACAGGAAGTGGAGCAGCTGGGACTCAAACCAGCACCCCTGGGGGATTCGGTGTTGCAGGCAGTGGTTTTACCTGGTGTGCCCCAGCCCCAGCCCCAGCCCCAGCCCCTAAACAACCATTCCTCTTCCCTGTGTTTTGTTTCTTGGTCAGATTAGAAGCCCTTACACAATCCCTGGAGCCTCATGCTCTTCAGGCTTGTTTGGCACAAAACGTTAGGAAGCAACATTCATGCTGGAAACCACGAATACGTTGATAGTGTGATCACAGCCTTATTGCAGTAATTATCTTAACTCAGATGTCTCCAAATACTCGTTCCTGGTTTTCTCTTTCACAATGCAATGGCCACACTGAAACTGATAAAGCATCAGAACTCAAGATTTCATTCTTCACTCTTTGCAGAATGCCCGTTTTTAGCACAAATATTTTCTGCGAAGAACAAGGCCCTGGAGACCACGGGGAAGTTGCAGGCTTGAAAATTGGCATTAAATCCAGCCGGCGTGTACTTCGTCACGTTGTGTCGCACGTCTGAGCTGGAGAAAGAATGAGTCTTATTCCATTCCACTCGGCAGGCTTAGGTTTGTAATAAAGGAGGCAGCCCTGGGAAAATCTCATTTTCCCCTCTTTTGTTTAGAGTCGTTTAATGCAAGGCCAGCAGTCTTCCCTGGGTGTTAAACCAGGAGCGCAATTCTCAATTTTAAGGAGTATCTACACAGCTTCCTTTTGTCTCGAGATCCACCGACAATTTATTTTAAGCTGTTTATGTTTGGGAAATCTCTAGAATAATCTTCAATGGATTCATTGTCAAAGGCCTGCGTGTTTATCAAATGCCACGGCTTCCGGTGTAGCCTGTATTTCTTAGATCCCGTGCTGGACCTGGTGTTCAGTCGTCCTGTCCACGCTGTGCACACACTGCACACGTAAAGCTCAACTTTAAGAGTTTCTGAGGCATCCCCACACTCCTGGCTCCAGTGCGTATCTCGTCTTCCGTTTCTACTTCTGAAATGCATTGCGTTTCCCTCTTCCTTGCACTGCATGGAACTGGACTATTGTATTGGCTATTCATTGATATATTTAGCATGTCTCCGCCGCTTTCTTGCTTTTAGAATTAATACATACAGGCTGGCGCCGCAGCTCACTAGGCTAATCCTCCGCCTGTGGCGCCAGCACACCAGGTTCTAGTCCCGCTTGCTCTTCTTCCAGTCCAGCTCTCTGCTGTGGCCCGGGAGTGCAGTGGAGGATGGCCCAAGTGCTTGGGCCCTGCACCCCATGGGAGACCAGGAGAAGCACCTGGCTCCTGGCTTTGGATCAGTGTGGTGCACCGGCCACAGCGCACCGGCTGCAGCGGCCATTGTGGGGTGAACCAACGGAAAAAGACCTTTCTCTCTGCCTTTCTCTCTCTCTCTCTCTGTCCACTCTTTCTGTCAAAAAAAAATATTTAATACAATTGAATATTTGGTAAGCCAATGAAAAGCAAGATTTGCGAGACTGTTTATGCACAACCTTGGCACGCTACATAGAAACAAAACTCGACAGGGAGATTTGATGGAAAAGGCTGTCCTAGGAGACAGACGCCGTGATATAAAGCTCCAAGCTTCTCAGTGACAATGTGCGTGTGTCCTCCAAGCGGGCTCACAGTCTCTGCAGGTTCCTGGGCTGCTCTGAGCTGGAGATGGCGTGAGACCAGGCCCTGCGGGGAGCGCGTCACAGACCCCACCCCCCACGCCAGGAGGTGGCTTTGCACTTGCATTCCCTCAAAATCAGAGCTGTGATGACAACTCAGCATCCTAGAGTTTATCTGGGCGGGGACCTCAGAGACTAGGAATGGGGGGAGGAGCATTGGGCAGACCCAGAAGGAAGAAAAGCTGTGAGGTGTGGGCCACAGCTGGTCTCAGTCAGCACCCTTGGGGATTTTTCCACTTCAGACCAGGAGACCTGCGCACTGGGCTGCACTGGTCCAGGAGCCGTTTCCTGAGGGCCAGCAGGTGCCCTAGGGTGGTGACCGCTGTGGCAGGCAGGGTGTCCTCCTCCACCTCCCAGAGTCTACAGCTGTGGCACATCATATTCTGGGGACAGGGATTCCGCGAATGGGATGCACATTGGGATGTCCTAGACCACCCACTGGAATTCACTCATCAAATCCCTGAACTTGGAGCAACTTCCCAGCAGGTCGCCGGTCAAGGGAAGGTGTGACACTGGAAGAGGCAACATGGCTCCCTTTGAAGATGGAAGGGCAGGATGATAAAACCAGGGACATGGGCAGCCTCTAGGGACTGGGGCTCCCCAGAGCCCCCAGAAAGAACCCGACACGGCCGGCCCCTTGACGAGCTCATGGGAGTCACACCGAGCCTCCCGCCCACACAGCATCTTTCCTGGAGCAACGCTGCCTTCCAGTGAGGAGAAAAACCCTCCAGGGCAGAGAGCTCAGGGCAGAGGGCAGCGCCCACTCTGTCCACACAGGCACTGGGCAGCAAGGCGGGCAGCCAACAGCAAGTCGGACACAGACCTGCTCCTCCATCCTGAGGGTGGGTCCAAGAGGGCCACGGGTAAGCTGGTGGCCGTGGGACTCGGAGGCACCTGCCGGACGCCTGAGCAGACCCCGGTCCTGCACCGCTTTCACTCACTAACCCCCGTCCTAGCACGCCCTCACGCTGCATCTTGAGAAACCCATCTTAGTTAGGATGTAGCGTGCCCCTGTGCTGCACCTGTCGCTCACGTCAGACGAACAGAATGCTGACCACAGTGGCTTTCGGTGTTAACATTTAGCCCAGTGGAGGATGAGCGGTTTGGAAAACTGACTGCTGAGAGGCGGTGAGACTTTTGTGGTTTGTAGAATAAGGGTATCATTTCCAAGTCTGAAAACTTAATTGGAAAGGTAGCCAATTGCCTCTGAACATGAGAAAGGATTGAAAGTGCAGCCCCATGAGAGTCAGATGGTGCAGCCTGAAGCTCTTCTGCCCGGGACGAGACAGCTTCTGGGGCTGACGAGCAATGCTTCTCAGGAGAAAATATCCTACGCATCGACTTCTCCTCCTATGAAGAGGAATATCAGTTTTAGGGTCACGTTTTTAACAAAGAACTTGTGATCATCTCCGAGGCGTAAACAGTTTGCCTCTGAGTTCACAAGAGAGGCAAGGGTTTATTTTTAGAAATTTCCACCTTCAACGAGGTTAAGTGGTCCAGGTGGGGCAGCATCCGGAGCCTCCCTGAGCAGTCAGCACATCCCGCTACTGCGTCTACAGTGTCCATGCCCAAGAAATCACTTCTTGGATTATAAAGGAAGTAGTGAAGTCAATAGATCTCATTTATTCCAAAGCCACACAAGAAATTTATGGTACCAAAAACTCCCAGAGCTGTCAATTTACCTAGCCGAACACCTGAAATAAATTTCAATTCTTGACAAAAAGTTACTGGAGGTCACATACCAACAACATTCATAAAATCTAAACTCTCAACTTTGCGCTGAAATGAGCAGTGGGAATTCTCTGTACAGCCGCCTGTTACTTAGATATACATTGCTGTCTCGCCAAACACTGCTTTTATTTCCCCTAAAGTATCTTTAAGAGAGTGGCTGCCGTGCTCTTCCTTTGGAGAACACCTGTGTTTAGAAGAAAATGTGTGTGTGTGTGTGTGTGTGTGTGTGTGTGTGTAGTTAGCAAACTTTTCCTGGCCCCCTTGAAGGAAACAGTAATTATGAATTATGGACCATTTGCAAAAAAGTACTACAAAATTAGCTTCTGGGCCTGCTTCCAGAGTTGGAGTGAATTTGTGACAAACTGGATATTGATCAATGATTTATAAAGTCTGCTGACATGTTCAGAGCAACCTATGAATGAGGATTTGTTAGGTCAAATAAATTAAACTGTAATGAAATGGATTGTTTATGAAAAATTAACATGCATGAGGTCTGGTGATTGGAAGTTGAAAGCCAAAATCTCTCCCACACTGATACTCTTACTTGCAATCGTGAAGGATATGCTTAAACTCGCCAAGACACACGTCAAAGCTTGAAGTTGCAAAGGCCACTAACTGTGGCTAGCCCGGACGGGGGGCAAGACACAGAGAAGCCGGGCTGCCCATCGTCCTGGTCCTGTGGTCACCGCGGCACAAGTCTCTGTGCCGAAGGGGAAGGTCAGCTCTCACTGGAGAGAGACAAATTAAGAGCATTCCAAGCAGCGAGTCCGGCTTTGTGTGGCCCAACATTCCTGCTTAACGCTTTATAAAAATGAGGACAGGAACGGTCTGACATCTACAGGATGGCACTTCACAGTTAAACCCTGCATTTCCACGTGCAGTGTGACTGCATCACGGCCCACTTACCATGCACAGTGAAATGGTTATGGTGCGAAATGGACTCGAATTACTTAGAATGGACGTCTTCACCTTGCTGTTCAAAATTAACTTTCTGTAACCAAATGGTTGTGTTCTTAGAACAAAATTTTTTAAAGATTATTGATTTGAAAGGCAGAGTTACAGAGAGGGAGAGACAGAGAGAGAGAGAAGATCCTTCCATCTGTTCACTCCCCACATGGCCACAAAAACAAGGGCTGGGCCAGACCAGAGCCAGGAGCTTCATCTGGGTCTCCCACACGGGTACCGGGGCCCAAGCACTTGGGCAGTCCTCTGCTGCTTTCCCAGGTGCATTATCAGGTAGCAGGATTAGAAGTAAAGCAGTCAGGACTTGAACTGGTGCCCACATGGGATGCGGGCATTGCAGGAGGTGGCTTAACCTGCTGCACCGGGGCTCTGGCCCCTTCATATTGGGGAAAACATAATTCCACATCTTTAATCTTTTTTTTTTTGATAGGCAGACTTAGAGAGAAAGGTCTTCCTTTTTCTGTTGGTTCAACCCTCAAATGGCCACCATGGCCGGCGCGCTGTGCCGATCTGAAGCCAGGAGCCAGGTGCTTCCTTCTGGTCTCCCATGCAGGTGCAGGGCCCAAGGACCTGGGCCATCCTCCACTGCACTCCCGGGCCACAGCAGAGAGCTGGACTGGAAGAGGAGCAACCGGGATAGAATCTGGCGCCCTGACCGGGACTAGAACCCGGGGTGCCAGCGCTGCAGGCGGAGGATTAGCCTAGTGAGCCATGGCACCAGTCTAATCTTTGCTTTAACAAAGCCGTTGATTTTAGAATTCTATGTGAAGTACTAAAAGTAGAAATTATTTGGAAATCATTCTCAGTATTATCATTCACGTCTTCTAGGTTAATATGTGGTTGAGGAATTACAGTTTTATTTATTTTTTTACTAGAAGTTCAAGTGTGCAAAGCCAAATATAAAGCGAGATCGTCCTTTTCCAGACACTTAGTGGCATACTTAGGTTTATGAATTTCGCTCTGTATCTGCCCTGGGAGCCCAGCGTTCTTTCTTGGTCTGGAAGTGTTTGCTGGGTTTGTTTTATGAAAAGCAGTGGAGCCATCGTTTTCAATGAAAAGCAACAGGGACAAAACTCATCTCGATAATTAAATCCCAGCAGAATCCCAGCTGCACAGACGTCTCCGATTCCAGAAAGCCGCGCTCTGACCTGCATCAAGCTGTCAACTGTCTCCATTTCTCTGCAGTCAGCCTGAGGGGTTTTGCCTTGCGGCTCCCTGTGTGCCCATACAGGACCACAGTCTGGCATCTGCCAGTCTCCACCACGCTGGAAACTTCCCTTCTGCTGACTTACGGAAACCGACAGGGACTAGCACAGCACCCGATTAAGCCGCCACTTGCAATGTCGGCTCTCCTGTGAGCACGGGTTTGAGTGCCGGGTGATTCACCACTAATCCAGCTCCCTGCTGATGTTTCTGGGAAGGCAGCAGAAAGTGATCCAGGTGCTTAGGCCCCTGCCACCAACGTGGGAGACCTGGACGGCGTTCCTGGTCCCTTGCCTTGGCCGCTGCAGCCATCTGGGGAGTGCAGCAGAGGTCAGAGGTCCTCATTGAAAACCTGACTTCCAGTTCTGATGTCACCACCAACTCACCGTGTCACGCAGCCCCTTGGAGCCGCTGCTTCTACCTCTCAAGCAGGGGTAATGATTCTTGTCTCACCCGCTGTGTAGACTGATGATCATTTGCCGCTGGGCCCCTGGGAATAGGAGGCATTCAGCACCAAGTGGTCCTGAGAGGGTGCTTCCCTAGGATATCATTGGTGTGCAAATGCTGCAGTCCGCAAAGCTCTACATCCCGTGACTGCCGGGAGGAGAGGGGAGGAAGGAGAGGAAGACACATGCTTTTCTTTCCCTGCCTGGCCCGGAAGTCACAGTGGTGTTCTTCCACACCCTATTGGCCACATGGAATCACATGGCTACACATAGCAGCAAGAGACGCAGGAAAGTGCAGTTTATTCTGCACAGTGACCTGCACCTGGGGCTTTCATATGGAAAAGGAGAGAACGAGGTTGTGCGTATGGGGCAGCAGGTAGCAGTCTCATCACCCCCGTACCCCAGGGCATGGGGAATCCCACAGTAAGTCTGGGCTGGACGGTATCAATGACAGTATGACCAGACAATACCCACCACACGGAGATATCAATGCCAAGTATCATCATGATTAATATTCCTTAGAGTGATGACGATAATTGTGGTTCACATCAGTCACAGTAACAATCTTATGAAAAATCACATTTCTCAAACTACACATTAAGATTTCTGACATTTCTGTATCCCACACAGTGGGTTTCGTGGCTTAAGAAGTTATTTGATACATACTGAGAAAGCTAACTTCTGCTGTATCTCTTTCAAACATAGCTGAGCGTTAGCAGAGATTAAAGATAGTTTTCCAGATCATAGCCAGGGAAGTGTGAGTTAATAGGATCCAAATTTAAAAGGCAACTTCTAGCTGCCCTGTTATTTTCACACATTATCAACGGGGCCCCCATTGTTCCTTTCAAGCAGTGACAGAATTCAGGGAATCGGCTGAACGCTGGTGAGCCTCATGATTGGGGATGCTTTTTTAGGCTACAAAATTGGAAGAAGGCACAAAGCTAAGCATGGAAGATGAGGCACAGAGGGACAATTGAAGCAGATGTGTGCTTTCCGAACTTATATTTAGACGCATACTCTTCTGTCAACTGTCTCATCTTTTAAAAGGACAAAAAATAAACAAAACCCTTGTCCTGCCAATATTTCTATGCTGCTGTACAACAGAGTCCTTTTCCAGCTGACTGGAATTGAAGCATTTGTTTGCCAAGTCAAAGGTCATTTCTATAAATTTAGGAAATATTGACATTTTAGATCATTTTGAAATAAGTGCATGATCTAAATGTAGAAATAACTGTTTAGGATTTCCTTTTCTGACAGTTATGTGACTATTCAAATTTTTACAAAAATACATGGCAACTTTACCTGATCTAATTCACAGAACACTGGTTCATTCATCGCTTTGCCCAGGATGCCAGGACATGCAGGTAGGACCACGCTGCACCCAGCACATCACCCTGAACACAGACAACTGTGCCCAGACCGCTGGCTCCATGCCGCTACTGCTCGGTGCATAAGTAGTGCAGGAACTGGACCAATGGCTCTCCCAAAGAGGACACCAAACAAGCACTGTGCGTAGCTTTTGTCTTGAATGCAACACAACAGTAGCACTCTCTTAAGATGGATGGATGGATGGATTGGTTGATTTGAAAGGCAGAGATACAGAGAGAAAGAGAAAGAGAGATCTTCCATCCACTTGTTCACTCCCCAGATGGCCGCAATGACCAGGGCTGGGCCAGGCTAAGGCCAGGAGCTTCTTTTGAATCCCCCATGTGGGTGCAGGGGCCCAAGCACTTGGGCCATCCTCTGCTGCTTTCCCAGGTACATTAGCAGGGAGCTGGATTGAAGCGTAACAGTCGGATTTGGACCAGCACCCCTATGAGATGCCGATGCTACAAACTGTGGCTTAACCAACGTGCCACAGTTCAGGCCCCAAAAGTAACACTTTCACACATTATAGTACCTGAAGAACATTAATTGTATTTGTTCCCACCACAAACCCACTGCTACCATCTGAATGTCCTCTCATGCAGCTGGGGACGTGGCGGCCAACAACAGGCGAAGCCTCAGCTGTCCTGCAGTTGGGTCTCCTGGGCCGGGGGGGAGGCCAGCTACGACACAGTGAATGAGGATGTATAATAAGGTGGCTTTAGAGAATGATAATGCGCACACACATTGTGTAGGAGCTTCCTAACCTCCCGTAACGATTGCCCTGTGCCCTCCCAGCCTTGTGGGGCACCCGTGAAGGCGGCACGCGCTCTGGAGAGCACGGCCGTCTACCTGAGTCAAGGCTGATTTCAGAACTTGGCCGCAGATTTCTCAAGTGAGGCACCTTGGGCTGGGAAGACTGCCTGGCGCTTTACTAATTTATTTTATTTCTGTGGGTGGGGAACGGAGCCAACGGAATAATGAGACCCGGGGATGTATCTGAGGGGCGGCTGCAGCGTTCTCATCCCGACAATTTATGCAGTTGATGATGGTGATCAAACAGAAACAAAACGCAGGCAAGACGAGTAAGAGGTGCGGGATGGCACGGATTTGGGCTATTCAGCAGCAGCCCAAACTTCTGGAGAAGAAACCAAGTGTGTGGTTAGAAAAATGCGTTTTGAGCTGAGAACTCGACCGTGTCACTTCGTTACAGCCGTTGGCTACATCAGTCATCTACAGGCAACTCCAGCCTGGGTTTTATCTCGGTTTTATCTAGGTTTTCCCTGAGTGGAAGGGCTGTCAGTCACTCCTAACACGGCACCAGCAGAGGTCTGGGCTTGTGTCAAACAGGGCGCTCAGCTGTTGTGGAGGGAGAGAGGGAAAACTTTTAGTCGCTGACAGTGCGGGTGGAAGTAGAAGTAAACAGCAGAGAAAAATGCCGACTCCCTCTGCTCCACTTCCCCAAGGAAGGCCACCCAGTACGGGGTCGGGTGGGGTGCATGGCCCAGCAGGGGGGTCCCAAACCCAGGCTCCTGGGGCTGGAGGGGGCAGGCAGGGCTGGGATGGAGGTGACACGCAGTGTCACTGTCACGGGCAGAGTGGGGAAGGCATCTTCAGTGTTTCCCTGGGCCACATGGCAGAAGGTCCCTGGAGAGGACTTTGGCCCAAGGCCTAGGGAGAGCGTCCTGGGAATGGCCCGGGGATGAAACCACGGGAGAGCATGGACTTAGAGTGGACTGAGCTGCCCGGCCCGCGGGGAGGCTGGGCCCAGGCCTGGTGTGGGGAGGACAGCCGCCTCCCAGGGAGAGGCTTCCTGGTGGTCACGGGTCGGGTCTTAACGAAACACAACCCAAGCGGCAGCGCGGTCGCCCCTGGCATCGAGTCTCAGCCGGAGGCTGTGGTGCTCCTGACGGACACTGGGCAACCCCTGGGAACAGCTCTGGGTTTCGGAACTCAGCAGAGGGCACGGGGGGCCTGCAGCGAGCAGTCAGGGCGCCCTCCAGCAGGGCAGCCTCCTGTAAGAAGGGAGCACCTGCCTCACTCGCGAGCTGGCCGCGAACATGATGGCGTCGCTGCTCACTCACGGACCCCACTGTAAGGACAGGACCTCCTCAACCCTGCTGCACAGGCCTTAAAGTGACAACTGGGCATCTCCTGGTGGGCAGAAATGAGAGGTTACTGTCCCAAGGCCACGTGGTCACTCAGTGCTGGGGCCGGATGGGAAGACAGGGCCAGGGCAGTCCTGCAGGTGCAGGTTGGGATGCTGGGTGTGGGCACCCAGAGGTCAGAGGTGGTGCCCTTGGGGGGCTGTGTTTCTTTTCCGTTGGTTCACCCCACAATGGCTGCCGCGGTCGGTGCACTGCGCTGATCCGAAGCCAGGAGCCAGGTGCTTCCTCCTGGTCTCCCATGCGGCAGGGCCCAAGCACTCGGGCCATCCTCCACTGCACTCCTGGGCCACAGCAGAGAGCTGGCCTGGAAGAGGGGCAACCGGGACAGAATCCGGCACCCCGACTGGGACTAGAACCCAGGGTTTCCACACCACAGGCAGAGGATTAGCCTATTGAGCCGTGGCGCTGGCCGGGGGGCTGTGTTTATGCTGCGGCCAGTGTTGACCTCAGTAACCGGGTGGCTGGGGCAGCTGAGTGGTTCAAGGGATGGAGTGAGATGCAGCAGGTGCTCCTGCCTTGACCTCCAGCCACGTGGGGGAGGGGCTGCCCATGCCGCTTCCTGCTGGGGGCGGGCAGAGCAGCTCCTCCTGTTCTCTTGCCAAGACTCCCAGAGATGCCAGCTCAGGCCCCCGAGTCTCCTCCAACAGAGAAGGCCTGAGAAAGCTGCCAGATGACTGAGCCCCTGGGCTTTGTCCTCACTCAGTGCTTTGTGAACTTTTACATCAGCTACTGTCGGCGTCCATCTCGCACTATTTACACATTTTGAAATTTCCTCATGCTTTTCCAAGAGAAAGAATTTTGATTATGATGATAGCCCGGGGCCTGGGGGAAGATTGCACAACTCCACAATGAGGAATCAGGATTTGTCCGGGCTCATCATTTCCCACGAGTGGTCTGTTGAGATAGATGCTTTTCCAGTTAAAAGAAGGAAATGCATTAATTATTTTGATCACTTTCTGGTAGCAAGCACTTAAATTTCATCAGAAAGCTTTCCACGAGGGAGGCAAAAAAAAAAAAAAAAAAAAAGCAGGCATAGAAGAAAAAACAAACAGGCGGCAGAAAGTGTGTGCATTAGCAGTTTTGTTAAAAAGCTGTCGATAAGGAAGAAAGCAAGCAGTGGGGTAGAATCTGATGATATAAATTGCAGCCACCTGCTTGCCTGTTTCCAAGGAAATGACTTTGCGGAGAGGCCGGCACTCAGTTCTTTGAGTAACTTTTGTCACCCTCTCTGCCTGCCGCTAAAGCTCTTACCAGCACCCCAGTCCTCAGTGCAGAGTGAGCAGCAAGACCTGGGCTGGAATCGGTCGGGGTCAGGAGGTTTTCCACAGAGGCCATTTAAATAACCACACACGGGAGAAGCCTTTGTGCTAATGCATTATTGATTCCAACGCAGGGAACACACTTGCGAGGCGTTGATTCAGCCTCCGACTAGCTGCAGAACGGCGATGGAGCCGACGGGCACAGTGTACGGGCTGATGTCTTTGTTGTGTCCGCTTTGAAGCAGTGACGGCCAGGGAGGGGCTGACTCAGAACAAAGCATCAATCCGTACAACAGGCACTTGCCACGGGCACCCAGGAGGAGGACCAGCCAGCAGGACACAGAGGCCACACCTGGTTACTCCGTGTCTTTGACAACAGTTTGGAAATGCTGTCTGTCAAAGCCTTCTGCTGGGTGGCTGACACCTTTGTTGTTCATGCGCACGTGTGTGCTGTTTGCTGGGGATGATATCAACCAGATGGGCACACCGTTGTCCCTGTAGGACAGGACTTAACACTAGACCCTCAGTTCTCCTCTAATCTGTTTTTTGTTTTGTCCTTGAATAGCGGTGTATTTACATATGAAAATATTTTAAAATAAAGTGCATACTTTTTTTAAGTTACTTGCAAAGTGGAGCTACAGACAGAGAGGAAGCCTTCCATCCACTGGTCACTCCCCAAATGGCTGCAACGGGCAGGGCTGGGCAGGACCAAAGGCAGGAGCTGCTTCTGCGTCTCCCACATGGGCGCAAGGGCCCAAGCACTCAGACCACTACTTCCCCAGGCACATGAGCAGGGAGCTGGATGGGAAGTGGAGCAGCTGGGACTTGAACAGGTGCCCATATAGGATGCCGGCACTGCAGGCAGGAGCTTAACCCACGATGCCACACCACGGGCCCCAGAACAATGTTTTCAAAGGGGGAACATAAGCCACTCTTTTGCAAGGCAGAGTCAGGGCCTCCCGGCCGGCACAGGGGCTCTGCGGGGCCCTGCTTGCTGCTGCCCTGGCTGGCGCCGACGGGAAAGCAATGCTCAGCACCTCCATCGGTTCGTCAGTTTCTGCGCGGCCTCAGCTGGGCTCACGGCTCCCATGACATCACGTGTTTAACTCCCTTAGAAGTTACAGATCCATGAATCACCGCTGAGCGGCTTCCCATCTGCAGCAGAACGTCTGAATGAGCCTGATTATTATTTCCTGACGTCTCTTAGAGATCCAGCTATTAATGTAGCCGGGATCCGCCCCGCTGTGCTTGAACTTCTGCCTGAGTCGCGCGTCATGTCTGAGTCATCCGTGGTAAACGGATGCAGCCATGGCTAGGAGACAAGCACCGCCACGAGGGGGGAGTCTGCACAGTATTTACCAATCAGCTTACTTGTCAAAAGCTCACGGCGGCCGTTTTCCTCCGTGAACCGCACCAGCGCCTCAAGCAACTGTGAAACACGATTTGTCATGAAATGATCAGATTCGAACTGAGAACTCAACAGAACGGCTCATGGAATCATCCCCTAGTGCGTATTTGTCTCCAACCTAAGAGGAAAGCTCCGCCCTCGGCCTGGGGGTGCCTTCGGTTCCTGAGTTGCTGAGAACATCCTGAACACCTTCCAGACTCCGAGAGCAAACCTCATAAAACACGCTGTCAGCGCACTCCTACACTCTTCCTCTGCTGGCGGATGCACCGATGTGTCTTATGATAATCACGCTTAATAGAGAAAAACAATTCGATTTTTTTTTAGGTGAGACACAACCAGAAAGGGACCTCAGAAAACTCGAGTTTAGACCAAGGAAGTTACTGAATTCCACTCGAGCTGTTTTCTCCCAAAGGCAGAATGAATGTAGGGATTTTTTTTAAAAAGATCTTAATTGGTGTTCACTAGTAAGACCTTCCGACAATCGAGGCATACAGGGGAGCTGGCGTCTTCAGAATGAAATGGCTCTGCAAACTGCCAGGCGCTGTCAGGACCCCACCTCCTCCCCATCCATCCACCTGAACGCTCTCAGACCAGCCACGCTCCCACCCGGGCAGTCCACCAGACCCGTCTAAACCAGTGCCTACGCAGGTATGGCCCACCCTGCTAGTGGCCTCAGCGACCACCTCTGAGTCATTGCTGACAGTAAGTTATAAGCGGTCAGAAACGGGGCGTCTGGGAAAACAGCTTGCACCTGATCAATCAAACAGACTAGGTATCACTGTTGCCCTTTTACATCCTCTTCTGCCTTTTGCCTGTGAGAATGCGATGTCCGGAGCTGGGGTCACCATGGGGGACTGTGAGGCATCAAGCGTTCGTGGGAAAATATCACGCTGGGTGTATCAGAACAAAGGAAGTGGCAGGAGACTGCATTTCTGACAACATCACGTAGTCCCCACCAAACCAATCCTGCAGCAGCGACCACTGGGCACTGCGTTAAGAACGAACTCCTGACTTCAGTTTTCTATGCTCAGAGCAAAGTGCAGCGTGGAGGAAATGAGTGTCCCTCCTCTAACGTAGCTGACGCTGAGAAAATCGCCTCACTCCTTCGTCGGACTCCAAAGTGTCTGGCACTCCAGGCGGGGCTCACGGACCACCCATTCATTCTCTCCCCAGACACAGCGTCCAGGCCACAGTCTGAGAACTCCTGATCCCCATGGAGATACAGCAGGAGCACTGTGGCTTCCCGCTGCTCACGCCGGTGCCTGACTGGCCTGACTGGCGTGGCGTGCTGTGCCGGAAGAAAAGTCCCCCTAGCCGGTACTTTTATCACAGTGACACTGTTAGAAAAGTGTCACACAACTCAAGCTGTGTCTTCCTCCAGCAATGCTCATAGAATGTTCCACTGCAAGGAACGGCTTTCTTTTTAATTCCATGTCATCAATATGTAAAAGTTCATTTAAGCCGGCGCCGCGGCTCACTAGGCTAATCCTCCGCCTGCGGCGCCGGCACTCTGGGTTCTAGTCCCGGTCGGGGCGCCGGATTCTGTCCCAGTTGCCCCTCTTCCAGGCCAGCTCTCTGCTGTGGCCAGGGAGTGCAGTGGAGGATGGCCCAGGTGCTCGGGCCCTGCACCCCATGGGAGACCAGGAGAAGCACCTGGCTCCTGCCATTGGATCAGCATGGAGCACCGGCCGCAGCGCACTGGCAGCGCCGGCCATTGGAGGGTGAACCAATGGAAAAGGAAGACCTTTCTCTCTCTTTCTCTCTCTCACTGTCCACTCTGCCTGTCAAAAAAAAAAAAAAAAAAAAAAAAAAGAAAAAAAAAAAGAAAAAGAAAAGAAAAGTTAATTTAGTGCAGAGCGTTGAATTATGTTCAAATGTAAGTCATCTAGAAAAAGAGGTATTTTCCCTATTATTTAATCTTAATACAAATATTACAATGCAGGTTTTTATGTGCTGTTTACTGTTAATGCACAGGAGGATTTATTGTGGATGGCAGTGTGTGACAGATTGGAGCATGAAAGCCTACACCATGGTAATGCATCCCCAGCTGCCACCACACACTCAGTGTTTGCATTTTCTGTGCTTTTTTATTTTAATCCTACTGGCATCAATCATTAAGAAAGGGTTCCCTCCCTCTCCCTCCCTCCCTCTCCCAGGACGAACTCCTGCTCTGATTCCAGGTTCACAGACACATGACACAGATGACGCCAAGAGCACGCCGATTCTCCACATGCAGCAGGAGTGACCCACACGGACCTCTTGGGCTGCACTAGAGCCAGGCTCCCAGCTACTGTGAACCCCACGTCTCCTTATCTTCATCTCCATCCTCACAGACTGTAATGTAGCATTGAAATAAGAGTTTACAGTATTGGTTATATGATATTAAACAGCTTTAAATTTGTTATTAATTATGAAATTAATGAGTAGAACATTTTATACTTCTTCAAGCATATAAAATTATGTGACTTGATTTTTACTCATGAGATTTATAATTAGTCCCTTCATGGTTAATTATCCAAAGTAGGAAAAAATGGTTTCACACCTCATCACTAAGTGCAAAAATCTCTTATTATTAATCATTTGTATTAATTAATAAATGAAATATGCCATCAGTTATCAGAATTATGTTAGGATTTGCTAAATCTATTGCGTCTCAGAGCCACAGACAGACTTGGGATTCATAAAATAAACTAAATCTAGTCTAATTTGATTCTGATTCTAGACACCTGCAAATGCTAAGGGGCTGTGAAGAGCTGGCTCTTGGGGGTGTGTCCCACACCTGCTCTCTTCCTCGCTTTGAAATGTCTCACGTGGCCTCTCGGTGCCCAGCTGAGACGTCCACTGTGGTGTCCTATGCCATACCTGCCACTCTCAGCATCGCCGTCACCTTCCTCTTGTGGGAAATGACTCACAAGTATCGTCTCCTTACCCGACCTCAGCCACCTCTGCCTTCATCGACCAGGGCTTGGGATCTGTGCTTATGTCTCATTCTCAATCCAACGCCTGAGAGGCCATCAGCGTCCACACAGGATTTGCTCACAGGGGATCAATGCTGTGAGCATTCCAATAGGTTAAATAGTAAAGGGAGTCATTCCTGTCTAGATCTTCCAGTCGTGTCTTGAGTGATAGTTACATTCAAATTGGGAGCCTGGCGGGGTAGTCTAAAGAAGCATTGTTGCACAGGAGTTGGGGGGCTGCTTGGGACACCTGGACCCCCCAGTAGGGTGCCTATCCTGATACTCTGTGCTTCTGATTCAGCTCCCTGCTAATGTGTCTAGAAGGCAACAGATGACAGCCCAAGAGCATGGGCCCCTGAACCCCACATGGGAGATTCTGAGTTCCTGGATCCTGACTTTGGCCGGATATAGCCTTGGCTGCCGTGGCCATGTTGTGGCAGGGGAGCAAACCTGCATGTATGTTTCTCTCTCTCTCTCTCTTTCTCTCTCTCTCTCTCTCATGTGGGGTGGGACACTAACTATTTATAAAAGACCATTCTATTCCTAATCAGAATTTCTATACATATAGACAGAAACACACAATCCACTCAAAAGTTTCAGGCATTCTCAACTCAAATACCCATTGAAAATAGTGAACAGGCAACACCAGTGACTGTAGGTGCGCCCTAAGGAGTGATGAGGACTAGGGGGAACGTGGCACCTAGGCTCTTCAATAGAGATTGGGCCAAGAAAGTTCCCTGTGGGCTGTTGATGGCATAGTGCAGCAGGTTAGCTGCCAGCATCCCGTATCAGATGCCAGTTTGAGTCCTGACTGTTACACTTCTGATTCAGCTTCCTGAGGCAGGAGACAATGGTCCAAGTACTTGGGCCCCTGCCACTCACATGAAAGACCCAGATGGAGTTCCAGGGTCCTGGCTTTGGCTTGGCCCAGACTGGTCTGTGGCTGACGTTTGTGTAGTGAACCAATGAATGGAAGATTCCTCCTCCCCATGTCTGTCAGTCTGCTTCTGTCACTCTGCCTTTCAAGTCAATCAATAAATCCTTTTACAAATACAAGCAAGCAATAAACTAAAGATTATTAAAAATTATTCATCAGATTTAACCTCAATAAATGAAAAACGTTTAAAACAATCTCTGTCACCAGATCAGAGTTTTGTCCTCTGTCTTCTACCTTCATGGGAGCTGCAATTAAACCAAGGATGCTGGAGCCAGCGTTTTCCTTAAGTTCTGAGGTCCTGATGCAGTCATGATGCCTGGCATCTTCCCTCTTAAAGGGCCAAGTATAGGGATTCCGAGACGGCTGATAGGGAAAACATGTGCTGATTTGTCCCGGAGAAAATAGCACAAGAAAAGAGGAGAGGTGAGCTCCCCGGAGAACTGGAGAGACGTTCGCAGTGGGCAATCTACAGAAGGAAGAGAGAGGCCATGGAGCAGCGTGGAAAGAGGGAACGCACGCAGTGAGTGGAGACACCATGCACGGCTACTGCAGCTGGCGGCCGGGGGACCTGGCGTGTCACCAGCTTCTGGGAGCGAGGTGAGCACAGCCTGTGCTAGTCGTGCCACTGGCGACACTGCATGAGGGAGAACCTTGCAGACCACACGGGTTTGAGTCTGGCCTGGAGCCCTAGAGGGAACAGGGTACCCACCTGTTGCAGCAAAGAAAAGCACATTTCTTACCCCATCCCCCACAAGGGCTCCTGGCAACTGGCAGGGCAGAGGTGCCATGACGACACCAGTAGAGGCTGAGGTGGCTTTCCTGTGCATAACCAGGGGATTTGCCCAGAGGGAAAAACCTGTTGTCCACTGACATTGAGTCTGGCAGGGAGGAGCAACAGGGGGTGGACACCCACTTAGGTTGAGGATAGGGGTACCCCAGAGTCCTGTCACAGGCTCTAGGGATCAAAATGCCAAGGTGAGCACCCAGTCAGCTGGCTCTGGTAACATCTCTGCTCTCTGGATGGGGCAGCCTCACAGGGTGGAGCGGGAGCCTCTGCACCCTGTGATAGGGAGCCTTGTGTGCTGTGACCAAGAATTCCAGAACTGCACGATAGGGTGTGGGGAGTAGCTGAGTCTCTGGGCAATCACTGTGGCTTGTGTAGAGACTCCGAGCTTCCTGACTGGGGTGGGCCATTGCAGGGGTTCCGTGCTCCCACCGAGGACTGCACAGATCCTCCGTGTGGTTCATGTGCAGTGTAGATGTGGGCGAACCCTGCACAGTGATAACCTCAGAAGGAGGAGGTGAGGTTGATTACACCCTCCCCACTGCTGACAATAGAGGAGACGCACCACACGCAGCTTGGGGGTCAGCCTGCATTCTCACCCCAGCCTTGAGCACTGACCCAATCTCCCCATCCCTACCCAGCACACGCCTCTGGGTATTCACTAAGGAGCAGGCACTCCACTAAGCCACAGAGACAGAGTTCGAGGATAAAGTTCATCAGCAGAGAAAACCAACAAGTGTTTCCACAAACACCTAAAAATAAATGCAGAAATACAAGCAACAAGAACAAGGAAGACAACATGGGTCACCCAAAGGAACACAGCAACACTTCAATGTTAGAATGGGAACACAAAGAGATTGATGAGATGCCTGAAAAGGAATTCAAAAGAATGATCATAGGATTACTCAGAAGCAATGAGAAGCAAGTTGGTGAGTTAAAGACATCCATGCATGACACAGATAAAAAATTTTCCCAAGAGAAATATTCAAAAGAAATTAAACTGAAATCTTAGAAATGAAGAATTCATTATGTCAAATAAAAATACAGTATAAAGCCTTAACAAAGGACTTGGTGAGGCAGAAGAAAGAATATCTGAGCTAGAATACAAATCTCTGGAAATAACTCAATCAGACTGAAGAAAGAGAAGAGGGAGGAGGAGGAAGAGAAGGAATAATTAGCAAAATTAAAAACAATGCTCAAGATTTATGGGATATTATCAAATGACCCATCATAGAGGTCTTAGGAGTTTCGGAAAGTGTGAAAAGAGAACAGATTAGAAGGTGCATTGACTGAAATAATAGCAGAAAAAGTTCCCTAATTTGGAGAAAGAAAGACACATCCAAGTACAGGAAGCACTTAGATCTCCTAATAGATATGACCAGAAAAGATCTTCACCCTGACACATTGTAGTCAAACTTTCAACAGTAAAACAGAAGATCTAAAATGTACACAAGAGAAACTCCAGATTACCCAGAGGATCTCCAATTAGATTCAAGCTTATTTCTCATGAGAAACCCTACAGGCTAAGAGAGAATAGAGAGACATGGTCCAGGCCTTAAAAGGAAAAAGAACTTGTCAACCCAGAATTTTGTAACCTGTAAAGTTCTCATTTAGGAATGAAGGTGAAACAAAGACCTTCCACAACAGAACTTGAATTGGTCACCACTTGTCCAGCCTTATGAATGATGCTTACAGATGTGCTACACACAAACACAGAAAGACAGTCATCATTATGAAAGAACATGGCAGAAAATCTAGTAAAAGTACAAAGGAAATCCAAAGCAAACAACAGGATGAAAAATACCCTGGGCCAAGTCGTTACTTATCAATACTAACCTTGAATGTAAACGGCCTAAATTCTCCAATTAAAAGATACAAATTGGCTGAATGGCTTAAAAAACAAGACCCATCGATTTTCTGCCTCCTAGAAAAATACCTCACCAACAAAGATGCATACAGACTGAAAGTGAAAGGCTGAGGAAAGATATTCCATGCTAGTGGAAAGCAAAAACAAGCAGGTGTAGGCATCCTAATAGCAGACAAAATAGATTTTAACACAAAAATAGATAAAGGAGACACAGAAGTGCATTATGTAATGATTAAGGGATCATTTCAACAGAAAGATGTTACTGTAGTAAATGTGTATATATACCAGGGTACCTGGCTACCTACAACAAACGTTAATGGATCCAAAGGGAGACACAGACTCCAATACAATAGTAATGGGGAACTTCAAAACCTCATTTTCATCAATGGACAGATCAAGTAGACAGCAAAGCAATAAAGAAACAACAGAGCTAATCAACACTGTGGACCAAATGGATCTAACTGATATCTACAGAACCTTTCACCCGGCAGTTGCAGAATATACTTTTTATATTTTCATTAGGACATGGACGTTTCTCTAGGAATGACCATATGCTAGGCTATAAAGCAAGTCTCAGCAAATTTTAAAAAATTGAAATCATACTATGTATCTTTTCTGACCACAATGGAATGAAGCTGTAAATCAAGAACCTAAGAATCTCTAGAGCATATGCGAACACACGGGGACTGAACCTCATGCTGCTGATGAGCAGTGGGTCACAGAAGAAATCAACAGGGAAATCAAAAACTTTCTGGAAATGAATTAAGATGACAATACAATATATCAAAACTTGTGGAATACGGCAATGCAGTCTTAAGGGGGAAGTTTATAGCAATTAGCACCTATATCAAGAAATTGGAAAGGTATCAAATAAATGAGCTATCAATGCATCTCAAGGATGTAGAAAAAAAATCAAACCCCAAATTAGTAGGAGGAAAACATTTAAAATAAACAAAAAAATAAAAAATAATCAGTGAGATGAAGAGCTGGTTTAAGATTTATCTATTTGAGAGAGAGAGTTTTAGAGAGAGGGAGAAATAGAAAGGCCTTTGATCTGCTGGTTCACTCCCCAAATGGCCACAGCAGAGAGCTGGATTGGAAGAGGAGCAGCCAGGACATGAACTGGCGCTCATATGGGATGCTGGCACTGCGAGTGGAGGCTTAGCCTAATACACTACAGTGCCAGCCCTGAAGAGGTGATTTTTTGAAAAATAAACAAAATCAACACACTATTGGCCCAACTAACTAAAAAAATGAGAGAAGATCAAAATCAATAAAATCAGTTATGAAAAAGGAGATGTAACAACAGATTCCACAGAAATAAGAAGAATCATCAGGAATTACTGCAAACAGCTATATCCAACAGACTGGAAAATCCAGGAGAAATGGATAGATTCCTGGACACATACAATTTACCAAAATTGAGGCACAAAGACATTAAAAACCTGAACAGTCTGAATCAGTAAGAAAGACCTTCCCAGAAAAAAAAAAAATCCAAGGACCGGATGGCTTCACTGCTGAATTCTACCAAACTTTTAAAGATTAATTAATTCCAATTCTCAATCTATTCAAAACAATTGAAAAGGAGGGAATCCTTTCAAAATCCTTCTATAAGGTAGCCTCACCTTAACTCCCAAACCAGAAAAGATACAACAAAGAAAGAGAACTAAATACCAATATCCCAGATGAACACAGATGCAAAAATCCTCAACAAAATACTACTGAAGTGAATCCAACAACACATCAGAAAGATCATGTGTCTGAATTAAGTGGGATTTATCCCTGGTGCGCAGGGATGGTTCAATATATGCTAATCGATAAATGTGATTTATCACATGAAATCATGATTTAAAATCATATGATTATCTCAATAGATGCAGAGAAAGCATTTGATAAAATACAACATCCTTTCATGATAAACAGCTTAAGCAAATTGGGTATAGAAGGAACATTCCTCAACACAATCCAAGCAATGTATGACCAACCCACAGCCAGCATCATCTTGAATGGGAAAAAATTGGAAGCATTTCCACTAAAATTTGAAACCAGACAAGGACAGCCACTTTCACCATTGCTATTCAATATAGTTATGGAAGCTTTAGTTAGAGCCATTAGACAAGAAAAAGAAATCAAAAGGATACAAATTAGAAAGGAAAAGTCAAATCATCCCTGTACGCAGGTGCAATGATTCTATATATAGGGAACCAATAGACTCCACTAATAGAGTATTAGAACTCATAAGAGTTTACTAAAGTTGCAGGGTATAAAATTAACACACAGAAATCAATAGTCTTTGTATAGAAAGACAATGCCATGGCTGAGAATGAACTTCTAAGATCAGTTCAAAGTGACTATAAAATTCACAATAGCTATATTAATTCAAAATATCTATAAAAACAAATATCTGGGGATAAGTTTAAGGAGATGAAATATCTCTATGATAATAATTACAAAACATTAAAGAAATAGAAGACACAAAAAATGGAAAAATACTCCTGTTCATGGATTGGAAGAATATCATCAAAGTGTCCATTCTACCCAGAACAACTTACAGATGCAATGCAATCACAATCAAAATACCAACATTCCTCTCATATCTAGAAAAAACAATCCTAAAATTCACATGGGAAAATGAGATTCTAATAGCTAAAGCACTTTAAACCAAAGTAAAGCCAGGGGCATCACAATAATAGATTTCTTTCTTTCTTTCTTTCTTTCTTTCTTTCTTTCTTTCTTTCTTTTTTTTGACAGGCAGAGTGGACAGTGAGAGAGAGAGACAGAGAGAAAGGTCTTCCTTTGCCATTGGTTCTCCCTCCAATGGCCGCCACGGCCGGTGCACCACGCTGATCCGATGGCAGGAGCCAGGTGCTTCTCCTGGTCTCCCATGCGGGTGCAGGGCCCAAGCACTTGGGCCATCCTCCACTGCCTTCCCGGGCCACAGCAGAGAGCTGGACTGGAAGAGGGGCAACCAGAACAGAATCTGGCACCCCGACCAGGACTAGAACCCGGTGTGCTGGCGCTGCAAGGTGGAGGATTAGCCTAGTGAGCCATGGTGCCGGCCTAATAATAGATTTCAAGACATACTATGGGCACTTATAATCAAAACAGCCTCATGCTGGCACAAAAACAGACATGTAGACCAGTGGAACAGAACAGAAACGTCAGAAATTATTCCACACATCTACAACCAACTAATCTGTGACAATGGAGCTAAAATCAATCCTTGGAGAAAGGATTGTCACTTCAACAAATGGTGCGGGGGCAACTGAATCTCTTCATGCAGAAGTGTGAAATAAGACCCTCACCTTACACCTTATACTAAAACCAATTCACAAGGGATTAATGACCTAAATCTACAACCTGATACCATCGTATTACTAGAGGAGAACACAGAGGAAACCCTGCAAGACATTGGCATAGGCAAATACTTCTTGGAAAAGACCCCAAGAGCACAAGCAGTCAAAACCAAAATAGACACATGTGATTACATCAAGCTAAGATGCTTCCGCACTGCAAAGGAAACACTCAGTAACCTGAATAGGCAGCCAACAGAATAGGAGAAAATATCTGCAAACTACAAAACTGATAAAGGATTAATATCCACCATCCACGGAGAGCTCAGGAAACCCAACAATAAAACAAACAATGCAGTTAAGAAATAGGCAAAGGACTTGAACTGGCATGTTTCAAAACAGGGAATTCAAATGGCCAACAGACACATGATGAAAAGTTCAGGATCACTAGCCATCATGGAAATGTGAATAAGCACCACAGTGAGGGGTCACCTCACCCCATTTAGAATGGCCCTCATACAGAAATCAAAAAACAATAAATGCTGTCAGGGATGTGGGGGCAACTAACCCACTGTTGGCGGGAATCCAAACTAGTATAGATATTGTGAAGAAAGTACAAAGATTCCTCAGAAAGCTGAATACAGACCTACTGTAGGACCCAGCCATCCCACTTCTGGGAGTTTACTCAGACGAAATGAAATCAGCACATGAAAGAGTTATCTCTACCCCCATGTTTACTGCAGCTCAGTTCACAATAACTGAGATATGGAATCAACCCAGATGCCCATCAACCAATGACCTGATAAAAAAATTACGACATAGATACACTATGGAATACTATTCAGCAGTAAAAAAGGATGAACTCCTGTCTTTGCAACAAACTGGGTGCATCTGGAAACCATTAGACATGCTGAAATAAGCCAGTCCCAAAAAAGACAACTACCATATATTTTCCCTGATTTATTGTAACTAATATGTACAAAAATATAACAGTATAATTTACATTTGGAGAATCAATTATTGTTTATAGCCCTTGTCTCTACTGCTGTGGAACAGTTTTTCTTTTCCTTCTTACTATTTGTTGAATTCTTTACTTGGTATAGGATTGATGCTCTGATTATAACATAATCTGAAAGTATGTCATTGTAAAAATGGAAAGAAAAAGGAAGGAAGGAGGAGGGTAGGGTGGGGTTGGGAGTATCACTGTGCTCCTCAATCTGTATATGTGAAATACATGAAGTGTGTTCTCCTTATATAAGTAATTTTTAAGAAAAAATAAAATTCATTGTTGCGCATACAGAAAGGGTTGAGTTTAGTCTTAGAGCCGCAGGCACGCAGTTACGTTGATGCAGGTCTGAGTCACAGGCATAATCGCTTCCTCCCATTTCCTTGGGACGCTTGTCCTTGAGGAGTCAAGGAAAAACAAGTACACCGTTTGCCCACTCAAGCTAGAATTTCACCAGTCTCTTCAGTAAGATGGATACAAGATGGTGCTTAGTGAGGATGGGCAGGGGTGGTGGGGGGGGAGGTGACGGCTCTGACACCCCCCGCCCCGCGGGAGCCTGTGGGAGCCTCCGGACAGCGCGCTGCAAAGCCCTGGCTTCTTCCTGCTCAAGTTCTGGGATGCGACTCCAGGTTTTGGACCTCTGCACACCGCAGAAGACCTCAGCGTTACACAGTTTGCCCCGTCAACCCACCTGCTGCTTACGGAAATTTTCTAGAGTTGTACCTGTGTGGCCACTTGAGACTCCACCTCCCTGGCTCAGTTTCCCCCCAGGATAAGGACCATGGCGAGGTTGGAAAGGGAGTGAGCAGGGGATGCCCTGGGCATAAACGCACCAGGTCACATGCTTTCCAATTATGTTCAAATCAACTTCTATAATCGAGGTTTCATTTTAAAATCACTTGAGCTTTATTTTTATTTTCTATTTATTTGACAGTGAGAGAGAGAGACAGACACTTGAGCTTTTGACATGTAACACACAAGAAGATCAATTTAAAACGTGAAGTCGTGTCTGTGACTACCATGGATAGACTGCTACTGGCCGTGATGAGAGTTTGGTAATTCACCCACAAGAGGTGTAGGAGGTAGTTCAGGGCGCTGTGTAGAGGGAGCGAGTCAGCGCCCCTTGGGGGCTGAGCTGGGCAGAGCGGGCCGGGCCAGGGGGCAGCAGTTGAGACACCAGGTGTGATAATGTGGGGACCACTCTCCGGGTTTGTGTGAGCACTGAACCGCGTTTCCACAATGCCATGCGTGTCTCAGCACCTTCCTGTGTCGTCAGGTCATGACTGTGATACGGTGAACTCTTTCTCAACATGACCCCCGCAGGAACGAAGCCCCTGAAGGCAGGGGCCACGTCTTTTACTCCTAGTGTCTGTCTGCTCATAGATTCTCAATGAACGACAGGCATGTGACCCCACGATACCTAATTCTCTACCTGGAGAGTTTTGTTTCTGTCTTTATTGCATTGGTTTTTGCCTTTGCAGAGGACAAAAAGAGAAAGAATGACATCACCTAGCGACAAGTGGTACAGATCGATCCTGGCCAGCCATGGTGAGTGGAGGGGGAGGGGCCCGGCCAGTGCCTCTCTGTTGTCAGGAGTTTACTTTTGGGTTATTGATCAAAGCCCTATCTTGGCGAAGGAGAGAAAGAAGAGAATTTTCCTCTAAAATAAGACTATTTCAGTGTGTTTATGACTTATCTCTCGGTCTAGCAAGAGTGTCTGTGTCACCCGGGAAGGCTCGTGCACCCCTGCCTGAGTCTGGTGAAGACAACAGCACCCAGATGGGGCACCGAGTGTCGTGCACCCCTCCCCACCCTGCCTCCTTCCTCAACACCCAGGCCTGCTCAGAAGCTCACAGCCGAGTGCTTAGTTCTGTGCAGGCTGGCAGCAGCCACTGCCTCCTACCCGGGACCCACGCGTCTGCCAGAAAGTGACAAAACAACTTTCTCCCCAAATTTGCTTTCTATCCAGCATTGAAGTCAATGGGCGGTCAGTCCCTGGGGACCCTGTTACGTGTCTAGGGTTTACCAGATGACAATGTCCAGCCACTAGGTTGCTTTTCCAAACAGACGGAATTGTTCCACATGTAGTGATTAATGCCAGGCTGACAGGTGCAGGGCGAGGGGAGTGGGGGGCAGAAGGTGAGGGTGGGGGAGTGATCTGGGCTCCTGCCACGTGTGGCCTCCTCAACTGCTCTCAAGGTTTATATCTTCTTTTTTTTATTATTATCTTATTTATTTTTGACAGGCAGAGTGGACAGTGAGAGAGAGAGACAGAGAGAAAGGTCTTCCTTTACCGTTGGTTCACCCTCCAATGGGTGAGGCCAGGAGCCAGGTGCTTCTCCTGGTCTCCCATGGGGTGCAGGGCCCAAGCACTTGGGCCATCCTCCACTGCACTCCCGGGCCACAGCAGAGAGCTGGACCGGAAGAGGGGCAACCGGGACAGAATCCGGCGCCCCGACCGGGACTAGAACCGGTGTGCCAGCGCCGCAAGGCGGAGGATTAGCCTAGTGAGCCGCGGTGCCAGCCTGTATCTTCTTAAGTATAATGAGATGGCATTGACCGTGCGGGAGGGGAAGAGTGGCTGACACAATTTAATATTTAAAAAGATCTCTCTGGCATGGAACAAAGAGAGCACAATGAACAGACTGGTGGGTTATCGACAACGCCGAAGGCAGGTGAAATGATGGTGTGGACTGGGGAGGCGGCCACAGCTGGAGCCCGAGGGTGGACTTGTGAACTAGATGCGATTAATAACTTCCTGCTCCCACAGGGCATCACTGGGCTTCGGCCTGTGAGCGGACGCTACCTGGCGACTGCCCAAGGGTGTGGCGGCACAGAGCTGCACCACAAAGCCTGCAGACCGCCGTTCCCTCCCGTAAGCAGCCCTGGAGAGCCCACCAGGAGGGCCAGCACCTCCGCTCCTGAAGTGCCCGCCCGCCCAGCGACGCTTGCTTCTGCTGTCCAGTGCCCTGCAGGATGGAAGCAGCATCTTCAGTTGTCACTGTGCTGTTCTGCCCGTGTGTTCCTGTGGCTACTATCGTGATGTGCACATCTGGAGAGGAAGGCAGAGGGCAAGCGCTGCAGCCGCATCACCCAGACTCCTCTGGTTCAGAGGCTGGATTCAAACACCTGGCGGACTCCCACACTGCCTGCCTTGGTGGTGGAGAGAACTTACGTCTCCATGTTGGACCACATCTGGCACAGAATGCAATCGCAAATACAAGTTCTGTCTTGCAATCTCATAGCTAAAATGAAACTCTGAGAATTGATATTTTAGCTTTCCACAGGGACGGATTATGCCTCCGTATTTGAAAATGAGGGAAGATCTCTTTCATTTGATGTTGAATTTTTTTTCTTACATGGGCCTTGGGCAAAATTTGAAAAGTACGAGATGATGATCTTGAAGCAACAGCTGTGGCAGTAAAGAATGCACACTTGCAGGTCCCCAGGATGCTCCTGGGAGTGCACGCGGCGTGCACGGCGGAGCGAGAAGGCAGTGCACAGAGATGCTGCTCCGATCAGCCTTCCCCTCCACCCTTGTAAGAGAGAGGCGGCTCAGGCTCCCTCTGACGCATGGATGACTCCATCCCTGACAGACTCTGCAGAAGCGATGCATCTTCGTGGCTTTAGGTCTTGGTAGAAGGCGCTACCATTTTAAAGTCCTCCTCTGTATTCCATGTCTGTTTCATTGTCTTTTAAGTTGGCGTCAGCATTTCAAAGCCACCCACTGCAGGGCTTGTCCAGGCCCATTACATCCACATCCTCTACAGGGTGGGGCAGAGTGGAAAGAGGCAGGAGGGACAGGAGATGCAGACTTCAAAACCACAAAAGGCCACAAGTAAACTGTGTGTTTGTAGTATCTTGAATGATTGATATGTGTCAATCAGAAGTAAGAGTTTCTTATGGGAGTATCCAAAACATAAACATGGGCCAACTTTGAGGCACAGAGGGTTAAGTCACTGCTTGTGGTGCCAGTGTCTCATGTCAAATGCTGGTTCCAGTCCCGGCTGCTCCATTTCTGATCGAGCTTCCTGCTAATGAACCCAGGAAAGCAACAGTTGATGGCCACAGGTTCTGGGAGTCTAATGCGCAGCATGAATGGTGATGGCTGTGCTAATCAGTTTGCTTGTGACACGTGCAGTGCACACACACATCCTGTCTCCTGGACTGGCCGAGTTCCCTCATTGAGAATAGCGTGGTGCTAAGTGGAGAGGAGAAACAGGAGTGCGGGACTCAATGCTGGGAACACTCAGCATTTCCCTCTGATCTACAAGCCTTCAAAGTAAAGAGCAAACGCTCTTCAACACTGCAGTGCATCAAGGCCGACGGAGAATAAAAGGTAGGACTTTATCCTTTTACTTTTCTTGCTGTTTCCTGATGCTGTTCCTGAAAGCAATGGGACAGAATGGGCCTGGGGCAGAAGGCTGAGCTCAGCTCCTGATGAAGATCCAGACACGAAAGGCATTCGGAGGCCAGGAAACTGAGTTTCCTAGAAAAAATATCATGACTTCCTCCCAAACACCTGACATGACTCAAAGTCCATGAAGAACGGTGTTGGGCCTCCTGTCGCACACACACACCTGTCGCA
This sequence comes from Oryctolagus cuniculus, assembly GCF_051225735.1. Lineage (NCBI taxonomy): Eukaryota > Metazoa > Chordata > Mammalia > Lagomorpha > Leporidae > Oryctolagus > Oryctolagus cuniculus. The sequence continues at coordinate 7,879,652 of NC_142887.1, forward strand.
CACACACACTGTGCACGCCGTCTATTGCAGCAGCAGTCAAGCCTGTGCCAGCACTGTAGATACAGTGCCCAGCCCACACACAGTTGGAAGTCCAAGATCCGGAACTCTAAAGGGGGTCATTGTCCCGTGCAGGGAGCGAGGGGAAGAGCAAGAGGTGCTGTTCCCAGACCGAGAACTGGCAAAGTATCTTGTGAGTGGGAAGCAGTGTTTTCAAAACAGAGATGCAGACAAATTAGCGGCCCTGGAGTGTGGGGAACACAGCCGGTGCAGGGTGTGTGATGAACGATTTGTCAGGACTCCTGGGTGGAAGTGACCAAGACCCAGCGCAAATGTGATCGAGCACAAACAGCCGGGACACAGGTCAGGGGATGTGTGCCTCACACTGCTGAAAGGACAGGCCAGGACCAGGCCCTCTAAATACACTTTCAGGTAGCGAGATTTTCACCTTTGCCTTCTACGTGTGTTATTCTGCGACTCTAGGGTGGATGTTTCCCAAGTACAAAAAGATAAACATTGAAGCTCAACCATTCACCTATCAGCTGAGAATGCAAGTGAGCCAAGCCTAAGGAAGAGATCCCATTGGCTGGCACACCTGTCCTTTAAACATTCTCCATGAGACACGATGCACTGACTGGTTAGGGCTGGGTCAGATGACTTCCCTGCATCATGGGGTTGAAGTCAGCCCCAAATGAACTGGATGCATGAAAATGCAGGGTGTGGGGGTGGAAGGAGAGAAGGGGGGGCCACAACAGGAATCGGGCGCCATGTTCCTGGGAAGCAGGGTTGATTATAGGAAGAGAGAAAGTTGAAACACACAATTAACACACAAGTCACAGATTTTGTTAAACCAGGAGGGCGTTAAGTGATATGATGCTATACTCTGTTTAGATGCAATAATTTTTTTCCTCCAAAGGGAAGTTACTGAGCCAGACCGAAAGCTATAGAAATACCAGTTCTAGAGAGACAGTAAATAGTTATAAGCTTTCTGTGTGTGTTTTGGTTTCATTTTATCTTGCTTTGTTTTCCACATAATACAAATAAAATATTGAAGAATTTATAAAACCAATGATGCCTCTCGGAAGGAGAACGCTAGGTTAGCTCAGAAAACTTTGCTTTATGGCCGCCCTGTTGTTCCCAACACTGTTAGTGTGGAAGTAGAAGAGTGCTATTAAAATAACACTCAGACTGTTTTCTAAAAAAATTCTACACCCAGGGGCCGGCGCTGTGGTGCAGCTGGGTAAGCCACTGCCTGCAGCACCAGCATCCTATATGGAGCCAGGTCAAGTCCCAGCTGCTCCACCTGCAACCCAGCTCCTGCTAATGGCCTGGGAGAACAGTGGAAGATGGCCCAAGTGCTTGGGCCCCTGTACCCATGTGGGGGACCTGGTGGAAGCTCCTGGCTCCTGGCTTTGGCCTGGCCCACCACAACTGTTGTGGCCATTTGGGGAGTGAACCAGCAGGTGGAAGATCTCTGTCTCTCCCTGTCTCTCTGTAACTGTCTTTCAAATAAATAAAAATGAATCTTAAAAAAGAAATTACACATCCAGTATACTTGTTCAAGTGCTGAGGACTCAATCCACACCTTGAAAGAAAAAAAAATAAAGATTAAAAGTAAAAAATGGTAGGTGATTTTGCTTTATTTTATTTGTTGGTTTTCTAATGGTATGGACTTAAATAAATCTCTTTTGGGGGGTAGGCATAAAAGTTTTATCTCATTTAAAATAATATTAAAGCAGAACAATCTCCCCACGTGACAAAACCTCACACAAGTACAGTAAAACTAGGGAACGAGAACAAAGGGGTGCATGGCGCAAAGCTCACCTCTGGTTGTGACATTGTCCTGTCGCCAGGGGGCAGGCAGGGGGAGTATGTGGGACATCTGTATTGTGTTACAACAACATGCAAGTCTACAATTATCTCCACATTCACTTCCATTTGAGGACACCCAGCGACCTCAAGTCATCTCTAGAAGGCTTGGCCAGATGCCACCAGAACGGAAGCAGGAAGACGTCCTGGGAAAACCCAAGGGGCCCACCCCGCGCACTTGGCTGGCATTCATTTCATGGCAAAAGAGCTAAAGGGAAACAAACCCAAACCTTCAGACGTAGGAAAGGTCTGGGCTGTATCATGGACAAGATCCCCAAGACCTAAAAATCAAAGTCGGTTCCTTTGCCAGTGGCATCTCGGAGCGGCAGTGGCCACAGGGAGCAGCCCTCCTGGAGTCCCCCCCGGACACACGGCCCATCACAGCAGGTTTCTGTCTCTGGCTCTCCATGGCCTTCCCGGGAATCCCAGCTTTGCTTGCTGGTGGATCCAAGGGGCCCGCCCACGACACAAGGCCTCCGTTCCCTGCAGAAACAGGCAAGGCCCACCCTGAGCCTCTCTCCATCCGTTTCTTTCCAGTAGAGTGAGAAATGTCTGTCTAAAGTGAGCGTCCTTTGGGGCATCCTGTTACAGGAAGCACTTTCCACTCACCTCCCAACCTCACTGTCACACTAACCTCGTGAGATGTGCACCAAGACCAGCTGAGGACAGCAGGTGCCCACGTAGCCTGCTGGATGCCACGGTCCCTAAGGGGCAGTGCCAGCCTTGGACCCCAGGCCAGTCTGACTCCAGAACGGTGCTCCTCACTGTGCTGCTGGGCCCAGACAGAGCCCCGTGTTCTCCACCAAGCCCTGCCTCTTTCTTACTCTGTTCTCAACCAGGGTGATCCACAAAGCTCAACCCAGGGCACTCGGAATCGGTTGGCAAATGGAGCAGCATTGCTCTGAAAATCCCACCTGCAGGCTGCAGACAGCGGTTTCTCCAGGCCCAGCCAGTCTGGGAGAGGTGCTGTGCTTGACCCCGGCAGACAAGGAGTGAGAGCAAGAGGAGGCGGGGTTGCACAGCACCGGCCTGCAGCCCCGGGGAAGCAGCGTGACTCCTGATGTGACCACTCTGGCCAACCTGCACCACAGCTCCTGCTGGCCCAGCCTGCCCTGCATGACAACCAGGCCCCCTCCCAACGCACTGCCAACTACCCTCTCCTCCGTGGAGTGGAACCTGTAACTGCCACAGTGTTGCGAACACAGAACCAGCACCAGCTTGAGATATCTGATGCAGCTGCCGGCAGTGACCCCACAATGACACTTAGGCCATCATAAAACTACCATGGCTGACACTCTCACTCCCATAATGCACCTCACACCATGACACTTCTGAGATATCCAAAAAAGGGCACAGGATGGGCAGTGCCCAAGTCTGCCCCAAATGCCTTCCCCTCTGACTATTCAACAAAGCCCTACGCCTCCAGGCAAGATAAGAAGATGACCCAAACCTTACTGTCTCTCATTCTGAGCCGGCCTGCGCTTACTCTTTGAGTCCTTTTGCTTTAGATCAATCTCAGTCCCGTTCATCTTCATCTACATCCCTCTGAATCTGCTCTCCCGTGGCGACAAGGACCTGCACCAGCCGAGCCGGGGCGGCCCCACAGCACACGGCTTTGCAGCACCCTCCCCTTCCTGCCTCCTGCACCTGTTCCCGCCTCGCTCCGCTGGCACAAATGCAGCTTCAGCACGCACTCGGAGCCTGTCTGACGGACTCACGTTCTGCCATCACCACTCAGGACATGAGGGGACAGGCGCAGGTCAGGGGACAGGCGCAGGTCACGGGGGACAGAGATTACAGGGGACAGGCAGAGGTCACAGGGAACGGATCACAGGGGACAGGTCACAGGGGACAGGTGCAGGTCAGGGGACAGGCACAGTCACAGGGGACAGGTCACAGGGGACAGGCACAGGTCAGGTCACTGGGGACAGGCACAGGTCACAGAGAACAGGTCACAGGGGACAGGCACAGGTCACAGGGCACAGGCACAGGTCACAGGGGACAGGTCATTGAGGACAGGCACAGGTCAGGGAACAGGTCACTGGGGAAGGCACAGGTCACAGAAGATAGGCGAGAGTCACAGCGGACAGGTCACAGGGGACAGGCGCAGATCACAGGGAAGAGGTCACAGGAGACAGGCAGAGGTCACTGGGGACAGGTCACTGGGGACAGGCGCAGGTCAGGGGACAGGCAAAGGTCACGGGGAACAGGTCACTGGGGAAGGCACAGGTCACAAGGGATAGGTTATTGGGGACAGGCACAGGTCAGAGGACAGGCAAAGGTCATGGGGAACAGGTCACTGGGGAAGGCACAGGTCACAGGGAATAGGCACAGGTCACTGGGGACAGGCACTGGTCACAAGGGACAGGCACAGGTCACAGGGGATTGGTCACAGGGGACAGGTCATTGGGGACAGGCACAGGTCACAGGGAAGAGGTCACCGGGGACAGGCAGAGGTCACTGGGGACAGGCACAGGTCAGGGGACAGGCAAAGGTCACGGGGATGGCATAGATTACAGGATACAGGCACAGGTCACAGAAGATAGGCGAGGGTCACAGGGGACAGGTCACAGGGCACAGGTGCAGGTCACAGGGGACAGGTCATTGGGGACAGGCACAGGTCAGGGAACAGGTCACTGGGGAAGGCACAGGTCACAGAAGATAGGCGAGGGTCACAGCGGACAGGTCACAGGGGACAGGCGCAGGTCACAGGGGATTGGCATATATTACAGGAGACAGGCACAGGTCACAGAAGATAGGCGAGGGTCACAGGGAACAGGTCACTGGGGACAGGCGCAGGTCACGGGGGACATAGATTACAGGGGACAGGCACAGGTCACAGAAGATAGGCGAGGGTCACAGGGGACAGGTCACTGGGGACAGGTGGAGGTCACAGAGGACAGGCAGAGACCACAGGGGACAGTGTGTGTCTATTTTATTTCATTCCACCGTTTGCTCATGGTTGAAGTATCTTACCTGAGATTCCTCAGGGTTAGGAAAAGCAAGTACAAAACCACATGAAACTTGTGACGTAGCTTTGCCAATTCTCGTTTCTAGGGCACAGTCCTCAGGAAAGCCACCGCCAGCCATCATCCGCCCGTTCCTAAGCTGCCCCTCCAGACCCGTCTGCGCCTTCTCCATTGTGGAGCAGCACCACAGGGTGTGTCTGCATCTCCACCGCCGGCTGCCTGGGAATGGCGATTGCACGCACAGTCACTCAGCCCCACGCACGGCACGGTGCCCGGGCTCCACCTGCCAAGGGACAAGATGACGACAGGTGACAGCGGGACCCCGGCATGCCTGTGTCCTGTCCCACGTGTGTTGGCATCTGTAACACTTCTGTAAACCAGAGCAATGGTTTGCTTTTCTGTTTTATGGTTCAGAAACAAAGCCGTGTGCACTGCCAGGGGACGAGGTTGCCCCTTCCTGTGGAAGGGCTCCCTTCCCAGGGCCATTCCTGCACTTCTGAGCAGACTCCGCAGGGCTAACTTGGAACGTTGCGGAACCAACAGGAGCCGTGCCTCAGACCCTCAGACCCTGAAAGGACCTGAGTTGGCAGGACTGAGCCTTCTGTACAGAGGCCGCGGCTGCTGTGCAGGCGGAAGTCGGAGCTGCAATGCGTGCGACTCCACTCTGAAATCATAGTCCCCAGGGGCTTTCGGGGGCAAAGCAGCAAACCTGCAAAACTCAGCGTGGCTGTCTGACGGGGTCTCAGGGGTGAGACTGACACAGCCCAAGGGAAAAACAGGTTGCCTTTCCGTTCCTGTCCACGGATTCTCTCTCCCTGCAACAGGCAGGGAGCAAAGACATTGAAGCAAAGACATTGATGTCAGGGGATGCCGAGGTGCAGGGGAGCTCAAAGCAGAGCAGACAGATCTGTGGTGAGCAGGGATCTCAATCAGAGACAGGGCTGAGGGACGGATGAGCTGGTGTTCATTGCCTTTGGCCTTGCTTGTCCAGTCAGTAGCCTTGGGCTTCTCTGACAGCCAGGAGTATAAAACCATGACAAGCAACACTGCTTCTTCAATTTTGTTGGGGGCCGTTTGGCAGAGCAGTGAAGTCACCACGTGGAACACCTGCAACCCATATCAGTGTCTGGGCTGGAATCCTGGCTCTACTCCAAGCTCCAGCTCAGCCCAGCTGTTGGGGGACTTTGGGGACTGAACCAGGAGATTGGAGTGGGGACCAATGCTGTGGCAGAGTAGGTAAAGCCACCACCTGCAGTGCCGACATCTCATATGTGGGGAGCAACTCGGACTAGACTAAGTTACTGGAATTAAGACTTATTCTATGCATCTGCTCTCCCACAATATGGCGCTGGGAGAGAAGAAAACAGCTTCTACCCAGCTGCCTCTCACCAACTTGACAAGCTGCAAGAGCCGCTCCTGATTGGAGGAGAGCAGCGTACTCGGCGTGTGGGTAGCAGAGTTGGGATTGGCGGAGGAGGACTATAAAGGAGGAGAGAGACGGCATGCACCAGGAACATCTAAGGGGAATACCTAAGGGGAACATCTAAGGGGAACACCTGTGCAGCCCCCGAGAGAGCCGGCCGGCGGTGTGCCGCTCCCCTGCGGAAGTGGGGAAAGTGGCCAGGGGGAACCACCCTTCCACGGAGGTGGAAGGGACAGTAGCCAACCCGGGAAGAACCAGCAGCAAACCCGGGGAGGGTCGAGCAGACGAAAGAACAGCGCAGGGTCCTGTGTCATTCCTCCACGAAGAGGAGGAGCGACACTCATATGGGTATGAATCCTGGTTGCTCCACTTCCCATCCAGCTCTCTGCTATGGCCTGGGAAAGCAGTAGAAGACGGCCCAAGTCCTTGGGCCCCTGCACCCATGTGAGAGACCCAGAAAAAGCTCCTGGTTTCAGATCAGATCAATCTCTCTCTTTCTCTCTCTCTCTCTCTCTCTCTCTTTCTCTCTTTCCTCTCTCTCTCTTTCTCTCTCTCTCTCTCCCTCTCTCTCTCTCTCTTTGCCTCTCTAATTCTGCCTTTCAAATAAATAAATCTTTTAAAAAATTGAAATGTGCAATCTCTCTCTTATCTTTCAAATAAAATGAGATAAATGTGCCAGTAAATACACAACAGCGTTAAAGTCAGGAAAACGCTTTGGGCAGCAACACTGTTCCAGGAAGGAAGACGCGCGTTGAGACACAGCTGCTTTGGCTTCCCAGGGACTTGCGTGGTGTCATCTGCTGAAGCAACTCCCACACCTGCCCCATGGCCAAGACGTTTGCCTCCTACACACTTCCGCAGGAGAAATTTCTTCTCCCAAAGGCTTGGTTTCTTCCTAATAGCAACATCTGGAAATGGCCCAAATGCCCACACTTAAGGGAATGAATAAGCCTTACCATGTGTTCATAAAATGGAGTATTGCAGCAGAGAACAGAGAGACACAGAAATGAACAGCACCACACAGACGATGCAGGCATGAACCCCGATATAAAAAATGCAGGAAAAGCAAAACACAAAGCCCTCCGCATTGAGCCATTCCATCTGGATGAGTTTCCACAATACATGACTAGGATGGTCACGGAAGGGCCGGGTACTGATGGGGGCATCCCGAGGGGAGGGGTCCCGGAGCTACTACAGGAGGGCTGCACTTCCTCAGCAGGTAACAGCCAACCTCCTTCTAAAGCCTCCCAAACGGGTACTGGGGATCCCCAGTGGGTAGCAACCATGGAACCTTTGTCACGTGGGTGTTGTGCATGAATCTGGCTGTTTTCCCTGGTAATTAAGTCTACTGCAAATGAGTTTGTGATTCCCCATCCACAGTTAAGGAAGCTGACAGGGAGAGACTGACCCCGTCCCAGGGCCCCACGGCAGGTTCAGTCGCAAGGCCGGGGCATGAGGCCAGGCCTTAGCAGGAGAGCTCATCTCTGACGGGAAGCGACGGGAGCGGAGACTCCACTGGCTGGTGCTGTCCTGCCCGGCCCCGCGGTTCTGCAGATGAGCACCCAGGAAGTGTTCTTGTTGTGTTGTTAAGAATTCTGTTCCCAAAGTGTTCTGCCTCGACTCTGGCCATTAAAACATGAAGATGCATTTTTTTTTTTTTTTGACAGGCAGAGTTAGACAGAGAGAGACAGAAAGGTCTTTCTTTTTCCATTGGTTCACCCCCCAAGTGGCTGCTATGGCTGGAGCGCTATGGCTGGCGTACTACGCCGATCCAAAGCCAGGAGTCAGGTGCTTCCTCCTGGTCTCCCATGGGGTGCAGGGGCCCAAGCACTTGGGCCATCCTCCACTGCCCTCACGGGCCACAGCAGAAAGCTGGCCTGGAAGAGGGGCAATGGGGACAGAATCTGGCGCCCCGACCGGGACTAGAACCCGGAGTGCCAGTGCCACAATGCGGAGGATTAGCCTAGTGAGCCGCGGCGCCGGCCAAGATGCATTTTCATTCCTGCAAGATCTGTTTGCTGGTGTCTCCTTTTACTCAGAACCAAGGACTCGAGTGAGAAGGAGGACCAACTCTCTTCTGTGAGTTAGCCACGTCAAGGTGACCAGTAGCCAAGTCAGCATGACCGCCCCACATCCATGTCTCACTCTAATTGAGATGCAGCCGAATAGGAATTCTATGGTGACTCATAAGCAGGATACTTCAAGGACCCAGAAGAATTTTTTATTTGTTTTTGCTTTTTGGAGAGAAGATGCTGCAACCTGAGACCCATTTTAAATACTCATACGTTTGGCCCCCAAGTTCACTTATTGGATGATGTTTTAAAGTAAAATTTTAAATTAGCCTCTTTGGTTCTTAACCAAGTAGTTCTTAATTCAGTGGTGGTGTCCAAGGAAAAGTGCTCAATCTTCACACCAACCAAGGATCACTAAGCTCTTACTGGAGAAGGGCTGGGACCCGAGACCCTGCAGGCAGCAAACCAACCCCTTGTAGGAAGACCTGTGCTCCCTCAGATGGCTGCTGCCCACGACCCTCTAGGAAACAGGACTCATCTCATTGGAAATCCCTCATTCTTCTGGGAGGAACCTCTTGTAGCCGCCCACCCGTCTGTCTATGACCACACTTCCCTACTCCACCAAAGTTTCCAAACTCTCTGCTACGCCCAGATAAACACGCCACACCTGGCCAAGTTTGCAGCATTCTCTCGCATCCCCTGGTGCTCCTGTCTGGACAGATGGTTCCTTTGTGCATCCACAGTCGAGAATCGTGAACAAAGAAAATAAGATGTGGAAAACAAGAGGCTGGGGCAAAAGACAATTTTTCAAGAAACTGCTTAACAATAGTGTATATTTCAAAAATAGCTAAAAGAGAGGACTTGGAATGTTCTCTCAACAACAAAACAAAAGCCTGAGGCAGTTGGTGTATAAATCACACCAATACACTCACGACAAAGTAGTGTACCTGGGGACAGCACATTGTATCCCATAAATATTTATAACTGCAGCGTGTCAATTAAAATCTAAACAGTTAAAACAAGAAACTGAGAACAGGAGGAGAAATGGGGAAGCTGGGCAGGTGTAGAGGAAGTGGATCAAGGCTTTGCCGGCAGTGACCATGAACTCAACAACCTTGACCCACAGAGCTGGTCAATCCATCCCGTCTTTCCCCTCCTCTGTTGTGACAGCTGCCTTGAGGTGCTGATGGGAGGAGACACCTCTCACTCAGTAGGACATGGTACAAAGAAGTTTCTGGAACCACATTGCCACTCGTCAACCACGTGAAAGTCTGTGAGCTCACAGGCACTGTCTTTTTGTTGTTGTTTTTTTTTTTTTTTTAAATAAGATTTATTTATTTGAAAGGCAGAGTTACAAAGAAAGAGAGGGAGAAACAGAGAGAGGGGTCTCGCATCTGCTGGTTCCCTCCCCAAATGGCCACAATAGGCAGGCTGAAGCCAGGAGCCAAGAACTCCATCTGGGTTTCCCACATGGGTGGCAGGGACCCAAGCACTTGGGCCACCCTCTGTTGCCTCCCCAGCTGCATTAGCAGGGACCTGGATGGGAGGTGGAGCAGCCGGGACTCCATCGGCACCCATTGGATGGGAGGTGGAGCAGCCGGGACTCCATCGGCACCCATTGGATGGGAAGTGGAGCAGCAGGGACTCCATCAGCACCCATATGAAGCCGGCATTGAAGGCAGCAGCTTTCACCTGCTATACCACGGTCTTGTATTTTATTTCCAGTATATGGTTGAATAAAGCAGCAAGCGATTCACATGCCTTGTCAGATAAAAGCAAGGAAAAATACAATCTTTGGGTATCTCCTGTAATTCTAGGCACACATTTTATCTATGGTATTGGTGATCCACCCTTTCTTGCCTCTTTTCTTCTTCTTTGATAGCACTGGTTACCATGGAGACGGAGATGTCACTGCTTCGGGCAGCACACAGGGGAGTTATCAGTAAAGGGGACCTCATTTTGTAAGGTGGCGACTGCTCCTGTCCACATGGGAAACATGGAGGCAGCCTGTTTATTAAAGACATGTGCTAAGCCACGTGGAGGGAGCCACTGTCCACAGCTCAGCATTCTGACAGCTCGACAATTTGAAGTAAATGACCTGGGCCAGGGTTCCGCGTAGACTCTCCTAGGAAATCCAATACCCAACTTGATCTATTCCGAGCCCCAATTACTCAGCAGCTAAATGTTTGAATTGCTTCATGCCTGAGCTTTCAGTAGCTGTAAAATATTTTCAGCCTCAAGAGTTTGAAACGGGCTATAAATTCTTGTTTGTCTCACTCCGGTGATTTATATTGTCACCCTTTTAATAACCACATCAAATGCAGGCATTAAGTAGCAATATAACACCCGTACATAATTTAACACCAACCATTTATAACAACGGCTGGCACACTTTGAAATATTGTATGCGGAAATTAAAAGTAAATAGAAATAAATCATCCTAAGCCTGAAGCATGTAAATATTTGAGCCATAAGCATGAACAGGACATGAACAAAGCCTGATGATAGCAGAAGTTGGTTCTAACAACTGCTACACATCCATGTTAGTTACAAGGAATTGCACTTAAATACGGATCCCGTTGTTTCTCCTTTTCAAATAGAAAAATGTGAACTAGTCCTTGAGGTCATAGAGGATGCATAATTTTGGGGCTCTGTTACAGTGATGGATTTGCAGTGACTGAATCCTGGGGCGTGGATCATTGGCTCTCAGCATAACTCACTGCAGGCTGAAGCCGTGTCCAACGTCTTTCCAATGGGTTAACCTGGAAATGAGGCCGTCTCCAGCTCTCTCGCTGGGCACAGGTTTTCCTCCTGTTTGATGAAAGGCCTTGGCCCCTCTTCATCCAATTTCAGAGTGGAGATGAGTTGGCACCCGGCTGAATGCAGGGCTGTGAATGATGGGTCTAGGGTTGCCCGGGAGCTGAGGCAGCAAGGTGCACACAGTCCTCACCCTGTTGCTGGGAGCACGCTGGGTCGATGCGAGTGTCCTTTCCTTTTCCTTCTACTAAGGAAAGCTGACCTCACCACTGGCCTCCAGCCTGTGAGAACCCACAGCATCCCCCACAGGCAGCTTTTGTTCCAAGCATCAGCACATGCCCTGGGCTGCTCCGACCCGTGCAGTGGAACGACCTCACCGTTTCTGAGCTGTGTTCAGATGAACTCGCAGCTCAGACCGCTGGCCACAGTCATCTCACCTGCCCAAGGCAGAGGCTTCTCTGGAGAACAGCAGAGACTTGGGCGGGAAGGGTGCTGAGCAGGTGAGTCAACCAGGCTGGAGAATCTCCTGCTGCCGGCTGTGTGATGGGAGCCATCGCCCTCGGGGCTCTAGGAAGCCTTTTCAGGACCTGTCGCCAGAACAGCCCCTTGTTGGCTTTGGAACCAGAGCTATGAATGACATATCCACGTTCCTTAGAATCAAGGAGCTGCCGGTGGGAGAGACTCCGCCCTCCTCACAGCCCAGGGGTGTTTCCAGGGCAGAGGCAGGCATGGGGGCGGGGATCCAGGGCCCTGGAGCACGACTCGAGGGGCCCTTGCTGGAGGTCAATGACTGGGTTTGCTACTATCACAGCCCCGGCGTGGACTGGTGGCTGCTAGGTCAGTAAGGCATTTTCTTTTTTTATTTTTATTTTTTATTTTTGACAGGCAGAGTGGACAGTGAGAGAGAGAGACAGAGAAAAAGGTCTTCCTTTGCCGTTGGTTCACCCTCCAATGGCCACCGCAGCTGGTGCACCGTGCTGATTCGATGGCAGGAGCCAGGTGCTTCTCCTGGTCTCCCATGGGGTGCAGAGCCCAAGCACTTGGGCCATCCTCCACTGCACTCCCGGGCCACAGCAGAGAGCTGGCCTGGAAGAGGGGCAACCGGGACAGAATCCGGCACCCCGACCGGGACTAGAACCTAGGGTGCCGGCGCCGCAAGGTGGAGGATTAGCCTAGTGAGCTGCGGCGCCGGCCATAGTAAGGCATTTTGTTCATCTCCAGGAAACAATAACCAGTGGGATGATTTACAAAGTGCGCCCTGGGTGTATGGATGTAGGGGTAGTTTCTGGGGCTCTGACGCAGAAAGACCTCCGTTACCACCCCTGGGCCTGGGCAGCACACAGGGTTCTCTGACCAAGAGGCGAGGCCCCCTCCTCCGGACCCTGCGTGGAGGAAGCTGGGAAACTCCACCTCCAGTCTCACCTTCCTTGCCTAAGATCCACATCAGTCAAAATCAACCAGGAGCAGGAGAGCGAGGAGGCCTTGGGTGAGGCCACTCTGGACACGGACAGAGGAACGCGGCGAGGCGCGCCGGCTGCCCGTCTGCCTCCTGCTGAGTAGCGGACACAGGCTCTTCCCCATCACTCGCGCCCGTCTTAAGAGCCACCTGGCCCAGCGTTCCTCTGTCCGCTGCGACTGCGAATTGGGATGAGAAGGAAGAGGAGAGGCGGGCGACCACTCTAGCGGGAAGGTGGCCGACAACACCGACAGAGCCCAGCCAGGACGTCCAAGGCCGAGAGCGTCTCGCGCTCTGTGATTTGTTGATTTACTTTGCGAGTCAAGGGTCCCTCTGTGCCAGGGAATGTGTCACGGACTAGAACGTAATCAAATAAATCAGTCATTTCAGCTCCTGACTCGTGAAATACGAGGGTACCTCAAAGTGCGTGGAAAATGAAATGGAAACATCATTTATGTTGGCGTGAGGCGGCTTTGAAGCCTAAGCAGATGTGGGGCTCTCAACTAGCTTACAGAAAATGCGTATTATGAACAAAGGTCAATCGCTTTCAGACATTTTGCACCCAAATAAACATCTTTTCATTCCACTGTCCACACACTTTTTGTGGTGTCCTTGCATAAAAGCCTACGCGTGGCTGTCCTGGTGACCACGAAGCCGCCCATTGCTTTTGGGGTCAGATGAGGACGGTGTTGCCGTCTCCACCGTGTGGTGGGCACTGAGGAAAGAGCGTGGAGACACTTAGAGACCAGGCATAAGCAACACAGAGCCACTTCCTCCCAGCTTCCTTGTCCAGCAGACGGACTCCCCGAGATCTGAGTGGCGGCATCTTGGAAGAGCAAGGACTTCCTGTTTCAGCGCCAGCGTGGATGGAGTGTGGCCGGGGTGGGGGGGCGGTCTGAGAACGAGGGGCACCTCCTGGAACCCCCAGGGACTGTGGTCACTCAGCGCAGCTGCCACTGTGAGGACAGAGCCATGTTCCAGGGGGCGCACAGACCTGGAAACTGGAGCAGGAGCTGCGGGTGAGATAAGCAGTGATCCATCTGAAGAGCCGGCTTTAGGGCTGGAGGCCGAGTGGGACGAGCCCGAGAGAGAAATTTCTGGGTGTCCGGGGCCTTTCCCTTCACTTCCATGAACGCCACCTGGTTCCTGCCGTGAAGGTCCCAGAAGGAGCCCTTAAGGGCAGCCCCGAGGTAGAAGGAGCCACCGACCTAGCAGAGCCTCCTCTCCAGGGGCGACGTCGTGCCGGGAACTTCTAGTCCATCCTACCGCGGCTTCCCGCCTCGCCTAGAGGGGATGTGTACTAAGAAATCTGCGTGAACGGCACAGCCCAGGGACGCTCATCCAGTAGGAGATGGAGTTTACTCACAGGAGTGGGAAGTCTCACGCCCACGCTCCTGCCCACACACCAGCAGGGCTCCAAGGAGAGGCAGAGGAGGCGCATGGCAGACTCCCCCAGAGGAGCCCAGGGAAGGCCAGGTTCAACAGGGAGCAAAGATCAGAGACCCCGGAGGAAGTCGGAACCTCAGGAGTCTCAGCCACTCAGAGGTCACAAAGTTCCAACCAGGGACCCATTCGTCTCAGGCCCTATTACTCCCTACGTCGTGTTTGTCTTTCAAGGAAAGCTTATGTTTGGATAAAAGGAAAGAAAAAAAAAAATCTGAAGAAAGAGGAAACGGAGTGTGAGATATTTGAAGTAATAATGATCAAGAATGTTTCAAACTAAATGGAAACACAGGACCAGAAGCTTGAAGATGAAGCGGGATGAAGTCCAAGCCGTCTCCACCCAGGCACATCACGTAAGCCTTCAGACAAGCCAAGTCAGAGAGAGAAAGGCGTCAAAGACACACAGGACATCACCTTACACACAGAGGGCGCGGACAGAAAGGCCGGCGCATCCGAACCTTGCAAGCCAGAGAGCTGAGTGGAGTGTTAAAACTCTCAGAACCCAGTGAAATTATCCTTCAGAAACGAACACTTGAAGCCACTTGCACAGAGAAAGATATTGGCTCAATATAATGATACAATGTTAACAATGTATTAGAGGAGTCTAGCGTCTGACAGCCAGGCTTAAGGAAGAAGGGCTGGGAGCGCAGTGTGTGAGGCTCCCGGGCCGCCCACGACGCAGGGTGGTGGCTCGAAGGCTAGTCGTGCTTAGCTGTGTGCGTCTGACTCAACACACAGTTTTAAAAGTGGTATCATGGATGTGCCAAAGGGAGAAAAATATGGAATAAAACACTCAGATTCACCCAGAAAAGGTAGCAAAAAAGGTTAAATAATAAAACCAATGATACAAAATATTAACAGCACATGAGATAATAATCCAAGTGTATCTCTATCACTTTAAAGCCAACATCAGTACACCAACTAACAAGCACATGAGAGAATAATATAAATATGTCACTATTGCTTTAAATGTCAGTGGAGAAAATACTGACACTGGTACACCAACTAACAGTCAGAGATGGTTCGAGTGGAGCTGGGGTGATGGGGAGTGGAGGTGTTGACCCAAGTAACTTTAGAAACTCAGGAATCTATAAAACTGCAATGGTATTGCACACACAGATTGCATTTTATTTGATAGAATTAGTTTCCCTAGGGGGTTGGGTTAACAATTTTGTAACCATTCCACACGTATTCATAAATAAATAATTAACAAAATGGATTGCCAGTGATGAGGGAGCCAGGTTTCACATGTTGGAAGCTCACAGACCAGCAAGGGGAGACACTAGCAGGACCCCTGCGGCAGTGGGGTAGAGTCAGAGACGCCAGCGTCTGTGTGTGCACAAGAGGCAACCCCCGGGCATGCTCCCCTGGGTGTGTGTGAGGATGTGCACAGCTGTCCCTCGAGCGGGACAGACACGCCCACCGCCCACACCTCTGGCTCACGTGTGCCCTCATGAGAGGGACCAGAGCTCTTGAAGTGTCAGACTTTACAACTAGGTTAGGAAATGCGTCTGTAAAATGAGCCTCAGTCACCTGGGGCACACGAAGGGAAGGGAGGGTAAAAAGAAGAACCACCTCGAGGCCAGCGCTGTGGTGAAGCAGGTTCAGAGCCATCTGCAGTGCCGCCATCCCACACCGGCGCTGGTTCAAGTCCCAGCTGCTCCACTTCCCATCCAGCTCTCTGCCATGGCCTGGGAAAGCAGCGGAAGATGGCCCAAGTCCTTGGGCCCCTGCACCCACGTGGGAGACCCAGAAGAAGGTCCTGGCTCCTGGCTTTGGATTGCACAGCTCCAGCCATTGCGGCCAGTTGGGGAGTGAACCAGCGGATGGAAGACTTCCCCCTCTGCCTCTCCTTCTCAGTCTCTGTAACTCTTGACTTTCAAATAAATAAATCTTTAAGAAAAATAATGATGCGTAAATATTTGCCTGTTAGTTGTGATAAATGTGCCATACTAATGTAAGATGTTATCAATAAACTCAGAGTAGATTGTGCCATATGCTCAATTTTCTGTAAATATAAAACTGCTCGAAAAATAACATTTTATTAAAAAGTGAGAAATCTGCCTTAAACTTGTCCAAATAAGCAAGGAAGAAAAGATAGAGGTGGACCATAATTGGAAGAATGGGTTCAGGAAGTAGACTTGACAACCAGTTGCCTTGTCTAAATCTATTTTCTCAGAAGACATTTTCAAATGTTTTTTACTATGTTTGAAATAACTGTGCATAACGTTAATTGAAAATAGATCATAGTATAAAATAAGACTGGGAATAGGAGAGGGAGGAAGGAGGGGGTGGGAGGAATCACTATATTACTAAAGTTGTACTTAGAAATGCATGAAGTTTGTATTCATTAAATGAAAGGTTTCTCTGGAAAGAAAAAAATAATTAATAGAATTTGAAAGTCAAAACTTCCTGTAGAAGTAAGTATAAGGAAAACATTCTCTTTTCAGACAGAAACTTGTCCTATCCAGCTGTTGGGATGGCTTTTCAAAGTGTGTGAAGTACTTGGTGACGAGCCACAAAGACCCCCGCCGTCCCACCTGTAGCCAGGGGTTCCTGTTTCCCAGCACCCCCTGGTGTTCAGTCCAGTCCCTATGGCTACCCCGCCCCCGTGGACTCCAAGCATGGGTGGACCACGTCTCCTCTGCTGGCTTCAAGATGGAAGGCAGCTACCCAAGCCACATCGGACTTGGAGGAGCAGTAAGGCTGCTGCTGGTTTTAGCCAATCAGATTGCAGGATTTCCCTGCTGCAGCGAGCGGCCCTCATTGCTTCAATGCCTCACACCAATGACTTTCCCGAGCTCTCTCCCTAGCACAAACACGAGAACTGTGCAAGCGACAGGTGCCCGCAACAGGACTTCCGCGCCACAGCCCGCGACAGAGGCGAGAGAAGCAAGGGTCCAGTCTCCGAAGGGGCCTGCAGGTCTTCAGAAAGGCGTGAGTCCACGCCTGGGGGAACCAAGCTCCAGGGTGAGGGGTGAGGGGTGAGGGGCGACCAGCGATGGCAGCCCTGGGGGATGTGCAGGTTTGACCAGTCATTATGAACCTTGCCGACAGCGGCTGAACTGGGCACACAGCTCTAGCCAGAGCCTGGCATTTCACACACCTTAAATTAAAAACAACAGCTCCTTGGTTGGACCCTTTACCAGAGCTGCCACAGACAGCACGGGTTTTAAAGCTGCCGGTTTCTAATTCTCTCATCCAGGATGTGGATTTTAGTCGCAACAGGAACTCTGCGAAGCCCTGAAATCCGGGTGTAAATAGGACAGACTCTCCCTCTTTGAGGAATTTGTTTTACAGGACTAAGCGACACAGAACTAGTTTAGACAACAAAGACCAGTGCTACAGAGAGCACGGGGCACTGGGAACTCTCAGCACAGCCAGGGGCTGCGAAAGACAGTGGCACCTGCAGGCACTGCTTGATGCAACGTGTGCGTTAGCTTCTGTGCCTTTCACATCATCCTGTCCTGTGAGCACCATCACCCTCACGAGCAGTTCAAGCCACGTTCTCTGCTTCACACAGCGAGCGCACAGAGGAGCCGAGATTTCAGCCCAGAGATGGCTCTGCCCACCGTCTTCCCTCCTGCCTGTTGGCTTCACTAGAACTCCAGGTGCTGAGGGATGTGAATTTCCCGTTTGGTGCAGAATCTAGAACCTCGCTGGGGCAGCTCCGACCGCTCTCATTTGATGCTCTCCATGCCAAGGTGGTCTCAGGACGAGGAGGGCCCCCGAGCAGGGGCAGCGGAGGCTCAGGCGAGCTGTTAGTGCTCGTGGGGCTCAGTGTCACGGAGGACCTCCACGGCCACCCAGCTGCCTGGGGAATAATAACCTGCTCTCTTAGGGTCACGGTCCGTGCCTCCTTCAAGGCTCCCCCAGCGAATTCTAAGCCTGGACTACTCCTCCCTGGGCTGACTGCATCGGAAGCCCCCTCCATCACACCTGCAGTCCCCCCGGCCACCACGCAACGCCAGTGCTTGGTTTGGTTTCTCCTGGCCTCTTCGTGGTTCCTTGCTGTGTGCTTGGTTCCGTTTCTCTTGTCCTGCAACCACCCCGAGTTGAGTACACGACCACTTGATTTTTTCAGTGATGAATTCACACTGAGGAGAGGACTGACGGTCACCTGGGAGTCCCGGCGAGGGACCTCAGCTGCACTGGCACAAAGGCGTCTGGGGTCTCATTCTCCCTGCCGCCTGCTCCTAGGCTGCCCTCTAGGTGGCTCCCGACCCAGCCCCATTGGGCTTCCTCACAGCACGGTGGTCTCCGTGTTAGTAGGATCTCTCGCCCAGCAGCTGACTTCTCCTGGAGCAAGGTAGAGGCCGTAGGTCAGTGAAGGGCTTGCCGGGAGCGGGCACGGCCTCCGTTCTGCTGCTTTCTAGGTCAACGCACAGGAGACTCAGGAAGAGAGAAAGGGGAGTGGGCTTTGCATGCAGCGGCTAGGATGTTGCTGGGGACACTGCAAGCCACATGGGAGAGCAAGGTCAAGCCTCATTCTGCTTCTGACCGGTTTTCCTGTGAATGCACACTGCAGGAGGTGGGAGGGGGGAGGCAGAAGATGACGCAGCAACTGCCTGGACCCCTGCCACCCACGTGGGAGAGCCCAGAGAGAGAACTCTATGGGCTCCTGGCTTTAGCCGGGCCCAGTCCTAGTCCCGGTCCTTGCAGGCACTGGGGGAGTGAACCAGTAGACGGAAGGATGACCAATCTGTCTCCCTCTCTCTCCCAATATTTCAGCTAAAAAAAGTTTTTTAAAAAGGTTAATTTATTTGAAAGGCAGAGTTATAGAGATGGGAGTGGGGAGAGAGGAAGAGAGAGAGGGAGAGAGATGGAGAGAGAGGGAGGGAGAGGGAGAGAGAGGGAGGGAGGGAGAGAATGAATGACTTGATCTTCCATCAGCTGGTTCACTCCCCGCATGGCCACAACAGCCGGGACTGGGCCAAGCTGAAGCCAGGAGCCCAGAACTCCATCCAGGTCCCCCAAGAGGGTGGCAGGGGGCCAAGCACTTGGGCCACCTTCCTCCACCTTGGCAGGCACATAGGCAGGGAGCTGAATGGGAAATGGAGCAGCCAGGACTCTAACCAGCACTCACAGGACGCCAGCACTGCAGGTGACAGCTTAACTCCTCACACCACGTGCTGGCCCCAAAACTGTTTTCCTTAAAAAAGAGGGGGGACACAGTAGGTTAAGCCTCCACCTACAGTGCCAGCGTTCTGTATGAGTGCCAGTTAGAGTCCCGGCTGCTCCACTTCCATTCCAGCTCCCTGCTGTGGCCTGGGAAAGCAGCAGAAGATGGCCCAGGTGCTTGGGCCCCTGCACCCGCGTGGGAGACCTGGAAGAAGCTCTGGGCTCCTATCTTCAGCTGGGGCTCGCAGCCATTTGGGGAGCGAACCAGAAAATGGAAGATCTCTCTTCTTCTCTCTGTATTGCTGCCTTTCAGGTAAATACATATTTTTTTAAACAAATGAGGGGAGTGAGAGACGGCTGCTGCATCAATAGAAGAGCCTTGATGCATATCAAACCCCTTTAAAATGCGTTTTTCTGTGCAACTGACACATGCGTGTAACAGGAACTTTACTAGGTCAAGAAGTAAGACATCAGCAGTTGAGAGCATTTGTCTCCCCCTCAGGCCAGAGTCTCCGCTCTCATCGGTGCAGTCCCCACGCAGACCGCGCTCCTACGCGTTCCTCTGCACAGACCCTGCCCCCAGCCTCTCGGGACAACCGGGATCTTCTCGCCTGCACAGACGGGAACATGCCCTGCCCAGTCTCTGTCACTGAAGTGGTTTGCAGCACTCACATGGGCGACGGGACTTCAAAAAATGTGTGGAAATTGCACATTACATGCCAATTTCAAAAAAAAAAGTACTTTTTAATTCTATTTTCCACAAACTTTGCAAAGTACCCTTGTACATACAGCAGGTACGCATGCTTGTGTGTTCCAATATGCCTTAGTACCGTATGCATGTAGAAGTGATGTGTCCACACGCATGTACGTGCACACACACATGTAAACATGCTACTTGTTTAAACGAATATACTATTCTTGCACACAAAACTCGGAAGCACTCTGGAGGGTAATAAATAGTCAAAGCCTGGATCCTGAAGACAAATTTCACTGAGTGTCTTTTTGTAAGTGTTGAACTTTGAGCCCTGGAAGCAGGTTAACTATCGCACACACACACACATTCATATTCTATTCATTTTCAGTACTAAATACACCTCAAATGTTTTCTAGATAAGCCTACATAAATCTTTTATTTTCTCTCCTGAAGAACATCTCCTTTAGTGGATACACGCAATTGAGCTAACCATTATCCACATTCTTACCAAAGCCATCATCATTCTATTAGCAAATGTTTTCTATAGTCCTGCTACTACCCAGTAAACAAACCTTGAATGAAGAAATGTTTCTGCATCTACATGAGCGACGTAAGTATGAAGCTGCTTATGTTAGAATAAGATACCCTGGCTCACGTTGTCAACCTTTGAAGACGTCAAATCAGTGTTTATGGACCCGTCTGATGATACGCCGCATCAGGAATGACAGATGAGCACAGAACTGAAGCAGCCTCACGACTTCAGGCACTCCCACGTCTGTCTGAATACCGAAAGCACTATTTCAATTAAAGAGTCATCAGCAGGCTTCGTGGCTTGGCTGGAAGAAAAACACCTAGAGGAAAATCTCTCTTAAACTCCCACTGAAAGCCTTCAGAGGCGACCGAGTACAGGGAGTGGGGTGCCCTTGCTCTGTAACCTCAGCACTGCAGAGGGGCGCAGGTGCAGGATGGCCCCATGTGCCCAGGACCCCTCCTCTCCGCTCAGGGCAAAGCCAGAGGGACAGAATTACAAGTGGGAGTTAGAACTGGCGCCAGTGAACCCGCTGGGGTGTGGGCAGGCAGCCCAGCGGTTGGGACATGTGAATTCCACCTCCCGGTTCCAGCTCCCGACTCCAGCTTCCTGCCAATGAAGACCCCGGGAGGCAGCCATGATGTCTCACGTCCTTGGTTTCCTGCCACCCCTGTGGGAGGCTTTGGCTCCCTCCCAGCCATGGCAGTTGTGGTGCCTGGAGAGTGAATCAGTGCATGGGAGCTCTGTGTCCTTCTAACAAAAAATAACTGAAAACAACTTGAGAGAAAGGAGCCTTGGGAAGGGAGGGCCTTGTCCCCACGCTTCCCTCTGCTGTTTCCGGCTTCCTTTGTTTAGTTTTGGGCTAACGCCGACCCTCGGAGAGTCCCTCCTTGTGGTGTCTGTGCATCGTGGGTGACGGTCGAGCCCGGCATGTGGCAGGCCTGGGCCATCCGCGTGTCCCGTCCACGGGCAGCATGGCCAGGGCAGGGCCGGGCACTTCCTCAGCGAGGCTCAGCAGGGGCCGTCCCTTGAGGACCCTTGTGGGGAGGACGGGGCCCCTGCAGGGACGGGAGCTGGGAACATGTGACCCCCTGAGCTCCTGGGGGCAGGGTCTGCTGGAGCGGGAAGCCCACCGGGGAGCAGACGCAGCTCCGTGAAGACCTGAGTGAGGGACTCGCAATCCCACCCCTGGAGTGGACAGAAGCACAGGTGTATGGATTCTCATGAATTAATCGACTGTTGACAATTACCTACTTCTCACTTGTTACTTAAGCCACTGTTTCTCTTTGAGAGAGGGTCAGGCTGAAGCCAGGAGGACAACCCGGGTTCTCCACGTAGATGGCAGGGGGAGGGGGAGGGGGAGAGAGAAACCTGAACCATCCCTCAAGAAGCTGGACTTGGGAACCAGAGCCAGGGCCTGAACTCAGAGACTGTGATAAAGGACTGGGTATCCTAACCCTAGGCCAAATGCCCATCCCACTTACCTCATTCGTGTCATGATTTATAACACAAGTCTTGTCAGGTGCAGCACACCAGTGGGTCCTCTCCTCGTCCGTCTACACCTGAGCGTGACCCCAACAGGATGGGGGCAGGGGGTCAGAGCCTCCTTCCCCACGTACACTGCCTGTGCCTTCTCCCATATGCGGCCTCTGACAGTGATGCCCCAACGAGGTCCACACCCTAACCCACGGGACCTGGGACCGTGGCCTGATGCGGCACAAGGACTTTACAAATGTGACCGAGTGAAGGAACTGGAGGTGGGGAGGGTGTCTCAGGTTATAAGAGGCAAGTCCTAAATGTAATCCCAAAAAGGAGGCAGGTGTGTGGGATGGCAGAAGGATGTGCAACCAAGGACACAGAGAGGAGACGCTGGGGGGAGGGGTGTCGCGAGGCTCCTGTGTCCCAGCTCAGCCATGGACACACAGAGAGGAGATGCTGGGGGGAGGGGTGGCTCGAGGCTCCTGTGTCCCAGCTCAGCCATGGACACAGAGAGAGGAGATGCTGGGGGGAGGGGTGGCTCGAGGCTCCTGTGTCCCAGCTCAGCCACGCTGGGGACTGAGGGGTCTCAGCCATCTGCAAGCTACAGAGCCAGGAACAGCAGTGGTGGGATCAGCCCAGGGCATGGGCAGAATCCCATTAAACGCTGCTCTTACACGTCCACTCACTGGAGACACCTGACCTATACCTCCCCGTCACTGCTCTTGCAGACATGTGCATATCCTCCTATTTTTTCTTACACAAAACATAGCGCACCGCACAAGATGCTCTTTGATCTATTTTTATAGTGGCAAACTGCCTGTCACACAGTGTGTCCCTCCACCCAGCAGGCCGTGCAGTGGCGTCAGGACATCCACACACCGCAGCCTCCACCACTGCCCATCTGCAGAACGTGACCACTCACTGAACTCCCAGTCCTCCCGCCGCCCCCTGCCCTGACAACCACGGCTCTACCTTCTGGCTCTTCTAGGCACCGCCTATTACTGGAATCATACACTATTTGTCCTCTTGGGTCTGGCTTCTTTCAATTAGCACAATGTCCCGAAGCTACAGCCAGCCCGCACCACTCATCATGATGTCATTCTTTCTAAGCTGGGCAGCGCATACCCTCTTTCGCACATTTTTCTCCTTACTAAGATCTTCTGGAGAGAGCTCATCAGAAACCGAAAATTATGCACGGCACCTCAAGGCAGACTGTACACCAGTTTGTTCAATGCTCTGCCACCATCGTTGGGTCTTTATGTAGTTTTTGATACGTTTTGCAATTAAAAGCAACGCTGCATAGTTGGTGTGCCTGCATTTTCGTATTATTGGGGGTGTGTTTTCAGGATAAACTCCCATATATGTCATTTCTATCCGAGGCATAAACACGTGTGTGGGCTTGGCAGGCACTGCCGGCTCGTTTGCCGGGAATGAGATAACACCGCATTTTCACTGGCAGTGTTTGGGGCCTCTTTCCCCACAGCCCGGGGCGGCAGGAACCTGTTATCAAGCTTTTGGGTTTGTGCCAATCTGGTGGATGAGACAGGATATCTCAGATTTTCACTCAAATTTTCTTGCTATTGGTGAAGTTGAATACTTTATTAGGTACCATTTTTATAATTCAATTTTAGTTGTTCATTTTTGAAAATCTCTCCATAAAATTTCTTATTTTTCCCCTCAATATTCAAAATGTCTTTATAATTTTGGAACTTGTGGTAGACATTATTGATGGTAGACATTATTGATAACATATTGACAACATTTATGATGTTATTTGTAATTTTTTTATATCCCTTATATGTCATTTTTACCATAAAATTAAGTTATTGAGTCAGATTTTCCATTTTGTCTTCAGTTATATATGGAGTTTCATCACGATAGAAAGATTGCTCCCTTAGACTTTACTGAATCCTATTTATGTGAGAGGAAAGGAGGGAGAGCGAGAGGGAGTGGGGGAGAGAGGAGAGATCTTCTATCCTTTGGTTCACCCCTCAAATGCCCATAGCAGCTGGGGCTAGGCTAGCTGAAGCCAGGCACTCCACCCATGTCTCTCCCGGGGGTGGCAGGGATGCGAGTACTTGAGCCCCCCCCCGCTGCTCCCCCCCCCCCCCCGCTGTCCGTCAGAGCTCACACTCGCACTGGGGTGCTCCTCATGGGATGTGGGCGTCCCCAGTGGTGGCTTAGCTACGGTGCCACACACCTGCCCCACCTTAAATTTCTAGAATAGTTGGGCTTGATTCAACTGGAGGCGTGTCTTGTGCACAGTGTGACAAAGGGACCATCCTTTATCTCATGAATGAAAAGAGAATGTTTTGGCCCCATGATTTGAAACATCGTGGAAACCATACCCCAGGTTGTTCCAACTTCATCTCTCCCCACACCCCCTCTCCTGTCGCCCTGGTCCCAGGGTTCCCATGACACCTCCTCTCCTGTCGCCCTGGTCCCAGGGTTCCCATGACACCCCCTCTCCTGTCGCCCTGGTCCCAGGGTTCCCATGACACCCCCTCTCCTGTCGCCCTGGCCCCAGGGTTCCCATGACACCCCCTCTCCTGTCGCCCTGGTCCGAGGGTTCCCATGACACCCCCTCTCCTGTCGCCCTGGTCCCAGGGTTCCCATGCAAGTCCCCCGCTGCTCCGTTGCTTTAACACCTGGCACGATTACTTGCCTGCCCAGATGCGTGTTTCAGGATTTTTTTGTTGTCCTTTTGTACTTAAAAATTTATCTACATATTTATTTGAAAGAGCAGCTCAGAGACAGGGGGAGAGAGAGGGACATCTATCTTCCACCATCTGGTTCACTTCCCAAATGGCTGCATCAGCCCGGTCTGGGCCAAGCCAAAGCTAGGAACCAAGAACTCCATCCAGGTCTCCCGAGCGGGTGGCAGGGACCTAAGTACCTGAGTCATCTTCTACTGCCTTCCCAGGCGCATTAGCAGGGAGCTGGATGTGCAGCGGAGGGGCTGGGACTTGAACCAGCACTCTCATAGGAGGAGATGCCGGTGTTGCTAACGGCAGCTTAACCTTCTGTGCCATGACGCCAGCTCCCGGCTGTTCTTGTGTGTTCATTTTGCTGTAGGAATTGCGACGTCTTCTTGTGTAGCTCCAAGGGAATGTTCCCTAGAGGTTCTGCAGGGCTCATGGAGGTGCGCTGAGTCAGGGGGTGGACACCTCCTCCTAAGAGAAGGGAGAAGGCCGCCTTCCATCCACCTCCGTGTTCAGAAGCACTTTCTCTCTCTGCATTTTGGCTTCAAACATTTCCGGTTATGTTTGGCCCTCCACATGCATTTCTTGTGGCTATTATAAATGAGATTCATCAGTTGATTTTATTTCTAGTTATTATTTTATATGGAAAGACAGTGATTTTGTATGAATATTAAGTATTTCTACACTGCTGAAAACTTTGAGTTTTATCATTGATTCTCTGTAGATGGTCAAGGGCTCTGTAAGAGGCGATGATGGCATTGCCTCTTCTTCCCAGTACTGATGCTTCGCTTTTCCTTTAACTGCCTGACTGGCACCTCTAACCAGTGTGCAGTAGCAGCGGCGGCAGTGCGCAATCTCGCCTCGTCCATGATCGCCCGAGGATCCTTCCACTGCCCCACTGTGCGAGTTGTGGGCTTTAACGCGGAGGGCTTCAGACACCCCTGTGTTAGTGACCCTCAGACCTCCGTACTAGTGACCCTCTGACCCCTGTATTTGTGACTGGGCTGAGCCGCTTCTCAGGACCTATGACGATAACCCTGTCTTCTGCCATCTGCAGCCACACCACCCGGCATCCAGGTTTCCACCTTTCCGGGGTCGCATAGGAGAGACCCAGGGCTGGCCGTGGCCCTGGCGCTACCAGGGTTGCCTCCTTCTCTCGTGAGCTCCTTCGTGTGCTTTCCAAAGGTTCCCTGCTGGACCCCTGGATGGCAACTCCTCTGGTCCACACGTGATTTTCTTCTACTGCCCCCTTCCCAACACCTCTCCTGCAGTTATTGGCCCTGCAAACCTCACATACAGATGCTCACCCTCCCAGTTTTCCTTCAGTAATCTCCCAAATGCTCTCCCTCTTGCATGGGTAAGGTAACGTGTATCCCATGTCCCAACTGCCCTGGAACTTTTGGTGTCCTGACATAATTAATATTTCTCCTTTCACTCTCAAGGGTCTTGTGTGGACAATAAATGGCAGGGCTGCCCTGGGCTGCACCTGGAGCACAGGTACACACAGCCTGTTCGTCTGGGGACACACTGAGCACCCAGGTCCTCCTCACGGCTCCCACAGAGCTGTGCCACCAGGCAACAACCAAGCCCACTGAGGCCTGGAGCAGGATTCACACCACCGTCCATGGTGTCTCCCGGTTTCACGCTTTCTAAATGTTAAATTTGTTAGGCACTAAATAAAGCAAGGAACAGCCCACCGCCCTCACCCAGGAACTACAACTCTCAGATTTAAAAAAAAATTTTTTTTTAGAATTTCCACCCTGCTAAGTGAAGGACTTAAAACGCAGCCCCTGGGTCATTGCTTCTTCGTAGCAGGCTGGGACCTACTAGCTCAATAATCCACCAGCACCAAACTCAAAATTGTACATACCCACTTATTTTAAGCATATCCCAGTGAGCGTAGTTTTAGCTACTGAGCGCTTGCCTGCTTAGCCTCTTCTGCATAACTGAACCCAACACTAGCCAGCCCCAGATAAGTCAAACCCTGCAGCCAGGAAGAGCCCCCAGAGACTCCTGACCTCTGTCCAGAGCTCCCTGTCCAGAGACACCCCTTCACGCTGCCTGACGGCATCCCTGGAGATGCAGGTCTGTGAGTCTCATTCCTACCAGGCAACCCCTTGCTCTCCTGTCTGTCTGGGTGGCGGTCCCCACACCAGATCCTCAGCTGTGTCAGCCCTGACACTGGCCCTACAAGCAGGTGTGTGCTGCTGCCCCCTGGTGGTCATCCCTGCCCTGGATAAGCACCCTTGACACACCCTGCCGAATCCCAGGAACCCTCATATTCTCCCCATCCGCTCCCTTCTCTTGCTCATCTTTAAAAAGCTAAGGGGCCTTCAGAATTATTGAACATATTTGCAGCTACTTGGAAATCTGCATTCTGGTGTGTGCCCTTATCTTATGAAACGGTGATGTTTTGATTAAAACCTCCTGTTCCACACAAGCTAAACGCCTCCTGTAACAGCCAAGGGCACTTACGTGCTGGTGCTAAAGCTTAAACCACAGGTGGGTGCTGCTCTGTGCTCTCGTTTAACCTTCACAATGAGGAAAGCCACTAGCACGCGCTGAGGGCGCAGACGCCGCGCACCAGGAGGGAGAGGATGCCAGGGAGCTCGGCACTACTGCCCGTGACAGCTGAGGATCTGACGGTGTTCCGAGATCGCCACGGTCTCACGCACCCCTGTCTGCTCAGAGACGTGTCTCCCCATCCTGTGCGTCTTAGGGACTTGCATCCTTTTGGGGGCACCGTTACTCAGGGAACAGTTATGTATCCACACAACACTGTGCACCCTAAAAAGAGAGTTATTGTAAGACAATTTCAGTGACACTTTTACTTTGCACTGTTTTCCACTTGTGTCCTGAATTTAGAAACCGTGCACCTGTGTCAGCTACAACCCGGTGTGAAGAGGCAGGAAAGGTGGAAGACAAAGAGCAGGAGCCTTCATTCTCTTCTCAGTTTCCTTCCGGTCCCAGTGTCTAAAGCGATTCTGTGTGCCTGAGGCACAGAAAGCAGCCAGAGTGGCTAGCAGCAGTGGGGAGAGGAGGATGGTGACGTGAGAGGTGGGAGACAAGAACCAGGTCATGTCCATGGCCAGGAGGCGGCAAGGTACTGGAACGGAAAGGCTCTGGAGAGTTACAAGCAGCCGGCACCGCCGCTCACTTGGCTAATCCTCCACCTAGCGGCGCCGGCACACCGGGTTCTAGTCCCAGTCGAGGCGCCGGTTCTGTCCTGGTTGCTCCTCTTCCAGGCCAGCTCTCTGCTGTGGCCCGGGAGGGCAGTGGAGGGTGGGCCAGGTCCTTGGCCCCTGCACCCCATGGGAGACCAGGAGAAGCACCTGGCTCCTGGCTTCGGATCAGCATGGTGCACCGGCCACAGCTGCCACTGAGGGGTGAACCAACAGAAAAGGAAGACCTTTCTTTCTCTCTCTCTCTCTCTCTCTCTCTCTCTCACTGTCCAACTCTGCCTGTTAAAAAAAAAAAAAGAGTTACAAGCAGAGACAGACGGTACTTGGTGAAGGCTCTGAAATGACCCCTCCGGCTGCTCCATGGAGCCCAGACGGCAGGACGTAAGCTCCAGCAGGTGGGTCGGGGTCCTGAGGCTCTAGAAGACGCGGGCGATGTGCTTCCTAAGCTCTGCCTGCCTCTGCCCCTCTTCAGCCATCGAGAGCAGGACCCTTGAAGCACTGAATTCCCAAAGAGGCCGACGCAGTCATGGGTGCTGCAGCATTGGGGTCAGGATTCCAGGGCGGAAGAGCAGGAGGTGGTACTCCTGTCCCCAAGCCATCCCTCTGACAGCCAGGAGACCCTATGGCCAGTGTGAAAGGAGTGTTGACAAGGCAAGTTCTGCAGTTACTGGCTGCACAACACAACCTCGAGTGGAAAGACGGACTAATGCGGCCGCAGGGGCACGACCTGGTTTCTTTCCTCACCCAACAAGAGGCTGTCTCCAGACGGCAAAGAACCACAGGGTTAGGGTTAGGGTTAGGGTTAGGGTTAGGGTTAGCCTCGCCACACATCCACTGTATGATCTTCTCTCTCACGTGGGTAATAGAACAGAGAGCTCAGCCATGCAAGAATCTCAACCACAAAATCTCAACCACAAACTGTCCCCAGAGACCTCCCCACAGGAAGAAGGCTCCAGAAAGATATTTGTTATGTAGATAGATGTGCACACAGCCCTCCCTTTCCCCCCAAGATCCCGACATTCTGGAGAGCCCCTGGATATGTACACAGCTCACAGATCCCTCAGGACTGCCAGGCCCAGGAATCGCATGCAAGGTGTTTCCCAGGATCAGAACCTCCCCTATGGCATCTTCTCTTTATGTCCATTCACACAGCAACAGAGAGTCTCCCTCTTCCGCGCCAGACCCGTGATGTGTCTGTCTGAGAGGGAAGCGCCTGCATCCCGTTCTCCACGTGCTGTGGAGGCGCTCCAGGCCTGGGCATCCCGGCCTGCGCACACTCCCCAGCGTGCACGCTTCTCGGTGTGGCCAGGACCCACTCAGCAGAATGTGCAGCCCTGCCAGGTGCCAGCGCGCTTGGCCCGCGGGTTACAGAACCTCGCGCTGCGCATGGAGCACTTTTCTACCGACTCCGGCAACACGCAGCTGCGGTGGCTGGCAACACTGACGTTAGAAATGGGTATTGAGAACAAAATACCTATTAGCTAAGCTGTCTCTTAAACTTATCCTGTGGAAATATCCACTGGGGGCCGTTGGAATTTCTAAACTGAGAAAATGTGGCAATCTCATTGCACAAAGCTTCAAATTAGATGAATTCCGAGCTGGTCCCAGAGGGAGAGCTGCCCCGTCAGGGATGCTTGGCAGACATAAAGGGCGAGTTCTCCCCAAGCAAAAATCACGTTATTGGAGGCCCGGGGCTGTCTCTGGAAGTGGAGCAAGAATTTGGAGTCTGATGCCAAGAGCAAAGCTCCTTTAGGTGTCTTTATGTAGATTTCAGTCGTGCCTGCCTGGCGCTGTGATCCTATAGAAAGACAAGGGTTTGCATTCCTGCAGGCTCAGTCGTACAGAATGGCCTAGGCCTGTGCAGTTTTGCAGGTTTTCCCACGAAACCCTCTCCTACTTGACTCTAATTTAGTAGAGTTTCAATTTCTACAAATGCCTGCTGTGCTAAGATTCCCCAAGGTAGACTAAGAGCCTCCCATGTTTTTAAATTCTTCACTTCATTATAGATTTTCAGTTGAGCCCGAGTGTGATGTTTTTCTTTGCTTAACGCCCTCCCATTCCAACCCTCCATGCCCACCAGCATGTTTCCACCTTGAAGGCCTACTAGGGGAGAAGACCTCTGGTGTTAAAACCCCTTCCCTGCCCAGCGATGCACTCCTGTTGGTGCTGGGAAGCCCAGTGGCTGGTGCTGGTGCTGCTTGTGTCTCGTGGAAGAACAGAGACCTCACTGCAGGTCACTCTCACGGGGTGAACTCTGCCCTCTTCCAGCCCCGAGTCCCTGCAGATTCCACCTTGTTTGGAGACAGGGTATTTGCTGATGTCGAGTTGGAACAGGGTCATGAGCTTGGGTCTGAATTCAGTGTCTGGCACCCTTATAAAAAGGAGACACTTGGATCCAAGCAGGAGGAGATGCAAGACCAGCGGGGAGAAGCAGCCCACGTGACGACAGGGGCTGGGACAGGTGTGATGCAGGCTCAAGCAGGGCTGGGGTGGGGGCTTCCGGCGCACGGCAGGCTCCTCCCCTGGAGCCTTGGGAGGGAGCTTGGCCCTGGCCACGTCTTGACTTTGCACTTGCAGCTCTGAAAGTTCTGCAGTTGAAATCCACCCGGCGTGTGACACGTGGCTACAGCAGCTCTGGGGGAAGGCGTGTGCCGCGAAACTGTAAATGGCATGGACAGAGATGACGCACAGACTCGGCAGACGGCGGCACCGAAGCCTGCCCTTTGAACGAGGCTGCTCTCGCGTTGCACAGGCCCCTGGCAAGACTGGCCCTGCATTCCCACTGATGGAGGGAAGGGGGTCCTGCAGACAACCACCGCTGGCCTTTCTCCTCCCCTGGGGTTTCCGAACAGGCTGGGAAGAGAACGAGCAAGCGGAACGTCTCAGAGCTGCACTCGTGCCTCCACAGGGTGCTTGCACGTGGATCCAAGAACTTCCCCCCTTCCAGCAGCTGGAGATCTTTAGCATATACATGGGAAAACTCCAAGAAATCACAGCTTTGCCTTAAACCAACACCGATTTCAAAAGCGCTTGCTAATTCCATCAATGTGTGCTAATTCTTATCTCCTAGAAGATTCGGAAGTCAGTGAAGCATTGAGTGTGCTATGATACAAAGTTGTTGTCAATTAGTATCTGTTACTAACTGGAAACATGGTCCTTTGATTGTTTATTACTGCATTTCTAAAGCTGCTGCATGGAGCATAAATTGCGAATTGTTCTGCACTCTGCAAGACCATTTTACATCGTTCTTTCCAATTATTTTCACACAGCAGTCTCACTGAAGTATCCCCAAAGCTACCTTCAGGGCCGGGGAACCTAACAGGTTCTTAATAAGCATTTCCTCCAGGAATTAATTCTGGGTCATATTTTAAGATGATTACAACAATAATGGGAGAACTCATAACTAAGTTAAATTTTGAGACCCTGTTCTATTTAACTCTATGTGTTCACCTACTACCATTTTCTCTTCTGTAAAATATCATTTAGTGTCAAGAAGCCTTAATGAATTTTTCAGCTTTTATAAGTCTGAAAATGTCCTTATTTAATCTTCATTTCACACACGGATGCACACATTTATGAACGTGTGGAATTCGAGTTTGGCATTTGTATTTCCGTCATTGAAAACAATGTCCTACTACCTTCTCACCTGCACTGCTTTTCATGATTTCTTTATTTGAAAGGGAGAAAGAGAAAACATGAGAGCCAGCTCTCCCATCCACTGTTTTTTTTTTTTTTTGACAGGCAGAGTTAGTGAGAGAGAGAGACAGAGAGAAAGGTCTTTCGTCCATTGGTTCACTCCCCTAATGGCTGCCATGGCCAGCTCACTGCGATGATCTGAAGCCAGGAGCCGGATGCTTCCTCCTGGTCTCCTACGTGGGTTCAGGGCCCAAGCACTTGGGCCATCCTCCCCTGCCTTCCCGGGCCACAGCAGAGAGCTAGCCTAGAAGAGGAGCAACCGGGACAGAACCGGCACCCCAACTGGAACTAGAAGCCAGGGTGCCGGCGCCACAGGCCTAGTGAGCCATGGCGCTGGCCTAGCCACTGTTTCTTTATCCAAATACTGAAGGTGGGAGATAGGAACACAACCCACGTCTCCACGTGGGTGGCAGCAACCACATTCCTCATCAGTGCTGCCCCCGGGTGCCTCCGCGGGGCACTGGGTGAGCAGCACAGCCAGGCCCCGAACCCAGGCATCCCGGCAAGAGGCCTAGCCACCGTGCCGAGCAGCTGCCCTCCCCTGTGTTTCTGGACACGCGGAGTCACTGGCTTCGCGCCCCTTTCTCCTAAGCGGCGTCATAGTCAGTCTGCTGTTCCCTCTCCTTACGGGATTTGCTCCTGCTTCTTTGTGGGCACGGTGATTTTTGATAAGATGTAAGATGCCGTAAATTTCATCTTGCTGGGAATTCAAGTCATTTTCCCAACTAAGGCATTCAGAAACAATTTGAGCCTTTGGGGTTGGACTTTTAGGATTTATCACCCAAACACTGGGTAATGTCAGTTGAGAACTAAGAGCCGATTATTTCCCAACAGGGAGCAATGGCGTCATGGGGCACCCTGCTCGATTTCCCGCTGAGCTACGAAGCTTTTCTGTTCAGCTCACGGGGCAGCGCCCACTCAGGCTTTCGTGTGGCCTCAGGTACCCCCGCCTCGGTTCTTCCGAGTGGTTTTCCCAGGGCCCAGCTGGGCATCTGCTGAGCGGCCGGGAGTCCCCCAGTCCCTGCGGCTCCACAGGCGTCTCTGCCCGGCCGCCCTCCCCTCCCCGAGCACCCCCCTTCCTGTCCCCTGGAGGCTCTCCCAGGGGCAGCAAGAGCGTTTTGAGTTCACTTTCCTTGCTGCATCACCACCCTCTGTTGTCAACATTTTATTTATTTGAAACGGCAAGTTTTCTCATGTAGAAGGGTGAGCCACTCCTGTTGCTTTCTGTGTAGGAAGCTCCCGACTACATTTTATTTGGAAAACAAAAGAAAATATCTCACTGAAAAAACACACGCAGACACACAAGCACTCACACCCAGCAGCACACACATTAACTCACAAATGCATAATTGTACACACATACTCACAGCGTTAAACACATACCCACAGTCACACGCACTCACTCACACACACACACACACACACTCATTATCTCCCTTCCATCTCTCCAGCCGATGGCCCAGGGGTGACACACACACGTACACTCACCCACTCCTAATTACACACACATTCACACATACACACCGAGAGACCTACACACTCAGGCACACACATTCATACTCACAAGCACACACACACACGCTTTCTCCCTTCCATCTCTCCAGCGATGGCCCAGGGGTGACACACACACGTACACTCACCCACACCTAATTACACACACATTCACACATACACACCGAGAGACCTACACACTCAGGCACACACATTCACACTCACAAGCACACACACACACACACACACGCTTTCTCCCGTCTGTCTCTCCAGCCGATGGCCCAGGGTGCACTGCTCTGCCTTCCCCTCCGCTCGTCATCCTCAGCGTTAACTGCCTTCCTCTTGCGCAGCACCATCTCGGAGATGAAAATTGCCGTCTCTCACCTATGCTTTGTGCACTCCCTTCCTAGTTTCAGAAGTCCCTTCTGTCCTTAAAATCCAGGATGAGGAGGACTAGCAATGCAAAATAAGCCATGTGAACATTCCAATGCAGTTACAAACATCTATTTAGAACTGAACATAGAACAGACAGACCGTTTCTCGGGTAGAACATGGCACTGTAGGGTGGGCGTCTGGTCTACCTCTTGTCATGGCCCCACCACCCGCAGCCGCCCCGTGAACTAAGCCCTTCATTGTCACACCTTTGTAAGTTTCCTAAGGCAAGGCCAGCTCTGTGTCTCCCTCTCTCACTTCGTCGCCCGCATCAGTGTGTAGGCCATAAAAGGTGTCACCAACATTTGTGGAATCTGTGTTGGGGAAAGCCAACAAGGAATCGAGGGACTCATCCCACATCAGGCCTGAACACACGAAGCGCACACGGGACGCCTGTCCTACCCTCGCTGCTGCTTGAGCACAGAGAAAGGTGCTCCTCCTCCCGCATCAGCTCCTCACGCTTCCCAGAAGACGACTGTTCCTAAATAAACACGAGGGGTAAACGCTCACAATGACAACCAGAACGAATCCTGGTGCCCCACAAGAGATTCAGACCAGACCGCACGGAGCCTTCAGAGCCAGACAAGAAACACCGCCCAGCGCCCTCCCCGCCCCCAGGGTGTTCCTGGACTTTGCTTATGAGAGGGTCGGCCCATGCTGTGTGTGGGTGATTGGGTGTCTCCGGACGCCTGTCTGTAGGAGCCATCCTCAGAGGGGCAAGAGTGAGTCCTCTCGAAACAAGTCCCTTCCTCCACCGGGGTCCAATCTTCTCCCCCAAAATGCATTTCATGGTTGGTAAAGTCGTAAGAAACGTTGTCACAAGTTTGGCGTTGGTTTCCTGTGACCCACTGTGACCGACAACGTGGAGTAAACGCCATGGACAGAGTGAGGTCTTGGGTGTTTCTCAGCACCTCTCTGGGTGAATTTAAACTGTGCAGTGGCTCTGCAAGGAATTGAAGAGAACTCTTGGAACGGGCTTATTTAGAATTCACATCCCATCTATTTGCTCACCACGCTTCTAGCTCTGCCGTTGATTCACAGCTGTGGCTCAGCTGGCAGAGTGAGAAGAGCTACAATCCTGTGCGCACCGGGCTGCGCCACTGCCCTGCTCCGAGTTAACCCGGGGGCTTCTCACTGCTCCGACCACGGTGCCCAGCTTCTCAGGGCCTGGGAGGGCCTTACTCACTGGGCTTCCACGAATTCTCCAGTCACCTCCTGCCCCATCCTGTGCCTCTCTGGTCGCATCAACAGTTCTGCTCCTCGGGCAGGCTCACTTTCTACCCAGCTGAGAGCTCATGGGTTCATCATTCTTTTTCTTCCTGGAATGACCTCCCATTATACTTTCTGTTTGCTACAAGTCCAGTCTCCAGTTAAAATCTTACTTCAGATACTCACTCCCTCTTTGGAGATAAGGACGTTGACCACTCTGCTGATTCCTCCACATCACTCCACACCCAGCTGCACTCTGCTCCCACAGCTCTTATCTTTATCCAGGGCTGTGATGTCATGAGTGTCCATCTCTTCCAACAAAACAGGAGCTTTCTCTGTTCAGATCAGCCGTGTCATCAGGACCTAGGATCCTGCCCGCCCAGAGCAGTTTCCCTCAAATCCTCCCTACAAATGCTGCTTGGGGAAGTAAAATATCCATTTAGAGCAGAGTGGGTAGCTAAACTGTGGAATAATCATATGCAAGAACGTTCTACAGCAACGAGGTAAATTATCCACAGCCACTTGCACTCTAATGTCTTGCAAGAGACACCATGCACAGCATGTACGCTGTAAATCTTTCAGACATCACAGAATTGCCCAAAGCATCAGTGAAAAAAATACAGT
This sequence comes from Oryctolagus cuniculus, assembly GCF_051225735.1. Classification (NCBI taxonomy): domain Eukaryota; kingdom Metazoa; phylum Chordata; class Mammalia; order Lagomorpha; family Leporidae; genus Oryctolagus; species Oryctolagus cuniculus. Next base: position 7,914,737 of record NC_142887.1, read on the forward strand.
ACGTACTGGATGCTTCAATTTATATACAATCCATGCTGCCCTAAGGCAGGACGCTGGTGCCTCTGAGTGGGCACCAGCAGGAAGGGGCCTTGCAGTCCCCGGGGACTGGTCCCATATGGTTGTTTGAGATGGGAGCTGGCCCCACAGGGGCAAACCATTTGTCTCTATGCATCCAGCTTCCAACATCTGTTATGGTTTAATTAATTTGGGCTGAATTCAATATTTCATTAGTTGCTTAAAACTTGTGTTTTTTGATTGTTTAGCATATCAGTGATGTCCAAATTATACACGTGTGCAAACTGTATGTATATATATATAAACATTGTGTAACTATAGATCATTTATATTAATGCAACTATATTAAATATATTCAATATACAATTCATTTCTATCAGATTCATTTAGAATTAAATACATACATGGATAAAAACAAACATCCAGTTACGGATTTCTCCTACTTAAGGTGAACTTTTTCCTGGGATGATGCAGCAAGTAGCCTCCTCTTTGCTCTTTCATGAACATGAACGCGGGATCAGATACTGGGCTGGGAGCGACTGGGCAGGTGCCGACCCTGGGTGGGACGCTTCCAGGGCTGTGTTCTGCTTCGTCAGACACCTTCAGGTCCCAGGAGACCCTGACTTAGGGCCAATCCTAGGAAGAGGGTGGGAGGCCTCACTCAGGGAGACGTTGGCCTCTGTCTGATCTCTGCGGGTAGCCAGTGGTTTCCCAGGTGGACTTCACCTGCAACCAAGGACAGAATTGGAAGAGGGAGGCTCCTGCCTCAGGCCATGTGGAAGCAGGAGGGACCTGGCCTCTCCTCATGGCACTTGTGTGAAAGCCCCAGCAATGCTACCCCTAGAAATGATCATACAGTGCTGCTGGATTCTTATCCAAAGACACTGAACAATGTGATTACCAGAGAAACAGGAGCCAAAGTGTCTGGCGCTAGGAAACCAGTTAGACTAGGATAGGATCTCTTGCAGCAATAGAATTTAATAGAGGCACTCAAGCAGATGTGTAGAAAAACAGTATATGAAAACAGTCATGAGTGTTGGTAAATGAGAAACAACTGCAATGTGACAAGTACAGCATGACAAATCCATGCACGGATTTGTAAGAATTAGAGACCCACCTAGTCCAGCAAAGGAAAAGCCCACCCCCACGCCCCCACCACAAGGACACCTGGCAATGAGCAGAGAGAAGGGGTCATATTGACACCGGTACAGGCTGCTTGTTCAGGAGATTCTACCAGAGGGGAAAATCCACATTTTCAACTGATTTTTTTAGTCTGGCTGGGAAGGCTGACAGGGGACTGGACCCCAATCCTCTCAACCTAAAAGAGACTCTGGGGCTCAAACAGCCAAGGTGGATCTGAAGAGATCCTGTGTGTGGCTCACGTGCCAGAGTGGGTGAGGACTGCATCCACTGTGGGCTAAACCCAGGCATTGAGCACCTGGAAGAGAGGAGGTGAGGTTGTGATTATGCCAGCAGGCATAACAACACCCTCCCCACTGCTGACACACACAATACCCTCCTGTGTGCTGACACACACAAGACCCTCCTGTGTGCTGACACACACAGCTTGGGGGTCAGCCTGCATTCTCACCCCAGCCTTGAGCACTGACCAGATCTCCCTGTCCCTACCCGGCACACGCCTCTGGGTATTCACTAAGGAGCAGGCACTCCACTAAGCCACAGAGACAGAGTTCGAGGATAAAGTTCATCAGCGGAGAAAACCAACAAGTGTTTCCACAAACACCTAAAAATAAATGCAGAAATACAAGCAACAAGAACAAGGAAGACAACATGGCTCACCCAAAGGAACACAGCAACACTTCAATGTTAGAATGGGAACACAAAGAGATTGATGAGATGCCTGAAAAGGAATTCAAAAGAATGACCATAGGATTACTCAGAAGCAATGAGAAGCAAATTCATGAGTTAAAGACATCCACACATTACATGGATGAAAAATATTCCTGTGAAATAGATATTTTGATGAGAAATCAAACTGAAATCTTAGAAATGAAGAATTCAATATGTCAAATAAAAATACAGTGTAAAACCTTAACAACAAATTTGGTGATGAAGAATATCTGAGTTAGAAGACAAATTTTTGGAGATATTTCAGACCAAAAAAAAAAAGTAGAAAAATTAGAAACTGTTCAAGATTTATGCAATACTATCAAATGACCCACCATATAGGTCTCGGGAGTTTCTGAAGATGTGGAAGGAGAATGGATTAGAAGCTCTATTCAGTGAAATAAAAACAGAAAACTTCCCTAATTTGGAGAGACATCCAAGTACAGGAAGCACATAGAACTCCTAATAGACATGACCAGAAAAGATCTTCACCACAACATACTGTAGTCAAATTTCAACAGGTGGGGGTGGTGTTGTGTGTAGCAGGTAAATCAACTGCCTGCAGTGCTAGCATCCCATATGGGTGCCGGTTCAAGCCCCAGCTGCTCCACTTCAAATCTAGCTCTCTGCTATATCCTGGGAAAGCAGTAGAACATGGCCCAAGTCCTTGGGCCCCTGCACCCACGTGGGAGACCCAGAGGAAGCTCCTGGCTCCTGGCTTCAGATAAGCACAGCTCCAGCCATTGTGGCCAACTGGGGAGTGAACCAGTGGATGGAAGACCATTCTTTTTGCTTCTCCTCTGTGTAACTCTGGCTTTCAAATAAATAAATAAATAAATCTTTTAAAAATTTTTCAACAGTAAAACAAAGATTCTAAAATGTGCATGAAAGAAACACCGGATTATCTTCAGATGATCTCCAATTAGACTCATAGCTGATTGCCGATCAGAATCCCTACAGGCCAGGAGAGAATGGAGAGACATGGTCCAAGACTTAAAAGGAAAGACTGTCAATACAGAATGTTGTACCATGAAAAGCTCTCATTTATGAAGGAAGGTGAAATAAAGACCTTCCATAACAAACAGAAATTGAAAGAATTTGTCATTACTCATCTAGCCTTACGAAGCATGCTTAAGGACGTGCTACATATAGAAACACAGATAGTGAACTGAAATTGATCACTTGGACTAGTGATATGGCACTGGCAAATGCCACCTTGATGGGATTGTATTGGAATCCCCTGGCATGTTTCTAACTCCACCATTTGGGGCAAGTCCGATTGAGCATGTCCCAAATTGTACATCTCTTCCCTCTCTTATTCCCACTCTTATATTTAACAGGGATCACTTTTCAGTTAAAATTTAAACACCTAAGAATAATTGTGTGATAATTACAGAGTTCAACCAATAGTACTAGAACAAAACAAAACAAAATACTAAAATGGATAAAGTATTACATTGTACATCAACAGTCAGGACAAGAGTTGATCAAGTCACTGTTTTTCATAGTGTCCATTTCACTTCAACAAGTTAGGTCTAAGAGTCAAAGGGATCACACAAACAAGACTGGTGTCTGCTAATACTAACTGATAGAATCAAAAAGGGAGAGAACGATCCATCATGGGAAGCGGGATACACAGCAGACTCATGGAATGGCAGATGTCCTAAATAGCACTCTGGCCTCAGAATCAGCCCTTAAGGCATCCGGATATGGCTGAAGAGCCCACGAGAGTATTTTAGGCATGGAAAGCCAAGACACCCTGGAAAAAAAAAAAGAAGACTTAAATGAAAGATCTCTGTGAGTAAGATCCCAGTGGAAAGAACGGGGCCATCAAAGAAGGAGGTACCTTTCTCTGAAGGGAGGAGAGAACTTCCACTTTGACTATGACCTTGTCTAAATATGATTGGAGTCAGCGAACTCAAAAGGCTTCCATAGCCTTGGCAACTCATGACTAGAGCCTAGGGAGATTACTGACACATAAACAAGAGTGTCAAATTGTTAAGTCAACAACAGGAGTCACTGTGTACTTACTTCTCATGTGGGATCTGTCCTTAGTGTGTTGTCCAATGTGAAGTAATGCTATAACTAGTACTGAAACAGTATTTTACACTTTGTGTTTCTGTGTGGGTGCAAACTGATGAAATCTTTACTTAATATATACTAAATCGATCTTCTGTATATAAAGATAATTGAAAATGAATCTTGATGTGAATAGAATGGGAGAGGCAGCGGGAGATGGGAGGGGTGGGAGTGGGAGGGAAATTATGGGGGGGAGCCATTGTAATCCATAAACTGTACTTTGGAAATTTATATTTAATAAATAAAAAAATGGTGCAAAAAAAAAAAAGCAACACAGATAGTGTTTACTGTGAAAGAATGTGAAGGCAGGAAATCTCCTAGTAAAAGTACAAAGGAAGTCCTAAGCAAACAACATTTACATAAAAATAGTAGGGAGAAGTTGTAAATTATCAATACTAACCTTGAATGTAAATGGCCCAAATTCTCCAATTAAAAGATACAAATTGGTTGAATGGATTAAACAAGACCCATCTTTTTCTGCCTCCAAGAAACATACCTCACCAACAAAGATACATTCAGACTGAAAGCAAAAGGATGAAAGATATTCCATGCTAACAGAAAGGAAGAACAAGTAGGCGTGGCCATACTAATATCAGACAAAATAGACTTTAACACAAAAATGGAGAAAAGAGAGAAAGAAGGGTACTATGTAATGGTGAAGAGATCAATTCAACAGGAAGATGTGACTATAATAAATGTATATGCAGCCAATTCCAGGGCTCCTGGCTATTTAAGACAAATGTTAATGGATCTAAAGGGAGACATAGACTCCAATACAACAGATATGGGGGATTTCAATACCTCAGCTCATCAATGGACAGATCAACCAGACAGAGAGACAACAGACCTATCTATGCTGTAAACCAAATGGACCAAACCGAAACCTATAGAACATACCATCCCACTGTTGAAGAACACATCGTTTTCATCATAGAACTTTTTCTAGGATAGACCACATGCTAGGCCACAAAGTCTCAGCAAATTCAAAAAAATTGAAGTCACACCACGTACCTTTTCTGACCACAATGTGGTAGAGCTGGAAATTAACAACCTCAGAATCTCTACAAAGTGTGCAAATACACAGAGACTGAACACCATGCTTCCTAATGAACAGTGGGCCACAGAGTAGTCAAAAGGGAAATCCGAAAATTCCTGGAAAGGAATGAAGGTGACACTACAACATATCACAATATGGAATATAGTAAAAGCAGCATTAAGAAGGAAGTCTATAGCAATTGGTGCCTACGTCAAGAAATTGGAAAAACATCAAATAGATGAGCTAGCAGTGCATCTCAAGAACCTAGAAAATCAACAAACCAAACCCAAAATTAGGAGGAAAGAATTAAAAATCATAAAGAAATAAACAAAACTGGAAAAATATAAAAGATAAGTGAGATGAAGAGCCGGTTTTTTGAAAAAAACAAATTGATACACAATTGGGCTAACAAACAAAGACCCAAATCAATAAAATCATAGATGATAAAGGATATGTGACAATGGATACTACAGAAATAAAAAGAATCATCAGGAATTACTACAACCATCCATATGGCAACAAATTGGAAAATCTAGAAGAAATGGATAGATTCCTGGACAAACACAATCTACCAAAACTGAGGCACAGAGACATCAAAAATATAAACAGACCAATTACCAGGGCAGACATTGAATTGGTAATAAAGACCCTCCCAAAAAGAAAATCCCAGGACCTGATGGTTTCTCTGCTGAGTTCTATCGGACATTTTTTTTTTTTTAAGATTTATTTATTTACTTGAAAGTACGAGTTACACAGAGAGAGAGAAGGAGAGGCAGAGAGAGTGTGTGTGAGAGAGAGGGATCTTCCACCTGCTGGTTCACTCCCCAGATGGTCGCAATGGCCGGAGCTGTGCTGATCAAAGCCTGGAGCCAGGAGCTTCCTCCAGGTCTTCCACATGGGTGTGGGGGCCCAAGGACTTGGGCCATCCTCTACTGCTTTCCCAGGCCACAACAGAGAGCTGGATTGGAAGAGGAGCAGCCAGGACTGAAACCAGTGCCCATAAGGCATGTCGGCACTGCAGGCAGCAGCTTTACCTGCTATGCCACAGCACCAGCCCCATCTATCAGACTTTTAAAGAAGAACTAATTCCAATTCGTCTCAATCTATTCAGCTCAAATAAAAGGGAAGGAATTCCCCAAACTCCTTCTATGAGGCAGGCAACACATTAGTTTCAAAACTAGAAAAGATAAAGAAAGAGAACTACAGACAATATCCCAGATGAGCATGGATGCAAAAATTCTCAACAAAATACCACCTAATCGAACCCAACATCACATCAGAAAGATCATTCACCTGAACCAAGTGGGACTGATCCCTGGTGTGCAGGGATGTTTCAACATATGCATATGAATCAACGTGATACACCACATTGAAAACTGAAGAATAAAAACCACATTATCTCAACAGATGCAGAGAAAGCATCTGATAAAATACCACATTGTTTCATGATAAAAATCTTATGCAAATTAGGTGTAGAAGGAACATTCCACAACACAAGGCAATATATGACAAACCCACGGCCAACAGGGAAAACTGGAAACATTTCCACTAACATCCGGAACCAAAGATGCTCACTCTCACCATCGTTTTTTAATATAGTCCTGGAAGTTTTAGCCAGGGTCACTAGGCAAGAACAAGAAACCAAAGGGATACAAGTTGGGAAGGAGGAAGTCAAGTCACCGGCGTATGCAGATGGCATGATTCTGTACGTAGGGGAACCAACAGACTCCCCTAAGAAACTCTTGGAACCAGTAAGCGTTTGGTGACGTTGCAGGTTTAACATTAACACACAGAAATCAACAGCCTTTGTATACACAGACAATGCCATGGCGGAGAAAGAACTTGTGAGATCAATCCCCTTCACAAAACCATTTAAATATCCTGGAATAAATTTAACCAAAGAGGTGAGAGGTCTCTATTGATGAAAATTACAGAACATTCCTGACCTACGCGATCTTCCTGCCCACCCCAGGAGTGCCTACTGTGCGCAGGTGAGCTCCCTCTACTGCCGGCAGTACCAGGCCGCTTTCCGTTGTTTGTCTAATACTGTAATAAAAAAAGTCTAGAAATGCACTTCGGCTGGCGTGACATTAACCTGAGGGGTAAATCCAGAGGACTGTGTAAAAGGCCAAGCTTGAGAGGTTTAATTATATTGCGATGACTAATTCCATACCACAATAATCTGAATATAGGATTTGTTGCTTTGGAGGGAGTTTTTTAAGACTATTTTTAGAGACGTCCTGGGTTTACAGAAAAACAGATCAAGAAGGTCCTGTTTATGCCCTCATCCTGTTACTGCTCCAGGGTTTCCCTGTTATTATCCTGCCGTGAGGCGTGTGTTACGACTGCTGAGCCAATACTGGCAGGTTATGATTAACACAACCCAGAGATGGGATGAGGGTTCACTCTGGTGTACACTCCACGCATCGTGACAAACTCACAGTGTCCCTTGGCCACCTTAGCGTGTTGCAGACTGCCCCCACTGAGCCCTCAGCCCACAAAGCCCCTTCTACTGGCCCCCACCTCGGGCCCCCATCTGAGGTTTAACCATCTCCATAGCTTTGCCTTTTGAAGAATGCCATAGGCTTGGACTCATGGAGCCTGCAGCCCTTTCAGATGGACTTTATTGTGGGGAGCAACTCGGACTAGACTGTTACTGGAATTAAGACTTATTCTATGCATCTGCTCTCCCACAATATGGCGCTGAGAAGGGAGAAACAGCTTCTACACAGCTGCCTCCAGTTCAACCAATAAACAGCAGGACCTGCTCCTGATTGGAGGAGAGCAGCATGCTCGGCGTGTGGGTAGCAGAGTTGGGATTGGTGGAAGAGGGCTATAAAGGAGGAGAGAGACAACATGCACCGGGAACATCTAAGGGGAACATTTATCTGAAGGAACACCTGAGCAGCCCCCGAGAGAGCCGGCCGGCGGTGTGCTGCTCCCCCGCGGAAGTGGGGAAAGTGGCCAGGGGGAACTGCCCTTCCACGGAGGTGGAAGGGTCGGTAGCCAACCCGGGAAGAACCAGCAGCAAACCCGGGGAGGGCCGAGCAGACCAAAGAACAGCGCAGGGTCCTGTGTCGTTCCTCCACGAAGAGGGGGAGCGACATAATGGTGCCGTGACTCGGATATGAAGCCTAGGCAGGGCTTAGTGTCGTTCCTCCATGAAGAGGGGGAGCGACAGCAGAGTGCCCCCACTGAGCCCTCAGCCCACAAAGCCCCTTCTACTGGCCCCCACCTCGGGCCCCCATCTGAGGTTTAACCATCTCCGTAGTTTTGCCTTTTGAAGAATGCCATAGGCTTGGACTCATGGAGCCTGCAGCCCTTTCAGATGGACTTTATTAATATTTTGTTGCTGAATAACACTTCATTGTACAGAATCTCATAGTTTGCTACTACAGCTCAGCAATAGTTTTGTAGATCCTGGAACTTCGCTTTCTCTCTCAGAGTAGAATGAAAAATGCCTTCTAGCGCCCGCTATACTCTCCTTCCTTTAGCTTTGAGTTCAGGTCTAAACCTGAATAAGTTGGAATTAATTTTAATTAAATATCTCTGAGATCTCTAGGCCAAAAATTGAAGACAAGGAAAACAACAACAAAAAAATACTGAAATGCATTCAAAATGAATGTTTAATTTGAGCCTTGAAAACAACAACCAAAAAACCCAGAATTCCCAGGAAAACTTTGCATTTCAGAGGTCACAGATCAGCTTCTAGGAGCCCCACCCCTTCCATGAAGGACAAGTAGACTAACTGAGGACAATGGCCACGAGGAGCTGGGAATCTCCGTGGCTGGCCGTCTCACCAGGTCCCCGGGAGCACAGGAGTGGTGTGGACGTGAGCCCAGCGCTGGTGCCTCGGGAGGGGGGGCGGACACACCAGCGTGAAAGGTGGAGCGGCCAGGCAGAGCTGGCACTGATGCCGTCACCGGTGGACGACGACTTGGTGCGGGTGAGGGGAGGTCAAGGGGTCAGAATCTGTGAAGCGAACATCCAGAGAGAACAGAAGTGCCGAGAAGCAACGCGGACCAGCAGGCCCCTAAACCCTGCCCTGGTCACTCCCTACCGTCGGAAGGGGCCTCGCAGGGAAAGAATCAGGCGTGCACAGCAGCCGTGCACACCTGCAGGTGAGGGGAGAAACAGCGTCGGCTCAGAGCCCCTCCAAAGCGGACCCCGGGTAAGCAACTCAGCTCTCATGCCGAAAGGCTGTGCCTTGTGAGTCAGGAGAAACCAGAAAGCCCACGGGCCTCTCCAGCTGAAAACCAAGCTCACCTGTGCTCATAGGAGACCCACAGGGAGGCCCAGGCCTCAGGGCCAAGGACAAAGACCCGGCTGCCACCCAGCAAGCAGGTGGAAGAAGTGCCGGGCCCGAGGGACACAAATCCTGCAGAGAGCAAGCGCGAAGCCCCAGGCCGTCCTGTAACACAGCATGTGCGGGCTAGTCAGTGGTTAAGTAGGACATTAACGTCTGTGCTGGGTGGCAGCCCTGGTCCCAGGCTGGCCTCACAGAGTCAGCCCCAGGACACCAGGGCCTCCCGGGGCTGGAGCACCTCACACGGCGGGGGCATCTTGGGTAGCACGGCTGCGTCCCCACTGTGGCGTCAGTGACGGCTCCTGCCCAGCAGCCCAGCCCTTCCTGTCCCGAGTCTCGTCCACTCACAGCCCTGCAGATGCTCCTGCCTGGGGCAGCCGAAGGGGACCCCACACCCTGCAGCACTGCCGCCCGTGCCACAGGCAGAGGGAAGCCCAGGTAGCAGAAGGCGGCCTGCCAGGTGCCCTCACACCAGTGTGGCCGGGATGCCAAGGTCTCCTGCAGCCACCCCAGGCCCAAGGGCCACAAAGTCAAGCATCATAGAGGCCTGAAAGGGCCGTGTGCTCCAACACAGCCCCTCTGAGCCCCCTCCCCTGCTCGCGCCCCCCCAGGTCCACCCCCACTGCTTGCGGCCCCCCCCAACCGCCTCCCCTGCTCGCGGCCCCCCTGAGCCCCCTCCCCTGCTCGCGCCCCCCCAGGTCCCCCCCCACTGCTCGCGGCCCCCCAGCCCCCCCCTGCTCGCGGCCCCCCAGCCCCCCCTGCTCGCGGCCCCCCAGCCCCCCCCGCTCGCACCCCCACCCCCCCACGCTCGCGCCCCCCCTCCCCTGCTCGCGGCCCCCCAGCCACCCCTACTCCGGCTCATGGCCCCCCCACCCCCCAGCCACCCTGGCTTGTGCCCCCCCTCCCCTGCTCGTGGTGGGCGTGGTGCCCCAGCACTTCTGAGGCAGACGACAGGATGAAGCCACCAGAGGAAGGGCCAAGGCTTCGAGGTCTTACCCCATTTCCATCCTCTCCTTCCCTCTGTGCTCCCCACCGTCAGAACAGGAACCGGGCTGTTGCCAGAGAATCACGTAGGTGACCGGCACGGATGAAGCTTTGCAGACGCGAACACGACACTTCCAGACCACACAAAGCCAACCTACACGTTGTCTGTTGAGCTGTTTAGCTTAACTACTATGGAAAGCTAAGCCACGTCAGAGCAAATAATAAGTGTGAAATACCCTAATTATAGGACTTCATAAGCTTAATTGAAACAAATTAGAATACAGTTGTGGTATGTGGATTTGGGGGAGAACTCCATCCTACCCACGTGTGTTACAGAATTCAGGAAGTTCTCTGTTCATCAGGAATTTTAGTATATCAAGAAATAGTGAGATTTCAGGAATGTGGTGATGATGCCCTTCCCTTGGAAGTCTAAACTATATTATATATACGCATATAAAACCATATTCTGTAACACAGTCTAACATTTCTTAAGACACACAAACATTGCTGATCTAATGGATACTAGGTGATGCTTCAATGCAGGTACACATCCTGTGACGTCCGACCAAGGTAAACATCTCTTCAAATCTTCAACATTTCTGTGCAGTGGAAGCACCCATAACCCCACCTTCTCATTTTTAAGGAAATATACAGTGAATTAGCGTTATCTGTCACCACCCTTCTATACGGTACAATCCCAGAGCTTCCAACTCCTGTCCAGCTGGAACTTGGGACCTGTCAACCAGCCTTTCCCTCACTCTCCTCTTCCCTCCCAACCTCTGATAACCACCACTGTACTAACTCCTATGAGACCACCTTTAAAGTAATAAAAAGAAAACACAGGATAGGCAGGCGCCGCGCCTCACTAGGCTAATCCTCCGCCTGCAGCGCCAGCACACCGGGTTCTAGTCCGGGTCGGGGCGCCGGATTCTGTCCTAGTTGCCCCTCTTCCAGTCCAGCTCTCTGCTGTGGCCAGGGAGTACAGTGGAGGATGGCCCAAGTGCTTGGGCCCTGCACCCCATGGGAGACCAGGAGGAAGCACCTGGCTCCTGCCTTCAGATCAGCGCAGCGTGCTGGCTGTAGCGGCTACTTGGGGGGTGAACCAACAGAAAAAGGAAGACAGGAGAAAGCCTTTAGGACAAGGGAATGGACAAGGATTTTCTGAATCAGACCCCAAAGCACAGGAAACAAAAGCAAACAGACAAATGGGACCTCATCCAGCCAAAGAGCATCCGCACAGCAGAAGCTACACGGAGGAGAATCGGAGGAAAACCTGCACGATGGGAGAACATATTTGCAAGTCACTGTACATTTTAATGTTAGAAATGCATGCAGGAATGAGGTGGGTGAGCCACAGGGAGGACGAGTGCATCCCACGTTGGAGTGCAGTGCCTGAGCTGGAGTCCTACCCCCAATTCCAGCAGCTACTATTATGTGCTAGCGGGTAATGGCTCCCGTGACGGGATCCTTGCCACCTATGTGAACGAACTGGCTCTCCTGGCTCTGCCTGGCTTAATCGTGGCCATTGTGGGCATCTGGGGCATGAGCCAGCAGATGGGAGCTCTCTCTCATGGTCTTTAAGTCTCTCACTGAAAAAAGACCTAGCCAAAGAATTTTTTCTTTAAAGATTAAGAGGCAGAGTTAGAGTTAGAGAGAGAGAGAGGTCTTCCATCTGCTGTTCACCCCCTAAATGGTGACAACAAGAGCTTGGCCAACCCAAAGCCAGGGGCCAGGAGCTTCTTCTAGGTCTCCCACATGGGTGCAGGGGCCCAGGGACTTGGGCTATCATCCACTGCTTTCCAAGGCCATCAACAGGGAGCTGGGTTGGAACCGGAGCAGCCGGGACATGAACCACTACCCATATGGGATGGAGACTTAACCTACTACACCACAGTGCTGGTCCCCTACCCAAAGAACTTTAAAAGCTTTTAAAAACATGTGGCCAGGATTTATTCCGAGTTTTCTCTGGGAAGGCTCATGCTGACAACCATAATAAGCACCTGGCTCAGTATTTCCGTATTTTACCACTCAGACCTCAACCACTGTAGGTTTTCACAAAACTCTGGGCTTCTTTTCCTCGATGTGAGGCTCGTCTTTAGCAGCTGGAGCCGTCACAGGGATACACAGGACTCCGGTGCTCAGAGCTGGCTCCAGCTTCCATGAGCAAATTAAAAGGGAGAGAAAGGCTGGCTGAGAAGTCCGCTGGATGGAATAATTGCATAGACGTAACTCTGTGGCTCTGTGCAGTGTGAAATTGTAAGTAACACTGACGGTGTCCTTGGCACTCGCTGTGGACCCAGTAGCTCATTAGGACTCCAATTTCCATCCCCTTCACGGACAAGCTCACCCGCTTCTCGGATAGAAGCCTCCTGTGGGGTTTCCCTGTGCCCTTTCTCCAGAGATGCCTGGGGGTGGGGAGGGGTGAGGGGTGGACACTTGGTGCTGATGGCAGGGGCACGTCCGGTGTGCCTGCACCGTGCACAGGTGAGTATGGAGGGGTGTTGGCTCAGCCTTCTGTTTGAGCCGTGCCTATAACACTTGAAGGGCAAAGCACTCACAATAAGCCAGTGATAGCATCAGCCACCTCTGCCGTCTGAACCCTTTCGCAGATACAAAAAGGAGAGGGGCTGATGTCCACGTGTGCCCACGTGAGTGTGACCGGGAAGAGCAGCTTGTGGCTCCTCATCCCCAGAGCACACCAGCGGCCAAGTCCCCTGCGCCCACAGCGGGCGGATTCAGGCCCACTTCGTTCTCTGCATCACTGGACTCCAAGGATCCAGCAGTGGAGGGATCCGGATGGCCGCAGGAGCGCGAATGAGCCAGGGATCCGGGAAATGCCGGTTCCTGGGATTCGCCCCAGCGAGGCACCCAGTGTCCTCCGAGCCCCATCACTGTGGCGCTTTCTACCAGTCGGGGACTTTTACTAGATTGAGACTGATGCTTTGAGGACAGCATCTGAACACAGGTCAGAGTGAAACGTCACTCCCTCTGCCTGTTCGCCCAACTCACCTTGCAGCTCAAGGTGTCGGAGGTCTGGAGATGCAGAGCTCTGTAGATACAGACATCGTGAGCCTTCCAGGCCATCCTGTGCAGCAAACCCATGGCCCACCGGGCACAGGCAACCACCCGGGGGTCTGCTCTGCCCCTGGTTAACAATAGAATTGAAAATGTAGGCCGGCGCCGTGGCTCACTAGGCTAATCCTCCGCCTGTGGTGCCAGCACACCGAGTTCTAGTCCTGGTCAGGGCGCTAGATTCTGTCCCAGTTGCCCGTCTTCCTGTCCAGCTCTCTGCTGTGGCCCAGGGGTGCAGTGGAGGATGGCCCGAGTACTTGGGCCCTGCACCCGCATGAGAGACCATGAGAAGTACCTGGCTCCTGGCTTTGGATCAGCGTGGTGTGCCAGCCGCAGCGGCCATTGGAGGGTGAACCAATGGGAAAGGAAGACCTTTCTCTCTCTTTCTCACTGTCCACTCTGCCTGTCAAAAAAAAAGAAAGAAAGAAAATGTAGGTGACAATGTTGATATCCACCTGCGTCTCATGGACACACAAATCCCACTTGAGTGCTGATGGGGAGCTCATGAGTTCTGGGCACTGAGGATTTCACAGGCACAAACAGGAAGTACTGCAGGCGCTCACAGGCAGGCGTTGGATAGCCCTGCAGGGTCGAGACTCATGGATTCCTGTCAATCTCAGGCTTTCTCAGCCTGGGCCCCCTTCCGTGTCGTCCCAGGAGATGTCTAAAGAAAGGAACCCTCCCGTTCTAGGATGTGAACAGAGGCTCCAGCCGTGGACCGTCTCAGCGTCACAAGTGGGGCAAGAACGGATTTTGTGAGACTAACGATGCTGCCATTGGCCTTCCCATACCTTCCAGAATGGCTGCACGTGCCAAAGAGGCCCAGAGACTGATTAACCCCTCACGTGACAGGGCCACCTGTGGGGCTGGGGACTTAATGCAGGAAGTCCAGCAGTGACCCTCTGAGCCCAGGACTGCCCCAGGCCACAGCCACATGGAAGACATGGTTAGGGGCAGCTAGGGGGAGGGGGGAGGGGGGAGGGGGGAGGGAGGGCGTGGGGTGGGACGTAGAAAGACAGGAGAGTAAGAACGATTATAGAACAAAAGAGAAAAGTGCAAAAATATATTTCAAATGTGATTCAGTATTTATAGATGTAGGTCAACGTCTCTGTATTAATTTTCTAGTGCTACTGTAATTAACTACTAACATCTTAGTGATTTAAAACAACACAAATTGGAGTGTGCTTTTGGTGTCGCAGTCAAGATGTCACATGGGATGCCTGTGTCGCCATCCCAGTAGCCGGCTCTGCTCCCGCTCCGGCATCCTGCTAATGCAAGCCCTGGGAGGCAGCAGGTGATCAGGTCCCTCCCACCCAGGCTGAGGTCATGGCTCCCGGTTTCCACCTGGCCCAGTCCTGGCTGGCTGTTGCCCGTAGAGTGATCCAGCAGTTGGGATAGCTTTATCACTGTCTGTATCGATTTATCTTTCAAATAAATAATTCAAAAATAAGACAACAAAAATCGATTATCTTGCAGTTCTGTAGGCAGAAGGTCATACGTGGCTCTCTGTGCTTCACTGGAGCGGGGGACTGTGCGACTTCCAGAAAACCTAGGAAGAATTGCCTCTGGAAGCCACATCTGCATCCCTCGGCTCATGGCCCCCCCTTCCATCTCCAAAGCCAGCGTAGTCGCTAGAATCTTTCTCACTCGGTCTCACTCTGACCCTGGCTCTGCAGCTTCTCCCATTCATACTACTTTGAATTTATTTTAAAAAAGTCATTTCACCATTTTGATTATCCAGCATTATCTGGACCTAAGATAATCTCATCCTGTTAATACCTGCCAAGCAACAACTTTACCGCCTTCCACTACCTTCACCTGCCCCCTTGTTGTATAACACGGTATTTTCCCATGCTTGCGGAAGAAGACTGGGCGTCCACCGGTGAGGGCCGGGCATCGTTCTGCCATCTCGGTCCCCTGTGTTTCCATGGTGATGCTGCCACCTTCTGGGCCCCCAAGGAGCACTTGGTGTCGGCACGGATACGGAGACATCTTCCTGGATGAAAACCCACACCTTCCCCCCTCGGAAGGGAGCCCTCTGGCCAACGTGCGGCAGCAGCCACTGTCAAATGCATTGGGCGTTTCTGGACGATTTTCAGGTCAGCTTTTCTGTGTGGAGATTCAGCAGCTGAACACCCCCTGACCTTTATGAGATTCTCACTGCTGGGAATTAATGTTCCTGCAACAGCTCTGCTGCTCTAAAAATAGCTCCTTTTAATGGCTGCAAGAAAACGTCTTTCATTGTGAACGCCTCATTAAGATTTTTATCAACTGTTTTTATTTTTTCTTCCCCTTTATATGTAAATATAAAGATTCCTTGGGTATCTTCAATAAAAGTTAATGAGTTATAGGGAATTTTATTGTAAAATGAAATTCATTCTATTGAATGCTAGTTCCTTCCCTCTGATGACAGCGTACAGCAATGCCCTTTAGCAGCAACAGCGCAGGTGCACAGACAGCCATTATTCTTGGAGCCCTCACTGAGGTGCACACATTCTTCTCGCTCTCAAATGGGTCGGCCTCCTTATTGATTTAGCTTTTCTCCATATGTCAAAGTGCACTTGGTGGAGAATATCTCACGGTTCAGGAGTGCACATCTCTGAAGCCACCCAATTGTCAAGTGCTGTTAAGCAATGATAATTCATATAAAAACTTGACTGTAAGATCTTCCCTTCCTCATTAAAGTAACTGGAATCAGTACTCAAAAGCCTAAAATGTCCAGAGAGCGATGCTTTAACAATTCAGCCTACAAACTCTCGCGTGGCTTCAAACATGGTGAGCTCTTCCACACTTTCAGAAAATGAGACACTTTAGGACCTCTGCCTTTTTATTTTTGACAGGCAGAGTGGACAGTGAGAGAGAGACAGAGAGAAAGGTCTTCCTTTGCCATTGGTTCACCCTCCAATGGCTGCCACGGCCGGCGCGCTGCAGCCGGCGCACCGCGCTGATCCGATGGCAGGAGCCAGGTGCTTCTCCTGGTCTCCCATGGGGTGCAGGGCCCAAGCACTTGGGCCATCCTCCACTGCACTCCCTGGCCACAGCAGAGAGCTGGACTGGAAGAGGGGCAACTGGGACAGAATCTGGCACCCCAACCGCGACTAGAACCCGGTGTGCCGGTGCTGCAGGCGGAGGATTAGCCTAGTGAGCCACGGCGCCGGCCCAGGACCTCTGCTTTTAAACACACCATCAGACAACCCACAGAGATCTCATTTGAATAGCCTCTTTGTCTGAAGTGTGTTATATCCAGCTACAACACAAAGAAGAAATTCTGTGAGGCGTTCGGTAACTGTATCTTAAGGAATTACCATCTACATGTGCATGCCATGGCCCTGAGGTATTGAAAGAGCAGAGATTTGTCAAAGACCATTTGGCTATGCGTCTAGACCTGGGACTTAAACTGAAGTTCTTTAGTGTGGTGGATTAATTTCCATGTGTACCTTGCCAATTGTTTATGCTTTTTATGTATTCCTTCAACAAAAGTAATACTCATAAACATGGTCTTTCTCTAATTAACCTTAACAATACTTGAAATAATTGTATTTGAGTCAACCTCTTGCATATGGTCCTGATGGAGCTGAAACTCCCATTTGTTTTATTTTTTGGGAAAACATCATCTGCACCTAAGAACTGAGATTTTTCTAGAAGTGTGGAAAGACACATTAGATGTTAGAATATGTTAATATAGATACACACAGAAACAAGAAAAATACGTAAAGGGGGTGTGAATTTTCTGAATGAAATTTCTTGGGCTTAAACCTAAGAATCTGTTACATTTTAACAATAGCCACTAAACTAATAGAAACATAATCTGAAGTCGGTGGGAAAAGCTAAAATTGAACATTCACATTTAGTGAAGACTTCAGAAAGAGAGGAGGGGGATGTGAAAGTCGGGTGAAGCTGCTGCCGAGAGCTCAGTTCTGCTCCTCGGATGATGTCTTTCCAGCCTCACAAAATTCAGCTACAGAGTGGAGTCACCACCGTTCTGTCGTAAGTCCAATAGAGCAAAACAGGTGAGAGTAAAACAGAACAAACAGAATTTACTGAAATAGATCAGAAAGCCTTTGACAGTGTTGTGTGCAGTAAAGATAAATTTAGATTGGAGACATTTTGCTTTAGTAAGTAGTGTGCACACATGTCCATATGCACATGTGTGTTGGTCAAAGTGCAAAATCTATTTCCACATGCAAGTTACGTTTGTTACCACCGAATCCCATTCTTCTAGAACTTACTACTATAATAGCTTAAAAATGTTTTACTTGCTAATTTGAAAGGCGGGGGGGAGGGGCAGACTCTCCCAATCACTAGTTCATTCCCTCCCCAGTGCCCCTCAACAGCCAGACTGAAGCCAGGAATTCAGCCTGGATCTCCCCTGTGGGTGGCAGGTACCTAAGTACTTGAGTCATAATTTGCTGCCTCCCAGGGCGTGCGTTAGCAGGAATCTGGACAGGAAGCGGAGTCAAGACTTGAACCCAGGCAATTTTACACAGGATGTGGGAGTCCCAAGTGGTGACTTTACTACTGCACGGAACACCTGCCCCACAGATGTAGTAGTTAGTCTTCATGTCAAACGAGGGAAGTTATGAATTATATGATAGGAACGTAGAAATAACAGATTCCTATCATTGTGCAGCAACACCAAACAAGAACAAAAAACTGCAAGAGGCTGGGGCCGCAGCTCACTAGGCTAATCCTCCACCTGCGGCGCCAGCACACCGGGTTCTAGTCCCGGTTGGGGCGCCAGATTCTGTCCCGGTTGCCCCTCTTCCAGGCCAGCTCTCTGCTGTGGCCCGGGAGTGCAGTGGAGGATGGCCCAGGTGCTTGGGCCCTGCACCTACATGGGAGACCAGGAGAAGCACCTGTCTCCTGGCTTCCGATTGGCGCAGCACGCCAGCCATGGGGGCCATTTGGGGAGTGAACCAACGGAAGGAGGACCTTTCTCTCTGTCTCTCTCTTACTAACTCTGCCTGTCAAAAAAAAAGAAAAAACTGCAGGAGCCAGTGCTGTGGCTCAGTGGGTTAAGCTGCAGCTTGCATGACGGTGTTCCATAGCGGAGCACCGGTTCGAGTCCTGGCTGCCCTACTTCCAATCCAGCTTCCTGCTTGTGAGCCTGGAAAGGCAGTAGATGATCCGCCCAGTGCTTGGGGGCCTGCCACCCACGTCGGAGACCCAGCTGGAGTGCCTGGCGTTGGGCTGGCCCAGGCTGGCCTGCCTGGCAGTCGTGGCCTCGGGGAGTGAACGCGTGGACGGAAGAGTTCCCTCCCTCTCTTCCTCCCCTCGGTGCTCTCCCTTTCAAAATAAAAATCTTTTAAAAAACCTCCAATGACAGCAATAATCGGCCTATAAAATTATGCTTTACAGATATCATTAACATCCTCCAGCTCAGCTCATGGACATCCTCTCATCCCAGTTAAACTTTGTTTTTAAAATCTTTTGACATAAAAGTTGTGCATATTTATGGGATACATGTTTTGTTACATATACAACTGTGTGATGCCCGATCAGGGTGAATGTGTTTATCTGTTCATTTAACGTTTCTTTATAGTGAAAACATCCAAAATCCCATCTTCCTGTGGCTTCAGAGAAGTAACATTGTCAATAATCACTCTTCTGCACGAGAGAATTTCTGCTCCTGCCCAGCCATAAACAGTACCTGTCAATCATCCTTTCCCAATCCCCACCCCCCTCCCCGGCCTCTGGAAGCCACCATTGAACTTTTAACTTCTATGAGGTCAGCGTTTTCCAGACCCGAAGTATGCGATCATGCGACATTTTGTCTCTGTAGTTAGCTTATTCCACTTACTATGATGTGATAGAAGACATAGATAGGTCGGCACCATGGCTCACTAGGCTAATCCTCTACCTGCAGCGCCGGCACCCCGGGTTCTAGTCCCGGTCGGGGCGCCAGATTCTGTCCCGGTTGCCCCTCTTCCAGTCCAGCTCTCTGCTGTGGCCCGGGAGTGCAGTGGAGGATGGCCCAAGTGCTTGGGCCCTGTACCTGCATGGGAGACCAGGATAAGTACCTGGCTCCTGGCTTCTGATCAGCGCGGTGCGCCAGCTGCAGCGGCCATTGGAGGGTGAACCAACGGCAAAGGAAGACCTTTCTCTCGTCTCTCTCTCTCACTGTTCACTCTGTCAAAAAAAAAAAAAAGGCACAGATAGATAGATCAAGCAGAAGGTGGAATTGCGAGCCTGAAGACAGCTACTAGAGGAGACACAGCTGGAGCCGAGAGTCAGGGGAATCAAGAGGAATGAACCAAGCGCATGGGAACAGGACAGCGGGAGAGCAGACGTCTGGGCTACTGAGATTCCAAAAGGAGTTGAGGAAGCAAAATGGTCAGAAACCATATTCAGAGAATGCCAGGGAACCTTCCAAACCTAAAGAAAGCTGCAAACATCCAGGCACAGGAGGTCAAAGGTCAGAGCCACCCAAGCACGCATTCTAATAAAGCTCTTCGAGATCGAGGATTGCCAGAGGATGCGCCACACTGTAAGAGCAAAGACCCAACTGCACACAAATGGGGCCCAAGTCACGTCAAGAGAAGCTCACAGGCCACGAGGCAGTGGAGCGAGACTCCACAGAGCCAGAGGGGAACCCAGGCCGGCCAGGAGTAGCCGTCCTTCAGACGTCGGGCAAAAAGAAAAACCTAAAAACCGCCCTGCAAAGGCCCAGAGAGGCATCACCGCCAGAAATGCCCCACAAAAGTCGGCGAGGACATCACCAAGTTAAAGACATCATGGATGAGGGGCCGGCGTAGTGGCGCAGCGGGTTAAAGCCTTGGCCAGAAGCGCTGGCATCCCACATGGGCGCTGGTTCTAGTCCTGGCTGCTCTACTTCCGATCCAGCTCTCTGCTGTGGCCTGGGAAAGCAGTAGAAGATGGCTCAAGTCTTTGGGCCCCTGCACCCATGTGGGAGACCGGGAAGCAGCTCCTGGCTCCTGGCTCCTGGCTTCGGATCAATGCAGCGCCAGCCATTGCAGCCAATTGGGGAGTGAACCAGCAGATGGAAGACCTCTCTCTCTCTCTCTCTCTCTGCCTCTCCTTCTCTGTCTAACTCCGACTTTCAAATGAATAAATATATCTTAAAGAAAAAGAAACACATGGATGAGAAGTGAATATCAGAAAGTAGAAAACTTACGGATAAGAGCGACCATACAAATTCAGACGCTCAAACCTGGTAAATAAGGCCTTCAGGTCTTTACTGCAAGATTCAAGAAATTACAGAAGCTAAACTATCATGTTTAGACACAGGAAATAGAGAAAGAGGCCAAAGGTAACATCAAAAATTAAAAACTGGGGAGAAATGGAAGGCAAAGGGAGAGTGGTTTACTAGGATTTCTTGTCTCTGGTTTTTGTCACTTTCCCTATCTTTAGAGCCAGCAGTCAGTTGTTATCATGCCAAGCTTGTTACAGCCAAAAGAAGTTTTGTGAGCCTCATGGTAACCACCAAGCACACACTTTACCAAAAATAAGAAGCATAAAACTTACCAAAAATGGAGAATCAAAGCATATACCATTAGAAAAAAAATCAATTGAACATAAATGAAAATTTTAAGCGAAGAAAAAAGATAAAACTACAAGATAAAAACCCCACAAGTATCCAAATGACAGTAAGACCATGTCAATAATTAAATGTCAATGGACTACCTTCTCCAAGTTACAGACAGAGTGACCAAATGGGTTAAAATGCAGGACCCAAGTATACGCGGCTTAGCAAAAACTCACTTCCCCTCTGAGGACACATGTATACTGCAAGTGAAAGGCTGTAACATTCCCCGAAAATGGATCCCCAAGTCAGGAGCACATGCCCACCATGCAGAGCAGGACAGACAGACCTGGGAGGCCATTATATTCCGATGAGGGGTTTAATCCAGCAAGAGGAAATATTTATATGCAGCCAATACTGGAGCTGTTGAATAAGGGAAGCAGATGTTAGTGGGCTAGGGAAGTGGTGGACTCTGCTAAAATATCCCACGTTCTGAAATGGACACACAGTCCAGACAGAAAACCAGCAGAGCTAAACTGCACCCAGGACCAGCTGAACCTAACAGGCACCCACACAACTTTCCATCCAGCACCTACTGAATACACTCTTCTCACATTCCCAGGGTAGATCATGCCATAGGTCCCAGAACAAGAGTCGACAAATTTTAGAAAATAGAAACCACATGGAGTATCTTTTTCAACCACAATGCAATTAACAATAAACACTCTGGAGACCACACGCACACGTGGAATTAAAATCTTACTCCTGAAAATTTACATGACCAGATCGAGGCTGAAATCAGGGAGATCTAAACAGTTCCCGAAATGAGTGGAAATGGAAACACAGTACAGCAAAATCTATGGCATACAGAGGTGGCACAAAGAGGGAATTTTATAGCAATAAATGCCTTTTTTAAAATAAAAAATAATCTCAGAACATTTCTTGCTGCACCTCAAGGAGCTAGAAAAGCAAGAAGTAATAAAATATAAAATTGGTAGGAGGAAAGAAATAATAAAACTCGGCACAAATAAATAGCCTACAATCCAAAACAATTCACGCACACACACATCGGCATCGTGGCACAGTGGGTGAAGCAGCCGCTGCAACACTGGCATCTCATACCAGTGTGTTCGTTGGCGTCCTGGCTCCTCTGTTTCTGATCCATTTTTTATTTCCCTTAGTGGACTTTAGTTGAATTATTTCTGCTCTATTTTGATTACTCCATCTGTCTATCAAATCTCAGAATATTGAATCATTTCTGTATGTTCTGTTGAATTTCCTTGAAGGTTATTTTGAAATCTTCATCTGAGCATTTGGAAAGCCCCACTCCCAAGTGGTTGGTTTCTGGCCCCGGTTCTGCTCTGTGGCTGTGGTCACGGCTCCCT
Organism: Oryctolagus cuniculus; assembly: GCF_051225735.1. NCBI lineage: Eukaryota > Metazoa > Chordata > Mammalia > Lagomorpha > Leporidae > Oryctolagus > Oryctolagus cuniculus. Next base: position 7,936,945 of record NC_142887.1, read on the forward strand.
GGGTTCCCGACACTCGCTGGTGTCCAGGGGCTGCACGTTTCAGCAATCCAGCTTTGTCGGTGGCCATCCTCACAGAAGCCTGAAGCAGTGTTTCCTGAGCCCAGGGATTCTTACTCCATTTCAGCACTGGTTAGCACCCTAAGTTGAGGTTTGCCCCAGGCCCAGCTATTAGCATCTTCTCACTGATCCAGTTGTATAATACTCCACAACTCAAGTTTCTTCCAACTCTGCATCGATTTCTTCCAAATCAGCATGAACTGGAGAAGTGCCCACAGTGGTAGGCTCGGGCTCCTTGTCCTGGGCCCACGAATATCACGATGTCGCATCCACAGCCCAGTCCAGTGAACCAGCGCAGCCTGCTGGTGGGGCCAGAGCTCGCCCTCTTGTCTGTGCAGCAGCTGGGTGGACACACGTCTCAGTGCTGCACCTGTCAGCTGCCGTGATGCCGCGGTCGCAAGAGCCTGCTCAGGCAGAATTGCAGGACTCCACCAGGCTTGAAGCAGGGCCAGAGGCGCCGTCTGCAGGCAACGGCCCAGGGTTAGGAACCATCAGGTTCTGCTCACTGCTGGGCTGACGTCGAGTCCCTACAGTTTTGTGATTCTTTGCTATCTGGCCAAAGTCGTAGGAGGGGTGAAGAGGTAGCCCCTCGGCGACTCGGGCGGCTTCTTGGTGGGGCACATGGTCTCCAGGCTCCGTGCTATCTTGGGAGTGCACACCAGGCCTGTGAGAGGCTGCTGGTGCTACATGCGAAATCGAGCCTCTCCCACCAGGGTGCAGGCCCCTCTCTGCCACAGGGGCAAGCCCAGAGACCCAGCCTAAACATGGAATCCAGCTGCACCTGCCCAGTGCTGGGCAGCTTCAGTGACCCAGCACTGGACTCCAGGACAGTCCTGGGCCCCTTGCTGCCCATGCAAGGTTGGAAGACAGTGATGGTCCCCTTCACCACGGAATTGGCCCCAGATGGGCCCCAGGCTGGTCCCACAGTCCCCGCGCCCCACAAAGTCCTGGGGTTTTCCAGCATGCTCAGCCAAGGATGTCAGTGGCACAGCCACGTGAGTTCAACTTCGTAGGGTGCAGCCTCCCCCTGCCACCAGGCAGATGCAGAGGCCCAGGCTACGCGCACCAGATGAGGAACAGGTGCCCTTGGGCTCGTCAGCGGCCAGGTCTCAGTCCCGAGGGCCGGGTTCTGGGCTGAGAGACACAGCCCCAAGCTCTCCCCCTGCAGTTTCTCCTGTTGACTGGGGATGGGGTGGTGGAGCACCCTGGCTCTGGCAGCTCTCACACGGATTCCAGTTCCAGGCCTGGAGGCTGCGTCTAAATGTCCCTGTTCACAGTGGGCCTGACACTGGGATTCAGGTCCCTCTCCCGAGTAGGAGGGCTCTCCCACGCCACGGTCCTAGGAGCCGGGGCAGGGAGGGGCAGCTCCCTCCTTCCTCCCTCCCTCAGTGTGCCTGTCTGCGATTACTAGAAGACAAAGCGCCATGTCTCCCACCTGCTCCCACAGCTCTGGGGGAGGTGACCCGAGTGCAGCTGCTCACACCTGTGTCTATGGCTCTGTCCCTCTACCCCAATTTTAGATTTAGGACAACTTTGAGTAAAAAAGCCAGTCTGGGAACTGATGGAGAGGGGATGGCACTGCAGCACAGTGGGAAACCCACTGCCTGTGATGCCAGCGTCCCAGATGGGTGCCGGGGAGTCCCAGCTGCTCCGCTGCCAATCCAGCTCCCTGCTAAGGGCCTGGGGAAAGTAGAGGAGGACGGCCCGAGTACTTGAGCTCCTGCCACCCACGTGGGCGATCCAGATGAGGGTCCTGGCTTCCGCCTGGCCCGGGGCTGGCCGCTGCAGCCATCTGGGGAGTGAACCAGTGGATGAAATCGCTCGTGTGTTTCTTTCTCTCTCTCAAATATATCTTACAAAAATCCGATGGAGGGTCCGTTAGTCTCCTAAATTATTCATCCCCATGTGCTCGCACTGGTTCATTACGAATCCCTTGGGGACTGAAGGTGGGCTCATTTTGACAGTGGTCATAGGGAATGGAAAGCAGCACACGATCTATTGATGCCGAGATTCTGGGGTTCTCAGCGTAATAGGTATGTGGGCCTAGACCAGAAGAACGAGTGTTTTCCCTGTGAAGTGGCATGGTGACTTCTTGAGCACAGGCCATGAATACCACACACCTGTGGAGGTGTCACTCATTTGCACATTTTCCCAGGCAACATCCATGGGTGGAGGTTCCCTCTGTCTGTGGGGGGCACAGTGCCACTGCCTGAAGTACAGCTGTGACTCAGAGGGACAAGGTCTCCATCCCCGTGAGGCTCACGTTCCGGGAGGGAAGGAGGACAGACAGCGGCCTCCCAGTCTGCAGGTAGAGAATGCAGAGGGGAGCAGTAACCAAAAGGGAGGGGCCGCCACAGTGCTGGGGCATCCTGCTGGCAGACTTGGGCGGCAGTGGCCCAGCGGGGGGAAGACTGACCGCGAGGGGCTCCAGCGTGTTGGGCATGGCCGTGCAGACAAGCCCGGCTGAGGCCTGTGACCACCCACTTCCAGTGTGCACTGCTCTTTGCTCTTTGGAGGTCTGGGCTCTGGAACGCGGCAGACTTTACCGCAGGACAGGACGCCAGGGGAGCAGGAACCTTCAGTTTTCCAAGGCGTGCACTTGAACGTTGCTTGAATCTCGTCCAACAACCCCATCACACGCGGGAGTACCTGCTTTATTCTTGCATCACGCACCCCCTCCCTCAAGACTTAGTGCAGCGAGTTTGACACTGGGCGGGGCCGATATTTGCCAGACCTGCTTCCCTGTAATCGACAGGAAAGAAAAAAATCTAGATTTTTTAAAAGGAAAGGAAGCCATCGATTGTTTTCCAGACTCAAACACCGGGAGCCCGTGTTTCAGCGAGCAAGGCAACACCACCATCATCATACAACGGGCCCGCGTCCCTCCACCTGCCCTGATTTTCTGGTGTGGTTTCCATGGAAACACATGCACACTCCGTGGATGTGTGGAGGCTGCAAGTTCAGGGGAAGAGAAAGAAGCCTAACAGCAGATGGTGTGCACAGAGGGTGCCCGCCCGCCGGGGCTCGTGGGTGTGAGTGTGCCATCCATCAGCCCGAAGAGGCCAGTGAGACTCCCAGGAGCACCACGCCCTGTGCCACCTGCAAGGCGGAGGCTGCCACCCATCCAGGGACAGAGCCAGGCTGTGCCTCTGCACCCAGGTTCAGAGAGCACACAGAGATTGAGGCATCACCCCACACCAGTCTTCACAAATAGGGTGGGCACGCAGCAGAGGCCGCGATGGGTTGGAACTGGGCTTTGGAAATCCATCAAGAATGAGAGAGTTTGAAAATCCAATAGCAACAGTCTTAGGCCATACATCATTTTGGTAAATTTTCCACCAAAGCCATCTGTGTTGATTTTTTTCTGTCTACTTCTAGTAATATTGTCCTATTTGAATCCATCTTTCATTTTCCTATTTGAATCTATCATTTTGATAAGGTGCTTGTAAAAATTGGTATTGATCTGTCTACCCACGAAAATGGAAGAGCGTGGTCATTTTCAGGAAGAGCGAATAAAACTCAGACGCACCGGAGTGAGAGAGGGGCCGTCCTCACCAGGCAGCACAAGGCACTCGTCCCCTCCAGGTACAATTTTAGTCCTGAATCCCAGCTAAGGGACAATTCTAGTTTTACCCATATGATAAAAGATCATTAAGGATCCAGAACTCAAGTTCACTATGTCAGGTATCTTATGTATCAATTCTGGTGTTTAACATATTATATCATTCATCTTTTTTTTTTTTAAGTGGCTACAGGGACAGAAGTACCACAAATCAGCATCGTTTTAGAAGGCAGTTAGTGCAGGGCAGGCTTGTAGGGATCTCGTGGGAGCTCCCTGTACTAAGATCGACCTCTCAGGGATGAATTTGGCTCTTCAGGATAAGTGTTCCAAACAGACACGAGGGCATTTGCAATGCAGTTTGCAGATAGCGTCTCAGAGTGGGAAGCAGCGCTGAGGCCTCCCTTGACCTTCTTGGGGCACACCGGGGACTCCAAGTACCGCTGGCAGAGATGGAACCTAATGGAAGCCCACAATGGATCTCCGCTCGCAAAGCCAAGGGCACAGACACTCAAAGACGGAGACTCTTCAATCTGACACGAACAAGACCCGTGAAGCTGCAGGTAGGAGACCGCCATTCCTGCACCACTTGACACTTGTCAGAAATAAAGCAGTCACGTGGGCGTTCTGCCTGGGGGTTGCCACACCGAAGATGCCGGCCTCCCGCAGCAGAGCACCGAGGTTGACACCAACTCTGTCCCTGCTTCTAGCTTCCCACAAGGGCTCAACCTGGGAAGCCACAGAGGCGGCCCAGCTAACCGGGTCCTGGATTGCGATCCTGCTTCCTTGGCCATTGCGAGCATTTGGAGAGCGAATCCAGTGGACGGGGCCCTCGGTCTGCCCCTCCCTCTCTCCTAAAAGAGATTTAAAATTAAAGCTGCACTGTCTTGCATTGCAGGAGTGTTTCAGTGGAAGTGATGCTGATGCCAATCATGGTGGCTTTCCCTCCCTGCCACCCACGATGCTCTGGTGTAAGGACCACATTTAGCTGCCACTGTAAGCTCTCTTGCACGTGTTAATGCAAAACCTTCCTACGGGGATGCGGCACCCAGTTCTCTGCTTCTGCAGGGCTTTACTGCCCGAGCAAAGCTGTAGTTCCTTTAGGTTCATGGAAGGAACAGAAACAAGTACGGAGCTCTTCAGATAAGGGAACTCCTCCTGCGCTCCGCAGTGTCTGTGCCGGCGGTCAGGCCCTCTGCCCGGAGCTAACCTTGGCGAGGCTTGGAGACCCATGCGTCTAACCAATCCATAGTCGCGTGAAGCAGAAACAGCGGTCGATGAGCCAGAGATTGAGTGAGGGGAAAGGCGGGCGGCGGACATCCATTTCTGTGTGATGGGTTCATTTACAGACGAGCAGACCTGCTCCAGGGAATAGCCAGAAAAACTGGGAGATAAACCGAAGGTGTCGGGAATTTGCCACGTTAGCCAGAATTTAGACAAGATATTTCAGAGAGGGAAAACTCGTCGACGTGAAGCCCAAACTCTTCTCCTGGAAGCATTCTCTCCCCGACTCCAAGACGAGGCAGGCTCCCGGGAAGTGCAGCCGAAAGCTTAGCCCAAGACGACCCCTAAGCACAGCTTCGGCAAGCCACTCAACACCGGAGGCAAAGAGCAGTCAGACCTCCCACAACAGCCGGAGCTCCGGGGAGGAAGACCTCCCGGAGCAGGGTGCACGGGGGGAGGCCTGTGAGCCCCGTTTGCTTGTAAAGCCCTCTCAAACACTGCTCGCTTGGGTACGTGCTTCTAGGAGGCCGAGGAGCGGAGCTTAGGCTGTGGCCATCATGTGCTCAAACACTGGAGTCCCTGGGCCCTTGTAGGGTAACCCAGGTTCCCCACGGGCAGTGCTGCGTGCCTGGACTAGGGGGAGTCACCAATAAATTCTTGGGAAAGAAAACGACGAAAAGCCTCAAACTCAATTCATGCCAACCAAAGATAAAATAAACAAACCTCTGTGGGAGAATGTTACCCGGAGTCTCAACTGCTTCTTATGAATCTCTAAAAGGTAAAATAGGAAAGGGAGAGGGAGGAAGAAAGGGGGGAGCGTGGGTGGGAGAGGTGGGGGGTGAAGCAGCATCGTGTTCCCAAATCTGTATATGCTAAATGCATGAAGTTATTTTCCTTAAACACAAAATAACCCTCCAGAGTAGTCGTGCTAAAAGAACAAGAGGGACAGATTGCTAGGCTACACTGGCATTTCAGTTTTGAAATATGGATTTGAGAATAATGGCAACAAACAGAAATGCTGAAATTAAGGAATGTGACGTCCTCCTCTGTTTCCTAGCTGTCACCTCCTTGGCTCAGAGCTCTCCAAAGGTGGACACTTGGCGAGATTAACCAAGCAGCACTCCAGGTTGCTAAGCCCCAGAGGTCTTGGTTTCTCTAGTCTCCACGTCACAGAGATGGACAGACTCCAGCTTGTTTCGAGTGTTACCCAGAAATAGCTTCTCGGGACACAGTTCTGCCTTGGGTTGCAGACTATTTAATTCACACACGTGTCAATAACTCAGCCACACAGAGTCAATGAAGCCGATGAGAATCGGCACGTACCATGGCTTGGTTAATGCTACTTAACTCCAGCAAGCCACTGAGCTGAGGAGACAAGAAAACGACCACTTGAGTCTGGCCACACCTGGCCTTTCTGAACCTCAGGGTCACCCTCAAGTGGAGAGCACGAATTACCCAAAGCACTGCAGGCGTCCCTGTTCCGGTCACATGCAGGTGCGGGCAACCCCTTCCCCGACTCTCAGGGAGTGAGAAGACCGCTGGGTCCTGAAAGACTCCGGTTCTGTGCCCACAGGAGGCCCCCGAGAACCTCACCCAGAGGTATCCTGCAGGTGGAGAACCACGACACAGCAAGTTAGGAAACAGGAGTGACAGCTAGCAATGATGTCAAATTCACAAAGCAGGAACGAGAGCTCATGAAGTGTCCCTGTGACCCCCAAGTCTTGCAGAAAAGAGTTCTAACGATTTCAATAAACCCTAGAGTCTCCACATTTCTTCAGAATATCAAAATGCAATTTACAATTATGATACCAAAGCATGATTAGAAATCTAATCATCAGTGGAACTGGAGAGGAAAATGATATGGTGGCAATAAACCCACCCTGCCTGAAGCGACAAACGCTTCCATGAGACGACCACATGGTGTGCACTGTTGGAAATGCAATTAATTCTCTCAGTGTCCTAACAAGTCGGGTGCTATTTACTGTATCAACTTTACAAACTTGGGTAAGGAGAGATGTAGCAACTTGCTGTCCCACTTCAGTGAACTGAACCCGGATTGAACCCAGGCAATCCTGCCCTGGACTCTGTCTTATCTCTACAATACACACAACTCAATTCTCACAATGGTTTCAGGCAGCAAAGGTTTTTACGTCATCAGAAAAGCTGCAAAGTGGACAACCACTGGCAACGCAGGTACGTCTTCAAACATCGTTTATACCCATACAGTCGGCGAGGCCCTAGGGAGGCTGACGCTTGTACTGTCCTCACGCCAGATCACCCTTGTGAGATGGTTTACAAATTCTAAAGGGGGAAAATGTAGCAGATGCAGTTATTATAAAAAGAACTCTACAAATGTTTTCAAATTACAGACACAGTGGTGAGAATATTATGTTCAAATTACAAAACACTCAACTGCAGTCTATCGCTTGCCCGTTTATCTTGCATAGTTGATGACTGGCGATTTGGCAGGAATGTTAGCTATGTTTGAGATAAAAGATAAACGTGAATTTGGTGGAGAAGTGAGGGCCAGGATAAGCCGTGTGGGCAGCAGGTTACAGGTGAATACATACAGAGCTGAGAGAGGAGTAGGTCCTCATGCTACCATTTATAAGCACTTCCATCTTGGACAAAAGAATGCTTCGAAGCCACAGTGCCATCATCTTCCAGACTGGGCACTAGAGGTGCAGGACAGGACACTGGCCACCAAGGTGTCCATGGTTAAACCCTGAAGCCCGTGACATAGAGCAGACTTTGCCAATGGCTTATGGACCTTGAGAGGGGAGGACTATCTTGGGTTATCCGAGTGGCTCCAATGTAGTCAAGGACGTTCCACAGAGAACACTCTGGATAGAAATCAAGGATGTGACTTAGGTGGAGAGGAGAGGAGTGAGCGGTGCCGAGATGCAGATTAACAGCAGAGAAACTAGAAGTGTGGGACAGGAGGCCACGCCATGGACTATAAAATGCAGGCTTCTAGAAGGGCAGAAAGACCCCTAAGTGACAGCTGTCTAGGAAGTGGACCCCAGCACTACAGACCCCAAGAACGGAATTCTTTTTTTTTTTTTTTTGACAGGCAGAGTGGACAGTGAGAGAGACAGACAGAGAGAAAGGTCTTCCTTTGGTTCACCCTCCAATGGCCGCCGCGGCTGGCGCACCGCACTGATCCGATGGCAGGAGCCAGGTGCTTCTCCTGGTCTCCCATGGGGTGCAGGGCCCAAGCACTTGGGCCATCCTCCACTGCACTCCCTGGCCACAGCAGAGAGCTGGCCTGGAAGAGGGGCAACAGGGACAGAATCCGGTGCCCCGACCGGGACTAGAACCTGGTGTGCCGGCGCCGCAAGGCGGAGGATTAGCCTAGTGAGCCGCGGCGCCGGCCAAGAACAGAATTCTTACAACAGCGCAGATGAGCTTCAAAACTCCCCCATCCCAAAGCCTCAAGGAACTTGGGCTGGACAACACCCAGACCGTAGTCCGACTTGTAGACTGTGTAACTGGGAGATAACGTGATTTTGGCCTTTGAAGCTTCCGCGTGTGCGTCTTGTTCTTACAGTGGCGACAGGAAAGTGAGCGAGTGTCATCTGCCTCATTGGATGGTGGCAAGGATGAAATGCAATTCAAGTATCTTTCCCAGGACTGTGTGTGACACACAGGGAATCCTCCTTCAACGTCAGCTTTACAGTAAGCTGCAGAGTTGAGGAATGAGCAAGGCCCTGGCCTCAGTGAGCCTGGTGGAGCCCCTAGCACATGGAGGATCCTGGTAGAAGAGGTCGGATGTGCGGGCGGGGAGGTCAGTGGACACCTGGACCCTCTGTTTTCACTTCTTTATCGTCAAAGACGGAGATGGGGCGGGGGTGGGGGACAGACATGTTTTCTAGCTCACTCCCCACATTCCAGCAGCTGGGCACCGAGAGCTCAGCTCTGTCCTTCACATGGGCAGCACTAGAGCCATCATCTACTGTTCATCAGGGTCCAGCAGCAGAGGGCGATTGGAACCAGAGAAGCTGGACCTGAGTCAGCGCTCAGACACGGGATCTGCATGTGCCGAGTGGCGGCCTGACCACTGACCACGATGTCCACGCTGCTCCTTTGTTTTCCGAGAATAACCAGAAACCCAGTTTATCCGAGAACCAACCACAGGCTTAAGTGACACACACAGAAAACAAAGTGATTGTGGAATTAGAGAAGAGAAAGGTCAGAGTGCTGCTCCTGGGAGCTTCCCTGACCCTGGGGTCCCTCTCCTAAAAGCAGTCTGACCTTTCTCTTGAGGTATTTAAATGCGTCCTCTTTCTGTCACTCAGAGGCATGTTAATGGAGGTGGCCCGGGCAGACAGGTGCCCCGGATGACACCAGCCTTGGCCTGCACAAACAGCACCGTGCTGTAAAAGCAGTCTGTGAAGTTTGAATGTCAGCTCCAGTCACCTGCCGACCCAGAGACACTGACCTCCCAGCAGCTGAATGATTCCAGGCTGTAATGGCACACTGTTCCCCGGACGCTGAAATACCAGGGTTCACATCACTCTGCCATCAGCACCTAGGACGTCCTGTCCATCCTTGTGCACACACCTTTTGAAGCAAATTAGCCCCTGGGGCAGATATATCTGGCCAGAATAACAAGGACATCGCCAAGCAAGGATGCATCCTTATCTAATGGCGCCTGAAATCACTTCCGTCTGAGGAGCTCAGGGACTGCTGCATTTTCCCAGCCTGCCCTGCACGTCGCTTGCCCCCAGCCCGACTTGGAGGAGTCAGAGGCTGAACCTAGAGGCTGCCTAAGACCACCTGCTCCTACTGCGCATTCGCATGCTCCCCCTCCCACAGCACGGACCCCGGAGACCGTGAAGATGTGACACGTGAGTTTTCCAGACGTCACATTCAGCCAGGAAGTGACACAGTCCCAGGAATGTTGTGCAGGGCCCAGCGCTGCAGTGCCCTGGAGGGTTGTGCACCCCCTCCGAGGTTTACTGTGATTAGTAAACACCACTTCACCATGTGACATGGACCCTTTATTTGGATAAATAGAAGCAAGAGAACCTTCTGCTCACGGAATATTAGTGGCATAATTCACACACAGAGCCTGACGGGCAATCACCTGTCTGAAACCATAGTCGGCCATTACCTAAAGTGGAAATTGCATTTTAAGGTGTGAAATATTCATGCGATCCCATACCTATAATTCATGAGATGGTAAAGAAATACGCCATCCTGCTCCCTTTTAGCCCTGTGATAAGCAAAGCTACCACGTTGTGCCTAATATTAAGATATGCTTAAAAAGCACATTTGTTACTTATCTTAAATCGCACACCAGTCACGCGTTATAGCCTACCCTAGGAAACAGGGCTGTGAAGTGACGCCCGAATTTCCCAGGGATCTTTGACAACATAGGCAGGGTTAACAACGTATGGGGATCTGAATGGTGAGCACAGAGAGCCATCGGGAGGCAGGCGGTGGCATAAACACAGGTGCAGATGAGGGACCGGCACCAAGCAGCCTAGACACCATGCAGTATTTCAAAGTATCTGTAACACACTGTTTTCCAAGGCACACGAATGTCCTCTAAAATAATAATCCTAATTAAATATACTAAAGTAGGACAAGGGTTCCTCTATCATCCAAATAAAAAGCAGAACATGTGGCTCTGTCAAAACATAACAAAACGAACTCTGCACAGAGCGTTCAGGTTAGAACACTTGTAAGTTCCTTCTCAGTTTCTTTAATCAGCTTTTTAAATGCTAGAGGAGTACAAGACTAGCTCTAGACTCAAGAATGTGGTGGACAAGGGGACTGTCTCTTTGTAACAGGATCATCAAGGAAGGTAGGGTCCCTGCTTCCTGGTTTCCTAGGGGAGGCTGATGCCGAAGCTCGGGGTCTCTGCCCACCACGTTGCAAAACTATCGCTTGCCGTAAAGATGGGAGAAGCTCGCTTGTCCTCTGAAGAACGCTGAGTCGCCAACCTGAGAGGCGTCCCAGTGACCGGGGTACTCAGGACGGGCTGCTTGGGCAAACGGCCCAGTCAAGTCCTCTGGCTGGGGACTAAGTTCCTACCTGGAGCAGGTGCGTGTCGGGGGTGCGTGGGCTCCACCGTGGAAGGAGGCAAGGCTTGCTCCTGTCGGGGAGGTCCTAGCAGGTCGCCTGTGACCGCTGCCCACAGCCTGGTCCAGTGCTTGTCCGGGAACAGAACCGCCTCTTCTCTGGACTGGGACGAGAGCTTGTTTTTTTTTTTTTTAATTATTCATTTTATTTTTTTGACAGGCGGAGTGGACAGTGAGAGAGAGAGACAGAGAGAAAGGTCTTCCTTTGCCGTTGGTTCACCTTCCAATGGCCGCTGCGCTGCAGCCGGCGCACCGCGCTGATCCGAAGCCAGGAGCCAGGTGCTTCTCCTGGTCTCCCATGGGGTGCAGGGCCCAAGCACTTGGGCCATCCTCCACAGCACTCCCTGGCCACAGCAGAGAGCTGGCCTGGAAGAGGGGCAACCGGGACAGAATCCGGTGCCCCAAACGGGACTAGAACCCGGTGTGCTGGCGCTGCAAGGCGGAGGATTAGCCTAGTGAGCCGCGGCGCCGGCCGAGAGCTTGCTTTTAACTGCGTTTCCCCGATGCGGCTCAGCTGAGGCTGAGTTGAAAGTCTCACATGGGGCGTGATTCATGGGGCGGGTAATGCTGGAGGTAAAGTCGGGCATGGGGCGCAGGAGGAGGGAGAGGAGCACGCCCAGTCCTGGAGGCCCAGGCCCCCCCGTGCCTTCCCCAGCCCTCGGGATGGGCCTGGATTCCTCAGGGTCTCTAGACCGCATTGCTTGGTCTTCGGCTCTGAAGGTGGAAGGCCACCGGCAGAGCCCTCCTTCCCGCGTGTGTGCTGTGAGGAGATCACACCTGAAAGAGCCCTGCACTGGGGCCAGAGAACAACGGCCTGGGGCAGTACCCCTGGGAATCTTTAGAAACATACAGATGGGACAAACCTGGTGTAGACAGACACACAGCTCATTTCCCCAGCCACATGGGGAGGCTGCTTAGGCCCAGGTTGTAGTGCTGTGGTTTTGTTGTTGGTTTTCCTCCTGGTGGCCTATATACAACCACTGTGGGTTGTATCTGAGAGTTGATGACAACTGACCCGTAACAATGGAGAGCCTGAAGCTCTTGGGTAAAATTCGGCCTCACCCAAGGCCCTGCTTTTCCTCTGGTTTCTAAGAGACTTTTGAGGACTCAGCTGAGATCTCGGGAAACTGCAGCACAGACCAGCGGCCTGAAGGAGCCACCCAGGGAAAGCTTAGAGAAGGGCCACAGGGCTCCAAGTTACAGCACCAGGGGCAGCAGCGGGGAGGTAGCGGGGAGGTGGCGGCAGGGGCCGTCCACCGTAGGAACTGAAGCAAGAGCGTAAGGAGCCTTGTCCGCCGCCCTGGACAGCGCGCTGGCCGCAGGGGAGGAGCCTCGTGCGCGGGGCGGGTTCGGCCGACCTAGTTCTGCTGTGCGCAGATGAGCGCGGATGCACAGCCTCCATCTTCACCTACAGGCGCGCCTTCCTGCAGGTGGTAACGCCCACGATCAGATCAGCTACAGCACTCGATGAAACTGTATCACATAGGCTGTCCATCCGCAAACACTGAGTACGCCACTTAGATAAGGCAATTTAATTTGAAATTTAAAAAACTTGATTCTAAAACCCTACCGTCGCATCTGGAGACTACGTTTCCGATCTGAGTCCTCCTGCTCTGTCAGTTCTCTGAGCTCTGAGAGGTCAAATCTCCAAACACGCAACCCTGGCGACTGTCAGTGACTCTTTCCATGGCTGGCGACCACAAACGTCAATGTCTTTTTGTTTAATCTGTAGATTTTTTTTTGGGACAGAGTTAGACAGTGAGAGAGAGAGACAGAGAGAAAAGTCTTCCTTCTGTTGGTTCACCCCTCAAATGGCCGCCATGGCTGCTGCTGCGCTGATCCGAAGCCAGGAGCCAGGAGCTTCTTCCTGGTCTCCCATGGGGTGCAGGGCCCAAGCACTTGGGCCATCCTCCACTGCACTCCCGGGTCACAGCAGAGAGCTGGCCTGGAAGAGGAGCAACTGGGACAGAATCTGGCACCACAAATGGGACTAGAACCCGGTGTGCCGGTGCCACAGATGGAGGATTAGCCTAGTGAGCCGTGGCGCTGGCTAATCTGTAGATTTTAATTCCTTCTGCCTGTCAGTGCCCTGTGATGCAGTGGCTGAGAAATGTCTGCTCCAGTGTGAACTGGCCTGTCTGTAGGGCCCTGGAGAAGGACGTGGTGAAGACACAGGGCTGGGGGCCGGCCCTGTGGTACAGCAGGTTGTGCACAACCCAGGACGCCAGCGTCACATGTCAGAGCTCGGATCTGAGTGCTGGCTGCTCCTTGCTCCCTGCTAGTGCACCTGGGAAAGCAGCGGGGGAAGATGGGTCCCTGCCACCCACATGGGAAACCTGGATGGAGTTCCAGGCTCCTGGCTGTGACCTGGCCCCGCCCTGGCTGTTGAAGCCATTTAAGGAGTGAATTGGCGGATGGGAGATCTCTTTTTCCCTCTGTCACTCTGCCTTTTAAATAAATCTTTTACAAAAGGCTGAGGACTGCTTGTGGTCATTTTATTATGTGTTCCATGTCTGAAAGAAAGCCGGACGACTTCTAGATCATCCCTTGCTGTCAGAGCTTAAGTATTGCACACTAGTGCAGGGCTGAGCACAGAGGCAGTCAGAACACACTTCTGAACTTGTTAATTTCAACTTGGTGACATGTCAAACATCTCATTATTAGAAAACACAATGGTAAATAAGCATATCGATGTGTTAACTTTATAGGCAATCAAGGAATGCCAAATAAAAGAGCAATGAATGACCTGTGCTCACATTCCTAACTCCAGAGCAGCCAGCTCTCCCACCAAAGAAAACCAGAATGAGACAGGCAGAGACAGCGAAGCACAGGTGAGACGCTGGTTCGGATTTCCATGTCCTGTATCTGAGTGCCCGGCTCCTCTCTCCAGCCTCCTGGATACCCTGGGAGGCAGCAGGTGACGGCTCAAGTAGTCGGGCCCCTGCCATGCATGTGGGAGACTCAGACTTCGTTCCAGGTTCCTGTCTTTGGCCTGGCCCAGCCCTGGCTGTGGCGGCAGTTGAGGGGTAAGACAGCAGATGGGAAGTCTCTGTCTCTTAAGTTAGGCTTCTATTCCTCGGACAGTAATTCTGGAGACTGTGGGTGAGAGATGGTGAGGATGGGACCTTGGCCAGCCTAGCAGAGGAGAGGGAGAGGGCTGGAGTTTAGGGGTGACTTGACTGGGGTCCTGGGGTGTGCCCCTGTGTTATCAGGGCCCTGGAAGGTACATGTACATTAGGAGGACGTGGGAACCAGAACCATTTGTGTCCTCTCCTGGCCTTTGCCTTCTCCGTGCTACTCCCACTCTCTGAACGGAGCTGACCCCTAGCCAGCGACCTTTTCTATCAAAATGTCAGCAGTGGTGTTTATGGCACATTTAGTCTCATTAGCCACCATTAATTATTTAGAGTGCTTTTCAAAGTCATTAGCTGAGATTCTCCAACTCATTCAGTGATACTTCCAATTAATCCACTAAAAAACCTCTTTGTATCACAACCAATATGTGCTTGTTAATGGGCGATTAGTGGGCGGTATCCAATTTTCTCTTCCCCAGACAAAATACAACCAAGTAGGGACAGGAGTGATTTACAGACAACCTGCATGGACTGGGCAGACCCCAGTTCTAATGAAAGATGCCACTGCTGTTTTGCATCTAAGTTCTGTCTTGGTTCAGGAGAAGTCTGGAGTTGGGAATAATTTATCCCATTGAAAAGCTAACTGCACGGCTGGCGTGGTGGCTCAATAGGCTAATCCTCCGCCATGCGGCGCCGGGACACCAGGTTCTAGACCTGGTTGGGGTGCCGGATTCTGTCCCAGTTGCCCCTCTTCCAGGCCAGCTCTCTGCTGTGGCCAGGGAGTGCAGTGGAGGATGGCCCAAGTGCTTGGGCCCTGCACCCCCTGGGAGACCAGGAGAAGCACCTGGCTCCTGGCTTCTGATCAGCGCGGTGCGCCGGCCGCGGCGATTGGAGGGTGAACCAACGGCAAAGGAAGACCTTTCTCTCTGTCTCTCTCTCTCACTGTCCACTCTGCCTGTCGAAAGGAAGGAAGGAAGGAAGGAAGGAAGGAAGGAAGGAAGGAAGGAAGAAAGAAAGAAAGAAAGAAAGAAAGAAAGAAAGAAAGAAAGAAAGAAAGAAAGAAAGAAAGAAAGAAAGAAAAGCTAACTGCAGTCTTCACGCAGAGTTGAAGACAGAACACAGTGAAGCCTGAACAGAAAACCAGGGAGCACCTGCCAGTGGGGGTTTTCTTGCATACATGTGAACTGCATCTCTTATTAAATTCTGTCCCCACCACCGTCTCATTCTCCAATAGGAAGACCTTTGGGACCCAGGGTATTTTTGGTATATTTCTGGGAGGAGGCAGACTTAGAGCAAGGTGCACTGTGACAAAGCGGGCAAGGGACTTAGTGGGGTCGACCACTGCCTACAATGCCAGCAATCCCAAATAGCGCTGGCCCACGTCCTGGCTGCTCCCTGCAAATGTGCCTGGGAAGCAGCGGAAGTGGCCCCTGCACCCATGTGGGAGACACAGATGGAGCTCCTGGCTCCTGGCTTCAACCTAGCCCAGCCCAGGCCATTGCAGCCTCGTGGAGCGTGAACCAGCAGGTGAGATCTCTCTCTCTCTCTCTCTCTCTCTCCCTCTGTGACTCTGCCTTTCAAATAAATAAATAAATCATAACAAGAGGGGAAGGGCTGAGCTGACCATCAGGTGTCGGGGGGCTGCCAGCCTTGCAGAAGTACAACAGGAAGTCGAGTGTGAAGTCAGCCCACACAGCCAGCAACTGAACTGAGCTGAACTAAATCACCGTTTAGATTTCATTCCTGCTCACCTCACTTATGGAAAAGTCATTAATCGCCCTCTACCCCAGCTTCTTCACCCATAAAATGGGGATAAGAGTGTATCCATCTCATTGGATAGAACATCTACATGGATAGAACAATTACATAAGGTAGCATATGCCTGGAATCTCTCCATAGGGCCTGTCTTTTTTGTTTTTAACAAAAGACAGAAACATAGAATTTGATATGAAATTTCTACTCCCCATTTTAAGTTGGCAATTGCTTTTTGTCCAAAACATATTCAACAGGGCAAGACAAAGGGACTCAGGAACAAATCTCAGGAGATAACATAACCTGCACCACTCTGGTTTTAGGATTTCTTCAGGATGTATTCATTTGAGCAGAAGAACGGCACACACAGGGACAGAGACAGAGGGAGAGGGGGAGGGGGAGGGGAGGGAGAGGGAGAAGAAGAGGGAGAGGGAGGGAGAGGGAGAGGGAGGGAGAGGGAGGGGAAGGGGAGGGGGAGGGGAAGGGAAGGGGAGGGGAGGGGGAGGGGAGGGAGAGGGGGAGAGGGGGAGAGGGAGGGGGAGGGAGAGGGAGGGGGAGGGGGAGAGGGGGAGAGGGAGGGGGGAAGGAGAGGGGAGAGGGGGAGGGGAGGGAGAGGGAGAGGGGGAGAGGGAGAGGGACAGAGAGAGGGAGAGGGAGAAGGTGAGGGACAGGGACAGGGAGAGGGAGAAGGTGAGGGACAGGGAGAGGGAGAGATTCCATCTGAGGATTTTCACTACCCAAAGGGCACAAGAGCTGGGTCGGGGCCAGGCCAAAGCCAGGAGCCAGGAACTCCGTTCCCATCTCCCACACGGGTGGCTGGGGCCCAGGTACTTGGGACACCTGCTGCTGTCTTCCCAGACACATTAGCAGGGAGCTGGGTAGGAAGTAGAGCAGCCTGGACTTGAACCAGCACCCCAATATGTGATGGCAGCATTACAAGTGATGGCTTAACCCACTCTGCCACATGCTGGGCCCCCAGCTCTCAGTTTAAACTTCTAGATTTGGGAGTTTGGATGGGATTTGAGCTGCTACTGAGTTCTCCCAGGAAAATGGTTTTCTCTGTGAACAGAGGAAACCGAGGGGGCTTGCTTCTAAGTACGCTTGGAAATCCACCTAATTCAAGTTCTTGGGGCTTTGCTTTTGATATTCACAACATCCAGTTTGCACCTGAGCACAGGGACATGGCGAGAGACTTGTGTGAAAGGCCACAAGGCTCAGGACATAAAGCCTTTCTTGCACACTAAAGGCACTGTCAGTCCGAGAGGGTGGATGTCCCCCGGCCACCTCCACATGAGGGTCTCCACTCTCTGGGGAGCTGAAACCTCAGCTTAGACTACAGATTCAAGAGTGAGGCTGAGTGATGGGAAACGGGCCTGCGCCTCTCCTCCCCCTGGAGGAGGCTCCGTTCTGCTGCGGTGGGCGCTCTCCTCATTCAGCTCATGACAGCTCCATGAGCGAGTGGAGTCCCGGGGTCCAGACTGGATGACACGGGACAGCTACACGTCAATATGTCACATGCTGGTCCATGTCCCCATGCACATAATGTGCTTAGTAATGTAACCGTGAAAATCAAGCTCAACTTAAAGATATTGATTTTTCGGCCTGCGCCGCGCTCACTAGGCTAATCCTCCGCCTTACGGCGCCGACACACCGGGTTCTAGTCCCGGTCGGGGTGCTGGATTCTGTCCCTGTTGCCCCTCTTCCAGGCCAGCTCTCTGCTGTGGCCCGGGAGTGCAGTGGAGGATGGCCCAAGTCCTTGGGCCCTGCACCCCGTGGGAGACCAGGAGAAGCACCTGGCTCCTGGTTTCGGATCAGCGCGGTGCGCCGGCCGCAGCACACAGGCTGCGGCAGCCATTGGAGGGTGAACCAACGGCAAAGGAAGACCTTTCTCTCTGTCTCTCTCTCACTGTCCACTCTGCCTGTCAAAAAAATAAAAAAAATAAATAAATTTAAAAAAAGATATTGATTCTTCTATTGGTAGAAAGGCATTTTTTTAACTAAGGTTCAACCTCTCTTGGCCAGCTTAATTAAGTAGCAATATCTTCAAACTTAGAGATGACGCAGTTTTGTCATGGAGAAATTGCGTCATGTAGAGGGTCAGTGCCTTTTTAGTGACTAAGAAGCACAAATCGATACGAGCAAAAGTTGTTCTCAACGCAGGATGTTTATTGTATTTGAAGAGAATGGAGAGCCTTCGTTTTCTCTTGAAATTAGGTTTTACTGTGTTGTCATTGTGTTCTTTTTAATCACCCATGAGGTTTCAAACCCTCAAAGTAGCAGCTATGACACCTGTCTGTAAATCAACATCTGCCCATTCCCTTGGGAACAGAGCAGGCACAGTGCGCGTGCGGGCGCTGGTGTTCTCTGGGTGGTTGGTGTGCTGGGTGCCGTGACTTAGGAATCTCTCAATCTCTTGTGTTTCACAAGACAATGAAGCACAGCACAGCAGTTGTACCCTTGGCTATGTGTGTCACGTGTCCTCACCCTCATCAACCGTGGACAGATCGCTTCTTCAGGTAGAATGATGACGTCCTTGGACCTGATTAGTGTCCCTGGGTGGAGGACACCTCCCACCACTGGCAAGAGGGGATTTGGGTGACGCCAGCCCCAACGTTAATTACATTAAGCCACATGGTGAGAAATTATGTCCCAGTAACATTCTTCTGTCTGGTTGTATGACACAGACATCTACTCAGTAAAGGTATATGAGGGACTTCATAAAGTTATGGGAAATGGACATAATGAAATATTATGCATGGATTTTGGAATTTTTGCACCAAAATAAACTTTTGTTTAATGCAATTTTTTCATGAGCTTTTGGAAGTAGCCTTGTGTTTATAAATTACTTTTTATTTAAAGCAAAGAGATAGATACAGAGAGAGAGAGAAAGACAGACATGGACAGAGATCTTCCATCAGCAAGTTCACAGCCCCAAATGCCCACAGCAACTGGGACTGAATCAGACTGAAGCCGGAAGCCTGGGGCTCAATCAAAGCTTCCCCTGTGGGCAGCAGGGACCCAAGCAATTGGGGCATCACCTGTTGCCTCCCACGCTGTGCATGGGAAGCTGGAATTGAAGCAAAGCTGGGACTTGAACTCAGAGCCTCCAATTCAAGAAAGGGATATTTCTGCCCAAGGACGGGCTTCTAGGAAAATTTTTACAACATGCATTCATTTCCACTGTGTTTATTCTCGTGGCTAGTTGTGATGACTTTGCCATTTGTGTTACAACAAGGACAGGAGCTTTAAAACCCATTGATCTCCATCTCACTGGTGACTCAATGCAGCCTCCCCACCTGTCCTTAGGCTGCCCTCACACTGTGGATAACTGGCTTGAAATGACAGCGGACAGCAGACTGGAGGTTCAGGCAGCTGTTTAGTAAGGAGGCCTGGATGTGAAATAAACTCCACTTAAAGAAACCACGCTTGTGTCCACAGACTATTTATAGCATCAGTCATGTGACAACCAACGTGCAGTCTGGGGCCGCGCCGACTTTGCTTTGTGACTGCAGCACGTAGTGGCCTCGCCAGTTTACTTCTGGTTAGAGCCATAGCTAAAGGACAATGCAGATGTGAGCTTTCCTCACTGGTCCTCCATCTGCCAGGTCTCACCACCCAGAAACTGCTCATCGCAGGGGCTGCAAGGAGCGGTAGAGAGAAAACACCCACACGCATTCCCCGGGGAGACAGAGCGAGCGAAACCCCACGAGCACCTTTTGCACAGAGCATTGCAAGGGGAAGTATGAAGCCAGAGAATCTACAGACAGAATTAATCTCACACGCTTTCCAGCCCAGGGAAACCAACTAGCACAGTGTGGATTCTGGAGGGACACACGAACTCGGATCATGAAAGCCCCTCATTTCAGTTCCCTTCATTTACGGTGTTCTTTTCTTTTCTTTTTTTTTTAAAGATTTATTTATTTATTTGTGAGTCAGAGTTACACAGAGAGAGGAGACTCAGAAAGAGAGAGGTCTTCCATCCACTAGTCCACTCTCCAATTGACCACAATGGCCAGAGCTGCACCGATCCAAAGCCAGGAGCCAGGAGCCAGGAGCTTCTTCTGGGTCTCCCATGTGGGTGCAGAGGCCCAAGCACTTGGGCCATCCTCCACTGCTTTCCCAGGCCACAGCAGAGAGCTGGATTGGAAGTGGAGCAGCTGGGACTAGAACCAGTGCCCACATGGGATGCCAGCGCTTCAGGCCAGGGCGTTAACCTGCAGAGCCACAGCGCCCTCCTCCTCCCCCCTCCTCCCCCTTCCTCCTCCCCCACCTCCTCCTCTCCTCCTCCCCCCTCCTCCTCCTCCCTCCTCTTCCCCCCTCCTCCTCCTCCTCCCCCCTCCTCCCAGGCCGGCTAAGTGGGGGTGATATGTGGACTTGCCTCCGGTGTGTTTTGCTGATTCCGTGGTCCCGAGGTGCACTAGCCAGGAAAGCCTGCAGGATAATCTTGATGCCAACAGGAGGTCACGAATGCCCTGCCAGGACCCCGGTTCCAGCTTTGATGAGCACCTTCTCCTGAGCCGGCCTGGAACCCGGCTGCCCCAGCTCAGGGCCTTGTCCCATTCACTTAGGAATGCTGCAGGGACATCAGATGCATCTTGGCACTGTCATGATCATCTGACAGCTTAGCTTCGCAGAGATAGACTGACTGTCGCTGTCAAATCGCCCAGGCCCTGGTTACTGCCGGGCTGTGGATCAGAGCATTGAAGGACCAAGGATGACCTCCCGGTGTCTGCCCCGCCGGGGTCACTTCTCATCTGCCGCCAACCTCCCCCTCTTGGGAGATTTCTTCACTCAGCAGAGCTGCTGTTTTCCTGACGGGGAAAGAGCGGAAGCTGGTGTGACTACAGAGTGGGCCCG
Source organism: Oryctolagus cuniculus (assembly GCF_051225735.1). Lineage (NCBI taxonomy): Eukaryota > Metazoa > Chordata > Mammalia > Lagomorpha > Leporidae > Oryctolagus > Oryctolagus cuniculus. The sequence continues at coordinate 7,957,557 of NC_142887.1, forward strand.
AGGTGGCGGGGTCAGCCCCTCTGCCCTTGGGAGAAGCCACAGTGATGGAACCAAAGCCGCTGCCTGGCCGTAGTCAGGAAAGCGCATGTTCCCGCCCAGCGGTCTGCCCGCGAGCTCTCAGTGCCTTCTGGAAGTCTCACTACTCCCAACGGACCCCACCAGGGCGGGGCTCCGTGCTATCCCCCCCCACACTAGACAAGAGATTCTTCGGCTGACGGTTAGTTCCAGGGAGGGGTCCCCCTTGGGGGTGACTTGTACTGTGCCCCATCTCTCCCAGGCGCCGCTACTACCGACTTACACAAATCAGCAGTGGCCCCCTCGTTTGCTGTGTGGCAAAGCCTGGTCAACACGACATGCATACTTGGATCTGCTCACGCCCCCAGAGTCCGAGGACGAGGGTGCTTTGCTGCGCTCCTGGCACAATGGCTGATGGGCCAAATGTGACAAGACAGCACCGGCCTTCGTTCCTGTGCTCCTGGGAGCTTTACATGTCCCTGGGCATTTAGAAACAACTTGCTAGTTATAATGTATTTATTTTATTTAATGGAAAGGTGTATGGGGGGGGGGGGAGACTCTCATTTGCCGGTTCACTGCAACACCCAGGACTGGACCAAGCCAATGCCAGGAGCCAGGGATTCAATCCAATCTGGGTCTGCCCTTGAGTGGCAAGGAGCCAACCACTTCAGCCATCACGGCCGCCTCCCAGAGTGCACAGCATCATGGAACAATCCTGGAGTGGGGCCAGAACTTGGACCCAGGCATCCCAAGCCCCAAGCAGGATGCTAACAGCTGCACCCAATGCTTGCTTGCCCCAGAACGGATAAGCTGAGAGCTCAGACATATGCAGATTTGAAGCTTGCCTGTAGAGGAACATTTTTCTCATAGAGTGTCGGCTGTTGTCTGCAGTAAGGCCGTCGTACTGGCCCTCACACACTATAATCCGTCCCGGTAGCACATGTACCGTACCTCCGTGACAGTGCTCTGCACGAGATGGAATTCTGTTCTGAAACGAAGACTTAGCACAAATGGTAGACATTTGCACATAAATAGGTGGGCAGAGTTAGCACCTGGGGGTTAGAGATATGCATTTTTTAAATATTCAGATGACCAGCCAGTGTATCCTTTTGCTGTAGCAGAAAATGAGATTGAAAAAGCTAAGACCACAATAATGCACAGGGCGAAAGAAAGGAGAGAAAAGATCAAGTGTGAGAAAAAGTAGAGAGAAAATAAAACCCATGCTTGCATTTGCTGGAATAAAATCCGTAACAATGCCCTGCATGAAAGTCCTAGGTGAAAGTCAGTGGTACTCCAGATGTCATTTTTTTTAAGTTTCGAGATTCATTATGTATGAGATGTACTTCAGAGACAGCCACGGACTCAAGGTCACAAGAAAATTCAGCAGAGGCCCTAAGAACATTTGTCCTAACCTGAAGCTCTGCTACGTGAGTAGTACTCAGACAAGATGAGTGGGTGACCCCTGCGGGCTGCAGTCATCCTGCCCTTCACCATGGCCACTGCACACAGGCATTCAACCGTCAGTGCAGGGGCCAGACATGGCCAGTCCGGGAGTCTGGGAGCACCAGCTGAGCTTCAGTGTCCTCCTGTGTAAAGTGAAGAGAACATATCTTCCTGGTACAACGTTGGAATACAGTGCAATTTGATAGGGGATTACTTATATATAACATACCATAATATAATTATATATATATATCATATGACACATATGTCATTATGTATGATGTACTATGGTATACATTATACGTGATTCATGATTTATATATATATATACACACACACACACACATATATATATAGGTTTAATGTAGTACTCAAGTATTCCAAATAGTGTTAAAATGTAAAATGAAAAAAGCTACCTTAAAAATTTAATAAAAGGGGGAGCAGGAGTTTAGCACAGTGTTTGGTTGCTACTTGGGTTGTGTGCATCCCATCCCAGAGTGCCTGGGCGTGCCTGGGCTCCAGTCCCATCTCTGCTGCTGATTCTGGCTTCTTGCTAATGCAAACCCTGGGAAGCAGCGGGCAATGGCTCGGGTGGTCTTATCCCTGCCACCCATATGGAAGACCCAGACTTAATTCCTGGCTCCTAGTTTGGGTGTGGTCCAGCCCCAGCCATTGCAGGGACACTGAGCCAAACAGCACAGTCCTCACCGTGACAGCAAAGGCAAGAGAGAGACAAGACGTCCAAACTGCTCCCACTCCAGCGTCTGCAGTGAGGGGGAGCAGCGGGCAGGACAGAACTGGGTCAGAACATCAGCATTGACACAGTCGGGATGGGAGGCGTGTTCAGGGGAGGGAACCAGCTGTGTGCACAGAGGCATGGATGCAGGAAGTGCCGTGCAGTAAGTGTCATGCCATAATGGAGAGCCGGGTGAGGTCATTGAGACCCCAGCTTCTGCAGGTAGGTTGCAGGCATCCCGTGAAGCTCTGCCTTGCGCTGTGAGGATCCAGTTCCTTCCAGCCCATGGAGGCAGTAATTAAATTTTCAGCAAATTTGTTAGGCAGCCTTTTAGTCTGGTAATTGTTTAAAATATTAAAATATTATAATTATATGAATTCTATTTAGAAAGTAATTAGTACTGACTGGTGCTGTGGCCTAGCAGGTTAAGGCACTGCTGCCAGCATCTCATGTGAGTGCCAGTTAGAGTCCTGGCAGCTCCACTTGCAATCCAGCTCCCTGCCAATGTGCCCAAGTGCTTGGACCCCTGCACCCATGTGGGAAACCCTGGCTTTGGCCTGACCCAGCTCTGGCTGTTGCAGCCATTTGGGGAGTGAACCAGCGGATGGAAGACCTTCCACTCTCTGCCTCTGCCTTTCCCTCTCTGTAACTCTGCCTTTCAAAACAAATAAATAAAAGCTTTAAAGAAGTAATAAGGGCCGGCGCCGTGGCTCACTAGGCTAATCCTCCGCCTTGCGGCGCCGACACACCGGGTTCTAGTCCCGGTCGGGGCACCAGATTCTGTCCTGGTTGCCCCTCTTCCAGGCCAGCTCTCTGCTGTGGCCAGGGAGTGCAGTGCGGGATGGCCCAAGTGCTTGGGCCCTGCACCCCATGGGAGACCAGGAGAAGCACCTGGCTCCTGCCTTCGGATCAGCATAGTGTGCCAGCCGCAGCAGCCATTGGAGGGTGAACCAATGGCAAAAGGAAGACCTTTCTCTCTGTCTGTCTCTCTCTCTCTCACTGTCCACTCTGCCTGTAAAAAATTAAAAAAAAAAAAAAAAAGTAAAAGTACTCACAGCTCATCACTTCCCAATCATTGTGCACCCCCTGTGTTTCTTTGTGGAAAGTGCATTTCCTGTCCAAGAGTCTGCTTCATGAACTCCAGCTTCTGGTTCTGAGGCTGGCTGTGAAGAACGCCTCTGTGTGCTGGGGTCTGCGTGCTGTGGGTCAATGCCACGCCCAGCTCTCCCCAGGGTCCTGTGCAGTGACACCAGGTGGGCTAATGCCACGCCCAGCTCTCCCCAGGGTCCTGTGCAGTGACACCAGGTGAGCAGAGTGAATCAGCCACGGCCATCATATTCACAGAGTACCAGAGCTAAACGTTCCAGTGTGATGATGGTCATTATGGGCACTAAGACACAGTGCCCACTAGACTGCCTGGGTGAACCTCCGCGACACTGAGCTGGGGCAGGAATTCGATGGTGTGGTTGTGGAGCTGGGGCAGGAATTCGATGGCCTGGTTGTGGAGCTGGGGCAGGAATTCGATGGCCTGGTTGTGGGGCTGGGGCAGGAATTCGATGGCCTGGTTGTGGTACCCTGGGGCAGGAATTCGATGGCCTGGTTGTGGGGCTGGGGCAGGAATTCGATGGCCTGGTTGTGGTACGCGGGGCACCTGCCGTCTCAAGCTGCAGTGCCTGTGTTCAAGTACCAGCTCTGCTTCTGATCCAGCTTCCTGCTGCTGCGCACCCCGTGAGGCAGCAGTGATGGCTCGCGTACGTGGGTCCCTGCCGCCCACGTGGGAGACCTGGACTGAGTCCTGCTCTTAGCTTCAGCTTGGCACAGGCCTAGATGTGGGAATTTGGGAGTGAACCAGGAGATGGACAATAACTGTGTGTCTGTTTGCATTTCAAATACATTTACTTAAATTCATTTAAAAAGGAAACATCATGCTTTTTAAAAAGATTTTATGTGTTTATTTGAGAGGCAGAGTTGTAGACAGAGGGAGAGACAGAGAGAAAGTCATCTATCCTCTGGTTCACTCCCCAAATGGCTGCAATGGCTGGACCTGGGGTGATCCGAAGTCAGGAGTCAGGAGCTTCTCTTGGTCTCCCATGTGGGTGCAGGGCCCAAGCACTTGGGCCATCTTCCACTGCTTTCCCAGGCCACAGCAGAGAGCTGGATTGGAAGAGTAGTAGCCAGGACATGAACCGGTGCCCATATGGGATGCCAGCGCTGCAGGTGGAGGCTTAGCCTACTATGCCACAGTGCCAGCCCCAACATTATGCCTTTTGAAAGAAGAGAGAAATAAAATGCAGTGGCTTATAAAGTTCTCTTTATATAAAGCATTCAGAACAGACACCTCCGTGGAGACAGGAAGCTCGGGGAGGAGCCACGGTGAGTGGCTGCTAGTGGTACAGGGCTCTTCCGTGGGCATCTTGGAATATTCTGGAATTAGATAGGTGTGAGGGTTGTAAAACTCTGAAAATACTAATAACACAATTTATGCTTTCACACCAGGAATATCGTGGTATGCACATTAAATCGATTGTAAACAGGCCAGCCATTCACTCTGAACTCCCAAAATCATCCTGGCTGTTGGGACCTCCAGTGAGCATTTGTACAAAACAAGAGAGAATGGCTTATCAAAGAGCAATGCGGAGTAGAGTGGTGATCTTCTCTCACAAACAGGGTTAACACGCTGGTCTTTATTTATCTATTTATTTATTTTTGCAAAAACAGTGCAGAGAGCAACAACCAGTACTATTTATTTGGATGTCTGTGCCATGGTGGGTACAAACTATATTCTCTGCTCTGTGGGACCAAAAACCAATTGCTCTTTATTTTTTAAAGATTTATTTATTTATGTATTTATTTATTTGAAAGTCAGAGTTACATAGAGAGAGAAGGATGCAGAGGGAGGGAGAGAGAGAGAGAGAGAGAGAGAGAGGTCTTCCATCCACTGGTTCACTCCCCAGTTGGCCACAGTGACTGGAGCTGGGCTGATCTGAAGCAGGAGCCAGGAGCCTCTTCTGGGTCTCCCACGCGGGTGCAGGGGCCCAAGCACTTGGGCCATCTTCTACTGCTTTCCCAGGTCATAGCAGAGAGCTGGATGGGAAGTGGAGCAGCCGGGACTAGAACCAGCGCCCATATGGAATGCCAACACTGCAGGTGGCAGCTTTTTATCTGCTACACCCCAGCACTGGCCCCAATATGTTGTTTCATTCAGTTTTGTTTTTAATAAAGCTGAAAAGAATCTTTAACGATAAGCTGTGCTCAGCGAAAGGCCAAATTATTATAGTAGAAAGCAATTTCTTCAAGAATTCAGAGTGCAAACACGGGTTTCAGGGCAGGGTGAATGTGCACCCCTTGTTTCTGAGTGTTCCAACCACTAGTGCTGGGAAGCCCCCGACCCCGACAACAGGCGTGCACAGGGCATCCTCGCTCTCACTGTTCAAGGCACAGAGAACATGTTGTTTAGCGGCGGCCATTGGAGGGTGAACCAACGGCAAAAGGAAGACCTTTCTCTCTCTGTCTCTCTCTCTCACTGTCCACTCTGCCTGTCAAAAAAAAAAAAAAAAAAAAAAAAAAAAAGAAATAGAAACTTTCCAGACGCTTTCTGAAAATGGTACACACAGAGTGACTTCAAAAAGTTTGCGGAAAATGCATATTACAGAAAACTGCATGAATTTCAGCAATTGTGCCTCCGTAAGGGCAGCCGGCTCGGTGACGCAGCCAGGCCAGAGTGTCCCTGAGGCTCATCGCCCACACCTCTGACCTGTGCTGGGAACCAGGAACTGTGCCTGTGACTCTGAGCGCTTCCATAGCTCACTCCTCTTAGGTACCAGCTTGGAAAACACAGGGGGGATAAAGCGAAAACCTGGCGCACTGACCCCGTTGTTGTCCAAGTCTTGCAGACCCCAGATCTCGCATCTCAGCGTCTGTTCGCAGTCCTGAGAGAGGATGCTTGCTCTATCTACAAGTGGAGAGTGGGGGTGCGCGGGTACCAGAACCCCATGTCCTTCCGAGGGGTGTAGTCTACGTCCTGGCTCTGCTCACATCTCTCATTTAAATCTTAAAACAATGAGAAGCGATTACAGAAGAGAAGGGACCTCCACACTGACCCCCTACTCGGGCCATTCGTTGTGCTTTGTTATCTAGGAGGGTCTTCAAAACGTTCGCAGAAAAGGCACATTCTGAAAAATCATGCATAACGTCAAAAATTGTTGCAGCATCACACCCCTGTAATCCTATTTTCCATGGATGTTTGGCAGTAGCCTCATACGTCCTGTTATCTTGAAACAAAAATAAGTAGCCCTTCTCAATTCTTCTGTAGTTAAGAAAATAATAAGAGGATGACATTTATACACAAAATCCAACAAGCATTAAAATAAAACGCTTATCTGTCAGGAGTTTTTTATGTATCAGCTTACCTTAAAAATTGATATGCAGCTGTTACAATCAACTTCAGCTAAGGGGGAAAAAGGCAGCGACCAGTAAGTATGACCTACCCAAACAGCTTCACGCCATAGCTCTGCGTCACTTCCCCTCCTGCACTCTACGGCCACCTGCACACTCAGTATTCCGAGGATACACGCTCTGAGAATACTGGGTTCAACCATGTTGCTATTCTCAGACTCTCCTCTTGGTTCAATGGTATTTGTCCTTTGTAGTCCCATTATTTAAAAAATGTTTCTAGGCCACATCTGGGCCATAAGTCTTGATTATTTCAATGATTATGCATACCCTGTAAGCATAGATTTCCCATGGCACACCCTGCATGTGTTTAAATAGATTATATGCAACATTTCTTAATTAAGGAGACAAAGTTAACTTTGTTAAAGGGAAATGTACAAATAGCCCTTCCAGCTGCTATCTAAAGAAACTTGTATATATTTATTATAAAATATTCCGTAGCCATCTCATGCGATGGCAGCGGACCCCAGAGCTGACCTGGACACGTTGCCTCCAGGCTGAAATTCTGTGTGCAGGTGTTGGGGTAACCGCTTCTCAGGGTACCTGCTGGGGGGATGCAGACGCCGCGCGCACAACCTGGCCAGCGGGAACCTCGGCTTTCCTGGTTGGCAGCCGTTCCCGGGGAAGATCACACGCTGAATGAAGACTCTCCCTGGGAGAGGGCTTCTCTGTAGTCGGGAAGCAAGGTCATCGACGTGCAGATGGGAGGAAGGAGACGCTGGCTGATCCCCACCTCTGTGACGACAGCAAACAGAAAACCCAACGCACACAAAATGCACGTCGGACGCTTCCTGGGAAGAGGCTGCTAACTTTGGCGTCAGCCCTGCGTCTACCCAGGGCTCCATGATAGTTCCTGGTGATGATTGAATTCGCCCTGGAGATGTTGTAAGAAAGCACCCTGGGACGGCGCCGTGGCTCACTGGGTCAATCCTCCTCCTGCGGCACCGACATCCCATATGGGCGCAGGGTTCTAGTCCTGGTTGCTCCTCTTCCAGGCCAGCTCTCTGCTGTGGCCTGGGAGTGCAGCGGAGGATGGCCCAAGTGCTTGGGCCCTGCACCCCATGGGAGACCAGGAGAAGCACCTGGCTCCTGGCTTCGGATCGGCGCAGTTCTGGCCGTAGCGGCCATTTGGGGGGTGAACCAACGGAAGGAAGACCTTTCGCTCTGTCTCTCTCTCACTGTCTAACTCTGTCAAATAATAAAATAAAAAAGAAAACACCGCAAGTTACAAGGCTTACAGCAATCTAAATTATTCTCTCGTGTCCCTGGAAGCTGGAAGTCTAAACCCAAGATGTCAGCAGCGTTGCTTCCTACCAGGAAGGAGACAGCGCCGTGTCCTTTCCCTGGCTCTCAGAGGTGGCCAGCAACCTCAGTGCCCCCTGCCTGGTGGACACACCGCCCAGTCACTGCCTGCTCTCCACTCATCACTCTCCTGCCCGAGTGTCTCTGCTGTCTTCCGACAGGGACACAGATCGCAATGGGGCCCATTCTACTCCAGCGTGAACCTGTCTTCGCATGATGCTCTCTACAGAGACCTCATTTCCAAGTAAGATCACACTTCACAGGTGTTGGGATTTAGGACTTCAACGCACCTCTTTGGGAGACAAAATTCAGCTCATAAAATGTTACCTCCGGTAATACACAGTTTATGTGATCTCAAGTATATGTAAGTGGTCTGAAGAATTCCTTTTATAACCATATAAAAGTGGGTTGATCTCCAAACTAGCGTTACACAGACATTTTTTTCAAAGTCTAAAGAAGAGAATGATGCCATTTATTTGAATGGAGACCACGCTCACAGCTAATCACTACCTATCTTGCATGAAACCATCATGCTTAGTGACATGAGCCAGTCCCCAGCATGTTTTCTCTGATATGTGGTGTTAACATAGACTATGAAAAAATGTATAGGAATGAGGCAGACATCTTGTGGTTTGATTGTTGTGTTCAGCTCTTGCTTAACACTCCTGTGGGACTGTGGTCTTTCTACTTTATGTTGAATATTGTGGTTAGTGGTGCATTAAACCTGTGATTACAGATTTATAGATTGAAATTGTGTTTTTGAGGGAGGGTGAGAAGGAGGAAGGTAAGTAGGGTTATCTTAGGATTGTACCTATGAAATACATGAAATCTGCTCTCTTTATATTAATAATTTTTTTAAATAAGAATAAACATGTTGTTAACACGACCATCAAACAGTCACACCTATGGGAGGGGTGCTGAGGGTGGGGATGGAGATGACAAGAACAGTTTAGAACCACGGCCCAGGTTCTCCGAATTTCTTCCCATCGAGGCAGGGGGTCTCTGCCCCCTCTGCTTGAATTCTAGTGGGGTTTTGAAAGTTTCAGACATGAACGTGTGGCACAAGTGATTCTACACGTGCCTTCAAAACCTGAGGAGCCCAACGCCTTGCAGGACTCACGGGCTCTTGCCCTGGCAGGAGTCAGCTGCCACATAGGACAGAGCCCTGCGCGAGAATGACCTCAACACCCTGGCTGGGCTGCACGCCCACGGTTGCCATCGCCTGGCAGCCAAATGACAGCCTCAGATGGCGGCAGCCCCGGCTGAGGCGAACGTCCGTTGCACACGTCCCCACGCACAGACGGCCTTCCAGCACCCCCAGCTGTGCAGTCAAGGGTGACCCCTTGGCTGTTTGAAGTCTGAGTGCTGGAGCCATCAGCTGCACAGCCATTGTCCATGGGAACGTGCAGGAAACAGTGGAAAGACATCACAGGGAGGCCCTAGCAGACCCTGCCGACCGCATCCGCTCAGCAAGGCACACGCTCGGTTACCCGGGCTGGCCAGAGCTCGCCTGGCACCACGGCAGTGCTCGGCAGGTTTGGGGCCACGGAGACAGGCTGTGCACTCAAGGGCTTATTCTAGACCCACCGGGGCGAGGTGGGGGCACACGAGGTTGCTGCCGCAGCTGCAGTACCTGACCGCGCCCTCGGCTGGAACAGCAGGACTTCACTGTGGGGCAGCTGCAAGGGCCAGCGTGTGAAGTGGGTGCTGCTGGGCGCAGGACCGCGCTCCCTTGGGGGCATCAAGGCAGAGTCTGTTCCCTGTCTCTCCAGCTCCGGCGCGGCTGCCCTTCCCCCACCTGCGGCCGCGCAGCCCTCACCTCTGCCTCTGCCAGCCTCCCCCTCTCTGTAAAATCTCTCTTTTTTTGAAAGTGATTTTTTTTTATTTAAGGTACACAAACTTCATGCAGTTCACAAGGACAAATTCAGGAACACAGTGGTTCTTCCCCTCCCCCAACACACACTCCCAACCTCTCTTCCTCCTCCCTCTCCTACTCCCATTCTTATTTTTTACTAACTTCTATTTTTAATTAACTTTATATACATAAGATTGACCCTTGAACTTTTTACTTAGTGTAGGAAAATTTCTCTCTTATAAAGACACTGGCTTCATAGAAGTCCCATGAAAATAACCCAGGATAATCTCACCATCTCAAGGTCCTTAATTGATTGTATCTTCAAAGACCACTTTCTTTGTTTCTTTTTAAGATTTTTATTATTTATATGAAAGAGAGAGAGAGTTACAGACAGAGAGAGTGAGAGACAGAGAGAAAGGTCTTCCATCCACTGGTTCACTCCCCAGATGGCCGCAACGGCCAGAGCTGGGCCAATTCAAAGCCAGGAGCCAGGAGCTTCTTCCGGGTCTCCCATGCAGGTGCAGGGGCCCAAAGCACTTGGACCACTTTCCACTGCTTTCCCAGGGCACAGCAAAGAGTTGGATTGGAAGAGGAGCAGCTGGGACTCGAAGCTGGGCCCATATGGGATGCTGGCACCGCAGGCAGAGGCTTAGCCAGCTAAGCCACAGCGTCTGTTCCTCAAAGAGCACTTTGTATGGAAGGTACCAGGCCTGGGCTCCATGAATGACAACCTGACCCGTCCATGTGCCATTATCATTAGGAACTTATCTCTCTGTGCACTGTTATCAGAACTGATCTCCCTAGGATGAGGCGAGTGAACATATTGGGAAGAAGAGACGCCAGCTCTCTATCACAGAAAGGACATACAGATGTAGGGTGGAAGAAGCTGTAATAAACCCTGGGGTGTTGTCTGGGACTGGGCAGCATCGGTGTGAACGTGTAGGTTCCAATTCAGAAAGGAGGGTATGGGGGTGCTTTTGTCCAGTGGCCAGACCCAGAAGCACTGGTATTTCACGCACCCCGTTCACGGATCCCAAGCAGGAACCCTTAGCTGAAGGCACCAGGACTTACTGGTGAAATGGCGGAGCCCCTGGGACCAGCAGTGTAGACCCTGGGCCTGGGAGGTCAGAAGTTAGGGAGGAGGCCGGCGCCGCGGCTCACTAGGCTAATCCTCCACCTTGCGGCGCCGGCACACCGGGTTCTAGTCCCGGTCGGGGCGCCGGATTCTGTCCCAGTTGCCCCTCTTCCAGGCCAGCTCTCTGCTGTGGTCCGGGAAGGCAGTGGAGGATGGCCCAAGTGCTTGGGCCCTGCACCCCATGGGAGACCAGGAGAAGCACCTGGCTCCTGCCATCGGATCAGCGCGGTGCGCCGGCTGCAGCGCGCAGGCCATGGCGGCCATTGGAGGGTGAACCAACGGCAAAGGAAGACCTTTCTCTCTGTCTCTCTCTCTCACTGTCCACTCTGCCTGTCAAAAAAAAAAAATCTAATTCAAAGAAACCAGATCGTATCCCCTCAAAAAAAAAAAAAAAAAAAAAAAGAAGAAGAAGAAGAAGAAGAAGAAGTTAGGGAGGGGCAGGAGCTGGGTCTGTCCGGGGAAACTTGAGCATCAACATGAACCCTCGGGTAGCGGAGGGAAGTCTAACAACCTGCAGGTGAATGACAAGTGAATAAATGCAATGGCAGGGGGAGGAGACTCTTTCTGCATTGTTTTTAAAATCATTGTTAGGCCGGCGCCGTGGCTCACTAGGCTAATCCTCCGCCTTGCGGCGCCGGCACACCAAGTTCTAGTCCTAGTCGGGGCGCTGGATTCTGTCCCGGTTGCCCCTCTTTCAGGCCAGCTCTGCTGTGGCCAAGGAGTGCAGTGGAGGATGGCCCAGGTGCTTGGGCCCTGCACCCCATGGGAGACCAGGAGAAGCACCTGGCTCCTGGCTTCGGATCAGTGCGGTGCGCCGGCCGCAGCGGCCATTGGAGGGTGAACCAATGACAAAGGAAGACCTTTCTCTCTGTCTCTCTCTCTCACTGTCCACTCTGTCTGTTAAAAAAAATTGCTGTTAATATAAAGACAGCAGATTTCACGTATTTCATAGATACAACTCTAAGAACGTAACCCACCTGGCTCCCTTCTCACCGGCTCCTTCCTGCCTCCCTTAACCCCCTTCCTTCTTTAATTTTCTTTTTCCTTTGATTTTTGTGATAACTTTTTTTTAATTTCATACATACAAGTTTAAGAGCATAATGATGCTTCCCACCATACCCCCCACCCTCCTTCCTCCCTCTTTCTCACCCTTTCCTCGTTTTTTGCAATGACATACTTTTTTCTTACAGCAGAATTCCAAAAGATCAATGTAGAAAGATTACACGGGATTGGAAAAACCACTAATTGGCAACCACCTAGCAATGAGTGATTACAAGCACCATTAACGGCTGCTGGAAATAGCAGGTGACTGATGAGAAGTAGGATATTTACGTACTTCCACATTATCTCCTTTTAGAATACTTTTTAATCACTTATCAATTAAGGGCTACACAATGTTTCCCTAATTAACCACAGGGTGGAGAAGCCTGGTGCACACCATTTATACAAGGGATAAAAATCAGCATTCTCAGTAATGAGCCAGACGATAAAAGTTCCCATCCCGGGGTGGGATGAGCTGGTACAATTTCTTATGATCTAAACTAAGTTGAAAGGAACAAAGCATCCCTTCCTCTTGCTGCCAATAATGCAAACCTGAGTCTAATTATAAAGAAACATCAGACAGCCCGCTGGAGGCTCCTTAAAAAATGTCAAAGTCCCGAAGTGCAGAATATGGTGCTGCTGCCGATGAACGGAGACTAGAGAGCGTGAAAACAAGAGGAGGTGTGTGATCCCAGCTTGGAAAAGGAAGGGATGAGGCTTGCCTGCTTGTTTTTAAAGAGCATCTGCTTATTGACTTTTATCTTTTCGAAAGGTAGGGCATCAGAGGGACAGACAGATAGACAGACCGAGAGAGATCTTCCATCGACTGGTTCACTCCACAAATGCCTGCAAGCGCTGGGGTTGGGCCAGGCCAAAGTCAGGAGTCTGGCGCTCAGTTGAGGTCGCCCCTGTGAGCAGCAGGGGCCTAAACACTAGATTCACCACCTGCTTTCTCGCAGGGTGTGTGTTAGCAGGAATCCAAGTCACAAGCAGAGTACCTGGGACTCGAACCCAGGCTCTCTGATGTGGGCTGTGGGTATCCCAAGTGGTTGCTCACCCCACTGTGTCACAGTGGCAACTCTGGGGTGTTTTGTTGCACTGTGGGTGTTGGCTACAAAACATACTGGTGGAGCTAGAGGCAAAGTTTTGGTGATGTCTGGTGACTAGACACAAGTATCGCATCAGCGTTTCCTCCTGGGTGTCGGTGGTCGCTGTGCGGCTATGTCAGAGAATCTCGTTTTCCTTTTTTAGAAGACATCAGAAGCTTCCATTCCAGTTGTAGATTAAAATAAAATAATAAGTTATTGGCCGGCGCCGCGGCTCACTAGGCTAATCCTCTGCCTGTGACGCCGGCACCCCAGGTTCTAGTCCCATTTGTGGTGCCGGATTCTGTCCCGGTTGCCCCTCTTCCTGTCCAGCTCTCTGCTGTGGCCCGGGAGTGCAGTGGAGGATGGCCCAAGTCCTTGGGCCCTGCACCCCATGGGAGACCAGGAGAAGTACCTGGCTCCTGGCTTCAGATCAGCGCAGTGCGAAGGCCGCTGCACGCCGGCCACAGCAGCCATTGGGGGGTGAACCAACGGTAAAAGGAAGACCTTTCTCTCTGTCTCTCTCTCTCTCTCACTGTCCACTCTGCCTGTCAAAGAAAAAAAAAAAGAACACAGAAAAGAGATGCAGGCGTCAGAGGGGGCCGCTAGTCTCACGGGGTTCAGGAAGAAAACCTCGTGAAAGGCGATGCTTGCTCCTCCGACGCCCTTCCCCTCTGCCTGGAACTTTCTCCCCCCGAGGCTGCTCCCTCGCATCCCTGTCTAGCGTGACCTCCTGGAAGGACGTCCCAGGCTTCCTCGTGCGGAGTCAGCAGGATCTCCCGCCTGCCCTGCTCAGCTTCCCTCTAGAACCCGCGTCCTCAGCATCTGCATTCCTTCTTCGTTTACGTACATTTCATTTGTTTGTTTATTGCCTGATCTCCCGAAGCGGAAAGTAAGCAAAACGAGAGCGAGAACTTCTGTTTCACTTACGAAGTAAGTGACACCTTGGACAGATCCAAACCAAGATGAGGCACCCCCTGAACGCGTTTAATGAATGAATTGAGTGCTGTTGCCAGGCCCGGGGAGCACGGCGTGTCTGAGCCTTTATTGGATGAATAATTCCTGTGTGCTAAGTGCTGCGTCTCCAATCCATCATCGAGCCCTGTGCGGTAAGTAATATCACCGCCATCTGCATCGCGGAGCTGGAGCAACGACGAGAAACGTGGCCAGGTTCTCGCGGCTGAGCGGCGGTGAGGCCAAGGCGCAGGCCTGGCTCTCAGTCTGAGTGAGGCTGCCTCTCCTCCCCTGGCTTTGCCCACTCTGATGCTGCACCGGGAGAATGGTGCTCATCTCATCTTTGCCAGGTGGGCCGTTGTTTTTCCAAATGATGCTTAGATTTTTTCCATCAGCCTTTGAACCCTGGGGCCTTTTGTCCCCGTACATTTATCAGGAGCACAGACTTCGCAGCCATCACAGGCCAGTCCTTCATTTGAGTCAGCTGCTTTTGGAAAAGGCAAAGCTTTTGCTGATTAAAAGAAATGGCATCAGGGCTGGCACTGTGGGTTAATGCCATGGCCGGCAATGCCGGTATCCCCTGTGGGTACCAGTTTGAGTCCTGGCTGCTCTACTCGCGATCCAGCTCCCTGCTAGTGTGCCTGGGAAAGCAGCAGAGGACAGTCCAGGTCCCTGGGCTCCTGCACCCACGTGGCAGACCCAGAAGAAGCTCCTGGCTTTGGCCTGGCCCAGCCCTAACTGTTACAGCCATTTGGGGAGTGAACCAGCAGAAGGAGGATCTCGCTCTCTCATTCTCTATCTCTCCCTCTCTCCCTTTCAAATAAATAAAATTTAAAAATAACCAGACGCAGCCGGTGCCGCGGCTCACTAGGCTAATCCTCCGCCTTGCAGCACCGACACACCAGGTTCTAGTCCTGGTCGGGGTGCCGGATTCTGTCCCGGTTGCCCCTCTTCCAGGCCAGCTCTCTGCTGTGACCAGGGAGTGCAGTGGAGGATGGCCCAAGTGCTTGGGCCCTGCACCCCATGGGAGACCAGGAGAAGCACCTGGCTCCTGCCTTCGGATCAGTGCGGTGCGCCGGCAGCAGCGGCCATTGGAGGGTGAACCAACGGCAAAGGAAGACCTTTCTCTCTGTCTCTTTCTCTCACTGTCCACTCTGCCTGTCAAAAGAATAAAATAAAATAAAATAACCAGATGCATGAATGCATGAGAGCTCTCTCACTTAAAAAAGAAAACTTCCTCTGATAGATATTTAAAAAAGAATAAGTTGCACCAAATTCTAAAATAGGGAGGCTGTAAAGATATATGTGGAAGTCGACCAGTAAGACGGTTTGCCAACCTCACTAGGTTTTACAGCAGTCTGCAGTGGGAACGGCAGTCCTCAAACTCACTGTGGGGCTGTCCCTCTCGAGATCACGGGCTGTCCCCCCTCCGTCCCATCCCAGCCCTCTTGATCCCTAAGGGACAGGGTGCCTTTGTTCCTAAAGCCCCAGCTGCCTTCCCAGCCCCGCCCGCCAGGGAGGCTGCCAGGGAACCCCAGGGAGGGAGCCACTACTGCAGTTCTAGGCTCTGGTCCTCCCTAGGATGTGGTGCTGCAGCCAGGGACATCTTGGTGGCCGCTAAAGCTGACCCAGGGCTTGAGTAACCGAACCTGGAAGAGAAAGAGTTCCACAGGAAATGAACAAGGAAAAACAAATACTTGTAATAACAGAAGTGTGTGCTAAGGAGCGTAGGCAGTATTGACTGTGCAGATAGTTGTATATAGCACTGTGTTGCAGAGATCTTACCTGAGTGTATTAGGTTGGGTCCGAGAGAGAGAGAGAGAGAGAGAGAGCGAGGGAGAGAGAGAGACAAGCTCAGGAGGTTAAGACTTGTGCCAACAAGGAAGGGCTTAAAACAAAGAACGTCTTTCTGATTGCCTGGAGATTCCGCAAACAACAGAACAACACCACTTACTGACATATGTGCTTACAAATGTGTGCTTAGCGTTTGGTGTGAAAATATGTTGTGGCTCCGTGGCTGCGAAGAGAGCTGCGGGGCATGGCACCTGGAGCGTCCCTGCCCCCTGGGGAATGTGGCCAGGTTGCAGGGGCTCCAAGCAATCTCTTTCAGAGAGCAAACAGATTAAGGATGCAACCAGATGGCTTCACAGCCACCAGTGAGGCTTTTTTTTTTCTTTTTCATTTCACAGCACCAGGGACGGGGAGGCAGGGCCAGCAGGACAATCTCCTCGCCCTGCCATCCCCCGAGACGGCCAGCTGTGCAAGTGCCCTGAAGGAGGCTCCCTCCCTGGGTTTCCCGACCTCACCCTCCAGGTGCACAGGCGGTTCCCAGTTCAGGTAGAGAACTGTCCCCACCCTATTTTGCAGGCCTTGTCTCCATAGCAACCCCATCATAAAGGTGCTCACTTAGCCCCTTTCATCAGGTGAACACTTGAGGCTGAGGGAAGTTCCCAGCCCCAGCTGCCTGCTGTGGGAAGGGGCTTGTGGGGAGGGTCCAGGGTGGGGGCTGGGCACGCAGGGGAGGGCCCAGCCCATCCCAGAGAAGAGAGGCTGGGGAGGTGCAGGCTGGTGGGCTGGGAGAGGGTGGTTGAGGGTTTCCGGGTCCCCAAGAAGAAAGAGAAACATCCTCTCTGCTGCGTGGATGGCCCCGAGCCAGTGGACGGCCCCATGCCGGGGTGGGGGGAGCACTCCACACTCCCAGAAGGCAGGGAAGGGCCTCACGTAAGGTGAGAGGGCAGAGAGGGGCAGCGCAGAAGCTGGCTGTGGGTGGGATGAGGACCCGGGTTTCAGAGTGGGGTCCTGGGCGTGGTGACCGATAGGCACGATGGGACCTCTGAGAGCCATAGGAGCTGCCCCAGAGAACTCTGACCCCCGGCTGCTGGGGTCTGCGGAACATTGTTGGAGAAGGTGACAGAGCCTACAGAGCAAGCCCCCTGGCATCGCATGTGCCCCCTCCTCCAGGAAGCCCACGGCAACCACCTCTACCTGCACTGTGTCTTGTTCTGTTGGGCACCAGCCCCTGTCACCCCCTATGTAAGTTCTGCTGAGCTGAGGTCGCCCCGACATTAGTCAGAACCCTGGACTCCCGCAGCTTACACTGTATTTGAACTCCTAGGGGTCTGGGAGAATTTAACTCCACCAAGGAGCCCAGTGTCACAGCTGCTTTCTGATCTGGTCTATGCCCTAGACGCATCTGAGGTAACAGACATAAAAGCGCTTCTGGGGCCAGCACTGTGGCGCAGCAGGTTAAAGCCCCAGCCCGCAGTGCCGGCAGCCCACATGGGCGCCGGTTGGAGTCCTGGCTGCTCCACTCCTGACCAGCTCTCTGCTGTGGCCCAGGAAAGCAGCGGAAGATGCCCAAGTGCTTGGGCCCCTACACCCTCTTGGGAGACCCACAAGAAGCCCCTGATTCCTGGCTTCAGCTCAGCTCAGTCTGGCCATTGCAGTCATTGGGGAACCGAACCAGTTAATGGAAGATACCCCCCCTCTGGCTCGACCTCTCTCTGTAACTCTGTCTTTCAAATAAATAAAGTAAGTCTTCAGAAAGAAAAAAGCACTTTTGGCTGTTCTTTTCTGAAAATATTTACTGGGATGTACGTGGTATAAGGAGATCATATGAGTTTATATGGATTTTAGGGCAGAAATTCTTCAGTTTAAGAAAAACCCCAGCATTCCCATTCCCTTAAATCCATGCCGGTTTAATCCCCTCAAAAACCACACGTGGTAAGGACCGGCCTCTGCCCCATGGTGCAACTGCCTGGCACCCTCCCCAGAGTCCTGGTTACCAACTGGGGCTCAGAGGAGAGCAGGGTAACATCCTAACACCCTCTCTGTCTGTTTATGCGTTTCTTTAATTGACTTGACATTTGCAGATGGACAGAGAGCTCCCATCCCCGGGTTCACGCCCCAGATGACCCCACAGCCAGGGCTGGGCCAGGCAAAGCCAAGAGCTGCGAACTCAGTCTCCCACGTGAATGCAGGCACCCAAGCCCCTGAGCCATCGCCCGCTGCCCCCCGGGGTGTGCACAGCAGGAAGCTGGGTCAGCAGCAGAGCCGGGACTCCAGCCAGGACCTCCGTGTGGGATCCTGAGCCAAACACAGTGCGCCCTGCTGTGTGTGGAATTCTCAGTGAGGCGCTAGAAGGGGCGTGTCTGTCACCAAGTCTTCGAGCCTGGCACCGCCCCCTCTAACATAACCCAAGGTGTGAGATGGATTAATTCCACCTCTGAATCCCACACTGTGAAGACGGCAGCTCCAAAGGTGTCCTGGCGTCCGTCGTCGCCCAGGTCCAGAACCTCCCTCCCGCGTGCCCCCACCACACCGGCAGCACCGCCCCGCGGGTCTGCCTGGCTTGCTCAATCTCACTGCCACTTCTCCTCTTAGAATTCCAGGCTGATGGCCCCGCAACAGCTGAGAAGATGCCCCAGGAGTACAATGGCACCGAAAAGGAATTTGCCGCTTGTCTTTGTTTTCTGAAGCAAATGTGTTGGTTTGGAGGTTTACCTGGGCGTTTTTCTCTGCCACCTCCCCTCCCCTTCCCCGCTCCCATTAGTCCTGTGACTGCCCCTCCCTGGAGGCCCTCTGTCCTCTGGCTGCCCCTTGTGCTCAGGCTGCAGGGTGGGGAGGGGGCTTGCAGGAGCTGGGGGAGGGGAAGAGAGAGCCGCCCATGTGTTCTCCAGGCAGACACCTGGCACTGCCGGCGCCATCACCGTTTGATATCGCTTTGTTTTTTCCATTAATCTATTTGAATGGTAGAGAGAGAGAGGCAGGCAGGCAGGCAGACAGTGCTGGTTCACCCTCCAGATGTCCTCAGTGGCCAAGCAGGGCCAGGCCAAAGCCAGGAGCTCAGGACTCAGTCCAGGTCTCCTGCATGGGTGGCAGGGACCCAGCCACGTGAGCCGTCACCCGTTGCCTCCTGGGGTGCACACAGCAGGAGGCTGAATCAGAAGGCAGCCGGTTCTCAGACTCTGACACTCCTCTCTGGGCGCAAGGGTCCCAGTGGCATCTCCACCCCGCAGCCCGGTGCCTGCCTCTGCCGGAGCTCTTCCTCATGGGAACACTCTTGTCGGTGGCAGTGGCTCTGTCAGTCCCTCTCCAGGTTCCGGAAGTCGCTCGTTTCCTTTCCGCTCAGGACAGGGGCCTGCTCTTGGTACTCCGTGAACGTTCCACTCTGGTTCCCTCTGACACCACTGTAAATTGTGCCCGCATTAAACTTCTCAAGTCACCCCTAGCACGCACTCTTTCCTGGAGCCATCCTGACTGATACAGGTTACTTTATCCATGTTTTACAAATCAATATCGAGGACCTTCAATATTCGCAAAATCTTATTTCACCTTAATTTGTGCCTCCTGGCCAGTATAGCTGAATCTCAGATCCACACCCCAGCAGGTGCCTTCACAGATGGGGGCTGTAGAGAAAGGCAGCCTTGTGAGGACCAGGCTCGCCGCACCCAGGGGAACCCCGTCCTAGACCTGCCACTGGTCCAGTAGAAGAGGCCCCGGAACCATCAGTGTCTTCTGCCCAGAGACTGTAATGAAGAATCGTCAGCTTCCTGCCAACCGCTCCTAACAACCACGCACAAAGAAATGAAGGCTTGGAGAAGCGAAGACCCGACTGGGGCTCTTCCAGACCCACAGTGACCCAGGCCGGCGTCCCTGACTGTTTCCATCACGTGCCCGTGTTGTGCCTAAGTGGGAGAAAGCTCAGCACAGTGCCCTGCGCTGCCTTTGTGGAGCGAAGCTGTTTCTGTTATGAGACTGAGAGTTTTGAGGGAAACGCATCTTTGTGCTGTGGTTTCCATGGGAGTGGACACAGGAAGCAAATCGCCCACTACTGGAACACAAGTTCCCAGTGGAGGACCAGGGGATTGCCCCAAAGGGGCACGGATTTAATTTATTACAAAATGCAAATTAGGTTTTGAGTTTCACACCCTGCACTGCACAGTGACATGGCCAGACTCCAGCCCACGCTGTTCTATGAATTTGCACGACTCTGGCGGATATCAAACCGCCATGAGTCAAAGAGAAACAAGACATCTCTCAGGAGCACTCTCCTGTTTTCTATTCAGGGACAGGAAACAGAGAGAGGTAAGGCAGTTACAGTGGAGTTCCACAGAGAGACCACAGTCATTCGATGCCCAGGGCCAAGGTGAGGCCCAGAGCAGTCAGCAGGGAGAGAGAACAGTCATTCGGTCTCGGGGTCAAACTGGAGTTCCTTGTTAGCTGTGGGGTCTGGAGAAGGGTGCCCGTGGGAGGCAGTCTCTTGGCATTTGACAACACAGAAACCTGTGTTAAGGATGTTCAGTTTAAACCCAAGTCTTACTCCCTGGAGATTTGGGCCAGAAAGTCAAGAGGACAACCCAATTTCAGAGATCATTGTTTTAGAAATGCATTCAAAGTGTATTCTTGCCTCAAGTTTGCAACTCTTCAATTATTTTCTGTACTCGGAACAAAGACAACCTCTGGCCCTCATTTGCTCTCTTTTAGAATGCAAAAGAATGAGGGGTTTTTTTGTGTTAGTCCAATTAATTTAGCTTGGATCATTTGTATTTTAATTGAACTGGCAGTTTTCATAAATATTCATCACTCACAAATCTGTTCTCAGGGTCAGCAGGCCACGGGCCAGGAAGGAAGAGCTTGGCTCCTCTCCCTTCCCTGGGGCAAGCGCACACTGTATTAGCAGCAATCCCTCCTTCCCTAAATTCAATTAAGAGCTTTCTGGGGCTGACAGGTGTGGGTGAGTGGGTGTGCCCCGAGCATCCGGACAGGAGACTTTCTATATGCGCATTTTTTATTTTCGCTTTTTGGTTGATGTTGCAACACACTTAGGAGGCGTCATGTTATGCTTTGATTCACGCATGCATTGGGTACTGATTACTCTGCTAACTATTTTGCATGTGTAATGACTTAAGTCAGTGGCGTTCACCCTGCTGAGGCTCAGGGTGCCAGAACCCACTCCTTCTCTCCAACTGCAGCATTGCATGGACAGTTTACATAGCCACTCCTCCATGCAACATCCATCTACCCCTATGTAACAGCTTTAGTCTATGTTGAAATCAAGTACCATAGATCTTCATCTATTTTGTGAATTTTTTTTTTTGACAGGCAGAGTGGATAGTGAGAGAGAGAGACAGAGAGAAAGGTCTTCCTTTTGCTGTTGGTTCACCCTCCAATGGCCACCACGGCCGGTGTGTTGCGGCCGGCGCACCGCGCTGATCTGAAGACAGGAGCCAGGTGCTTTTCCTGGACTCCCATGCGGGTGCAGGGCCCAAGCACTTGGGCCATCATCCACTGCACTCCCTGGCCACAGCAGGGAGCTGGCCTGGAAGAGGGGCAACCGGGACAGAATCCGGAGCCCCAACCGGGACTAAAACTCGGTGTGCCTGCGCCGCTAGGTGGAGGATTAGCCTAGTGAGCCGCGGCCCCAGCCCTATTTTGTGAATTTACTTGTGAAGCAGAGGGAGAGAAAATTAAAGGAACAAACAGAAGATGATCCTCCATCTGCTGGTTCACTTCCCAAATACGCGCAACACTCGAGGGTGGCCCGGGGGTGAGACTGGGAGCTGGGAATTCGATCCAGGCCTCCCACATTGGTAGTGGCGATCCAAGTATTTGTGCCATTTCCTGCTGCCTCCTAGGGTCTGCGCCAGCCGGAAGCTGCCATCAGGAGCAGACTGGGAGTGAAGCCGTGGTACTCCACGACAAGACAGGGGCACCTGGGGGACAGGGGCACCTGAGGCACTTGACCAAATGCCTGCCCTCCTAGAATCATCTTTAGAGGACTGCCAATGCGTAGCCATAGGAACACACTTATCAATGTCACATCAGAGAGGGAAACGCAGAGCAGGGGGCAGACGGGGCTCGAGGAGCGAACGTCACATCACATGGGACGTGGCGCAAACTGTTGTGCTGGAGTCGTGACAAGCTCCTCTTCCCACTATCAGTTGGGTTAAGCCAGTTTTGCTGTAATAACCGGATCTTTATTTCGTGACCCAGCATGTCAGGATGCATCAGGTGTTGCCCTCCGTTTAAGATGCCAGTGCCTCCGGGAACATGTTAGCTCTTCTTCCTGCTGTCCTTTGCAGGGGGCTGTGACTTGGCACCACATCCTCTCTCCAGGGTTCTGCTGGCTCAGTGCCATCTGTGCAGAGCATCGCTGGTCATCATGGCAATGGGAAGAGAAACCATGACAAAGCACATGCTGACCCCTCTGGCTTCTTGCTGGAAGTGACAGGCGTCAGTCCCTCTTGCATTGCATTGCCCCTAGCGAGCAAGACGGTGACTCGGTTACCAATGGCAGCGGCAACACAAGGGCAGCACAGGCACATGAAACCTTAGAATCAGCCACGTGGCCGGCGCCATGGCTCAATAGGCTAATCCTCCGCCTTGCGGCGCCGGCACACCGGGTTCTAGTCCCGGTCGGGGCGCCGGATTCTGTCCCGGTTGCCCCTCTTCCAGGCCAGCTCTCTGCTGTGGCCCGGGAGTTCAGTGGAGGATGGCCCAAGTGCTTGGGCCCTGCACCCACATGGGAGACCAGGAGAAGCACCTGGCTCCTGGCTTCAGATCTGCGCGATGCACCGGCCACGGCGGCCATTGGAGGGTGAACCAACGGCAAAGGAAGACCTTTCTCTCTGTCTCTCTCTCTCACTGTCCACTCTGCCTGTCAATAAATAAATAAATAAATAAGAATCAGCCACGTGTGGATTGTCTGTTTCTCCCAGAAACACGGCCATTCCTGTGACCTGGGAGGCAGCATGATGAAACTGAACACTAGAAACAGAGCCCATTGGAAGCCCCAAGGCTCCCTGTGAGCAGGGCTGTACCAGGATCCTCCCCTGATCCCTGTGCCCCACAGAGAGCTTGGCATGGAATAGAGAAATAGAGCTTTGTCCAAAGAAGGGAAAACGGGCGTTCACAAAAATGTTAATGATGCGCTTGGATTTATCTTAGACTGGGAGGAATTCCATACTTCTAACTTCAGTACTTCTTTATCCTGGGATGAATGGTGCAAGCGGAAAGCTCCATTCTCTCCCAGAAGAATCAGCTGCCAGGCTGGACCCTTGCGGAGAGAAATCAATGTAAAGCAGCCTGCTCAGGCCTGCCAGTGCCTCGCGGGGGCGGGGACACACCGAGAGCAAGTCCCAGTCCCAGCCCAAGCTTGCTCAAGAGGGTGTGGCGATGGCAGCCTCAGCTTCTTTCTTCATCCAAGAAAACGTCCCACAGCCACCCGCACGGGAAAATCCGGCCGAATATCCTGGCAACAACCAGAAGAAAGCACTGGGCTGTCCCATTGCTCATAATCAAGGGAGCCGGGTTGGTAGCTTGGTGTGAAAAGACGCTGGGAGGAGACAACAAGACCTGGGCACTCCCTCAGAAAGAAACCAGCTTGAGTGGCACACTGAAGGGTCCAACTTGGACGGGATTTCTGCACTTTTCAGGGTTCAGATTTTCTCTGGGCGGGTGCAAACATAAAATCCGCATCGTGTACTCCTGCATTGTGGTCACTTAATTTGTCCCAGTGGGTGTCGGGCACCCTACCTTGAGCTGCAGGGCAGTGTCGCAGTCATTCAGGTGGAAAAGCTCAGTGGTGAGCAGCCCTGCTTCGGCCCAGGGAACAAAGCCTGGAGCCTGGTGTGTGCTCGGGAAACAGGGTGATGGGCGCATGCATTACTACGCTAACAAGTGCTGCCTGCACTGATAATATGCTAGGGATCTCTGGAACCAGGGCGCTGCATTTTGGGAGACAGTTACGGCGCTTTCTTCTACATCCATTAAGCATACTCCCTATAATATTGATATATCTATGCCTGTTTTTGCTACATCTTTACATTTTTTTTTAAAAAAGATTTATTTATTTATTTGAAAGGCAGAGTTACAGAGAAGCAGAGGCAGAGAGTGAAAGGTCTTCCATCCCTTGGTTCACTCCCCAAATGGTTGCAATAGCCAGAGCTGAGCCAATCAGAAGCCAGGAGCCAGGAGCTTCCTCCAGGTCTCTCACATGGGTGCAGGGGCCCAAGCACTTGGGCCATTTTCCTCTGCTTTCCCAGGCCATGGCAGAGCTGGATCGGAAGTGGAGCAGCCGGGACTTGAACCAGCACCCATATGGGATGCCGGCACCGCAGGTGGAAGCTTAGCCGACTACACCACAGCACTGGCCCCTTCACCTTTACTTTTGCTAAACCAATACAGAGACCTTTAATATGATTCAAAATTCAAGGCAGAACTAACCACATTGCTCTTCACTGTATTCTCTAACACACAGTTTTTCTAGCCCCTCAGTCAGTCAACGGTCACTATAAAATTCCAGATAAATTTTCCTTCTGGCTAACGACTGCTGGAATGCATTAAAGAGATTCCTGGGAGTTGGGAGGAGAGGACACATGGGTGAGAAAAGTTCTGAAAACGTGTGCACTCGTGACGAAGCCACTCTAAGGCTGATGCAAACCATGCAAGGTTTCGCAGCGGCTGGCCACTGCCACACAAAGGCTGTATAAGAAACAAGCCCAGGGCCAACAAGCAGCAGCGTAGTCCTAGCCCTGGCTGCTCTGCTTCCGATCCAGGTCTCTGTTGAGGGGCCTGGAAGGGGGTAGAGACTGGCCCAAGTATCTGGGCACCTGTCATCCACATGGGGTATGGATGAAGTTCCAGGCTCCTGGCTTCAGCCTGGCCCAGCCCCACACCCAGCCACTGCATCCATTTGGGGAGTGGACCAGCAAATGGAAGATCTCTATCTTTCTCTGTACGTCCCCCTCTCTATCACTATGCCTTTCAAATAAATAAATCTTACAGAAAGAAACAACCCCCACAGTTGAGCCACTTTAAATGATTTTTTTTTGTATTTATAAAAAGTGCATCAAAGTTCTAAGTACTCAGAGTCACATGACTGTGGGTCCACTTCTGGTTACTGTGGCTCCTGCCATGTCTGCTCCATCCCCCTGGGTTTCCTTCACTGGACCTGCTTGTGACGAGATGACCTTTGACTTCAGCCTGGAGGTCAATGTCCTCCCTGACCCCTGGCATCCAGATCAGGGTCCCTGCCAATGTCCCAGGAACGCTCCTGCCTCCAGCCATAACATCCGTTACCTTGTTCTTGGAGCACCTGCCCTTTGGTTGCATTCCACATCCAGGCACAAGCTCTGGGGCAGCTGGGACCTTACCCACACTGCTCACCACCGAGTCCCACAGTGCCCAGCACACCACGCAGATGCAATAAAGAGCTAACGTGTCCTGAACTGAATTAACCATGTTTTTGAGCACAAAGTTAAACCAGATTTTATGACAAACCCGAAATAAATTCCCCACTGGAGCCTGAACAAATAGTCCCCATTTCCACAGAGTGACAAGGTATTAGACGCTCACTTTGTAGAGAGCATTGTCTGCCTGTCAGGCACAAACATCGCCTTTCAGGACACAGGAACGGAAAGCACGGAGCAGACCAGAAAAATGAAGCCATAATAAGATAGAGCTTTTCAGCTGAATAATTGGATTTCTAAACATATGCATATTTTATGTCTCCTTGTATTAAATCATTCATGGAAAACATGTTGCTGTTAAATAAAATAGTATATGACAACAATCAGGAGACACATAATGATTTTCTCTTTCACACTTGGTTAGGCAAAAAGTTTGCCACAATGTGCTGCCAAAGATAAGTGACTATTGTTGGTAGGGAGGGGAGCTTGCGAGCACTTGGTCTGCGTGGCTGCGTTGGAGCAATCACCGCACAGGGTCCAGGGCTGGAGAAAAGCGTGCACGGAGCCTCACCGTGTGCTGAGCCTCAACAGGGTGAGGACAGCGCCCACCAGTGACTGCCCCACGGTTAACCCCTGAGTCAAAGTCCCACCGAGCTGGTGGGGAGGTTCTCCTCCAACGGCTGGACCAGGCTGCTTCCTGAGCCCACCTCCCGCTGTCCCGCACAGGGACTTCCTCTCCACACCAGGAAGCATTACCCAGGAACAAACCCACACGCTTCCTGGGTCAGGCACTTAGCACAGACCCTCAGTGACGCGTCCACGCGCAGGTCCAGCCCACTGCTGCCAGGCTGGGATGTGTACTAAAACAAAAGCAGAACTTCTGCACTGAGTCCTCAGAAACCTACCTGGGAGATGGGTCCGTTGCTAGGTCAGTTGTTTGTCTGGGCAGGGCCTGACTCCCAGCTGCCACGCAAACTACTGTTCTATTCAAGTCCAGTGTTATGCATCTGCCTAGGCTGTTGCCTTAGTCTGTCTGGCCTGCTATCAAAAACTGTCATATGCTATGCACCCTACTTCTCCCAGCTCTGGAGACGGGAGTCTGAGATCAGGGCGCCAGCACGGTCAGGTTCTAGAAAGGACCTTGTCCGCGCTGCAGACGAGCACTTCTCTGCCTCTCCCCCGTGGCGGGAAGCGTGCTCTACTCCCTGGCCTCCCCCGGGAAGAGCTCCAATCTCCTTTTCAAGGCTCCACTCTCATGACCCAATTGCCGCCCAAAGACCTCACCTCCAAATACGGTCACGCCGGGATTCGGGTTTTACCACGGGAACTGTGGAGGAACTCAAACAGCCCGTAATGGCGATAATCCGCTGTCACTCAAACACTAATCCAGGTGTTACTGTGAGGGTGTTGTGAGGATGATTAACACCTGCAAGCAGCTGCCTTCAGTTAAGGAGATTAGCCTCAGTAAGCTGGCTGGGCTCAATCAACCAGTTAAAGGCCAAAACCCGGCAGAACTCATTTACCCCCGGGGAGAAGGACGGCAGCCCCAGCGCTGCCCAGGCGTCCCCAGCCTGCCCCTCCCAAAGGCTTTGCCCTGTGGATTTTGGACTCGGTTGGCCAGTCCCAAAGTTCTGTAAAGCAATCACTTGTAATTGATAAATCAATCACCCATCAGTCGTTTTTCCTGCTGATTCTCTTTCTTTCTTTGAACAATACAGTTTACTCTGAACTGGTAAAGGCTTTTAATATGTTCCTACCGATATGTATTTATTTTTTAAGATTTATTTATTTTACCTGAAGGTAGAGTTACACACAGAAAGAGAGAGATACACAGAGAGATCTTCTATCTGTTGAAGCCAGAAGCCTGGACTCCATCTGCATGTCCCACGTGGGCAGCAGGGGCACACACCTGCTGCCTCCCAGGACGTGCACCAGCAAGAAACTGGAAACAGAAGAGGCAACGGGACCCAAACACTCCTGTATGGAATGTGGCGGTCCCAACTGCCAGGCCAAATGCCTGACCCAAGAAAAGCTTTGTCCCCCTCCGTTTGGACAGGAGGCCGACAGAACCGAAGTGTGGGTTATCAGTAAATGTTACACTTGCAATAACAGCCACTGTCACCCCTCTCATCAGATGCAGACTGTTCATGAGTTCATCTCCGTGTCTAAAGGAGCAGAAGAGGTTTTCAAGACGATAGCTCAGAAAATGAGCTGCTGACCATGGCCAGACTCTGCTGGGCTGGCACACCTCTCCCCTGAGGCCACGTCCCCAGGGAGCTGTGGTCCACTCCCTGCCAGCACCAGTCGTTGTCTCTCACTGTGAGATCACCAGGAAGAGGGGCAAGACCCCTCCCCCACACCCCTGCGTGGCTCAGGTGCTCAGAGAACCTGTCCACTAAGCCGGCGCCAGGCAGACAGGGAACTGCCAACGGCAGTGACTGATCGGTACCCGCTTCTTTTATGACATGCTCATCAAAATGTATGAAACACTTGTGATATATCAAAAGTGAAAACATAGTTGCAAATGGCCACTACTTTTTTTTTCACTGTATCTTCTTCAGCAAGATTTAGGATTCCATGCATTGAGATAGGCATGGTGCTAGGCACTTTGACATGGCACTTAGATCTCTCAACTACAAGCAAAGTATTAGTTTTACATTTATTTACTTGATATTTTATTTGAAAGGCAGAACAACAGGGAGAGAGAGAGGGAGAAAGAGAGAGGGCGTGTGGAGAGGGAGAGAGATAATGTCTTTCATCTACTGGTTCACTCCTAATTGCCTGCCATAGCTGGGGCTGGGTCAGGCTGAAGCCAGGAGCTCCATCAGGGTTTCCCATACGGGAGGCAGAGACCAAGTCCTTGAGCCGTCCTCTGTTGCCTGCCAGGGAGCACACAGGCAGGAGGCTGCCTGGGAAGCAGAGCTGGGCTCAGTCCCAGGCACTCCAATGTGGGTGCAGGCGTCCACATTGTGGCTTATCTAGCTGCGCCACGCCACCCACCCCAAGGAAGGTGGTATGAAAGAGCACGACTCAACGGATCATAGAGGCAGGCTCCTTGCCCAGGACTCCCACCTAACTAACTGACTACAGACATGTGTGTACACAGTCAGTGCTTAATCCCGACAGGCTCTCCTCAGGCTTTTAAGAGGAGTCGGAGCTCATGGATTAGAGACCAGCATGCTTCATTTTCTCAGCCTCCTCTGTGTTAAAGGCTACACCAAGCAAAACAGGGTTGGCAATTCAAGGCAACCTGTGGAACGTGTTCATTGGAATATATGAATCTCAGAATTCATCCTTCAGTATAATTGTAACAATTTAAATCAAATCTGACTTATTTCCTAAACGATTGAGGTTATTGATGTTGATGCACTTTCTAGAGTTTTCTGATACAGCTTCATCTCTAGGCTTTCTCTTGAGCTCCTGGTGGCAATCTGCAAATCCCTTAACTCAAGTCTCACTAACAAAGCTTCTGCTGGAACTGTGATGTGTTCCCTGAATATGTGGTCTAAAGAAGCCACCATATTGGTCGGATATTAAACAGATTGGTTGGGCTCCTAACATGTCCTAGAAGCTGAAAATCTTCTGTTGTCCTTGGAAAGCCAAATGCATCATTCTGCAAGGCTTTGAGTTGGTTGGATCTGAGCTGACATGTCATTTTTATTAATAGATCGTTTGGTGAATGGATAACAGTAAATGAGGTTTTTACATGAAAGTGCCAGAAAAAAATACTTCCTAAAGCTGGAAAATATTTCCCCTCTCCCAGAGACTACTCTTCCTGAAGGGGGAGAGCTGTAAGTTTCATAAACAAAAATCAAGTTAATTTTAAGTTAAATTCTTAAATAAATATAGACATGTTAGTCTATACCAAAAAATAAACCCCACCAAACTCTTCAAACATAGGAATGAAGAATAATGTAATATTTTATCTTAGTTCTAGATTATGATAAAATAAGGAAGAAAACAGAGGGGAAGAGAATTAGTCTCCTTCTACAGTTAGTAGGGGTCAGAGGCCCAAGAAGAGGGTGGCCTCCTGGTGAGAGATGCTTTGGCCTGGCTGCAGGTGCATAGGGGGTCCTGGGGGTGGCTGCAGGTGCACAGTGGACAGGGGGAGTCTGGGCATGGCTGTAGGTGCACAGTGGGGCCTTCCCTGGCGGGCCTGTGTGCTGTCCATGTTGCCTGTGGGTGCCAAACCCAGCAGGAAGGAGGAGGAGCCAGAATGTGCAGATACGTCCAACTTGTGGAAGTGGAGGCCCATGCCTCCGTGGTCAGGGCAGGAAACAGGGAGGCTTCTGGGCGAAGACAGCTGCCCGTATAGCGCATGGATGGAGTGAACTCCTACTTCCCCCAGGCGTTTCAGAAGCCCGAGCCCTGCACATTCACGCTACCTGCAGTCCAGGCAACATTCAACTCAGTGTGATCCACGAAGCAGGCATCTCTGGTCCCATGGCACTGCCACCTCCTGGCATTTGCTGAGCTGGCAGTGGTGCAGGCGTGGTAGGGGGTGAGGATGCTCTGTTGCTCCAGTCCAGCTGCACGCCGAGGTGAACCTGGTGGCCTGGGCGGCCATGCTGGGACTTCTCCAGCCCCGACATCTGCCCTTTTGCAGGGTTTTGGTCGGGGGTTCACCGCCCACCCCTCCCGACACACACTGCCGTGAAGTGCGGAGTGGGATGGGATGGAATCCTCCTCTCTGCTCTCTTTGTCCTCAAGAAACAAGGGCTGGATAGCCCTTCCTGCACTGCCTGGCTCAGCTCTCTGTGTGGACCCTGACTCCACTCCTGCTGCCGAATCTGAGAGGCAGCAGGTGACAACTCACGGCCCTGCCACCCGTGTGGAGGACCTGGATGGAGTACCCACCTCCTGGCATTGGCCCTCATCCAATCCCAGCTGTTGCAGGCATATATGGAATGAACAGAAGAAGAACAGCTCGCTCTCTTTCTCTGCCTTTCAAAGAAATAAATCAAACTTTAACAATCTGTTTAGTACTTTGAAAGGAATTAAAAATAAGAGTGAGTTTTCAGCCCCAGTAAGGGTGAATATAAATAGTTGGGTACAAATTGTAACAAAGAATGTGATTTCAACCAGACTGAAGTATAGTCAGTCCATCAATCAGTGCATAAATAAGAGCCTTTATAAACAGCCTTGTATAATTAGGATACTTTTAAATTAAAAATAAGAAAGTGTGTTTTCAAGGGGAGAGTGACTTTTTTAATTTGGAATAAACGGTAGGCTTGTCAAACAGCAATGGCATACTCACTCAAACTCCTGTAAAACTTTCTAAAATTTGAGAATTAGGAAAATGGAGATTAGAAAACAGGAACAACATTTTGAAATGATAAAAGTTCAACCAAGTGGTTTTCTAAATGCTAACGTTGTCTTTGAATATCACTTTCAAAATAAAGTCATGCATAGAAGAAGGTACAATTTCAAGGAAAATGTATCATGGGGAGATTTAGAATCAGCTGGGCTTTCTCCTCTGGTGAGTGCCCGGCCTCTGGTCGCAGCATGGGTAGCCTGTGCTGAGTGCTGGGGCGGGAGCTGTAGGACCGGTAGCCAATGACCTGAATGACTGTGTCCTCCCGACCAAATGCAGGTGCTGAAATCCTAACCCCCTAAGGAGCGGGATGAGGTGCTGAAATCCTAACCTCCTAAGTAGCGGGATGTTGGGAGGGGTGGATCTCTCAGGCATGGGGTTAGTGCCTTTACCAAATGCGCCTCTGAGGCTGCCCCGCCCCTTACACCAGGTGAGCACCGAGGAGAAGGTGAAGGTGGTCCTCCCCAGAGGCCGAATCCACTGGCATCTCTGTCCCAGCCTCCCAGGCTCCGGAGCTGAGAGAACTACGTCCCTGTGACTTCTGAGCCCGCCGTCGACGGCACTTTGCTACACCTGTGTCCACAGCACGCCATGCCATCCTGCTGTCCCCCGTCTCTGGAGCGGAGCTGCCCCAGACTTCAAGCTGGGCTCCCTGCAGCTCTGCAGCAGAGCAGGGAATGCCATGGCTCAGTTTCCCACGCCTGCCAAGACCTCTGCAGTGCATTCCCCTACGTGAAATCAATGACCAACGAGCCCGAGGGTTGCCAGATCCTCTATCTGAGGGCTGCGTGGCCCCTGGGAGTGAGCAGCTGGTGGCAAGTGCTGACCACACCGAAGAGGCTTCCACGAGGGGGTGAGCCATGATGACTGCGCAACAACTTTCTCTCTCCCTCCAAAGTACTTCACTGCGCACATGAAATACTTTCCCCTGGAAATGGGATAAGCAGGTGGCTGCAATTTATACCAATTAAATTCTGACCTCATTTTGGTAACTGAAATGTGTGCTTCCTTAATGATGGCTTTTGAACAAAACTGCTGATGATAAGCCTTCAAATATCATTTTCACTCATATGGCTCATTTCCCATGTCCATCGTGTCTTTTGTGCTACTTAGAAAAGTTTTAATAAAAATATAAGTGCTAGCTACTGCAACCACAGTAAACAAAGAGATAATATGTTTCTTTTTTACTTAGGAAAACATAAGCACAAGCACCTGTAGAAATTAAGAATGAGGACATGAGGGTTCTAGAGTTTGGTCTGGTACATTTTTTGTCTGTTATTTATCATCAAAGTTAAAGATTTTTTTTTCCTGGAAGAAGAAGATGAACTTTAAACATCTAAATAGAATGAAAGAAAATTGGATAGAGGGTAGCAAATGCAGAAACTGAGTACGAAATTCGATGAGTTGATAACACTGAATAATTACAAATAAGGGTGAGAATTGATTTTTAATAGACTTTCTGATATTTATTTATTTATTTATTTGAGAGGCAGAGAGAAAGTGCGCTCCTGCCGACGTGTTCATTCTCCAGAGAGCCACAAGGACCAGGACTGCAACCAGCCCACAACCAGGAGCCTGCAGGTCAATTCAGGTCTCGAGGTTGGCAGAGGGATGCGATCAGCTGGACCACCACTGCTGCCTCCCAGTGCTTGAACTGACGGGAAGGGAGGCCGGCATCAGAAGCCGGAGACAAGCGCGACCCCAGGCGCTGACCCCAGGTGCTGACCCCAGGCGCTGACCCCAGGCGCTGACCCCAGGCGTTTGCTGTGGGATGTGAGCGTCTTGACAGCAAGACACATGCCCACACCTGGAGACAGATCATTTTTTTTTTTTGGCAGATTGGGAGTTGCTAGGAGCTACAGGGAAGGAAGCAGGGGCAGATGGAGGGGCCGCAGTTCCCTGTGAGACTCCTGGATGTGCGACACTAGGAGACAGCACTAATGGGAACGCTTGGCCCGGGGTGGTGATGGCGTGTCATCATGTGTCACTCCTAACACATTAACTCTGGTGTCAGTGGAAGGGGAGCCGTGCGAGTATAAGGTCGGGGGGTGTGGGGGAGTTTCTGTGGCTTCCTTGCAGTCTCTGTGAGCCTAAATAACTGTACTTCCTGGGGAACTGCTAAGACCACTGTCCACTGGATTTCCTAGGAGCTACCTGTCAAGCCGGCCACGTCACCACATGCCATGACGCCATGACCAGGGTACAAATGGGGAAATCCCATCCATTGAGTCACTCACAGTCACTAAGGCTGCAGTGCAGCTGAGACCCAGGAAGCAGATGATGAGGGCTGTTCAGATGGCAAGGGATGGTGTCACTGATGGCAGCGATCAGTGACAGAGCCAGCCACCATGCTGCTCACTCACGGGCATGGTTGTACAGCAATGGCCGTCTCCCCCCAAGGCACATGGGGCAAGTGTCGTTCTTACTCAGGCATGACCACAGACTTGCTTTGGCCTATGGGCTGTGTCAGGAGTGGCAGATGAATTCCTGCCAGCCCTCCATGCCCCCCGTCCAGTCTGCAGAATGTGGCAACTGTGGGCGCCATCCTAGCATCTGTCCCAGCTTTTCTGGGCAGGGTGGGATTTGCATGTTCTTCGGGTCACATTGCTCATGATCTTACAAGCTGTCCTCCACCCACAGGGGGGAATCTGGAACCATTCATTTTCTGACATCCCTGCAGCTCACCAAGCTCCTTAATCATGCAGCATTGCCTTGAATGTGTGTGGGGAATTTAACTGATCAGAGGTTGCTACCCTGGGGTGTGGATTAATGCAGCCCAAATCTGTATGTAGAACTCCTAGGAGCTACCCACGGAGGACACAGCAGTGCACGACCAGAGCACGTCCTTTTACTCTGAAGTAGAGCGTTTTTAAAAACACAGCGCCCACCCTGAGACTTTCTGTCCAGAGAGTAGGACGTCAACCCTGTGCTTCAAGGAAATCACAGAGGTCAAAGCTACCAAGCCACGTTGACGTCCTGCCGACCTCGAAGGCGTGAGTAACACACTTACACGCTTTTCACAATGAGGGCTTGTTTAAAAAGATGTCTGCCCAAAACGAAAATGCTTTTCCACGGCTTGACTACCCATTTCCAAAATACGGTCGTCACTTACAGCTGGAGTTGGAGCTCAGTGTGAAGTGGTACATGATCGAGCTCATGTGTACTCGGGAGCCTAACAACAGTTTACTCGCACTTGGACACTTGCTGGTTTGTCTGAGGTTTGTCACGATGCCCAGCAGACTGGGAGGGAGGGAGTGAGCAGCGGGACGAATGGAGTTCCAAGACAGCACCCATGGGCTGACTGCTGTGGTCACCCTGCAAGTGTTTGCCAAGTACTGGGGCGGCCCTCAAGGCTCACCCCCGTCCTCCTCTCCTGAGGGCAGAGGGAGGCTGCTCCTGGGGCCATCCCAAAGGCAGGTGCGCTCACTGAAATGGAAAGGGTTTATCTGGTCCCAGCTCTCTGCTCTGAGATCCTGAGGGCTCCTTCCTCCTGTGTCCATGAGTAACCATGGAGACAGCCTCCTATTCTCATCAATCCATGCTGATTGATCCAGATTGAAAATACTCTTTTTAATTACAAGCCACTAAGATTTTGAAGTTTTAGCAAAACCCCCACTCTCAGTTCAACACCATATTAGATGCGGGGTACGCACAATGAACAATCATCTCCTTCTAGGTGCTAGAAGCCTGGTAGGAATGCCTAACAGAAATGGACAGGAGATGTGGGTGGGTGGAGTTCCCAGCTGCCTGCACACAGCAACTGTCCCATTAAAGCCACATCGCTTCTTGTCCTTCTCCACAATATTGGTTTCACATCCTCATCCCTGATCTGGTGAAAGGTCTCTTTCATCCTGTCATTATGCTAAGGCCCACTGGAATTCTGACCATCAAATAGTCATGTGCTCACATTGAGATAGAAAGCACATTCTTGGGGCTGGCACTGTGGAGTAGCAGGTGAGGCCACCACTGCAGTACTGGCATCCCCATTTGGGTGCTGATTCGAGTCCTGGCTGTTCCACCTCCAATCAAGCTCTTTGCTATGGCCCGTGAAAGCAGTAGAAGATGGCCCAAGTCCTTGGGCTCCTGTACCCACGTGGGAGACTCAGAGGAAGCTCCTGGCTCCTGGCTTCAGACTGGCCCAGCTCCAGCTGCTGCGGCCATGTGGGGAGTGAACCAGCGGAAGGAAGGAAATCTTTCTCTCTCTCTCTGCTTCTCTGTAACTCTGCCTTTCAAATAAATAAATAAATCTTAAAAAAAAGAAACAATGCTTACAGTTGGAGTTTCCAAATATCTACACAGTTTTTTTTAAAGATTTATTCATTTATTTGAAAGTCAGAGATACACAGAGAGAGAGGAGAGGCAGAGAGAGAGGTCTTCCATCCGATGGTTCACTCTCCAGCTGGCCGCAATGGCTGGAGCTGCACCAATCCAAAGCCAGGAGCCAGGAGCTTCTTCCGAGTCTCCTACGTGGGTACAGGGGCCCAAAGACTTGGGCCATCTTCTGCTGCTTCCCCAGGCCATAGCAGAGAGCTGGATCAGAAGTGGAACAGCCAGGACTCGAATCGGTGCCCTTATGGGATGTCTGCACTGCAGGCGGTGGCTTAACCTGCTACACCACAGCACCAGCTCCACCTGCAGATATTTTAAAAATACCAGATGAAGCATGACCAACATTGAGGTTCATCATCGCAGTCACAGGTAATAGTCCAAGTCATGTCTTTGGTGCGGTGGTCCAGATACCACTTGGGATGCTCATATGGATAACACAATGACTGGTTCCGAGTCCCAGCTCTGTTCCTAATTCCATCTTAATACTAACACATGTCCTGGCAGCCAGCAGGAGATGGCTCAAGTACGTGGGTCCCTGCCAACCACATGGGAGACCCACACTGAATTCTGGGCTCCTGGCAAGCCCTGGCTGTTGTTGGCACTGGGACCAGTAGATCTCTGTCTCTACTTCTCTCTCATTCTCTTGAAATTAACAGAAACAAATAAATAAGAAGTTTGAGTCAAAGAGCCTACAAACATTTTTGAATCTGGAAGATATTGAACTCTTCAGGATGTAGGCTTTCTCTTATAGAACACTGTTTTTTCCACTAGTCTGTGAAGTTCAAAAGGCACTAAAAGTTGACTATAAAATGCCTGTATGACAGGCACAGGGCCTTTGCTGGAAGTGTGTTTGTGACGTACTAAGTTCATCAAAATAACAAGAGCCATTCTTCCTGCAGTGATGCGACTAGGTAGAACCGGAATTCTCTTGTTTGCTCTTTCAATGTGTCTTTCAGATGATCTCTACTAGGTAAGATCTGTTTTTACATCAAGAACGAAGTCACAAGGGAAGTGTTAGCGCTGGTTTCCATTGCTGGAGCTGCTGTCTCTCCCGCTGGGAAGCACTGGTGCAGGGCGGGCCCAGGCCGCTCTCACACCAGACCCTGGCCTTCAGTGGTGCAGCTGCAAGCCAGGTACAGGGGCGACCAGGAGGCAGGGGGAGCAGCGACTGGACAGGAACAGCGGCAGGAACTCCGCGGCGCTGCATCCCTCCGTGCACAGCTGCATGGAAACGTTACTCGGAATTAAGCACCCTTTGCCCAGGTAGAACACTAAGTGTGAAACCCCCTGGAAACATTTTTAGAAACGCATACTATACGCAGAGCCAGTAGTGAGACCATCCTTTAAACACCAGACTCCGGGTACCCCGAGTGTTAAAGATTTTAAGTTTCAGCTCCACTGAGGTATAATTAACAATTAAAAAGTGTGTGCGTGTATATATATATATGTATATATATATATAATGTGTACACACACTTCGATGATTCCATATACAAATGCATGATTAAATGACCATCACAATGAAACTAACTAGCAAATTCATTACCTCTCACAGTGACCTTTCATTTCTGCCTTTCTGTTCGCTTTGGTGAGGGTACCTAAGACGGCTGTCTTAGCAGAGGACAAGTGTAGTTCACCACAGTCACGGCGTTGCTGTCAGAGCCCCAGAAACCATAATGTTGGGAAAGTGAGACTTTGTAGCGCTGGACCAACAACGCTTCCCATTCCTCCCTCCAGCCCAAGCCAGCAACCGCCAGGCACCCCTGCGGTTTCGGCTGCGTCTTTTCTGTCCGGCTTATTTTGCTAGCATCACGTACTCCAGGTTCATGTGTGGTCTTGCAAATGGCAGGATTTCTTTCCTTAAAGCCCAAACTGTGTGGATCTATAACACCTTTTCTCATCTGCCAACCCATGTTTACGCTGTGTCCACACGGTGACTACTGTGAATTTCGCTGCAGTGACCATGGACTGCAGGTGTCTCTGAGATTCTGATCTTATTTCCACGGGCGTACACCAGGAAAGGAGCTGCTGGCTCGTAATGCAGCGTTTATGTGGTAGATGATGTCAGCTACTCGAGCTGAAAACTTGACAGTATGCATTTTTAAGTGGATAATATATTTTTTGTTCAATGCGACTGTTATTTCTAAGGCCATTTTAAGTCTACTACATAATTTTTCAAATATACAAAATGTATTTCTTAACAAATTGGAATATTAAACTCGCCAATGTGTCTCTAACCTAAACATTACACAACTATTTCTGATTGTATTTTCCATTGAGCAACACACAACCTAATGAAAACATTACCTGAAAACATTACTTGAAAAATGTGATTTGGGGTAAGTAGCTGCTTTTGTTCTTATTTTTGAAAATATAGTCACATGTTGTTGGCAAGTGGATAATTCATTTCCCAGTTACAAATGCTGTTATAAAGAGTACTTTATTTTCTACCATTTAAAAGATAATATATTGTCGCCAGCGCCATGGCTCACTAGGCTAATCCTCCACCTTGCGGCGCTGGCACACCAGGTTCTAGTCCCGGTCAGGGTGCCAGATTCTGTCCCAGTTGCTCCTCTTCCTGTCCAGCTCTCTGCTGTGGCCAGGGAGTGCAGTGGAGGATGGCCCAAGTGCTTGGGCCCTGCACCCCATGGGAGACCAGGAGGAAGCACCTGGCTCCTGGCTTCAGATCAGCGCAATACGCTGGCCGCTGCACGCCGGCCGCGGCGGACATTGGAGGGTGAACCAACGGCAAAAGGAAGACCTTTCTCTCTGTCTCTCTCTCTCTCTGTCTACTCTGCCTGTCAAAAAAATTAAAAAAAAAAGATACTATATTGTCATCAACATTATCTCTAAATTCCAATGTTTTTGTCAGTTTAAAGAAACAACCAATAATAACTTTAAAAACAAATTGGACTTTAAATTAGTACTGAAGTTTTAAGAAAGAGTTATGTATTATATATGTGTGGTTATTATTTGTAAAAACAAGTTTTACTCATGATGTAATTTTTTTTCCTTTCAAAGCAGAATTGCTGACAGGGGCAGGCAGAGAGGATAAAATTGGTTAGGTTTTGTGGGGAGCAACTCGGACTAGACTGTTACTGGAATTAAGACTTATTCTATACATCTGCTCTCCCACAATATGGCGCTGGGAGAGGTGTAAACAGCTTCTATACAGCTGCCTCTCGCCAACTTGAGTGATGACCTGCAGGAGCTGATCCTGCTTCTGATTGGAGGAGAGCAGTGTACTTGGCGTGTGGGTAGCAGAGTTGGGATTGGTGGAAGAGGACTATAAAGGAGGAGAGAGACAACATGCACCAGGAACATCTATCTGAAGGAACACCTGTGCAGCCCCCGAGAGAGCCGGCTGGCGGTGTGCCGCTCCTCCGCAGAAGTGGGGAAAGTGGCAGGGGGAACCGCCCTTCCACGGAGGTGGAAGGGACGGCAGCCAACCCGGGAAGAACCAGCAGCAAACCCGGGAAGGGCCGAGCAGACAGAAGAACAAAGCAGGGTCCTGTGTCGTTCCTCCGTGAAGAGGGGGAGCGACAAGGTTTCAGAGCTGGAAGACCATGCCTTCACCACGCCCCTGCATGATCTCAGGCCCCTTCCTGTCCCGACCTGTATGCCCACCTGCCAGGCAGCCTACATAACCTGGAACACGGTGGGCCGGCCCTTTCTTTTTTTTC
Organism: Oryctolagus cuniculus; assembly: GCF_051225735.1. Classification (NCBI taxonomy): domain Eukaryota; kingdom Metazoa; phylum Chordata; class Mammalia; order Lagomorpha; family Leporidae; genus Oryctolagus; species Oryctolagus cuniculus. The sequence goes on from NC_142887.1 coordinate 7,996,093, forward strand.
TTTTTGGCTGCCCTTTTTTTTTTTTTTTTTTTCAGCTTTACAACTTTAATCAGTTCTCATCCACATTGACTGTCTGTAGATTTTTGAAAGTGGTGACAGGTACATAGGTAACCAAAGTGTAGAGCTTGTTTGGGGAATCTTCATCCTCATTACGTTTTCTGGACAACCTCACGCGGATGCGGTATGGGACATTCCTTATTCCTTTGGTCCAGACGGCTTTGTTGAGCCTGGTGTCAATGCGCACATCTGGAGTTCCCATCTCTTTCATGGCAAACTTCCGGATCTCTTTGAGTGCCCAAGGGGCACGCTTCTTGAAGCCCACGCCATGGATGCGCTTGTGAATGTTGATGGTGTACTCGCGGGTCACCACCTCGTTGATGGCAGAACGACCCTTCTTCTCGCCGCCCTTCTTCGCGGGAGCCATCTTGGGGGCGTGGCCTTCAGGCCCCCGGGGGCTCTTCAGCTGCTAGTAGCAGCTCATTAGCAAATGTTGCCGCACGCACGTGGCCCTGGGCCTGCTCTGCCTGATAGGGACCTGGATTTCCCTTTCTCTCTTAGAGCCCTCACTCGCCTATGCATTTCTCTCACTGAATAAAAACCTTAACATTTTACCACGTCCTCTGGTCTGTTTGAGCCGGTATTCAGGGTTCTGCTCTGAATCTGTGGCAAGAACCCGCACAGCTTATGAAGTTCAGAAATATTAATAAGCAAGTCAGTTTCGTAACAACGTGGGCCATCGCCTGCTGCCTCCCGGGCCTGCAGCAGCAGGAAGCGGGAGCCAGGAGCACAGCCAGGAGTCGGCACAGGCGCTGCTGTGTGGCGGTGGGCGTCTCAGGAAGCAGAGTAAACACTGCCCCAAACGCGGGTTCACCAGTGACCTCCCGAGTTGAACAAAATACACAGAGAAACAGTGAGTGAGACAGTTCCAGAAAATTAGGGCTGGCGGCTACACAGTCCGTGGACTTTGATAGGTAGGGTAAGGTGAGCAGTGGCATAAAAGTCGCTATTCTGGTTGCAAAGCGAGTCCTTGGATCTGCGCTGGCAGCTGCGGACGCAAGCTAAGTGGACACTCCTAGAGTTTAGACGCGAAGATGCAGGTGAGATGTTAAAACACACTGGACTGTAAAAAGAGATGGAATTCGCTCGCTCTGCTGGCCAGGGACATCCCCTGCTACTGCTGTTCTAGAAGACATTTAGGAAAGGGACAGGACCCAGCAGGACACCGGGACACCCCGGGGGAGTCAGCGGGAGGCTCCCGGGAGGCAGGTGCTGCAGCCCTTCCTGTCCCACAGCCCCGGGCACCTGGCCTGAGGAGCACACAGGTGGAAACAGGGAGCACACGGGAGCCGCTGCCTCTTTGAGCACTTGTCCCTTCAGAGGGAAAAAATAACAGAAATCGCTGATTAAACTGCTCTATATCTGAAAGACAAAACAATACTAACGTGGATACTCGACTCTGGGGTGATTCGAAATGGCTTTCATATCCTGAGTATGAAGATTTGGAATCATTTTTAAACCAGATTACTTAAGAAAATACTAAGGAAATTATGATATTTAATAACCATTACTTAGGCAGATTATAGATTTTTAAAAAAAATATTTGGGGGAGTGAGTCAGAGATCATCACATAATAAAGTTTTTGGCGTTATCCTAAATGGCTTACAGCTGTGTGCAGTTTGGTAGCATGTGATCTATAACTAATTAAATTATTCCACTTAATAATTATCTCACACCTATAAAACACGCCACACTCGGCGTTGCAGAGACTCCAAGCTGAAGGTCTTTTAAAAGACTCCTCCAACATCAAATTTTTATGATGTAAGATTTCTATTAAGACATCCCATCGACTGCAGGCTTGGCATGAATATTCCCTCCCCTCACCTGGCTACTGAGAACCAGAGAACTAGAGAAGTGGAACCCAGTCGTTTGGGGTCTATCTGGGCAGCGGCTGCAGCGCCAGCTAGGGGGACCAGACTGGCCACGGAGGGATGCAGCGTGCTGCCCAGGCTTTGGGGGCGCCTTTCTCTGTGCAAGGAGAGCGCACGTCTGCTGCGCAAGCCCACTGAGGGGACGGCTTCCAGGTAACTTTGGATGTTCTGTTCTCTTTGCCCATAGTGGGGCCTGAACTGCACTGTTCCCTTTCGTCAAAACACCTGCCTTCCTTTTTGCTAATAAATGTTGACTCAAATGTTTTTAAAAGCACTGATTCTAAAGCTTAGCACAGGGAAGACGGTCACGGAGCCACGGCTTCCTTCTTCCGCCGCCACCTCTGGCTCTCGCTGGATCTGTGTCACGGGCCCCTGGAGTCTCTCCAGCTGAGACGATGCACTTTCTCTCTAGAGCGCTCCTCTGACCCTCCGGGAAACTGCCCCACAGAACGGGCAGCACCCTGTCTAATGTCCTTTATCGGGTGCTCAGCTCAACACCCACCCCCTGCGGTGGGTGCCGCACTGGCTGCAGATCACACACACCTGGGGCACCCACCTCCCCCTGCAGAGAGGCATCCGCTTCCCCAAGAGCTAACACTGGCGTTTCCAGAACTGGTTTATGATCAGCGCCTGGGGCCCTGCGGACGCCGCAGCGCCTGAGTTTCCACGTTAAGGGGTTTCCCTCTGCAGCAGAGGCCCCCCACCCTCCTTCTCCCCTCCAGCAGTATCCCTCTCTCTGTCACTCTGCCTTTTAAATTAAAAATAAAAATGAATCTTCAAAATTAAAAAAAGAAATTTCATTTAATTTTGCAGCGTGATGCTCCTGGCCATGAGCTCCTACACCACCATCTGCAGCTTGGATTTAGACTACTGCAAACGAGAGCTTGCAAATATAGACGTACAATTACCAGATTTAGTGGATATTAATATTTCATAAGGAGACTTAATCTATTTCATTACATTTTACATTAGTTGTTCTAATAAATCTTTTCCTACCAGCACTGCTGACAAATTTAATAGACTTTATAAATAATTGGTCAATATCAAATGTGTCATAACTTCATTCCAACTTTGGAAAGAGGCCCAATAGCTACTTTGGTGTTGTACTCTTGCGAGTGATCCATAATTCACAATTAATGCTGGTTTAAAAATGTGACAGGAACTTGATTCTGTCACATGGCAAGTTTTGTTTGAATGCATAAAAGTTTAATTTCTCTTACGGATATGGAGAAGGCTAATTTTGGTGAACTCCCACCTGCTGTGAGAACATCATTAAGAACACTTTTAGAGACAGACTTTCTGTGGAAGGAGAAGTTCAAGAGCAGAAAATCCCCTGAAATATAAATCAGAGTCACAGAAAGCTTCAAGAAGAGTTCCTATTAATTTGAGACAAAACACGAGGCTTCAGTTTGGATTGTTACTGTTGGTGGCTTAGGCCTTCAAATAATAATATTTTAGTCAAAAACTGACATTCATATTCTGTATCTATGCCAGCAGCATGGGAAGAATAGGGACTGGATTCCACGCCTTAGCTTTCTGAGTGAGTCCCGGCCCTGCCTTTCCGTCTCCGAGAAGTCCCAGGCCCCTGCCAGGCAGGCGGCAGCTCTCCCACCTGTTTTAGCTCCGAGCTGGGTTGCAGTCAGCTCCACTGGGAAGGAGGGGACCTGCTTACACGTATGTGAAAGCCCCGTAAAGTGTTCAGCCGTCTCAGTCACTCAAAAGAAAACATTCATTTAAGCCTGGGGAAAATGTAAAATTGCCTACTTTGGGAAACGTTTGACAGTCAAGTCAATACCACCCTTTAGAATAGAGACTGCTGACTGCTAGTATTCAGGGAAACCCTGTTGTTTAGCAATTGGGAGCTACAGGGTAACAGACAGAAAAAGCTTCCCTGTGCTGCTGGATCAAATAACACTAAACTTTTCTAAGACTTCGTGATCAGAGACTATTGGATATTCCACTCAATTAATCCTTTAGACTGCAGACATAATATCCTCTCCAGAAACATAAAAGGGACACCGCACTTCACAGTCCACGTTGCTCCTCGGGGCAGACGAAACGCTTGCCCTGGAAGGCTGCTCCCGTCCGGGTGGTGTTGATTCTGAGAAGGCAGCACCACCTGTGGAGACGCTGCCTGCTCCAGCTGAGGGAAGCTCCCAAGGGGCATCGGTATTTGTGTAAGAGACGCGTTAGGATTCAGTGGGGCACAGTGGGCTAGCCTTTTGTTTTTTCTTTCCTGCCATGTGCTGAGGGCTGCTGTGAGCTGTACTCACGGGCAGGTGCTGGCCGGTGCTTCTGAGCTTGACGGCCACGAGGCTGAGCCTTCGCTTGACTCAGAGCACGGGGGACCTCAGAGCAGACATGGCGCTGGTGCTGCGAGCCCTCGGCCACTGGCTGCTGGCTCGCGCGGAAGCTCCCCTGCCCACCTGGGTGGGAGAGGCGCGCACTGCTGTCCCACCATCCAGCCCAGCAGGGAGATTTCCTTTTCCTGTGTTGGGTCACGACTGCTCAGGATAGGTGACAAAGCTTGTCTTCATGAGATGCTGCGGTAGACAGGACCGTAGACTGTGTTCTCCTGGGTCCGGGTGTCTGCGTGTGATGTTGCCTACAGATTTTATCGTCGTGACCAGGTACGCCGCATTTCCAGATCGATCCAGCCTACTCCACGAGATACCTCTTCTAACACCTGCCATAACTGACGCGCGTGGCTTTGTAACAGAGCAGGGGCTGTTGTGGGTCTGGGAAAGTCCAAAGCTTTTACGGCTGGTGAAGCTCACCACAGGGTGGCAGGAACTGCGGGTCCATTAATGCTTACATTTTACAGGCCAATACTTTTAACAAGCATGAAAATGTTGCACTCTAAGAAGATACATTTTGTTATCTCCATGCAGTACAATATTATTCAGCCTAAAAAGGAGTGAGGTACCTTTGCATGTAACAACACAGACCTTGGGTGGACCCTGACTAGGGTGTGCTCAGGGAAAGAAGCCAGATACAAACTTACCTTTACAAGACCTGTGTATGAAATACCCAAGTAGGTAACTCGGTAGAGGCAGCATGTCAGTTGGAGATTTGCGGGGGCGGAAGGATGGAGGAATTGGGAGAAACTATTTAAAGGATAAAGGATTTTACTGTGGAATGATGTAATGTTTGGAGCCACAGATGGTGAGATTACAACATGGTGCATATAGCAAAGGCCACAGAAGTGTTCATTTTCAAATGGTTGATTGTATGTCACGGGTGTCGCTCCCCCTCTTCGTGGAGGAACGACACAGGACCCTGCGCTGTTCTTTGGTCTGCTCGGCCCTCCCCGGGTTTGCTGCTGGTCCTTCCCGGGTTGGCCGCCATCCCTCCACCTCCGTGGAAGGGCGGTTCCCCCTGCCACTTTCCCCACTTCCGCGGGGGAGCGGCACACCGCCGGCCGGCTCTCTCGGGGGCTGCACAGGTGTTCCTTCAGATAGATGTTCCTGGTGCATGTTGTCTCTCTCCTCCTTTATAGTCCTCTTCCACCAATCCCAACTCTGCTACCCACACGCCGAGTACGCTGCTCTCCTCCAATCAGGAGCAGGTCCTGCTGTTTATTGGTTGAACTGGAGGCAGCTGTGTAGAAGCTGTTTACTTCTCTCCCAGCGCCATATTGTGGGAGAGCAGATGCATAGAATAAGTCTTAATTCCAGTAACTCAGTCTAGTCCAGGTTGCCCCCCACAATGGGAAGTTGCACTAAAGTTACTATAGAACACACTTTGGATCCGTTTTTCTTCTGAGCTTCCATAAACATTCTAACATGCCGTTCTGCATATCGTGAAAGCTACTAAAGCTTTCGTAAATGATGGCACATACAGTCAGCATCTGGGATCACCTAAAGGTATAGACACGCAATGACAAGTAGAATGTGGGCCCTTTTTACTGGTTTAATTTTAATTGGAAACAACTGATGGATATATCCACGTTGTGAATGTTTATGGAGTACTGTGTGATATTTCCATGCCTATATACATTGTGTTAGTTTACCTAATCAGGGTAAATATATGTATTCTTTTTACACATTCAACACGTCTTTATAATGAAAACATCCAAAATCCTGTCTTCTAGGTTTTTTAACAGAGAAGCATACATACACAGAGGCCTGGCCTCCCACAGGGAAGACCTGGAGATGTGGCTCATACACCTTGGGGGAGACCTGGAGATGTGGGACCATAAGACTTGTAGATGAGGGAGGGCCTACTTGCTTCTAATAATGAATTGTGTTTTTTTAAACCAACTTTAAAGAATTGTCTTTCAGCAACTCATGTAGCAAGACTTTCCTAGCTATCCAATGTACTTTTCATAGAAATAATGTTTTTCATTTTTTTCACATTTTCCACAGCATTGAATTATATTTAACTGTATGACCCAATCACAATACAAAGCATGCAGTCCAAACTGTGTGTGTGAATTTGTGTGTCCAGGGGCCAGCATTATGGTGCAGAGAGCTAAGATGCTGCCTGCAGTGCCACCATCCCGTATCCAAGCCCTGTTCACGTCCCGGCTGCTCTACTCCCCATCCAACTCCCTGGGTTGCACCTGGGGAAGCAGCAGGAGGTGGCCCAAGTACTTGGGACCCTGCACTCATATGGGGCAGCTGGATGGAATTCCTAGCTTCTGGCTTTGGCCTGGGCCAACCCCAGCCATTGCAGCCATATGGGGAGTGAACCAGTGGGTAGAAGATTCATTCTCTTTCTCTCTCTCTCTGGTCTTTCAAATAAATAAACCTTTAAAAAACATGGAGGCAAAGTAAGATACATTGAAGTTATATGTCACTGCTAGAGGGTCAGTTGGAGGTCACTGTAACCATCCCATGACAGAAAATAGTGACTGAATTATGGGTGTGTGTATGTGTAGAATAGACTGTGAATGAACTTGAAGTCCAAAATGTAGACTTTCATATGCGTGTGTGTGATGAATATGTACTTGATGTATGCATATTATAAATACTAAATATATAAATATATTCTGTATATATGTGTGTGTATATATGTGTATGTTCACATACATATGTGTCTATACAGAAATCCAAACACATCTTAGATGATTTTCAAAAAAATGTTTATTTAATTTATTTGAAAGGGAGAGAGCAAGCCTTGGTGAAGGAGAGAGTGGGAGAGAGAGATCGAGCCTCCATCAACGGATTCACTCTCCAGATGCCCCAAACACCAAACACCTGGGGCTGGGCCAGGCTGGAGTCAGGAGCCTGGAGCTCAATCCGCATGGCAGAAACGCAAGTGCTGGAGCCCACCTGCTGTCTCCGAGGGTGTGCAGTAGCGGGAACTGCCTCCGGGGGTGTGCGTTAGCAGGAAGCTGGATCAGAGCGGAGCTGGGACGTGAGCCCAGGCACTCAGATGCGGGACACCTGTGTCCCAGGCAGGGTCCTAGCTGCTTGCTGCACTGAACACTCACTCCTCTTAGATGATTTAGATATGATCGTGTTGTCTGAAGGTTACATCTCAAAGTCTCACTATGCCCACTAGAGATATGAACTGACATTCAGGATAAGTGAATCTGGGAAATACAAATTGTGTTAAATTCGGGGCTGACTTTAAATAAACAATGCAAACCCTTAGCCTGGCTCTAGCCCTGCAGGGTGGGGGTGGAAGAGGCACACTGAACACCCCCAGAGGCACAAGACAGCTGAGCCGCTTGCTTGGACTGGAGGAAACCACCTGAAATCAGTGACTGTGCAATGATCCTAACAAGGAGAGCTTCTGAAAAGGAAATTTACTGGTCTTTATCCTTCTCTACAAAATCAAGTCTGTGAAAGGAATAGTAGCTTAGTTGGGTGTCCCGATGGTCTTCATTCCTTCTGTTCTCCCTCCGTCTCTAGAGTCTTACTTGAAGTGTGGAATATTCATACGGGAAATGAGAACACAGAGAGGATCAAACATGAAAGTGTAACTCATTCTTAGGCCTTCACTAAGTTCAAATAGATCAAAATTTAAAACAAAAAGGATGCAACAGAAGTCTTCAGTTCCTTCTAACAGCTGGCATAATTTGCTTGACTTTGATTTAGTTCATGATGAGAAAAAGTGATTGTAGGTCAACAGTACTGGAAAAATTATTGCTTCCTATCTTGACTGTCACTGAGATGTGGAAATATGTTTACGTAATCAGGAGTGTGTCAACAGCACTAAGGACCTAAAACAGAATACAAAAATAATCTGGATTGTGATTAATTGATGGGCAAGAGAACTGCACACTTTGACTTCATAACAACAGGAGGCGGGGTGGACAGTTGGCGCAGCAGTTGCGACACTGCTGGGGACATCGGTATCCATAACAGAAGGCCTGGTTTTGAGTCCTGGCTCCGCTTGCAACCCAGGTCCCAGCTAATGCACCCTGAGAGCAGCAGGTGACCACGCAAGCGTGGGGTCCCCTCACCCACACGGCAGACCTGGATGGATTTCCTGGTTCCTGGTTTCAGTCTGATCCAGACCTGACTGTTGCCAGCATTTGGATTCGGGGAGGGAACCAGTGGATTGAAGTTCTGTCTCCCTCTCTCTCTCTCTCCTCCCTTTCACTAAAATGAACAAAAAAAAAAAAAGGTGATGACAAACACAGAGGGTATCCTTTTTGTTTCTCCTGTGTTTTTGCACCTCTTACTCTGGTATGAGCACCCTGATTTATTTTGCAGTCTGCGGAAATTTACTCCCCAGTGTTTGGTTGGTGGGCAAGCAGCTCTGGCCAGACCAGGGCCTCTTCTGAGCACACAGGCAATAAACTGAAAATGACGCCGGTTTCCTTCTCTGTGGCACTGTCTTTCCAGATGGTTCTTGACCAGAGACTACCGATGAGTTCCTGCTTCCCGATTTCCTGTGCTGTGTTGAACTGTCCACTTTGGGGTCCATGTATTCAGTTAGTCACTTGTTCTGAGAATCTTTGGTAACAACACTGTCCATCACTTTCCTTGACTCCACAGACTCAGGGGTTCATTTCGGAGATGTCGCCAAATACTGAAACCTGAATAACTCTGTTTGTCTGTCAGTTGATCTTTCATGGAAAAAAAAAAAAAAAAGGAATTGTATGAACAGCAACACAAAAGGGCAGCTAGTTTAACTTAGAGCTCAAACAACGGCAGACCTGACTACTTCATGATGGCCTCCTTTTCCAGCCGGCAGCACAGGGGCTCTGTGAGAACTTCTCGTGACCTCACACAGAACAGAGATCTGTCCTGAGATTCACCAACACCCCTGACCCCTACTGCATTATGCAGGGCTTTTGCCGTGACGTCAGGGCCTCCTCCGGTACCCGTGAGTGCCTTTCTCTGCCCTCATCCCCTGCCAATGTCCCAGCAGTGCCCCCACTGTGCTTTCTATCAGGAGTGCAAGTGCAGGATCAGCCTTGAGCTACCAGCATGGTTTTCAATATGTCCACTTCAGCATCAGCTGTGGTTTTGCCAAGCAATCACACAAAGGAAGACCTTTTCATGGTCACTTGGCGCTCGTGTTGGATACATGTAAGCAAAATGGCAAGCCCTGGGACACATGCGGATGGCTCGTTTTTAATGCAAGCATGCGATGCTGCAAGTGAGGTGCTCACGCAATCTCCATGCAGGCGGCTGATCCTTTAAATCAATGAGCTATTGCATCCTGGGAAAGTGGCAGTGCTGTCATTTATCTTACTAGATTTCTGGTGGGCAGGAATCCATCAGTGCCAGCTGTGCAAAGCTTAGCGTTCTCCCTCTACTGCGAGTGCCTGCTCTGTAAACACAGTCTGGTAATTTGCCCACAGGAAGCATCAGTGCCTCCCCTGCGCCCTCAGATTTGACAAGCAGCAACAGGACGCTTTGACTTTCAATACGCATATCATATCTGTATCGACAGCAATCAGCTCCTCCTATAAACTCTTAAAGACCAGTGAAAATAAGCAGATACCTGACATCGCATTACACTTGAAAGGTTGTGTTGAATAAAATGCATTAATTCTCATAAGCTATGGAAATCTGTATTTTGTCTTGCTTTGTTTCCCATGTACAGCTTTATCAAGGTCTTTTAATGGACTTCTTTTACGTAAGATAGAGAGCTGTCTTTTCACACAGATAGTGCAGCTTTGTTGAGAAAGCCATCCTCATTCTTCCTTTTGTAATCCAGCTACTTATCTTTAAAATCCAGAAACCCAGGTTCTAAATTATATTCTGATATTTAAGAAAAATACCCTATTGAACTATGTAGAAGCATGATTTGGATAAAATATTAACATGAAAATAGTTTCCAAAGTAAAATTACAAAGCCAAACTATACTTCCTTTGCATTGTCTCACAGGTTCAAGGAAAACTGTACTTTTTCAAAGCAACATTTTATTGATTGATAAAGTGCTTCTGGAGATACTGCAGGTAGTGCAAGATGGGTGGCACAGGTCCGTAGAAATACCGACAACAAACTGAATTATTCTCTGAAAAGTATGACTTTTTGCTCTTCAGGTTCTGCCCTGAAACCTTGCACAGTAGAAGACACCAGGCCACGTGCTACTATCCTGCACGGCAGCGAGGCCATCACACACCACGAGACTCCAGAAAAGCCCACTGTCCCCTCGTGCGAGAATTTGAATAAAAAGGACTCCCATACCGTATGATTATTATGCAACTATTTTGATCACACAGACCCCCACAATGGCTTCCTAAGATCTCCAAGAGTTTCCAGAGCGCATTGGGAAAAACGGTATCCCAGAATTCACTCTGTCGGGGGCACGGATGTACAGCCATGCTCCACTCATTTATAGGATACCTGTGCAGGTTTTGTCACAGCCAGTAACCCTTTTGAGTCTCAAAGTATTCCTGCGTTTCTGTAAACACGCAAGACAAGGATTGTAAATCACTGTCTCAGCATGAAAAGTGAGGCCCCTTCACGTGTCCAAAGTCACACAGTGAGTTCTCTAAGTCGGGACACAAATCCAGCCCTTCTGAGTCCACATCTAAGCTCTTTCTACCTGCTCTTTTACTTCCCAACTTTCATCACATCCATGATAGATATGACATGTGTGTCCAGGATGTCATGTATGCCCAGATGCCATGTGTGTCCAGGATGTCATGTGTGCCCGGATGTCATGTATGTCCAGGATGTCATGTATGCCAGGATATCAGGAACTCAGAATAACACTGCAATAAGGGAAGCCCAATAGAAAGAGAATAAAGCACAGATAGAAATGCAAGCAGCCAATTCTGGCATACATTTCCTTTTTCTCCAGGGTTGAGTAAACCCATCATTCCTCCTTCTGTCCTCGCCCAGAGCTAAACGGAGCCTCCAGTGCCCTGGGGTAGTGCAGATGCCCCACCACCACCTGCCCAGGACTCACAGGTGCCCTGGGGTAGTGCAGATGCCCAACCACCACCTGCCCAAGACTCACAGGTGCCCTGGGGTAGTGCAGATGCCCGACCACCGCCTGCCCAAGACTCACAGGCGCCCTGGGGTGTTGCAGACATGCCCCACCACCACCTGCCCAGGACTCACAGGCGCCCTGGGGTAGTGCAGACATGCCCCACCACCACCTGCCCAGGACTCACAGGCGCCCTGGGGTAGTGCAGACATACCCCACCACCACCTGCCCAGGACTCACAGGCACCCTGGGGTAGTGCAGACATACCCCACCACCACCTGCCCAGGACTCACAGGCACCCTGGGGTAGTGCAGACATGCCCCACCACCACCTGCCCAGGACTCACAGGCACCCTGGGGTAGTGCAGACATGCCCCACCACCACCTGCCCAGGACTCACAGGCACCCTGGGGTAGTGCAGACATACCCCACCATCACCTGCCCAGGACTCACAGGTGCCCTGGGGTAGTGCAGATGCCCCACCACCACCTGCCCAGGACCTACAGGCACCCTGGGGTAGTGCAGATGCCCCACCACCACCTGCCCAGGACTCACAGGTGCCCTGGGGTAGTGCAGATGCCCCACCACCACCTGCCCAGGACTCACAGGTGCCCTGGGGTAGTGCAGATGCCCCACCACCACCTGCCCAGGACCTACAGGCACCCTGGGGTAGTGCAGACATACCCCACCATCACCTGCCCAGGACTCACAGGCGCCCTGGGGTAGTGCAGACATACCCCACCATCACCTTCCCAGGACTCACAGGCGCCCTGGGGTAGTGCAGACATGCCCCACCACCACCTGCCCAGGACTCACAGGCGCCCTGGGGTAGTGCAGACATGCCCCACCACCACCTGCCCAGGACTCACAGGCGCCCTGGGGTAGTGCAGACATACCCCACCATCACCTTCCCAGGACTCACAGGCGCCCTGGGGTAGTGCAGACATGCCCCACCACCACCTGCCCAGGACTCACAGGCGCCCTGGGGTAGTGCAGATGCCCCACCACCACCTGCCCAGGACTCACAGGCGCCCTGGGGTAGTGCAGATGCCCCACCACCACCTGCCCAGGACCTACAGGCACCCTGGGGTAGTGCAGACATACCCCACCACCACCTGCCCAGGACTCACAGGCGCCCTGGGGTAGTGCAGATGCCCCACCACCACCTGCCCAGGACTCACAGGCGCCCTGGGGTAGTGCAGATGCCCCCCCACCATCACCTGCCCAGGACTCACAGGCGCCCTGGGGTAGTGCAGATGCCCCACCATCACCTGCCCAGGACTCACAGGCGCCCTGGGGTAGTGCAGACATACCCCACCACCACCTGCCCAGGACTCACAGGCGCCCTGGGGTAGTGCAGATGCCCCACCACCACCTGCCCAGGACTCACAGGCGCCCTGGGGTAGTGCAGATGCCCCACCACCACCTGCCCAGGACTCACAGGCGCCCTGGGGTAGTGCAGATGCCCCACCACCACCTGCCCAGGACCTACAGGCACCCTGGGGTAGTGCAGACATACCCCACCACCACCTGCCCAGGACTCACAGGCGCCCTGGGGTAGTGCAGATGCCCCACCACCACCTGCCCAGGACTCACAGGCGCCCTGGGGTAGTGCAGATGCCCCACCATCACCTGCCCAGGACTCACAGGCGCCCTGGGGTAGTGCAGATGCCCCACCACCACCTGCCCAGGACCTACAGGCACCCTGGGGTAGTGCAGACATACCCCACCACCACCTGCCCAGGACTCACAGGCGCCCTGGGGTAGTGCAGACATACCCCACCACCACCTGCCCAGGACTCACAGGCGCCCTGGGGTAGTGCAGACATGCCCCACCACCACCTGCCCAGGACTCACAGGCGCCCTGGGGTAGTGCAGATGCCCCACCACCACCTGCCCAGGACTCACAGGCGCCCTGGGGTAGTGCAGATGCCCCACCACCACCTGCCCAGGACTCACAGGCGCCCTGGGGTAGTGCAGATGCCCCACCACCACCTGCCCAGGACCTACAGGCACCCTGGGGTAGTGCAGACATACCCCACCACCACCTGCCCAGGACTCACAGGCGCCCTGGGGTAGTGCAGATGCCCCACCACCACCTGCCCAGGACTCACAGGCGCCCTGGGGTAGTGCAGATGCCCCACCATCACCTGCCCAGGACTCACAGGCGCCCTGGGGTAGTGCAGATGCCCCACCACCACCTGCCCAGGACCTACAGGCACCCTGGGGTAGTGCAGACATACCCCACCACCACCTGCCCAGGACTCACAGGCGCCCTGGGGTAGTGCAGACATACCCCACCACCACCTGCCCAGGACTCACAGGCGCCCTGGGGTAGTGCAGACATACCCCACCACCACCTGCCCAGGACTCACAGGCGCCCTGGGGTAGTGCAGACATGCCCCACCACCACCTGCCCAGGACTCACAGGCGCCCTGGGGTAGTGCAGATGCCCCACCACCACCTGCCCAGGACTCACAGGCGCCCTGGGGTAGTGCAGATGCCCCACCATCACCTGCCCAGGACTCACAGGCGCCCTGGGGTAGTGCAGATGCCCCACCACCACCTGCCCAGGACCTACAGGCACCCTGGGGTAGTGCAGACATACCCCACCACCACCTGCCCAGGACTCACAGGCGCCCTGGGGTAGTGCAGACATACCCCACCACCACCTGCCCAGGACTCACAGGCGCCCTGGGGTAGTGCAGACATACCCCACCACCACCTGCCCAGGACTCACAGGCGCCCTGGGGTAGTGCAGACATGCCCCACCACCACCTGCCCAGGACTCACAGGCGCCCTGGGGTAGTGCAGATGCCCCACCACCACCTGCCCAGGACTCACAGGCGCCCTGGGGTAGTGCAGATGCCCCACCACCACCTGCCCAGGACTCACAGGCGCCCTGGGGTAGTGCAGATGCCCCACCACCACCTGCCCAGGACCTACAGGCACCCTGGGGTAGTGCAGACATACCCCACCACCACCTGCCCAGGACTCACAGGCGCCCTGGGGTAGTGCAGATGCCCCACCACCACCTGCCCAGGACTCACAGGCGCCCTGGGGTAGTGCAGATGCCCCACCATCACCTGCCCAGGACTCACAGGCGCCCTGGGGTAGTGCAGATGCCCCACCACCACCTGCCCAGGACCTACAGGCACCCTGGGGTAGTGCAGACATACCCCACCACCACCTGCCCAGGACTCACAGGCGCCCTGGGGTAGTGCAGATGCCCCCCCACCACCTGCCCAGGACTCACAGGCGCCCCCCAGCATTTTTTCTCACAAGTAACTGAGCAGGCCCTGCACAGTTTTTCCAGTCTTGGCTTAGGCCTTTCTTGGCTCTTAGAAATGCCAGTCCAACTGAGAATTAGATATGCAGGAGATATCTGCACTACTTTCTTCTATATCTGTCATCCTTGCCTTGACTCCCAAGAATTAAGAAGGCAAAACAAAACAAAGCCAATGCATAATCCATAATCCAAAGCAAAGTCATTTTTCTTATCAAGAAACAGTTTAGGAAACCGTAATGCATGAGGAGAGAGAGATAATATTTGAAGACGATAACCCTAAGAACAGTTTGACATTTACCATCACTTGAAGGGAAATTCTCGTAAGACAAACGACGGTGCACTTCTGGGGAACTGCTACCCGTGGCCTTAGTAAAGCTGATTGGCATGTGAAATACACTGAGGTTTATTACATGACTTCACAGAGACAGCAACTTCACAGTAGACATTTAATTGTGATCACTTGTAGCCCAACAGCACTTCAGGGAAATTTTCTTTACTGAAATTGAAACTTTTAATTGATCAAAATGCATCATTATATTGGATTGGACAAAATCTTCCTTTTAACACCGGGAGTGGTCACTGTGTCCCATCACTGTGTTCAGGCTGCGAACTCCCTCAATCTGTTCTCCATGAAGACTTGAGCAACAGGGAAGGAAAATTCTCCAGCAGAGTGGAAGATACGGGTATGAGCACCCTGGCTACCCCACAGCGTGGATTAACTGCCAACAAACCCTGCAAGCCGCAGGCAACAGCTGGGACAGTAAATTTCCGGGACAGGATGAGTATCTTTGAGGATGTGAAGAGATTCCCATGAGTGTAAACGGCTGTAAATAAGACAGGGATGCACTCAAAGAACACAGAGAAGGGTGAAGCCACTGGAGTCAAGTGTAGGAGGAAAACTATGCAGAAGCTACCGAGTGCTCGTGTTTCTTGGAGGGTCTTTCTCCCAAACACAGCAACAACTCAAATGGAATCCTCGAATGAAGCTTTCTCAAAGTTCATCATTCAAGACTCCTCTACAGATGGAAGGGGGAAGGAGAACTCCCCAGAGCGAGCGAGGAGATGTAGAGGCTGCGACAATAGAAGGGGGGTCTATGATGAGACCACACACTTCCAAACACATAACCAACAGCAGGGCTTTCTAAAACACCTTTCAGGAGCCAACTTGGACCCACCACGTCCATGTGCTTAAATCCATGCACTGTTGGAAGAATCAAGCCATCAGGATTCTGAGTCCTTTATTCTTAGTCCACACACAATTGCCACAGAGCTGGTTATTCCCAAAATGGTCAGTGTGGTCTCCGTGCAGCTTCCCTGTGCACCAGGCGCACGGGGAACAAGAGAAACGAGGGCCTTCTCCCACGCAGGCAAAGCTTCCCTTGGCCACGCCCACTCACACAGGCCACACCCATCCCACAGGCCACTCCCACCTCCACACCACGCCTACCCTCACAGGTTCACACCTGAGGAACCTATTGCAAGAAAACATGCGGAGAGCCATGAGGAGGGAGAGAAGATGGCAGCAAGACCAGAAGGAAGACAATAAAAATCCAAAGAGGTTGCTGACCCGAGACCACTTTCCCAAGGAACAAGCAGGGTTAGATGCGCAGCTGTGGGCACCAGCAGTGCACCCGATGCTGAGACCCAGTGGAACAACTTGTGTGTGTCACACACACACACACACACACACACAGACCTTGTCTTGTATCCACGGGGGATCTGTGTTAGCATTCCTGCAGACCCCGCCATCTGCGGATGCTGGAGTTCCTTCCACAAAACGGCATGGTGCTCGCATGATGCTTAACAATCGTCCCTGCACTTTATGTGTGTTTAGATCGCTTGTAACACCCAGCAGGATGGAAATGCTAAGTCCAGTACAGAACTAATTACAATACTGAGGAGCATGTGCAGAAAGGAAAACGGAAATGGAAAAAAGAGGGAGGGAGGCAGAATGAAGAAGGAGGAGTTCTGTTATATTGCTGCCAATTTTGTCAATAAAACGATATTCTTCTTTAACCATTTCAAATGAATCTTTCAAACCAAAACCAAAATGTTTCCCAGTTAGCAAATGTATGATTTTCAATGAAGTAACAGCTTGTAGGACTAAAAGAGTGATAAAGAAAAACTACCAAGAGGAGCAAGATACACAGTAACTATTGCAATCTTAAAAGTAGGACGAATCTTTCACTCATGCAGCAGCTAAGTAGCAGAACTCTCCCTTGCCCTCCTGGGCTCGTGGTGTGTGGAAAATGCAAACGCCACTTATTTTCCTCAGGATCATTAATCCTGGTGCAGGACCAGCACGGCAGGACCCGGGATCAGGCCTACTTATCATCACTTGGCACAAAATCCATTCAAGAGAGATGTGTGCGGAGGGGAGGTGCACACCTTCTTCTCTGTTCTCAGGACTGCAGGGGGGAAGTTAGGGAGGCGCCTTGATTAGAGTGGATTTTGGGGGCTTCAGGGCATGGAACGTACATGCATCTCGGCAAGTTTAAGCAGGAAAACAATAAGTTAATAGGTTTTACAATCTCATCCCACCTTCCATAAAAGCTTGAATCATAAATTGTACCTACTAAGAAAAATAGAGTTGACTTGATCACCCTTAGCCCTCGGTGCTGAGTTTTGGGTATTTTGTCAACAATTAGAAGGCATGGAAACAGAGAGTACCTCACGCTGAGATAATCAAGGCAGCGATCATAATGGCATGGACAGAAAATAAACTGAAAGCTTGGATTTTGCAGCGCAGTATAATGTTTTCTATACAACATTAAATTATTCAGATGAAACTTTTAAGTTCCATGAATCAGCATTTAGTTAAGATGTCAAATAGAGGCCGGCGCTGCGGCTCAATAGGCTAATCCTCCACCTTGTGGTGCCGGCACACCAGGTTCTAGTCCCGTTTGGGGCGCCGGATTCTGTCCCGGTTGCCCCTCTTCCAGGCCAGCTCTCTGCTGTGGCCCAGGAAGGCAGTGGAGGATGGCCCAAGTGCTTGGGCCCTGCACCTACATGGGAGACCAGGAGAAGCACCTGGCTCCTGCCATCGGATCAGCGCGGTGCACTGGCCGCAGCGGCCATTGGAGGGTGAACCAACGGCAAAAGGAAGACCTTTCTCTCTGTCTCTCTCTCTCACTGTCCACTCTGCCTGTCAAAAAAAAAAAAAAAAGATGTCAAATAGAACAGGCCCCGCCCACTCTTTCCCCACACACCTCTCAGATAGGCACATGGGTCCTTGAGACAAGCAGAAGAGGAGAGGGCACCCCATCTGATGGGGGCAGCAGAGCCACAGTCTCAGAGGCTGCAGTTTCTCTCCCTCCCGGGTTCCACACACCTGGGCAGGCAGGTGGGTGCCTCCGCCTTCCTGGTGCCGGATTCTCCCTTGCAGACAGCGAACAGGAAGTCCTGGGCACCCCTGCAAATGAGCTCCGATACTGAACACACCAAGGACTGCTGAGTGCTGAGACCCACGGCTTCTCCACACCAGACTCTGACTCCCCAGGCTTCACCGGGAATCCTGTGGTTCAGGCCTTGCTGCGCAGTGTAGACTCCCGCTGAGGGGTTGCCGTGTGTGTACATGTGTGTGGGAGAACTTCAACAAGTTCTTGGAAGATGGAACTAAAGAGAAGTTGGCATTGGTTCAATTTTTTTAAATCCATGCATATGGCCGGTGCCGTGGCTCACTAGGCTGATCCTCCACCTGCGGCACCAGCACACCGGATTCTAGTCCCGGTTGGGGTGCTGGATTCTGTCCCGGTTGCCCCTCTTCCAGGCCAGCTCTCTGCTGTGGCCCGGGAGTGCAGTGGAGGATGGCCCAGGTGCTTGGGCCCTGCACCCCATGGGAGACCAGGAGAAGCACCTGGCTCCTGCCTTCGGATCAGCACGGTGCGCCGGCCGCGGCAGCCATTGGAGGGTGAACCAATGACAAAGGAAGACCTTTCTCTCTGTCTCTCTCTCTCTCTCACTGTTCAGTCTGCCTGTCAAAAACATTAAAAAAAAATCCATGCATATAAGTGGTCTTCAAAAAGTTCACAAAAAATCAAGGTTTTGACAATCTGTGTCCTCAGGGTTAGAAAAGGTGGGATTGTCCCTGTCCAGGGTTAGGCCTTGGCAGTTCTCAGGCAACCTCAGTGTGGTTAACCAAGACTCAGTTTCCCCGACCACATCACCCTAAGATACCCGGGTCCAGAATCCACCATGCATCCTGCCAGGGACTCAGTCTACACCACACCACTGGCGTCCCCAGCTTGCTGCCTCATCCCTGGACGCTCAGCAGGTAGCAGCACTCCACGCCCCACAGGTCTAAAATGCTTCCTCCTCTGTGGATACACACCCAGGACCGGCCACACTGACCAGGTCTGCAATTACAGTGGACCCTCATGGATTAGGGTCCCAGAACCACTACCAATTCAGTAATTAACCGGGAGGACACCAGGATTGATGGCCGCGATTCATTACGGGGAAAAAAATACGAAAGGAAAATTAGCAAACGGAAAAATCATGAGATGAAGTCCAAAGGAAACCAGGGACAAGCGTCAGTGTCCTGTCCAGTGGAGCCAGACACCAAGCACACAAGCCCTGCCGTGGCATGTGGCAGCTTTGAGAACTGTCCCGGGGACCCTCCTTACACTCAATGCCAGGGTTTCACAGGGGCCCCACATTCCAGGCTCCCAGAAGGAAAACTCCCGGTCTCGGTAGCCATATTGTGTGCGTAATTAGCTTCAGCACATTGAGACGTTCTAATTAGGGAATGAGACCTGCCTGCCGAGAGCTGCCAAGGGCCGACCTTGTAAACCGACCTTTCCAGGAGGAGCAGTCTGAAGACCACTATTTCCCTCTCTTCATCCCGCCCACTCAGTGTGGGGGCTTCTGGGAGTAAAAAAAAAAAAAAAAAAAAAACCACAACAACAACAACAAAAACAAAACTAACTAACTTTAGTTTTGGCTAAACATAGAGCTGGGACTACAGGAATCCCGCATTGCTGACAAAAAGCAGGTTCACCTCCTGAGCTCGTCACGACAGGAGGTGAACCTGAGAGGGAGAAGGCAGAGCCTGCGCTCTGAGCCCCGGATTCAGCCCCAAACCTGCGGCTGCGAGATGCCCTGGCGATTGCTCTGGGAGCCAGCAAAGCCCCTGCATTGTCCAGGCCTCACGCAAGATCTGCTCCCGACAAAGAAAGAAGCTTAATTGATTTTTTTTCTTTTTTTTTTGGACAGGCAGAGTGGACAGTGAGAGAGAGAGACAGAGAGAAAGGTCTTCCTTTCTGTTGGTTCACCCCCCAAATGGCCGCTACGGCCAGCGCACTGTGGCCGGCGCACCGCACTGATCCGATGCCAGGAGCCAGGTGCTTCTCCTGGTCTCCCATGGGGTGCAGGGCCCATGCACTTGGGCCATCCTCCACTGCCTTCCCGGCCACAGCAGAGAGCTGGCCTGGAAGAGGAACTTAATTTATTATTGCATGCGATCAAGGACATACATTGTTTATCCTAAGACCAAGAGGTTTATAGAAAACAGAAAGGATTGGAGAGACCCTTGAAGGAAGGAAGAAAAGAAGAAATGGAGGAGGAATGGGACCA
The DNA here is from genome assembly GCF_051225735.1 of Oryctolagus cuniculus. NCBI lineage: Eukaryota > Metazoa > Chordata > Mammalia > Lagomorpha > Leporidae > Oryctolagus > Oryctolagus cuniculus. Next base: position 8,016,229 of record NC_142887.1, read on the forward strand.
ATGGCTGCGGGGAGAGTGAACTCTGGGATATAACTGAGCAGCCGGTTTGAGGACGGTTCAAACGAGAAGCCTCCAAGTTCCTTGGAAATCGTGCTTTGCCCCAGGGATGCCACCCATGAGGTGAAACACACTATCCACTAAACCAATATCTCTGAAACTAAACCATCACCTTTAAAATACCATTAGTCTGAAGAAAGAGATTTTAATTGGGTCGTGAGTGATACAAAGAGGTAGGTGTGCTAAAGACACTCATTCGAAGTCGAAGCCCTAGGGAAATCTTTTCTAAAAAACAATTAATAATGAAATAGATTTCATGCTCCAAGAAGTCGCTTGATGGAGGTCTCCTGTTGGATCTCGGATGGGGGTATTTATAACCTTAGTACAAATGACCCTGTCATTAACACTGGCTCCGATTTCTTTTCTATTTTATTACACAAGAGAAAAAGATAAGAAGTAGTATGAGCTTGTAGGAGTTTTCCAGTTAAACTTTTAGAAAAATAAAAATAACTGTTATTCCTTGCTTTTGGACAGGCCAATGTTCAGAAATGCAGACATGAAAAAGACATGAATAAAAGCCTTATTTCCCAAACATGGCAAACATGTGGGCATCTTTTAAAGATAAAATAACATTTTGATATTCTAAGATCACTTGTCAACTTGCAAGTGTGCACAGTCCTGAAGCTGATTGTGGATGCCTCAGGATATAAAGGAGAGAAAGGAACCCAGGTGAGCAGGGTGGCCTCGGGCAGGTTGACGGAGAACAGTGCCCGGCACAGCACCTGCTGGTCACCTCCAGGCACTTTTGTATTGAGGAGTGGGAACCCAATAGCGCCATTTTTTTAACAGAATATTATATATCTAGATTTTGTATGAAAATTCTAAATTTAAAAAAATACAGCCCATTCAAGATATGTATTATACTGCACTTACTAATGCAAATTCCTGTGGCATCCATCTTGCTGTTGAAAGTCTGTAAAGTTTACTTTAGGATTCTGAATTAAAAACACAGCTGTGGGCCTTGAAATCATACGGTGTCACTTAGCTGCAGAGGCTGCGCTATGCATTGACTTGAATCAATAGGTTTTTCTTGCTATAGCATAGCTCAGTGTGGGGCAGTGGGCAATTCTAGTCCACACACTCAGACAGAGACCCGGGCTTCTTCATGGGGCTCAGTTATCTGCGATTGTCAGTGAGGGAGATAATACGCGGTGTGACTTAAACAGAGCTCTTCTGCTGGTCACGGGATTCATGGCGAGCCCTCAGAGTTAGCAACTCTATTTTGGTTGTGTTTTTCTCAACACAAAGGGCTATTGCATTCAGCATCCTTAATTTCAGAAGACAAGGTCTACGCTTGTTCATCTAAGTGAGAAAAGGCTTAATAAGGAAGCTCAAGAGTTGCCCAAGCAAGGGGAGTAGAGGTTATCGTTAGCTCCCGTGCACTCCACAGAGCCAGGCTGGTAAAGGGCTGTAGAAAGGGGAGGAGCCATGGGTGGGAGGGGCCATGAGGTGGGAGGAGTCCTGAGAAGGGAGGAGCCACGAGGTGGGAGAAGCCTTCAAATAGCCACCATCACCACCACCATTGATGGAAGAAATTTGGTACCAGATTGTCCACCCACTTCCACAACGTCGATGCCGGTGTCACACATCTATGTCCCAATGAAGCCTCCACTTCAAAGTCTCATGCCAAAGCATCTAAGTGGCAGAGGTCAAGTTAATTGTGATGATGAGGCTAGAAAACGGAGCCTTTCTGATGTTTTTTTTTTTTTTGTAAGAGATTACCAAGCTGTAACAAAGGAATGTTGGAGACTGCTGCGTGTTCACAATATCTGGTGCCCTTGTTTCTCAACACAGAGCCAGACTTCATTCCCCAGCCTCCATTGCAGTGAAGAGACTTCGCTCTGGTCAGTGAAGTGCGCTTCCTTATCTCCTTGAAAGACCTCCCAGTATTCTCTTCCATCATCTTGCCCCAAGGCCAGAACGCAGCCACCACCCTGGTGTCTTGGGGGTGTGCCGAGTCATGGAATGGGAGATGCCGGGGTCCCTGGGAGACGGCGCGGGGCAGAGTCTCTCACATGGCAGCAGCCAGATGAACCCTGGGGACATTTCAATGGGCTTGGTGTTATGAGCTCATCTGTGACTAGTGCAAGATCTGCCTGAATTCATGCAGAGTAAATGGTTAAACTAGGACTACAAAGTTAGAACTGTAACTTTCCAAAATGTAAGAAAAAATTCTAACATCACTGGAAAGGGAATCTCAAGTTGAATCATTGTTTCTGCGGTCTGTAGGGTCCATTCTTTGCCACAACACCTGTAATATTTCTGATAATCTCAATGCTGAAGTGGTAAGGATGATCAGAAACACAGGTTACAGGTTCTAATAGGACAAAATGTCAATCATCATCAGTCATGAAACTAGAAAAGCATTGTAAAATTTTCAAGGAAATGCAGTAAACTCCTTTCCTTGCATGTTCTAGTAGTTTACATTGTTTGCATATTTTATAACCATTTTGACTGAAAAAGATTTCTTCTTCACAGGTCATTTAATTTATTGTGCTAAATTAAGATGCAAAACATGCCCTGGATGTCGTTTGCTCTAATATGTTGCTTAATGCAAATACGTGTGAGCCCTGAATGGTTTGTCTAATAAGTGCAGTGGGTGTGAACTCCAAAATGCTTCTCTCCCTCAGGTCCAGAAAACGTTCTCAGAATATTTCGATAGTTGACCTTCCCCCGTGATTGGCATTTCTAGTTCAATTATTCTATTGTTCTCCAGGTACTAATCGCTCGCCACTTCTCACGCAGGAGGAAATGTCATGGAGGTTGCAGGAGCTGGTAAATGTCACCCATACAGATGATAATTACGTTTTCTAGAGTGGGAACTTGCACAACACAAAAGGCACCGGGGCTGGTGTTGTGGCTTAGCAGGAAGAGCCTTCAATCCCAGCATGCCACGTCGGTGCCGGTTTGTGTCCCGGCTGCTCTACTTCCAATCCCGCTCCTTGCTAATGGCCTGGGAAAAGCAGCGCAAGATGGTTCAAGTGCTTGGGTTCCTGTCACCCATGTGGAAGACCCAGATGAAGCTCCTGGCTCCTGGCCTCTGGCTCCAGCCTGGTCCTTGAGCCCAGCCAGCGGGGCTGGGGTCTGCGGCCGCTCAGATAGGTGGAACGTCCTGCACAAGCAGGCTGTCGGCTGCGGCTGGAAAGCTGGTCTCCAGGCCGACCGGCATCTCCCACTAACCGCTTCGTGTGCTGCACGTGTGACCTTGTGGCCTTAAACCACGCCTTCAGGGTGGGGGCGATCTTCCACCCAGAGCTAGTGGGGGGAGGGCCTGAGCCCCTAAGGAGATGGGACGTCTCCAGGAGACCCCCGCTATCTCCTTGAGCCCCAAGCCAATCAACATACGTATGTGAAACCCCGTCCAATGGGCACCCCCACAGGATGACCCAGTGAGCAGGCAGTAACGCCCTAAAACCCGGGACCCTTCCTACAGCCGGTGTCTCACTGGTGCACCCTGCCTGGGCTCCTTTCAGACCACATGCTTTTCTGTCGCTTGCCAATCAAACAAACATTTCTGCCTCTGCAAATTGTTTCCCTGCTTTTTGTTTCTGTCCTAAGCAGAGGAAAAGAACCACGAGACTCCCTCCTGCAGCCGCCCTCCCCTCTGGGACCACTACAGACCCCTGCAGGGAGCTGCAGCCAGCTTGGAGCGAACCACTGGATGGAAGCTCACTTGCTGTGTGTGTGTGTGTGTGTGTGTGTGTGTGTGTGTCTTCCTTTCTCTTTGCAACTGCATCCCTGACTTTCAAAATCAAATATACTTTTTTTTAAAGAAAGCACTAAATCTAGGGCCAGCACCGTGGTGCGGTGGGTTAAAGCCCCAGCCTGCAGCACCAGCATCCCATATGGACACCAGTTCAAGTCCCGGCTGCTCCTCTTCCTGCTCTCTGCTATGGCCTGGGAAGGCGGTGGAGGATGGTCCAAGTCCTTGGGCCCCTGCACCCACGTGGGAGAACTGGAAGAAGCTCCTGGCTCCTGGCTTTGGATCAGCTCAGCTCTGGCCATTGCGGTCATCTGGGGAGTGAACCAGCGGAATGGAAGAGCTCGCTGTCCCTGGCTCTACCTCTCTCTGTAACTCTGTGTTTCAAAATAAGTAAAATAATTCTTAAAAAAAAGGCACTGAATCTGAGCCCATGCTTTATGCTTTGGTTCCCTGACATTGCTGTGTTTGTGGTGAGGCTGATGCAAGGTTTCACACCACACAGATCAGTCCCATCAGCGAGAAGCACTTTCTAGAGGTGCCTACAAGAGGAAAAGGGAAAGCTTGGTGAGGCTAAAGCCACGTCTATGCTGCCGCTTCATCACCTGCTCCACGGGATGCCTGAGATGACCAGAGGATGCAGACCAGGGCTCCCCAGCCGCAGCACTACTGACACAGCTCAGGTGAGGGGAGCTGTGAGGGGAGCTGTGATGGGATTGTAGCATCTCTAACAGCACCTGTGGGTCTCTCTCGACACCAGTAGCATCTCTCCAGCTATCAGCCAAAACCATCTCCAGACGTCACAGTATATCCTTCTGGTGTGGAAATGGACCTTTTTAGCTAACTGCTGATGTAGCAAAAACCATGTGTCTTCATGTGGGCTGACAAATACTGCTGCAGTCTTGAACCAGATGTGTAGGCTGCTGACACCACCCGGGGTGTGGTCCTCACACAGGAACTTTGTCAGGGAACCATAAGGACAAGCGTTTGCTCATTTAGTTACTTGTACATTTAGTGATTCATTTATTTGGTATTGATTCAAAGTAGTTTGGTATTTTATGGGGAGATTATTTAACACAGGTAAGGACATATATTTTGCAATGAAGAATTTTGTTTTGCCATAATGCCTGCTCTCCTATCACAAAGAAAGACCCAGAACCAAAATATTCTATTTTCCTAAAATTCCTAAATTGTTCCAGTAGGGTTATCGCAGCGTTAAATACGAGGAGGACAGAAAGAGGCAAAGATAGTCTGTGTTCAAGGTTTACCAGCAGACCCAATCTACTGAGAGAATGAAAAGAAGTTGTGGAAGACACCGGGCAACAGCTCTGTTTCCCTCCTGTTGGGCAACACAGTTCATTTCCCCTCAACATCTGCCGTCGTTAGGGCACACTCTAAGGAACTGTTTATGTGACATTTGCACCCAACGCCGAGGACCAGTAGCCTGCACACTGAAGTCGGAAGGCAGACATGGCTGCAACTCCAGTTACGTACAAATAGAGACACCAATCAAAGTGACCGAGGTACTCCTGTGCCAATCAGAAAACCTCCCTGCTTCTGAAAAGCCTGTTCTCAAAGACCGGCCGCAGTCAAGGGCTGTTTCACACTGCAGACCCCGCTGCGTCCATGAGACCCTTACAACCCGCGTTGACTGTGCCGGAGTGGAAACCCGCGGCTCCCTCGTGAGTGAGAGCTGGAGAAGCGCCCTTGCGACACTCGTCTTCTGCTTCACAGACCTCAGAGAGGAAGACGTTGACTAAAGCCCAAGGGGGCCATATAGGACCTCCACGGAGACAAATAAATACGGAAACAGTCCTGAGAATGTAGGTGATTTCCAGAAGGGGCTTTTCAGGGAGTCTCAATTCATCAGCTTTGGCCTCAACACTCCCACGTAGCAAACGTGTTTATCATCAGCCTCTCTCCTTGCGTTCGGTCACAATAGCTGGTTTCCTCCTATTGTTCTGTGATGGTTACTCATGGGTGAACGTGGCTGGGCTAGAGTTACTCAACTCAAAACGGACCCGTGTGCTGCTGTGAAGGTAAAATGTAGGTATTATTGATGCTCATAATCCGACCAATGAAGATCATCCTCGGGAACCTCTCTGGCCTTCTATTGGCCAACTCAGACTTCAGAAGCAACACGGACATTCTCCAAGGAGGGAGACGCTTCTCAGGGGATTGTGGCCTCAGCTCCCGCCCCTGGGACCCGCCAGCTCGTTGGTCTGCCCTGCTGTTTCAGACTTGCCTCACCAGCTCCCCAACCCTCCACCCCGGAATCAGAAGGCCACACTGGCAGAAGGCCTCAAAAAAAGGAGAGATTCTGCTGTTTTGTTTCAAATTCTGATCTTGGTTCCTCCTAACACAAGAAGCTGGAGTCCGCTGGATGCTAGTTGCTTCTGCCGAGATAAATCTCAGTGACTTAGCAAAAGGCAATGTGCACACTGCTCCGCATCAGCTGCAGTCAAATTCAGTTCCTAGAACTTACCCAGGGCTCCACGTAGCTGTGTCCCTCCAAGGACAGCCCCAGTCGGAGGCTTGGAAAGAGATGGTCAGAGTCACACCCAGATTCACCAGAATGCACTGCCTGTATGACAATCCTGGGTGTGCTTCCCATTTCACGCGACTGTTTGCTTTCGTCTGCTGACGCGCAAGCAGCCGAATGTAGCCCCTCGGGATCGTCTTCCATCTCCGGGCTTCGAGCAGTGCCCAAGCCTTCAGAAGCACTGTGCTCCCCTTGCGCACCCAGCCGGGGTTCAGCCGTTTCCTTCCCGCACGCGCTGCGCTCGGGGGCCCTGGCTGTGTTCTGCCTCGTTATGAACCGATCTCTTTCTGGAATTCGCTTCTGTGTTGGAGGTATTCTCAGCCTGGAAAGTGCCAAGTCAGGTGTTTTCTGGCTTGATTCCCCTGCTATTCAAGCATTTGCCGTGTATTTCTCCACTCAGGGGGCTGCTGGCATCCATCCACTGCACTGTGGGTTGTAACTCGCTCCTTGCCTTTCTCTGTGTCACACCTGTTTCCATGCGAGATTAAAACTACTGTCAATTAGGCAGCAGAATATCTGCCGTCATGTCTTGAATTTCTGTTCGGCCACGCCCTCGGGATGCTGCAGAACGGAGGACACGTGGCAGTGTGGCTGCACGACGGCCTCCTTGAAGGCCTTGAGTTTCCCACTGCGCGCCACGAACCTCTGCCGTGGCTGTGCCTTTGCCATTCGTCTGCCCCCCCGGTTCCAGGAGGAGAGAGATGAACTCCACAGCACAACCACTCCCGATGTGGCACTGCAGCCAGGCCCACAGCCGGCCGGTCAGTCTTCAGCAATTCACCAGTGCCTGAGCGGCACACGTGGGCATCGCTTTGCCTCTGAGGTTTGTGGTCGATTGGCACTGCCATGCCCGCTGCTGTCACACACCCCTCACTACGAAGTCCCCAGTCTTCCACGCCTTTTACAAAGTCACACTCTCCGATAGTGGACTCCTTCCTATGCTACTCACCACCGTATAGGCAACGGAGTGGTCCAAACACAGACATTTCTAACTCTTTATTTGCAGAGTATGTGACGCACATGAACTCCCCCAGGGAGAAACCACTCGTTATTAGACATGAGGAAACTGAGACACAGAAGATGGGCTGTCGGTCTCGTGGTCACACAGCCAGCAGGAGACAGAGCCGGGATCTGACCCGGCTGGGAATTTCCATCAGTGGAGCCCCAAAAGGCCCAGGGGGTGCTTGTGGTGACTTCTCCGGTTTTGCGAAGATGCAGCTCCGACTCCAAGGCCGAGCTGTGTCCTCTCAGGCCGCTGTGTCAGTGGAGCACTTTTGTTTGTGGTCGCCTAGCAACCTGCCTCTCAAGCCCCTCCCCCTCTGTCCTCAGGGTTCTTTCTCTGTCTCCCCAGAAGCTGCCCTGTATTTTTCCGGTCTGTGTCAGAGGCTTTTCACCAGCAGTGAGGAGGGAAAGGCGATGGAATTCATGGCAAGAAATAAAGACCGTGCCGGGAGCAGCAAGGACAGGGGGAGGATCTCCCAGGCTGCGTGGGAGCTGACTGTAGGCAGTAGATGATCTACTTCCGTGTTTAATGGGTGCACATTGAACACCTGCTCTGGGAGGGCCATTGCTCTAGGCTCAGGGCTGTAAATAAAACAGAAGAGACGTGAGCCCTGTTCTCCAGGCGCTCGTATCCCTCTAGAAGGAAGACGACAAAGTCACAGGGAAGTCAGCAGGGCAGGGCAGATGGCAACGTGCAGCGTTGAGAACGGTACCCAAGGAAGCAGCGTTCACAGAGCCGGGGGCCAGGACGGGGTTTCCTATCTCAGAGCAGCACTCAGCAGGCTGCTGTTGATAGCAAAGGCCTGAGGGGGCTGGGGGAGTTGGGCGGCTATGCAGAGACGCGCACGGTTTCAGGACTGCAGGCACAGTAGCCAGCGTTCAGCTTGGGCATGCCTAGAACACCTACAAAGCACAGGGTGAGGACTCTGCAAGCCCAGGGTAGCCCACGCCCTCTGTTGTGCAAGAACCAGGCTCTGTGTCTCCGGCTGAGCTACAGGCGCAGAGTGGCTGGCACTCCAGGGCCGTGTCATTCAGGATGATGTCATGCTCAGACTCAGAGATGCCCGGGGATAGAAACAGCGTCAGCGGGTTTCACACCTACTTGCGATCCCGTCTGGGTCATCTGCTCGCCGTGTGCACAGTGGAGAGCTTTGTGAGAACAGTCACACAATCTGGCTCTCCACTGCTTCCTCCCTCCGTTATCCTTCTCTCCGTATTTTTATCTATTTTATTTATCTCTTATAATATATGAAATCAATAAAGTTTTATATAATTCTAAGATACCTGTGTACTGGAGCTGAGAAATGCAGGCATAAGTTTATTTTATGTTTGCAAAAGGCAAAAGCATAGAAAATGGATCAAAGCATTAGGAAAAGACTTTCTAGTAAAAGCCACACACAGGCGAACCAGATCTTGCCTGGAGAAAACAGTTTTCCGTCCCTGAACACAGGGGCTGAGTGACTCCGTGGGAACAGCCAGAGGACTTAGCTGCAAACACCTCCAACAGTGCCATTGTAAGTTAAACAGAATGTGAACATTGACAATTAATGAGCAGTTCCCAGAACCATAGGGATGAAGAAGAGGTTGTGGCTTAGGAAGCCACAGGTGCCACGGGAGGCCAGGCAGATGGCACACCAGGCTCTCCACGAAGGAGCCACCTGGCTGTGACCTGGTGCTGGAGCCACCGCATTGGACAATCACTTCCAACCCCATCTTCAAGGTTCTGCTTCTCCATTCAGACAAGTTAGAAATCCGTGGGTCAAGTTTTTCTCCTCTTCCTATGCCTGAGCAGTGGGATTTCTGGTCTGATTCTCCATCTTCAGCAGGTTGTAGAATCCTGCCCTCATCAGGAGCCACACAGTGGGGTTTACAGAAGAATAATAACTACAGGCAAAGCGCCCACCCCTTTCCCCCAAACTGCATCAAATATCCTGAAAGGTAGACCTATTGTTGAAGAGACCTTCTGGATTGAGCGATTCATAGGGAAATGTAATCCCCAAAAGGTCTTCCTTTGTCTAAGACTTTATAAGTGGGGCCAGCGCTATGGCGTAGTGGGTAAGGCCATCACCTGCAGTGCCGGCCTCCTATATGGGCACCAGTTCGAGTCCCGGCTGCCCCACTTCCAATCCAGCTCTCTGCTATGGCCTGGGAGAGCAGTGGAAGATGGTTCAAATCCTTGGGCCCCTGCACCCATGTGGGGGGATCTGGAGGAAGCTCCTGGCTCCTGGCTTTGGATCAGCACAGCTCCAGCCATTGCAACCAATTGGGGAGTGAACCAGTGGATGGAAGACCCCCCCCCCTCTCTCTTTCTCTCTCTCTTTCAGATAAATAAATCTTAAAAAATGACTTTGTAAGTAAGATGTGTTGTGAAGAAGAGCCTATGAGAGAACTGTATACAAGTGTTCCAGTTTCCAGGGTTCAGGGTCTGATTTCAGTTGAGATTATCTTGCTTTAGCCACCACACTGGGCCAGCGTTCACAGGCACTGACTCAGCAGGCAGTGGAAGAGGGATCCTCGCACATCTGCACAGCTCCAGGAGGGGCTGCTGTGAGGAGCAGGGAGAAGCACCCTGCACCTGCAAGGCTCTCGGGATGCCAAGCTGCCTCTCTCTGCCCCTGCGCCTCTCCTGCCTCCCTCTAGGTCTGCAGCCTCGCTTTCTCCTCGCCTTCCTGGTTTCAGTGCTGTGGTCTGGCCATGCCGGGCCTTGCTTAGGGGCACTTAATTGATTGTTTGTGGATGATTTCCCTGCTCAAGGAGGAGGTGGTCGGCTGACATTCAGGCATCTCATGGAGGACCCGTCCCCCCAAGGCACGCCATTCGCGCTTCTAGCACAATTAAACCCAACAGCCAATTACAGTCAGTATTGGTTACAAACACAATTTTGCAATAATTAGCTGCCAAATTGCCACTAACAAATCCTGTTAAGTAACTTGAATTTCACCTTGTTATGCAAAGCTGTGACCTATGAAGAACAACGGGGATGGGTTGAAGTCAGTTTTCGTATTTTATTATCATAAATTAAATACTTTGGTTGAAAAGTATAAAAAAGAAAAAAATCAGTTTTGGGGTTGGCGTTGTGTTCAGTGAGTTAAGTTACCATAAACAACGCCAGCTTCCCATGTGGGTGTCAGTTCCAGTCCTGGCTCTCCACTTTCAATTCTGCTTCCTGCTAGTGAACCTGGGAAAGCAGCAGAAGATGGCCCGAGTCCTCGGGCCCCTGCGCCCACGTGGGAGACCTGGAAGGAGCTCCTGGCTCCTGAATTCAGCCAGGACCAATCCTGGCTGATGTGGCCATTTGAGGAGTAAATCAGCCGATAAAAGACTCTCTCTCTCTCTCTCTCTCTCTGTCTCTCTCACGGTCTCTCTCTCTCTGTCTCTCTCTCTCTTTTTCTATTTCTCTCTCTGCTTCTCCCTCTGACTCTGCCTTTCAAATAAATAAATAAATCTTTAAAAACGCATAGTTTTGTCAGACCCACACCAATCATTCTCTTAAAACAGCTGGTTTTGTTACATAGCAATACATCAATTATTTCATAAGTAAAAATGATTTACATTTTACTTATGCATATTAGAAATTTCTGGTCATGTAGGTTTGAGGGTTTTATTTGTTTTTATGTTAGTTTGTTGCTTGCTCTTTCATTTGCTTTGGTTGTTTTTAAAGAAAGTTTTGAGTGGTGGCTGGCAATTGTCTTTGTTTCCCATATTTATGTGGGCAGGATCTAGTGATGACAGATTTGGAGGAAGGGTTTGCTGGGATTAGAATCTGATCAGAGCGCAGGTGACAGAGCGGGCAGGGGTCCAGGAAAGGGAGAGGAAGCCCAGCCCCACTCCTGACCCATCTTCCTGCTAATGTGGCCCGTGGGAGGCAACAGGCGGTTGGGTTTCTGCCACCCTCAGGGAGACTCAGATCGCGTTTCAGGCTCATAGCTACGGCCTGGCTCACCCCTGGCTTTTCTGGGCATTTGGAGAATAAACCAGCAGATAAATCTCTTCTCTATCTCTCTCTGCTTTCAAATCAAAAGCAAATAAATAACTTTTTAAAAGAACGAACATACACTGAGGTGACTATAGTCACAAGCTGTTATCTTCTGAGCAAGGGAAAGAGCTTGAAGGCTGTGATCACGAGGTGACGACAGAGAGGGCAAAGCCACCTGCCCTGATGGGATTAATGCTCATCATACGCACCCTCTGAAGTGTCAGTCTGTACCCACACACTTCCGGTGGGCATTAACCAAATGCTTTTCCAGGGGGCAGGCATTGTGGGGTGGCAATTTAAGCATCTGTTTGGGTATCCATATCCCGTGTTAGAGTGAGTGCCTGCAATCAAGTCCTGCTTTCTCCTCTACTTTCTTCTTTTTGAGATTTAAAAAGCTGTATTAGAGTCAATGACTGCTTTTGGCCCAGTTTGTGCTCATGCCCCTGGGAGGCAGTGGGTGATGGCTCAAGTGCTAAGTCCCTGCCACCTGTGTGGGAGACCCCGATGGAATTCTTGACTCCTAGCTTTGGCTTGCCCCCACCCCCGACTGTTTGTTCAAATAAATTTTAAAAAAATGAATAAGTACACATTCAAACATTATTACTTAACCTTTTTATTTTATTTGAGGGGCAGAGAGAGAGAAAGGAAGCTCCGATCCACTTTCCAATATCCACAATGACACCCAGTCGAGATGGAGTCAGCAACTCAATCCAGGTCTCCACGTGGGTGCAGAGAAACACCTCCCCAAGCCTGCACCGCTGCCTCCCAGGGCCTGCGTTAACAAGAAGCTGGAAGGGGGACCTGGTACCCCGGTGTGGGGTGTGGGTGCCCAACCAGCATCTTGGCCACGAGGCCAAAGGCTCATCATTTTTTAAAAAAGATTTATTTGAAAGGCAGAGTTACACAGAGAGAGGGAAGACAAAGATCTCCCACCCCCTGGTTTGCTCCCCAAAAGGCTGCAACAGCCAGAGCTGAACCAGCTGAAGCCGGGAGCCAGGAGCTTCTTCCAGATCTCCCTCATAGGTGCAGGTGCCCGAGCATGGCCATGTTTTGCTGCTATTCCCAGGCCATTAGCAGGGAGCTGCATTGGAAATGGAGCAGCCGGGACTCGAACTGGCACCCACGTGGGATACTGATGCACACAGACTTGACCTGCTAAACCACGATGCCAGCCCCAGATCCTCATTTTTAAAAAAGATGTATTATGTACTTGAAAAGCTGAGTGACAGAGAGCAGGGAGAGACACAAAGAGGTTGAGGAAAGAAGATCCTCCATCTCTGGGTCACTCCCCAAATGCCTGCAGCAGCCAGGGTTGGGTCAGGCTGAAGGCAGAAGCCTGAAACTCACTTCTGGTCTCCCCCGGGGGTGGCAGCGACCCAAGTCCCCGAGTCGTCACCTGCTGCTTTCCCGGGGTGCGTCAGCAGGAAGCTGGACCAGAAGCGGGAGAGTCAGGACTTGCAGTGGCTCTCTGACGTGGGGGTCCCGAGTGGCGGCTTAACCAGCCGTGCCACAACAGCCCCGCCCAATTTTTAAAAAAATGTTTAAAGATGTGGGACTGCTAACCAGCCAGATTTTATCTTCACATGTTGAATGCATGTGTGTTGACTTATCACACTGCATCCCATAAATATGCAACATTGAAATCATGAAAAATGAGCACCCGTACTGTGAACCCTTTGGTGGAGATCATTCCTGCACGAGACTTTGCTCACAGCTCCGGTTGGCCAGGCATTTGCACAAGGAGTGCTTGCGGATGTCTTTGCTGAAAGGAAACTGCTGCTCTCAACGGTATTTTCACCGAGTGTAGACTTTCGGGTTAGCTTGCATCCATTTTTCTTCAGCAAATGATCTCACGGCTCGCATAGCTTCTGATCAGATCTCTGCCTTTTTTTTTCCTTGTTAAGATTTATTTGTTTGAAAGTCAGAGTTACACACAGAGAGAAGGAGAGGCAGAGAGAGAGAGAGGTCTTCCATCTGCTGGTTCACTCCCCAATTAGCCGCAACAGCCGGAGCTGCACTGATCCAAATCCAGGAGCCAGGAGCTTCTTCCAGGTCTCCAAGGTGGGGGCAGGGGCACAAGCGCTGGGCCATCTTCCACTGCTTTCCCAGGCTACAGCAGAGAGCTGGACTGGAAGAGGAGCAGCCGGGACTAGAACCGGTGCCCATATGGGATGCCGGGGCTTCAGGCCAGGGCGTTGACCTGCTGCACCACAGTGCCAGCCCCAAGACCTCTGCCTTTCTTATCTCTCTTCCTATGTATTTGTAATGATTTTATTTCCTATTATTGTCTTCTATAATTTCCCGTTATCTTCAGTTTTAAGCATTTTTGACTATGAAGTGCCACGATGTAGATGTGTATCTGTGTATGTGTACTGTGTATGTCTATGAATGCATGCGTGTGGTTGTATGTGTATCTCTAGTGCATGTGTCTGTACTGTATTGTCTGCATGTGTGTATGAATTCATATGTGTATGTGTGTGCATCTGTATGTGTGTGTCGGTGTGTGACTATGTATGCATGTATGTCTGCCTCTGTGTGAGAATGCATGTGTCTGTGTATGCATGCGTGTCTCTGTATGTATCTGTGTTTGTGCATGTATGTGTGCATGTGTGGCTGTGTGAGTATGTGTGTATGCATATGCACATGTGTGTATGTGTGCGTCTCTGACTGTATTGTGTGCATGTGTCTGTATATGCATGCATGTATCTGTGTGTGTATGCATGTGTGTTAATGCATCTATGTGACTGTGTGTAGGTGTGTGTGTGTGCATGCCTCTGTGTGGCTGTATGTGTGTCTGCATGAGTGTGTAACAACTTTGGGATTCTCTGCAGCTCTGCAAATCTGTGAATAGGTGTTGATTTTCACTGTGGTAAATTATCAGCCATTATCCTCAGACGTTTCTTCTGCCTGGTTCCTCCTGATTCCCCTGCTGGGATTTCCACTACGTCTGTTTAACACAGTTTGATGTTGTCTCACAATTTTCACTCTTCTTTGTTTTTCATTTTGTTGTCTCATGTTTCTGATGGATGTTTGTATAATTTTCATTATTTATTTTGAAAGTCACTGATATTTTTCATCGGTTTCTATTCTACTGATAGCCCTCCAGCAGACTTTTTTCCACCCAACACCGTGTTTCTCATTTCCAGCTTTGACTGCGTTGTTTTACCCCTTGCTGAAATACTGTGATCTATTTTCATACATCCATTTACTTATCTGGAAAGCAAAGTGACAGAGAGGAGAGAGAGAGAGAAATAAACTCCAATCTGGTGGGGCACCTTCCAAATGTACGCAGCAGCCAGGACTGGGCCGGGACAAAGCCAGGGGTCAGGAACTCCATCTGGGAGTTCCACGTTGGCGGCAGGAACCTAAGTGCGTGGACCATGACCCACTGCCTCCCCGCACTTCAGCAGGAAGCTGGAGGAGAGGCACAGCCTGGCGAGGACCGGGACCAGGCACTCTGATGTGGGACGAGGACTCCCAAGCAGCAGCACCACCTGCTGAGGCAAAACACCCACCCCTCCTGTGTGTGTTTCAACGCGGCCAGCCTCCTCCAACAGATCCTTGAAGACAGAAACACAGGGGCCGGCGCTGTGGCCTCTGCCTGCAGTGCTGGCTTCCCACATGGGTGCCGGTTCTAGTCCCGGCTGCTCCACTTCCAATCCAGCTCTCTGCTATGGCCTGGGAAAGCAGTAGAAGATGGCCCAAGTCGTTGGGCCCCTGCACCTGTGTGACAGACCCGGAAGAAGCTCCTGGCTTTGGATCGGCCCAGCTCCGGCCATTGTGACCATCTGGGGAGTGAACCAGTGGATGGAAGACCTCTCTCTCTGTTTCTCCCCTCTCTCTGCCCATGGTTCTACCTTTCAAATAAATAAATACAATCTTTAAAAAAAGATATAAATACAGTCATATAATCCCAGTGCTTAGAAACTTTTAGGTTCAATGTGTTTTATCTTTTATTAAAGCTACTGAGATATCACTGACATACACATATAATGTACATAAATTTACATATGCATTCAGAACTTTAAAGTTATATCTAATCGCATACGTAGTATCAACAGTGTATAACTTGAAGCTTCTCTGCACATATTTTGCAAAACAGTGCAGTCAAGCTAACCTGTCTGTTGCTCACGTAGCCACCATTTCCGCCCATTTGCCTAAGAAGACTACATTTAGAATTTATCCAGAGCAGATTTTGGGTCTCAGGTACCAGCCGTGTTGTCAAGGATCCTTACCACACCTCAGGCTTCCCAGTACCACTCATCCCTTTGGTCAATGTCTCCCTGCCTCCCCTCCCTGGTCCCAGGGCAGCTTCCACCCTGCTCTCTGCTTCCGTGAGTTTACATTTTAAAGTCCATATCAGTACAACCATGCTGTTTTGTCCAAGACTGCCTTATTTTGGTTAGCATAAATCGGTGACAGTAATTTTTTGCTCTCCTATGCATCTCTTAATGTTTTATCATGCATGGGAAATTATCTTTTGCATAAGGCCTGGAATGGCACTGCTGTTTTTTCTGCCAGGGCAGGGTCAGGCCTGCGGTCTGCATGTCGTCGGTGTGTGGGGTTGAGCTGATCTATCAGGACTTGCTCTGGGTTCGGTGAGGTCACCTCAGGGACACTGAGGGGCTCCATTCTCACCCAGATGTGGATGGGACTTCTTGTGCTGAGTGGGAAGTGAGAGGGCAAGCGTTTCTCGATGCACCTGCTGCACCATCAGCTTTCAACAGCACCATGGAGGGCGCGTGGCCATGCCCACCCCTTCCTCTGTTGCGGGCTGTCCCTGCTGGGGGAGCGACGCATGCCTGTCGGTGAGGGGATTTCATGTCTGCAGGACAAACCTCTGAGTGGTGCAGACTCTTCCTAGCACCAGCCTACACAGAACCCTCCTTCATACGGGGGCAGCGTCCTGGGCGCACACAGGGTTCCTGGCCACCACACGGGCAGAAATGCACTCACGATTGAATGTCCTGCCCTCTGCAAGAAGCAGAATTTTACCTGGTGTCCAGGGGAAGCCACAGGAATCTTCCTTCCCATCGGTGCCTCGGCTACTCCCTAATCTGAGCAGTGAGGACAGGACCGGCTGTCCGCCTGCTCTCTGTGTATTTAGCTTAGAGAAGTCACAGACAGGCAGTGTCCCTCCTCCCACAGCGGCAGGGGTCACCGCCTGCAGGTCTTTCTCCCTTGGCAGGGGTTGCGCGGTCTTTCTCCGACGCCCCGACTGCAGACCTGTAAGAACGTGCCGGAGAGGGGTCCCCTCTTTCTTTATTTGCAACACTCAGGTTTCTGCACTGCTGTGGTCACTCAATTTT
Source organism: Oryctolagus cuniculus (assembly GCF_051225735.1). Classification (NCBI taxonomy): domain Eukaryota; kingdom Metazoa; phylum Chordata; class Mammalia; order Lagomorpha; family Leporidae; genus Oryctolagus; species Oryctolagus cuniculus. The sequence goes on from NC_142887.1 coordinate 8,032,815, forward strand.
GTTTTCTAACCATTTGGTAATTTTTTTATTTCCTAACTTTAGGGTTTCTCTTTTTTCTACTGTGTTCTGCCAAAGTGTGTGTGTCTCACTTTTATTTATTTATTTGATAGAAAGAGAGAGAAACTTCCCTCTGCCGACTCACTCCCCAAATGCCCGCAACAACCAGGCTGGAGCAGGCTGAAGCCAGGAGACAGAACTCCGCTGTGGTCTCCCTGTGGATAACAAGGACCCAGGCACGTGAGCCATCACCTGATGCGTCCAGGTTGCACCTGAGCAGGCAGCTGCACTGAAGCGGAGTAGCTGGGACTGGAAGCAGGCGCTCCAAGACGGGACGAGGGCAGCAGCAGCTTAACCCGCTGCACCAGCGTGCCCGCCCCTTGTCTTACTTCTAAGAGGGTCTTGGAGCTGGTGTCGTGGCATAGTGGGGAAAGCAGCCACGTGTGACATGGGCATCCCGTATGGGTGCCAGTACAAGTCCCGGCGGCTCTACTTCAGATCCAGCTCCCTGCTAATGGCCTGGGAAAAGCAGCGCAGGAGGGCCCAAGTGCTTGGACCCCTGCATCCATGTGGGAGACCTGGAAGGACTCCTGGCCCAGCCCTAGCTGTGTGCCATCTGGGGAATGAGCCAGCGGATGGAAGATCTCTGTCTCCCCCTTTCTCTCTCTGTAACTGTGCCTTTCAAATAAATAAAATATCTTTTGAAAGAAAAGATGGTCTTGGCATGGCCAGATCTCAACAGTTTCCACTGAGATCTCAACATTCGGCCAAACTGGCTATGTTGCTTAGTCATGGTATTGCCTGAGTGCTATGTTGCTTAGTCATGGTATTGCCTGAGGCTATGTTGCTTAGTCATGGTATTGCCTGAGGCTATGTTGCTTAGTCATGGTATTGCCTGAGTGCTATGTTGCTTAGTCATGGTATTGCCTGAGGCTATGTTGCTTAGTCATGGTATTGCCTGAGTGCTACCATGACAGCCACAGCCCCATGCAACTGTGGTCCCCTTCCCAAGAGGAAGCCAGAAGTGAGCTTTTTGAGTGGCATCAGCAGAGCCCCATCAGTCACAGCTTTGCCTGCAGCGCCACGTGCCACAGCAGCTGTTTCCCACGGTGATGAAGCTGGAGTAGTGACAGCTGCAGGGCTGCCGGGTCAGGGTGCTGGCAAGGCGGCTTCCTAGCCAACAGGCCTGGGGACGGGCGTGCCGCATCCAGGACCAGGCAGTAGGACGACTTCCTAAAGAGACACTCACCATACAACTGCTAGCACATTGCCTGGTGATCTGGCCCCTCTCCACACCTGCCATAGCGTGGGAGCTAGGCCACGCCAGCAGCCAGAACCCCTGGCCTGAAGGCGGGGTGTGAGCTCCCACAGTCCTCCTGGGGACAGCCTGCCAACACCCTCCTCAGGGTCTCCCTGCGCCACTCACGCGGGCTGGGACAGGGAAGCAGCCTTCGCTTCCCCGACAGTCCCAGTCACCGTGATCCTGATGGTCACCTGCTGCCCTTCGCTGACATCCGATGAATCCTGGGCTGGGCGTGGCGGACTGCAAACCCTTAGGCTTTGCAGAGCACACCGAGTCCCACTCTTCAGCTGTGTTCCCCCTGTGTCTCCTTACAATGGGGAGAAAGCGGCAGACAGCACCTGTGAGGGGCCTCTCACAGACGGAGCACTTCCAGTGAGCTCCCCTCTCAGGGGTGCTCCTCTCTGGGGTGTGGTAACCACGGGGTCCCCGGGTCCTTCCCAGGCTGTCCTGGGGCCCGCTTTAGGAACAGGGACAAGGGGACCCCTTGATGAAAGCCGCCGTTCGGCTAACATCCAGCTCAGGCTCATTTGCGTCTCCTGAGCAAGTCTCTGGGCTTTAGCTCAGTGGACAGAGCTGCTAATCCAGTATCTCAAATGCTTTCTTCCCTGTGGAAGATAAGATGAGTTTCATAAAACATATGTGCTGCTTCTTCCAAATCTGTTCTCATTTCTTTTCTTTTTTTTTTTTTAATTTTTTGACAGGCAGAGTGGACAGTGAGAGAGACAGAGAGAAAGGTCTTCCTTTGCCGTTGGTTCACCCTCCAATGGCTGCCGCGGCCAGCACACCACGCTGATCCGATGGCAGGAGCCAGGTGCTTCTCCTGGTCTCCCATGGGGTGCAGGGCCCAAGCACTTGGGCCATCCTCCACTGCACTCCCGGGCCACAGCAGAGAGCTGGACTGGAAGAGGGGCAACTGGGACAGAATCCAGCGCCCCGACCGGGACTAGAACCCGGGTGCCGGCGCCACAAGGCGGAGGATTAGCCTAGTGAGCCGCGGCGCCGGCTGTTCTCGTTTCTTGACTCTCCAGCCCGGCAGGGGTAGTGTCTGATGGGCCCACATCAGTGCGTTTCCTCGCCAGCACTGAATGCAGGCCCACACCTGCTGCACACGCAGGCTCTCTGTCAAGTTCAGAGAGAACCTCCCCACCTGCAGGAGCCCCTGGACAAGCATTTGCTGAATGCGAGCCTTCCTGCTCCTCTCGGGGAGTCTGGATCCGAGCTCTGAGGACCTCACTAGGTTTTCCACATTGTGTGTCTCCTGCGTTATCCCCCCCTTCTCCTGTAAGGGAAAGCCTTTACTCTAATGGCGTAGATGAGTTTCTCGTGTGACTTGGCCTGATGGGCAATGTGGGCTTCCCGCGGTGACGTTCAAGTAGCTGGGCCTGTGGCATCCTGTGGGAGACCCCGATGGAGCTCCTGGCTCCTGGCTTCAGCCCGGCCCCACCCTGGCTGTTGAAGGCACTTGGGGAATAGACGTGCCAAAGGAGACCTCTCTCTTTCTCTTTCTCAAATAAATAATAAAAATGGAAATGCAGCAAGAGATTCTTAAAATTTTGTTTAAAATAAAAATAAGGACTATCAGGAAACATTCCAGTCATGACCCAGGGAACTCAGAGGGACCCGGCCACGCCTGGCGCTTTCAGACACCCTCTGTGATGGCACTGGTGGGAGCGAAGTCTGTAGCTACCAGGAGAGGCCGCAGCACCAGCGTGCCCAGGATGGCCTCTCGCTGTCAGCCACCACAAGGCCATTCGGATACCTGGGAATGTTCATCTTCGAACCCAAAAAACCACCTGGCAACTGGCAGACCCCCATGGGGCTGGAGGATCAGGAGGCCTGATTGGCCATGGAAGCACTCCTCAAACATTCTCTGATCCTGGGCCAGTTGGAGAATGTGATGGCGGCCACGGCCAGAAGCTGGTTAGGCACCAACATCCCACATGGAGGATATGGGCTCAGCTTCTGGTCTGCTCAGTCACGTGCAGTCCCTGTTGGCAGAGGCTCAGGGACTGCTGATGGGAGAGAGGCTGACTCCTGGAAGCAATGGATCTCAGTCGTGTCGAGGATGTAACTGGAAAGAGAATAGAAGTGTGGCTTTCAGAAGGCATCGGCCCAGGTTACCAATCGTGCTTTGGTTAATACATCTGTGCATTTAGGCGTGGGTTTGGGGCTGCCTCTCCATAAGACCCTTTGCAAAGCAGAGGCAGAGACAAATAACCCAGCTGGAATAACATTACTAATAAAGAGAAGGAACACAGGGAAGCAGCAGCCATGCTGTTCTGGATGCCCGCGAGGCTCCCGCAGGTGTCACGCGGCTTGCAGGCTTCCTCCTCTAGACGAGCTGCACGAATTTTCCGTCTTCCTCAGACTCAACTCTCAACCACCATGTCAGCACTCAAAGGGTCTCCTGAGGGGTGCAGATTTTGTGTAGTGGTTCAGACACCACTTAGACCACCCGCAACCCCTCCCCGAGTGCCTGACTGCCGGTGTCTGCTCTGCTTCCAATTCGGCTTCCTTCTCATGCACACCTGAGGGGCAACAGGTGACGGCTGAAATAGTCGGGTTCCTGCCCCCGACCTGGGAAACTGATTTGAGCTCCTAGCGCCTTACTTCAGCCTGGCCCTGCCCTGGCTCTTAGTGAGTTTACTGGAGAGTGAACCCACGACGCAAAGTCCCCATCTCTCTATCTGTCTCACTGTCTTTTGCATAAGAATAAATAAATAGACATTTTGTAAGAAGTCACCTGGATGCCTGTGTTTGAGGCCAGGCGCAGCCTATACGCACCGTGCAGTGTCTTGGGCAAGAGGTACAGGGGGCGCTTCTCCACGGCCACTCTGGTGAGAGTGAGGAGGCTGGGCGGGGCCTGCCATGTCCACTCCCACGGAAATCTGTGGGGAGGCAAAGGTTGAGACAGCACCTCTGTGAGGGGCTCGTCCTCAGGGCTTGCGGTGGTGGACGTGCCCTGGCCGACTCCCCGGCTCCTTCCACAGAGCCCACAGGGAGGCCAGGCTGGTCCAATATCTAGTTTTCAGTCTTTCAACTTAATAAATTAGAGTCTCATTTTCTTATTCATAAAATCTCACTTTGCTTAATTTTATACTATTTTTATACTTAATGTTTTTGCACTAAAAATCCTTTGTTCTTTCAAAATCTTTTTTTTTTACTTTTAAGATGTCAGGTTTTCAATTTTTCCAGTAGTTTTTAAGATTCAATACAGTTCATAGAAACAATTCTAAGAATATAATGATAGTCCCTCCTCTCTCCCTCCCTCCTTCTCCCTTTCCCTCTTTAGTCTTTGAGATAACATATTTTCAATTTACATTACATTAAAAAGGCTTAATGCTTCACTGAATAAGAAATTTAACAAGTAAAAAGCATAAAGACCCTAGTATAGTGGGAACATAGACAATGGCTATAAATAATAATTGAGTGGAAAAATGGCCATTTTACCAGATACAGAACATTATACTTTACTTTATACTGCAACTTTAGCAGTTTCTTTTTTAAAAAAAACCTTACAGATTACATCACTTTTCCCCCCTTGACACTTCCGTGTCTCCAGTCCCCACGTTCTCGGCATCTGTGTCGTGAGCATCTGAAGGGCCACCCGTGCTCATGCTTTATGGAGGGGCCACTGCTTTTCCGCCTCACCGTGCGTTCCAACAAAGCAGCTGCCGGGCTCAGGAGCGCGCGTGCTTCTCCTGTCGCTGAACCAATGACGTCCATGCCGCTAGGATAAAACAGAATTACACTTAGGTTCTCTTCATTTTTTTTTTAAATTTGATTTATTTGAAAGGGAGAAAGGAAGGGGCAAAGAGACAGAGAGAATCTCCCATGCGCTGGTTTAATCCCCAATTACCCATAATATCCACAGCAGGCCAAGCCCAACCCAGGCGCCAGGAACACAATTCAGGCCTCTTACGTGGTTGTAGCCTGGGCAGCAGCCATCACCTGCTGCCACTGAGGGTGCGCATTAGCAGGACGCTGGAGTGGACAGCAGAGTCGGGACTGAAGCCCAGCACTCGCACGTGCGTTGTGGACGTCCTAAGTGGTGACTTGACTGCTGCACCAGCCGCTCACCCCCACCTGCACTCTTGCCGTGTAAAATGGCGTGTGGAATCTGCAGGTGTTTCCTACGGGATTTCCCCATGCCTATCAATGCTAGTTTCAGAGTTGAGGATTTAGTGAATTGCCCCAACATGCCTGTATAAATATAGATGCTGTAATTGGGTTGTGATCCCACTTAGGAATATGCTTCCTACTTTTCTCATGGATTTACTGCTGCCAGACAACAAAAAAAATCAAAAACTATTTATAATTCATAGACATTGCTCAACCTTTGCAAAATTCATGCAGAAAATTGACCCTTTCTCATTGAACGTTGTTGTTTTGAAGTAAAACTCCTCATGTGAGACTGACATAAGACACATCCAGGAGGTGAACTTCGTAGTTTCTACCCATAAGCAGTAGAGTGTGAAAAATGAAAGGGGTCCTGGAATTCGGTGCCGATGCCACTAACTGAAACAATATGGCAACGCCCATGAACTAAGTCTCATCTAAGTCAAGTACAACTCAGGGAAGAGAAAAAAAAAAAAAACTTCTTTACATGTTTCTAAACCCAAACAAAACAGCCACACAAGCCTAAAACACATTTAAAAAGAACAATGGCAAATGGGTTTCATGGTAAGCGCAGATGAAACCAATGAGGAGTGCTCGTTACAGACGAGAGAGGACGCATTCAATCATCTTTCATATAAACCCAGCCTCAAGACAAGAGCTGGCGTTCTCTACATGTCTCACAAATATCAAATAGAAAAATCAGCTATCGAATTGTTCCTAATTTCAAGCAGGGTCTGTCATGGGATGGCTACTAAGGCCCCCAGTGGCTGGACCTATCGCTGACCGAGTTCCAGGTCATCATGAATCTACTGTCCCCCTCTGCAGCGACGTCCACACACGGCCACGTCAGAGGCACAGACCGGCTGATAACCTGATCACATTAAGTTTCAGGTCCTTTAACTTGCTTACTTGGACAAATTAGGCTCTGCCAAATTAGCCTCCATTGCGCAGGCTCACGGCTTCAACAATTTGAAGAACAGAAAGCATGTAGGTGAATCCAAGCATAAGACAGTGTTTAAATCACAGAGCCCCCCAGCCCCACGTCCTGGCAGACCCACTTGATGTTATCGTCGCTGTCAAACAGGATGGAGTTGGTGTAGGGGCCGCCGTCCTCGGGGAGGATGGTGGTGTAGGAAGTGAACTTGACTCGCTTCCTCTTTGGGCCGGAAGGGTTTACAGGTTCGCTTTTCATGTCTTTCTCGTAGCCATAGTCAGAGGGTCTGAGCAGGTGACTATGGAACGTCTTCTGGGAACTGCCGTTCAGAAGGAAGTTCCTCTCCTCGAACTGCAGCCCCCTGTCCACCACGGTCGTGCACTCCTCCGACGGGAGCGTGATGTCCACCGGGTTCTCCAGGAGCTCCACCTCGTTCCCCAGCCAGACCCAGTCGTGGGAGTGGGGGATGTTGCCCTGCTCACTCACGGCAAACCTTTTGTGTCTGTACTTCCAGGCAAACGCCACACAGTTGATTAAGAAGACCAGGATGGCCAGGCAGAAGACACAGAGCAGGGCGTACATGCCGATCTCCAGGTCCGTCAGCCCCCTGGAGGTCACCGTAAGGTCACTGGGATTGTTGGGATCTGGCAGCTTCCCCTGAGTGGGGTAGCTGGTGAAGGCATCGGCACCCCCGCTTCGGAGGAACTTCTGATCCTTCGCTTCCACGGGAGGCTGTGGGGTTGTGCTTCTGTTGCGGTCCTGTCGGCCCGCAGGTGCGCCCCGCGGGGGCCACTCCTGAACGGCTCTCTCCTGGTTGCCTCCGCGCTCTATGGAGTTACCCAGGTGGTCTTTGTAGTCTCGACTCACGCCCTCGATGTCGTTGGAGCCTCCTTGGTGCTCACCGGCACTGGGCTCAAATCTGACCTTGACGTTTCCTTTCCCCACGGCAAGAACACTCTTCCTCTTGGTCTTCTGACACGGCTCACTGATCATCATCTCCAACTTAATCAAGGGCCCTTGCCCCTCACCTTCTGCAACCACCACGGGCCACTGGGACTGAAGGTTCGGCTGGACAGACACCACCATTTCATCCAACGATGAGACAGTGACAGAAAAATCCTTGGGATCGTCAATGTCTACAGAAGACACTGAATTGCATCAAGGTCCCAGAAAAACACACCAAAGCATTTGTTATATCTCCTTGAAATTTACAAAGTTATTCAAATAAATGTTAACTCCCCCAAATTCCTAAATATATGATTAGAAAAAAGAAAACCTCAGTGCCCTGTAACCTTTTACAGTTCCTGACGTGCACTGGGCCATCATTAACACTGATCCACACTCTACCGATGTGAGGAGCACACCGTGTATTTCAATAAGTGTGTGAACGTGGTATTATTTCGTGCCCTGCAATTGAACTTCAGTTCGACCTTCTGGAAGCCTTTTGACAGAGTAGGTGATTCATCTGCACATTTCAAGTGCAGGCACTCAGGCTGCAACTCCGGATACCATGTAAGCCGGGAGGCATCAGAAAGCCGATGCAGATGGGGCAGCACAGTGCTGGCTTGAGACGTCTGGGGGAAGACACATTACAATTCGTCCTGCTTGAAAGACACAATACTCCTGATACCTCTCTGAAATGATCTGCTAGAACTCTACAATGTGTGTACGTTTTGGAATTGGCCACATTATGGTGAGTAGGTAGCGATGTGATGCTGCTCACAAAAAAATGGATTTCTATGAGTCAACAACAACCTGCTTTCCTAAAAATGCAAGAATAGCAAGAATAGTGTAGTCGGTCATGGTCGACCAGTAGACTGTCAACTGCACAGATAAACCCACTGCAAACCGTATGGCAGAGGGGCTGTGCTGGGCATCCACAAACGCACCCAAGAGGAAATGCTGCTCCTCTCTGAGTGCTCTGCTCAGAGACGGTCCAACCGGATGAAAAGCTCCAAGAATCTCCATCCCAGCTCTAAGTTCTCTGTGCTGAGCCCCCTTGTGAGCGCAACTGAGAGGGAGAGATTATTCCCTTTAACCAATTTCTCAGGGTCTCTGGGGATCTCGCCGCCTTACGAAGGCGATAAGCAATCCCAGGAACCCGCTCTTCAGTGAAGGTACTGGAGGGAGGGCAGGCAGCTGCCGACAGCAGTCGTAGTCTTTCCAGGCACCTCCGGGTGACTGAGGGAGGAGAGGGCTTTCCAAAGTAAGGGTGAAATTTCATGTTTCTGCCCACAATGTCACCAAACAAAAGCCACCAAAGTTGAGATAGGTGTAAAAATAACCACTACGATCGTCAGACTCCTTCATTTGTATTTGTTTGTTTATATGAAAGGCAGCAAGAGAGAGTCAGGGAGCCAGAGTGGATCCAGAGCAAGAGTGAGAGTGAGAGTGAGAGAGAGGGAGAGTGAGGGAGAGAGAGCAGGAGACAGAGAGTGAGAGAGGGAGAGAGAGAGAGCAGGAGACAGAGAGTGAGAGAGAGGGAGAGAGAGAGCAGGAGACAGAGCGCGAGTGGGAGAGAGGGAGAGAGGGAGAGAAGGAAAGAGCAAGAGTGAGAGAGAGGGAGAGAGGGAGCAGGAGACAGAGCGAGAGTGAGTGAGCGGGGCTGGACTGGGTGGAAGCCAGGCTTGGGGATACCAATCCAGGTCTCCTATGTGGAGCAGGGCCCCAACACCCCAAGTCCTCACCTCTGCCCTACGGGGTCTCCTTAGGGAATCCCAGCCAAGGGCTCCGATGGGGCTGTGGGCTTACCGAGCTGTGTTGTAACCACTGCACCAAGTGCCCTCCCCACAAGGACACCTTACTTCTAATCACAGCTCCATTATAACCACTCAAAACTTAGTCATTGGGGTTTAGACCAAAATATGTTCCTGATTTTCCACCAAAAGCATGTACTTGCTAGAACGATTTATTAAAGCAAAGTATGATCGTTTGCTTTTCCTCACCAGTGACAGGGCTTCTAAAAAGAACTTACAACATGTTTTCTTTGATTCGAACCATAATAATTGTATATTGCTTAAAGGAGGTTTGGTTTGATTTAGCAATGATAACTAAGTATTTAAAAGATAATGCACATCTTCTTGCTGTATATTCAAAGTGAGTGAATCATTTCTATTAAAAAAAACCCTATGTGTGCTCAGAGAGCGAGACAAGAGCAGTGCCAGTCTGAAGGTGGTGCTGGCTGGCCCTCGTGCTGCCTTTCGGTTTGGCTTGGGTATTTGCGGAACAATGATGGGCTGACGCTCATGACGTGGGTGAGCACCCCAGGACGGCACAGTGGGAATGGGAGTTTAATGGCCCAAAAGCATCAGTCCCTCCACTTAAACGTCTATTTGCAATTTAGTTGAAGAGAAGGATGCATCACTATTAAAGCAGCTGTGCATAAAATGGATGTTGGAAAACAGCTAAATGGTGGTTTAACATTTTACAGTGACAATTTGTAGTTTTATTAAGAATAACTGTTGCTCAATCTCTAAAATATTATCCCATAAATATAAACTTGGAAAACATTTTCCAGTGGGTGCATGACAACAGATGGAACATAAGACTCTAATTATGTCCCATTGTCTGCAAGAATTAAATTTTAAATTTTTAAAATGTTCTTATCCTTTGCCCAAGTCCAACTACAGCTACATGGTTCGACTTCAAGGTTAGACAATAAAATTGTCAGAGGTGCCTGTCCATGCTTAGTAATGCACAGAAAGCAGAAAAATACTGCTTTCATTTGTGTTTTCCCTTGGTTTTAACTAGGTCACCTTGAAAAATTTGTTTATTTTTCCTTCCGCAATCCTGTGAGATAGAAACGGCCCTCCTCACTGCTCTCCTATCATGGACAACGCGAGGTTCTGGGAGCTCAGGAAGCCACCTACCAAATGGCTCTGGAAACAAAACCTGAGCCCCCAACTGTTTTGAGCCTAAATCTTCAGTCTGCCAATGCCATCACACAGCCACAGAAGGAACAGCGTTCCTCAAAGCCGCCTCCTAGCTGAAGGCTACCACGTCCCCGAGTGAGACAAGCCTGAGTTGTGAGGGTGTCTAAACAGTACAGCCATGTTGTAGGAGCAGCCAGGAGCAACCCAAGCCTTGTCCTGCCAGCTGCCTCCAAGACACGTGGCTCCGTCTCAGACTGGTGATTCCTCTGACTTGACAGGCTCAAGTGAAGCCCCAGGGTGTAAACCTGCAACGCTTTCTCCCCTCCTGCCAAGATCAAGCCTTTACTCAACGTCTTACCTTGCAATAAGCCTGTTTGTATTACCAGTACAAACACATCTATCAGAAGACAGGGACAGGGAAGGCATTGGGGCAGTGTGCGGTACTGTTGGGACACTGACATGTCATATCACAGTGGTTGGGTTTTGGTCCAATGCCTGGGTTCAAGTCCCAGTTCCACGGCTGGTGCATTCCCTCTGAGGCCCGAGGGGTCGAGTCCCTGCCACCCATGTGGGAGACCCTGATGGAGCTCCTGGTTCCTGATTGGCCGTCTTACAGGCATTTGGGGAGTGACCAATGGGTGGCACTCTCTGTGTGTGTGTGTGTGTGTCTTTAAAATAGATTTTGGTAATAAAAGATAAATGAATTCGTTTTCTGTTACTACTGTAGCAAACTCGCCAAATGCGGAGGCCTAAATCAACACAGGTTTGTTCTCTGCAGATGTGGGGTCAGAAGTCTGGCCAGGGTCTCCCCAGGCTAGGATCAAGGGGTTTCTGGGGGAGGTCCTATTTCTAGAGGCTGCCACAGCCCTCCCTCACTGCTCCTTCCTCCGCCTTCAACCACGCCCCAGCCCCTTAGCCCATCTCCATCATCACATCACATCTCTGGCTCTGGCCCTCTCTCTGGCCTCCTCCCTGCCTTTAAGGACCTTTGATAACATGCTCACTGGACAATCCACAGTGATCCTCCCATTTTAATGTTTATTTCTTCTCATGCCCTTTAAAAGAGGGGGTGAGAGAGAGTGAGAGAGAGAGAGCGAGAGAGACTGAATATGTTCCATCCACTGGTTCACTTTCCAAACACTTGCCACACCTGGGCTGGGCCAGACTGAAGCCAGGACTTAGTAATTCCACCCTCTCCCACAGGCAGCAGGACCTGAGAACAGGAGCCATCGTCTGCTGCTTCCAAGGACACATCAGCAGGAGGCTGGAATGGAGAGAACAGGGACTAAACTGCTGGTGTTCTGATGTGGGATGCAGGCAACCCAGCCAGCAGCTTAAGCCACTGTGTCATATGCCCACCCTTGATCTTAAGGCTGACTGGTTGGCAACCTTAAACCTGTCTTCAACCGTAACTCCCTCTTGCCATGTAATGTGACACCTTCCCGGGTTCTGGGGATTGGCACATGGGCATCTTCGGGGGCCTGTGGTGTCGTTCACACGTGGTAATTACATGTTCTCTACGTTGTCTCATTCTGAGGTTTCGCAGTGCAGTAACAGACATTTGAATTGTGCAGGAGCCCTGCCCCTGCCCGACAGTAGCCACCAAGTGCCGACACGTCACAGCCCTAGCCAATCTCTCAGCTGTGGTGGAAGGATGGGCACCTTATCCAAATTGGACTTCAGAGTCTACTCCTGGAACTTTTTTTTTAATTTTATTTTTTTTTTTTTGGACAGGCAGAGTGGACAGTGAGAGAGAGAGACAGAGAGAAAGGTCTTCCTTTGCCATTGGTTCACCCTCCAATGGACGCCACGGCCGGCGCACTGTGCGATCCAATGGCAGGAGCCAGGTGCTTCGCCTGGTCTCCCATGGGGTGCAGGGCCCAAGCACTTGGGCCATCCTCCACTGCCTTCCCGGGCCACAGCAGAGAGCTGGCCTGGAAGAGGGGCAACTGGGACAGAATCCAGCACCCCGACCGGGACTAGAACCTGGTGTGCCAGCACCGCAAGGTGGAGGATTAGCCTAGTGAGCCGCGGCGCCGGCCTCTACTCCTGGAACTTTGCAACCTGAGGGTGAGAGGAACACCTCTCCCTCCTCTTCAGGAAGAGGTATGACCTGAGGGTTCCTGTTTTCCCAACTCATTGACTGAGACAGAGCATGTTTGCAGTAGACAGAAGGGAACCAGTTTATAGAAACCAGGAAGAGGAGAAAGACAAGAAAGAGAAAAATGTTTTCTTCTGACACTAAAGTCCCAGAATCCAGTCCATGGAAGTCCCACCTGTGCGTAATATGACTTCAGGAGGGAAAAAGTTACATCATTTTGCTTAAGAAAATGCAGGTTGAGAGGCCAGCACTGTGGCGCCGCGGGTTAAAGCACTGGCATCCCATATGGGCACAGGTCCGAGTCCTGGCTGCCTCTCTTCCAATCCAGCTCTCTGCTATGGCCTGGGAAAGCAGTGGAAGATGGCCAAGTCCTTGGGCCCTTGCACCCACGTGGAAGACTTGGGGAGGGGGTTCTGGGCTCCTGGTTTCGGATTGGCACAGCTCCGGCCGTTGCGGCCATCTGGGAAGTGATCTGGGGAGTGAACCAGTGGATGGAAGACCTCTCTCTGCCTCTCCTCTCTCTGTGTAACTCTGTCGTTCAAATAAATAAAATAAATCTTCAAAAAAAAAAAAAAAAAAAAAAAGGCTGGCGCCACGGCTCACTAGGCTAATCCTCCGCCTTGCGGCGCCGGCACACCGGGTTCTAGTCCTGGTCGGGGTGCCGGTTCTGTCCCGGTTGCCCCTCTTCCAGTCCAGCTCTCTGCTGTGGCCTGGGAAGGCAGTGGAGGATGGCCCAAGTACTTGGTCCCTGCACCCCATGGGAGACCAGGAGAAGCGCCTGGCTCCTGGCTTCATATCAGTGTGGTGTGCCGGCCGCAGCAGCCATTAGAGGGTGAACCAACGGCAAAAGGAAGACCTTTCTCTCTGTCTCTCTCTCTCACTGTCTACTCTGCCTGTCAAAAAAATAAAAATAAAAAATAAAAAATAAAAAAAACAAGAAAAGAAAATGCAGGTTGAGCTTTGCTGATTTTCAGCCCGAGTGCCAAGCAATGCAGGCAGAACAGCAAGTTTATCGGCACAGCCGCATCAGGTCTCCTAGGAAAACTTGGGGAACTGCTGGTAGAGGGCACAAAGGCAAACACGTCTCATGGGGATTCCATCCTAACCCAAGGGTGACAGACACTAAGTCCTCCTTCCAATCCCTAAGGAGGGGACAGGTGTTTGGCAATGTAGTTAAGAAGCCCACGTCCCATATCAGAGTCCTTGGGTTCCAAGCCTGGCTCTGCTTCTGATTCTAGCTTCCTGCCCATGTACATCACATGTAGCAGGAGGTGGCTCAGCTGGTGGAGTACCTGACACACGGATGGAGTGCCCAGCGTGGGTCAGCTCCAGCTGTGCAGACATTTGGGGAGTGAATGAGCAGATGCAAAGTTCTCATTCCCTCTCTTCCTCCCTCCCTCCCTCTTTCAAACACAATGAAAAAAATTCTAAGGTTAAGTTCAGATAAAGGAAGCGCTGAAACCAGCTCTGGCATGGACAAGAGCTAACGCAAGCCCACGAGCCCAGAGATCGGCCTGAGCTCCCGCGGAAGGGAGATGGTGCAGGCGCCGGACTGCGAGGGCTGTGCCAGCCGAGCTGGGTTCGAGGATCAGCCCTCTCTTGACCACCTGGGCAAACAAGCTGCACGCCTAGCCTCGCACTGCCTTCATTTCCACACCTGCACATGGCGATGGCCTTCGAAAGGAACTTCGGAGACTGCGGGGAAAGGGGAGTCAGCTAATTCACGCAAAATGCTGCCGGAGAACACGCATGTTAGACCTGGCGCATCTCGACAACCACGTGACGCGCTGGCTTTGACCGTTCTTGTTATGAACTGTACATCCCCAGATCCGAATGGACTGTCTCAAAGCATGACTCTGCTCCTTTCTACCTGTGTTGTTAGCGCTGCTGTTTTTAATCTGACAAGCTCCCTAACAGGGAAGATGAGCCGGGCGTCATCAGCGTCAAGGCAGTTATTCTCGACTCCACAGTCGGCACCAGGAGCTGAAGACTGTTTGACATAAGCCCCTTAGTCTCCTATTTGCTCTCTGTTTACACAACAGGATAGATGCGTTCAAGCATTCATTGGAGCTTTTATTCTGCCTTGAAAATCAAATATTCGTCCCCCAGGCAGTCATGGCTTCCAGCTCTCTCATTATGCCCACATGCTGGGAAGTTCATTGACTCAAAGCATTCCATTTCTTGAGCCAATAACTGTTTCTAAAGCCAAGGCAAAAAACTCAAAAAAAAAAAAAAAAAACCCACAAACCACAAACCACTTATTTCTTTATGGTACCTAGAAAAGTTTTATATTAATTTTATTTTCTCCTCCAGTATGTTTACAATGTACCTCCCTTTACCAGTCTCTCTGAAATAATAGTCGTGGAATCACTGTTATAAAAAGTGAATTGCTGTTGCTAAGAAACGTGATGACAGAATCAAGAATGTGAAGTCACACAGACAGGTCACAAAGGGGCTTCCCAGTGAGGCAACGCTGCCACCTAAGTAGCCCTGTGTACTGCAGTCTGATATGTGCTCGGGGGGGGGGGGGGCTGCCACGCCAGCAACATCCGTGTCAAGCAGCACTGGACACCGCACCTGGTGGGCTTCCTGCCCCTTTTCTGGTGAAAAGTGACTTCTGCGTTGCATGGGCAGTCGTAGGTTTTGGGTGCGCTGTATCCCTGTCACTCAGCAGAACCTGAGCAATCCTGTCTCCAGGCAGGTCCTGAACACAGGTTGCTGATTCCAGCTGCTTCTGCTCACGTGCAAACCTTCGGACCCGAACCACCACGGAGGGGCTCTAAGACATCCAAAACACAAACTTCCCCGTGTCTTGGGCTCCCTGGGATTCCTCTGTATCATGCCATCTTGGCCTATACTGATCATCAGGATTTCTATATTTCTAGTAAGCAACTTTTTTATTTCATTCTTTTTTGAAAGGCAGATAGACAGAAGTAGAGAAACAAACAAAGACAGACATGGATCCTCCATTCAATGTCTCACTTTCCCTATGTCCTCAACACCTAACACTAGACAGGCTGAAGCCAGGAACCTGCAACTCAATCTGGCCTCCTACATCTGTGCAGTGACCCAGCTGCGTGAACCATCATCTGCTGCCTCCCAGGGAACAAGTCAGCAGGAAGCTGGAATTCAAAGCAGGGCTGGTCTTTGAACCCAAGCTGTGTCTTAACCACTGGGCCAAATGCCCCTCAAAGAAGCTACCTACCAGCATTTCTGATGTGCCCTCATTATAGCATCCAGTTGCCTCAGGTAACAAGAAAGCCGAACACAGATGGGTGCTGATTGGTTCACAGGTCAGTGATGTCACTTCCTGTCACTGTATTTGTCATCTTCAGAATCTTGCTTTGTGATGTGGTACATGTTGACATGGCTTCAAGATACTGTCACAGGGGCTGGTGCTGTGGCAGAGAGGGTTGACGCTCTGGCCTGAAGTGCTGACATCTCATATGGGCGCCAGTTAGGGATCCAGCTCTCTGCTATGGCCTGGGAAAGCAGTGGAAGATGGCCCAAGTCCTTGGGCCCCTGTACCCAAGCATGGGAGACCCGGAGGAGACTCCTGGCTCCTGGCTTCGGATTGGCACAGCTCCAGCCACTGTGGCCAATTGGGGAGTGAACTATCAGATGGAAGGCCTCTCTCTCTCTCTCTCTCTCTTACTCTCTCTGTCTCTTTCTGTCTTTCCCTGCCTCTCTCTATGTAACTGACTTTCAAATAAATAAATAAATCTTAAAAAAAGATACTGTCTCAGCTCCATGACACTGACCTAAGCGGATGGATAAAAGATACTTTTCCATCAAGACTCATGCTATCCAGAAAGAAGGTGTCCCTGAGAGCGTCCCAGAGCATCTCCATGTGGCTTGTTAGTGAGAACCTGGTCATGCGCCCATCTCTTGATGAATGGACAAACAGGGACAATCACAACAAGGGCGCATCTGAGGGCTGGATAAGAAGGGAGGCTTCCTTCTCGTGAGCACGCGCTTGCTGCCTACACAAGACCAAAATCAGCATGAGCTGGGCAAGAGAGGAGTGGAGAGAGATGATATAAGAGGTGCATGCACAGCCACCAGGGGTTCAGACTCAGAGCACGTCAGATCCACTGGAAACGTAATCCCGTGGGTCCCCCGGCTTATGGGCGTTGCCACAGTGGGTCTCGGAGGCTGCAGAGTTCATCAGGAATTCAGCTCCATCCAGAGGTGTGGACTCACCAAGCCACGTGTGGTCCAGCTGCTTATTCTGAAAGTCTCTAGTAGGGCTCATCAGCAAGTCCCTGAACTCAACCTGGCCATTCCCTGAATGTAGAAATGTTCTCTTTCTGGGAGTTTCCAGCATTGAGTGGGTAGTTTACATTCTGTTGTCCTCTCTCTCTCTCTCTCTCTCTCTCTGCTTCATTTGGATACTGTTTACTACTATTTTTCAAGTTCAAGGTCTTTGATTCTGTAACTATTCTTTGATAATCTCATCTTAGTTATATCAGTGAATTCATCTCTAAAAATTGGCCGTGTGTCTTCTTATGTGAATCTCTCATGTATATATGCAGTCTTCACTTTCTTAAAATATGGATCATATTAATAACTGTCACAATTTCTCTACTAATTCTCTCATCTATGCCATTCTTTCTGCCAGACATTGGATAATTTACATTGATTTGGGGGATTTTTATCCTATAACTATTCTTGAGCTTTGTCACACAATAATCTGACCCTGGAGTACCTTCTGGTGCGGTTTGTTAATAAGGACCCAAGCATCTCTCAGCTTGACACGAATTAGGTCCCAGGATGTACTTTCCTTCCTAACAATCAACCTGATGCCCGTGTATCACATTCTCTCCACTCCACAGTTGTTGGGAACACAAACTACTTGTGTCACAGCCTGAGCCCAGGGTGCCTTTCTGCCTTTTTACTTATTCTTATAGCTTCCCATCATTTCTCTTCACGTGTACACAGGTCAGGACTTAGCTGAAGACTTTCAAAGGACCCACTGGATCTCCAGGCGTCTCCTTCCTGTCTCTGCTCTGTTCTATGAACGCTGGTGCCTTCGTATCCTCTAACGTCCATCACTCCCTCCTCAGCCCTGCAGACTACCGCTCTGTGTGGACTCCTCCCTGCTGTGCCCTGTGAAAGTTCTCTACAAATGAGCCGGAGCAAGCAGAGGGCTTAAATAATTTGCCTTCTCTGTTTTAGGGATCAAATACTGTGCTACTCTCTAACATCTAAAAACCATGGTTTCAAATATTCTGCACATCTTAACTGTTTCATGGGGGAGATTAATTTTTAGTCTCTGCTATTTCATCTTGGCCAGATATGGATATATCTCATGAACTCTTTCATTTTTAACATTTTTTTTCAATTTTTGAAGATTAAAAGACACCACCGACACATGTCAGATTAGGAACGGATCCAGGAATTTCTGATTAATCAAATGACTGCCCCAAAAGGGATTAAGACTTGATTGCCTGGTCAAAGCCTGTCACATGGTGCCAAGATATATCTTTTTCTGTTATCACTTGAATCACTGCACCACTGGCATACACACTGGAACAACAAGCTTCAGTATTCACAGTTTGCACAGGAATTAATCACAGGAAAAAATCAAAGAAAAAGAGACGGTGTGCAAGATTCATATTTTCCAAACTTTTATTGAAGAGGGCTTTTTAAAAGGAACTTTGATAAAAACATATGGCAGTGGCATGATAGTGTCTGCAGTCAAAAGAAGCTAAATTTCAAAACTTGCCCTTTAGTGAATACCTGAAAAGAGAGGTCCAGTGACTGAGCACTGCCCCGGGCTCAAACGGTTCAAGCAGACAGGCTTGTTGCATAAGGGATCCCCAGGGTATCAGCAGAATGTGCCTGACCAGGTGGCTCCTTCATTCTTACACAGGAAAGGTTTTAGGAACTGATGGGTGTAAAAAATCCTTGTTGGACAAGGTAAGAACACACACCCACCCGTGTTATGGAGACATTACAGTTGTTCCATACTCTAAACAACTCTGATGTGGAGTCTAGGTGTACACTAGCAGTGAATTACCTTAACTCCATCAGATACATGTAAAAATAGTTCAACAATAATGCAACATCTGCTTAATTTCCGACAACATTATATGCACGAACAGCCCTATCAAGCACCAGTGAAAACAGACAAGCAGGTGTTAAAACCAGAAATCTCTTTAAGGGCAGGGCAGGTGGCATCAGAGAAGCAGATCTGGTTTTCTGATCGGCAGAATTGGGATTCTGTGTCTTAATCCGAGGGCTACTCCTTTCAACCCAGGACGCCTCTGCAAGGTGACTTTTCAGACACCAGGATCCCTCTGGACCAGGCCACTTGCTGTCAGGGACTAGGTGCAAAGTGACTTTGCTTCTTCATGTATCTCTCTTACAAAAACCTTCCTTCTCCCAGGAAATGCTGACAAGAGCTTTGTCCTTCCCTCTTGTGTTCCTCTCCACCCAGGTCCAGTTCTCTCCTAAGCTTTCTCACTGGCTATGGCAGCGAATGAAGGTCAGCCCTCAGACCTGCTGAGTTACTGGGTCATGTGTCTTTCAGGATACATATTTGTGCCGAGGTCAGTACAAAGGCAGAAGATGCACTGATGAGTTGGTGTTTAAATTAGAAGGAGGTTGGGTGTGATTGTTCTACTCTGGGGCAGAAAGCATCATACATCGCTTCTTGATGCTAAGCCGGGTGTCGAGGGTTCCATCTCCCTTCACCCTTGGCCTGCGCTTCACATTTATCAGAATCAATGTCTCTTAGGAGGTCAGACACTTCCTGTTTGTGATGACACAACACAGTAATCTCCCTGACCTGTAAAATGGGAACAATGTAATGAGGGTTATTTGAAAGATCAAATGATATAGGGAAAATTAGGAGCACACTGTCTGGAGTAAGGTAAAAATGATATTAATCTCAGCCATTAGAGTCATCACTATCATTGATATTAATATTAGTATAGGAAAATAAATGTCTAAACTTAATATAGGGTATATATATATAGAAGTTTTGAATTGTGGAATGGTGGTATATAGTTCTAATGGTGAAACTGTTTGTTCCAATGAGGGTACAGTCATTTTTGTTATGCATTCAACTCTATAGCAAAAAAATAAATAAAATAAAATAAAATAAAATCACATTGTTATCTGCTAATAGTTGACAGATTGAGACATAAACACATTCTGGAACCATCTTCTGCTTGGTTTTGTTTAGATTTCCATCCCAGGAAGTTAAATACTTGTCCTATTATTTCTTATTTTTCATCCAACAAGAATGAGCAGGAAAAGTTGCGCGTCAGGATCGCACTCAGGACATGGTAATGCACAGAGCCGTCAGCCAAGAGTCTTCAGGGTTCACTTCGTGGGCAGAGCGGGGCACACGGGAAGGCTTCCAGTTTGCGAAGGAAAGATTTATGGACTGAAGTAGGAGACGGGGCTTCTGGGATGCCAGAGCAGAGGACAGAGCCACTGGTGGGGACCAGCAGAGCTCACTGGGCCTTGTCCACCCTGAGATTTATAAAAGCAGAAAAGCAGGAGCCCCTGATGCTTCCAAGCATGTCCTGGAGGCAAAACACACAGACAGACAGGGAACATTCCTTCTGAAGAGTAAAATGTTATAACAGGCTCATTTATTGATCAGATGGCTTATTCTTGCCCATAAAGCCAGGTCCAGGGAAGCAGGGATCTTGTCCACCTGTGGGTCACACACCCCTTCCTGACTCTTGATACTCCATAAATATTCAACACATATTCCATTGTGGAAATGAAAGGCATGTGTCCTCTGCCACTAAGGGGCCCACGTGATCTGCACGTGATCTGCTAGTGGAGCCGTTAGATGATGATCCCACAAAACACAGTTGATGGCTTTGGAATCAGAGCGAGTTGGATTCCAGTCCTGGCTTAGCTGCACTCTCTGGGGGATCCAACCACTGATGAAGACCTTGGTGCCAGAGCTCCCTTTGTGATATTTTAAACTAATCCCAAAGACTCCCTGCTCTCTCACCAGGAGTGACATGAATTCTATTCCTAGACAAGCAGCAGGATGGGATTTAGATGTCCTCTGACAACACACCCATCAGGAGACACTCTGCCTCAATTTACCCAACACAGATCAAGCTTGGGCACAAGACATTTCCTTGGGGCTGGGATAGTTCAACATGTTAATGCTTTTACAAGCCTTTAGCATCTCATCATGCCTAGTTCAGTCGATATTAGAAGCTGAAAACTGAATACCTGCTGAGACAAGTGGGCAAGACACCACTGTAGAGGTAAACATGAATATACCTTTATCATTCCCTTAGAAGTAAACACCAGTGATGTGTGGTGGCTTCTGGGATCCTAGCAGCCACACTTATTGATAAACAATATACTTGCTAACATATAAAAACATAACCTGGAACTAAAACCCACAACCTAGAACTATATATGCTCAGTATACTCACACTGTGAACATCATAGCCCTGTTCTATTCTATAAAGACACCAAGAAACTTGGAAGGAGAAATCACGCCTTCCAGGAGACTTGATTGTCAGGCAGAGGCATTTTTCAAATTTGGAATTAGCCTATCATCATCAATTGATTCTTTTCCATGGCAAAATGGAGGGGTGCTTGTTATTATGTCAGAATAACACCCATGGCCTGATGTCATTACTGAATGGCACTTCTTTAATGTGTGATGGTGAAGAGGGTTGGCTCTGAAGCCAGCAAGCATGATGGGAACCCTGGCTCTACCACACATGGACTGTGTAATCCTGGGTGAGTTACTCAACCTTTCTGTTCCTCTGTATTCATCCATAAGTAGTCGGATAAATAGTATTACCCACCTTAAAATTTTGAGCAGGATTAATGAGCCAATACCTTTAGAATGCTTATAGTAGTTTCTGGTACATAATAAGCACTCATTAAACACTGTCACAAAAATAATTAGATTGCTCCTGCCTTGGGAGTGAGCTCTATCTATCTGTCTCCATCTGTCCATCTTTCTAACGATCATCAACCAATAGATGAGTCTAGGAGATCTAAAGAAAACTGATTCTAATCTACAAAGTCTAAAGACAAAGATGTTCTGAGGATGCACACCTCAGAGTACATTAAAGTCTTTCACATATATTCACATGTTGCCGTTAAGGTAAAATTCCCACATTATCAAACTGTAACAATATTTTTGGTCCCAAATGTAGAATGTTAAATTCATTTCTTCTAATTTTACCTATTTTAGGCTCAAAGCCCCAGACTCTTCATTCATTATTTTTCCAAATTCCAGTTTTTAACAAATGTATTTCCCACTAAAGAAGCATAAAATCTTGGGACACAAAACAAGATGTTTTCATATTACCATAATTCATATCAACACACTGACTGGCTTTTCCCCATACCTAGTGCACCACATCTCCTCTGAATACAATAACTTCTTGGGGGTGCTCATGGGGATCTGTGGTGGACTTCCACGTCTCTCCCTGGAGAGCAGAGGGCTCCCCGCCCTCGTGAGGAGCAACGACTCCACGGATGAGAATCTTCCGCAGGAAGAGCGCCCACTTCTGGGAGTGCTCTGGAATCCTGCCTAAAGGATGCAATGAGGATCACAGACACAGAGAAGGCATTCATCTTTGAGTCTTTGTACAATGAGTTATTAATGTAGACAGTAGACTATGACAAGCACATCAGAGATAATTAATTAGATCCCCTGAACCTACATATGTCTCTGGATTAGTAACAGAATCAGGTGTCACCCAGCAAAGTGTGCACATTGTTCAGGACACGGTGGTCTGTGGACTCTGGTTTTTTCATCTGACCATGGGGCTAACCTTCAACCCTCTGCCATGGTCCAGTGAGACGAAATCTCCACCTTATGCAGTTGTTAAAGTGACAACTGAGCTAAGAACTGTACTACCGCTCAAAGTACCGTATGTGTCAAGATGAGCAGGGGAGAATGTAAGCGTAGTCAGCCCTTTGTAGCAGAGGGTTCTGCAGCCATGAATCCAAACAACCACAGAGGAAATATATTTAAAAAGATAATTGTGTCTGTACAGAACACATACAAGTTTTTCTTGTCATTATTCCCTAATAATACAGAAGAATATCTATTTATTTAGCATTTACATCATTCTAGGTATTATAAGTAACCTAGAGATGATTTAAAGTATATATGAGGACATGTGATTGTGAAATGCAGAAACCTCAGAGTTCTATATGAGATCTGAATGTCCATGACATCTGCAGGTGCCAGAACCCAGAATCAATATCCCACAGGTTGTGGGGGATGACTCTAAACTACTCAGACACACACAGAAAGAGAGAGAGAGAGAGAGAGAGAGGATTCTCAACTTACTATGCACTTAGCTCATTGTAACTTGGCAACATTGTATCTTGAAGCTGCATTTATTACACTTACCTTAGCATACATCAAGCTTAGCCACGCGACAGACACACTGCAGAGTGCTCTCCCCTCACGGTTGCAAGGCTGACTGGGAGCTGCACATCACTTCCCTTGCGCAGGACCCCAACAGACTATCATTCCACATGTTGTTATCCTGAAAGATTAAAATGTAGAACCTGAAGTACAGTTTCCACTGAATTCATAACCCTTTCACACCATGGTCAAGTCAAGGGTGTCTGTGTACCAACACACATATTTAGGATTAGAATCATCAAGAGGAGTTGAATTATGTGGGAACTACAGAGCTGATTATGAGAATTTTGTAGTATCAATTCCAGTCCAAAGGGAAAGGCCTGAGAAGTTCAAGTTCAAGTCCAAGTCCTAGGACAGAGGATGAATGTCACAGCTCAGGTAGCCACAGAGGCCAAGTCAACCTTCCTCTCCCTTTGGTTCTGTGCAGGCCTCAAGGGACTGGATGGCACCCATCCACATGGGGACTGGATGGTACCCATCCACACTGGGGAGGGCCCTCAGGTTATGGAAGCCACAGATTGAAGCATTCGTGTTCCTCTTCAAACACCCTCATAGATAGATGCAGAAAATACTGTTTAACCAAATGTCCTGGCATGCATGATCAAGTCAGGCTGACAGAACACCAGCCAGCACAGAAGACAACCAGCACAAGTGTGACAACAGCACAAAGCTGGCCACAGGCCCGGATTTCCCCTCTCGGGCTATGAGACCAAGTATTCCCCCCGTAAGACTCCATGGCAGGCTTTCTGCAGAGGGACAGGAGGTCTAGCAAGCGGGCGAGGTGAGTCTCTGTCATGGTGTGCACGTGTTGGTACCACTCCTAGGTGTCTAGACCCCGCCTCCCTTCTTCAGTGCTGATGGAAACGTACATGGTGGATGACACATGATATACACACGCATGGTGGAAGGCAGCCCAGGGCAACAATCCTGCATGGGTGGCTACCCCCGCCTTCTCAGATAACTTTCAGGTGATCTGGCTCAAGCGCCTCAGACCTTTCTGAACCCTGGCTTGTTTCCTGTCCCCTTCCATTTATTTATTTAAACCTCAAGTGATACAAGGATTGCCTTGAAACTCCAGGCAGCATTAAGCTAATTCATCTTTTGTGTCTCAAGACATTAAATCTTCACAATCAAGAGACATGTCATGCTCAATTGAGGTTTCCAAATATAAAGACATTTTAAAGTGTTTATCATGAAATAGCACTTACTCTGCATCAAAACTATCTATAGCTGAAAGGGCTGTCAGATCAAAGGCACCATCTCCAAGTGTAGAATACAAGGCACCATCTCCAAGTGTAGAATACAAGAGGAAATTAACTCCTCTCAACTCTTCTAGTCTAGAGCAGAAAAACTCACAGGCTTTTCTTCCTTTGCTGAAATTCCTAAGATTGTGACGAATTTAAATTCAATTCAACCTCTGCACAGAAGCAGGTGCGCTGTGAGGAACACAGGGGTCAGCATTGCTGTTTTTCAAGTGAACAAAACATTCAGCCTGAGGGTGCTCCTCTGACGAAGTCAAAGCAAGGAGGCTGTTTCTGAAGACACAGTTCTGCCCCCCGGGAACTCACTTCTGAGTCTTCGCTACCAAAAGGGGAGGCCAAACAGTGTGTTCCAGAAAAAGGCAGAACACAAAACACTGCCTTCAAACAGACCCTGGGAGGAAACGGAAAGAACACAGAACGGATCCTAACTGAATTAGGGGACACAAACCCAGCCACTCGGAACAAAATGACATGAAACATGTTTTTACTGCAGAGTTGAAACATATTAACATTCAAACACATGAAAATACGAGTCATCAAACTGATGTCATGTATGAAAACAGTGGTCACCAAACTAATGTCACACGTGAACACAGCAGCCGTCAGACACGTCACACGTGACCACAGCAGTCATGAAACTAATGTCACACGTGAACACAGCAGCCGTCACACGTCACACGTGACGATAGCAGTCATTAATGTCACACGTGAACACAGCAGCTGTCATATGTCACACGTGACAACAGCAGTCATGAAACTAATGTCACACATGAACACGGCAGCGTTGACTTCCACGTGCGTGAAGACCATGGAGCCAGCGTTGCGCAGCGGGCTTGCTGTCGAGCAGGGCGCCGCTTACTTAGAGAGAACTCCTGGGGAAACCTGTGGGAACGAGGGGCGGGGACAGCTGCGTCTGCGGGACCCAGCCCTGCGGGGAGGGCACCTCCGCCAGCACCGTCTGACAGGTACCAGGGGAGCTGGCGGCGGGCGGTGACCGGAAGTGTCCGGTCAAGCCCGGCAGGCTCCGGACACTCGCCCCGACACGCGGGGCCTTGGGGTCCGCCAGCCCTGTGTGTGTGCGCTGTTGAATACCCGCGGTGGAATGGCCGTCCGCCTGCCTGTCATCATGGGTGCGTGTCATTACTGCCTGTGACCCAAAACAGACAGCCGCAGTGGGGACAGAGTCCGGCGATCCCAGAGTGTCCACTCCAGACCGGCACACAGCCTTTCCCTCGGACCCAACCCCAGAGTCCGCAGAAGTCCAGCGTGCTACTTCATCTTTTCTCTGGATTCCTCCCTGATTATTCTCCTTCCCAGCACCTGCTCTCTCGTTGCCGGCAGCCATGAACACAGCTTTTGCTTTTCTGTTGCAAGCACTGGACTGATTTCCACAGGGGAGGGGTCCTCAGTGAATCCCAGACCTTGGAAGCCTGCCGGGCAGGGGGAGGACGGCCAGAGCCCAGCTCAGGCTGCTGGAGCCAGACGGCTGTGTGGGATGCAGGCTGCGTCTCTGTCTCAGCAAGGCTGGGACGGACAAGGGCAGGAAGCCTGCCAGTGTGATTAAAGCAACAAGTCATTCCCCGCTACACAGGGGTCGGGATGAGTGGGAGCAAAAGTTGTGTTGTGTTTTTTAGGTTTTTTTTTTTTTTTTTTTTTTTTTTTTTTTTTTTTTTTTTGACAGGCAGAGCGGACAGTGAGAGAGAGAGACAGAGAGAAAGGTCTTCCTTTGCCGTTGGTTCACCCCCCAATGACCGCTGCGGCCAGCGCATTGAGCTGATCCGAAGCAGGAGCCAGGTGCTTCTCCTGGTCTCCCATGGGGTGCAGGGCCCAAGCACCTGGGCCATCCTCCACTGCACTCCCGGGCCACAGCAGAGAGCTGGCCTGGAAGAGGGGCAACCGGGACAGAATCCGGCGCCCCGACCGGGACTAGAACCTGGTGTGCCAGTGCCGCAAGGCGGAGGATTAGCCTAGTGAGCCACGGCACCGGCCGTGTTTTTTAGTTTTTTTAAATTAGTAACTTTTTTAATTTTAAGAGTTACTTATTTATTTAAAAGAGTTAGAAAGAGAGAGGGATGACAGAGCGAGATCTTCCTGAGCCAGGCTTAAACCTCTGCCATGACACAGCCCTGCCGCGCTCTCTGCTCGCTGGTTGGCAGCTCTCCCCTGCATTTGTTCCGCCACCCACCTCCCTCCTCCCACACCAGACCAACAGTGCCATTCCCGGGTGGACTGCGAAACCACGAGCCCACAGAGTCTCTTCCTTCACAAGCAGCCTCTCTCGGGTCTCAGGGATCGTGAGGAAAAGCTGAGCAGTGCAGCTGGGCATAGAGCAGCAGGACAGAGGCAGAAAGAGGATGAGCTGTGCCTGCTGCGGTGGTCTCCCGAGTGGGGAGGCAGAAACTTCCGGAAGCATCTCTTCACACTCCTAAATGATTCTCCGGGCATGGCGGGGTAACACGGCCACGCCAGATGCAAGGACTGGGGAAATGAACTGTAGAGGAGGCGGAAATGGCTGTTCCCTATCGACAGCTGTCCACAGAAGCCACTACTGCTAGTGTGACCTTGGGCAAGGCTCCACACATCTCTGGGACTCGGTTTCCTTATCTGGAAAACGGAGACATTAAGAGGACTTGCCATTCAGGGTGGGTGTGGAGGCTGAAGGAGATAACTTAGATAAAGGCTACCAGGCATGTGGGCGCGCAGTGAGCACCCAGTGATTCCAGCCATCACATTACAGTCTGCATTCAGTGATACTGGCTCAAGAGATGGATGTGGGGGAACGAGAGAGAGAGGGGGGGGGGAGAGAGGGAGGGGGAGGGAGGGAGGAGGGAGAGGGAGGGAGAGGGAGGGAGAGGGAGAGGGAGAGGGAGAGACAGCGAGAGTGAGAGCAAGAGTGAGAGAGAGAGAGGGAGGGAGGGAGGGGGAGGGAGAGGGGGATGGAGGGGGAGGGAGAGTGAGAGGGAGAGAGACAAAGAGAAAGAGAGAGGGAGGGAGGGGGAGGGAGAGAGAGAGGGAGAGGAAGAGGAAGAGAGAGGGAGAGGGAGGGAGAGGGAGAGACAGCGAGAGTGAGAGAGAGACAGAAAGAGAGAGGGAGGGAGGGAGGGGGAGGGAGATGGAGAGACAGCGAGAGCGAGAGAGAGAGAGACAAAGAGAAAGAGAGAGGGAGGGAGGGGGAGGGAGAGGGGGAGGGAGAGACAGCGAGAGCGAGAGGGAGGGAGAGGGAGAGAGGGGGAGGGAGAGAGGGAGGAGGGAGAGGGGGAGGGAGAGGGAGGGGGAGGGAGAGGGAGGGAGGAGAAAGAAAAGCCAGTCTTGCAGGAGTTGCGAGTACAATGATGGCCACCAGTGGCTGGGAAGAGCAGAGTGCACGTGGGGTGGGGATGGCTGATTAATGATTACAAAACCAGAAGTGTGGGAGGGTGACCGTAGGTCATGCTAACGTACTGCATGTTCTTTTCGAAAGTAGCCTGAAGGGAGGATTATGAATGTTTTCACTACAAAGAAATGACAAAGGCATTACATGAGACCCTATAAACAGGTGTACTCTCTATGCATCAGTTAAAAATAAAAACCTGGGGACAAGCATTTGACACAGGAATTAAGATGTGACTTTGGATGCCCACATCCCAAACTGGAGTGCTCGAGTGTGAGTACCGGTTCTGATATCAGGATTGGCTCCGTAAATACGATACCGGAACATGGCCCCCTAAGAGGTCCTCAGAAGTCCCACCGGAGTCGCCATATGAAACCGGAATTTGGGGTGTCATATGATATCACCATATGCTTATTACTAAATCCCCAATATTAGTAAGCCTGTGAGGGTTCTTGCCTAATATTCAGAGAATTCTCAATACCGGCATAGATGAACGAGGCAGCATGGTACATTTTTAAGCTTCTATTCAGTGCGAAAGATGCATAGGAGAGTGAGGGCCCTGTCTAAAGGAGAGACGTAAATCTGGGTTCATACTGAGTACCAGGAACCAGCCGCACGGAGGAGTATCTAGGCCAGGAAGCATGGAGCGGGGTGGCCAGGGAGGCCAAGAACAGGGAGGGGAAGGGGCACCCAGTGTCCCAGACTTTTAATCCACTTTCAAAGGGGAGTGGTTAATTAACCTGATTGGCCGGTGGGTGCTCAGGTGTGGCCAGGTAGGGGCATGAGGTCACACAGGGGCATGGTGAAGGCGTGGTCTTCCAGCTCACAAGCCTCATCAGTTTTAACCTGTATGCCTGCCTACATCAGCTCGGCTTCCAAGTCCCGCCTCCTGCAGTCATGCACCCTAGGAGACAGAAGGTGATGGCTCAAGTAATTGGGTCCCTGCTACCCACGTGGGAGACCTACATTCAGTTCTCTGCTCCTGGCCTTGTGCTGGCCCAGCCCTGGCTGTTATGGACATTTGGGGGAATGAAACAGCAGATGGAATATCTTCCTCTGGCTCTCTCTGTTTTCTTTCAAATGAAATGAAATAATAAATTTTAAAAATTAAAATTTGGGGGCTAGTGCTGTGGTACAGCAGGTTAAACTGCTTCCTGCAGTGCCAGCATTCCATATGGGCGCCAGTTTGAGTCCCAGCTGCTCCACTTCCAATCCACCTCCCTGCCAATGTGCCTGGGAGAGCAGTAGAAGATGGCCCAAGTCCTTGGACCCCTGAACCCGTGTGGGAGACCCGGATGAAGTTCCTGGCTCCTGGCTTCAGCCTGGCCCAGCCCTGGGTATCATAGCCATTTGGAAAGTGCACCAGGATATGGGAGATTCTCTCTCTGCGCACACGGGCTCTCTCTCTCTCTCTCTCTCTGTAACTCTGACTTAAAATAAAGAAATACTTAATAAATTTTTGAAAAAGGAATGAATTAAAGATGGATTGAAAGCGTTTAAGAAGGGACTTCTGTATCTGTGCTACATTTACAGTTCTGCAGGGCAAGAGCAAGCTGTCATGTAGACACCTGGCAACAGCTCGGGGGACAGTGCACCAAACACTTAGAAACGCGGCTCGCTGGATCTCACTCAGCAGGTGAGCATCTCAGTGCTTGTCTCACTTGAGTCCTAGCCTCACCCAGAGGGTAAACAAGTTCCACACACGGCTTTCCACGCCTGCCCCTCACCCTCCTGTCCACAACCCGGAGAGGTGGAGTTGAAGGTATCAACGTTACAGACATCGGTAACGTTACCTAAAATACACAAAGAGCTGTGTCAGGATATTCTTAGGACTTTGTTGAGTAACATGCTGTCACTCATCTATTTTACAGATGATTTGTTTTTCATTGTTTAAAAAGATTTATTTTATTTATTTGAAAGGCAGAATTAAAAAGAGGCCGGCACTGCAGCTCAATAGGCTAATCCTCCGCCTTGGGGCGCCGGCACACCGGGTTCTAGTCCCAGTCGGGGCGCCGGATTCTGTCCCAGTTGCCCCTCTTCCAGGCCAGCTCTCTGCTGTGGCCCAGGAGTGCAGTGGAGGATGGCCCAAGTGCTTGGGCCCTGCACCCCATGGGAGACCAGGAGAAGTACCTGGCTCCTGCCTTTGGATCAGCGTGGTGCGCCGGCCGCAGCGGCCATTGGAGGGTGAACCAACTGTAAAGGAAGACCTTTCTCTCTGTCTCTCTCTCTCTCACTGTCCACTCTGCCTGTCCAAAAAAAAAAAAAAAAAAAAAAAAAGAAAGAAAGAAAAATAGAGAGGTCTTCATCCACTGGTTCACTCCCCAAATGGCCACAGTGACCACAGCTGGGCCAAACTGAAGCCAGGAGCTTCTTCCAGGTGTCCCTCATAGGTGCAGGGACCCAAGCACTTGGGCCACCTTCTGCTGCTTTCCCAGGTGCATTAGCAGGATGCTGGATCAAAGGGGAGCAGCCAGGACATGAACCAGTGCCCATAGGGGATGCCAGCATTGCAGGTGGCAGTTTTACCCACTACACCACAAGGCAGGTCCATTGTTTTTATTGTTTTAAACTTTAATTAGTTATTGTCAAGAGTAAAGAGAAATTTTGGAATGAAGATTTGAGACCAATGCCAATCAGCGGGGAGGGAGGGGCACTGGCGTTTGTGTACACAGAAATCCATCATTCACTCGTTAGCCCACTTATTTGGCAGCTACCCTCTGAACACACTCTTGTCCCAGCTCCATTCAAGCACGTGGGATGAGTCCAAAAGAAATACAAGACGGGGTTTCCCTGTCCATGTTCCAGTCTCCCCAGGGAGGTTATGCACACACGTGACTACTACACGGGAGGGAAATGCTGTGGAAGTCAGGACAAGAGTGTGTTCTCAATGTGGGCCACAGGCAGGACGTGGGACAGGTGTGCTGGCTACTCACAGCAGAGGAGGCTATGATGGTCTCGTAACAAAAAGAAGAGGGGGTCAAGGAGGAAAGCATGCGTGAGCTCCAGGGCGTCTATTTCAGAGGGGAAGGGAGGGGAAGGGAGAAGGAAAGGAGAGAGAGACGTTCGCAGGTTTCATGACTGAACATTGCCTTGTTCTCTTGCTCTCCGCTTCTCCCAAACCTCCTGGTTCCTGCTTACTGCACATCAGGGCCACAACGTTAAATAATGATTTTTTGTGTTTTTCCCTGTTTGCTCCCTGTACATGAATCTATCAGCATGTCAGCAAGCAACTTCTTAATTACAACTGTAACCTGCTAATAGCATTTCTTTGTTGTCCAAAAGAATCTTCCTATCTGGCTGAGCCTAAATTAAAACTTAATATAGCGTCAAGTTTCCACAGAGCTACCAAGCAAATGACAGCTGCTTAATTAAAACCCAAACCTGGTCAGCAAACCCTACTGAGATAAATACTTGGGGTAGAAGCATGAAACTCCTGAAATCCAGCAATGACTTTGAAATGTGCGTTAATCCTTCTGTGCTGTCCCTGTGCAGTGGGTGGCACTGGCAACCTCACCGAGCCATGAGATGCTTGGCTAGAAGCTTGGGCCAATTTTCAATAGTGAAACAGAACTAATAACCTGATTTTTAAAAACAGGGTGAAAACCTGATAGATGCTTTTACAATGAGGACATAAAGTGGCCAACAGGTATATAGAAAGAAATTCAATGTCACTGATCATCAGGAAATGAAAATCCAACCCACAGTGAGGTATCGCCCCATACCTGTATACCAGTTAGAATGGTATATATATATATATATATATATATATATATATGTAAAGATATATGAGGGGGGAAGTGGAGAAACTGGAACCCTTACACACTGTTGGTTGGAATGTAAAGTGGCCAAGTCACTACTGAAAACAATATGCAAGTTCCTCAAAAAAATTAAAAATGGAATTATTTTATGATGCGACAATACCATTTCTGATGTTTAGCTAAAAGAATTGAAATCAAGATCTTAAAGAGATATGAACACTCCTATATTCATTGTATTCATAATGGCCAAAATCCAGAAACAACCTGATGTCCACAGATGGGTGAGTGGATAAAGACAACATGGTTGTGCATACAACAGAATGCTACTTGTTCAGCCTTTAGAAACATGAATTCTCCCATACACAACAATGTGGACAAAATTTTACCACGAAATAAGCCAGTCACACAAGGACAAATCTGCATGAGCTCACTTATATGAGCTATCTAAAATAGTAAAATAAAATAGTCAAAGTAATAGAAACCAAGAACACAATGCTGGCTTCCAAGTGCTGGGGTAGGAGAAATAGGGAGTTAGTTATCAATGCACCTGATGCTGCAGTTAACCAGGATAAACCAACTCCATAGAGTGGAACATAATCCTTACGGTCAACAGCATCGCACTGTAGGCTAAAAGCCACCAGCAGTGTAGATCTCACAGTAAGTGTTCCTGCCACGATAAAATAAAATCTGCAACAACCAAACGGCACCCACACCACACAGCACTGAGAAAGGAGGCTGGCCAGCAGCAGGGGCTCAGTGTACTGTCCCTCCATTCCTTAGTCTCCGTTTTTCCTCCTAGAAAATTCTTACTCATCCTTCAAAATATCACTGCTATCTCACCTTTTCTTTAAAGTCTAGATGACTCTGTCCTTGACTCAAATGTGACCTCAAATATGACCAGGCCCGAGTATCTCCCAGAACAGGTGCTGTAAGGTGAGCCCCTTGTGTGTAAGGAGGGGTCAAATTAAATTTCCTGAGTCAAAGGTTCCTACAAGGCCTAGAACAGAGAGGCTGTGTGGATTAATCAGCAAACTCTACATCACTAGGGGACACCTCACAGGCTAACCCAGGGGCTCTGTTGAAGGGCAGGTAGTTCAGAGGACGGAGGGGCCCGGGAGAGACCCGAACATCTGGGCCCTTCAACCTGCACCTGCCATCCTCTGCCCCCGAAAGACTAAGGTTCATCTCATGAGAGAGTGTTTACCTTAAAACCCCTCTAAAATGTCAAAGCAGTACAAAGAAGGCTCTATGTCTTTATGGGTAAATAGGACAGAAAAAATGGTTTGTTTTCCTCCCCGAGTCTCTATATATATTTATTATCCGTCAAAGAAGTCTGAAAGAAGGTGGCAATAAATAAATTCTGTTAAACATACTAACATACTTTCCTTTTTTTTTTTTTTTTGACAGGCAGAGTGGACAGTGAGAGAGAGAGATAGAGAGAAAGGTCTTCCTTATGCTGTTGGTTCACCCTCCAATGGCCGCCGCGGCCAGTGTGCTGCGGCCGGCGCACTGCGCTGATCCGATGGCAGGAGCCAGGTGCTTTTCCTGGTCTCCCATGGGGTGCAGGGCCCAAGCACTTGGGCCATCCTCCACTGCACTCCCTGGCCACAGCAGAGAGCTGGCCTGGAAGAGGGGCAACCGGGACAGAATCCGGCGCCCCGACTGGGACTAGAACCCGGTGTGCTGGCGCCGCAAGGCGGAGGATTAGCCTAGTGAGCCGCGGCGCCGGCCATACTTTCCTTCTTTAGCTCTTTTCTGCGCTTTGAATCCTGCAAGAACACACAGCGATGTTAGGGGGAGATAGAACAGGCATGCCTGTTAGTGCAATCCGTGAATTCAGCGAAGCACGAATTAGATGCCTGCTAAATTATCCTAATACGGAAAGAACCTTCCCGACGCACTGCCCAGCACGAGGCAAGCCTCTAGCACTCAGAAACACGGACATGAACCTGTGGTTTCAGAAGCGTTTCTTTCAAATGGTAAGACATTCACTCCTATTCACAAGGGGACTAGTTTTCATGTCCACATAATCAAGGTAAAAAATGATAGGCCTTTGTTATCTCACTAGAAAAAAATAAGGCAAATTCGGTGTAACACGCCATTTTAAGACAAAACTGATTTTTCTTATCCTTGGGTAAATATCTCACTAATTTGAGGAAACAATTTGGTTTTAAAATTTTTTGTACAAAGAATTCTTACCTTGAAAACAGTGTCCTCTGGGCAGTTTAAAAAATAAATTTTTATATTTTTAAGTTTTTTTTTGACAGGCAGAGGTACAGTGAGAGAGAGAGAGAGAGAGAGACAGAGAGACAGAGAGACAGAGGGAAAGGTCTTCCTTCCATTGGTTCACCCCCTAAATGGCCACCACAGCCGGCACACTGCGCTGATCTGAAGCCAGGAGCCAGGTGCTTCCTCTGGTCTCCCATGGGGTGCAGGGCCCAAGCACTTGGGCCATCCTCCACTGCACTCCCGGGCCACAGCAGAGAGCTGGCCTGGAAGAGGAGCAACCGGGACAGAATCTGGCACCCCAACCAGAACTAGAACCCGGGGTGCTGGCACCGCAGGTGGAGGATTAGCCTAGTGAGCCATGGCGCCAGCCTATTTTTAAGTTTTAACTGACAAATGATGTTTATATATAATATGAGGCATGATATTTTGATACACACACACATACACCCGGGATGATTAAATCAAGCTGATTAACATATACATTGACTCACCTAATTATTCTTGGTGGTGAGAGCATTTGAAATTTACTCTGGTTAACTGGTGCAATGATTAAATCACTGTGTAGGAGGCAGCCTCCCATGTCGGAGGGCCTGGGTTCGAGTCCTCGCTCCTCTCTCTTCAGCTTCCTGTTGGTGCTCATCCAGGGAGCAGCAGGCAATGGCTCAGATGCTTAGGTCCTTGCCACCAGGTGGGAGATCTGATGGCACTGTGCAGCAGTGGGTGAAGCTGCAGCGTGCAATGCCGGCTTCCCATGTGGGTACTGGTTCGAGTCCTGGCTGCTCCACTTCTGATCCAGCTCCCTTTTAAGGCTCCTGAGAAAGCAGCAGAAGATGGCCTATTTCCTTGGGCCCCTTCACCCACAAGGGAGACCCAGAAGAAGCTCCTGGCTCCTGACTAACCATTTCAGCCATTTGGGGAGTGAACCAGAGATGGAAGATCTCTCTCTCTCTCTCTCTCTGCCTCTCCTTCTCTGCAAGTCTAACACTCAAGTAATCTTTTTTTTTATCTTGACTCATCATTTTATTATTTTTTAGAAAACTTTTATTTAATAAATATAAACTTCAAAAGTACAATTTTTGGATTATAGCGGCTTTTCCCCCCATAACCATCCTCCCACCCACAAACCATACCATCTCCTACTCCTTCTCCCATCCCATTCTTCATTAAGATTCATTTTTAATTATCATTATATACAGAAGATCAATTTAGTACATACTAAGTAAAGATTTCAACAGTTTGCACCCACACAGAAACACAAAGTATAAAGTACTGTTTGAAGATTATTTTTACCATTAATTCTCATAGTTCAACACATTAAGGACAGAGGTCCTACAGGGGTAAGTGCACAGTGACTCCTGTTGTTGACTTAACAATTGACACTCTTATTTGTGATATTAGTCATCACCCGAGGCTCTTGTCAGGAGCTGCCAAGGCAATGGAAGCCTCTGGAGTTCACAAACTCCGACCTTATTTAGACAAGGCCATAGTCAAAGTGGAAGTTCTCTCCTCCCTTCAGAGAAAGGTACCTCCTCCTTTGATGGCCACTTCTTTCCATCAAGATCTCACTCACAGAGATCTTTCATTTAGGTCATTTTTTGCCACATTTTCTTGGCTTTCCATGCCTGAGATACTCTCATGGGCTTTTTAGCCAGATCCAAATGCTTTAAGGGCTGATTCTGAGGCCAGAGTGCTGGTTAGGGCACTTGTCATTCTATGAGTCTGCTGTGTGTCCTGCTTCCCATATTGGATCGCTCCCCTCTTTTTAATTCTATCAGTTATTATTAGCAGACACTGGTTATATTTATGTGATCCCTTTGACACTTAATCCTATCTTTATGATCAGTAATGAACTTAAACTGATCACTTTAGCTAGTCAGATGGCATTGGTACCTGCCAACTTAATGGGATTTGGAGTCCCATGGCAAGTTTTTAGCTTTACTCTTAGGGGTAAGTCTGAGGAAGTGAGTGCCAAACTGTACATCTCCCTCTCTTATTCTCACTCTTATTTTTAACATGGATCAATTTTCAGTTGGGTTTAAGCACCTAAGAATAATTCTCTGTTAATTAACGAGTTCAACCAATGGTATTAAGTAGAAAAAAAATACTAAAAAGAATAAAATAGTAAGCTGTTTCTCGACCTTCAGGACAAGGGCTGATCAAGTCATTGTGTCTCATGGTGCCGGTTTCACTTCTACAGGTTTCCTTTTAGGAGCTCAGTTAGTTGTCACAGATCAGGGAGAACATATGATATTTGTCCCTTTGGGGCTGGCTTATTTCACTCAGCATGATGTTTTCCAGATTCCTCCATTTTGTTGCAAATGACCGGATTTCATTTTTTTGACTGCTGTATAGTATTCTATAGAGTACATGTCCCATAATTTCTTTATCCAGTCCACTGTTGATGGGCATTTAGGTTGATCCCATGTCTTAGCTATTGTGAATTGAGCTGCAATAAACATTAATGTGCAGACCACTTTTTTGTTTGCCAATTTAATTTCCTTTGAGAAAATTCCAAGGAGTGGGATGGCTGGTTCGAATGGTAGGGTTATATTCAGGTTTCTGAGGAATCTCCAGACTGACTTCCATAGTGGCTTGACCAGTTTGCATTCCCACCAACAGTGGGTTAGTGTCCCCTTTTCCCCACATCCTCGCCAGCATCTGTTGTTGGTAGATTTCTGAATGTGAGCCATTCTAACTGGGGTGAGGTGGAACCTCAATGTGGTTTTGATTTGCATTTCCCTGATGGCTAGTGATCCTGAACATTTTTTCATGTGTCTGTTGGCCACTTGGATTTCCTCTTTTGAAAAATGTCTATTGAGGTCCTTGGCCCATCTCTTAAGTGGGTTGTTTGTTTTGATGTTGTGGAGTTTCTTGATCTCTTTGTAGATTCTGGTTATTAATCCTTTATCAGTTGCTTGATGGCAAATATTTTCTCCCATTCTGTCAGTTGCCTCTTCACTTTCCTGACTGTTTTTTTGCAGTACAGAATCTTCTCAATTTGATGTAATCCCGGTTGTTAATTTTGGCTTTGATTGCTTGTGCCTCTGGGGTCTTTTCCAAGAAGTCTTTGCCTGTGCCTATATCTTGCAGGG
This sequence comes from Oryctolagus cuniculus, assembly GCF_051225735.1. Classification (NCBI taxonomy): domain Eukaryota; kingdom Metazoa; phylum Chordata; class Mammalia; order Lagomorpha; family Leporidae; genus Oryctolagus; species Oryctolagus cuniculus. Next base: position 8,069,239 of record NC_142887.1, read on the forward strand.
TCTCTCCCATGTTCTCTAATAATTTGATGGTGTTGAATCATAGATTTAGATCTTTAATCCATGTTGAGTGGATTTTTATGTAAGGTGTAAGGTAGGGGTCTTTCTTCATACTTCCACATGTGGAAAACCAGTTTCCCCAGCACCGTTTGTTGAATAGACTGTCCTTACTCCAGGAATTGGTTTTAGCTCCTCGATCAAATATAAGCTGGTTGTAGATGTTTGGATTGATTTCTGGTGCTTCTATTCTGTTCCATTGTCTATCCATCTGTTTTTGCACCAGTACCATGCTGTTTTGATTATAACTGCCCCATAGTATGTCTTAAAATCTAAATACTCAAGTAATCTTTAAAATAATAATAATAAATCTACTTTAACAAAAGGTTTGGATGGAGTTCAGGCTCCTGGATTTGGCCTGTCCCAGCCCTGGCTATCGCAGGCATTTGGAGAGTGGGCGTGTGCTGGGAGATGCGGCCTGGCCCGTGTGCTGGGTGATGCGGCCCGGGCGTGTGCTGGGAGATGTGGCCCGGGCGTGTGCTGGGTGATGCGGCCCGGGCATTCCCCATGTACCGGCAGCAACTCAGCCGCTGCCTGATTTAAAATGGAAACTTCATTTAGAAACTGACTTCTACTTAGAGGCCAGAGCTCCTCACTCCGCCTACGTGGTCCAAGCTGCCACACTTGCATTCACATTCTGTTGGCACCCACTTCCCTCCTGCCCTGGTAGGATTCTGGCCTTCGCTTCCACATCACAGTGCACCTGCCAGACCATCCCCTATCTGCGGTCCCACAGCAAGTCTGGGAAGTCAGCGTGGAGTGTCGCTGTCATTTGCTGCAGGAGGATGCGGAGGCCCAGCCAAAGCCAGCACGGTCGCGACAATCCCACCCAGGTAGGAGCACCCAGATGCCTGCAACTTTGTCTTCCCTTCATTAGACAGCCCCCTATAACCATGCTGTGCCTCTCTATCCCACATGTTGTCTCTGCGAAGACTCCCTTGTGTCTGTTGAAGGATAAATCCACCTGTCCTCCTGCATCACAGGCAGGCCTGGGCAGGACTTCCCTGTCCAGCAGCTGAAATGCCAGACTCACAGCCTCAAAGAGGAGCCTGGTCTTCCTGCCCCGGTGTCCCAGGAGGTGTCTCCAAGCTGGCACTGAAACCTCGGATCATCTGGGGTCCTGATGTCCACAAACACTGGCCTGAGCTGCGCCGTCCCAGCCGGCGCTCAGCCCATGGGATTTGGAAACATCACGGCTTTTCCTAAGAGCAGGTGCTGTGTTCAGGGTTGGACCGTGTCCTCATAAAGTACTTTAGTTTCTACCCAGCAGAAGCTAAATGCACACAGGCACAGACCCACCGGAGGCCATCAGGTTTCTCCCAGGAGCTCCTTTTGTTTAAAGTTAGCTCAGGCTCATGACCACAGGTCACAAAGCCCTGTCGCCAGCTCCCTGCCCACCTCGCTGCCCCCACACAACCGCTGATTCCCACACTGCACTGGTCCTCACACGCTGTGATGGATCTACAGCAGGCTGCCCATCTGCTCTTGTCCACTGCCTCTGACTCTCACCAAGACCACGGCTGCCCCTTTGCATTCCGATTTTCTTACCATCAGAAGGGCTTTTCCAGACCTCCTCCCCATCTTCCTTGGCACTAAACTATCATTCTGATGACAGAGCTGTTTTTTGCTTCAGAGTATTTGTCACTATCTGAAGTTAACTAATTTTAATTTCTTTCCTCTACTTATTTTACACCCAATCCTCCAGCGGAGGTACAAGAGATGCAAACTTTCGCTTTCATTAACAGTTGCCTCTCAAAACAGTGCGTAGCAGAGAACAGGACTCAGATGTGGCAAACAGATGGTGAGTGCATGAATGGGTGCATGACTGGATGCACAGACAGAGGCAGAGACAGTGGACGGACCAAAGGTAGGCGCGCGGATACAGCTCTGGACTCACGGGTGGACGGGTTAATGAACGGATGAACCTATGAGTGGATCAAGTGGATCAAGTGGATCAAGTGAGGAAGTAGCTGATTAACTCACTTGCATCTGTAATAACCAGGTTATTGTGGCAAGTCTGGTTCTTCTAGCAATTTGCAGAGTTTTCTTTTTTGCTATCTTCTTTCAGATTTTGAACTACAACAGTGACTACAACTGGCCACAGTATCTCAGCAATTTCTACGGATAATAATCCCCAAGCTTCTCTTCCCCCCAGTCTCATATAAGTCAGACTTGAATTGGTTAATGGGACTCCCCCTTTAAAAACTGAAATCCTGTTTGTGGTCTGAATGTTAGTTCCGCCTCAAGCCAAGCTGTCACCCTTACAGACTTGATACATAAAACATCTGTTTTGTTTCCAGTGCAGATTCACCTGTGCCCTTTCCTGGGGGTGAGATGGAACAGTGCTGACCACTGAGTTATAGATAGTACAGCAGAGCGAACAGTGAGATCAAACACATGCCCCCAGGTCACCAAGAAGGTCCATGAGTCCTTTGATAGCAACTCAGAGAGATGAGAAAATGACAGGTAGACAGGCTGATAACATTTTCTCTCCAAAAAAGGTGAGGGGAGGTGACAGGACACCCAGCTCAGACGGAATCAGTCTTCGGCAAATCTGTAGTCCCCAAATCAACACTCTGGCTGTGGCCATCCCAGTGAGCGGGGACTATGACCAAGTGTCCTGAGACTGTCAGGAAGGTGCCTTCAGTTCACACCGGCTGTGGGTAGACAAAGACAACGCACAGCAGATTCTTTGTTCCTTGAGACTCAAGGAAATTGGACCAATTCAATATTTTGTGAAATGGAAGGAAAAGAGAAGATGAAAAGTCAAGTGATGGCTAAAAAGCGAAGTAGTGGAAGGAGGACCCTGGGAACACGACTATATAAGGGAATTCAAAGGTTTATGGAAGATATAATTAAAACTTAAGTTTATTGTGGTAAAACACAGTTTTGAAATCTGTACAGGTTTTCCATAATACACTTTTTCCATGAACTTTCTGAAGTCTCCTCATAGGAACATGCCCTCATGATAGGTACGTACACTCAATTTGTCAGCTTGGCTAAAAATTCAAATTGGGTGGTCTCCCGGCCAGACTTGAAACCAGCTTCAGCCACAAACCCTGTCCTGCTTTTGGCAGCTGAAATCCAGGACAGTAACTTGGACCTGACTCTGAAGGGGCTGTGATCTTTCAGAGTGTGGTGTCTTAAAACCTACGTGCATCTCCATTGCTCTGACCCCTCCTGGTCTCTGCCCCTATGAAAAAAATGTATTAAGCATCGAAGAGCATCTGTCCGTCTTCTGTCTCCCACTTACCAGTCTACTCAATGCAGTGGATTTCTGAATTTGAACTGCAACTGGAGGGTGACTCTGCCCTTGATTTTGCCCAAAACCACTCTCTAGGGTATACTCTTTAAAGGGCTATAGTAATCAGTGGGATTTTTTGTCTCTCTAAAAACTAAAGGACATGTTTTCCACAGTGATGTGCGGGTTTCCCATAACTTTATCGGCACAAGTCACTCCTGCCGGCAGAAGTGGTCGTAGCCGCAGGTGTAACATCCTCTCCCCTTCAGCCAAAGCATTGCACCATTCATTTCTCGGTACACGCTCAGAAGCCAGGAGTAACTGAAGATCGGTAGGGAATGACTTGTGCTTTAAGTTGCGATGGTGGGGGAAACGTCCCGTGTTTTCAGCTAGCACAGATGCACTTGAGACAGAAACCAGGCATTCTTTGCCACATGCACCTCTCCCCCACCTTGTAAAATCTCTAGCCTTCCTGGGCACAGCAGGTGCCACTGTAGAGCCATTCCCGGGTAAAGGGACCCCTGCGGTTTTGAGTTTGAAAAGAGTCTGCTGATTTTGCACACTTGATCTTAGCCAAAAGGCTGAGGAGTGATAAAGTGCTGACTCTGAAAGAGGCCACGGTGGCAGGGATGCAGCGGAGGGCAAGGTGAGCCCTGTCTGCAGGGAGCCAACCTGCTTGCTGCTTCCCAAGCCCCTTCTCTTCACGCCCATGATTTCTCTCCATGTAAGCAGTCTTCAGGTATTGTTAATCTCTTTATTTATCAAGAACCTGCTTTACCCTACCTCCTACTCAGATAACAGAACACAACACTGACGCACACACGCACATGCTCACACGGAAGCACACGCGCACAGGTCGGAGCGAGCGAGGCAATGGAGACACACAGGACTCACCATGCAGGGGAGCACTCGTTCTACTCGTCCTTGTGGTTGCGCAAGTGGGAACTGGCACCCAGGACTGGCTGGCTCTCTAAATGTGGTACCCTGTGTACATGCTTACCTGATCAAGTCTTTGCCCTGAATGAAGATGTAGATAGGTATTTAGTTAAATAGACAGACAGACAGATATGAAGAAAGACCAAAATAGATACAGAGAGGTGATAAATAGATGTTAGAGAATAGATTGATATATAAATGATAAACAGAAGATAGGCAGGAGATGATTGATTGATTGATCAATAGATAAAGATACACACAGGAAAATGTGGAAAGAGACTGAGAAGGTAGGAGTGTGAACAGTGACTGGGAGGAGAAACCAGAAGAAAGGATGAAAGAGAGAGCAACGGAAACCTCCTTTCCCTAGCCTGTCCATTGCACAGCAGGGGGCCTTGAGGTCCAAACAGAGGGCAGGATTGGCCCAGGGCCACCTGGGAGGTAAGGCAAACTCCAGCCTCCTGCTCCCAGGTCGTGTGACCAGTCACTTCAAGGCAGTGTCTGACCATGACATTCAGCTAGGAGACAAAGAGTCCCTCCCTTGCCGCTCCCCTGTGTGGACTGAAGGCAACACCTGCCTTGTGCACCTGCTATCCCAGACCTCGGGAAACCCCTCTGCTAAGGAACATACTCCTTTCCAGGGAAACACGCCCACGTCCTCAGTGCCACCACAGCCCTCTTGCAAAGAGGACTTTGTTTCCAAAGGCTCCTCCAGCCCCGCGTGCCTCAGTGCCTTTCTCACTTGAACTGTGGTCAGACCGGGTGACAGCTGGCACTCAGCACAGCGATACAGGCTCATTTCCAGAGCAGGAGCCCCGAGAGCGGGCCTAAGGAAGGTCTGCTATTTCTGTTAAACAGAGATGTGAGGGGACAGGCTTTAGGTGCGCTGGTTAAAATGCTGCCTGGGATGCCTGCAGCTCCCGTTAGAGTGGCTGAGTGTGTGTCTTGGCTCTGCTTCTGACCCACATTCCTGCTAATGTGCATGCTGGGAGGCGGCAGGAGATGGCTCAGGAGTTGGGTCCCTGCCTCCTGTAAGAGACCAGAGTGAGTTCCCTGCTTCTGGCTTCAGCCTGGTCCAGCCCCAGCAATTGCAGGCGTTTGGAGATTGAACCAGCAGATGAGGGATAGCTCGCTCACTCACTTGCTTTCTTCCTTTAAAGTTAATAAAATAAATAGAAATTTTAAAGGAGATGTCAGCAAGTATGAGTTGTTAAAAATGTAGAACTGGGGCAGGCATTTGGCATAGCCTGGTGTGGGTACCGGCTCCCCTGCTTCCGATCCAGCTCCTTGTTAATGTCCATCCTGGGAGGCAGCAGGTGATGGTTCAAGTACTCGGATCCCTGCCACCCGCATGGCAGACCGGGATTGAGTTTTGCACTCCTGGTTGTAGTCTGGCCCAGCCACGGCTGTTGTGGGCATTTGGAGAGTGAATCAATGGATGGAAGATTTCATTCTGTCTCTGTGTCTCTCGCTGTCTCTATGTCTTTCAAATAAAATGAAAATACTTGTAAAAAGGCTTTGGACCATCTGAAGGAGCATCTTCTCTTTTGTTTAATCCAAAAGACTGGAAGGCACAGCAAGGGGGATGAAGTGCACGGTGACCTGGGACCACGTTCACATCCCGCCTGAAGTCGTCAGATCCCGAGACGCACTGCGCCTCCTCGGGAACGTCAGATCCCCCAGACGCACTGCGCCTCCTCGGGAACGTCAGATCCCCCAGACGCACTGCGCCTCCTCGGGAACGTCAGATCCCCCAGACGCACCTGCTCCTCCTCGGGGAACGTCAGATCCCCCAGACACACTGCGCCTCCTCGGGAACGTCAGATCCCCAGACGCACTGCGCCTCCTCGGGGAACGTCAGATCCCCCAGAACGCACTGCGCCTCCTCGGGAACGTCAGATCCCGAGACGCACTGCGCCTCCTCGGGAATGTCAGATCCCCCAGACGCACCTGCGCCTCCTCGGGAACGTCAGATCCCCCAGACGCACCTGCGCCTCCTCGGGAACGTCAGATCCCCAGACGCACTGCGCCTCCTCGAGGAACGTCAGATCCCCCAGACGCACTGCGCCTCCTCAGGAATGTCAGATCCCCCAGACGCACTGCGCCTCCTCGGGAACGTCAGATCCCCCAGAACGCACTGCGCCTCCTCGGGAACGTCAGATCCCCCAGAACGCACTGCGCCTCCTCGAGGAACGTCAGATCCCCAGAACGCGCTGCGCCTCCTCGAGGAACGTCAGATCCCCAGACGCACTGCGCCTCCTCGGGAACGTCAGATCCCCCAGACGCACTGCACCTCCTCGGGGAACGTCAGATCCCCCAGACGCACTGCGCCTCCTCGGGGAACGTCAGATCCCGAGACGCACCTGCTCCGAGGAGGAACGAGGGCCATGTGGCCATGTTCATGCTCCTCGCCCAGACTTCAGGATCTTCCACCGCAGACTCCACCTCCCCCACCCACCCTCCCAAGCTTCTCCACGTTTGTCCATTTGCCTCCAAAACCTCCTTTTGAGCTTCCACCAGAGGGGCTCAGCCCCTGCCTCATGGTTTTTGGCCAGACTGAGGCCAAGCGCATCCTTGGTGTGTCTGCCCTTGAGAGCTCGGGGATGTCTTGTTCCTTTGCTCTCTGCTGTTTCCCGAGAACCTGGCCGAGTGAGTGCACATAGTGGGTGCTCAGCAAACGCGCTCAATGTGGGAACTGCTACTGTGGACCACCTCGGGAAGCAGTCCACCCCCCATCCAGTGCCAGGGTGGCCACTGCTAGCATTTTAGCACACGCTAGAAGACGATACCTCTTTCTCCCAGTACTTTATTTCCATCTGAGAAAAATTAATCTAAATTCCTGATCGGGTTGAGCAAGACACTCTGCTGCCACCTGCTTGCTGCATCAGTGCCTGCTGTCCCCACGCTGGGGAAGGGGCCGCCCAGACGCAGCGATGTCCAGTGTCCCCTGGGCACACAGATGTTTGCAGACGGGGCAACCTTGGGCAGGTGTAGAGGCAGACGCCGCAGCAGGAGGGCTGCACTCTGGCCGTAAGCTGCCATGCTGCTGCTCACAGTCTACCCAGAGGAGCTCTGTTCCAGCCTCCCATGTGCCCGCCCCTGATCCCTCTGGCAGTGCTGGGCCCGCCATGGCCCATGCGATGTCCAGCAGAGCTTTGTGCCATGCGTCCAAAGTAGACATGTCAAAACAGTATGGGGAAATGAACTTGTAACTCATCGGCAAGTAAGCCGAGAAAAGGGAGGAGCCCTGTCTGCTCTGTTGGGGCTTCTAAGGGCATAAGGGACCCCAGGGAGGTGGACTGTGCTGGGTGGGTTTCAACTTTTACCTTCCAACTTGGTTGCAGAAAACCACACTTTTCTGGGGTCAAGGATATTATATTCTCTAGAAGTAAGCAAATTATTTTTAATGTAAGAGGACAAATCAGAACTATTTTAGATGTTTTGGACCATATAATCTCTGTCATTTCTTTAACTGACGTTGCAAAAGCAACCACAAACAATGGGGCATGAATGGACATGCCCGGGTTTGGCCACTGGGCAGTGGGCTGCGCACCCAGAGTACAGCTCTGAATCCTGCAGCCGAGAATACAGCGAGAAGCACAGGATCCTCTCCCTCACCAAGACTTCACAGCTGAGGGACTTTAGATGCTCCCCTCATTCTGGGCTGAGGAAAAGTCCCATCACCCATGGGTGACCTGGCTTGCAAATGCTGAGAAATTCTCACCACCCTGGGGAGAAACACCAGCCGGTCATCATCCCCCCGGAGTTTTTTGCGGGGAGGCAAGGCCATGCCACAGCTTCACCTGCAGGCAATGGTCGGCTACAGATGCCACTAGCTAATACTGCAATCATTCTCTTTCATTTCCACCCAGGAGGAAAGTTGTGCGGATGCTGCATCCAACAGTGTTGAATGTGGGCTTGGGCAGCCGCACACATTGTAGTGACAACAACTGTTAGGAAACAGCTCCGGAGAGAAGGCCTGAGATCACTCCCCCGGGAGATAAGGACATGGGAGAGCCTTTGTCCTCTTGAGGACACTGTCCGAACCACGAAGGAGCCTGATGGAGACATCAGCTGCAGACACTTGTGGTTAAGTGTACGGCATCGCACGACTCAGCGTGTCTAGGAGACTGATTGCAGTTCACAATGGCATGTCCAGCGTGAGTTCCAAACATTCACACATGGCGTACTCCAGAGTTAATTTTAAAACTCCATTATTTTTAGTGTGAAATGTCTTAGTTCATAAATCATTTTAATTTGGCACTCGAATCAGCTCTCCTGTATTATGCCAAACACACTTCTTCTCCAGTTGTTGGTGCCCCAGCAGATGTCAACACCATCTTCTAGATGCCCACGACAGAATTACGGCAATGCCCCCCACCCCGCCCTGTTCTTGTCGTCTTCTCACGTTTCTCTCTAATGTATCAAGAAACCCTGTTGATTCTGCCTTCAAATACCCATAAGCTGAGCCCTTCTCCACATCCCGCCGTCACCTGCCAGCTCCTCAACCTCTCTCTCTGCTCTTTCCCCTGCTGCCTTCAGTCTAGTGAGGGCCTGAAAAGGCAGACCCTGCACCTCCTCTGTTCAAACCCTCCCACGGTTCCTCGCCGTATGTTAAGGAAGAGCCCAGTTCCTGCAGTGACCCACGAAGCTCTACACGATCTACTCCCCTTCCCCCATCCCATGGCCTCCTCTCCAGCTGTTCTCCTGGCTCCTGCAGACCTAACCACGGGCCTCCTTTCTAGCCAGTAAATGCTGATTTTCAGCGCCTTGCACCTGCTGTTCCCAGTCTTCTGTGCTCATGCCCCAGGTACACGCTGACAGATTTGCTTATGACCTTGTCTTTGTCTTGCACATGACTCCTCCCGGTGAGAATCCCCTACTGCCGGCCTAGAATTGCAAGAGCATCTTCCTACCTAAGTACTCCCTAGTCCCTCGTTGCTTTAATTTTTTCTTTAGCACTTTTTCTCTGTAATATATGTTTTTTCATACTGATTTTATCGCTTTACGAATATATAAACTACATGGTCAGGGATTCCTAGCTGCTCTGTACATTACTTTATCTCCAATGCCTGCAAACGTTCTGAGACATGATCAGCAATCCACAAATATCTGTTGAGTGATGTGTGACTGGGGGGAGCAGGGGAACTGTTAACCACATGTGCACTACACAATCCTATTCCAATCTGTTTGGCCTGATTTTAACAATTTCACGTTTAATGAAAGGATACATCCCACTAGCAAGTAAACATTGCAGCTCCTCCCGTGTGGTGATGAAACAAATGCTATTAAGTGTGAAGAAATCTTGTTTCTTCTAACTGGCAAAATTTACTTTTATTACGTGATAGTGCCCTGTGACAGTAAGGTTAAAACTAATTAGCATTTCTTAACAGTCGATGAGAACATGCATGGCTATGGCTTTCTGCAGAACATCTTGTAAGTATATTATCGAAATGTTAGCAATGGTCACATCTCTTGTATCTGTGATTCCAATTTGCATAATCATCACAGAGGAGTAACCACAACAGTAGAAAGAGATGTATGGGGAAAGTTTACCATTGTGTAGCTTCTAATCTCCAACTTCTGGAAACTTCCTTACTGTCCAGTAAGGATTGGCAAAAACCGCATCTCCACCACACAGTGAGACACCATGAGACACAGAAATCTTACTGAGGAGGCAGCTGGGTAACATGGGAAAATGCACAATGCACTGTGGAGCAAAAGAAAGAACGCGTCGGGTTGAAAGATGATGGATAAAAATACAATTTCACCTTGCTAAAAAAGGACAGGGGACAGAGAAAACCTGTGGATAAATAGATCACAACTCAGGAATGCCTTTAAAGTTTTGGTAAACAGGGACAAAACTTCCTGCAGAAAGTCGCGTGTCTACTTTCTGACTAACAGTGTAGGAAATGTGCACCCCACTTTACCCTCCCAGATGCAAACCCTCATTACTGTACCCGCGTCAGCAGCAAATCCCTGAGTCAGCAGATGAGCAGTCAGTTCCAGCTTCCTCTGTGTTCTTATCTGCACAGAACAAACTTCAACAGTAGGTGTGCCGCAACGTCCCAAACAAAAACATGGAGTTTGAAAACCCAAATTTCTTCCTGAATTAATTTCCTCATCACCGATGTAACAGTGAAGACAGGAAGTTGGTCCCGTTGCAGACAGAACGGCGGTGGCGTTTCAGAGACAGGACCAACAGACAGAAATTTGCTTTCTTCCTCATCGCCTGCCTGTGCTACTCTGAGGACGGCAGCACCGCACGATGCCGTGGGAGCCATCACTCGCGAGCGGTGCCTCACTTACCATTCTCAGAGTGTGTTCCAGGGAATTCCTACACCAGACTCCTCCTAGGCAACTCAGGTACAGCTTCAGATTCCTAGGCTGTAACCCCACACCTCCTAAGTCGCTCCTCAGGGGCTGATAGCCCGGGAATCTGAATTCAAGACCGGTTTACTGATGATCCCATACTTCACTCAATTCTGAAAGCCACGGGCTGCCTTAACAAATATTTAAAATGGGATAAGCAGCTGTAACACCTTAAAGAGCAGTATTCTTTTGCTCATTAAAGAGAGAGCTCACTAAGGGCCTGGGCAGTTTGTCTAAATCAAGCAGGCTAAATTAGAATTGACTGTGGGAGGACTGGAGTCCACTTGGAGAGATGCAAATAAGTGCTTCTGAAAGGCTCTCCAAAGTTCAAGGTCTATTCTAAGAATCCCCCTAAGCTCCCTGGAACTCTCTCCCTGAGACTGGCTTTCATTGCCTCTCCTGCTTTCCCTCCGCGCTGGGTAGGACTCTGCTCTGTCTGGAAACGTCTGTGGAAGGTTAGCGTTCCAGTGTCGAGTCAAAAAGGGAGGCCTGTTTCCTGCTCCTGTGGTCAGGGATCCTGGGAGGCCGTGACACCTGGGCAAGCATTTGTCTTCACTGATAAAGACACGGACCTTCCAAGTTCTTGGCACCTGTTTGAACAGACTGCTTGTTATCACGATGAGCGTTTTTCCTGACGATCTGCAGTGATAAACAATATGTCCCCGCAGCTGCTGAGTCTGCCGCAGGCAAGGGGTTTCCGATGCGGCTTGGACTGGTTTCTTGGAATCTTCCTCAGGGGCTGATCATTTCCTTTTGGCTGAAAAGGGAGCACCCATCACTGAGAACAAGACTCGGCAAAGGTGCTTTATTCCCGCTTCCCAGTGCAGGCCCAGGTCAGCTCAGGTTACAGAGGGAACTGAGCCGGTGCTCTGGGCTCCCTGGACCAGGCTCTCAGCCCTTCCCCCTCTCCCTTGTCAGTCCAACAGCCCCTCCAGGGAAAGCAAGCACACCTCTCACTGGGTAAACACAGCCGCCTCCTCAGGGTCCCCAGTCCATTCCCCACACAGCCACCAGGGTGTGCAGTAGCTAGCTTCCTTAATATAAATAAGAACACACTCCCCACCCTTAAAATCCTTCTCCAAAATAAGCCAGACATGGAGGGAAGCAAATACTACCTGACCATACTTACAGGTGGAATCTTCAGAAAAAAAGGTTGGACACTGGACATGTAGAAACAGTAGAAAAGGGGTCACCCATGAGGGGAGGTGTAGGTCAGGTGAACATGTTAGGAGGTCCAGTGCCAAGCAGGGGACAATAGTTAATAACGTGGTGTTGCATGGGGCCGGCACTGCAGTACAGCAGGTTAAACCCCACCTGTGCCGCCGGCATCCTTTATGAGTCCCAGCTGCTCCACTTCCGATCCAGCTCCCTGCTAATGGCCTGGGACACAGCAGATTATGGCCCAAATGCCCCTGCACCCATGGAGAGACTGAATGGGGCTCCTGATTTCAGCCTGGCCCAACCCCAGCCATTGTGGCATTTTGAGGAGTGAACCAGTACATGGAAGATTCTCTCTCTGTGTGTGTGTGAATGTGTGCATGTGTGTGTGTGTCTCACTCTCTGTAACTCTTCCTTTAAATAAATATTTCAAATAACAATAATATGGTACTGTAAATTTAAATTTGCTGAGACAGTAGATTTTAGGTGCTCCCCCCCCCACATGCTATGTTAATTTGCTTGACTACAGTAATCATTTCACATGAATATGTAAATTATAACATCATACGTTGTATATCTTAAATATACACAGTTTAGAAACTCTGGGGCATGCTTTGCGGTGCCGCGGTTGTCGCTTCTTGGGATGCAGCATCCCACACAGGAGTGCACGGTGCAGCGCCGGGGCGAGCGTGTGGAAACTCTCGGTCAAGGAGGGAGTGTTCCAGAGTGAGCCTGATGCTGCCGGGAGCCGTGGAGCTGAGCAGAGCCCCAGGCCCCCGGCCCAGACATCAGCCCAGGCAAACATCCTTGCTCAGTTTCACTCATGCAAAAATACTGATCCCCCCATGCCACTTCCTAGAGATTTAACAGCAAACAGGAAGGAAAATAATAACAATAATGAGCAGAAAACACGCATGTGACATTTAACAGTGCGGGATGCAAAGATAACCCCAGCATTGCTGTCTCTGCAATGTCAGTCACAATGACCCCCTGAGAGAGGACTGCACTGGAGCAAAGAGTGGGCGGAGAATGATGGGACCCTGCGATCAATGAAGGGAGACGGGGAAAGGAGGTCAGCAGCCCAGGGGTGAAACACAGAAAACCAGGATGGGGACCCAAGTGCACGGAGCTGGAGGACCTCTGCCTGCCTGGGAGGACACTGGTGCAGAACCAACGTGCTCCCCGCACAGACAGCCCATGGGAAAAAGCAGACTGTCGTCCTCCTTAGAAAATGACCCATTTTCTCTGACATCTCAAAGCCTGCCACTCTGTTGTCCCAAAGGTGCGTGCCCACGCAGCCACACAGTGGAGTGACGCCCTGAGAACCCTGCATCAGAACCCGACTCAGCCCCTCTCCCCCTAAAAGGATCCTGGGTTGTTTGTGGCTCAACTGGGAAACTGAACAGCCCACCAGGGACACTCACAAGGAAAGCCTGACGCAGCTGCAAAATCACAGAGTGGCTGCAGGACTCTCGCAGGAATTGGATTCCGTTCTGTTCCATTAGGTTTGCTACTGCCCGGGCAGCTCATTGGGCTGAGTTACTGCCTCTCTCTCCAACCTCCCCGCCCCTGGAGAGAGAACAAGCTCCCTAATCATCGTCTATAAACGAGCTGCCTCAACGGCCAGAGGGAAATATTTTGCAGAGCAGAGTGTGTTTCTGGGGAACTCGAAGAGATTGGCAAATCAGCCCCCAAGTCCACAGCAACACATCTCTGGGTCTCAGGGTTTTTGTTTTTCCTAAATACATTGTATCCTCTCTCAGGCACTCTGCAAAACATCCAGTGCTTCTCCACCTCCCTGTAAATAAATGAAGGCACAGCTACTCCCCCTGAGGCCATCCGTGCTCTAAGCTCCGTCTCTAATTACGAGGTAATCCTTCATTTCTCATTAGAGAAAGTTCTGCCAGAAAGAGCAAGGCTGGCACTGGACAGAGAACACTCCCCGCGTCTGTAATGAAAAATGCTAACAACGGAGTGCTCATTTTCCTTGGGGCCCTGCTCCTACCCAGTGCCCAGCACCGAAGCCATCCATCCATGCTTACTGAGCAGTTGATTGAGTGAAAATCTGCTGTCACCATGACAGAGCATCTTACTTGGTCAACACGTGTTGTGATTTCCAACCCAGGACTCATGGTGTAAGCTCCCTTGTCCTGAGGATCACGCTAAAATGACAGTGAAGGAATAAAAAGCTGACCCCGCCTTTTACCATATATGTGAAACGACCTTGTGATGACTGATAACAAAGAATACTGTGGAAGGGTGGGTGTGTGGCCTAGCGGTCAAGACACCCACGTCCCACATTACAGTGCCTGGGTTCCAGCACCAACCCCACTCCTGATCCCAGCTTCCTGTTGGGAGGGGCCAGTGATGGTTCAAGTCCTACAGTCTTTGCCACATGGGGGAGGCCTGGAAGGAGCTCCTGGCTCCCAGCTTGGGCCCCAGACATTGCCAGCATTTGTGGCGACATGAACAAAGTGAACAAAGGAATGAAAGATCTCTCTCTTCCCCTCATGAATAAATTCAATTTAAATAAAATACTCACGGAAGAAACAGGCAGAATAATCTTTTTATAAAGAACGAAGGTGTAGTAAGTGTGGGGATTGGAAATTCACCACAGTTCACAAACATGATAAACTGAAAAATAAATGTAAATGATAATAACTGATGACAGAGAGAGGCTGGCAATCCCTCCATCTTCTGGAATGGAGCTCAGTCTTTCCTGGCTCAGCCAAACCCAGACTGCAAGACAACAGCAATGGTTTGAAAGAGGACTCTGAGCATTAAGATTGCCACCAGCCTTTCTTGCCTTCAGCCTTACACAATGTTACAAACACACTTATGTGAAGTCTAGCAGGTGCATCTCCTATCCTTTGTCTTCTGTTATGTACAAGCAAAAATGTACTTGGTCCATTTATCAAGAAAGCCATGCAGACTGTGTGTGTGTGTGTAATAGGATATTACATCTTTCTCTGTATGCATCATATTGATCTCCTTGTAGAGAAATGTTACCAAATATCCAAGGTGAGGATCTCCTAATACTGCTAGTACTTGCTTCAGGGGCCTACGCCTTGAGGCAGCTTTTGCACTCATATTTGTTTCTTAGACTTTTCCTATAACAAGCACCACTTTAATAAAAATGCAACTGCCTGTTAAAATGCAGCATTCACTCTCTATGCAGAGTGTTAGAAGTCAGCAGTAGCAGACAGAGGCTAATGGATCTCTTAAGGTCCTATGTGTTGGGCACAGTAGCAAGTGCTGGAAGGAGCTCCAGGGGAGAGCTGCATTTACCCGTGCCCAAGCAGGAACTGAGTTCTGGGGAACTTGCAAAAGAAAGAGAAAGTAAAGTGTGTGACCAAGCAGGCCACGTCAGAGACAGACAGGCCAGATTTTCCAGTGACGATATTAGGGGGCAGGAGTGAACATGTGGTGCGGTACATCCTGTTTTAGTAGCTAAAGGTAAAGCAGAGGGGAGCATTCGACATGGTGGTTAGGACTTGCTTGAGACCCTCCATCCCAGGCAGGAGCACCTGGGTTTAGGTCCCAGCTCTGCTTCTGATTCCAGCTCCCTACTGTGCACACCCTGGGGGGCAGCGGCGATGCCTCAAGTACTGGGGACCACGCCACCCGTAAGTGGGACCTACACTGAGTTCAGACTCCTGACTTCAGCCTGGCCCATCCTGGCTGTTGCAGGCCTTTGGACAGAGAACTAACAGATGAAAGACCTCTCTCTCTCTCTCTCTGCCTTTAAAATAAAACGAAAATAAATTAACATTAAAAGTTGTCTAGATCACACTAAAACTGTCATCTAGAAGGTTTGTACAGTTAATGACATTCGCAGAAAGTTTGCTGGGCTCTGGGATGCTGTGTGCATGGGTGTGTGGTCCTTCCCTCAGCCTCTCTGGGATGTTGTGTGCATGGGTGTGTGGTCCTTCCCTCAGCCTCCCTGGGATGCTGTGTACATGGGTGTGTGGTCCTTCCCTCAGCCTCCCTGGGATGCTGTGTGCATGGGTGTGTGGTCCTTCCCTCAGCCTCTCTGGGATGCTGTGTGCATGGGTGTGTGGTCCTTCCCTCAGCCTCTCTGGGATGCTGTGTGCATGGGTGTGTGGTCTTTCCCTCAGCCTCTCTGGGATGTTGTGTGCATGGGTGTGTGTGGTCCTTCCCTCAGCCTCTCTCTGGTATGCTGTGTGCATAGGTGTGTGGTCCTTCCTGCAGCGTCTCCCAGGCAGGGCTGACGCATGGCCCGCA
The DNA here is from genome assembly GCF_051225735.1 of Oryctolagus cuniculus. Classification (NCBI taxonomy): domain Eukaryota; kingdom Metazoa; phylum Chordata; class Mammalia; order Lagomorpha; family Leporidae; genus Oryctolagus; species Oryctolagus cuniculus. The sequence goes on from NC_142887.1 coordinate 8,085,242, forward strand.
TCCCTGGTCACAGCTACCCACAGCTTACAGCCGGCATCCACAGGACAGCAAAGAGCTCTGACATCTGATGAACAATGTGCAGTGGACTCCTCCTTCATGGCACACAGAACTAATGATGAAAGTAATTCCTGACAGGCAACAAATTCTTGTTCTGTCATGCTAGGAACTCGCTGTGACTATGTTCCCGTGTTTAATATTCAAACATTCTGTGAGTTATTCTGATAGGAATTACACCAAATCTTTTTGAAGCTAACACTCTGCAGTGTCCATGAAGTCATGAGCTGGTAATAGACAGATGAGAATTTGGCAGCTGAGTATCCCATGTCAGGTGTCACAAGTTATTTCTCTAAAGGGCCAGACAGCAAATATTTCAGACTTGTGACCCTGTGGATTCCATTCCAACTACTCACCTCTGCCGGTGTGAGTTAAAAATAGGCACAGGCAGCCCAGAAGTGAATGTGCTTGGCCATGCCCCAATGAACCTACTTTAAAATACTGAACAGATGGGCCACCAATAGTATTTTACTTTAAAATGCATCATAAATATTAAGGGTATCAATACTACTTTTACATTCTTGTTACTTGAAAATCTAGAGTCCATTACTGACTGATACCAGCCAGCAGCCAGCATTTTTCCCCCAAAATTCCTTAGCTGACTTTTTCTTAAGAAAACATATGTTAGCACATAACCTGCATTATCAGAATACAGGCAGGTCAATATGACCCAATGTCTTCACAATTTTGTCTAAGTTCTTCTCCACTTAGCTGGCTCCACACATTCTCAAGGACTCTTCTTTTATGCTTTTACATTTTGATGTGTTCTGAGAAATGACAACGTATCCAGAGCCTGTGATGTGAGCACTGGCAAAATACTTTACTGAAGACAGTCATTAGGGCTCATATACTGTAGCAATGCTTAGCTGTGAAGGCTGTGTTCCACTGGGGCCATTAGCAGTGGGCCTCCCCACTTGAGCAACTGCATAAATGAACACTTAGAAAGCACACAGTGTTGAGTCTGTCTGAGCGAAGACGGTTATCTCCATTCATTTGCACAGTGTACCCCCTGGGCTTAGACTATCCTGCACATTCCACAATTACTCCTTTCAACTGTGAAACCATTTGTGTACAATGGAGGAGAAAGCTGTTTGCAGAACACCTTGATCATTCTGGTTTATAACAGAACATAAAAGTGCCATCTGCCTGAAGTTTATTTTGGAAACCCACCTCCAAACAGTACACAGGCCCCTTGATTGCACATCCCTCAAACAAATCACCGGCAAATCACTCTCAGTGAAAGCAAGACAAAGAGAGTCTCAATGGTCTCACAGTGTGAGGATTAAGCAAACACAGATTTCAAATGCCTAAGAGCCAGTATCTTTTTGTTCTAAGCAAAATCCAGTCACACTACTAAAGGCGTGTATTTTCTTTTTCTAAAAAAAATATTTATTTATTTATTTATTTCTGCTGGTTCACTCCCCAAATGGCCACAACGGCTGGAGCTGTGCCGATCCAAAGGCAGGAACCAGGAGCTTCTCCTGGGTCTCCCACCATGCAGGGGCCCAAGCACTTGTGCCATCTTCTATTGCTTTCCCAGGCCATAGCAGAGAGCTGGATTGGAAGAGGTGCAGCCGGGACTCGAACCGGTGCCCACATGGGATGTCAGTGCCTGCAGTAGAGGATTAACCCACTGAGTCACAGCGCCGGCTCCCATATTTCCTCCTGTTGATCACTGGCTGTAGGTCTGATAACCTCTGGAATCCTGATTCTGAATGTCAGTGTTCTCTGGAGACAGAGAAGGTAGGCATGGGGGAGGGGGGGTTGGGCTGATCCCACCACATGGGGGTGACAAGCGGACAGCAGACGCCGATGGCAACGTTTCTTCCTGCAGCTGTGATTGGCATCACGAATCAATTTCAGCACCCCTTCCTGCTGAGCCCAGGTTTGACCACAAAATCTGTCTCAGCCCACTACTTCAAAGTGCCAGTGATTGGCAAATTTTCCATTCCTACCAGATAGAGGTTAGTCAGGGTGCATTATAGCGGCAAGAAGTGAAGTAAACATCCTAAATGAACAACAAGAGGATAAAACCGAATGTAAGATTTCTATATTACAGAATACTACACAGCAGTTTAAAAGATGAGAGCTGTTGACACTGATAAGAAAATTCTTCAAAACCATATTCTATGCAAAATATAACTCATGTAGAGTGGTGCCTCTTATTTTAAAGATGCCCATATTGCAAAGTTCACCACACATTTTTGCAGGTATCTGTATATGTATGTAAACATATAAACTAGTTTTCAAAAGAAAGAGACATCAAAATGAGAGCAAAGGTCATTTGGGGGAGAGAATTGGAATCTGAAGGGGCTGTGAATGGATTCTAGGCAGTTAGCTGTAATGCTTTACATTTTTTAATTTTTTAAATTATTTATGTATTCATACATACATTTTAGAGAGGGGAGAAAGAGAGAGGGAGAGAGAGAAAGAGAGAGGGAGAGAGAGACAGACAGACAGACAAACAGCAGACCTGTCTACTGGTTCGCTCCCCAAATACCCATGACACTGGGTGGCAGTGGGTGGTGGCCCAAGTACTTAGGTCCCTGCCACTCATGTGGGAAACCTGGATTGAGTTCCCACTTCCTGGGTTTGGTCTGGCCCAGCCCCAGCTGTTGTGGCCATTTGGTGAGGTAAACCAGCAGGTGGAAAATCTCTCTCTCTCTCTCTCTCTCTCTCTCTCTCTGCCCCTCTTGCTCTCTCACTGCCTTTCAAATAAATATTTTTAAAACTTCATTTGATAGTGTTTTTAATCTCCTGATTATATACTCCCTAAAACAATAACCAAGGCACTGTTGCTGTCGCCGTCTCGCTTGCCCTGGCTTCACAGGGTGGCGGGGACTCTGCTGTCCCTGCCCCACTTAGAGTGGGTCTATGTTGGCAGCCAGTGCTTGCTGCAGGCGTCGTTCCAGAAAAAGGCAAGCTGGAGCCACGCAGAGCAAAGCGTGGCAGCTCCCCCCAGAACAGGGGCTGGGCCTCTTCCCCAAAGGCTGTCCTCCAGGACTTCATCAAATGTGCAGGGAGCTGCAAACACCGACCAGGTCTGATTAAACCGCAATGTGATATACAGCTGTGGTCCCTTGACATCATTTCAGAGGCAATTTTCATGGGGAGCCAGGAGGTCAGCGGTAGCACAGGTCGCCACTCAGCCTGGCTGGCTTCTGGATGCTGTCATTCATCTTCCTGCTCCTCGGTGCTTCAGATGAGAGCTTTCTGGGGCCAATTACCCAAGGGCAAAGCTTTAAATGCCACAGGGGTGCAGCGGACATGACCTGCCCAGAACGGCCCTCTACCCAAGGAGCCCAGGAGCACCCCCTAGGGGAATTCGTGAGACAAGCGAGTGAAACGGCCCAGAATCTCCACAGGGCTACAGCAACCAGGAGCTTCCCTGGGGCAGGCAGTCCTCGCACCTGCCCGACTGCTCTCAGAGCTGGGCTGGGCACCTGCCACTCCAGGAAATAGAGGAGTGAGGGCCAGGGAGACTGGTGACAGTCAGTGCTGATCAGGATCCCGCCCTCATGCCGGTGCTGCGGTGTCCTGCTCAGCCTGGATCACACAGCCTGGCTCTTCGGTCTCCTGGGGGGTTAGATGGAATCTCCACCTTTTCATCCTGTCCCCCTCTCTGCACAGCCCAATTCCTGCGGGCAAAAACCCAGTGAACTCCCACACTGCTGGCATCCCCCGCTCTGAACAGGAGGAGCTAGGTCATGGGCAGCGTTGCAAAACATGCCACAACTACCACAGGGGATCTTCGTGAGGAGCTCTCTGCCATCAGAAGTCTCTCCAGGGTTAAGTTCCCAAATGCCCACCAGGAGCCACGTACCGGCTCCCAGCGACTACATGCTGACACCCACGACACTGCCCTGGCGAAGGTACCTGTGTCAGCCAAGGCTGAAGCAGCCACTGAGGTCAAGGGACAGATACGTGACACCTGCTGCAACCCAAAGAGGGTGCAGGACCACACAGGGGGCGCAGAGTGGTGACAACAGCCAGGCACGGGGCTTTGAGAGCCCTACTCACACTGAAGGCACAGAGAGGTCAGGGCTCACCGCCAGGAGGGAGGCACAGGGGAGGGCAGGCTGCAGAGAGCGCCAGGTGCCCTCTGGGTTCCAGACTCTAAGGCAGAGGGGAAGGGGGTTCGGGACAGAAGAATCCAGGACCGTGCAGATGTGGCTATGCATTCCCCGCCATGACGGGGGTGGGGAGGGGCAGGCAGCACCACACCCGCCTGACTCCATGGGGGCATCTGGAGGATGGGCTGAGCTGCTCTGAACGTCAACAGGGGATAGCTTCGGGGGCACTGAGAGGGGCCAGAACAACAGGGGCTGGCGGTCACTATGGAAACCCTTATTGAGAGACGAGATGTTCCACACGCTATGTTCTCACGCAGAATTACTGTTGTTACTGGTGGTGTCCTAATAAATGGTGGAAAACGAGGTGTCACTCAGTGACGGAGTCCACTGTGAATACACTGGCAGAGTCTAAGGATCCAGAGGGGGGAACAGTGCAGCCGCCAGGTGGGAGGCCACCAGTCACGGGACCTGTGTTCAGGTTTGCCCAGGAACACACGAAAGCACCCACAACAAAGCTACCACAGCTGAGAGCACACAGATGCCGCTGGCGCACATGCACAGACTCCCTCGCAGGCAGAACCCCACGTGGGAAACGCCCCCGGCCGGGCTGTTGAGTCTGGCCAGCATGAGCTTTCTGAGGGATCAGCCTGGTTTCTGGCCACACTGGAGGCAGGAGGTGGCTGGAGGCAGGGGCCAGGGAGTAGTGGAGTTCACGGAGCTCACTGTTGGGTTCTGGGTAACAAGGGAGGAGAGAAAGGAGGGGAGACCCCGGGGAGCCATGCACAGGAAGTGCTGCTACTGGATTTGTCTTCAGTGAGCTGAGATGGACTCACCTACAGTAGGAAAAATACCAGTTTCTCCTGCCTCCATCTTGAACAGCTTTGAGAGAGGTGTCCGTGTGTTTGTGGAAGGCACTGGAAGAGAGCACACACTGGAAAGCATAAACAGTGTTCTCACTGAGAAGAGATCCTTGTCACACATAGGACCCGTGAGCTGGCTGCTGACTTTCACACTGAAGACAGGGGTGAGGGGGAAGGTACCCAGCACCAGACTTGTGAAAAATCCAGCAAGAGAAGAAACAGAGCGCAGCCTTTTTTGACACTGGTCTTTTACCACCACTGAGTCTGCACTGCAGGTTCTTCCTCCTCTTCTCTTTTAGGATGAATCAGCTGTAGGAATGCATGAAAGAGAGTGTTGGGCAGTCCAATTAAGTTGAGATTACTTCTATGTGTTTTTAAAGTTGGATTCTGGGGCTGGCGCTGTTGCGTAGTGGGTAAAGCCACCGCCTGCAGTGCCGGCATCCCATATGGACTCCAGTTCAAGGCCCGGCTGCTCCACTTCTGATCCTGCTCTCTGCTATGGGAAAGCAGTGGAAGATGGCCCAAGTGCTTGGGCCCTTACACTCATCTGGGAGACCTGGAAGAAGCTCCTGGATTCAGATTGGCACAGCTCTGGCCATTGTGGCCAATCGGGGAGTGAACCAGCAGATGGAAGACCCCTCTCTCTCCCTGCCACTCCTTCTCTCTCTGTGTAACTCTTTCAAATAAATAAATAAATCTTTAAAATAAATAAAGTTGCATTCTAGGAGCCAGAGAAAAGAAACCTCATAAATTCTGGCAGCTGACATGCTTGCTAAGAGCCATTACTATGCAATGGAGTTTATAAATATTAATCTTGTCTATTCCTGATCTATTTTTGAAAAGTCCTTTATATTTAAGAAATTGCTTCATGATGCTCACAATTTAGGAATTACTGATCCCCTTTGATGAACCAAGAATATTACTTCAGCCATTAAATCTTTCTTTCTTTGGGGTGGAGAACTGTGTATGTGTTTATTTGCTGTAAGCATGTGTGTGTATGTGCTTGGGTGCACATGTGTGTATGTTTATTTCTACATGCATGTGTGTGTGCATGTGTGTGCGAGGGCATACATGAATCCGTGTGTGGGGGCCTCTGTTGGGAGAGCTGAGACTTGCAGTGGAGTGGTAACCTAGGTTGCTCTCTAAATCTCCCATCCAAGTAGAAGGGAGCTTTCTTCCACAAGGGCTTGCCGCCCCAAAGTCCACTGCTTTGAAAATCAGAACTTTGGTGAGCATCAAGCCTCCTCTGGGTCACGACAGCCCAGTGGAGTGGTCCCCACCACGCTGCTCTAGAGGCATGGGCAGGCGGGGGGCACGGGGCAGCTGCTGCCTCCTCTGGGTCACGACAGCCCAGTGGAGTGGTCCCCACCACGCTGCTCTAGAGGCATGGGCAGGCGGGGGCACGGGGCAGCTGCCGCCTCCTCTGGGTCACGACAGCCCAGTGGAGTGGTCCCCACCACGCTGCTCTAGAGGCATGGGCAGGCAGGGGCACGGGGCAGCTGCCGCCTCCTCTGGGTCACGACAGCCCAGTGGAGTGGTCCCCACCACGCTGCTCTAGAGGCATGGGCAGGCGGGGGGCACGGGGCAGATGCCACTTCTCAGCTGCAGACCCAGGGGCACCATCACAATCGCTTGAGAGAAGCAAGCCTAAGGGGCTCTGTCCCTGCTGAAAGCTGTGTGCCTCTCCCAGCCTTTCCCGTGGTGCCGAGACACCAGGTGTAGCCAAGCGCTGTCCAGGCTGGTGCTCCCGGTGCTCCCGGTGCTCGGAGAACACCTCTGCACCAGGACTTCCCGTGCCTCCCTAACAGCACTTTCTCTGGCTGCTCATTGAAGAGATGACCAAGACAGAACGCCCGGCAAAGAACAGACCAGGGTAAAGTGGGTGTGCCGAGGCAAGAGAAGGGGGCTGGTCTCCTTTTCGTGTTCTTATTCCAATTTGTTCTGTATAGAAATAGCATTGCCTTCGTGTGTACTGACATTGCACACTGAAACGCTGATCACCACTTGCTTCTACCTTTTCTAATTAAAATGTTTGCCTAGATGACTCTGTTGTCTGTGAATAGAGGGTGTTTTCTGTATTCTTTCTGACCTGGATACCGTCGTTTCTTTTTCTTGCCTGTTTGTTGGGAAATGCAGTAGGAGCACATAAGGAAGAGGAGTGAGAATGAATTTCCTTAGTTTGTCCCTGTTCTTACAAGAAAATCTTCAGTCTTTAGCTTTCATTATGATGCGAGAAGATTTCTACGCATGCCATTATGAAGTTTAAGTGGTTCTATTTCTAATTTGCTAAGATTTTTGGTCATAAATTTATGCTGAATTTTTCCAACTGCTTTTACAGCTCTGTTGAAAGGATCAGATGTTTTCTTTATTCTGTTGATATAATGAATCTCATTAATTTATTTATGAATGTTGAACAAGTCTTATATTCCTGGAATAAACACTATGTGGTTAGGACATTCTATCCTTTTTCTCTGTTGCTGGATTTAATTTGCCAATAATCTGTTGAGAATTTTTGCATCTATATTGATGGACAATTGATTTGGATTGTTCTTTCTTGCAATTTCTGCCCTTGTCTGGGGTTGGTGTCAGGACAAGCTGGTCTCATCAAGTGAGCTGTGAGGTGCTCCTGCCTGCTCTGTTACGCACAAGTATCTGTAGTGGATTGGCATCACGTCTCCTTAAACACATGGTACAATTCAGGGAAGCTACCTGTTCAGAACAAGCTGTTTCTTGTTTTGAGACTTTAAAAGTGTGAATTAAACATGAGAGCCTCTTTGCTTGATCAATTTGATAATGGTTAGCTTATATGTCTTTCTGGAAATTGATCCATGCTATCTAACTTGTCAAAAATATGAGTATAAAATTACTCATAATATCCCCTTACTACCACACTAACACATTTAGTGTGAAGTTCTCTCATTCCTGATATTGGTGATGCGTATCTTCTGTTATTACTGTTCAATCTGCCTGGAGGCTTATCAGTGTTGCTGTTCTAGTTAAAGTTCTAGTTCTAGGGCCGGCGCCATGGCTCACTCGGTTAACCCTCCGCCTGCGGCGCTGGCATCCCATATGGGCATCAGGTTCTAGTCCCGGTTGTTCCTCTTCCAGTCCAGCTCTCTGCTGTGGTCCGGGAAGGCAGTGGAGGTTGGCCCAAGTGTTTGGGCCCTGCACCCGCATGGGAGACCAGGAGGTAGCACCTGGCTCCTGACTTCGGACAGGTGCAGCGCTGGCCATAGCAGCCATTTTGGGGGTGAACCAATGGAAGGAAGACCTCTCTCTCTCTCTCTCTCATATCTAACTCTATCTGTCAAATAAATTAAAAAAAAAAGTTCTAGTTCTACATTCCAGGCCTCTAGGACCAAATACATCTGTTTATAAAACAAAAGAAAAAAGGGAGAATGCAAATTAAAAATTGAAGATGGTATCTGTAATTCATAAAACCCAAAGAGAATAGGATCCAGAATGAACAATGAATATTAACAAAGCAATAAGTAAAATATAAACATCCTAGTCAAAAATTACCAGTCAACAAAAAGAAGTAATTTACAGAAGAAGTGCACATACACATCAGACAAAGGCACTGGTTCATTTTCACTGTTAGTCAAGCAAATACACATTTAAAAAATGAAATGCCACAGATCACCCAAATGTCAGTGTATAATCCTGAAATTGGGCAGTGCCAACAATGGCATGCTCTGATAAACCCACTTTGAGGAGTAATTCGAGGGCTGTGCGAATGGCTCTGTGCTTTGATTTCCCGTTGGATGTGCAGCCGTGTGGCGCAGCAGGCTGGGACCAGAAGGCGTGCGCTGGGGGCTGAACAGGCTTTGGCCCTCCGGTTCTGGGCAGATTGTAAACTACAGACTCCAGCTGAAGCGCAGAGACTTGACCACTACGACCCCTAAGGGTGAACCTGCTGGGAGGTCTGTGAGTCCCTGGGGACTTGCCCTCAGGAGGGGGCTCCCGAGGGAGGGCTGTTTGAGCCCGCTGGCCTGGCTTCCCTCCCCGTGTGCTCATCCCTGCACACCCACTGTGCCCTTGCCAGCCGCCACCTGATGCCAGACGGTGAGGCTGCCAGACTGCGCTGTGAGCCAAAATGCACCTTCTCTTCCTGAGGCCTCCTCTAGGGAATTCCAGTTAAAGTAATGAAATACAAGCAGATGTGGATCTCTGCCTTCACGGAACAGGAGAGACTCGCCAGAGGCTGCCTGGCTGGGGTCCCACACTTGTTCCACTTCTTACTTCCCTGAACCAACCCTGCGCCCGTCTCCTGCCATGGCAGAGGCTGCCAAGTGACCTGACCCTTTGCCTGCTGGTTGAACCATTAAAACAGAGGAATGAGTGAGCAGAGGAGCGGAGACCAAGCTCCATCTCCAGGCGAGAGCCACTCAGGACAGAACGGTCTCAGGTCTCCACAGTTCTCCCGCTCAGGCTGAGCTCCGACTGCCAGGTTCAGGCTAAAAGCGGAGGTTCAGGCTCTGGAGCTTGCCTTCCGCATGCAAACAGCCCATAATTTCTGACATTGACCTCTTCATCCCAGACAACTGAAATTTAACTCAAAAGGCATTTCTGTTTTATCTGCAATGTGGTTCTGAGTCACAATGTTATTGTGACATATTTTGCCCCAATTTTGGACAAAATAACTTTGCTTTCCTACCTATTGTGAGATGAGATGTTCCACACGTTATATTTTCGAGCAGAGTACGGTTGTTACTGGTGTTGTCCTAATAAATGGGGAAAACAAGTCCAGCACAGGGAGCTGAGTGATGGAAGTCCACTGTGAGTACATTTTCTTTCGTGCTTGCAGAATCTAAGGAAGGCAGGCTTAAAAAAGCTGGTGTGTGTGCACGTGTGTGCATGCACGTGTGTGCATGTGTGTGCATGTGTGCGCATGTGCATTCATGTGCATGTATGTGTGTGTGTGTGTGTACGTGTGTGAGTGCATGTGTGTGTGTGTGTGTAGTCTACAACATTGACAGACACACCAGGGGATGGTGAGGTCAAGGGCAGCACCACACTCCTGTGACTTGGGCACCAGTCAGCCATCCACCCTCCACGTGTCCACTGAGTCAGACTGCACGGTGAATGTGTGCTCCGCCGTCCACCCTCCACGTGTCCAGAGTCAGACTGCACGGTGAATGTGTGCTCCGCCATCCACCCTCCACGTGTCCAGAGTCAGACTGCACGGTGAATGTGTGCTCCGCCGTCCACCCTCCACGTGTCTACTGAGTCAGACTGCACAGTGAATGTGTGCTCAGCCGTCCACCCTCCACATGTCCAGAGTCAGACTGCACGGTGAATGTGTGCTCCGCCGTCCACCCTCCACGTGTCCAGAGTCAGACTGCACGGTGAATGTGTGCTCCGCAAGGTGGACTCAGATACGTCAACCCTGGGTCCTGCAGTTCATGGTCAAGAATCTGGCTCCATACCCCCGGCTGTCCTGGTGTGGTTTTAGAAGCATAGGATGGAAATGGTGCATAACTACATCCTAACTGTGGCCATTTCTTTGCCAGGAAGCCATACACTGTCTCTCCCAGACATGCTGATAAGCCCATTCACACAGGACTAAATACTTCCATCCCTCAACGGCTATTATGCTTGACAGACTGATTAGTAAGTGTGGCGAGCTCCAGACTACAATCTCAGTAAATTGGATGCTTTAAAATTCACAAGAAGGATGCATTTAATTACACTAGCAAGTCTAGAGTCTCTGTACTTTTTTTCAGTAAAATGGATTTCACATATGCAGTGCAATTTCTTACTAATAATGTTTAATCGAGGAATGCCAAGCCTTCAACTTGTAATATCCTTATTTATATTAAGTCATTGCTTGGTGGTCTTCTAATGGCTCTCAGCTCTGTGTCCAGACCAATTTCCTAAGCACCAGAGAACTGCTGTTGCACACCCCCTCTGGAAATATACTGACTCAAGAACTCAAAGCCAAGGGCAGGGGACCAGCAAGAAACTCCTGCAAAGCCCCGAGCTCTGCTTTTATCTATTACAAAACGGACAGCGATGCCCTCCTCAGTGCTCAGATGCCCGTGCCGGACTCGGCTTTGACTGGGCCCTCTGGGGCTCCGCCTGCTAGGTCTCCCTGTGGAGGTCACCGCCGCTTGGCCTATCAGCAGATTCCTGTTCCCCACCCTAGAAGTCTAGGAGAGACAGATAGTTGAGTCGCTGGATCCAGCCACACCTGCAGCTTGCGCTTCCATCAGCTTCTGAGCGAACTGAGCCAGCGAATTCCTGACCCTCTTGGGCCAGTCTGTGCTGGCTTTCCCATTGCCTGTGCTCAGAAGAGGCCTGGCAGATGCAAGGCTACCCTTGGACGGGCATGATTGAGCCAGCAACCCCCTGTGCGGCCCCGGGAAAGCCCTGCATCCTTTGGGTCTCGGGTACAGCAGAGCTGTTCGCTGGGGACCTGTGGAGGAAAGCGCAGGTCTCTATGCCGGCTATTCCCCTGTGGCTCTCTAGGCCAACAGCCAAAGTCACCCTGCTGCTCATGCATTGTGTGACCCACAGATAATTATTTAACCTCTCAGCCTCAACTTCCTCACCAGTAAAATCTAGGAAAAACACAATCTCGTGATCGGGGTGAGTAGGGAATGAAGCGTGTGTGGATGAGTGGTGCTTTGTTCCGGCGCTTGGCTGACAGCAAACCGGAGGTGAACTCCGACGCTGAGTTAGCAGGTGCCGGAGCTGGACCGGCGGGCAGGGAGGGCAGCCGAGCAGGTGCACGGGCATGAGAACCCCCCATGCCGGTGCCGAGCACTTGGGTGGAAGCTGAGCCCCACCCTTGATTCATCGTGCGATACTGGGGACATCATTTCAGCTTCTTGATTGGTGATTCCCAAAAATAAAATATGGAGAGCATTGCAACCGTTAAATACGACCTTAAATTCTCCACATTCAGTCGTCTGGGCATGACTGATGTGGATCTCTGAGTCTGCTGCTCCTGCCTCACTGGTTCATGCCAGCTGTGTCTGCCCTGAGGCGAGCCCAGCGCCCCTTCTGGTACCTGCCAACTACTGGCTGCTATACTGACTCAGACGCTTCCCCACACAAGTGCAGGTAGCCCTAAACTCAGGCTTACATGGGGAAGACCTCTAATTACTTCTGACAGCAGGAAAATTGTGAGTGGATTGTAGATGGTGCCGTGTTCTAATGACACAACCAAGACCTGGCTCCTCTGCATTCCTCTCTGCCTCCTCCACTGCTGACTTCTCATTTTCATTCCTTACAACTCACGTTCACAAAGTGGCTGCTGCAGCTTCAGCCATCACAGCCTATCCATGGCAGAACACAGAGGGAACGTTTCTGTTACGTCTATCATTTTTATCAGGAAAGCAAAAGTTTTCCAGAAATCTCTTCAAATGGCTCTAAGCTCTCACTGGCCAGCACTGCATCACATGGCCACCTCTTGTGAGAAGAACACGTGGTCGGCTGAGTGTCTGGCTTTGCAGGCAGTACAATGGAAGCTAACAAGGGGGAACAGTGTGGAAATGGTTGAATGCCACAGGTGCTAGGATACGGAACTACACTGGGTATCCGTCAGTGGATGAATGGGCATAGAAAACATGGTCCATGTACACAGTGAAGTATTATCCACCCGAGGGCCAGCACTGTGGCACAGTGGGTAAAGCTGCCAACTGTGATGTCAGCATCCCACTTGGGCATGGGTTCGAGTCCTGGCTGCTCAACTTCCAATCAAACTCCCTCCTAATGTGTCTCGGAAAGCAGTGGAAAATGGTCCAAGTCCTTGGGCCCCTGCACCCACATGGGAGACCCAGAAGAAGCTCCAGGCTCCTGACTTCAGACTGGTCCAGCTCTGACCATTGTGGCCATCTGGGAGTGGACCAACAGACAGAAGATTCTCTCTCTCTCTCTCTCTCTCCCTCTCCCTCTCCCTCTCTCCCTCCATCCCTATAAATGCCCCCTTTCAAAAAAATAAATAAATATTTAAAAACAAAATAAGCCATCTGTGAAAAGGAAGAGATCCTATCATTGGCAACAAAATGGATGGAACTGAGGATTTTAAGTGACGTGAAATCATTCAGACACAGACAAATGGCACATGCTGTCTCTCACAGGTGGAAGCTACAACTGTGGCTCGGAATGTGGAAGAGTGATTGCCAGACGCTGGGGAGAGTCAGGGAGAGGGGTCGGGGGAAGTCGGATAAGGCACAGGCAGCTGGAAAGCGTAGTTCCAGTGTCCTGCGGCCCGGTGGAATGCGTGCAGCTCACAAGAGCCCGGAAACACCGTATGAAGCCTCCAAGAGAGACGCTTGAGGGCTCCGTAGCAATGATTGAGAGACAGAAGTGTTAGTTACCTGGATTGGGCCAGTACACATCTGTATGTACATGTACTGAACTATCACACCGCACCCTACAAATACGTACAGTTAAAATAACAGGAAGTGATGCCCCTCCCACAAGACATGTGTTCCTCGCTATTACGGCACCTGCTGTGAAGGGGACGGCATTGAGGCCGGATGGGTCAGCCGCACGGCTTGTCAGTGGTGGCTCTGCTACCAAGTGGCTCAGGCCCCACACCACCCACATTTTAACGACTCTGCACACCGCCCTTATGGCACAGACAGGGTCTCTGGTTTCATGGATCGGGGAGAAAGAAACACATTACACCAACTTTGCATAATTATGACTCCAGATTGTAACGTGGGCTGCAGAAAAGGACAAACGGGTAAAGAAGGTTCTGATGCGCAGAGCAGACGGAGGAGACTGGAGGAGAAGAGGAGAGCCTCCCCCCACCCCCACCCCCCGCAATGTGACTCTTCAAGCTCGAAACCAATGAGTACACGCACACCATCTTGCAGAACAGTTCAGGGAGGGGAGTGAGACCGGTGGGCGGGAGCCATCCCAGAGAAAGGGAGCCTCCTGAGCCTGAATGCGGATGACTGGGCAGGGCCAAGGGAAACCAGGCAGACAGGAGTGTGATCACACTTGTGCTGTGACAAAACAAACCTCAGTCTGGGGTTCAGCTGTACTCCAGATGCGTCTTCATCCTCCAAAGGCGGAAGTTACTGGTGCAGTGGGGTAGAGGAGTGTTCTCCTCATGGAGAACTGATAGTTTGGTCACTACCCACCTTCCATTGCCCGAAGCATGTCCCACAGCCAAGCCTAGGGACACCACCCTGGGAGGACACACACACACACACACACACGGCCAAGACCACAGTAAGAGACCTTGAAGGATTGAGAACAGAGAGCCAATCGACTGTGGCCCACAGTGATCCACAGACGTGGCCATTTCTGTGGCAGACCAAGCTGAACAAGTGATAAACGGATTAATGGGATGACAGAACTGGAGAAGGATCTGGAACGGCCCAAGTCGTGGGAGGGGGCTGGATTTCATCCTCCAGGCCATGTGCTGCTGCATGCTGCACGAAGGACTGTCCTAAAGCCGTCTCCCCAGCACTCTGGAAAGCTGAACCACCAGCCAGCAGGGCCCAGAGTTCTGGCGAACAAGGCTCATCGCCCAACCCTGCAGTCACCGCACTGGAAGAGCATCTGAGAGACCAGCACTCCTGGAATTCAAACTGTTTCCAGATCTTTAGAATTCAGACAATTTTTCTTGCTGTCAAACAAATTTTCCCCTAGCTTTTTTTCTTACGATGAGGACATTTGTAACAGCCTGATGGATACAGGATGCTGTCCAATGGAAATCTAGATTGTAAGATTATCTATAAACCTAGAATGACTAAGCCCAATTTTATTAAGAATGTGAAGAAAGATGCATGGTTTTTCTTGTAATTCACCACATCACTTTCTGAATATTTTCCACGTGTCTCATGAAACAGTCATATTGGTTCTGCTCTCAAGTATTCAATTAATACTTTAAAATCCCTGTTATCAGCCAAGCTCTGTGCTGGACAACATGAGAGATGGAAAATCTCTAAATCCTTGTCACTTAGTCTGTTAGGCTGGTGAGGCTGGCGTTGAGGAAATTAATAAAAAATAATCACATGATTATTGTTATTAGTTATGATAAACATAACTCCTCTCTCAAATCAGCCAGTTCTCAACAGTGACCTCTGCAGACAGACCTTCTCATGTCCTATCTGAGATCCTTGGTCCTTTGTTCATCTGGGAACAAACGGTGATTTGGGACTAGCAGGCGTGAGTGGTTTGTTATAGAATGTAGTCCCCACTTGAAATAAACTGAGCTGCACATGGGTTTCAAGCTGGGGCCTAACACAAACATGATATAAAATTAATGGTTTGGCCAACTGAAGACTCATTTATGAGTCAATGTGTTCACTTCTCCCTTAAGCTAACTGGAAGTTCTATCGTTTGCAACATAAAATGTTGACTTACACAGTGTTATAAACAGCATGTTGGCTCCTCGTAGAAGTCCAAGCCCCAATTCCCCAAACTTGTAACTGTGCCGCCTCTTCCAGCAGAGGGAACTTCCCAGACATGATTCTGTTAAAGACCTTGAGATGGGAATCCTGTCCTAGGCTATCCGATAGGCCCCTAAATTCACAAGTGTCCTGACACATGAAACTGGAGACGGGGGTATCCGAGGCAGAGAGAGACTCAACACACTGGTGTCCAGAGAGACCCTGGGGCTCTGCTGCTGTGTTGACTTCATCGTGATTTCAACAGATACTTAAGAATATATTTCTAGAAGATTTTATTTTATTTATTTGGAAGGCAAGGGAGAGACAGAGAGAGAAGGAGATCTTCCATCTGACAGTTCCCTCTCTAAATGGCCGCAACAGCCAGGGTAACGACAAGACTGGGACCACGTCCAAGTCCCCCACATTTGTGGCAGGGGCCCAGTCTCTTGGGCTGCCTTCTGCTGCTATTCCAGGAACACTGGCAGTGAACTGGGTCTCAGGTGGAGCAGCTGGGAACTGAACTGGCGCCCATGTGGGACGATGGCATTGCAGGCAATGTTCTAACCTGCTGTGCCTGAACACTGACCCCAACAATATTTTAATTAATAAGTGGTGAGAACCAAATGGAGTGTGAATCATCATCAAAATTCTGCTTTCTTGAAATTTAATCCTTCCTTCCTGGCCTAATATTTCCAGAAAATTGATAATGCTTCATGATGTTTCCCCCAAATGCCTAATTAATAACATTTAATGTCATTCTCTTCTACCCAGGTTTATATGTTCACTAAATTAAGCCAAATATTCCAAGCATTTATTTTCCAACCATTTATGCTTCAAAAACTGGAGCTAAAGAGTTGGCAGATCACTGCTGTTCAACCAAGTGAAAAATTTATAGCATTGGAAGTAATGTAATTCAGGAGGATATGGAATGTCAGGTCCTATTGCAACTTAAATAAATCTCAATGAATTAGGCTCCCTTAACAACTCTGCAACAATATTGCACATTGAATGTTCACAGAAATCCCTGGAAGCAACCGCAAAGGCCTATTAAATAAATAAGAAGGCTTTCTATTAAAAGACCAAGACCTATTCATGAACTGCTACTCAATGTTCTAGACCCAATGTCACCTACCACGGCCTGACACCAGTGTGTGTGGGATGTCTTGTAGGCTGGGCTGCAGCAGGGAACCAAGTGCCACACAGGAATGACCACACCCAGGCACTGCTCTTTCTGCCTCCTGCTCACAGAGTGACTCCAAGATCTCAGCAGGGGTCCCAGCAGAACGCAGGGCTCCACTCAAGTTTGTTTATGGAGTAGAATTTGATCAGAGGAACACTTGGAGGTACAAAGGGGACACCTGGGGTTCAGGGCAGTAGGAAGAGCTGCTGTTGAGCAACCCAGAACCTGGTACAGCAAGAGCTGCTTCCATTCCTGTATCTGAAGGAGCAATGGAGGAAGCTGCAGCCGCGAAGAGGGGCCCGCTGACAGGAGCAGAGGGCAGAGGGCAGAGGGCAGAGGGCAGAGGGCACAGGGCAGAGGGCACAGAGCACAGGGCACAGGGCACAGAGCACAGGGCAGAGGGCAGAGGGCACAGGGCACAGGGCACAGGGCAGAGGGCACAGAGCACAGGGCACAGGGCAGAGGGCAGAGGGCAGAGGGCACAGGGCAGAGGGCACAGGGCAGAGGGCACAGGGCACAGGGCACAGCAGAGGAGAGCTGCAGGCTGATGGGGTGAAGGGAAGGCGTGTCTGGTATCAATGGGTCTCTGGGCTGACCTCACATTTCCTCTCCAGACAGAGTTGTCTCCTGTAACACTTTCCACCAGATTTTATAGTGAAGTCAGAAAACAGATCCTGACCGAGAAAGAAAAACTTAGGAATAATTTGGCAAAATGTCGACAGTCACCTTCCAGCTATAACCATAAGGATCTACGCAAAATACACATGCAATGTTCCTCGCTGCGGCACTGACTGCATCCAGAAACTGCACGTGCAAACCCACGTGTCCATCAGCAAGAGGCAGGTCCAGGAGCCATGACCGCTGCAGCAACGCTATCCGATGTAAAAGCAGGTCCTGCATGGATGGCAAGAGGCCTGCCTCATGGGCAAAGGTGTCCAAGGAGTGTTTTTAAGTGAAAAAGGCAGGATTCAGAACAGTGTTGGTAGCAGCAGCCCCTTCATTGATCATACTGTATTATGCACATAATGAGATATTTTTCCAAGTTCATCCCTGTATTTTCCATTCCTGGAAGCTTCCTGCAGCCTGGACCCAAGTTGCATAGATGCTGGCATGCACTACCCAAGAGAAGAAGAGGCGCCGGCTCTGTGGCATACTGCCGGCATCCCATATGGGCGCTGATTTGAACCCGGCTGCTCCACTTCCAACCCAGCTCCCTGCTGACACACCTGGGAAAGCAGTGGAAGATGGCCCAAGTGCTTGGGCCCCTGCACCCACGTGGGAGACCTGGAAGAGGCTCCTGGCTTCTGGCTTCGGATTGGCGCATTGCGGCCACTTGGGGAGTGAACCAGTGGACGGAAGACCTCTCTCTCTCTCTCTCTCTCTCTCTCTCTCTGCCTCTGCCTCTCAAATAAATAAATAAATCTTTAAAAACAGACAAGAAGAGCCCCACAGAAATGCAGGTGACCAAGGATCAGCTCTTGACTTCCTAAAGCTCTCGGAGTCTGGACGCTCGTAGTCGAGGTCAGACAATGAAAGAAAAGAATGCTTGGAGTAACAAGGTCACCTTTCTGGAAGACACACACAGTGCCATTTAGGATGTAGTGAGAACATCTGAGGTCAGAACATTTGAGCCATCATCGTTATTTGGTTGAAGACAAGAAGGCTCTTTGGCTTTGGGGAGAAAAGAGAGTCATGTGCGCAGGAAACAGGGTTGTTGGTTGTTCCAGGGTTGAGGTGCCCTTACAAGTCTGGGAGAAAATCATTCACACCTTCTGCGTGTTCAGAGGATGGGAAAAGACAGGAGCTGGGTCCCGCTCCCTCACAGTCCCGGGCACTGTGGTCAGATGAGCGGATCTGAGGAGCAGGGGCCACACAAGACCACCAGGGACCCCAGGAACCAAGACACAGTGGGGAGGGTTCTACTGAGGAAATGAATCAAGTTACTGCCGCTGGATGAAAATGGGTGGTTTGTGGACCATTAAACTACTCTGAGCACACCCTGGAGCTGTTATGTACAATGCACAGCAGGCACTTAACCCCTCACAGCCTCCACCACCCCAGACAGAAGCACTTGTCCACTGCAGCATTGCTCAGACCAGGGGCCCAGGCAGTGTGTCTTCCAGTAACTAATAATCAGGTGGCTTCTCTTGGGGAGCCCTTCTTTCTTGCTGTCTACTTCACTTATCACAATTCAATAAAGCTTTCCTCTGTGCAAAAATAATTAATAATAGAGCAATTGAATGCATCCAATAAACATTTATGGGTGTCCACTCTGTTCCAAACAAAAAATAAATAAATAAAAGCATTTGCTCTCATGACACAGAGCAGAGGGAAAAAGAAGTAAACAAAAACATGGGAAAATAAAGATGCAGAAAAGAGTAGATACATCTATAGAAAAGCCCTAGGGGAAGCAGAGGGAAATGAAGCGTGTCCCTGCACACAGAGAGCAGGGCCGACCTTCCCGCAGACACGAGAAGACAAGAACGTGAGTGAGGTTTGCATCAGAATTAACCACGAGGCCCAAGAAGAGAAAGCAGAGCAGCCCGTGGCAGCCGGAAGTGGATGCCTTCACCACCCGGAGCCAGCCAGGGATGATCTGTGCCTTTTAAGACCCTGTTTTTCTCTCTGTGTGCTAAAATTACCCTTGCTTACCACGCAAAGCAGACAATGAGATACATAAAATATGGATGAAGCTGACCTCCCGGGCTGGCATCATCACACAGCCGGTGAAGCCACTGCCTGCAATGCCGGCGTCCCACATGGGTGCTGGTTTGAGTCCAAGCTATTCCACTTCCAACCCAGCTCCCTGCTAATGCACCTGGGAAGGCAGCAGAAGATGGTCCTAGTGCTTGGGCCCCTGCACCCATAGGGGAGACCTTGGTAGAGTTCCTGACTCCTGGCTTCTGTCAAACCCTGCCCCAGCCATTGTGGCCATCTGGGGGCGTGAACCAGCAAATGGAAGAGTCTCTCCGTCTCTCTCCCTTTCTGTCTCTTTCTATAACTCTGCTTTCCAAACAAATATATTTTTTAGAGAAAAATTGGCCTCCCCAACTTCAGTATTACTCTGCCCCTCCAGTCTGTGGTCATGCTAAATGTGTGTGTGCGGATGCACAAGGGCTGTGTGTGTATGAGATTGTGAGTGTGTGTGAGTGTGTGTGTGTGTGCACACGATGGGCTATCTGCTGCTGCATAACCAACACCAAAGAGCACAGGGGCTGTGGCAGCCATTGTATCTGCTCTGAGGATGGGCTCACACATCAGGTCTGTGCTCAGCTCAGCGCTTCTTCTGCACGCGTTACCTGGGGTCACTCACACGAGCAGGCTCATCTGCCAGCCCAGCCGGGACGGTGGTGCTGGCCGGGCCTCTCTCTCCATGGCTTCTTTTCTACAAGGAGGCAAATGCAGGATTTCTTTTCTAGGGTTGAAACATTTCGACAGGGGACAAACTAAGGTGACAAGACCTCGGAAAGCCTGGTCTCAAAAGGGGTTTCACAGCACTTCTGCCATACCCCATTGGCCAAAGCACGCCCCGAGGACCGAGGGAGAGGGAATTACATTGTTCATCTTAATGGCCATGCTTACAAATAACTCTCAGTTGGTGTTAATGAAGGTTAATGTCACAGTAGACTAAATAACCTGAAATACTGAACAACCAAACAGGAAACACACAGGGAGGATAAAAAGAGACAATTCACCCAAGAGAAAATGCCACTGGAAAACAGCATTTGAAGAAGATGCCTCAAGCTACCAGTGACCCAAGGCAGGCTACTGATGGGTTTTCCAACAAAACACATTTTGCACATGACAGCAGTTTATGGACTGCCAGGCACAGTACTAAGTAGAACCACATGAGATAAGCACTCCCATTACACAGACCAGCAAACAGAATCCAGAGGCTGTCACCTGCTCCAGTGAGTGATAGATGGGATCTGGGCCAGCAAGGACGGCAGCTGGATTCAGAGGAGTGGGGAGGAGCCCCTCACGCTGGGATCCATCAATCACCTGCCTCCCAAGACCTTCTCTGCATTCGTTATGTTTGCAGACATAAACAAGAAACTCTTCCACCACCAAAGAAATATAACGTTTACTGCTTTCCGGACCTTGGCTCTCATTCACTCCAGTCTACTCAATTTTAAACCAGGACCCTGAAGTCTGAGTGGGAGGCAGTGAGCCGCAGTCACAGTGGTGAGGCTGGGCGCAGGCAGCACCCGGGCGGAGGCCCCCTGCTCTGTGGCTGCTTCCTTCCCTCCGGGCTCACTGCCTCCTAAGCACCGCCCCTGACATACGGGACACACCCCAGACGAGCCACCTGGCGAGTGGTCCTCTCCCAAGATCTATGCAGTTGCCAGTACGAAATCCCAGGCCCTGTCCCTGCTCAGGGTGTGCTGAGCGGACGCACAGGCAGACAGCGCCTCGGCACAGAAAACACGCAGCCGCTTTGCTTTTGTTTGGTCTCTCTTCCACAGGGGTTAGCCCCTTGCAGGAAAAGCAGCAGCAAACTGCTTCCCAGCTGGCAAACAAGGAAGGAAGGAAGGAAGGAAGGAAGGAAGGAAGGAAGGAAGGAAGGAAGGAAGGAAGGAGTGCCACGCAATCCACCCAGGGCTGCATCGGCATTGCCCGGGCAACAGCGGCCCCTGGGCTGCCTCGCACGGCAACCGTGGAGTCCTGGGAAAAGCACCTCAATGGCGTCCTCAGAGGGCGTTTCCTGCCAGAGCAGCCTTCTCCACGCGCAGGCCGGTTCGCCTGTTTTTAAAGAATCTGACAACGACATTTGGGGCAGGGATCCAGCCGTCGAAGCTGCATAATGACTCCTGCTCTGAGAAACCAATTTTCACCCCAAAGGCCACACTTTTTGTATGTTTTCCTGGACATGAGTGCAAAGGGTCAAGTTAATCCCGCTCCCCTTGGAGGGCGTATACTTACCATTGCTCTACACAAGACTCCGTCCTTACCACGTGGAATTAAACGAAGCTGTCATTTGTGCGGATTAAAAAAATCAAATATTGGCTGGCGCTGCAGCTCACTAGGCTAATCCTCCGCCTGTGGCGCCGGCATTCTGGGTTCTAGTCCCGGTTGGGGCGCCAGATTCTGTCCCGGTTGCCCTCTTCCAGGCCAGCTCTCTGCTGTGGCCAGGGAGTGCAGTGGAGGATGGCCCAAGTGCTTGGGCCCTGCACCCCATGGGAGACCAGGAAAAGTACCTGGCTCCTGGCTTCAGTTCAGTGCAGCGCACCTGCTGTAGCGGTCATTTGGAGGGTGAACCAACAGAAGGAAGACCCTTCTCTCTGTCTCTCTCTCTCCCTGTCTAACTCTATCTGTTAAAAAAAAATCAAATATTGATGACCTAGGTGGCAGGACCCAGCAGCCATTCCCCAGGGCTCTTCCTTCCGAACAGCGGGACATTCCAGTCTAAGGCGTCTTGGCTGTGGTCAGGGCAGAACACCTGCGGCTGTACTGCGGGCACATGGTGGGCGCACTCCCTGTATTTCTTTCCTGCTTTGTTGGGTGTAACAACGTTGCATCCCCTACCCGCCTTGCGATATGGATCTACCCTTGTGCTTCTACGCAGCAGGTGCGGCCGGCTCGCCAGCGCCACGTCTCCACCTCTGCGCCCTCCCCCAGGGGCGCGTCCCCCAGTCCTCCACCACGCGGGCTCTGAGGCATCCCCCAGCGCGAGTACCCCCAGAGGCGTCCCCCAGGGCGTCCCCAGCGCACGACCCTCGTGCATGGCCCCCGAGAGGTCCCCCAGCATGGGTGCCCCAATGCACGTCCCCTGAGGGGTCCCGCAGCGCATCATCCCCGTGCGCGGTCCCCGAGGGGTCTCCCAGCATGGGTGCCCCAGTGCACGCCCCCCGAGGCCACCCCAGCCCTGACCTCCAGCAAGTCCCCCGAGGGGTCCCCCAGTGCGTGGCCTCCAGCGCGTCCCCCGAGGGGTCCCCCAGCACATCATCTCCGTGCGCGGTCCTCCCCCAGCGCGCGCCCCCCGAGGCCACCCCAGCCCTGACCTCCAGCAAGTCCCCCAGCATGGATCCCCCAGTGTGCCCCCCGAGGTGTCCCCAGCACATACCACCGTGCGCTGTCCCCCGAGGAGTCCCCCAGCGTGCCCCCGAGGCGACCCCAGCCCTGACCTCCAGCAAGTCCCCCGAGGGGTCCCCCAGCGCCCCCCCCCCAAGGCCACCCCAGCCCTGACCTCCACGCACACACTTCCGCTTTTCTGGGCGCATAAAAAGCCAGGTGGAGCTGCAGCTCAGCCCGCCTGTCGGTGGAGTCGGGTGGAGCCGGGCGCTGTGTGGACGTTCCCTCCCCTTGGCGCATCTTCCCTAAGCAGCAGAGTATCGCTCTGTTTGTAAATGCAGTTTATCACACCGCATGCCGTGTCCGAGCCTGTTCTCAGAATTCTTACGTGCAAGGCAAGAGTCTGGAAAACTCATGTAGACGCCCCAGCCCACACCGCGGCCCCGTCTGCAGGCGCCTCTGGGGCCTCCCTGCGTCTGGAGCTGCTTTATCCGCGTCGTAGTTCTAAAACGCATTTCAGCAGGCCCGGCTCACCTTACTCGGGACTGAAGGGTGAAGTTATGCTGTGCAGCCGTCTGTCTACCTCTCGAGAAGCAAATGGCTGGAAACCACCGAATGGAGGCGGGGAGTGACGTGCGCCTTCTTTGTTCACCTGGACAGAGAGACAGTCCTCCCCGTTAACCCACTCCCCAAAGGCCTGCAGTGACCAAGCGGGGCCGGGCCGGGCTGGGGGCCAGACCCCAGGTGTCTCCCGTGGGTGGCCGGCACCCGCAACTGAAGCCATCGCTCTGCTCCCAGGGCGCTGCAGCAGGGACCTGCAGCCAGGTCCTCCTGCGGGGAGCCCAGGTCTCCACTGCTTTGCCGAGCGCTCATCCCCGAGGGAGAGTCTGGGAGCAAGAAGAGCCGCCGCAGGCAGGCGCCAGGGCCAGTGCGAGGCCCCGGGGCAGCCAGAGGCTGGGCGCACACAGGGAGGGGAACACACCCGGCGGCTGGAGGCGAGGAAGAAGCCCGCGTGAGAGGGAGCTGGCGGTCGGGGTGACAAGTCTGGCGCAAATTACAAATCCCGAGCGTTGCGTGAGGACTCCTGGGTACTCCGGCCTTCTGGGATGCTTTTTATACACACAATGTGTGTGTGTGTGTGTGTAAAATTATCATTAAAGTGATTTTCCCTTCTCATTGTAAAATAAATTAGAATTACAATCGTTTTCATGAACCCATTAGTAGTGTGGTGGGCCTTGGGCACTGTGTGTATTGTGACTTCCAGAAAAATCCACCCTGGGACCCCTGGGCCTACCATTTATAGGAAGACTTAAATTAATTTTCTGCTCAATTCAGATCTTGTATGGTGTTCTATCATTTGTTACCAAAGAATCCTTAACCAACATAAAACATGTTGCTTTCCTGAAGCTACATTTAATAATGCATGCACCCCCCTCGAGAAACCATTAGTGTAAGCGAAACAGATGCTAATCACCAGACTCAAAACAAACGAAGTTTGGAGTTCTGCAGCTTCAGTGTCATCAGAGAGAGAAGTCTGCAGAAGGAATCAGGCTCGCAGCTGGTGCTTAGCTAATGGATGTTCTGTGTAACCCACCACCAGCAAGGGCAGGAACCAGGCACTGTCCCCCCATCCGCAGTTCATCCGATGGCATCTATTGTTGTCAAGTTACGCCACTCCGGAACAAGCTAAATCAGCTGGTGCACGCTGGGGCCAAGCCTGGCATCTTGCCGCCATCAGTACCTGCTCCAGCAGGTAGGTGCAGGTGTCAATTCTAAAAAAAGGCAGAATACCGGGGCTTTCCACTGCACAGACAGAATCCCAGACTCCTAACACACACAATTCTACTCATTACGAGAGTGGAAGTTTTCTGTGCTTGATGCTTTCCACATCCCTCAGGTCTGTGTTATCTCAAATGACACTGCCAGTGCCCCACCCAGGGAGCTGTCGTAAGTATCACACTTTCAGATACGAAAGGGAGATGGTGAACATTCAAGGGCCTTGTCCATCACAGCTAAGTCAGAGGAGGGTGTCTCCAGAACAGAGAGACGTGGGACATCCCCGAGCAGGGGCAGGGTCAAGACATTCCCTTGTTATGCGTTCGTAAACTCTGTAGCAGGGTGGAGGAACACATTCCACAGGATCAGTGTCCCTCTCTCCAGCCCCATATCCCTTCTGCATGCAGAAGCCCCAGTGGGGAAATAAACTATGCTGAGGCTGTCAGAGAGAGGTCCACAATCCAGACATGGCTCACACATGTGCCAGAAGAGCTGGATCACGTAAACTTCTGGTGGGGACGGAGGGGCAAAGAGAAGAGGTGGTGTCACTAAGACCAGAGGACTGAGGTAGGTGGTGGATGCCAGAACCAGAGAGGAAAAAGAGCTGCTGTCCGATGCACCACCCACACCCGGCATCAGAGATTCTGCACCTCCATGTTTACAGCAGCACCGTTCAGTAGCCAAAATAGGGACTCGACCAAGCTGTCCATCATCAGATGCATGGACAAAATGTCATAGACACAGACACAGATACAGATCATATATAGATACATAATGGGATGTTATTGTTATAAAAAACGAAATTCCATCATTTGCATCGAAATGGCTGATCACGTTGAGTGAAACAAGCTGGACTCAGACAAACACCACGTGTTCTTCCTCGTATGCGGGAGCCAAACAAACAGCAGAAAAGGAAGAAACACTTGGGCGCAACAGTATCGCTGCACATGCTTCATATCTTTGTCGAACACATTGTCGTGTATGATATACTACCATAGTCAGGTGATACGTGGTTACTTTAAATAGATACATATGAGTGAAACTGACCTCTTTTCATTTGGTTGCTATTTGTAGCCCTTGCCTACTTCCTGCTGAACTTTGGCCCCTTTCACTTTTTTTTAAAGATTTATTTTATTTATTTGAAAGACAGAGTTATAGAGAGAGGTGGAGACAGAGAGAGGTCTTCCATCCACTGGTTCACTCTCCAGATGGCCGCAACGGCTGGAGGTGTGCTGATCCAAAGTCAGGAGCCAGGAGCTTCTTCCATGTGGGTGCAGGGACCCAAAGACTTGGGCCATCTTCTACTGCTTTCCCAGGCTATAGTAGAGAGTTGGATTGGAAGAGGAGCAGCCAGGACTTGAACCAGCACCCATATGGGATGCTGGCACCTCAGGCCAGGGCTTTAACCTGCTGTGACACAGCGCCAGCCCCAGTCCCTTTCACTTTTTACTCATAGAACTCTTTTTTTAGTCGTGCATTAAGCCTTTGATAATAAATTTAAAATATGCTATCTCAAAAAAAAAAAAAAATCTAGCAAAGCCATGAAAAATAAAGGCGAGACAGAGAAACTGCATCAAAACGGGAGAAGTCGCAGGGGACACAAACTGAGATGCAATGTGGTGTCCTGGATTAGATCCTGAAGATGCCGCCAGTGGAAAACCTGAGCTATTCTCAGCGCACAGTGGCGGCTGCCTCGCCCTGACAAGTGTCCCGCAGGAGTGCATTAAAGGGGAACTGGGGAGCCCCACGGGAAACATTCTGCACTATATTTGCAATTTCTCCACAAGTTTTAAACTATCTCCAAATATAAAGGGCTCAAAATATTATTTTTGGAAAGGAAAATCCCCCAAGTGTCCGAAAACCACAGACACTAGCATGAGTTCCTAGCACATCACCTTCTCAGATGGAAATGGGCTTGGGGTAGCAAGTGGTAGGAGTCTTGGTTCAATACATAAAGCGTGGCCCCACCCAGACTGCACACTGGCTTCCTCTGGAGGTCTGGACTGGCTTCCTTGAAAACAGCTCAGCATGAGAAATGTGGGAGTTCGTGATGGGCACAAATCGGGGAAAACCAAGTGTCAGTGTCCTCCAGGAGCCTGATTTTCCGTGACTGCAGACAAACAGGAGCGCAAAGGAATAGTAATGAATGCAATGCACATAAAATGATGTCACCCTGCCAGTCCAGTCGAGGTTGCACAGCCATGCCCGCCTCCCAGCAACAGAGAAGAGCCCACTCACTGGCTTCCACAGGAAGGAAGGGGAGCCACGTTACCAGTACTGACCAGCAGCAGACACTATCCCTGCACAGTGACCACGGAGGGGACAAATAGGAACAGCAAACACACGTCAGCACAGTGAGTGGACACCAGTGGACACTGGCACTGGGCATCCCACCAGACACACACAGCAGCTTCGTATCTTGTGACTCGGAAAGCTGCGCTTGTTTTCATCATCACTTTGTGTCTCCCCCGCCGCCCGGGAAGCAGGTTGATTAGATCCATCCTGACGCCTCTGTGGTTCTCAATGAACCCAGAGTCCCCCCCCTCCCCGCAAGGTGGAGCAGTCCCACTTCTGGGAACCTCTGCTTCCCGACAGCAAAGAGCACAGGAAGATGTTAACTAGGATGTTAGCTAGGGCATCACTCCCGTCAGTAAACAAACGAAATCAGTAACGTAAGCTCCAGCCAGGCCCCTGGATCTGAATCCGATACCGACGAGCTGGACGCTCTTGGTCCAGTTACTCAAATTTCCACACAAATGCCGTGGGACAGTCATACATTCCACCTCACTGGGATATTATCAGCACCACAGGAGCTCCCAACAGAGAACTTAGAACCGTGCCTGGTAGGCTGGCGCCGCGGCTCACTAGGCTAATCCTCCACCTGCGGTGCCGGCACACCGGGTACTAGTCCTGGTTGGGGAGCCAGATTCTGTCCCGGTTGCTCCTCTTCCAGTCCAGCTCTCTGCTGTGGCCCGGGAGGGCAGTGGAGGATGGCCCAAGTGCTTGGGCCCTGCACCAGCATGGGAGACCAGGAGGAAGCACCTGGCTCCTGGCTTCGGATCAGCGCAGTGCGCCGGCCTTAGTGGCCATTTTGGGCTGAACCAACGGAAGGAAGACCTTTCCCTGTCTCTCTGTCCCTCTCTCTCTCACTGTCTAACTCTGCCAGTCAAAAAAAAAGTGTGTCTGGTATACGTCAATAAGAAGTATTCTTAACATTGTTACTAGTATATAAATAATAAATATTAGAATACTAATCAGTAACTATAACTGTTAATATAATGCTAATTTATAAGAGGCTGTATAAACAAATCATGCTACCTTAGGGAAGTGGAGCAATAGGTAATTGAATACATAAATGAGGTAGGTGGAGCTACACTGAATGATTAAAATCAGGTCCTTAATACAGTGATAGAAAAGGAGCACCATTGTAACTGGGTGTTGTATACCTCACGCACGCACATGCACACACACAGGCACATGTTCATATCCTAAGCAGGGAAAGTCATTCGCTTTTTACCATCTAATCATTTACTTTGGTTCAATTTTTTTCAACTGCCATGCATTGCATTGCTGAGACACACAGAGACAGAAAGACTATAGACATCTTCCAATCAAATGAAAAACTCAACAAGCTCTTTCAATCTGAAGACCTCTCAGCAGGAGCCTGGGGACGACACATCAGCCAGAAGCCAACAGGAGTTTTTCTCCTGCCCCAGCACTGTCGACTCGGCTCGTTTCTGTCCCTGCAGATCCGCCCATCAATTTGGTTTCAGCGGTGAAATCTGAGAGGTGTGGACAAAGCGGTTGAGACTGTGTGAAGAGAAGATGTAAAGAAAGATAAATCTCAGCCTATCGGCTTTGATTCCTGTTATCTTTATTCTGTAGCACTTTGATAGTTCTGGGAGATGGAGTTTTCTGTCAATTTATATTGCTCGTGCTATCTGTTGTGAGTTTTCCTCTGCCTCAGACCACAACGCTGTAGCTCAGACCCTGTGAGACAGGTGCACCCGTACACGGAGTGATGTGCTCCTTCTTCCAGACAAAGCTCTCAGACACCGAGGATTCCTTAAGTGTCCCCAGTGGACGCTGGGACTGTGCTGCCCTTCAGGGATGACGGGTAGCTGCTGCGTCCTTTTCTTCATTTCCTAAGTGGCCATCTAATCGCCTCTGGGACTGGAACGGGGCTCGACCCCGGGATACAAAGACCAAGCAAGGCAGAGACAAGGTCTCAGTCCCCCGGAAAACTTGTGAGTAGGACGCAGTTGACGTAGATGGGGTCTTGGGAAGTCGGACCACAAAAGACAGAAACGCACACTAATTCCCCTTCCAGGAGCACGTCCTAAGGAATTAGCAACGGTAACAGGTGTTTGGGAAAGAGACGCACAGTCGCCATACGCAGCACTTAGGACAGCAACAAGCCTCTGAAAACAGCCCACACACCCAAATGATGCAGTAAGTGCGGCTCAGCACGGGGGGTATCAATCACCACCAAGACCACGGCACGAAAACAAGAGAAAGTTTGGCAGCATTTTATGTGGAAAAACAAATATTTGTAAAACTATATTAATTGCCGGCGCTGCAGCTCACTAGGCTAATCCTCCGCCTTGCGGCGCCAGCACACCGGGTTCTAGTCCCGGTCGGGGCGCCGGATTCTGTCCCAGTTGCCCCTCTTCCAGGCCAGCTCTCTGCTGTGGCCCGGGAGTGCAGGGGAGGATGGACCAAGTGCTTGGGCCCTGCACCCCATGGGAGACCAGGAGAAGTACCTGGCTCCTGCCATCCGATCAGCACGGTGCGCCGGCCACAGCGTGCCAGCCGTGGCGGCCATTGGAGGGTGAACCAATGGCAAAGGAAGACCTTTCTCTCTGTCTCTCTCTCACTGTCCACTCTGCCGGTCAAAAAAATTTTTAAAAATTATATTAATTAACCAAAACTATGAATAAATTCTCTATGCAAGTACAAATGTACAGATGTAAACACACATACTCATATGAAGTACACACAAGGGTACTTCAAAAGGTTCACGGGAAATGGAATTAAAAGATGATTGTTTTTGATGCAAAAAAAAATCTTAGTATCCAGTTTTTTAATGAACTTTTCCAAGACACCTTGTATAATTAATTGTTACTAGTATTGGGCTTCCTTTGGGAATAATCAGAAATGTGGCCACATAGACCAAATAGGGCTTGGAAAACAGCTGAAGAGGGGATTCACTTCGGTGATAGTCTTAGGAGAATTTTCCACTGCAATTTATTCTTGAAAATGCTGACACACTACCACCAACAAGGAATCTGGACAAAACCCCAGACAGTTCAGTGGGTTAACAGCCCCCTATCCTACCACCAAGTTAAAACTCAAGTAAGTGCATCCCTAGAGCTGCTGGAGTGGAGACGTAAGGTGGGGAGCAGCTATCTCTAGAACACCCCCACCTGGGGCTGGTGCTGTGGCTTAGTGGGTAAAGTCACCACCTGCAGTGCTGGCATCCCACATGGGCGCAGGTTTGAGTCTCAGCTGCTCCACTTCTAATCCAGCTCTCTGCTGTGGCCTGGGAAAGCAGTGGAAAATGGCCCAAGTCCTTGGGCTCCTGCACCCAAATGGGAGACCCAGAAGAAGTTCCTGGCTCCTGGCTTTGGATCAGCCTAGCGCCAGCTACTGTGGCCATCTGGAGAGTGAACCAGCGGATGGAAGACCTCTCTCTCTCTCTCTGCCTCTCCTCTCGCTGTGTAACTCTTTCAAATAAATAAATAAATAAATCTAAAAAAGAAAGAAAGAAAGAAAGAAAGAAAGAAAGAAAGAAAGAAAGAAAGAAAGAAAGAAAGAAAGAAAGAAAGAAAGAACAGCCCCACATGGCTCTGCCCTTCAGCTGAGGCCAGGAGTCGTGGGATGAGACACCCAGGCCCCACCTCCTCCTGGAACCCAGGAGGAGCCCAGAGCGAGATGAGCACTCCCACTGCCTTCCAGAAGAGGAACGTGAAGCACAGCAAAGGCACATAGGCTTTCCTCTCGCCATGGACGGGGCTCCCATGCGTCCATCTTTTATGGAAACATTTTTATTCCTCAAATATTGATTTATAAGAAATTTCAGAACACAATTGTGTTGGCAAAATCCCTTGCTTTATGTGAAATAGCTGCCATCAAAGGCGACGTAAATTTTCTCTTAAAGCTGATCTGGAAAGCCATAAACACCGGTTGCCAGGGCCTCGTTTTGTCCAAGGGCCAGACTGCAACAAAATATACTGCATTTAGGAGCATTTTATGAAGCCACGGGAACACATCTTGAGGAATATATGACAGTTTGACAAGTCAACACCCCTTTCATCCCAAATTCAAAGAGATGGTGTAATTCTCTCTCCATCAGCGGGTGTGGGGACGATCGCAACCCACATTCTGAATATGGATAAAGCGCCGTCCAGCTCTCTAATTTCTGCGTTTGCTGTTTAGCACCCAGCGGAAGAAAGTCAGTCCTGGGAGAAGAGAATGAGGAAGACTTAACGAGCCCCGACACAGCAGGATCCGTCACCCAGCCCTGGTTTCGAGCTACAGTGGGGATCAGTCTGGAGGTTCAGAGAAAGAGGGAGTGAGTCCGTGAGTTTGCCAGAGTTCAGAATCCTCCGGCGTGCAGGGTCACAAAAAGCCAGAGCTTCTGAGAGTCCTTCTGGGGGAAGCGGTGACCTGTAGAGGAAGAAGCCACCCACGGGGAACTGGGAACCTCGGCAGGAGAAGGCGGTCCAAGTGCTTCACAACAGCCTCATCTGTAGCTGTGCCTGGAGCACACGCCGCATCCCCAGACATGTGCCTCTGCCAGCACCGAGGAGGCCTTGGGTGGAAACACAAAGACCCGTGGCTGGACTGCACACTGGAAGGCCAGCCACGTCCTCCGGGCATCTCTGAGAGCCAATTACCTATCCCATGGTCACCGTGAGAAAGAGCCCAGAGCACTGCTGTGGCTAAGGCCATTTCTGCACGCACCAGACAATGAGGACTCTCCAGGAGGCACCTGACCTGCAAGATCGATGCTCCAGGTAACGTGGGCTTGAGAAATCACTGGCCGCTCCACACCCTCCACACCCATGGTCTCCCTGCCACGGACTAAAGGAAATAAGCATGAGACTCCTCGTTCTCCTTCCAGCCAGCGAGTGTAGACGCGCAGTTCATGACCTACTGCCCCCCTTCCCTCGGTGCTATGGTCACGATGCTCACGGGTCCTCTGCCTAACTGTAACCTGTCACCCAGATGTGTCCCATGAGCCTGCGCCGTCCCTGCAGAGGGCTGACTGCTGCCCGCCCAGCCAAGGCAGACACCACCGTGGCGTTCTCAAGGCGAAGGCCCCCTCCACCTCCTCCCCTGGCTTCCAGCCACAGCCTGCTCATAAAAGGTCCTGTTTACCGTACAACTTGTTATCCGAGAGTCTCCCGTGGGGCTGTCACCTGCCAGTTTGCTCTCTGGCTTCCAGCACTGGCCCCGGTGTGTATCGTGCAAAACTACATTTCCCTGTCTCTCTTGGGAGGGTCAGCCAACAGGGGGCGCTGGTGTGCAGGTGGAAGACAGAGGAACACAGCATTTCCTCTGTGGGTCCAGCTCCCCGGCCACACCTGTGCCACGGTCTGGGCTCCTGCAGCCTCCATGTCCAGGCAGCTGCCGTGAGCCTGACTCCTACAAGCCGGCCCCGCTCGGCCCCCTCACAATGCTGAACACCACTGCTCTCTGTCCCTCCAACTGCGGCAGTAGGAGCTGTCCTTTGCAACATTAGTCTGTGGGCTGTTTTGTCATCAAAACAGGTAACCAACTGCTAGACTACACCCACCCTGCTAAAATAACTTAGCAGGTTCTGTGTGTTCCGAGAATGTAGGTTCAGTCACTCATTGCTTCGTCCTGTTCTGTTTCCTTCAAAGCCTCCATCATCATCATCTTACATTTCTTATTTTGTTCACTGTTGCCACCAGGCAAATATTTTCAGATTCCCCTACAGAACATTGAGTTCACTTACTGCGTCCCTAGTGTCTACCGCGAGGTGCATAATAGTTGCTGAACAAGAAGAAGAGACAAAACTGATGCATGGAAACACATTATGCCGAGCACCAATACGCGGTGGTGTAGACGGGCACAGGCTCGTGCCGCTCCAAAACCAGGTCTGTGCCAGGAGGGGGTCGAGGAGGAATGGAGCCTGGTCCAGGGAGAAGGGGCAGCTATGGCCCCGTGGGGTAAGATGGCGTGATGACCAGAGGCCAGCGTGTCAGGACCGTACAGGAGGGGAGGGGTGGCCGATGAGCGTGCAAAGGCCGGGCTTGGGGGCCTTGGTATGGATGAGTCCTTCCATCGCCGACAGGTGAACACCTCTGGTGGATTTCAAATAGAAGGCGAAGATGATCCTTTTGTTTCTAGGAACAGATCCGTCTCAATTTCCAGCATGGTGAACCGTAATGTATATGAGCAAAGGGTTGTAACTCTTACATGCAAATGAGTGCCCGGGCCGATGTTTGAGAAGTGCAGCCACAGAGCTTCTGGGGGAACCATCGCTGGTGTGGAATGTTGTGGGGAAGTCGGGGTGGCCGACCGCTCAGCAGCAGCCAGTCTGAGCAGTGGCAGTTCAGGGCAGTGGTGGCAGGAGCTCGGCTAGGTGGGTGACAGCAGGCAGGAATGGAGGGAGGTAAGTACTGTTCTTTCTAGGAGCTCTGGAGCCTGCCACAGAAGCGCCAGCTCACGCCCCTTCTACCACCTGTGCAGGAAGATGAGTGGCAGCTGTCAATTGCTGTCCCTCGGGAGCCGCATATGACGCAGGCACTTTCCCTTGTACTCAGCCACTGCTGTCCCAAAGCCTAGGATCTGACCCATGCAGAGAGGTCACACGAGGATGGCCCCGCCTCCCAGGTTGTTATGACAACCATATGTCAGTCCATACTTCATTTTCAGCTCTTGCTTTTATTGTTAGCCAGTCTATGAGAGGGCAGACGAGCTTGGCTGCAGAATCTTCAGTGAAGATTACCGGCTTCAAGTCTAAACAACAGGAGAAAATGTGTTTCTTTCCATCAGGAGCCACGGCGGATTTTAGCGAAGCACAAATTAATTCTCTGTGCAGAGAGGCAGCGCCGGGCACAAGGCCTAGAATGGAGGGCCTCTGTCTGTTCAGCAGGTGCATTTCAGTCCCCTCGCTGAGCCCTGGGGGTGCCGACGCCAGCTGTGGTGCTGTTGGAAGTGGCCAGCCTTCACGTTCAGGAGTGTCCGGGGTGACTTCAGCAAGTGTACGCCCCCCAGACGTGACCTGGACTGTGTGCAGCAAGGGAGCCCAGCGGGCCTAGAAATGCTGCTTGCAAGCCGGCCCGTGTTTCTCCCTGGGAACGTGGGTTTCCCAGGGCTCCTAGCATTCCTGCACATGCAGCGGTGGCTCCCGGAGCCTCAGCCCTTCGTACAAAGAATGCAGTCCTGCCGAACACCTGCTTCCCTCGCGGGCATCTGA
The DNA here is from genome assembly GCF_051225735.1 of Oryctolagus cuniculus. Taxonomy (NCBI): domain Eukaryota; kingdom Metazoa; phylum Chordata; class Mammalia; order Lagomorpha; family Leporidae; genus Oryctolagus; species Oryctolagus cuniculus. The sequence goes on from NC_142887.1 coordinate 8,119,006, forward strand.
GGTTGGTGTCTACGGGAGGCAGGTCTGACGTAATCAGGGTCCAGGTGAACACCCAGGCCCTGAGTCTCTGGCATGCTCTCCCGGGAGCCATTTCACAAACGTTGCCTGGATGAGAGGCTAGAGGGGCCGAGTGTCCTGTGGGGGCTTGGCAGGTGGGAGTCTTGGGCGCCCTACCCCAGGCACCTCCACCCTTGGCTGGTCTTGCTTTCTGTCCTCTCCTCCTAACATGACAGAGCTGCGTGTCTGCAGGATGAATCCTTGAGTCCTGCAGGGTCCCCAATCCTGGAGCGACCTCGGGGCTGCCCGGCACATGTGTCGCCCCATGCAGGACGATGGGAGGCTGCACCGCAGCACCTTGGTGACCCAGTCCTCAACGTCTGGGAGCCAGGAGAGCATGGGCGAGGGTGGGCACGTGAGGCTTCGGCTACTCTCTCCCGTCACCCCTCAGCAGGCCCAGCCCAGCTGCAGTGTAGTGGCACCTGGTGGAAAATGGGCCCAGTTCTGCAGTCTGCGGGGAAGCACACATGGCCCCAGTCATTTCCCAAAAGCCTCTAAAACCCAAACCACCCAGAAAGAACAGTTCCTTCTTGCAATAAATCCCGCACTGATGGATGCTGTCTCTTCTGACCCCCAGTGAAGTCCTCTCAAAATTAGTTAACATGTAAGGCACAGAAACGGATACAAAGACGGAGACGGAGAGAGAGACAGAAACAGAGACAGAGACAGAGACAGAGACAGAGACAGACAGCTCCTATGTGCTGGCTCGCTCCCAACATGCCTGCAGAGCCTGGGAGCCAGGAACCCAATCCAGGTCTCCCACAAGGATGACAGAGACCCCATTACTTGAGCCCTTACCACTGCCTCCCAGGGTCTGCATTAGCAGGGAGATGGAGTCAGAAGCCAGGAGTTGAACCCACATGCTTTGACAGTGGGATGCAGGTGTCCCAACGAGTGGCTTACCCACTAAGCAAAATGCCTGCCTCTAATACCATGTTGTGTTGTAAAACAGTCTCTCCTCTCCCTCCACACACACACAGCCATCCTGTCTCCAAAGACAAGAGTGACAAGAGAAGAGTCTTAAGAAAACATCCCTCGGAGGTAACTAGAGATCCCTGGGCATGGGGCATGGGCGGACTGCACCGTGGTCTCTCATGTTCTCTCGCAGGGGCGTAGCTACATGGTGAATGTGGATACAAAATGTGCAGAATCAGTAAAGTGGGCATGATGCTTATAAACATGTCTTATTTATTTACTGCAAATATTTCAACAAAGCCTGCTACTAGGATACCGGGTATTTAAAATAACTTGAGTGTAAATGCCCCAGCCAGTGTGGGTATGTCAACGCGATAGGAGTGCAAGGACACTACACAGCAGTGACCGTCATAACGACAGTCACAACACCCCCATCACGGGACATGTGCCGGGACGCTTGTGTGTGCCCTGCATTTGTTCCTTCATTTAAACCTCACATCGGGGTCAGTGCTGTGGCGCAGCAGGTAAACTGCTGCCTGCACCAATATGGGTGCCAGTCTGATACCGGACTGCTCCACTTCCGATGCAGCTCTCTGCTAATGGCTAGGAAAGCAGCGGAAGATGGCCCAACTGCTTGAGTCCTTCTACCCACGTGGGAGACCCGGAAGAGGCTCCTGGCTTCGGATTGGCTCAGCTCGGGCCATTGCAGCTATTTGGGGAATGAACCAGCAGATGGATGGTCTCTCTCTCTCTCTCTCTCTCTCTCTCTTTCTCTCTCTTTGTATCTCTTTTTCTCTCTTTCTCTCTGCCTCTGCCTCTCTGTAACTCTTTTGAATAAATAAATACATCTTTAAAAAAAGATAAACCTCAGAACAACATGGCTGTGAGTATCTACTGCCGCCTCCACTTTACAGATAGGGAAACTGAGACATGAGCAACCCACTATCAGCACAGAGCAAGCGGCCACGAGGGCAGAAGTTGCAGCCAGGCTGCCTGACCTGAGAACTCAGGCTTTAAACCACTGCACTAAAGCAAACTGCGCCATAGCACACTGTGAAAAGGGAGCACACACTCATCATAAAAGACATGGGGTGGGGGCAGGGCTGGCGCTGTGGTACAGTGGGTTAACGCCCTGGCCTGGAGTGCCGGCATCCCATATGGGCGCCGGTTTGAGACCCGGCTGCTCCACTTCCAATCCAACTCTCCACTATGGCCTGGGAAAGCAGTAGAAGATGGCCCAAGTCCTTGGGCCACTGCACCCACTTGGGAGACCCGGAAGAAGCTCCTGGTTCTTGGCTTTGGATGGGCGCAGCTCCGGCCGTTGAGGCCAACTGGGGAGTGAATCATTGGATGGAAGACCTCTCTCTCTCTCTCTTTCTCTCTCTCTGCCTCTCCTCTCTCCATGTAACTCTAACTTTCCAATAAATAAATAAATATTTAAAAAAAATACAGGGGGAGAGTAGGTAGAACAAGGAACACAAGTAGAATTGCCTTACTGAGTGGCAGTCTGGGGCCAGACCCCCAGCCTCTGCTAAGGCATTGAGGTAAAGGGCGGGCATGCTGAAACCTGCCCCTGCATTCCTCACAGCTGCGGGGGCCTGGGGGTGCCACCCACTGCGCTGTCAGCATTTTCCTGTAAACAACAAGTATTAGCTTTCCTGGCTTTACCTGAGACAGGGGAGAGAAGCTACCAAAGCGGGACGCAGGTTCATTCGACCAACAGCTCTGGAAGCCCACGGTCCAGATCAGGGAGTCCTTCAGCCTGGCCTCTGCCGAGGGCAGGACACACGCGGAAGGACAGTGCAGGTGAGATGTCAGCCAGGGGGCCGAAAGACACAGGAGCACGCGGCACTCCTAGCAAAGCCACCACGATTCCGCCACGGGCACCACTCTGTGATCCAAGGGCTTCCCGAAGGCCCCACCTTCAGCCCACACTGGGATGGATCCTCCACCCCAACCCCTCAACCATTAACATCAGCGGACTGATGGTCTACACGGCATTTGGGGGCATCAGGGTCTGATCGAGCTTGGGGAGCCAAATTCTACTCAAAACATAGCAGGTTGGGAGGTTTGCACCCTTTTGCAAGTGTGACTAACACAAGTGCACTGTTCTGCTTTCTGAAGGAAAACGCTATAATCACAACATTTGGGACAGACCAGGAGCAAACAGACTCCATAGTGCTCAGTGGGCTCACACATCTCAGCCGGGGAGGGGTGGGGGTTTCTGCTCTATCCAAGCTGCCCGCCACTTCCACCACCGCAGCGGTGACTCTCCCTGACCCTTCGTAGCTGGTGAACAAGGCAGGGTTCCCTCTGCCTGGAACCCTGAGTCCACTCTCAATCTCCCTCCCTATCCATCAAAAGCCCATGACCTGTCCAGCCCAGCTCTACCCTTCCTCTGGACTTGACCTCTTCTGCTGCTTCCTCCTCTCTCCCAGCAGCGCCTGGTATCACCCCCCTGTACTCTGAGCGTCCAGGAGCGACCCCCGATGTTGGGATTGTGAGAGAATCAGAGGAACGCAGTCATGCAAACAAACACATGTAAAGTCAACGCTGTTTGCCCTAATTCTTTAAACCACTGTTCAAGAAAACCTCATAATTTCACCACAGCCTCTGACTTCAAATGACCCAATGGCTGGTTGACCCTCGGCTGCTCCGCTCCTGGGGAAGAGAAGGGGCAGTGTGTGCTGGGGTCCACTGCAGTCTGCGACGCACCGGCCTATCTGGGCCGCAGGGTCGGGCCCTAAGAACTCCCCAGCCTGCCCCAGTCCATTTTTCTCACCCTCACTCTGTTCCAGCCACACAAGCTTCTAGCTCTTCCTCCAAACCACTTAGAAAATTCCAGTCCCAAGAACTTTACCCTCGCTGTTAACTGCCTGGACTGCTGCACCCCAAACACTCGTGGGGTCCCCCTCGTTACACTCTAATCAGTTCCAAGCAAACCTCCTTGGAGAGAGCTTCCCAGCCCTCCTCACCCATAATACACACCCTGTCTGTGTCTCCTGACCCAGCTCTGTCCTGCGCCCTGACTCTGGACACTTCAGACACACAGGAGAGGCAGCTGTTCGTGCCTACACCCGTATCAGGGCACCTGGCTCAGTTTTCCATCCAGCTCCCTGCTAATGCACCCCCTGGGGGCAGCAGGGGAGGGTCCTAGTACTTGGATCCTCACCATCTACACAGGAGACCTGGATGGAGTTCCGGGCTACTGACTTTTGCCTGGCTTAGCGCTGACCGTTGCACTCATGTGGGGAGTGAACCACGGGGTGGGAGATCTCTCTCTGTCTTTTCAAGTAAATTAAAAATATATAAAATAGCTTTAAAAAACTTCAAATAAATGGAAAAAAAGTAGCTACTTCCTCACCCTCATCTCTGCCCACCAGGAACCCTTGAAAGAAAATGGCAGGATTTTAAATTATTTTCTAGAAGAGTGGGGGTTGGGAGGGGGGCTGGGCTCCTGGGGGAGGCTGAAGCCTCAGCAGGGCCCAGGAGCCCAGCCCTGCAAGGCCTGAGAGCAGAAGTTACCTTCTGGAGCCAGCCTGGCGGGCCTGTCCCTCGGAGACCAGAGTGCATTCCACCGAGAACAGGGGAGGAGAGACAGCGCTCAGAAGCTGGGGGCCGGACAGCGGGAACGTGTGCCCTCCGGAGAGTGGGCTTACCCCGTGCCAACCCCGGGCCGACCCCGCGTGGGAACCGGAGCTTGACCACCTGCGGCACTTCTGCCCCAGCGCGGGGTCCGGAGAGGCCACCGGCCTCTCCCCGCGCCCCACCTTCGCGTGCTTTCAGGCTGGCGGAGCAGCCCCTGGAGATTCAGGGGTCCTCACGTCCAGGGAACCGGACCCCGGCACAGGCACAGGAGCTCCTCCTGGGACCAGCGCCCCCGCCACGTCCCGGGGAGAAACTCGCGTCCAGCTGCCGACACCCCCGTTGTGCGTGCTTGTCCCCTCTGGCCGCCCCTCCTGGGCGACCCCAGCGCCGAGTGTGCCGACCGCCTGGCGTCTCCGAGATCCGAGCCCCAGGCCCGGGGGTCCGCTCCACCGTTTCTCGGGCTCTGGCCTGAGCTTGGCTCCTGGCAGCTCCCCGCGCCCCGCCCTCGCTCCCGCCCTCCTTGTCCTTGGATTCCTGGGGCCCCACGCCAGGGACTCGGGGTCGCAGGTGGGCGCGGGACACGGGAGAGCCGAGGAGAGCCGAGAGAGGGCCGGCTCTCAGCTCGAAGGAACTGCGTGTCCGCGCGGAGCCGCAAGGGAGGAGAAGCAGGCGCCTTCTCGCCAGGGCCGCCTGTCCCCACCGGACCGACACCCCGAGGGCCCTCTGGGCAGGGGCTGTGCGCCCCTCCCCGCTGACTCCTGGATTTAAACTCCCAGGCCCCTGATCCCGACCCGGCTTCAAGGGGCACCACGGAGAAGCAGCAGACGCACAGCAGCGCGAACCGGGGTTGCCGTCCGCCCAGGTGCGCTGCCCGCCCTGTGCCCGGAGCAGAGCCGGCGCGGTGTGGGACTCAGGAGCTCAAGCTGTGCAAATGGTTCCTGGGATCTGCAAGAACCCTCTGCGGAAATGCACATCGTGAAAAGACTCCGCATCGTGGCCAGCACTGTGGCCCAATAGGCTAATCCTCCCTCTGCGGCGCCGGCACACCGGGTTCTAGTCCCGGTTGGAGCGCCGGATTCTGTCCCGGTTGCCCCTCTTCCAGGCCTGCCCTCTGCTGTGGCCCGGGAGTGCAGTGGAGGATGGCCCAGGTGCTTGGGCCCTGCACCCCATGGGAGACCAGGAAAAGCACCTGGCTCCTGGCTCCTGCCATCGGATCAGCGCGGTGCGCCGGCCGCAGCGCACCGGCCGCAGCGGCCTTTGGAGGGTGAACCAACGGCAAAGGAAGACCTTTCTCTCTGTCTCTCTCTCTCTCACTGTCCACCCTGCCTGTCAAAAAAAAAAAAAATTTGGGATTGTCAATGATAGCTATTTTTAGTATGTACTTATTTGAAGGCAGAAGGGGAGAGAGAGAGAGAGAGAGAGAGAGAGATCTTTTTTTCCCACTGGTTCACTCCCCAAGTGGCCACACAGCTGGGGTTGGACCAAGCTGAAGCCAAGAGCCAGGAGCTCCATCAGGGTCTCCCATGTGGGCGCAGGGACTCGAGTTCATTGGCCGCCATCTGCTGCTTTTCCAGGCACATCAGTAGGGAGCTGGAGCTGAAGCAGAGTAGCTGGGGCTCGAATCAGCACTGATATAAAACACGGACATCCCAGGTGCTGTCTTAAGCTGCTGCACCACGATGTTGCCCAGAGCTCGGGTTGTTCTAGAAGCTGGACCCTGCCTGCACGGCGTGACACGTGACGGCCTCTGCTGGCCCCTCTTGCTGACCCATTGGAGTCAACTCTTACTCGCTGGAATGCTCTGCTCCCAGAAGAGTGCTTATTTATTTACTTATTTCCAACGTCCCCGCAGCAAGGCAGAGGTGTCCCGTGTGCCGCTCTGTGGAGCCTGATGTCCTGTGCCGGGCAGCAGGGTAGCAGCTACTCCGGAATGCAGGCCAAGGGCTTTTATCCTGACCCCGGGGACCGGCTGGAAGGCGGATGCCCCAGCGCCCAGCTTGGTCACTGATCCAGTTCCACCTTGGCCCTCCCGATCCACCTTGCACTCATCAGTGTGAATCCTTGCTCCTTCTTCCGTGTTTCAAGGTCAGGAAACGGCTCATTTAGATGGATTGTGGCTTCTTATGGCTTAATAAAAATTCATATTTGACTGCAAGTAGAATGAACTCAGATTACATTACAAATGGAATTAATTCACCACACTGATGTTCCCTTAATTCAATTTGAATACCTAACCATAATAGCTGGCACTTCTAAGCGTTTACAAGCAAGGGGCACTGTGGTTTTTCTGTGTACTAATTTACTTATTATTCACAATAACCTTATGAGGCTACCATTTCTATATGAAATGTGAGGGCATGCACCTGTCTTCCCAGATAATGGAAATGAGGCCTAGAATGGTAAATTCACTGCCTGCGTAAATGTCTCTGGACTTTGCCAAAACTGACCATAGCTGAGAACCACAAGTCAGACCCAACACACCATCCGTTTGTAAGAAAACAGACTCAGAGGAAAGTTTGCCTTACTGTGTTGTTTGGGCATTGCAATGATGCAACGAGAACCCTCTCATTTTTACCATTTGTGTAAAAAAATCACACTTCTATAGTTTCTTTAGTTCTTCTAAGCCAAAGCTCAGCCTAGCCATGATTACCCGTGACCTCTCAGAAAGCCAGCTGGCGTGTGGGGCTGGAAGAGAAAGACAAGGGAAGGAGAATTCAGATTTAGGTTGGGTGAGTGAGCAGATTCCGAGTCCCGGAATGGCAGCATTGAGGCTGCATATTCCAGCCTTCATTCCTTCACTGGACAAGACAGTGTTGAGTCCCCCACTGGCTCGATGTGTTTTTCCACTCTACAAATTCCCACACGCCTGGGCCAAGTCAGGATGAAGATCAAAGTCAAGAACTTGGTCTGGGTCTCCCAGGTGGGTGCAGGGGCCCAAGCACTCAGGCCATGTTTTGCTGCTACTCTCAGGCCATATTAACAGGGAGCTGGATCACAAGTGGAGCAGCCAGGACTCGAACTGATCTCCAAAGGGGAAGCTGGCATCACAGACGGCGGCTTTACCCCCTGTGCCACAGCGCCGGCCCCCCAAGCAGCATCTTAACTGCTGCACCAAAACATCCACTCCTCCAACAGGTTTTTCTAACAATTTAAAAGACATAAAAATTGCATGCATTTATGGGGTGCTCTGTGGTTTTCTGGTAATGTGTACATTGTTTAATGTCCCATCAGGGTAAATACACTTATAACTTCAAACATTTAACACTTCTTTCTGGTCACGATATCCCATATCTCTTGTCACTTTTGTGAGTAAAAGTTGCAGCTATGGGGCTGGCGCTGTGGCATAGTGGGTAAAGCACCACCTGCAGTGCCAGCATCCCACATGGGCGCCGGTTCTAGTCCCGGCTGCTCCTCTTCCAGTCCAGCTCTCTGCTGTGGCCTGGGAAAGCGGTGGAAGATGCCCAAGTGCTTGGACCCCTGCACCCACCTGGGAGACCTGGAAGAACCCCCTGGCTCTTGGCTTTGGATCGGCGCAGCTCCGGCTATTGTGGCTAACTGGGGAGTGAACCAGCGGATGGAAGACCTCTCTCTCTGCCTCTCCTCTCTCTCTGTCTCTCTCTCTCTGTGTAACTCAGAATTTCAAGTAAATAAATAAATCTTTTTTTTAAAAAAAAAAAAAGCTGCACCTACCTCTGGTAGGAGAGCTGCATACACAGGAGCAGCCTGCCTGCGGCCAGGACCCGACTCTCCGTCCCTGTGCTGCAACTGTCCGCGTCGTTGGGCTGCGGAGCCCCCCAGGTTGAAGTTCAAGCCGGCTACACTGGGACCAGCATCGGGAAAAGAGAAAGGACATTCTCTTCCTCATCTTCCTCCACAATTCACATTGACCACAGGTCACTTATTTGACATTATGTCTACTGAGTAATGAAAAGTCACCCTTGTCTCAGCCAGTTTAATCAGAGAAGCAGCCCCCAGCCATGTTACGATGAGGGATGTGTTAATGATGCTTTACAACATCTGGGGAGTGGGCAGGGAGTGGGGGTCTGGAGGAAAGGGTTGGAGGGCCAGGGGGAAATCAGAAACAAGCCTCCCAGAGAGGCTGGCGTGAGCCCAGGGTGAGTGGAAGAGTGGGGTCGGGGGTGGGGGAGAGGCAAGCAGGTGCAGCTAGGGGTGCTGATGGGCAGGTGTTGGGAGAGTCTGTGGGAAGTCATCCTTTGGGAGGACCTACTTCTTCCACGGGTGCCCGGGGCCTCTGGGGGTCAGAGGTCTGGGCTACAGCAAGCAGAGCAGAGTGAGGAGTCGAGGGAGGGAGAGACCTGTCAGAACCGCTGGCACCTCGGCAGCTCTGGCAGCCACCACACTCGCAGGGACACTGGCGAGTGTGACTGTGGTTCAATGTCCAACTTACAAATCCTGACCCAACATCTGCAAACAAGCAGGACAGGGGTCCCAGGAAATCCGACTCCAGCTCAACCAGGCTGGTGGGATACCAACCTGTTTGGAGAGGAACGGGCAACTGCCTGGCTAGTGGGAGGCGCGGAGGACAGCACTAGAAGGAAGTGGGGAAGGTGTTTTCCTGGCGATGGGGTGATGGCTCTGAATGTTGAGCTCTCAATGAGCACAAAGGGAGAGCTGTCCTGTAGAGAATAACCGAGATATTTGCTAGTTGTCTTGTTAGGGCCCCTTCCAACTTGGTAATTTATAGAGAAGGTCAAGGTATTTGCAGCTTCATTCAGACATCTGCGGGAACCCTCCCCCCTTTCCTAGGGTGAATGGATGATGGATTTTCTCATTCTCCAACCCTCACAGTTCTTGGGCGCTAACCTCAGAGATGCTCCTGCGACTTCCCTGTGGGTGGGGACAAGCTCGATCAGTGGGACGCCCACGGCACCTGCCAGAGCCCCAGGTTACACGCGTGGTTTCCACAGCCACGGCAGGCACTGTTGTCCAGCGCTGGGCAAGTCCTGTGTCAGTCTCCGGATGTCACAGAGGAGCAGGCTGAGCACCGTGGGGGCAGGTGGGGGTGGGAGAGAGGACGAGAGAGGACTCCAGTGAGTCCTGAGGCAGGAGGGGGCCACTGGAGCAATGCAGATGCCACCCAGGACTCAGCTGCAAAACGGAGACTCCCCTTCATCTCCCTGCAAAGTGCTACAGCATCAGAAGTGTTGGATCACGTGAAAGGGAGCCACAGCAATGATGCAAACTGGCCGCGTACCCGCTCTGCAGGGTGCTGCTTCAGGAGGTGAACCTGTGTTGGTGTACCTCACCAACTTGCTACAGCCACCAGTGAGGACCCTCTTGGGATTTCCGTTTCCAGGGGAGGAAAGTGAGGCTCAAGGCTCACGCGCTGTGCAAGGCCTCCTGAGGTCACAGCTGGGATCTAACCCTGCAGGTCCCATGTTCAGACAGCACAGCATGGGCGACGTTCCCAGACACTTCCGCTGTGAGGCCGGGCGTGCCGGGCACTGGCTGTGAGAGCCCCAGCTGCACGGAAGACTGGACGTGCAGCTGACCGCTGTCCCAGGGAGACTTTTCTCCCCCGGCTGCCTCACCACTGGGTGGCCGTTCAAAGGTGTGAAGACCAAGGAGGCATTCTCAGGCCTGCATATTCCTGGGACTCAGTGGCACACGAGCCCCACGCTAATCGCTGCAAGTCACACGACAAACTCAGGCCTCACGCAGCGCATCCCGCAGACCGACCATCAAGGATCGTGGCAGGAGGGCCGAGAACGTGAGAGCAGGAGGAGGTACTGCAGCCAAAAGGCGTCAGCTGCGATTCTGCTTCCTCTTGTGCTTCTACCCTGCTGTCTTCCGATTATCACCCGGGTCTTCCCAGTGCTTCCCCCACACTCAGCAGAACGGCTGCCGGCGCTCCAGGCGTTCTGCCAACAGCAGGCACGGCTCCCAGTGGCTCCTTTGATGGGTAAGAGGACACAGTGTTAGGAATCACCCAGCGAATTTCCCACTGCCCCTCATTGGCCAGGACCCATAAACCAGTGTCTGGCGAGAGAAAAACACACTGCAGTGGTTGGGACTATCCTGGAACTGCCCCTACGTGGGGGCCCAGATGGACAAATGGACTTTTGTTTGGAGACCAGATTGCTCCGCCCTGGGAGTGAAGGAACAGGTGTGCAGCCAAATGGGGAGTTCTGTGGCTCCCCGGCAGGCATCTTCCGGTTCTTCCCGCGACGCCACGGCCACTTCCTCAAGCACCTACCGTCGGGTTGCGCTGGTTACACACTGGTTCTCAGTGCACACTACGGGGAAGCACGTTTTTCAACTGAGTGAACTTTGAGGGCCTTCTGCTGCACAGAGACGCGCGTGCAACGCCTGCACTTGCGTGAGGTGGGTGCTGTCTCTCCAGCTCAGTAGCTGGATTTTGGAAAATCGAATTGTAAACCGACAGACTGTAACCAAAAACTATCGACCAGTGGGGTCTTCTAGCCACAGGTCTTGAGAAGAGAGAGGAACTGTGAAGAGAGCAAGCTCTGTAGGAGATCTGTGACAAGCAGCCTGCAGACCCCGTGACAGCGTCCCTCCCTGCTGCCCCGATCAGTGAGGAGAGGCCCCGCCGACTGGGAAGCGGCAGGAGAGGTGCTGCGGAAGCACATTCGAGACCTCGAAGGGCAGCTTCTGCAAACCCTGAGCTAGCACTGGCTCTCTCCATGTGCCATGCCCAGGAAAGTATGTGGGGACTGCAAAAAGCCTGTAAAAATTCTGATGCAAACACTGTTGCAATCCATGCTGTTTTCTTAATAGGCAAATTTTCAGGAACATTTTGAAGCCCTCTGAGACTTCATGCACTCAGAAAGCTTTGTGGGCTGGCGCCGCGGCTCACTAGGCTAATCCTCCGCCTTGCGGCGCCGGCACACTGGGTTCTAGTCCCGGTCGGGGCGCCGGATTCTGTCCCAGTTGCCCCTCTTCCAGGCCAGCTCTCTGCTGTGGCCCAGGAGTGCAGTGAAGGATGGCCCAAGTGCTTGGGCCCTGCACCCCATGGGAGACTAAGAGGAAGCACCTGGCTCCTGCCTTCGGATCAGTGCGGTGCGCCAGCCACAGCGGCCATTGGGGGGTGAACCAACAGAAAAAGGAAGACCTTTCTCTCTGTCTCTCTCTCTCACTGTCCACTCTGCCTGTCAAAAAAGAAAAGAAAGCTTTGTGCGCTGGCTCCGCCTTCCTCGCGCCTGGGCATCGTCCTGGATCCAGACAAGCTCCCAGTGTTCGGCTGTAACTCTGAGCCAGCCCGGCTGTCACCTTAGCCCAGGAGGCTGCTGTGCGGTGCAGTTACTCTCCGGCTGGGCTCTTCAGAATACTGAACGCCTGCTCTTGGAGATGTAAATAGAGTGCTGGATGCTCGCATAACTTGAAAGTGGTTATTCTGTCTTTAAATGCCAGCCTTCCTAGTGCCAGACGTATGTTTACAGACCACGAGTTACAAAACCCTACCCTATCTGGCTCATCACATGGGGTTGAGTTTTTTTTTAAATCATGCACTGAGTGAAGATGAGAAGTTAAACTAAAATTCAGAGTTGTTATCACTGAGAGAGGAAGTTCTCTTTGCTGTTTGTCATATAAATGTAGGAACGTTAATGGGGTAGAAGTAATAATATTTATCATAATGCAGACCAAAATCTGAGACGTGGCGTGGGACCGCCCAGTGCCCCTGAGTTCTTTGCTTCCCTCCTCTATTTCCCTCTCATCCCTGCGTGCTTGGCAGTGGCTCCCTCCTCCTCCTGGAATGAGGGTCTTGTTTGGAACTGAGCTTAGCAGTCATTGTGGTCCCCAGAGCCATTGCAGTTTATGAAGAAATGTGACAAAGTCTGCATCCGGGCGACCTGGAGACAAGTTGGCACCTGCGCAGCAGGAACGCCCACGGGCGGGGCCCGCGACCCCTCCGCACAAGTGCGCAGCAGGTCACACGGGGCCACGCTGGCTTCTCCAGTGTCTGCTCCACACTGTTTTTCACAGCGACCGACTCTGCCAACATGAGCAGACCCTGGAAGCCCACTGTGGTTAAAATCCTCTCCGCCACACATTTTTCTTGCTGGGTCTAAGAATAGCCCAGGCCAGGTAGAATTTATTTTTCAGCTTTTCAGTGAAGCTCCGCTTTGAGCCATCTGGTCCTATACATCCTACATGTATAGAAATTAAATTTACATTTGTCATTGTTGACAATTTGACAACAAAAATCTGATGATAAATATGATGATTTCCATATTTCTACAATGCACCAATCTGCCTTCTAGTCTGCAAAAGTTATCATCTTGTTGTTCTCCGACTGCAGAGACCATGAGACAAGAAAGACCAAGCGCGGGTTCTGCCGTCACTAGAACTGCTCCCCCTGTTAGCACCGACGGCAGAGGCTGAGGACCGTTTGCACCAGGGATGTTCTCTCCCCGTGGTCCCTGTAAGCCACTGGAAGCATTTGTTTCTTGTGGTTTAATTAAAACGACACGCTACCCTCCTGCTTTGTAAATATTTTAAAATTATACTATATTGGTTAAATAATTCAAAAGACCGGAAGCCTCACGATGCAGGTACCTCGAGAGACAGCTCTGCAAGCTCTCGTGTGCCTCCTCGCACCCACGCCACGCTAGGGTAGGAACGGACAACTCCACGGACTGACATGAGGGCTTCCCAACCATTCTGTGAAGGAGCAAGTCCCCTCCCTGTGCAGCTACCTGCTGTGGCGGGAGGCGGGGAGCGCTGCGGGAGGCGGGAACCCACCAGGTCTGAGCCGGCTTTCCTTTGGAAGGTCTGCTTGCAGCACCGACCCTAGCTAGTGCTTGGAAGCTCTGCACTCTCATCTGCTGCTCCTTGAATGAGTCACCATGTGGGATGATGCACGCGTTCACTGGTTTGGCTGAACCATTCCATCAAAGCGTCATGTTGGGTGCATGACAAATGTACATGATTTATCAATGAATTAACAAGTGAGCCAAGAAATAACAGTAGCTCACTGTGCCCAGACTGTGTACATCATAGGGTTTATGCTAAAAATGCTTGCTCTCTAGGCGCCTGAGATGTTGGCACGTGGCTGGCAGAGGGTGGCTGGCTACCTGAGTAGCCCCCAATGAAAACCCAGACATGAGTCTGTAACTGGCTATCCTGGGTAGAAATCCACACACCTGCTGCAGGAGGGTGCACTCTGTGTAGCCCCGAGAGTCAGAAACCACGAGGAAGCCTGCCCTGGCATTCTGCCAGTCTCCGCCCGGGCCCTGGCCCTCACACCCGGCTGTGTAGCCTTGCCATGCTGCTCAGACAAATCTGAGCTGAATTCTTTGAGTCCGCCCAGTGAATTCTGAATGTAAACGTGACACTGGGCATCCCCAGCCCAGAGGGCCTCCCAGAAAACAGACGCCACGTCCCAAAATCCCATTCGCCATGGCAGGAGGTAGAAAACCCATCGTTGGGCAGAGGAGAGCCTTCGAGGGTCAGCTGCCTGAGGTCCGGATTTTGTGTGGGTGACGGAAAGACCATGGAACTCAAGAAGTCAGGAAATGGAAATGCCATGCGGGTACAAACCTGGTGCAGATGGTGTGGTTCTGCATAGAAGAGAGGGAACTAGAGCTGAGCTGTGATGGGTTCTAGGAGAACGGAGAGTACCAGAGATCTGAATACACTAAACTGTGGGGAGCAACTTGGACTAGACTAAGTTACTGGAATTAAGACTTATTCTATGCATCTGCTCTCCCACAATATGGCGCTGGGAGAGGAGAAAACAGCTTCTACGCAGCTGCCTCTTGCCAACTTGAGTGATGACCTCCAGGAGCTGATCCTGCTCCTGATTGGAGGAGAGCAGCGTACTCGGCGTGTGGGCAGCCGAGTTGGGATTGGCGGAAGAGGACTATAAAGGAGGAGAGAGACAACATGCACCAGATCTAAAGGGAACATCTATCTGAAGGAACACCTGTGCAGCCCCCGAGAGAGCCGGCCGGCGGTGTGCCGCTCCCCCACAGAAGTGGGGAAAGTGGCAGGGGGAACCACCCTTCCACGGAGGTGGAAGGATCGGCAGCCAACCCGGGAAGGACCAGCAGCAAACCCGGGAAGGGCCAAGCAGACAAAAGAACAACGCAGGGTCCTGTGTCGTTCCTCCGCAAATGGGGGAGCGACACTAAACCAACACTGCACTTGACTTCTGCTTCTGAGGGAGGAACCGAGAAAATGTGCAGAGCATGGTTTCCAGCAGTAAAATTCGCTGAAATGTGCAGGAACTTTGAAAGGAGGGCACATTCTCCCAGCCTAAGTCTCGACAATCACTCACAGGCAGGGAGTAAGTCTGGGGTTTATTCAGCCCCGAGGGCCCTTCTCCCAAGGACTTGAGGGCCCACATCAGCTGGAGGGAGGTCTCTCCTCCTCGGCACCTGTCCCTGCTGGCAAAGCCTGAACTCATGCCACGACTCTGGGTTCCAGGTAGAGCCAAGTCTTCGGAAAGTTCAATGAATCAACCCTTTCCTGTCAACAGGCACCTGTGTTCCATCTCACGTACGCAAGGTTCTTTAAGAGCAAACAGCAAGGAATTGATTTGCCAGCATCCGAGGGATCACAGCAGGAAAAACATCTTATTTCCTGTGGAATATTTTTAGGAGGATGTGCCTGAATTTTACAGTGATTCATTAAAAGTGATATTAAAGAGGTTTTACAGACAAAATGTGCTATTCTATCCGTGCAAATACATCGTAACCTATATCAGAATGTAGCAGAAAACTGTTTGGAACACAAAATAATAGTCCATTAGCTCAGGAAAACATAAAATTGCATAGCTAAAATAAATACATTGGCTTAAGTGAATATTGGTACAAAGCAAAAGGAGACATGTTATGAAAAGTAATGGTAAATGGGTTTTTATCCATTGTTTGTGGTACTATAAAAGCGCATGACAGCACCGCAGCTCAGAAAAAGCATTCATGGCAAAAAAAAAAAAAAAAAAAAAAAAAAAAAAAGGAAAGTGTCAAAGTAAAATTAAATGAAACAGGAACAAATGCCTTTGCTTGCAAGCAAAGAACTCAAACAACAAGAAAACTGAATTTCCATGCAGGTCACTCTAGTGCATGACGGCAAGACGATGTCAGTCAGTACAGAGCATACAGAAGAGGTTCAGTGGTGGAGACCCCAAGTCATCCTCATCACCCTCAGACATGCAGCAGGAGCCAGTGTCTGCCCAGCTATGAGGACCAGGACGCCCACAGGCACAGAGTAAGAAGAGCCAGTGTCTGCTTATCTATGAATACCAGGTCCCCCTCACACACAGAGTAAGAGCCAGTATTGCTTATCCATAAGGATCAGGTCACCCTCAGACATGCAGTAAGAGCCCGTATCTGCCTGGCTATGAATAACAAGTCATCCTCAGACAGAGTAAGAATGAGTATCTGCTTATCTGAGTACCAGGTCATCCTCACACACAGAGTAAGAATGAGTATCTGCTTATCTGAGTACCAGGTCATCCTCACACACAGAGTAAGAATGAGTATCTGCTTATCTGAGTAGCAGGCCCCCCTCACACACAGAGTAAGAACCAGTGTCTGCCTGACCAGCAATGCCAGGCCAACCACAGGCACACAGAATCTTGCTTGGCCATGACTATATGAACAAACAGCAGGGTGGGCAGGAGACATTCTACCCTAACCCAAGTTTCAACATCTTTCTGTAAATCCCATTCCTGTTTGAGCATGGATTGTGGCAGTGAGAAATTTAAATATAATGAGGAATGCACCCAGGTTGTCCCCTGGTGGCCAATGCCTTTATACATGTAAGGAGACACCCTGGGTGCGAGTCCTCCATCTGTTCTGGGTTGTTTTGTGTTTCCATTTCTGACTCGGGGGTGGAGATGTTCCCAGGTCTGCAGATGCGCTGCTCCCCCCTCCTTCCCGCTGTGCTTCAAGGTGACAAGAAGCAGCCAAGTCAAGGTGCTGCCTTTTGGTAAAGACGAATCTCGCTCGCTGGAAAAGTACAGCTCCCTATGTGGAGCTCAGCGAAAGGCACCGCGTTCACACGTGACCAGGAACGACGTGGAAGCAGCTACGGCCAGAGATCAGTGTGAGCCGCCCAAATGTCCAGGACTTAACCCAGGTCAAATAATTCAAGATGCTATCAGGAGCTAACTAAAAGCTTTTTTGATGTTTGTTAAACAGCCTTGAGAATGAATTTAGTATGACATTGGCACAAATGGTTTTGAGAGTGTGGTTCACTGGACAGACAGGGACGGTCAGTGAATACTTAACTCCCACTACCGCGACATACACGTCACACTTAATTGATCTGTGTCTTTTTCCCAAAGATAGGGAAAGGTATGATCCATTATGCTAATTGTCTCAGACAGTTGATTTGATTATCAAGGCTGAATTTTGATGGTAGGAAACCACATCTGAAGACCTTGGCTAACTCTAAAGTTGGAAACCAGGTTTGCCACAGAAGGTTGCTTAACTCCAACAAATGTTTAATCAAATACTTATTCGGACTGCAATGTATTCTGAACAGAATCTCTTTGTGACCTGGAGCAGTAAGCCACTTCCACGGGCGGGAAATACCGGCCACCTTGAGAATCCTTAATAGTCCATCCTGCCATGGCTTCTGTGAATTAAGAATATTTTAGGGGCCAGGTTAATCCTCCACCTGCAGTGTCGGCATCCCACATGGACGCTGGTTCTAGTCTTGGCTGCTCCTCTTCCAATCTAGCTCTCGCTATGGCCTAGGAAAGCAGTAGAAGATGGCCCAGGTGCTTGGGCCCCTGCACCTGCATAAGAGACCTGGGAGAAGCTCCTGGCTCCTGGCTCCTGGCTCCCGACTGGCCCAGCTCCAGCCACTGCAGCATTTTGGGGAGTGAACCAGCGGATGGAAGACCTTTCTCTCTCTTTCTCTGTCTATAACTCTACCTCTCAAATAAATAAAAAAAAAGATCTTTTCTAAAAAAGAATAGTTTATATTTTTTCTCCCTCTTCAAGAAGCAAAAAAGCTATCTATTTGAATTTCTTTTTTCAAAAAATGTTTATTTATTCAGAAGGGTGGGGAGAAGGACAGAGAGAGGATCTTCCATCCACTGGTTCACTTAGCAAATTCCTGCAACAGCCAGGACTGGGCCAGGCTGATGCCGGGCAACCAGGACTCCATCTGTGTCTCCCACGTTGGTGACCAGGGCCCAAGCACTTGCATCTGCTGCCTCCCAGGATGAATTAGCAGAAAGTGGGTCTGAAGGGCTGGAGCCGGGTCTCGAACCAGCACAGGGGACGCAGCCACCCTACGCTGTGGCCTCACCTGCTGTGCCACACCACCACCCTGCCTGCACTGTGTGGCGTCTGCTGTTGGCCATCTCAGCAGCCACTCACTCTGAGTCACTTCCCCTGACTCCTCTCACCGGCGCTGGAGAGAGAACAAACTCATCTATGCAGGCAAGCCTGTCTCATCTCCCCTTGGCTGTTCTGTTACGGCAGAATTCATGGACAAGTTGTCTTGTCATCTTTGGATTGCACAGGACAATGCCCCAGACATCCTGAGTACTTGCGAACATTAACTGGATACACAGGTATCCTCCCACAAGTTATTCTCAGCGCCCATTTTTAGAGGCATCAGAAACTATCAGCACAATCCGGCACTTACACGGGAACTTGTCACAGACCCTGGAGCCTGCTCGCTCTCCAGGGTCTCCCAGGTCTGAACTCTGCAGCAAGACAGCTCCCTTCCCATGACCACAACCGGCCATGAATTTCAGCTTCTATCTCGAAATTTCCCTTAATTCCAGCCTTCCGCATAATTTCCAGTCTGAGCAAAAAGAATGCATCCTTTCTTCCCTAACAGGTTTTCCTCAAAGCGCCGGAATCTGGTTCTGAATCCCTCACTTAATACTCCTTCTGCAACCCACAGTTTACCTCCAAGGACAAAGACCTGATTCTGGGGCCGGCGCTGTGGCGCAGCCAATAAAGCCGCCGCCTGCAGTGCCAGCCTTCCATACGGGTGCCAGTTCAGGTCCTGGCTGCTCCTCTTCCCATCCAGCTCTCTGCTGTGGCCTTGGAAAGCAGTGAAAGACTGCCCAAGTGCTTGAGCCCCTGCACCCACGTGGGAGACCTGGAAGAAGCTCCTGGCTCCTGGCTCCTGGGTTCAGATCAGCACAGCTCTGGCTGTTGCAGCCATCTGGGGAGTGAACCAGCAGATGGAAGACCTCTCTCTCTCTCTCTCTCTCTCTCTCTCTCTCTCTCTGCCTCTCTGTAACTTTACCTTTCAAATAAATAAATAAATATTAAAAAAAAATCCTGATTCTTCATGTGGCCGAATCATCTCACACGTCCTGGCCTCCACCAACCTGCCTGGTCGCATTTCGCTCCACACTCGTTTGTTTCACAGGAGCCATTTTGACCTACTTTTCAATTCTCAGAAAAGTACTGGGCTCACCTGGCGGCTCTAAGTCTGAACCTCCTTCCATTCGCAATATTCTGATGACTCATTTATCCAGTGAATTCCACCGATTAGAAAGAAAAAAACTCAGAACAAATGTCACTTCCTGATTGGAATCATCATAATTAGAGAAACTTTGTCAAACATGCCCGCCCCGGCACTGCTCCTGTTTCTCTCCTTAGATCCCTGATTAAACGCCTAATTTTGTAGGTGGCTGCCTGACACGCATTTCCCCAGCTAGAATACCGACCCTGATCCAGCTTCCCAAGACTCGGTGCCCCCCACCTTCCCTCTGACAAAGAGAAGAGCCAGTCACTGCCTTGCCCTGGTTCTTAATCCACGGACGCTGGTTTTCCTAACACATACGCATTCTTCAGTCTCTCTGATGCCCAGAGCGCGTGGGACGTTGTTGGCTATGGGTCTGGGAGTGAAGACATGATCTCTGTCCTCACAGTCTTCCAGCTGCTACAGTGACACTGAGCTGCCTGCACAACTGGATAAAGTAACTAATAAGATGTGTTTGGGCCGCAAGGAATGGCTGTGGGAGCTGATAGCTGGGACTGAAATCATGTGCAGTGGAGGAGAGCCCCCAGCCCCAGGGAGAAGCTGTGTGTTTAGGCGCAGTGGAGGAGAGCCCCCAGCCCCAGGGAGAAGCTGTGTGTGTTTAGGTGCACTGGGAGGAGAGCCCCCGACCCAGAGAGAGAAGCTGTGTCTGTCTGGATGCACTGGGAGTAGAGCCCCCGACCCAGAGTGAGAAGCTGTGTGTGTTTAGGTGTAGAGGGAGGAGAACCCCCGACCCCAGGGAGAGGCTGTGTCTGTCTGGATGCACTGGGAGGAGAGCCCCCGACCCAGAGGGAGAAGCTGTGTCTGTCTGGATGCACTGGGAGGAGAGCCCCCAGCCCCAGAGGGAGAAGCTGTGTCTGTCTGGATGCACTGGGAGGAGAGCCCCCGACCCCAGAGGGAGGAGCTCACGTGTGTACAGAGGACAGAGCCGAGACAGAGCACCCCATGCCCAGGTGCTGAGGTGGCATAGGAGACACAGGAGAGGGGCTACACATGCACACACCCACCACCCCATTCATAACCGATCCATGACGCTCCGCTCCCAGCTTCGTCCCTTGAACGATTTCATTCCCCAGTCACAAGTGGGGCCCTCATTCCCCGGACAAGGAAGAGCCACAGTGCCTGGTGTCAGGCGCCCCAGTGCCACCCACACACGCCTTCCTCCTGGGCCACATGTCACAGTCATGACCCAGTACCACCCACACACGCCTTCCTCCTGGGCCACGTGTCACGGTCATGACCTCAGCCAGCCTCCCATCCATGCAGCCCTCCTGGGCCACGTGTCACGGTCGTGACCCCAGCCAGCCTCCCACCCACGCAGCCCTCCTGGGCCACGTGTCACGGTCATGACCCAGCCTCCCACCCACGCAGCCCTCCTGGGCCACGTGTCACGGTCATGACCCAGCCTCCCACCCACGCAGCCCTCCTGGGCCATGTGTGGTCGTGACCTCAGCCAGCCTCCCAGCCAGGCAGCCCTCCTGGGCCACGTGTCATGGTCATGACCCCAGCCAGCCCCCAACACCAGCAGCCCTCCTGGGCCACCTGGTATGGAGCTGAGGCCCAGTTTTATCTCAGGGGGCCTGGTGGGCACAGACGTCGTTACCCCCATGACAGTCCTTCTCCCTGTGATTCTGCCTGGAAGGCAGCCTCGCCCCTCACCTAACCCCAGGGCTCGGTGTGCAGTGGTGGAGACCCCCAGGGAAGGAGAACGAAGACAGCGCCCACCAAGAAACGTGGCCGGGCCCCTGGGCACCGGGGGCGGGGGGGTTGGCCGGGTCCCTGGGCACCATGGGGGGTGGTTGGCTGGGTCCCTAGGCACCGGGGGGGGGTTGGCCGGGTCCCTGGGCACTGGGGGCGGGGGGGTTGGCCGGGTCCCTGGGCACCATGGGGGGTGGTTGGCTGGGTCCCTAGGCACCGGGGGGGGGGGGGGTTGGCCGGGTCCCTGGGCACTCGGGGGTTTGGCCGGGTCCCTGGGCACTGGAGGGGTTGGCCGGGTCCCTGGGCACCAGGGGGGTTGGCCGGGCTCCTAGGCACCAGGGGGGTTGGCCGGGCCCCTGGGCATCGGGGGGGGTTGGCCGGGTCCCTGGGCACCGGGGGGGGGGGGTTGGCCGGGTCCCTGGGCACCAGGGGGGTTGGCCAGGTCCCTGTGCACCAGGGGGGTTGGCCGGGCTCCTAGGCACCAGGGGGGTTGGCCGGGCCCCTGGGCATCGGGGGGGGTTGGCCGGGTCCCTGGGCACCGGGGGGTTGGCCGGGTCCCTGGGCACCGGGGGGAGGTTGGCCGGGTCCCTGGGCACCGGGGGGGTTGGCCGGGTCCCTGGGCACTGGGGGGGTTGGCCGGGTCCCTGGGCACCGGGGCCTGGCAGGCTCGGAGAGTTCACGCACTCAGAGTGGCGCCTTCACGTCTCACTCCAGAGCCCACGCACGCTCTCCATGGCCTGTTCCTGCTGTCCCCAGCTGTTCCACATGAGCCCTCTCTGCCCAGTAGCCCACACACTGCCCCTCCCCCAGGCCCGTGCTGATGTCCCCAGGCCCCTAACTTGTGCCTCGTTGGCACCTGCTCAGGGTCTGGGCTGTTTAGAACAGAAGCTTCCTCACCCGAGGTTGCCTCCACCGGGGCACTTGCGACCTGTGCTGCCTCGTCCACGAACATGTGTCTGCCCATGCGCTATGCCTGACTACACGTGGCCCAATCAGAGGGAGGCTTTTCTCACTCAACAGGAAGCAGGTGACTCCTCTGAGAGTCACATGGCCTTTCCTCATGGGCACATAGTGGCTGCCACAGCTCCATATATTTGGTCCTCTCACAAGTCACCCGAAAGCAGAGCAAAGGCGGGGATTTTCTTCATTCTTCTTTGGTTTACGAGAGATGACTGAATGGAAATCATGCTGATATAAGAAAAAAGCTCCAAGTAATTTTAATTAGTTGTTCCTTTTTCCTTCCTAAATTGCTGACTAGTCTTTCCAGGTTCCAGTTCCGATGTAGAGTTCTGGACTTGCCCTAGAATTTCCCCGTCCACCACTCTTGTTCACTGTCTCCTCCACGTGAAGGCTCCAGTCTCAGGTGCTATAACCAATACAGTGGGGAAGACCAGGGGCTGACCTGCGTGTATGGAGGCAGCACCGCTGCTGAGAGACTGCCTGTGTCCCCCGGGCTGCAGGAAGAGAGGCCCAGGCAGGAGAGCGGCCACAAGCAACTGTCCACAGAGCCAGGAGGCTTCTCCTCCCCCGGGACCCCACCAGGACGCTCAGCAGGACTCGGCGTCCAGTGCTGATGGCCATGCCCCGGGACCGTGCCGCACCTCGCCAAGTGTTTCCTGTTTCTACAGGCTTAGGAGCTAGGCTGGCAGAGGGAGAGGAACTGGCCTCAGAACGCAGTCGGCAGGGAGTCGGGGAGAAGAAACACGGGCCAGGCTGTGAGAGCCTGGCTGGGATCAGGCCACAGGCCACGTTCACGTGAATCGTCGTGCCCAGGTCCTGAGCCCCAGACCCCACCTGTGCCTCAGAGGGTGTTGCTCTGTGGGCATCTTCACACAGTAACCGGGAAGAGTGAGGGCTCACTAGTGACCGTGTCTGCACACAGGCGTGCACACCCATGCACAGGGAACACACAGAGAACTGTGGTGCTGCAGGGCTCAGCAGGGCACCTTCCATCTCATCACAGCCGAGAGATTCCAACCAGAACCTGCCGCAGCTCTGCCCATCATGTGAACGCCCTCCCAGCTGCCACACCCACCGGCTGGCAGGCCGATGTCCAGAGACGAGATGGACACAGTGGGGACGTCAGCGGGACATGGCTGGGTGAGTCTCTTCTTGTGCCCCGATCTGGAGGGCTAAATGAACCAGGACGTCTTTGGTCTCTGGGTCACAAAGAGCCTTCAGGAAGACGCCACGTTTGGGAGGAGCAGAGGCGGGAGAGGGAAGGTAGCCTCTGATCAGACAACCCTGTGGGCCACTCACACGAATGAGGTCCCACAGCCCCTAGCCTGGGACCCAGGCCCCTGCAGGCAGCACGGTGCTTGGGGGTGGCAGCCATGCATGGTGCTTGGGGGGCCGGCCATGCACGGTGCTCGGGGGGCCGGCCACGCACGGTGCTTGGGGGTGGGGGGGCGGCCATGCACGGTGCTCGGGGGGCGGCCATGCTCTTCCACCACCACAGAGCGCATCAGCGGACAAGACCCAGTGCCAAACGCGGATGGGAGTTTGTGATGATGGGAGTTTGTGTTACTCCCAAGCGGCGGGGCTGCTCTCCTCACATCTTTCTGCCCCAGAGCACACTGGGAAAATTAATCTGCAAATCCTGTCCATGGGCGTTTGGCATCAGAGCCACATTTCTCTTGTACCAATTAAGTGACTTCTTTCAGACAGCAAACACGGTCATGGACATGAACTCAGTGTTTCCTTGCTCTGTGCCTTACAAGAAAGAGAGAGATTAGAAAGCAAGAAAACAAAACAGAAGCGAACTATTGAACAAATGCAGCAATTTGCATGCATTTTTATACCAGAGAAGAAAGTATGACCGTGGAAATGGGAAGGAAAAATGTAAATGTCCGCCCACTGCATGGAGGCCAGTCCCCGCAAGGACCCTGCCACGGTATGGGGAGGCTTCCGTCGCCTTCTCCCTCAGTGGGAGGCCATCCGCGCGCGGGCTCCAGCCCCTGCATTAGACAGCTTCCCCCAGAACAGCTCCCACCCCACTACCCCCGGTGGACGCGCTGTCTCAGGAGACCGAGTGGTACCAGCGGAGGCCAGGAGACGTGGTCGGGGCGGACGGTGAGAGTCTGGGCGTCTGAGCCCATCCCAGCTCTGCGTCTTGTCAGCGAACATGATGGGCGTCGACACAGCTTGTCCTTCCCTGAGGTGACGCAGCAGCGGCACAAGATGCCTGCCAGATTAATTCCCCAGACTTTGTTGAAGATAAACACTCATCAGCCACCTCCTCGGCGAGGGTCAGCCTTTTGCTGAAAGATAATCTTTTCATTCTTCCTGCTTCTACTTAACTCTCACACAAAAATTATAAACACACACAAACACACAGCTAAAAGGCGGAACTGTGTACCACTTGGTATTCGTTCAGAGCCAGGGAGAAGAAAACACAGTTCTGTCCAAGGCGAAACCTTGCCTGCTGGGAGGGGCGAGGCGACGGCCAGGGCGTGAGGCTTGGATCTGTCCGACTCCTGAGGGCTGCACTTGGAAGCACTGCATCCACGAGCCTGATGCATGTAGCAGCGGCCTCCTCGCTAATGGAGCCCAAGGGCACTCGGGAAGAGGACGGCTTCCTCGCACTGGGAGACGGGTTCTGGGTGGATACAACAGATCTGCAGATTCCTCTGCATTCCCACTCCTTGGACTGAGGGTGACCTCAGGCCACCAAGACAGGTGGAGGGAACTTAAAGACAATAATAAAAATAAAGGGACTCGCACTGTGGCACCGCAGGTTAAGCCATCTTCTGGGATGCCGGCATCCCATACGGCACAGGTTTGTGTTCCGGCTGCTCCATCTCCAATCCGGCTCCCTACTAATGTGCCTGGAAAAGTGGCAGAAGATGGTCCCAATGCTTGGTCCTCTGTCACCCATGTGGGAGATTTGGATAAAGTCTCTGGCTCCTGACCACAGCCTGGCTCAGTGCTGGTTTTTGTAGCCCCATGGGGAGTGAACCAGGGATGGAAGATCTCACTCTGTCTTGCCCTCTCTGTAATTCTTTCAAATAAATAAATCATTTTAAAAACACCGAAGACAGGCCGGTGCCGCGGCTCACTTGGCTAATCCCCTGCCTGTGGCGCCGGCACCCTGGGTTCCAGTCCCAGTTGGGGCGCCAGATTCTGTCCCGGTTGCTCCTCTTCCAGGCCAGCTCTCTGCTGTGGCCCGGGAGTGCAGTGGAGGATGGCCCAAGTGCTTGGGCCCTGCACCCCATGGGAGACCAGGAGGAAGCACCTGGCTCCTGGCTTCAGATCGGTGCAGCACGCCGGCTGTAGCAGCCATTTGGGGGGTGAACCAATGGAAAAGGAAGACCTTTTTCTCTGTCTCTCTCTCTCACTGTCTAACCCTGCCTGGCAAAAACAAAAACAAAAACAGACAAACAAACAAAAAACACCGAAGACAGAAAGCTAACACCACATACCCTGACTGTGAGGTCGTGGGTGGCGCTGTACCCCAGCGCAGGTGACCACTTCCTGTTTGCTGCTGCAGTGGCTGGTAAGTATCCCAGGCATCACTGCAGGCATGGCTTTGCCTCTGGGTGCCCTTCAAGCTGCCGGTCCCGTGAGTGGAGGTCTCAGGAGTGCGAGGGGCATCTGCCGTCGGAAGGCGCGTGGTCTCTGCCCCCGGGGGAGGGGGCTGCAGTGCCCGCTCCGTGCCCATGGCTCTGGACCTCTCACCAGGCCTTGGACCTACGTTCCCACGTATGACCCGTCCTCACGAGCCCCCACCCCACCCACCCTTCAAGACCTGGATCGAAGGTCTAATTGTATCTGGTTAGCCCAGATGGCAGAATCCACATTTTTCTCTCCTGTAACGGTACTTGTTCCAATGCAGTCATAACTGAAAGATGTGCCTGCACACGTACACTTTCTGTTGACATCCCAAGGCCTACAACCCGGGCCCTGCACCCCTCTGCCCCCGGAGACGGGGATGGCGTGCCAAGCCACGTGACTTGGTGCACACGCGGTGGGGATGAAGGTGAGGATGTGGTCCTGCGTGCGCTCTGCCCTCCGCTACAGCAAACTGGGCTAGAAACTCTACCGTCGCTGAGTGGCTGCACACAGTCTAACTGAAAACAGCACAGGATCGCCAGGGAGGTGGTGGCTGTGACGGTGACGAGAGCTGTGTCTGGGAGAGGCTGGAAACGGGACTCACACAGGGGCATCCGGACTTGCCCTCTGACCCCGTCCTCTTCCCCCCCTCAGCCTCTGCAGGGAGGGCTGGGTGCGCTCAGGGCAAGTCCGGCTGGAAGTGCGGTTTCCTTCCACACAGCAGCAGTGCGCACAAAACAGACATGGCACTGCTCTCGTTACTCATTAGGTCGATGGCTGCCCAAGTGCTGTGGCCATGGAAACAGGGCGCACTGACTGCCTTCCTGTGAGACACCCACTTGTTTCCAGAAAAGAACAAGGATGTTTTTTGAAGATAAATGCAATCTCCATTTTTTCTTTGTTTTTGTCATTGAGTGATCAAGACAAAAATCTTCTAAAGTTAATAACTATTAAACAACAATGGCCTAAATCCAGAATAACAGAACACATGTGGGTGAAGTTGGCTCCGCTAGGAACCGATGAGGGTTTGGCACCGGAACAGTATCTTCCTCACCTTCGTCTTCCTCGCCCACAGCAGACATCACTAGTCGATCTTGGCACTTCTTCTAACGCTAGGTGAACCTGCAGGAACACTCCAACACAGCTCGGCCGTGGGATCGTGCGTCTGGACTGGGCACAGCGACTGCAGGTGACCAGCGTCCT
Source organism: Oryctolagus cuniculus (assembly GCF_051225735.1). Taxonomy (NCBI): domain Eukaryota; kingdom Metazoa; phylum Chordata; class Mammalia; order Lagomorpha; family Leporidae; genus Oryctolagus; species Oryctolagus cuniculus. The sequence goes on from NC_142887.1 coordinate 8,145,463, forward strand.
CCATGGGCGGGTGTGGACATGAGAGTGGAAAGGCGTCATTCAAACACCAAGCCCGGCTACTGTGGTGAATATAGAGATCGTCTGGCTCTGCTGCTTTTCAATTTTTTTCCTATTGAGAAAATGAGGAAGTAGAGTGTATCTCTGGAGATTAGGTAAATATAGCCAAGATCATCATCCATGCAGTGCTAAACACCTGCTATGCGTTTCTTCCTCTTCCCCACAGAGGGTCTATCTGTACTGAGTACACTCTGGTCTTCTATTTTATTTTACGTTTTAAAGATTTATTTGTTTGAAAGGCAGAGTTACAGAAAGAAAGGAAGAGACAGAGACAGGGACAGCTCTTCCATCTGCTGTTTTAGTCCCCAAAGGTCCACAACAGCCGGGACGGGGCCAGGCTGAAGTCAGGAGCCTGGCGCTCAGTGCAGGTCTCCCCGTGGTGGCAGGGGTCCCAGCACCTGGGTCAGATTCCACTGCTTTGCTAGGTGCTTTGGCGGAAGCTGGATCGGTAGTGGAGCGGCCGGGACTCAAACTGGCACCCATATGGGACGCCGACATTGCAGGCCACAGCTTAACCTGTTACACCACAATGCCTACCCCTCTGGCCTTCTCTTTTAGAAGTTAAAAGAAAATAATCCCTGCCTGCAGGTAAGTGGCCACAACTCTTCCTCTGCGCTCTAAGAGTGCGGCTTTCTGTGTATCTGAAACATTGTCACAAGCTCTCTGAACAAACGATTTACCTGGAGGACGTAGTATATTCCAGGGTACCAAAAGCCTTCCTCAATCCATGGTTGGGAAACTGCTGCCCCAATCTGCACAAAAGATTTGCAAGAAACATTCACAGTGCAAGACGGACCCTGGGTTTCTGCTTTCAGAAGAGCCGACAGCCTGCTGTTTGCTGTCTGGCCCAGGGGCTAGCCGTGCCCCTGGAACACTTAATGCAAGGCAGTGCCTCCTCACCGAGCCTCAAAATCCTTTAGAAGCCATTTGTACTTTTTTATTTTTTTTCTGCCTCTGGAGACACGCAATCAATCAAACATGAGAGATTGCTGTTGTAGCGTGAACTGGGTATTTGTTTCTTATACATCAAAAGTTTGAAGGAAGCATTTCAATTCCAAGCTTGTTCACTTGGAAGGTGCCCTTGCTTTCGGAGCTTAAACGCAGCGGCACTGGAATTCAGTATCAATGCCCAGTGTTCAAGGGAAGTGCTGTCACATCTGTTTGCCGCTACAGTACACAAGGATGGGGTAGGCAAGGCACTCAATGTGCAAGTCTCGATACTGCCGCATTCTCCGGACTCTTCTCCTGACACCTTACAGGAGGGATCCTCTTCTGATAGCTTACAGGAGGAATCCTCTTAGGGAGAGGAGGTTGAAGAGGAGGACATTCAGTGGAATAAACCGTGGTGCCGCACGGCATGTGTGCACTTGTGAGTCCCAAAGGTCAGCTAGGCCACGTAACGCAGGTCACATGCCAGGTCACACAACAGCCCCTGACTTCCCCAGCTCGTGCCAAGGAGGAACACAGGTGAAAGACACGAGCCGTGCACCCCGGTCATCGTCACCTTCCGAGTCCCACGGATGCACTGCCACCTCTGGCTTCGGTCTGCAGCACAGAGCCTAAGAAGAGAAATCTTTTTTCTTACAGTAACCGTCCTCTGGCCAGATTCCCCTGAGTGGTCCACATGTTTCAGAATCTCATATTAAGCAGCACCAAAATAAAAGCATACAGTTAGGACTAATTTTTTTTTGACAGGCAGAGTGGACAGTGAGAGAGAGAGACAGAGAGAAAGGTCTTCCTTTGCCGTTGGTTCACCCTCCCATGGCTGCTGCGGCCAGTGCGCTGCAGCCGGCGCATCATGTTGATCCGAAGGCAGGAGCCAGGTGCTTCTCCTGGTCTCCCATGGGGTGCAGGGCCCAAGCACCTGGGCCATCCTCCACTGCACTCCCGGGCCACAGCAGAGAGCTGTCCTGGAAGAGGGGCAACTGGGACAGAATCCGGCTCCCCGACCAGGACTAGAACCCGGTGTGCCAGCGCTGCAAGGCGGAGGATTAGCCTAGTGAGCCGCGGCGCCGGCCAGGACTAATTTTAAGTTACCTTCTCAGGGAGAGCTTAAACTACATTTAAAAAAATAGACAATGAAATAAAACCCAGGGAATCACAAAGAGCAAACTCGGCCCGAAGCTCCTTGGGCAGAGGTCAGCTTGCAGGTATCAGAGGCAAAGCTGCCGCTTTAACTGCATGACAGACCCTGAGTGGCTTTGCTTCCAGGCCGCTGATGTTTGTATTCCAAATGTAAGTCCAAGTGCTTTAAAGGATCAATACATTGTATTAATGGGAAAGTATTAAAATCATGCATTATTCTTAATGTGAAAATACGGATGGAAGTATCAGGCCAATGAAGAGTACATGACACCACATTCACATTCAGGATGGAGCGTCCCACATGTCTACGGAAAAGCCTCACTATCGCTACAAAACTTCATTAATTTTAACTTTATGAAATAGGCAAAATTACAAGACTGCAAAAAATGGTAGGCAAAGGAATCCAACATTTGCATATAGATAGAAAAGAACTCACATCCAGATTACTAGTGAAAAATAATAATTTTCTATATTCTCATATAATTTCAGTAAATTAACATTTAGAAGTGTCTGTCAGTTATGTAGTGATGTAGACTTATTTGTAACTTCTCATTGTAAACAATGAAACATCTGTTCAAAGAGATGGAGACACAATGTTGTCAAGTCTCACGAGGATTTCTGCGGTCAGTGAAGTTTTAGCTGGGAATCTATCAATAGCTATTTCCATATTTTCCTTTCCTTGATTACAGAAGTCAGATTTAAAATATAGAATTCTATGATCACTTTTCATCCCCATCAGGATTTTTTTAAAAAGATTTATTTATTTATTTGAAAGTCAGAGTTACACATAGAGAGAGAGAGAGAGAGAGGAGAGAGGTCTTCCATCCGCTGGTTCACTCCCCAGTCGGTCTCAATGTCCAGAGCTGCGCCCATCTGAAACCAGGAGCCAGGAGCTTCTTCTGGGTCTCCCATGAAGGTGCAGGGGCCGAAAACCTGGGCCGTCTTCCACTGCTTTCCCAGGCCATAGCAGAGAGCTGGATTGGAAGTGGAGCAGCCGGGCCTCGAATTGGCGCCCACAGGGATGCTGGCCCTGCAGACCGGGTGTCAACCCCCTGTGCCACAGCGCAGGCTCCTCCACCAGGGTTTAAAGTGCCCCTGCTGAGGGTCACCACTAAGGATTGCGATCTGAGCCTACGGTACTACGTGGACGCAAGAACTGTGGGCCCCTTGCTTGCCTGCAGTGACTGAGATCCTGTTCCTGACCTTCTACTGGGTGCTGAGAGAGGGTGGGAGAGAAGCACCCAGGCTGTCGAGTGCCTTTTCCTGAGAGAAGGGCACCACACGCAACTCCGGGCATTCATACTCGGTGAGCGGGTCGCTGAGGCCCATGCGTTGACAGTGTGCCTTGTCCTTGGCGTCTCCCAGGGGTTTCCTGATCAGGGTTCTGGGTGTTGGATGGAATTTTTTGGTTCAGTCAGGTAGATATTTGCATGACAGACCCTGGGCAGAGGGTTGCCTGGGGCTCCCGCGTGGCGTTGTCCATCGCAGGAAGGAAAAAGGTTCCTAGAAGGACTGGAACTGCACCTGCCAGTGGCTCAAGCACACGGTGATCAGGCACAGGGACTGTCCTTCCAGAGACTGAAATCAGCTGCCCAAAATGCTGCAGGCTGTGCCTAGCCGAGACATCACTGTCCTGATGGAGTGGACCCTGGTTCATGGATTCTGCTTTGTGGAAATGTGAATACAGGATACTGAACTCTACCACATAATGCAATTCAAAGCAACTAAACTGGGCTTTTCAGCACAACAAGAGAAAAAGATACCTGGAAGTCAGTGAAACCCACACGGTGCTCGCTGGGGCATGACTGTGCTCACAGACCCACCTCCCCAGGTCCACGGCCATATGGGGATGTTTGCATATACTGGAACTGGTATTAACAATGAACTGGGGCTGGCACTGTGGCGCCGCGGGTTAAGCCACTGCCTGCAACTCCAGCATCCCATGTGAGCACGGTTTGAGTTCTGGCTGCTCCACTCTGATCCCAACTCCCGGGAACACAGCAGAAGATGGCCCAAGTGCTTGAGCCGTCGCCACCCAGGTGGGAGACCTGGATGGAGTTCCAGACTCCTGGCTTTGGCCTGGTCCAGCCCCAGTTGTTGCTATTTGGGGAGTGAACCAGTAGATGGAAGATCTCTCTCTTTCTCTCTCTCCCTCTCTCTATGTAACTGCCTTTACAAGTAAAGCAATAAATCTTTGAGAAGAAAGAATCAATGAGCTGAATGTGGCTTCTTTGAGTTGATGGCTTTTGTTCAACGTTATGCAAGGCTTACATAATCTACGGAGACTAAAAATAAAATGACTCTTCCTCAAATAATACTCTACTTTGAAGCACAAAATGGATACAAGCCATATGACTGATTTTTAATGCAAAAAATGTAAAATCCTCCCCCACCCGTCAATTCACTGGCAAGCTATGAATTATTCAGAAGTAGAGACTTGGCTAATTTCTTAGAAAATACAGCTTATTTTTCCCTGTGCTTTCTAACTTGGGTAACGGTTTTGGCATCATGACATATAAACTACATTACAGCAAGCCCCATGCTTATTGTGTGTGTGTGTGGATTAGGGAAATAAATTCAGTGCTCGGCAACGGGTCATCAGTAGATTCCAAAGCCAAGGAAATTAAACTCATCTTTTGCCCAGCAGTTTTGGCAGTTTATGCTGGAAACACTACAATAAAGAACAAATTCATTTTGCAAGATGTGTACTCCATGTTTAATAGCTGAAAAATATTATTCAGCATCTATTCACTACTTCTGCTCGAGGGTGTTGACTAAACTGTGGCCCGCGACTCTGAGGCGCCCGACACCAAACGTGCGTGCGTTCCCTGGGCTGACAGAGTGCTCATAGCCCAGTGGCTGAGTGGGAAGGGGCACCCGCCCTCTCCCCTCCCCCATAACTAGTGCAGACCCAGATTATCAAAATACGACTATCTTTAAGGTCACTGATCTCCCCCCGATATCTTGCTTCTCAGAAACGCTTCTTTTTTCAAAAGCGTTTCAGAATTGGATTTCTTTCCATCCAATCTAGGCAGCTCAGGGAACTGAAGAGACTTCATTGTAAATTAATGCATTTACGGTCCCTTTAAAGTGGTTACCACAGGCTCGTCTCAAATGCCCCACAGTTAAATTGTTCTCCACACTTAGAATTATCCAGAAAGGATTTCCAGATGACTTGCATTCCTTATTGGCCATAAAAGCACAACCTAAATTTTATCAGATATGTTCTGTGTATTTCCATTGTAGACTCAAAATACTAGACCAATTTAAGATGTTACTGAGTGAGAGAATTGGAAGAAAATAATGGCTCGCTGTCTGCCTCTTCTAACTAAATACAATCAAAATATCAAGCTAAAGCGCACAACAAAACTAAATAGTACATGAGAAGGATACAAAGTATTCAAGCCGAAGGAGGCAGTCCATCCATTGCAAGGTTATGCTGAGCTGGGTCTGTTTCGGCTCAGGCGTCCCAGGGGGCCGGTCTCACATTGGTGACTGCACTGGGAGCAGCGGGTGCAGCAGCCATCTGCCGGGTGAGGGCAGCTGGGGCTTGGGTCCTGGCTGAGCGAGGAGGCTGCCCCAGCCTGGGCACCTCAGCCTGCCTGGCTCCTGCTCTTGCGCTGCAGCCCCAGGACCAGAGGCAGGGACAGCAGATCCTGGCTGCTAGCCGCCCTCCCTCGAGGCCAGGTGACCGTCTAATGGCATGGCCTCAATGCTCACCACATCATCAGACCCACGGCGCCACCACGTGCGGAGCTGCAGAACCGGATCTTGGTCTTCTACCTGGGGAGAAGTCAGGGGAGGAGTCTGCTGGGGGGCTGCCCCTGGAGTCCTGACAGTGAGACGGCTTCAGGGTGGGGTGGCAGCAGGGGCATGTCTGTGGGACACTCCTGCGTCTGCATCCCACTCAGCCAAGGGGCTCCGGGGTTTCTTCCTCTGGCCACCGCAGGCCCACTCCTGGGAGGATGGAGCATCCCAGTTGGGAAGATGAGAGCGGGCAGGGGCAGGAGGAGGTGACGGAACTGGCCTGGCTCCCCTGACCTGGCTCCGGACTGGCCTTGGGAGCACGGTTTCCGCTCACATGCAGAAGGGTCCATTCCCGGGTGGAGAGACCCTCCCAGGGGCAGGGAGAGGCATGCCCAGGGGGTTTCTTGCCAGCATCCTATCAGCACAGCAAGAAACCACACGTGCAATAGAGGTTACGGCACAGAACGGGCCACATGGATGCTGGTGGATTGAAAAGACTAAAAGAGACACCAGATGAAGGTTCTGGTCGTGGTGGGAAGCAGCGCCCTGCAGCCAGGAGAAGCCAAAGGGCTCTAGGGTCATCTGGATCTGCAGGCTGGGAGCAGGGTGCAGACTTCTGCAGTGGGAAGCTGATGGCGTCCCCGTGGGAGAGGGAGAAACATGGACACAGAGAAGAAAAGAACAAACGGATGCCTGGGTTTTCCTTCATCTTGGCCATTATGAGTGAGGCATTCTGCAGCTCTGCTGGACAAGGAGGTGCCCGGAGTCAATGACAGCAGGCGAGGACAGCAACCTCAGGCAGCCAGGCGCAGGCCCACGAGGTGTCAGTGGCATCGTGGACGCGTGACTATGCCCACGTGCACCAGGGTGTACACATTAAATGCATTCTCGCTTTGGATATCAACCAAATTTCAATAAATCTGTAAAGAGAACAAGGAAACTGGGACCACATGCTGCTAACTGGACAGACACGCCTCCGCGGGTCCCACTGGAGGAAGAGAACACAGTGGGGCCCTCTGCGCTCCCTCTACCGCCGCCTGTTGGCAGCGCTGGGACTAGCAAAGGATGTCTCTGTTGAGCGCGGTGCTGGCCTGGAGCCTGAGGATGGACAGCCAGAGGGAGAGCAGCCGCAACTGGACGCTGGGCACAGGGCAGGACAAGGGAGGCATGGGGCCTGCTCTTCACGTATCTGGGGGTGGACAGAGGCCCCCTGCCCTCTTCTTCATCTCTCACCACGGTGACCGGTCAGGAGCAGTACATCGGCTTTACAAAAGAGACCGGAAAAGCCCAGCACACAGGCACCCTGCTCGGCTCATGGACAGACAAGCCGCCCGCCTGAAAAGGCCCTGTGTAGCCAGGTGCAGATTCGCACAGGTGCCGCTGGTGCCGAGGAAGGGAGACTCCAGGTGACGAGGCGCTGACCGCACACCCAAAACGGGAGGGATCGGCAGGTGCTGGGTAAGAGTCCCCTGAGTCCAAGGGGACAGACGCTCAAGAAAGAGACCACAGGCCCCTCTGCTGCAGCCCCTCCCAAAACGCCTTCCTCCCATCCTCTGTGCTCACACAGCACCAGTTTTCTGGGGCACCGCATTCACTTCCCCCCGTGCCTTGCCGTTCCCTCTTGCTCTTTCTAAGCATGGGATTCCCGACATGTGGGTCCCCAAGGCCACCGTCAGCCTCACCTGGAGAGGGGCTTGTTGGAAAGGAATGCTCTCAGGTCCCATTGGACACACCCACTAGAATTCTGCCATCGGGGGCCGGCGCTGTGGCGCAGCAGGTGAAGCAGCCGCCCGCAGTCCCGGCATCTTAAGTGGGTGCCAGTTTGAGTCCCAGCTGCTCCACTTCCAATCCAGCTCTCTGCTACGGCCAAGTCCTTGGGCCCCTGCATCCGCATGGGAGACCCAGAAGCAGCTCCTGGCTCCTGGCTTTGGATTGGCCCAGCTCTGGCCGTTGTGGCTATTTGTGGAGTGAACCAGCGGATGGAAGACCTCTCTTTCTCTCTCTCTCTCTCTCTCTCTCTCTCTCTCTCTCTCTCTTTTTCTGCCTCTCTGTAACTCTTTCAAATAAATAAATTAATTAATTAAAAAAAAACACAGAAATTCTGCCATGACAGCCCTCGGGTGATTGTGATGAGACTGAACTTGGGAACCATTCACCTAAGCTGTGATGGTCTCATCACTCTTACCAGTGTTTAGTCTGCAATAAGGTAACATGTTTGCCTAAAAGATTTAGAAACATATTTCAGTACTAATTTTTGAAATGTGTATTTGAGAGTGAGAGTGAGAGAGAGAGAGAGACCCCATCCCCGATTCACACCAGGCATGCACACAGCTGGCCCCCAATTCTGGCGATAGTTGGAGCTAGGCTGGGCTGAATCAGGAAGCTGGGAACCCAATCCAAGTCTCCCCGTGAGAGAACTCCATGGTCTGAACATCACTGCTGCCTCTTGGGGTCCCTACTAGGGAAGCGGTCAGGAGCGGCAGCCCAGCTGTGGGCGTACAGTAGCTGGGCACACCCACACAGAGCGTGCGAGTCTTACCCACCAGGCTCCATGCCCCGTCACCATTTATTCTTTTAAAAAATGCAAACGATGAAAGGTGTTCTAAAGCCAACCACAGAGTAGCCTAAGTCGCAGCACGACTTTCTTATAATTAAAGAAGTTTAAGAAACAGAGGTGTGACCTTCTGCTTGGCGTGGATGTCACTAGCTCAGTGAGCTCCCCTCCCCCCCAGCTCCTGCAATGACCCCTCCATTAACCTGACGACCTTCAATGTCTGCTGAGAGAGCGAATACCTCTTAATGCATCACCTGTGGGGCCCTGCGTCCCCACAAGGCTGCTTCCTGGGTGCAGCATGGGTGAGGAAGCCCCCAGCACCCCGTCACATGCCTGAGAGTTGCCACGGCAACAGCAGCACAAGCAGGGACCCCACTTCAGGCCTGGGGGTTCCTGGGGCCTCAGCCACCCGCTCACCAGGGGCCGGGTGGGACAACATCATGGTGCCCTTGCCTGAGACCTGGGCGCATTGGCGTTCTCTTGGCTTCATCTCCACCGTGAAGTCACACACTGGTATCAGAGCTCTGAAGAAACCCCGATGGCAGGGTCCCCTGCCCAGGAGCTGACTCAGCCACAGCCGCTGCCCCACTCCTGAAGGGAAACACGGAGCTGCCGAAACGCTGTCTGTGCGGAAAGAACCGCGTCTGCTTTGTTTTACCACAAAAAGATGATGACGAGGCTGGACTTCCAGCCGTCTCACTTGGAGGATCGGCTGTCACTTCCCGTGCATTCCTGCACTGCGCAAGCAGGCCTGTCGGGCTGAAAGCCACAGCAGAGGAGCCGCATCACAAGCGGCGGTGAGGGACCCACCAAGCAGGCACGCGGTGCAGCCCGGGGGTCTGTGGTGCCTCGTGAGTGCCAGCACCTTCAGCCACCGTCTGGGCAGAGCCCAGCTGGCTGCCTGTGACTCCTGGTGCTAGGGGGCAGCTGCGGCACGGAGGGGAGGACCTAGGGCGGAGGAGGAGGCAGCCCCTTCCAAACAGGCAGACAGGGAAAACCTCTCTATGTACGTCCTGGAGTGACCCACGTATTCCAGGAAGAGGGGGGACAAGATCAGAGGAAGAACGGGCAGGCCGGGGGCTGCGGCAGGGAGCCAGGGGGCCTGGGCGCTCAAGTCAGACGACCTGGACCCCGGGTGCACTCGGGCGGCTCCTTTGCTTGGCCTGCAGGGTCTGAGAGAATCCTTCTGCAGCTACCCACTCTATATTTGTAAGCAATTTTTTAAATTCTCCTTTGTTATTCTTTATATCAAAATAAAATCAGATCAAAAATTCTAAATATTGAGCATGAAGCTTAGAAGCTAAAAAAAGCAGCATGAAGCTGACAAGCGGGTTCTGTGACCCAGCACCTAGGGAGGCTGGTGCTATGAAGTGTGGGTGCAGGCTTCCCACATGTCAGAAGGAGGCGACACTAACATCACACACGTGAATGGAAAATTCATAAACAGATAACCTCCATAAAAATACAAAGGGTTCACTAGGCTAATCCTCCGCCTGCAGCGCTGGCACACCGGGTTCTAGTCCCGGTCGGGGTGCCAGATTCTGTCCCGGTTGCCCCTCTTCCAGTCCAGCTCTCTGCTGTGGCCCGGGAGTGCAGTGGAGGATGGCCCAGGTGCTTGGGCCCTGCACCCCATGGGAGACCAGGAGAAGCACCTGGCTCCTGCCATCAGATCAGCGTGGTGCGCAGACCGTGTCAGCCATTTGAGGGGTGAACCAATGGAAAGAAGACCTTTCTCTCTGTCTCTCTCTCTAACTCTGCCTGTCAAAAAAAAAAAAAAAAAAAAAAAAACACCATAGAGTAGCAACGATGTGGCTATTCGGCTTCGCTGGTCCTTGCAGAAGTGCTCATTCCACCAGGACTGGCCCATGTCGGGAAGGGAGCCTCTCAGGTTCCTGGGGGTGGTCCAGACAATTAAATCAAACGCCAAGGGGCCGGCGCTGTGGTACAGTAGGTTAATGCTCCGCCTATGGTGCTGCCATCCCATGTGGGCACCAGTTCTAGTCCCGGCTGCCCCTCTTCCAGTCCAGCTCTTTGCTGTGACCCCTGCACCCGCGTGGGAGACCCGGAGGAAGCTCCTGGCTCCTGGCTTCGGATCAGCACAGCTCCCACCATTGTGGACATCTGGGAAGTGAACCAGCGGACGGAAGACCCTTCTCTCTCAAATAATGACTTTCCAATAAATAAATAAATCTTAAAAAAAAATCAGAGGCCAGGAAGGCCCGATTTCTTAAGAGTAAAAATATCATGCCATGAGGGCCAAAAATGGCACTTCAGGGTGTGTCCCAGCGAACCAGGTACAGGCACCTACACAGGTAGCTACGCACACACAGACACCCAAACAGACACACACACACACCTACACACAGGTAGCACGAGCACACAGACATCCACACAGATACCTACACAGACACCCACACACACAGGTAGCACAGGCAGAGACACCCACACACACACCCGCACACACACCTACACAGGTAGCACAGGCACACACACACCTACACACATACAGGTAGCACAGGCAGAGACACCCCCCACACAGACACCCACACACACAGGTAGCACAGGCACACACACCCACACACACACCTACACAGACAGGTGCACACACACACAGGTAGCACAGGCGCACACACACACACAGGTAGCACAGGTGCGCACACACACCTACACACACACACCTATACAGATGGGTAGCACAGGCACACACACACCCACACACGCAGGTAGCACAGGTGCACACACACACACACACGTAGCACAGGCACAGACACCCACACACACACACAGGTGTCCCCTACGGGAACAGAGCACCCACGCGCCCCGACGCCACACGCGTGTTCGTGGCACACGCGTCCCGTTTTTACGATGTACTGAGCTTTCAAAAACAAACTCACTTCCACTTCCACCAACTTCTTCCAGTGACGCGCACTGCAGCCACCCCTGCACCTGCCGCCAGAAACGGCGGAGGATGAACCAGGACGCAGACGTCACAGCAAGAAAGGAGGCCGCGTCAGCGGAACAAGGCTCACCAGCACGAGACGGTTCCGGAACCTCGCGGCCTCCCGGACTCGCGAGGCCCCAACCCCGGCCCCAGCACGAGCACCTTTTATAGCCCGAGAGCCAGGAAAGGCGCTAGAGATCACGTGACGGGGCGGTGGCCCTCTGCGGTCTGGAGTTGGCAGGCGCCAGTCTGTGATTGGCTGGGGGCTGGCTGCTGTGATGGGCTGCTGTGATTGGCTGCGGGGTTGGTCACTGTGAGTGGCTGCTGTGATTGGCTGGGAGATTGACCACGCGATTGGCTCGGGGTCTGGCTGCTGCGATTATCTGGGGGCTGTGACAGGAGCCGGCCGGGGCGGGTTGGGAGCGGAGGAGGGGGGCGCTCAGGGAGGCTGCCCCAGCCATGTGCTGCTGGCTGAGTCCCCCGCCGTCCGTGAGCCTGGCCTGCACTGCCCGCGCCTACTCTGCTGGCCCTCGGGCGGGGCCAGCGGCCCTGGGCTCCCTCCCCGGCCTGGGGTCCGGGGACACGAGGTCCCCAGGACGCGGGTACACCGCCTGCCCCAGCCAGACCCGGTGCCAGGCCGGGCTCGGGGTAGCGAGTGCCTCCAGGGCCGCCGTGCGCTCTGATCTCCTAAATGTGTCTAATGAGTTGATTTAACTTTAACTTGAAAATTCATTAAAATGCATTTGCTCTAAGTAAACATTTAAATGAGCGCTGCACCCGCGAGGGAGGAGGCTCGTTAATTCCATCCGCTTCTCCCTGGGAGCCACGCGGTGTCTCTGGGCGACGCTCAGGTAGCTCCGGGTTGGGTGACCTTTGGTCGCTGCGGCCCGGGCCTGGGGCCACGCTGAGCTGAGCAGGTGACGACAGAGCTGTGAGCCCGCGTCCTGCGTGGGTGCTGGGTGCTGTCCGGCTGCTCCACCTCCCACCCAGCTCGCTGCTGATGGGAAAAAGCAGCGGGAGAGGCCGAGTGTTCGGGCCCTGCACCCGGGTGGGAGACTGGATGGAGCTCCTGTGTGGAGGATCTCTCTCCACCTCTCTCTGCAGCTCCGACTTTACTTTTTTATCTTTTTTTTTTCAGATTTATTTATTTATTTGAAAGTCAGGGTTACACAGAGAGGCACAGAGAGAGAGAGAGAAGTCTTCCATCCGCTGGTTCACTCCTCAGTTGGCTGCAATGGCCAGAGCTGTGCCGATCCGAAGCCAGGAGCCAGGAGCTTCTTCCCAGTCTCCCGCGTGGGTGCAGGGGCCCAAGCACTTGGGCCATCTTCTATTGCTTTCCCAGGCCACAGCAGAGAGCCGGATAGGAAGAGGAGCAGCCGGGACTAGAACCGGCGCCCATGTGGGATGCTGGCACTGCAGGCCAGGGCGTTACCCCGCTGTGCCACAGCACCGGCCCCTCGATTTTCAAGTAAATAAATAAATCCGTAAACAGAAACCCAGCCCCCCCACACACAGCCACACAGACACAGCGGTGCCGGGTTGATGGGAAACGTGAACGAAGTGTCTACATTTCCTGCACATTCCTTGTGTCCGTGAGCACAGCCACGCAACTCAGGAACCCGGACATTGTCCAAAGGACACCGCGCAAGCCGTGGAAATGATCATCTGTGATCCACAAGAGAACGCTGAGACTCAAAGCAAGCCAATGCAGAAAAGACAAATGTTTTGACAGAAAAGACAAATGTTTTTGAGTTATAAGGTTATGTTTTCCATGAATTGAAGATTCTAGGTTCTGATTTATGCAACAGGCAAAGTAGACAATGCCGTTTGTCAGAATGTGTGTCTCGCTCATACTCACCTGGAATTAAGGGTCCACGTGCTCGGGGCGGGGAAGGGTGAGTTGTGAGTTGGAGAGCAAAGCAGGTGTGGTCCCATGCTGCTGCGGCTGCCGAGTCTCCCAGGTGCACGGGGAGTCTGCACACAGGAGCCCCCCTCAGGGAGCCCCTCACGTCAGCTTTCGGGTTGCAGAGGCTGGTTTAGGAGAACGTGGTGAGTTCGAGCTGGGACCGGTGCTGTGGTAACAAGGGCCATGGCCCCCCGAGATGCCCACACCTTCAATAGAGAGATTGTTCCAGATTATTCTACTGGCAGACAAGGAAGGTAGGAGAGTCGGAGCCAGGAAACTGATGGCGGCAGTGGATCCCGGCTTGCGGCTGTGAAGGCGGGGGAGGGAGCTGTGAGCTTAGGCACGCGGGCCCTAGACACCACAGGCAATATGCAAATATAATTGCAGTTAATTATTGGATATTATCTTTAAAACATCTATGATAAAGCACTTGAAACATGTAGATAGAAATTTAACAAAATATATGCAAGATTAGTATGGTGAGAATGATAAAATATTAATCAGTGGAATCAGAGAAGACCTAAGCAAATGTAACATAATCATGGATTAGAAGGCTCAATGGTTTGGGGAAATCCAAAAAATTTTGACCTATATATTAAAGATATCCCTAATCCAAATTCAAATCCTGTCAGCCTTTTCATTTGGGTATAAATTAACGTGTTGGGCTTTAACCCTTATCTTTAAAAAAGCCCCAGAACTACCAACACAATTTTGGTGAAAAAGTAGTTTTGTCCCCTCAATGCCCTAATTCAGGTCTTCCGTGACGTTTGCTGGCAAAAGCAGTGCCGCGTGGGCCAGTGTCACAGAGCAGGTCTGCAAGTCAGGGGCCAGACATTCGGGGCTCACTGTGCTTGAGAAAGAGGTGGGAACCACCCAACCGGGAAGGGCATCCTTCCAACAGATGGCCTGGGACAACTGCACACGCATGGGAAAAGAAGAACCTTAACTCTGCACCATAGAAACACCCGCTTCAGGTGGGTTATAAACCCGTGTGACAGTCCCCAGGAGACCTGTGTAACTTCGGGTGAGGCAGAGATGTGTGATAAAGATTCAAACCACGTCTGTGCAACCAGAGAGTCCTCTGTGCTCTTGTGCTCACCTGGAAGCCATGAAGGAGCGTCGCCTCCATTTCCAGTTTCCGGTTCTTGGTGAAAACCCAGGCTTGGAATTTGGTGTCATTTGCCTGTTAATGACCAGGATCCACGAGTGAAAGTAACTCATATGGCCCCGTTGCCATTACCATCACTGTCATCATCGTTCTCATCACCTAACAGATACTGGGAAAATGTCCCACCAGAGCGATGGAGGTGGAACACACGTGCCTGGATACGCAGCTCCGCTCATCAGAGACGTGAAGGCCACGTGCACCTCCCAGCTGCGAGAGTGACCCCCGACAAACAGCAGCGCCGATGGCACCGGGTCCTGAGAGATCTGCAGAGCTGGCGCTGGCGCGGATGCAGGCCACAGAGCGCCGCGGCCACTGTGGAGAACCCGTGGGCATCCGTGACCCAGAATTCCTTCTCCACACGGTTAACCAAGCGAGTGGAACACTGTTTCACGCAGTCCGTGAGGGAGGCGCAGAGTGGCTTCAGTAGTGACCCACTCCTCCTGGACCACTTCCTCCTGGTCCCACTGCTCCGGGCCTCCCTCGGGGCCTCAGCACCCGCCGTCCCTGGTGCTGAAGAATGTCTGTGCTGTGGAGGGTGCCAGCCAGGCCTTAGGAGGCGCTGCCTTCCGCCTGCGGCTGAACCGGAGCCCAGGTCCCACCTCACAGACACCCCACATCCGTCCCCAGCTTGTCTAAAGAAAGACGAGAAATCCAGGTCCCTGCTCGTTACCTACTCAAGACTGACTTGTTTATTTCAGTATCTGATTTTCGCTGAGGGGATAAAAGCAATGTATCATCTTTTTGAAGGAAAAGGGTACTTAGCGAGAATCTCTGTATTCTGCATTTTAACAGTAGCCGGAACAGTACCAGTCCTTGAGAAAAATAAAATTATGACAACAGGACCCTTAAAGGTATTCTTGTGGCCGCAAGTGGATGAGAAGGCAGGTTCTAGCTCTCTCCTGTGTGGAGCAGGTTGCGTGGATGGCTTGCTGTATTAAAATGACTCTTTGGAGATGACCGTGCACGCCTGGAGGAGAGACAGGTGCCAGGCTACCCCGCTTGCTTGTGGAGAGACCGGTGCCAGGCTACCCCGCTTGCTTGCGGAGAGACCGGTGCCAGGCTACCCCGCTTGCTTGCGGTTGAAGTAGTATCGGGAGGTGCTGACCCTTCCTCGCCTCCTCACATCCGTGCAGGGAGCCGCCTCTCTGCGGCCTCAGGGGAGGTGTGAGGGACAGTGGAGCACTGACGTCCCTCGCAGTCTCCGTCGTTCTCAAAGCCGGTCAGTGGCAGTGACGACCTGAATCTGCCGGCCTGAGAGGGGGCTGCCCCCTGTGCCCGTTGCCCCCCTGACTCTTCCGTGCTCAATCTCTCATGTCATTGGTGCAGCGACCCTGGGAGAGTGGCACTGTCCCTCCCCGCAGGAGGTGAGACTGAGCACAGAGGTGCTGACTGCGTCGCTCGGCGTGGCACAGGCACCATGCATGCCAGTCCACACCTTCAGGCTTCCCGAGTCTGGCGACTCCCTACACTGGGCTGTCTTTCCAGAAGGCTTCAGTAACTACAGAGAAGTAAAGGCAGAGGCTTCCCTGGAATATTTGGGAACTCCTGGCCACACGGGTGAGGGGACAGGGGTTCCTGAGCCTGAACGGGGAGCTGCTCCTGGCTGGTGGAGGAAGTGACGTCCGAGGAAGTCTCTCAAGGGTGGAGGTGCCTGAGGCAGGAGCCCAGACGAGAAATCCCGTGAGGTACTTGCTTCCGCCTCTGGCTCCGTTCCATGCACAGAGCTGGATTTACTGTGCAGCGAAGGGCCGGTGAGCTTCGGGGTCCTTGTTTGCAAAGACCCATCCACGCCTGTGAGTGGGCAGCTACCGAAGCGGGTCCTGTCCACTTTAGCGTACATGCCCTCATGCTTGGCCTCGGGCGGCCACAGGCCCACTTGGTGTGAGCTGAGCTGGCGCTGCGTCTCAGGGGCATCACCGGATGGTATCTGTGTGGTTTGCAGTCCTGGGTGTGCAATGGCGAGTTACTGGCAGAATAGCTTCCTACCCAGAGTACGCAGCAGAAGGTGCAAAGCAAGACTGGGCACATATGGAGGCCGGCGCCGCGGCTCACTAGGCTAATCCTCCACCTGCAGCGCTGGCACACCGGGTTCTAGTCCCGGTCGGGGCGCCGGATTCTGTCCCGGTTGCCCCTCTTCCAGGCCAGCTCTCTGCTGTGGCCAGGGAGTGCAGTGGAGGATGGCCCAGGTCCTTGGGCCCTGCACCCCATGGGAGACCAGGAGAAGCACCTGGCTCCTGCCTTCGGATCAGTGCGGTGCGCTGGCCGTGGCAGCCATTGGAGGGTGAACCAACGGCAAAGGAAGACCTTTCTCTCTGTCTCTCTCTCTCTCACTGTCCACTCTGCCTGTCAAAAAAAAAAAAAAAAAAAAAAGACTGGGCACATATGGAGCCGATCCCCACCCTCGCAAGAACCTCTCAGTGACCGTAGATTTACTGCCCTGAGTGGAGGATCAGTGTCCACTGACATCTAGTCAAGGGGGAAGTCGCCTCTTGGGGGAACATGCCCACAATGCAGTGTGAACCACCAGAGATGTCTCACACTCTCCTGGATGAGGACTGCCCGAGGTGGGCTTTATCAGAAAACATGAGTAGTGTAAACATAGCAGACTTGTATGCCTGCATTAGGCATCATGATAATAATAATAGAAAGGCAATCACACTTGGCTTTTACATCATTACAATAAAACAATTTTTTAAATCATTGCAGTAAAGAGCCTCTGGAAAAGTAGCCAACAAAAATATGTGAAATCAGTATAACAGAGGTGTGCTGCTAGCTAATTAGCAACAGCATTGATTTGTCTGCTAAAGTATTATGACATATGCAGCATTTATTGTTATAACCGTATTTATTTTCTCACCTTAAATACCTATTCACCTTTGTAAGTGATTTTTGTTTTTCACTCTTACTGCTGTTTGTTCTTATTTTTATTAGTATAATCTTATGATCTCTAATTTTTGCCCTTTTTCTAAGGGGAGTTTCTAGAATTAGGAAATCTTCAGACCTCGTAAAGCACAAATTGCCTGCTCCGTCTGTGTTCTAGACTGACCTTCCGGAAAGCACTCGCATTGCAGAGAAAGACATGATCTCAAGGGTCCGAGCCCGCTGGTCTGGTGGTCTGGTGTGGGGTCTCGGCGCCTGTATTCCAAGTTTCTCCTGGAGTTCTCACAGGAAGCCTGGTCTCGTGGGCGAGCCCACGGACAGCTCATAACACGGTTCTGTGTCCTGAGCATGGCTGCACAGCCAGAGGGAGATGAAAGCGCAGTGGACACAGGAGAAGTGAGGGGCCGCAGAGCCCTGCGAGACCCCAGACCCTCAGCTTGGCTGGCCCAGGCCAGGGCTCGAGGCAAGTGTCCACCAGCCTGGTGTCATGAAGACTTCGTGATACTGAAAGACAGAAAACAGAGGCGGGCCCATCTGCTGTAGCTTGGCCAGTGGATTCACGTTTGCACGCCTCCTCCCCCAGGTGAGCCTGGCCCACAGTCCCAGGTGCCCCGCGGCTTCACCTGGGGAGCATGGAGATGACTCAGGGAGCAAGCACACTGCAAACTGTGGCCGCTTCTCCCTTCCTCCTGATGAAAGCCACTCACCGGGATGAGCTACAGGGACGTAACAGGATGTGGCAGTGAGCCCCTTCGGCTATCGTGTTGGGCCACGGTCACTTAGCGGCCGTTCGTCACTTCTTCACGCACTTGCCTTGCTGATGGCCACACTGCACAGACTCACTTAACCACACAAAGCCGGCGTAAGTGGCCGCGGCAGCTACTTAGAGTGGAGCAGTCTTCGGGTGGGATAAGAAGTTGGCTGCTTAGTAATCCGATCGTGCCGGCATGAATTCTAGCAGAGCTGTGGTTCTCACAGCAAAGCAGTGGGCCCATGGCAGAGGGCACAAGGATCGTTTGTTCCAGAGAAGGTGAGATGCCCACTCTCGGCTTCCGTTGCCACTGCCCCCAGAGGTCTGGAGAGGACGCGGTTCCCACCACTGGGGTGAGTGCTGCCTGCCAAACGCCCCGGTAGAGACTCCTTAAAAATAGGCATTTCCCACCCTGCAGGGCGCCGATTTACATACATAAATCACCAGTGCGCGCACACACACAGTCTCGGAGAACTCACAGCCTTTCAAGCTTTGTGGCGCTCAGCCCCATTTTCCTAACCGTGCCTGAAAATAATGGGCTGCATGACAGATTTTAACAACGTGTTTCCAAGTGCTTGGCATTCAAAGTAGCCTTAAAAATCAGCATATGTGTTTCTTCACTCTAGATCACTTATCTCCAACGCGAACACTCAAAACCGCACTGGTGAGTGCATCAACTTTCTGAAAAGGCTGCTTAATTACCCCGCCTCGGACCGCGAGCACGCTCCGCTGGCCCCGAGTGTTGCCTTTGTGTGGCCGGGGAGGCGGCGGCGGGAGCTTTAGCTCACGAGAATTGCTATTCAGCACCAGCTTTGCCTGCGTGGTTGATTGTGTTTTCCTGTCTGAATATTGGCCTATCGCCGTGAGTAGATGATCTCACTGTTCAAACGGGGTCGCTCCCGCGTGCACAGGGCCTGAAGGAGGACAACCATGAGTATAAGGAAGGGGCACCAGCCTCTCTCCTGGGAAGTCCTGACATCCCAGGGGCTGCGTGTGTGACCTGGGAACAGATCTGGGGGCGTCCGCCCACCGGGAGCTGCTCGATGATGGCCTGGGCAGAATGGCACTCACTAACGAGAGACTGCCCCGAGGCTGCTTGTAGGTACAGTAGCAGCTTCCCTCGTGTGGCACTGGAAGGATGGGAGGGAGACTGAGGAGACAACACAAAGTGCTGATGTCCCGAGGAACGGGATCAAGGCGACATCACCAGAAGCCTGGCGCCGTGGTCCCTCAGGGCACTCAGGACGCCCTCCGACGCCCGCAGCTGCAGGTGCTCAGACCCTGGTGTGTGCCCAGAGCCTGCAGGCGCTCTCCTGGAGACTGAACGTCATCTCTGGATCACTTACAACCCTAATGCAATCTGAGTGCTGTGTAAACAGCCGTCGGCATGCGCTGCTGAAGGACGAAGAGAAAGGAAAAGCCCGCACCTGCTCAGCACAGGTGTAATTTTTTTTCAAATGTTTTCCGCCTTTAGTTGGTTGAAACCCGGAGTGTGGAGCCCTTGCATCCGGTTGTCAAGTGATGACAGGCTATTGTGTCCTATTTCTCAAACTTTCACATTTTGTGTCCATGGTGAAGAGCACAGCAAAGGATGAATCCCAGGAGCATTATTTCAGCCATGACAATGAAGTGTAAACATGGAGACTGACCCACGGGAGCAAGAATTGTCCCTTGTGGAGAGACGGAGGCAGCTGGGTTGGTGGCAAGCTCAGTTCTCTGCTGGTGGCACTGATCTGTTTTCTTCTTTCTTGCTGTCACACACTGTGTGTGCCGTCTTCGTAGCTGACTCCTCCTGGTATCAGTGTGGCTGAATCTAGGATCTTACCAGGAGTTGGTAATACAGACACCACCAAAATTCCAGCCTCCCAAAAGGAATGAAATGCTAGCCCCAGGTCACACTGTTTGCACAGACTGTATGGGTAAACGGGCATAGCAGGCTCAAAGCCCAAAGTGCACAAAACATTCTTACGTAGGACACTCCAAGAATTCAACTACAAAGAGACGACCACAGGCCAATTTGAGAAAAATAGACCCTTCTCGGGACTGTGCAAGGTTTGGGAACTTCTGGCCTGCTGGGCTGTACAGTCCCTGCATGGTGAGACTCCCGTAGAAGGCTTCCTTGATAGCATGTGAAAACACGTGTGTATGCACACAGTACTGGCGGAAGTTCAACACCACGTTGAGATTCTGTCCCGTGGCTGTTTCATTCTGCGAATCAATACTTCTTCTTCTTCTTCTTCTTTTTTTTTTTTTTGACAGGCAGAGTGAACAGTGAGAGAGAGAGAGAGACAGAGAGAGAGGTCTTCCTTTTGCCGTTGGTTCACCCTCCAATGGCCGCCACGGCCAGCGCACCACACTGATCCGAAGGCAGGAGCCAGGTGCTTCTCCTGGTCTCCCATGGGGTGCAGGGCCCAAGCACTTGGGCCATCCTCCACTGCCTTCCCGGGCCACAGCAGAGAGTTGGCCTGGAAGAGGGGCAACCGGGACAGAATCTGGCGCCCTGACTGGGACTAGAACCCGGTGTGCCGGCACTGCAAGGCGGAGGATTAGCCCATTGAGCCCCGGCGCCGGCCTGAATCAATACTTCTGATACCTATTTGAGTATTTTGTGTGTAATGCAGCAAACTGCATCCGTTTCCTGTTTGGGAGTTTCACAAGAGGTTTGCTGAGCGCTGGCTCTTCCAGGGATCAAGGAGGCCCGTGTCGGAGCAGGGAGAGCCATTCGTTACACAGTCGTCAGCAGGAGCTATGAGCGCATCTCTGCAGACACACGCAAACAGAGGCGCTGACAGCCATCTCCATCGCCCCTCCTCCGCGTGACGCTTCTCACGTAGACCTGATTACTGCTGAGACCTTGTGCTTTTGTGTCTCGAGAGGCACAATTCTCTGATGTCCTAGCGCAGAAGCCTCCTTTCTGAGACGGCGAGCGTCGAGCCGCCGAGAGCCTCTCTTCCTTTCTCAGGGAGGCATCGCCTCTGACAAACGCCACTTGACACGCTGTCCATCTGCTGAAGAAATACGTCCTGCATGGCCTTGCGTATTCTTACGGCGTTTTTATGTGAATTCATGATTGTGTGTCATTTTGTGAAATCCGGAGTGTGGCTAGGT
Source organism: Oryctolagus cuniculus (assembly GCF_051225735.1). Classification (NCBI taxonomy): domain Eukaryota; kingdom Metazoa; phylum Chordata; class Mammalia; order Lagomorpha; family Leporidae; genus Oryctolagus; species Oryctolagus cuniculus. The sequence continues at coordinate 8,166,660 of NC_142887.1, forward strand.
ATGCATGGTAGCCTGTGTTACTTGTCTACTGCTGGGTAAGACGTGACCACAAACCCAGCAGCTCGGTCAACACACGTTCATGTTCTCATTGCTCTTCAGGTCAGAATTCTATGTGGATGGCCGGGTTCCATGCTCAGGGCCTCTAAGACTGAGATCAAACTGTCAGATTGGTTCAGTTCTCACTGGGAAGCTCTGGGAAAGAATCTAATGCAAGATCATCATCTTTTTCTAAAGATTTATTTTATTTATTTGAAAGACCAGAGTTACAGAGAGGGAGAGACAGAGAGAGAGGTCTTCCATCTGCTGGTTCACTCCCCAGATGGCCGCAATGGCCGGAGCTGTGCTGATCCGAAGCCAGGAGCCAGGAGTTTCTTCCAGGTCTCCCAGGCGGGTGCAGGAGCCCAAGGACTTGGGTCATCTTCCACTGCTTTCACAGGTCACGGCAGAGAGCTGGATCAGAAGAGGAACAGCCGGGACTAGTACTGGTGCCCATATGGGATGCCAGCACTTCTCGGCAGGGCTTTAACCCACTGTGCCACAGTGCCAGCCCCACAAGATCATCATCTGTTGGTCTAACTCCATTCACTCCAGCAGTAGTATCAAGGCGCTTGTTTCCTGATTGGCTGCTTTGGGGACTTCAGCTCCCCAAAGCAACTCTGATGGTTTGGCTGTGGGCCCCCATGTCTTCAGAGCCAGCCACAGAGCACTGCCCCGCTGCCCAGCCCCTCACATGCTGAGCCCCTTGCACCCCTGCCTCCAACCCTTAGTCCCAGAGAGTCAGAGCCCATGTGGTGAGCCCAGGCCACACCGGATGACATCTGTGGATCTCCCGTCACACTCAGCTGAGAGGACCCCAACTACCTCTACAAAAACCCCTTCTGCCCTACAATGTGACGTGGTCATGGGAACACCATCCTGTTGTAGTCACAGCCCTCCTACCTTGACTCCCCACACATGAAAGGCTATTATACAAGGTATGTGCACTATGGGGTAAGACTTTTAAAGATTATTTTAGAATTATGTCTGTGACACCACTCCAGCAACTCTACAGTGCTAAGTTTCAGCACATATTATACAGAAACTAAAGTGTGCTGGCGCAGACCCTAAGAGCCTGTGGTCTGCTGGCATGCCGTTGATCTGTGGCAGGGAGTTCTTAGTTCAGTTCAGTATGGTGGAAAAACAGCTCCTAAAACTATGATGGATTCAAATCCTGGTATGATGCAAATATTATCAATAATAATTTTGATTTTGAGTCACTGCTGGGGTCAGACACTACACTAAGAGCTTTATGTGAGCTGATTTCTTTTTTAGCTATTCTCCTACCCCCTTTCAGACCCAAAGAAGCAGAATATTGGGCACACAATATGGCTGCACACGCATGTAGCCATTCAGGGATAGAGGGAAGAGTTAATCCCAGGTTGCCTAATACTAGGCAAGCCTATCACTAACCACTACACCATGGGGTCTCCTCATATCATAACCTCATTCAGCAACCTCTGTATTAACTTTACTGAAGTAAAATTCACATCTAATAAAAATCACATTCTACGTGTGTAGTTCGATGAGTTCGGCAAGCACAGGCAATGTAGCAGCTACCACCCAGATGAAGACGTAGACACTTCTCTTGCCCAGAAGCCCTGGCGTCTGTCCATAGTCAGTGTTCCCATCTTCTGCCATAGCAGAGATACCAGGATGAATACCAGTTTTTCACTTCGTGTAATCATATTCTATGCACTCATTGCATATGGCTTGTTTTGTGCAGTTGCAGGGTTTCAAGACGCATTTGTTTTATTGTGTAGACCAGTAATTTATACATTTTCAGTGATGAATAATTTTTCATTGCATAGATATATCACACTGTGTCTACATATTAATGTGTGTGAACATTTATGTACAGATGGTTTGAGGATATGTTTTTGTTTATCTTGGTAAGTATCTACAAGGAGGTTAACTGGATCAGAGGGAAACTGTGTGTTTACTCCTTAAATAACATCAAATTCATTTCCAAAGGAGAGCTTTATTTTGCAACCCCAGTTCCAGTGTACAAGAATTCTACCTGTCCCACATTCATTGCACTTGCTAATTTGAGACTTTTTAAGTCTGGCCATTCTAGTGAGGGTGCATCGATGTCTCTTTGTAGTTCTAGTCCACAATCCTGATGATTAACGGGTAAGAGCACCCTTTTAGCTGCCTAATGATTGTTCATATACCTTCCTTGGTGAGATCTTACTTCAAGTATTTCTTCATATTTTGTTAGTATATTTGTTCTCTTACGAGATTTTCTGAGGTGGTTATGTTTTCTACATATAAACCCCATTGGCAATGTGTCCCTGTGTGTGGATTATCTTATTTTCTCAATAAATATTTGGGGGAGCGGTGCAGACCATTTTACCATTTTCATAAGCAGTGCTTCTGTGGTGGAATGAGAAGGCCACGCCAAGATGGCTGCTGGCAATGGAGACTGCCCAGCAACGGGCTGTGATTGGATGGCTTCAGAAAGCACACAACAACGGAGCTTGCCTGGCAACAGGCTGTGATTGGATGGCTTTGGAAACTACCTGGCAACAGGCTGTGATTGGTTAGGGTATAGACCGCCCCTTGACCGGATTGGCTGCCTTGGCTATATAAGCTGCTGTACCAACTGAAATAAATGAGTCTGTGGGCTGCTTGCCTCTGGCTGCTTTCACCTGACTCCCGGGGTCTGTGTGGTGACTCCGTGCCTCTTGCCCCCACCACGCTCCTCTCAGAACGAATCCACAGCAACATGCTTCCTTTGGATATAAGAAAGCATCGCCCATCCCACATGCTGCACTTTGTAAGGGAAGTGTCTCCAGCTTCAAAGCCGGGCCAGTCACTGGGACCTGTCCTGTTTTTGTTCACTGATTTCCCTGCTCAGCCGCTCAGTCCTGCCATCGCTGGCTTTCAACAGGTCCGAGGCTCACTGGGCCTCCTCTGAGCAGGGAATGTGATTCGATGGCCATCTAGGTGACAGGAGAAAGTGGATGCACTGAAAGAGAAAGCAGCAGCCTTCCGCGGAGCGGCGAGAGCCAGGGTCTCTGGGAGGCAGTCTGACCTAAGCAACACAGAGCTGAACAGACAAGGCACTCACCTGCTAACGGGGAGCTGTCCAGGGTCCTGTTTCCTCGCGGCTGTTAGCTGCCTGGCTGACCTAGATGGAGTTGATGGTGTTTCATTTGCTGTGGCTCCTGGGTGGGATATTTGGTTTTCAGCCAACGTCAGCCCAAACAATAATTGCAAAGGGTCGCGTGTGTGTGGGTGGAAGGACTGAGGAGCAGGAGCTCTGGGTCAGCGAGGAAAGCAGTGCTCCTGCTGCAGAGCTTTGCTCTGTGGAAAGGCCGTTCTGGAGCCAGATTTGCTTAAGGAGTTTTCTTGGCTCCGGGAGGTGTCCAGAGACAGCTCTTCCCACAGGACCCCCGTGCCACTCGGCTGCTATTCCCAGAGAACTGAACTGGGAGAACTGGTGAAATGTCCCCGATGAGCTTTCTTCATTCCACTCCAGGGGACACCTTTCCTCTCTGTAGCATAATTTAGAGAGAAGTCACTGAAACCAATCTATATATAATAGTATATGCTACATTTATATATCATTAATATATAATATTCATATGTAAGTATTATTGCATTTACTTTGTGTTGAATATACCAATATGATAGATAGATGGATAGGGTGTATCAACTTGTTCCATGCCTGCATGGGAATAGGTGGTGTTTGCTGGAATCCTTTCAGAAGCCCAGTAGGATGAGTCAGAACATGAAGGTCTCACTGTGTTAGGTAAGGGATCCATCTTCTCCAGACCCTGGAAAGTACTCGTTAGTAAGGAGAAAATGTAATTATGATTCATTATTGTTTATAATATTAGTCAAGTGAGAACCCACAAAGATGGTCTTGATCAACTGCAGTACAGAACACCAAGAATTCAGGATTTGAGAAACTTACTTATTCATAAGAGAACAATGTCTCTGGTGCTTTGCAAAAGTGTATGGAGAGAGGTAATTGTGTATATAGCAAATGTATATCTATTGTGACAGATTATAAATGCAGCTGGCTCTCAATAGCCACAGGTTCTATTAGTGAGTGTGACCAACTTGCAGGTCAAAAAAAATAATTGCATCTGTACTGAACACAGACACACTTTTTTTCTTGCCATTTTTGCTTGTTAAACTAAGCAGCAGAGTATAACAGCTATTTTCTTTTTCTCCTTTCTTTCACAGGCAGAGTGGATAGTGAGAGACAGAGAGAAAGGTCTTCCTTTGCTGTTGGTTCACCCTCCAATGGCCACTGTGGCCAGCGCGCTGTGGCCGGCACACTGCACTGATCCAAAGCCAGGAGCTGGGTGCTTCTCCTGGTCTCCCATGTGGGTGCAGGGCCCAAGGACCTGGGCCATCCTCCACTGCCTTCCCGGGACACAGCAGAGAGCTGGACAGGAAGAGGAGCGACTGGGACAGAATCCGGCGCCCCGACCGGGACTAGAACCCGGTGTGCCAGCGCCACAGGCAGAGGATTAGCCTATTGAGCTGCGGCACCGGCCTATAACAGGTATTTTCAAAGCATTTACTTTGTCTTAAGTATAATACATAATCTCAAGGTTATTTAGAATACAATCATATTTCAAAATTTTATGGGAAATTATATTAAAAGATAAGTTTGGTGCTGGCTCTGTGGTATAGTTGGGTAGAGCTGCAGCCTGCGGTGCCAGCATCCCATACAGGCACTGGTTCAAAACCAGACTGTTCCACTTCCAATCCAGCTCTCTGCTATGGCCTGAGAAAGCGGTGGAAGATGGCTCAGGTCCTTGGGCCCCTGCACCCGCATAGGAGACCAAGAAGAAGCACCTGGCTCCTGGCTTTAGACTGGCCCAGCTCCAGCTGTTGCAGCCATCTGGGGAGTGAATAAGAGAGTGGAAGACCTCTGTCTCAATGCCTTTGCCTCTCTATAACTCTGCCTTTCAGATAAATACATCTTTAAAAAAAAAAAAAGATAAGGTCATTTTGATGCAAAATACTTTCAGACCCATGGATAGTTTTCTGATAATACACATTTTTTTGAACTTTGTGAAAACCTCTCACATGTAGAAGGATGTAAGTAGAATATATACAAATAATATGCTATTTTAGGGGCTGGTGCTGTGGCATAGTGGGTAAAGCCACCACCTGCAGTGCTGGCATCCCATATGGGGTGCCGGTTCAAGTCCCAGCTGCTCCACTTCCGATCCAGCTCTCTGCTATGGCCTGGAGAGCAGTAGAGGATGGCCCAAGTGCTTGGGCCCCTGCACCCACATGGGAGACCTGGAAGAATATCTTGGCTCCTGGCTTCAGATCAGCCCAGCTCCAGCTGTTACGGCCATCTGGGGAGTGAACCTGCAGGTGGAAGACGTCTCTCTCTCTCTCTCTCTCTCTCTCTCTGCCTCTGCCTTGCTGTAACTCTGCCTTTCAAATAAATAAATCAATTTTTTAAAAAAACAAATAGTATGCTATTTTTAAAAGGGACATGCAGAGAGTCCTGGAACCAGTCTTCCACAGACACCAGGGAAATCAGGAGATAAGTGTGTGTATGTGTGTGTGTGTGTGTATTGTTCCAACAGACAATCAACTCCTTAATATGCCAAACAACACAATTTCAATAGTCATGATTCATCCAACAAATCATGGCTCTAATTTCGTCACTACTTAAAAATAGAATTCCATTGAGAAACAGTCTACTGTCCATCCCAATCCAATTTTATGAAGAACGTTTTTCTCATTTCATTCAACAAAAACATAGTGAAGTAGGAAGAATGCCCTATTACAAAACAGCCCACTTTCCCTGTACTGTTCTCTGTTCCCCTCCCTGTCTTGTCTCACTGGAGAAGAGTGACACAGGAGTATCTACCCATGTATCTACACAGGCTCCTTCCTCCCGCTGTCCTCTGGCGCAACTGGAGCGATGGTTGGGGTTATCGCAGGGCACTGAGGAGCTGTCAGACCCGGCTGGCTGCACACAGAGAGCTCTGGTGCTCCGATGGTTTGGACGCCTTCAATGCCACCAAGAGCAAGAAAGCCCATTTGACAGTGATTGATGGAACTTTTAAGTCTGTGGTGCAGAGCAATTGCACACAGAGAAGTCGGGACTGAGAATACGAGTGAGCAGAGGGAGCTGAGAAGCAGAGTGGGAGCTAAAGTGCTCTCCCTCCCACAGCAGCCGGCACGACTCCCGGCATTGTGCGTGGAAGTGTTACCATCTTCCAGTTCTACTCAGATGCAACACCGACCCCCTTCCCAAGCTGGAGACAGGTGAGGGCAGAAGGACGCAGTTTCCTCTGCTCTTCACGGCCAAGGTCGTCTTCTCTGAGGGTCTGACCACAGCACGGTGGTGTGGCCGCGGTGGCATCTCCTTGCTGGAGCGCAGGTGATTATCATGCATATGCTGGCCTGTTGTCACCTCACCAGCGTCTCTCCAGCTACTGCCCTTTTGCTGCGATTTGAAAGTGTTCCCCAAAGCTCATGTGTTGGAAATGCAATCCCCAAATAACAGCCGAGAGGTCGAGGGGTGGAACCCTAATGGGCGGCTGAGCCCTGCGGGATCCGCCCTTGTTATGGATCAATGTCATCGTCCCAGGAGCAGGCAAAAGGATGAGAGTGGCCTCCTTCTCCTGTGTGCACCCCCACCCTGTCGCTCTTTGTCTCTCTCTGTCTCTCTCTCGTCCTTCCACCTTCTGCTCTCGGACGAGGGAGCAAGAAGGCCCCTGCCAGGTGCAGCCCCCTTGGCCCTGGAGCCCCAGCTCTGTCCTTTATAAACGGTCGAGCCGCAGGTGCTCTGTTACGGCAGCACAGAGCTGACGGAGACACCGCCACGTCGCTTCGGCGGCCACCGCAGCCCTGGCTGCCCCCCAGGATTTCTGTGTCTGCTTGCTTTTCTTGTCCTTTCTAGAATGTTTTAAAGCTGATTCCTAAAGATGTTCATTTATCAAACAGATCTATGCTGTCTCTAAGTTTCATAAGGAATACTCATGCAAGAAATGATCTGTTTAATCAAATAAACAACAGTCATTAAATAAAGAAAAAATTGCAAAGCATTGAACGTGCATTTTCTGCTATTAGTGGAAAAGTGGTAATTAGAGCAATTTGGGTTTTAAGTAATAGAAAATAAAATGCAAACTGGGTTAAATACAGTAGGAGCTCCCCTGCCTGGCGTCAGCTGCTTTTTCTCCTTGAATTCTCCGCCCTCTCTCCTCTTTGTGGATTCCTTCTGTGCCCTGGTTTTCGGTTGATCAGGCTCCTTTAGGCCCACAGCGAGATGCCTTCTCTCCGGCTTCCCACCAGCACCCTGATGCCCGAGATCAGAGAGTTCTGTTGACCCTGATAGAGACTTGTGCCCTCCCCACACTCATAACAGGGCCTGCATCAACAGGAGACCCTGATGGCCCAAGGGCCCTGCCCCAGATCCAGCAGTGGGGACAGGGGACAGGGGGCTGGGGTAGTGAGATCCAGATGACTGTGTGCTAAGAGCCCTGGACTGGATTCATAAGGTGGTGTATGTGGCCTGTAGTGCTTTGAGAATTATTGGGGTAGTGATGCGTAAGTCAGCATTGAGAAATCTCTGGCGGAACTTGGGTTCCGGGCTTCTCTCGGGTAAGTGGAAGGCGTAGAGAATGAGTACGTGCTTCATCCCACAGCAGTTGCCTGGTTGTGGGACTGAGGGGACGTCTGTGTCATTTGCCGGAGTCCCCACTGGTCCAAGGCCTCTCACAGGTGGCACCTGCTTGGCCTTAGGACACAAGGACCCGTGAGTGCAGATTTAGGTGGGGTGGAGCCACCGAGCGTCGGGAGCAGCGCCCCATCAGGGACCCAGAGGCCAGCGAGCACCACTCCTTTCTCTGTGAAGTGAGCGTGGGTTCCGGTCCCAGGGAGGAATCTGTGAGTTTGTGTTAGAGATTTCCATGAGGACTAAATCAATACTTACATCCAATTAGTATCGTTTGCTTGTGTAAGGTTACAAATGAGCTCATTTTTAAACCTACACAGGTGGCAATGCAGATGGCATGAATACAATCCATCTTCGACCCCAAAACAATGGCAACGAAATGAATTCCTGGGATCATCAACCTCAAGCACTGCTTTGCAGCTGGGTGCATGCTTGGGCTGGAAAACCAGGGTTTCCAGGATGAATTCAGAGGGTTTATTTATTTATGAAATATGTGTAGCATTGCCCACGAGTGTAGACTGCATGAGTCGCGTGGTTTGCTTCTCAGGCCTTGTCGCTCTCCCCAGCTGCTTCTGTGCCATGAGGATTCCCCCTACAAAGCAATGCTTGGGCATCTGGCACAGGCAGTGGGGCCCAGTGCGTGCAGCAGTGTGTGTGCGGCCAGTGTGTCAGGGGTCCCCCGAGGCCACACCTGGGAACCGCGAGGGAAGCAGAGCAGGGCAGAGAGAAGTGCTGGAGACGTAGTCACAGTCTAGACCCAGCCATTCCCGTGATCCCTGTGGGTTCTTCAGAGTCATCCTCGGCTGAGACGAGAGGCCAAGGCTTTGCTGATACCCAGGGCTCAGCTTCCAGGAGCCAACCCCAGCCAGCGCTCCTAGCCGCCTGCGGGAAGAGCTGGGCTCGCGCCGCAGCACCGCCGCCATGCACACGGTGGCTCACTTTAGATTCATGATTTCGGGGTGGGCGTCTGGCCCGGCAGCTGGATGGCACTTGGGGCACCCACGTCCTGGTCATTGCAGCTCCCTGCTATGCACCCCCCTGGGAGGCAGTGGCGATGATGCCCGCACTTGGGTCCCTGCCGCCCACACGGGAGGCCCGATGAGTTCTGGGTCCTGCTTTTGGCCCTGGTCCAACACTGTTAGAAGAACTTGGGGAGTGAACCAGCAGGTGAAATATCTCTAAGATAAAATGAAAAAAAAATTAAAGATATAAAATGGCCACGTTTAAGAGTTCGTTCTTTCTGACTCCTCTTTAGCATCTCACTCACAGGGTCTGGAAATTTCCTTTAGGTAATGATTCTTGTGTCAAATCTGGAGATAGATGTGTGGTGTTGACAGCATCCCCTGGTGCACGGTAGCCGCTTTAACTGCTCCGTCCTGATTTGATACTACGGACGTAACCTGTCTCATCCATCTATCTACTCACAGGCGAGTTACTGAGCTTCCCCTCCCCACAGAGCCGTGCACGCCCGAGGCACGCAGCAGGACACCTTGTGAAGGTGCAGGGATGCCTACCCCGGGTTTCACCACTCCCAGGGGCAAGGAGAGATGGGTTCAGCAGCCGTGGTGGGCACGTCCCTTCCACAGGCTTCTCCCCAGCCAAGCCCAGGCATCCACGGCAGTCCCCAGGACGTTAATGTGCAGTTACACGATCGTCAACTGAGTCCAGGCTGTTGTTTGTCGATTCGGTTGGTTGTTTTGCTTTGTTTCTATTTATAATAGGAAATGAAATAGTCACGAGATTGATTTAACTGGGAGATAACAGGAAGTGGCTACAGCACGCGGCCACCAGGTGGCAGTCAAGACTTTAATCACATACCTTGAAAGACCCTAAGTCCTCACTGTTGGTGTTTTGTTACTAGTTGTAACAAACTGGTAGGCAGTACTTAGTGTTCTGTTAGATTCTTTATGTAAATTGTCTCATTTTATCTCCAAAAACCTCCTTTTTTGTTGTTGATATTTTGAGAGACAGAGAGGCAGACAGAAACCTCCAGTCTGCTGGTTCACTCCCCAAACACCAGGAATCAGAAAATGCCAATCACATCTCCCATGGGAGTGGTGGGGCTCAAAGTACCTGAACCACCACAACTGCGTCCCAGGGTGTGCACTGATGGACGATGGGGTCAAGAGAGCCAGGACCCAAACCCTGGCGCCATGGGCCGCAGGCAGCTGTTCCAGCCAGCAGCTTCACAGGCACCTGCCCAGGGTTGGTTTTTAACAATTAAACATACTTGGGGCTGGAGCTGGGGCGCAGTAGGCTAATCCTCCACCTGAGGCGCCATCATCCCATACGGGCATCGGTTCAAGTCCCTGCTGTTCCTCTTCCAATCCAGCTCTCTGCTGTGGCCTGGGGAAGCAGTGGAAGATGGCCCAAGTCCTTGGCCCTTGCACCTGCTTGGGAGACCTGGAAGGAGCTCCTGGCTCCTGGCTTCAGATCAGCTCAGCTGTGGCCATTGCAGCCATTTGGGGAGTGAACCAGTGGATGGAAGACCTTTCTCTCTCTCTCTCTCTCTCTCTCTCTCTCTCTCTCTCAATGTAACTCTACCTCTCAAATAAATAAATTAAAAAATAAAAAGTTAAACATACAACTGCCACATAATTTATGCACAAAACTTGTACTTTTATCCAAGAGAAATGAAAAAACTTATATTGATGCAAAACATGTTCACAAACGCTGATAAAAGCTTTATTCATAACAGTCCAAAACCAGAACAGCGCAGATGTCCTCAAAGAGTGGATGACTGCACCAGTTGTGATACATCTGTGTAACGGAGGCTGCCCAGGCACAGCGAAGACAGAGCCAAGGATGTGGGTGAGCGAGCCAAGCCCAAGGCGCCACAGACTGCAGGGCTCCGTTTATGTGATGTTCTCAATGAAAAAGCTGAGAACAGGTGAGTGGCTTTCAGGGCATAAGGAGTGTCGTGCAACCCTAGTTGCATATTAGGATAAGCTTTTTAAAAATATGAAATGCCTGCATCCCTTCTTTAAGCCTAGGGAGTGGGATTCTGACATGTTAAGTAAGTATTATTAAGAATGTGTCACAGGGGCCAGCGCTGGGGCACAGTTGGTTAAGGTGCTGCCTGCAGTGCCTGCATCCCACATGGGTGCAGATTCGAGTCCTGGCTGCTCCACTTCTGATCCAGCTCCCTGCTAATGTGCCTGGGGAAGTGCAGAAGATGGCCCAAGTCCTTGGGTCCCTGCTCCCCTATGGGAGATCCTGAGGAGGCTCCTGGCTTTGGACTGGCTCAGCCCCAGCAGATGCAGCCACTTGGAGAATGAACAGATGGTCTCTCTCTCTTTCTCTCTCTCTCTCTCTCTCTCTCTCTCTGCGTGTGTGTGTGTGACTCTACCTTTCAAATAAATAAATGCACACAAATAAATCTTTTTTAAAAATTGTACAGTGTTAGCATGATACGGATAGACTTGTGTAGCATAATTTTGTGGATGAACTTTATCCAGAGAAACAAACATGGTATCACAGAGGCTTGAAGTTAACCACGAGAGGGAGATGAATGCAGGGGTGTCTCGGGATGAGGCTGCTCTCTGAAGCACGGGAGGCACCCAGCGGAAGAGCGTGGCCTTGGCAGGAGCACTTACAAGTCTGGTCCAGGCGAGCGCTCACATGGATCGGAACCGCCCTGGTGGCAAGGGGGAGGTGGGAATGGAGACAGAGGAGAGGGGAAGTGGTGAGAGGTTGGGAGGCTTTGGCGATTGGCACTTGAGGGCTTCATAGAGACACAGGCTGACATACAGAGAGACACAGGATGGCAGACAGAACTTGGCCTTCAGTGACTTGGGAGACGGGGACCCGTTTGGCCAGAACTTGGCCTTCAGTGACTTGGGAGACGGGGACCCCTTTGGCCAGAACTTGGCCTTCAGTGACTTGGGAGATGGGGATCCCTTTGGCCAAGAGGGGAAAGGCACAAGGAAGAGACTGAAGAGGAACACATCTTGGAAGAAGCCCTGAGACTGCCCGGCGCCCGTGGACGTCCACGGGAGGTATCTGGTGGGTGGGTTGGTGGCCAGTTGGGTCTGAATCTCTAGGGAGAGCTCTGAGGGTCAGGGTCTGGAGGCAGGAGTTCAAGCCATGGGAGCAGGTGCAACCCGCAAGCCGGGGAAGAACAACCGGCTGGAGAGAGAGAGAGAACACTGGGGCGACTTCCGCTTGTGAACAGCGGAGCAGGAGTCAGAGTCGGCGCAGGGAAGGACGCCCAGTGGTGCAGCTCCGTGCCCCTGCGAGCGCTAGTCTCGGCAATGGCGCGCCTGCCGGGTGGAGCTTCAGGGTGAGCCTTGGACCAGCACGTGCTGCACCCCGTGTCGCAGCGCCCTCCTACTCCGATTCCAATCCGCTTCCTGCTCACACACACACTGGGAGACAGCAGTGACGGCCCAAGTACTTGGGTCCCTGACACCCGCCTGGGTGACCCAGATGGACTTAGGGCTCCTTGCTTCAGCCCGGCCCAGCCCTGGCTGGGCAAAAATTTTGGGACTAAACAGTAGGTGGGAGATCTTTGTTTCTCCGCCTTCCAAGTAAAATGAAAGTAAATTAAAAAATAATTCTCGAAATGTGTTCACTTCATGTTAAACTCATGCCCTTAAAGATAAGTGTAATTTCGCCATATCAGAATCTGAAAATGGACCAGGAGTCACAGACGCTGTTTGCCAGCAGCCGTGTGCACCCCTGCTGACCTGCGACCCCAACTGTCGGCCAGAGCAGTGGAGCAGGCGGGAGGCGGCCGGCTCTGCACCCGATGGGGCCTCACACGCAGAAGCGGGCTCTCAGGAGAGGACCATGCTTCCTAGTGACGCCAGACAGCAAACGAAAACAGAACAACGTTTCTGAAACGACAGAAAACAATCACTTAGTTAAGATGGTTCTGACGGATGCATTGTAACGATCCTGTGCATCAAATACAGCAATAAAAATGAGGGTGATAATTACGGATAATTGCAGTAGGCTGAGTTTATGAAAAGCAATCAGCTAATAATACTACTGATATGAAATATTATGATATAAAATGTCATAATTACAGGTAAATGAAGTGCAATATGGAGGAATATAATTGAATATGTATTTAATAGGTTGTAATATTGGGAAGATATTTATTATATGTAGGTATTTTCTATTGAACCACTGATTTTGTATCAATTGTAATCATAAATTATAGTTTCAAGTGTGTACGTTTCTACTTTAGAGATCAGGAAAAGCATGAAAAAAATGGAGGTTTGTTATATTGATATTTTAAATTATATTAAAAACATAATAGTAAGATGTCTTATTTATGTGCAGTATTTCTGTTACAGCAGGTGTATTAATATTTAAAAACAGCCATCTAGGCTAAATTTTTAAACCACCACATAACTGAGGAATTTAATAAAGTCAATAGCTCACAATTATTTCCTGAGTTTCAAGTTTTAGAAATGACAGTACTGGTGTCATCTCTGTGGAGTGGAATATTCTCAACATTACAATATGATGGGGCTGGAACTTACCACACTAGAAGACGCAAAGAATGTGCGTGATGTCACCACCCAGGCCCTGAGAGGCGGAAGGAGGCAGAGAGAGCTCAGCATGGAGGGATTTGGTTCTGATCCGGTTCTGATCCGGGAGCAGCCTGGCGGCAGAGCCCATAGCCCACCACTTCCGTCGCGTGTGTGACTCGAGTCTGGAGGGCTGGACTGCGGGAGGCGTGGACGAGGCTGCGCGGGTGTGACGACGCTGGGAAAGCTCCCAGGAGGCCCTGCCTGGTGTCGGGAGCAGCAGCTACCCGGAGCCGGTCCCACGCCAGCGTTTCTGGCCCACAGCAACGACGGCTCGGCAGGGGGAAAGGCTGACGCCCGGGAAAGGAATCACAACGTGCCTGGCAAGGGAGCCGGGTGGCACGAGTGGCGGGGTTCCCTCCTCCGTGGGTGCTCCGTGCTGGGAAGGCCTAGGAACAAGAATCCAAGCACCGGAGTGAACCGAGCTGCTAGTAGTTACTTAGTGTTAAGCTATGGGTGGAATTGTAGCATAGTTTGCATTTAAATGTTGGAGATACTGAAGTTTGGCACATCTGGGTAACAGACCAGCCTGTGACCTCGGGTAAAGCAAGCAACATAAAAAAATGAGACTTGGGGCCATCATTGTGCCAGAGTGGGTAAAGCCGCAGCCTGCAGTGCCAGCATCCCATATGGGCACCAGTTTGAGTCCCGGCTGCTCCATTTCCAATCCAGCTCTCTGCTGTGGCCTGGGAAAGCAGTGGAAGATGGCCCAAGTCCTTGGGCCCCTGCACCCGCATGGGAGACCTGGAAGAGGCTCCTGACTTCATATTGGTCTACCTTTGGCCGTTGTGGAGTTTAGGAGTGAACTGGTGGGTGGAAGACCTCTCTCTCTGTCTCTCCCTCTCTGGCTCTTGAATGAAAGAATGAATGAAGGAATAAATAAATCTTTAAAAAATTAGACTTGTGATTTTAAGTCACTACACACAAAGAGCCTTCTCAGCTTTGAACGATATCAGCATCTTTAATAGGACTTGCGATCACCCTGTTCTACTGTATTTGCTGGAACATTCAAGTTTACATGAGGGCACTTCAGAAAGTTTGTGGAAAATTAAAAGATAAGTTTGTTTTGATGTCAAATATTTTAATTTCCTGCCAGTTTGCGGAAGCATACATTCTTTCATGAACTTTTACACAACCCCTGACACATGGATTTCAAAAATTTCTTGCACAAAAGTAAATTTATCTTTCAGTTTTGTTTCCCATAACATTTTGAAGTAACCTCAAATAGCCTGTTACTAGTGTAATATTTTTAACATTCATTTATTTGAGAGGCAGAGAGACAAATGGAGAGAGACGGAAAGTGCTCCCCGCTGCTGAGTCACCCCTTAGATGCCCACGGCTGCTGGAAATAAACCAGGCCAGAGCTGGGTGTCCCGTGGCTGGCAGGAGCCAAACCATGTGAGCCATCCCTGCTGCGTTGGCAGAAGCCAGAGTAGGACAGAGCCAGGTGTCCAGCCCGGAGCCCCAGTGTGGAATGTGGCCGTCCTCCAGCATCCTGATGGAAAAGCTCCACACTCCCTCTTTTTTTTTTTTTTACAGGCAGAGTGGACAGTGAGAGAGAGAGACAGAGAGAAAGGTCTTCCTTTGCCGTTGGTTCACCCTCCAATGGCCGCCACGGCCGGCGCGCTGCGGCCGGCGCACCGCGCTGATCCGATGGCAGGAGCCAGGAGCCAGGTGCTTCTCCTGGTCTCCCATGGGGTGCAGGGCCCAAGCACCTGGGCCATCCTCCACTGCACTCCCGGGCCACAGCAGAGAGCTGGCCTGGAAGAGGGGCAACCGGGACAGAATCCGGCGCCCCAACCGGGACTAGAACCTGGTGTGCCGGCGCCGCAAGGCGGAGGATTAGCCTAGTGAGCCGCGGCGCCGGCCTGACGCTCCCTCTTAAGGCAGCATTTTAACAAAGAGCAGCTGAAGATACAGCCACGCATGCCGGTCAGCGGCGTCCTGGCGTACTTGGTCCCCGTACAAGCATCACAGTACACGGGAGGCTATGACATCACTAGGTATATAGTCTCACGGGGCCGTCATATGCGGGCCGTTCTTGTCCAAACCATTGCTAGTGGTGCATGACTGTATTCTATGTTTAAATTGTTCAATGTATTAGATTTATTTAAGTTGCACATAATAGCTTCATAAAATGGGCTTAACTGTTTCTTGTAATAAATTACGGTACCAGTTACAACCAACGAGGCAAGTACACAGTTTCTCTGAGCAAAAGTCTTGTTTGAGGTCACGAAGCTTCCCCTCCTCTTGGATTCCGTGGACGCAGGCCACGCGTGTGCAGTGTGCTTAGGCGTGTGCTTAGGGCAGAGCTGCGCTCAGCAGCTAGGACCTGGGCGCACCAGCAGACGCCTCCCAAACACAGCCCTGAATCAAGGAAACAGAGACACTCAGGCTGTGTAGACGGCGCCAAGATGTGGATTGAAGACGCGTGGAAGCCAAGCCGTCACCACGTGCTTCTCAGAGACACCGATCTCAGCAGAAGCGAGCAGAGGGTGAAGTTCAGGGAAGGTGCCACAGACAGTGCCCAGAGCCGCGCAGGCACCTGAGCATGCGCGAGCTGGTGGCTGCACCGATCTGCGCCATGCTGGCTAAGCTGCAGAGACCCGAGGACACGAAGCTGGTCAGCACACGGTTCCACTCTGATCCCTGCACTGAAGGAGCCGGGATGGCCTCCCTGTTGCAGGTGGCGAACGTTTGACCTCAGTCACTCAGCAGCACGCAGCTCTGACGACGACTGCGTCTCTAGGTGACTGCTTCCTGTGCCGCGACTGGCATCTGACCTCTCGAGCAACCTGAGGGGAGTGGGCGCTCCCAGATGTGTGATGAGGACTCGGCTCTGCTTCTTCCCGTGTGCAGGGCTCACGTGGCAAGAAGGGATCAGCTCTCTGGCCTGCAACTGGCGCGACTGGGCCTCAGGCGCTGTTTCCCCTGAGGAACGTGAGGGCTTGGTGAGGCCGCGTTCCCCCAGGGGCCTCCTTGGTTCCCACGTTCTGACACGTTTACCTTTTCTCTGGGATGAATGAGAACTCAGCAAAGGCAAGGCAGACGTCCCTGGGAAGTCCCGAGGGAGCAGGCACGTGACGATGGTCTCCCCGGAGGTGGACAAGCTCTGACTGCGGGTGGGGCGGGGAAGGCGGGCTGGTTCTTGGCTCAGGAAGCGGAAGTGACAAGCTCAAGGCCTTCAGCAGAGCTCCTACAAGGCAAGGGGTCGCGCGGCCTGCGATGGGAGACTCTCGCTTTGTCCGCGTTAAGGTGGTCCAGAGCAACACATGCAGGACCTACACTGCAAGTGCTGGTTTGCGCTGTCTGGGCTAGCAGTCTGCGGTGCAGCATGAGCCCCTCAGAGCCCGGCAGTGCCGGGAGCCACAGGCAGGAGGCGGCATCGGCGACCCCTGCAGCGTGCCGCGCTGCCAGTGTTCTCTGGATGTCACAGGTGTGCTTGCTCCTGCGCTGGAGACCGAGGAAGTCAAGGACAGGTGTCCTGGCAGTGGTGCTGGGTGTCCCAGACACCCTCGCAGCACTGCCTTCCTCTGCCGCTGTTTCGACAATCAGCCTACAGAAACCAGCAGCAGTGGGGAACGTGGGCACGGGCGGAGATGTGGGGGGGCCCATCTGCCCCAGCGGAGCTCAGATGGCGCCTCTGCTGTTGGCGTAGAAAGGGCATTTCCTAAGCGGAGAAGTTCACAAGTCTTGGCTCTGCAGCCCGGCCTCCCAACTCCGATTTTACAAGAACAACCTGCCCAGGAAACAGAGCACACACAGGGAGCGGCTGACCCGTGATGTGACATCTGAGCTTAATAGCAACAATCGTAATTTTATTCCTAGTACCTGGCCTTCACTAAATTGTAGGGACAGGGCTGGGAGGTGAAAAAGAAGGCGTGTCATCCCCTGATAACATAAAAGAAAATGTAAAAATTCTACAATGAACGTTTCAGGGCAAAGATTACTTCAGTGAGTGACCCAAATATTTCTTTTTGAAAATTTTCGTTCAGAAAAATTAGGGACGAGCCAGCAACCTTGGAAGTCTGAGTTTGTTAATAACCCCAGAGCAAACATGGCAGGTGGATTCATTCACATCACTGAACAAATGCAGTGGTGAGTGCTGCTCACAGAATCTGTCTTGGAATCAAAATAGGGCCTCTCTTTCAATCCCACATGGTATAATGAAATCCGTGCTATAAAGATTAGGAAACATATTGGTTGCAACTCAGAATACAAGGTGACAGCAAATGGCTTAACTTGATCGACAGCGAGGGACCTCGTATTCGGTCACGGAAGAAGCAGAAACTTATGATTGTCAAGAGAAGCGCTGAACGCCACCAGCGGGGAGGTGTGCAGACCTCACCAGGAACGGCGCCTCTCAGAGCGGCGGGGTCCTGACCCCTGCACCCCAACACTGTCTGGGCTGAAAACTCGCGGGGGCTGAGAACGACCGAGAGTGAATCACTGCCAGTCTCACTCTTCCGTGGATAGTCAGATGAGAGTGGAGGGGCCAGACCCAAACCAGCAAGGAAGGAACTGTCCATGGTGCTGAGTAGATGGAGGAGAGAGCACCTGTCATCATCAGAGGGCGCAGGGCGGCTCCTCTGCCCTGGGCGGCTGGCAGAGTCCAGAATCAGGGGCCTTGGGTGCGGTGGTTAGGACGTCACTCAGGACACCTGCATCCCACATTGGAGGGCCTGGGACTAAGTCCCTCCTCCATCTCCAACCCAGCTTCCTGCTAGTGCACCAGAGAGTCAGCGGATGATGGCCCGTTGGAGTCCCTCGCTCCATACTTAAGCTGCACTGCAAGAATGGGGGTGGGCTAGTGGATGGAAAATTCTCTCTCTCTCTTTCTCTCGAATGAAAATAAACACATCGTTTAAGAAATCTGAAGTCAGCAGGGGCAGATCTAAGATGTCATGAGAATCCAGAAGCCTGGGTGCTGATGTGCCGTCTCCCATGATCACAGGGGAGCTAATTTCAGAGCAGGGGAGCCGGCATACTGATCCAGACTGCACGCTGCCGCCACTCCCTTGCCGCAGAAGAACGTTCCCAAGAGTTGCAAGGAGAAGCCGCACGTTTCCCAGAGGGTTGGTGTCCGGGTCACAGGGGTGTGAATGGCTGGGGCCACCTCTGTGCAAGGGTGAGGGGCAGGGAGAGGAACTGGAACAGGAGCGCAGGGTGGGGAGTCGCGAGGTAGCTGCCCGCAGAGCAGATCAGGAGCGCCATTGTCCCACCTCCCTCTTGTCCCCGCTGTGGCGCTCCCTCGGGGTCTCAGACAGCTCAGTGGGAGGCCCCAGCGCCTGGGAGTCCACTGCTGTTTGCTCTCAGCCTGGAAGCCGGGGTGCAGGGCAGGACTGTAGGAGGGTGCAGGGCAGGGTTGTAGGAGGGTGCAGGGCAGGACTGTAGGAGGGCACAGGGCAGGGTTATAGGAGGGTGAAGGGCAGGGTTGTAGGAGGGCGCAGGGCAGGACTGTAGGAGGGCGCAGGGCAGGGTTGTAGGAGGGTGCAGGGCAGGGTTGTAGGAGGGTGCAGGGCAGGACTGTAGGAGGGCGCAGGGCAGGACTGTAGGAGGGTGCAGGGCAGGGTTGTAGGAGGGCGCAGGGCAGGACTGCAGGAGGGTGCAGGGCTGAGGGCAGGCAGAGAGCAGGGGCCCACAGGGAGGCGGCACTGAAATTTCCAAGACGCCACGCAGAGGCTGCTGCTGAGGCCCGGGGCTGCCTGCCCCTCAAAACGCCCCAAGTGACCAAAGGGCACGAGGGCAGGGCATTCTTACCCTTGCTGCTGGACTTGAGGTTTCTGCTCCTGCCTCCACACTCACACACACTCACACACACACACACACTCACACACTCACACTCTCTCAGACTCACACTCACACACACACTCAACTCACACTCTCTCAGACTCACACTTGCACACACAATCACACATTCACACACTCACACTCACACACATGCACTCACTCACACTCACACACATGCACTCACACTCACACACACACACGCATGCATTCACACACACAACTCACTCACATACTCACACACACTCACATACTCACACACATGCACTCACTCACACACACTCACACACTCACACACACTCACACACACATGCACTCACACTCTCTCAGACTCACACTCACACACACTCTAACACACACTCACACACACTCACACACTCAACTCACACTCACACACTCACACTCTCTCAGACTCACACTCACACACACAATCACACATTCACACACACTCACTCTCACACACACAATCACACACATGCATTCACACACACTCACACACGCACTCAACTCACACTCTCTCAGACTCACACACACTCACACACACACATGCATTCACACACACTCACACACACTCAACTCACACTCACACTCTCTCAGACTCACACTCACACACACAATCACACATTCACACACACACTCTCACACACACACCCACACACATGCATTCACACACATGCATTCACACACACTCACATACTCACACACACTCACACACTCACACTCTCTCAGACTGACACACACACAATCACACTCACACACACTCACACTCACACACATACTCACACACATGCATTCACACACACTCACACTCACAACTCACACACACTCACACTTTCTCACACACTCACACACACTCAACTCACACTCATACCCACACACTCTCACACACACTCACACTCACACACTCTCTTACACACAAACACACACACTCACACACACACACCACAACCTTTGAGCACCCCCTTCATGCAGCAACACTCCTTCTTCATGCATTAGTCCTTGTATCCCACGCCTTCCTCCATGGCAGGTGAACATTTTGCAGTGAGATGACGCTTTTCACACTATGTTCCCGATCCCGAATTAAAACACCCGTTATCAAAACATCTGGCACGAGTTGTTCAGAATTCCCGATACGTCACAATGTTTTCCGGAGATTCATCCTTCATAAAAACGTGGTGCTGCTCAGCAGTACCTGTTGCTCCTGTTATACACGGGGCATTCCTTGTAGACTCTGCATTAATTCTTTTGTTCCTGCTATAACTCAGTAAGAACTTCGGGCCTTTTTGCATCGGGCAGGAAATGTCAAAGATGAATTGCATGGTAGATGTTCGGGGGGGGGGTTACACAAGATGGAATGCACAATAAAATAGCTTTGAGTTCATTATTAATTAATTCTACAGATATTTATGAGTTGGTGCTTGGAAAAATACATTTTAAAAGTGTGGGGTTTTGCATGCATTAGAACTGGCTGGAGTATAATAGCGTGTCCTCCACCCTTTTCCTCCCAGTCTGTTTCCAAATCCAGGGGAGGGCAAACGCCTTCTGCCACATCACCCTCTTCACCGATTCTGTTCTTCAGAGCCCCCCAGTCTTCTGTCCGTCACTCGAACTGGCTGCGCTGATTCCTCGCTCGGGGACTTGATGCTTTCTGTCCCCCGACCAGGATCCCTCCTTCCCCAGATCAAAGCTTGGCAAACGAGGACCCTGGGGCCCAATCTACCTGGCCGCCTGCCTGCTGCGTGGAGTTTTATTCAGACAAACCCATGCTCCCTCACTCGGGCATTGTCTACGGCAGCTTTCCCACCATCAGACATGGCAGGCTGTGTGGCCAGCAACACAGACAGTTCTGCCGCCTGGACAGAATAGCTGGCCAGCCTCTGCCCTAGGTATTTGCCCGAGTGATGGCTTTCAGCCATGGAGCTTTGGTTATCAGGAGGTGATACAGGGGCCCCCTCTCCGTGGGGGATGCCCAAGCTCTGAGCGGCCGTCCTGGCTCAGTCCTCAGCCTCACTTCGTAGGCAGGGCTGAGGAGCAGAGAAGACGATGAACGCCGTGCTGATGGCTGTGAGGCGGCGATGGAAGGATGGGCTCTGTGTAATTCATCCTCCCCCAGACCAAACGTGAAGAAGAGCTTCATGGGCTAAACACGGTGTGTGTGTGTGGGGGGGGAGCTTCCCATCCAGGCTGAGTCCACAGCAGAGAGATAGCCAACAGCCTCACCCCGTCCCACACCAGTGTTCCACGCACCCAGATCTGGCCTGCAGCATGGAATCTGCCGGTTATCTCGGGCGTGGACCTGCTCAGTGGTCACCTCCTCCATGAAGCCGCCCCTGGTTTCTGGATGAGGGCAGCCTCTCCTGTCTCTGCCCCCGATGTGCTCTCCAAGCAGCTCTGCGGCATCCCTCTTACAGGGCGTGCCTGTTGGTCTGTTCCCAGTTCTGTGAATCCTCTCCCATGATTGACAGCCGACAGATCTTCCTTGAATGAATGATTCGTATCATCCCAAAATGGAGATAAGAAGCGAGGGCCGGCAGAGGCCCCCAGACTGCCTTTGAGGACTCCCAGACACAAAAATCCCCCTTCCTTCCGCCCAGGGTCTGACCACACGGCAGATCAGAAGGAACCGACTCTACTGTTTTGAAGCCGCAGCACCTGTCACTTGCAGCTTGCGTGTGCACGTCCGTCACCCGCCCCCCCCCCACCGCAGGGGATTTGATCCTCGCGGGCATTGTCCCCTAAGCTCTGACCGGGCCTGAGGGTCACCCGCTCAGTTCAGCAGTCGGCTATTGCTTGAGTGGCCTGGCCGAGCGGTGGGCCCTCCTAGTTAGAGACAGTGCTGCATTCGGGCTCAGCTGGCAGCGGGGTAGGTAAGTGTTCTCACAGAGAACCCTCTGCAGAGGGTTGTACCCCCAACAACCACCACTTGTACGTGAGGGCTCTGCTCAGGGTAAGGTGATTAGGTGACAATGTACCAGCTCTGCCTTCCCCCCGCGCAGCCTGGCCCAGAGGCTCCTCTGTGGACGGCGGCGTCTCCAGCCCCAGCCTCCGGTACCCACGGGAACAGGGTGGGAGTCGGGGAAGGCCCTGAAGAGGTTTCCTGGCCACAGAGAACTTCCCAGAGGCCACCCTGCGGGCCTGGAGGAAGGGCCCAGGGTCCTGGGAATGGCAACCTTTCTGCTTTTCCCCATCAATGAGCTGAATTATGCCAAGGTTATTGACACAACAACATGTTTTTTCTCAAAAGACCTCCCTCCACAGGGCACACCTACTTCTATGTGATTGAATCCACACAAAGAATGATTGCCGCGGGGGTGGGGGCAGGAGACAGCATCATGCAGCAGGGGGCTAATCTGCCACTTACAAGGCCAGCGTCCCACCCTGGAGCGCTGGTTGGAATGACCCTGCCTAGGGGGCCACAGACCATGGCTCTGCCGCTCAAGTGGGAGAATCAGATGAGACCCTGGGTTCCTGGCTTCAGCATAGCCAAGCCCCAGCTCTTACAAACGAACAGATCAGCAGATGAAAGAATCTCTCTTTCTCTCTCTCTCTCTCTCTCCCTCTCTCTCTCTCCCCTCTTCCGCCTCTGCCTGTCAAATAAAGAATTATCATCATAAGCAAAATAACGATGAGAACACCCAAAATTACTTTAGCGTGGCAAAAGTAATTTCCGTGAACAATCTCATTGAATTGCTTCAACCCCATTTGAAAGGTTGAGTTCTCGTGTGGACTTAGGGATGGGGACACAGAGGCTGTGTGTCGTTAACACGTCTGAGGTCTCGCAGCGGCTCCCAGTGCAGGGGGAGCTTTGAGCTGGAGCCCCACTGCTCACCTAACACACCCTCCCCCCATATGAGGCTCTCGGGCCTCAGCGCAGACCCAGAGCTCATGCAAACCAAGGCCCTGTGAGCCCCGTGGGTTTCAGGCGGGAGCTGTCTGTGGGTTTATGGGTAACTGCACAACGTCTGATCCACACCACATCAGGGCGGCTCTGGCTCAAGGCTGCCGCGATATTGCTCCTAAGGATCGCAGGCGCAGCGCTCGCTTGTGCCGCATTTGCTAGTTGCGTACGTTCACGATTCCGCAGGACGGACGGCGTGTACTCCAGCGTCACTCGGCTCGTGCAGTTTCACCATGAACAGAGAAGATGTGCTTAGTAAATCACATTAGGATCCTTACTTTCCATAAACATATTCATGCTTTCAACCTTAATTCATTTAGTTTTGAGTGAGATAGAAAGAGAGAGCGTGCTCCCATTGGCTGGTTCATTCCCCCGAATGTCTGCGGTGACCAGAGAGTGGCCAGGCCTGAAGCTGGAAGCCAAACACGGGCCCTTCACTCATCACTAACTGTTTGCAAGCCCACAGCTCAGCGGCCTCACATGCATTCCCATTGTGCCACCTTCACCCCATCCACACCCCGAAATGCTTGATTTTGCAAAACCAACCCCTGCTTCCCCTTGCATCCGACTGGTGACCGCTGCGCTAGTCTCTGCGCCAGGTGCACGCAGCTGCCGGCTACGACCGCAGGAGGAAGACGACGGCCCCTCTGCTGTGTGCCCGATGGGGCGCGGGGCTCTCCGCACATCTGCCTTCCCAGCTCCCCGTGCGAGTGAAGCCACAGTATACTCGCCCTTCAGCGTTGGTGATTCCACGTAGCGTGGAATCCTCAAGGTGGCCGTCTCCTGGGGACATGGGCTCTCACTGGTCCCCAGCCCACGTCTCCATCCTCCTCTCCACCGCGCGCTCTCTGTCCCCCTGTTCTTGGGGACACCTTGCACAGATCACCATCGCTCCTTTCCTGCAACCTGGGGGCCAGGGCATCGGTGCAGGTCCCAAGAGACACTCCAGCAAGGTCCCTGGGTGAGCCCTTCCCAGACGTCTCCTGTAAACCTGTAGAGCAACAGAAAAAAGATCCCGAGTCTGTAAATGCAGACGGAAGTTCTATTTTATACAAGCTTGAAACATGCCCACAGACCCAACGTCTGGCGTGAAATGCTAATACACTTGACTTTATTTGAATAACTGGAAGTCACAGATACCACCCAAATCAGGAATAAGAAATCAAGAGTCGCAGCTCTTGATTGGATAAATGGATGGGACTTAGTTAATGATATTGCTCCTTCATGGTGTCACCTTATTTAAGCAGAGACTGCAGGCTGTCCCGCCAGTTCTCCCTGACAGCAGGAGTCAAGTCCTGCACAGAAGAGGGGGGTCTTACGTTTGTCTTGTTAGCACGGAAGGTGCAAGACGAGCCCCCTGCTCTCTCGGGCGATGGTGTCCTCACGACCCGTATTTTACAGGCCGTTTAACACCGGCTCAGAGCAGTGGAGTAACAGTTTATACAGCGGCTTCTATAATCTGATTTATGTGAGATTAAATATTTAAAGTGTATAAACACAGAGGGGGGATATATTTCACAGGAGAGCTTCTTTCCTGAATAAACCACATGATTCAAGTGGAACAGCGCAGAACTAATGCGGAACGCCTGGAATCTGTTCTCTCTGCTGGCTCAGAGGGCGCCGCCCCGACTCCCTCAGCCGGGACGCTGGGGACTCAGGAGTTGATGGGTCGACCTCAGCCGACCCGTCCCCGCCCGGCCGGTCCTGAGCAGCCTGCGGAAGCTTCCCAGCAGCACCAGGGCCTCCCGTGGTCGTGACTTAAACTTTTCCGGCCTGGGAAGCCTCCGCCAGAGATGCTGCAGGGGGGAGGCCCCAGCAGGAGTCGCCCTCTGCCACACCCTCCTTCCTCACCCCTGCCCCCCAGACCTCACCTGGCCCCACGCTCCTTCAGCCCTGCCTGCCCTCCCTGACCTCCAGGCCCCTTCCCGTGACCCCACACAGCACGGATCTCATGGGCAGCCCTCTTGCACGCCCTGCTGCAAAGACCAGGAGGCACCCAGATCCTTCACCTGTCCCCGCGCTTGCCTGGTCAGTTACAAGCTCCCGATGCATTCAAACACCCGCAGGGCCTGTAGCCGAGCCCACGCTGTCCAGGGCTTAGGGGGGGCATCCCAGGGAGAGTGGACTTCACGTCTCTGCCAGCTCAGAGTCTCCAGGCCTAGGCTGACCCTCAGGGCTGCCCACGTCTCCTGTTAGATGAGTCCATCTCCATCAACAGACCCCTGCTCACCCAACGATGCCCCCGCCCAGGCCACTGGGAGAACAGCCGTTCCCCAGCCTGCAGGTAGATTCCTCTGCCTCTGGCCTGCAGCTGCCCGGAGCGGCCGCCGCTCCCCGCTGCTGTCTCCTGCCTGGCCTCCTCCCACCCCTCACACGTGCCCTGCGAGCGTCCTCTGGACTTGCTCCTGGAAATGCTTCCCTAATTGCAAGGTGGCTGCGAATATCGAGTGCTTGCTATTTGCTATGGTGGCTACTATTCTTTTAATGAACATTTAATGAATGCCTGTTATGTAGCAGTATTGGGATGAGGATGTGGACAGCAGATTCTAACATTTAAAAAGTCATTAAATTTATTTGAAACCCAATTAATAAAAATATTCTTTTTTAAAAGACTTATTTATTTATTTGAAAGTCAGAGTTATGTAGAGAGACGGGGGGACAGGGAGATCTTCCATCTGCTAGTTCACTCCCCAGATGGCTGCAAAGGCCAGGCTGAAGCCAGGAGCTTCTTCCAGGTCTCCCACGTGGGTGCAGGGACCCAAGCACTTGGGCCATCCTCCACTGCTTTCACAGGCCATAAGCAGGGAACTGGATCCAAAGAGTAGCGGCCAGGACTTGAACTGGCACCCATATGGGATGCCGGCATAGCAGGGCACAGCTTTACCTCCTACGCCAAATGCCGGCCCCGGTAAAATATGCTTAATTTTTTTCTCTTTCAGACATCACAACCCCGTCACAGATGTTCAAAGCCAGGCTCCCTTTTGTTCTTCTGAGCAGATACTGGGACCTCCCCCTGCTTTCAAAGGTATATTTGATCTCTTTTTAAAAAATATATTGACCTCTTTTCAAATGCATATTACAGCTTATTTCAAAGTTACAATTGCAATGAATAAAAACCTCTTTCTCTCCTAAAGATAACAAAGAATATTTAGAATGAGTCAAGGAATGACAGAGCTTGAGGGAAATCCACATTGCGCAGAAGGCTTGGGACTCTGCCGCCCCGGGGACTGGGGTGTTCCAGGCCGGGCTCCGGACCAGAGCTCAGCCCTGGCTCCGGTTGGCAGTGCAGGTGCTGGGAAGGGCAGCGCTCCCACTGCTCCGGGAATGCAGCTCCGGATCTCACTCCTCCTCCTCGGTGCGCTGCTGCACCCAGGGACCCGTGCCTTCGTTCTCCTGTTTGATGTCCCCAGTAGGGGGCAGTCTTGACCCCATCCCTTTTGCAGCTTGGTTTCCAAGTCATCCTGTTTCTGTAATGTTTTCCCACCTAATCTTTCATAATATTTTTTAAAAGATTTATTTATTTGAAAGTCAGAGTTAACAGAAAGAAAAGGAGAGACAGAGAGAGGTCTTACATTCACTGGTTCACTCCCCACATGGCCGCAACAGCTGGAGCTGGGCCAGGCTGAAGCCAGGAGCCAGGAGCTTCCTCCAGGTCTCCCACATGGGTGGCAGAGACCTGAGTACTTGGGTCACCCTCTGCTGCTTTCTCAGGTGCATTAACAGGGAGCTGGATTGGAAGTGAAGCAGCCAGGACAGGAACTGGCACCCATGTGGGGTGCCCGTGTCACAGGTGGCAACTTAACCTGCTGCGCACAGAGCCAGCACCCACTTCAGCTTCTGAAACTCCGTGCATACCAGCAGAGAGGAAGGGAGCTGGCGTGATGACACCGACGGCTCCCGGCTCCCCTCTGCCATCCGTGATGAGGTCTGCACCGCAGGCACCCAGCGCTCTGCATGGGCAGACCCGTGCACCTGCTACCGTGATGTGTGCCTTATCATGGCTTCGCCTGGGCCCTGGACTTGTCCCCATGGCGAAGAGGGAGGAGCAGTGCTTCTTGTACCCATGCCTGCAATAAAACGGGATGGAGAGAAATTGGACAGAGAGAGCTGCTAATTTCGAGAAAAATGTCCCTCGTGGCATTTGAATTTCAAACGTGGATCTAAGAAGATTGTAGTGACTGCTTCAGTTCAGGTGTTTCATCTGCGGACTGAAAGGCCTCAGCACCACTCCCTGGGGCCTGGACGCGCGGTCCCCTCCCCTCCTCCACAATTCTCCCCGAGATGTGTTTGTCTCACTCAATGACAATTAAATATGCAAATGTGGCTTCTGAGAGCTGCAGAATCAGGAGAGACAGAGAGAAGATTAAATCGCATCTGTTTTTTCTCATAAGACTTCGACTTTACTTTGAAAGTCCTATTAAAAATTCAAATAAACATAAAATGTCGCATAATCATAATTTCAAATATTTACCAGGCCCTAATTATTTGTGAAGCTTTGCGTTGGGGATAGTCCCAGATTGCCTCATTGAATTCTCAGCACACCTCTGAGTGGTGGGTGTTCCAGGTCCCCCCAGGGCAGGGAAGGGGTCTCGGAAACTGTGCTGGCCCCGAGGAAGTCAGCAGCAGGACCAGGTCTGAAACGGATGTAGTTTACAAGTGTTTTGTTGAAAAGCAGAGAAACAGACACAGAGAGAGGAAAATCTCCCACTGGTTCACTCCCAAATGCCTGTAACAGGCAGGGCTGGGTCAGGCCAAGCCAGGAGCTCCACCTGGTCTCCCACGGGGGTGGCAGGGGCCCAAGGACTTGCATCATCACCTGCTGCCTCGCAGGGTGTGCATTAGCAGGAAGCTGGAGTAGGAATCGGAACTGGGGCTTGGACTCCATCACTCTGATGCAGGATGTGGGCATCCCACGCAGTATCTACCCTTCCTTTTATTTGAAAGGCAAAGATACAGAAAGGAAGACAGAGAGAGGGAGGGGGAGGGGGAGAGGACGAGGGGGAGAGGGGAAGGGAAAGGGAGGAAGGGAGAGGGAGAGGGCAAGAGGGAGGAGGAGAGGGCAAGGGAGAGGGGGAAGGGGAGGGGGAGAGGATGAGGGAGAGAGGGAGAGGGGAAGAGGGAGAGGGGGATGGGGAGAGGGAGAGAGGGAGGGGAGGGAGAGGACGAGGGGGAGAGCGGAAGGGAAAGGAAGGAAGGGAGAGGGAGAGGGCAAGAGGGAGGGGGAGAGGATGAGGGAGAGGGGGAGAGGGAGAGGGGGAGGGAGAAGCAGAGGATAGTTTCATGGGTTGGTTCACTCTCCAATGGCTGCAATGGCTGGGGCTGGTCTGTGCTGAAGCCAGGAGCCTGGAACTCCCACTGGGTCTCCCACATGGGTGGCAGGGGCCCACCCCCAAAGGCCCACCCCTCCGGCAAGTAGCGGGATTGCCCTGCCCCCGGAGACCTGCAGAAGCCCCAGCCTCTGGGCAGGAGCTGGGGGAGGCTCTGGCCCAGACGCTGCAGCTGCCTTAGTTCCCTCCTTTCTCGCGGGAGTCTCTTTCCTGCCCAACAGCACCCCTCCTCCTTTGCCTCTGTTTTCTCACGTTTTCCTTCCACCCCCGTGTCACCGTGGGGAGCAGGAAGCTGACTGCCCCGCATTCTGTGTCCTTTCTCCATCTTCTGTGTAACCGCTGCAGGGAAGAAACGAGAGCCATCCACGGACGCCCTTGGTCAGGTGCAGAGGTCAAAATGTCTGATCCAGGCTACACTGACGTCCTAATGCCTGTACTGGGGGAGGTCCAAGGACTGAGTGTCTCAGTAAGTCTCCGTGGTGCTTAGACGGGTTAGTATGTGTGTGCTGCTCACGGCAAACAGAGTACAGTGGGCGCCAGAGGCCACAGCCCCGGGAGTCAGGCATCGAAACACGTGGAGGGGATGAGAAGGCAGCAGCGGAGCCGTCAGTGGGCCAGAAAAGATGCCTGCGGAGGAACGACAGAACAGAGGCCCCCAAAACGGGCGCCTGTCTAAGGAAGGAGGGGTGGTCCACTGCGTCCCACGAGATGGAGCAAAATAACGACTGAGGCCATGCCCTGGGTTGGAGCACGGTGCGGCTTCGCTGACCTGGAGGAATAGTTTCAAAGGAGTTGTCTGGGGCCACAAAGGGAGATGGAGTCGGGGCGAATCATGGAAAATGGGGCTTGAAAAACCTGGCCGGGGCCGGCGCTGCAGCTCACTAGGCTAATCCTCCACCTAGCGGCGCCGGCACACCTGGTTCTAGTCCCTGTCGGGGCGCCGGATTCTGTCCCAGTTGCCCCTCTTCCAGGTCAGCTCTCTGCTGTGGCCCGGGAGTGCAGTGGAGGATGGCCCAAGTGCTTGGGCCCTGCACCCCAAGGGAGACCAGGATAAGTACCTGGCTCCTGCCATCGGATCAGCGCAGTGCACCGGCCGCGGTGGCCATTGGAGGGTGAACCAACAGCAAAAGGAAGACCTTCCTCTCTCTCTCTCTCACTGTCCACTCTGCCTGTAAAAAAATAAATAAATAAATAAATAAAAAATCCTAGCCGGAAAGGGGAAGAAGGAGAGGGAGGATTGAAGGAGAAGAATCGGGCTCTGTCCTCTACGCAGAGTTGGCTTCAGCTCACTGGAATGCGTGGCGGCGAGAGGAGCCCTGTGGACAGCCACGTCCCACGGGCCTGGAGGAGCATCCTGGGGACTCTGGTGTGACAGAGGGGTCTTGAGCACTGCCCCTCACTTGCCTAAGACACGGCAGACCACGTGTGCTGTTAACAAAGCCCTGTCCCCCGTTTCCCACGACGTCCACGGGTACCCCTGCATCCTTCATAGCAAACGAAGGCATTATTCTTTATGATTTCAAAACAAATCCCCGGTGCCATTTTTGTGATCCAAATTGCCTGGATTTCTGTGGAAATATCTGGGGAGAGGACTACAGGTATCTTTTATTTTGCATCCTCTTTTTATCTGCTTGAATTAAACTACAGAATTTAATGTCTAGAGACATCATTATGAAACAGTTGATGCCACAAAAAAAAATACCAATCAGAATTTTGCAGCAACAAATGGAAGTGGAATGACTTTTGGACCCGACGCTCTCTCTGTTGATTATTTGTTAGCAAAGATGTGCGGATTCATAGCAACACTGTTGTTCAGAGAATTTCCTCCCCGCCACTTCTGACAGCTTATTTTTTTAGATTTTCCGCAATAATAATTTGCAGTTCAAGGTCTGCCAGAGAAAAACACACCCTGTATAATGCGTCAAGTGCACGGCTGTGGCTGCGGCGTTTAGGAGGAGTGCTGCTTGTTAGGGGAGGTAAGAGGGGTGTGAGTGGGGACGCAGTTCTAACCTCGGCGGTTATTCCAGACCGAGAATCCCCACGTCACCTGCAATGTATCCACAGCCAAAGGGTTGCACTGCGATCGCCGACGGCTGAGCCTGGCTCCTGTGTTTGCACCTGGTTACAGAAGGGTTGTTTTCCGCTCCATCTCGAGTGAAAGGAGTTGAGGTCCAAAACCACTGCTTCCCCGTTGACTGCTGCACTCGCGCACGGCAATGGTCCCAGATGCCCGCGTCCAGGCAGGCAGCCCACACGCGGGGCCGGCTGGTTTGGACCTGTTTAAACCGCGTGCAGCAAGGGTGCCAGGTACGAGACCCCAGGAAACGCTGCTGGGGTTGGCCTTGCTGTGGATGTGAACGAGGGGTCGTGGACATCCGTCACACGCCTCTCTCTGCCCACGCATGTGTTTGCAATTTTCCGAAACAGGTTCTCAATGCTGTCAGGGTCGAGGAGAACACAGGTGGCGTCTGTGTCCTGGATACGCTCAGCTCCTCGGGACTCCTGGAAGTGCCCTTTGTCTGCAGGAGCAGCAGAGCGCCAGGGCCTGCCTTGCATGTGGGAGGATTCACCCTCAAGTAAGGCCCGCGTGGCGCCCACCCTCCTGCATGGTTGCACCTGTGTGAGCGGCATGGGAGGGCACCCTGCTGAAGAGGCTTCGTGACATGGAAGACTGCTGATTCTGTAGCAGAATTCACGTCGGAGACACCACACCAAGGCCTCTTAACCGGAAGCAGCCTTTTATGACGCCAGCATAAGGCCCAGGTCTGAACCCCAACACAGAAGGGTTTTCCTTTCTCTATGGTTTTAACCTCTTTGTCTCCATTGTGTGGTTCCTCGTGCACATTTGGATATTCTAATGTTACACGGCGGCCACAGGATTGATACAGTACTGAAGATGGGTTTTTCCCACACACATGAGCCTCAGCTGCCTGGCTGTGCACAAACAGGCAGACCCTGAGACGGTGGCCTACAGCCGAGAGGAACTGCGGCGGACGCGTTCACAGGCGAGCAGACAGCAGCCACACTCCGGTCCCAGGACCGAGGCCACCCACCCTCTTCTTCCTCCGACCTTGGGAGGCCTTGACCGTCGCATGAATGCCGTCGGTTAGAAGACAGAGGCCTCGCCACACAGGGGCGGCAGGGGCAGCACTCGACTTCCACTGTTCCTTCTCTCTGAGCCAGGCGCTCTTGGGGAGCGGGATCCACGAGGCCACGACGTCCCCACGCTTGCCAGATCATCTGACATGGCTGCATGCTGTCATCGCTGGATTTTAATAACGTCACTTGGTGCCATTACTGTATGCCAGGCTTCAAGCCAATCCTGTAAAGACCTTGCGGTGCCGGCACACCGGGTTCTATTCCCGGTCGGGGCGCCGGATTCTGTCCCGGTTGCCCCTCTTCCAGGCCAGCTCTCTGCTGTAGCCCGGGAGTGCAGTGGAGGATGGCCCAAGTACTTGGGCCCTGCACCCCATGGGAGACCAGGATAAGTACCTGCCTCCTGCCATCGGATCAGCGCGGTGCGCTGGCCGCAGCGCACCGGCCGCAGCGGCCATTGGAGGGTGAACCAACAGCAAAAGGAAGACCTTTCTCTCTGTCTGTCTCTCTCACTGTCCACTCTGCCTGTCAAAAAAAAAAAAAAAAAAAGACATGAGACACTAGGAGGGGGCGATTGCTGTACCTGCGTTTGTAAATGAGACAGCCACCTAGCACGCTGACCAGAAACACTGCACAGGGCTGTCCGAGGCCACATCCCAGTGGAGCCTGGCCCCCACCTGTGACCCACCTTTGGCCAGTCACTCCGGGATGGAGGTGCCCTGTTGCCAAATTCACGCCAAACTTTGATACAAGATGCACATGTAATCTCAGCAAACCTTAGAGAGAGGCAGCTTCGCCAATGTCCAACCCAGCAACCCCAGCCGCAGGGTCCTCACGTGTGGGAAAGACCAGGAGCCACGTGGATCCCAGCGAGCTGGCCCCGCCTCCTCTCGCCCCGAGTGGCCCTCCCAGGAGGTGGCTCTGAGGACTGGGAAGGAAGCCCAGACCCCAGACGTGTGCAGCTACGGTGGTGAGTGTCGGGGAGCTACAGACGGGAGGCAGGTTCAGCTGCCCATTTATTGAATCCCTTTGTTTCCTCTTACGGTCATACATTCTCTTTCTGCTGCCGTTGCTCGTTCCTGTAACGGTTCTCTTACATTTTCTGGATCTGCCTTTCACTGTCCAGGCCCTGCACTGGTAGACTTCCGCAGGTGCGTGAACCCGCACAGACGTCACTCACTTTGCTCACAAAAGCCCATTGCAGCCTCAAGGACGTCAATTGCAGGCCTTCTTAAGCAAACAGGGACCTGCCGCGTGGTTCGCAGTGAGAGCTATAGGGTCCGTCTGAGTGTAAGCCAGGAGGGAAGTCCATCCCTTTGAGGAAAACAGCTTTTATCCCTGGATTTTGTTGAAAGCCTCCTAGAAGACAATGTGTCAAAAACAGGGCTAGAAAACCAGAAGACGAAGACCCTGGCGCAACTTCCCCCATCAGGAGGAGTGGGGAGACCCCAGGGCAGGGGTGCACCTTCCCCCCATCAGGAGGAGTGGGGAGACCCCAGGGCAGGGGTGCACCTTCCCCCCATCAGGAGGAGTGGGGAGACCCCAGGGCAGGGGTGCACCTTCCCCCCATCAGGAGGAGTCGGGAGACCCCAGGGCAGGGGTGCACCTTCCCCCCATCAGGAGTCGGGAGACCCCAGGGCAGGGGTGCACCTTCCCCCCATCAGGAGTCGGGAGACCCCAGGGCAGGGGTGCACCTTCCCCCCATCAGGAGTCGGGAGACCCCAGGGCAGGGGTGCACCTTCCCCCCATCAGGAGTCGGGAGACCCCAGGGCAGGGGTGCACCTTCCCCCCATCAGGAGGAGTCGGGAGACCCCAGGGCAGGGGTGCACCTTCCCCCCATCAGGAGGAGTGGGGAGACCCCAGGGCAGGGGTGCACCTTCCCCCCATCAGGAGTCGGGAGACCCCAGAGCAGGGGTGCAACGTCCCCCCATCAGGAGGAGTCGGGAGACCGCAGGGCAGGGGTGCACCTTCCCCCCATCAGGAGGAGTGGGGAGACCCCAGGGCAGGGGTGCACCTTCCCCCCATCAGGAGTCGGGAGACGCCAGGGCAGGGGTGCACCTTCCCCCCATCAGGAGGAGTTGGGAGACCCCAGGGCAGGGGTGCACCTTCCCCCCATCAGGAGGAGTCGGAAGACTCCAGGGCAGGGGTGCACCTTCCCCCCATCAGCAGTCGAGAGACCCCAGGGCAGGGGTGCACCTTCCCCCCATCAGGAGGAGTGGGGAGACCCCAGGGCAGGGGTGCACCTTCCCCCCATCAGGAGTCGGGAGACCCCAGGGCAGGGGTGCAACTTCCCCCCATCAGGAGGAGTCGGGAGACCCCAGGGCAGGGGTGCACCTTCCCCCCATCAGGAGGAGTCGGAAGACTCCAGGGCAGGGGTGCACCTTCCCCCCATCAGCAGTCGGGAGACCGCAGGGCAGGGGTGTACCTTTCCCCCATCAGCAGTCGGGAGACCCCAGGGCAGGGCCGCGGGTCTCGTGGCTCCTGAGAGGTTGGTCCTCTCCAGAAGTTTGTATGAAATGCACTTTGCCATCACGTCACCGGTAAACGCCCCCAAAGCTTCTCATTTCCTTTTGTGGTTCTGAAGTTAAGTGGAGGAGAAACAGGGGGAGGCTTTTCCCTCTTCAGGTGGCAACTGGGGCTCCCCTTCCCCTGTGGGTGCCGCCCTTCCTCTCCCATGGGATTGTCCCAACCCTTCCCCACCTCCACCCTGAACACACACACACACACACACACACAGAGCCCCCCCCCCCCCCCTGAGTGCCCAGGGAATATCTGATGTTTAAACATTTACAACTCTGGTCATCCTCAGTGGTGTACAGCAGAGCCCCCAGCTGGCTCCAGCCTCCAGATGCGTCTTATAGGCTGAGGGATTTTCACGTCTGTGAACGGCTACTGCGAGGTCTACACCTGCCCAGCTGAGGACAAGAAGTGCTGCTCTTGTTCTCTTGTGTCTGATCCACTCCACTCACCCTCAATCGCTGCAGCCTGGGGCGTTGGGGGGGGGGGGGAGGAAGGCTGGGAGGAAGGAGGGAGGGAGGAAGGGAGGGAGGGGCGGAGGGAGGAAGGGAGGGAGGGGTGGGTAACCGTGCTTCTTCGTAAAAGCATCATTGTACTCCACTGGAAGGGAAGCTTTGCAACAGCGACAGTGAGCTGGGCGTGTCCCACCCGAGCACCATGCGGGTCTCGCCGCTGAAGACACTCCAGTAGCAACGTCTTCGGCCCCGCTACTCCCGTCTGGGGCTCAACTCGGAAACTCATGGCCACACCACAGGCTGAGATGGTTCCCTCTGTGAAAAGCGTCCTGAAGCCATGACTCGTGAGCCCGTTTGTGATGATGACGGTCCTTCAGTCACCCGAATCCCAGTGCCCTGATGGTAGTGCCGGGGAGGGACAGTCGGTGGGGATGGTTGAGTGGCGGGCCTCGGGAGATTCAGGCTCGCGTCCCAGCACACCTGTCGGGGGACGTAGGCTTATTCTGCAAATTTTATTCCATGAGCCGGCTTCCGTAAGGCACACGCTCCACCGAAAATCGTTGCAGGCGTTGAAGTATTGACCCTGCGAGGTAAGGAACCTGGTCCGAAGGGTTCCAGAGAGCCCTCACGTCGGGTCTGCTTCGAAGCATCAGTTTAGGGTGTCACAGCTGAAGGAACGGAGCAGAGCATCTGGAACATGTGAGTGCCATGCACGCTGGGACGTCGTCGCCAGCTCAGGAGGCGAGAGCAGGACCGCGGGCTCACGCGTCTTCCGCTCTTGACTTGGGCAGACGCTGTGGCTCAGCAGCGGGCTAAGCCACCACTTGGAACCTCTGAATCCCATATCAGAACGCCGGTTGAGTCCCACTTTTTTTTAAATATTTTTATTTATTTATTTGAAAGGCAGAGTTGCAGAGAGAGGGAGAGACAGAAAGAGAGGTCTCCCATCTGCTGGTTCACTCCCCAAATGACCACAATGGCTGGAGCTGAGCTGATCCAAAGCCAGGAGCAAGGAGCCAGAAGCTTCTTCAGGGTCTCCCACGCGGGTGCAGGGACCCAAGCACTTGGGCCATCTTCTACTGCTTTCCCAGGCCACAGCAGAGAGCTGGATGGGAAGTGGAGCAGCTCTAGTCATGAGTTGAGTCGTGACTAGAGCCTAGGGAGATTTCTGACGCCATAAACAAGAGTGTCAAATTGTTAAGTCAACAACAGGAGTCACTGTGTACTTACTCCTCATATAGGATCTCTGTCCTTAATGTGTTGTCCAATGTGAATTAATGCTATAACTAGTACTGAAACAGTATTCTACACTTTATGTTCTGTGTGGGTGCAAACTGTTGAAATCTTTACTTAATATATACTAAGTCAATCTTCTGTATATAAAGATAATTGAAAATGAATCTTGATGTGAATGGAATGGGAGAGGGAGCGGGAAATGGGAGGGGTGCAGGTGGGAGGGAAGTTGTAGGGGGGAAAAGCCATTGTAATCCATAAACTATACTTTGGAAAATTATATTTACTAAATAAAAGTTAAAAAAGGAAATGGAGCAGCTAAGACTTGAACCTGCGCCCGTATGGGAAGCCAGAGCTGCAGGTGAAGGCCTGGCCTACTAAGCCACAGTGCCGGCCTGGCCCGTACCCACTTCTGTTTCAGCTCCTTGGGAATGTGCCTGGGAATCAGCAGCCGAAGGCTGGAGTGCACGGCCCCGCCACTCACCCGGGAGGCCCAGATGAAGCTCCTGGCCCCAAGCTTTGATGGGGCCCAGCAAACTAGAAATAAGATCTCTCTCTCTCTCTCTCTCTCTCTCTCTCTCTTTCTCTCTCTAATAAATACATCAATAAATTTTTTTAAAGATTTATTTATTTGATAGAGTTACACAGAGAGAGGAGAAGCAGAGAGAGAGAAAGAGAGGTCTTGCATCTGATTGTTCACTCCCCAGATGGCTGCAACGGCCAGAACTGCTCCAATACAAAGCCAGGAGCCAGGAGCTTCTTCCGGGTCTCCCATGCAGGTCCAGGGACCCAAGGACTTGGGCCATCCTCCACTGCGTTCCCAGGCCATAGCAGAGAGCTGGATCAGAAGTGGAGCAGCTGGGTCTCGAACAGGCACTCATATGGGATGCTGGCGCTTTAGGCCAGGGTGTTAACCCGCTGCACCACAGCACAGGCCCCAATAAAACTTACTTAAAAAGAAAAACTCTGCCTTTTTTCTCTGTGCTACCTCAATGAAGATCTCTCAAATCCATGCTTTCCCTTGTCCCTCTGCATAGAGAAGTCCTCTTGCCATCTGCAGACAGACTGGGTGTGTGGAGAGGAGTCGGGTAAGCCAGGAGGGACTCTTGGCCCAGCTCCTCTGGGCTGGTGCAGGCTGTGGAGTTGCTGGGTGTCTCCCGGGCAGCACCGGAGCCCGCGTGGGACTTGCAGATTCCTGTGCTGCCCTGTACTGTGAAGCCCCATGCAGTGCAGAGACCAAGGACAACTGAAAATGCACTGGGCCTTGCTCATCTATCTCCAGGCACCCGGTCCAAGAAGGCTTTCTGCTGAGTTGAGCTCAAGAGATATGAGCTTCCTGGGCAGGGGCACACTCCCGGGGAACCACGTAGCCAGCACTCCCTGGGCAGGGGCGCACTCCCGGGGAACCACGTGGCCAGCACTCCCAGGGCAGGGGCACAGTCCCAGGGAACCACGTGGCCAGCACTCCCTGGGCAGGGGCACACTCCCGGGGAACCACGTGGCCAGCACTCCCTGGGCAGGGGCACCCTCCCGGGGAACCACGTGGCCAGCACTCCCTGGGCAGGGGCGCACTCCCGGGGAACCACGTGGCCAGCACTCCCTGGGCAGGGGCGCACTCCCGGGGAACCACGTGGCCAGCACTCCCTGGGCAGGGGCGCACTCCCGGGGAACCACGTGGCCAGCACTCCCTGGGCAGGGGCGCACTCCCGGGGAACCACGTGGCCAGCACTCCCTGGGCAGGGGCACACTCCCAGGGACCACGTGGCCAGCACTCCCTGGGCGGGAGTTCACTCCCAGGGAACCACGTGGCCAGCACTCCCTGGGTGGGAGTTCACTCCCAGGGAACCACGTGGTCAGGGCCCAGTGCCTCATCTCTTTTTTCTCTCCCTGCTCCCAAAGCCTCTGGGGCAGGAGGGGCTGCAGGCAGGGGCAGGTAGCACAGAACCTGCGGGTGGCTCACCTGCAGCAGTGCCTCAGGTGGTCTGCGATTACAGAATTCAGACAACACCTGTGCGGACCTGGCTTCCTGTGGCCCCTACAAAATGACGCTTTGGGGAAAGCAAAGTAAATTCTCATGGACCAATTGTTTCCATGACTTTGTCAAATAATGATTTTCTATTAGCTTGAGATAGTAAAAATAACCTCCTCATGAAAAATGTATGTGATTAATAAAAGATGAGCATTTTTAATTCAGTTCTCCTGGCCCTTCCAAATCCTAATTCTAATTATTTCTTGTATTCATGCAAAGATTTTTATTTTCCAAAAAGTGATCATGAAGTAGTGGATTCCGCACCGTTGAACAGTGAGGCCGATCAAGTGTGCTGTTTGCAGCTTTGGTTTGCAAAACATTGCATTATTGTGCGTTATTTGCACAGGTCTCACCCAATGGTCGGGTCTAGGAAACAGAATGACACACTAGCACTGTGCTGGCTGCCCTTAGACATCTCTTGGCCTATTTGCTGCCTCTTTTCCTGGAAAACATTTGGATTTCTTCATTGATGGAGAGCAGGTCAAAAGCCACCCCAAAGTCTCCTTTTGTCTCCTTTTGTCTCTTATTTGAGTGGATTAGCATCAGAGAACAGAAGTGGAGGGTAATACAGCACCTTACAAATCATCCCTAGACCATCTCTTTCAACTGTTGCAATCACTGCGCCAGATGCAACGTGACTTTTCTTGTGAGTCCATCTTTTTTTGAGATAGTATATACATTATCCAATTCATCCACTTAAAGTACACATTTCAGTCATTTTACATTTCCGGAGAGAAGCATGCAGCCTCGTTTCTCCTGGGTCTGTGCCATGGAGTGGAAGGACAGCACGCTGTGCACACGTGGCTCTACGCCTAACCCTGTGAGGAGGGGCGGGTCATCTCAGCAGGCGGAGTCCCCTCTTCCAGTGGTGAGGGAGAGAGAAGTGCTTCCCCGTGCTGGCTACCCCCTTGACTTTCTCGTGCTCGCCACATCCATTACCTACTTCTGGACTTAAACTTCCATGCCATTCATCCACGGGGCCATGTCATGCAGCCCAGGTCAAATGGAAACAGAAGATACATTTGTGTGCAAAACAGTTTGAAATCCATGCAAAGCTTTTTCATAATATTTATTTTTTCATGGACTTTGCAAAGCCCTTGCATACACATAGATTTCAAAAAATTTTAAACCAAAATGCGCTTCATTTAGTTCCATTTTCCAGGCGCTTTTTGAAGCCCCTCGCGAAGTCTCATCT
This sequence comes from Oryctolagus cuniculus, assembly GCF_051225735.1. Classification (NCBI taxonomy): domain Eukaryota; kingdom Metazoa; phylum Chordata; class Mammalia; order Lagomorpha; family Leporidae; genus Oryctolagus; species Oryctolagus cuniculus. The sequence goes on from NC_142887.1 coordinate 8,205,439, forward strand.
TGTGCAAACATTGGACGTGACAACCAGGGCTCTGCTGCGCACCCAGAAATCTAGAGATGGGAGAACTCAGTTGCTTCATCCATTCTGTGATTCTTGAATCTTCATAGCATTTTAACATCAACTCGTTGACTTCTACCAAGAGCTCATCTTGGATTTTCGTACGGACTGTGTGGAATCCACAAATCCACTTAGGAAATATTGCCATCGGACAATATTAAGGATTTTGTTCCATGAGCAAGCGCTACCTTTGCATTTTATTGAGCTTTTATTGACTTTCCTGTTAATGACATTTATTAGAAATATTTTATTTAAAGGAGTGACCATTGCGATTATAAACTAAGAAAATGATTAATATTGTGCCTGTTATGTAATGATCACATGGCACAAAGACCACAAGGCACAAAACGCATATATATCCCTCATCAGAAATGGAAAGCCAAGACACTGTGGCAAAAATGACCTAAGTGAAAGATCTCTGTGAGTGAGACCCCAGAGGAAAGAACGGGCCATCAAAGGAGGAGGTACCTTTCTCTGAAGGGAGGAGAGAACTTCCACTTTGATCATGGCCTTGTCTAAATAAGGTTGGAGTTTGTGAACTCAAGAGGTTTCCATAGCCTTGACAGCTTATGACAAGGGCCTTGGGTGATTACTGACGTCATAAATAGGAATGTCAATTGCTAAATCAACAACAGGAGTCACTGTGCACTTACTCCCCATGTAGGATCTCTGTCCTTAATGTGTTGTACTATGAGAATTAATCGTAAAACTAGTCTTCAAACAGTACTTTATACTTTGTGTGTCTGTGTGGGTGCAAACTGTTGAAATCTTTGCTCAGTATAGAGTTGATCTTCTGTATCTAAAGATAATTAAGAATGAATCTTAATGAAAAATGGGATGAGAGAGGGAGTAGGAGATGGGATGGTTTGTGGGTGGGAGGGTGGGTATGGGGGAAGAACTGCTATAATCCAAAAGTTGTACTTCTGAAATTTATATTTTATTAAATAAAAGTTTTTTATTAAAAATAAAGAAATTAGCACTCCTATCATTTACAGCGTTTCTGATGAAAATGAACAGGTGTCTAATATCACAAAATGCAAGCCTGGGGTAAGCATTTGATTCAGGGCTTAAGATGCACTTGGGATGCCCTCATGCCACACGGGCGAGCCGGGCTGGAGTCCCGCCTCTGTTCCCATCCAGCCTCCAGCTACGTGCCCCTGGGAGGCAGCAGCTGATGGCTCAAGTACCTGTGGCCCCTGCCCCAGTGGGGAGGCCTGGGAGTGAGTTCCAGAATCCCTCCTAGCTTTGGCCTTGCCCAGTCCAAATCAGTGGATGGAAGATCTCTCCCTCTTTCTCTCCCCGCCCCCACCCTTTTAAAATAATATGAAAGTGAATAAGCGTTTTAAAACAAAGTCTTTCTTAGAAAATGTACATTTGATTTTTCTATACTGAGTCCTTTTGCTTCTGCAAAAATGAATTTACTGCTCACCTGAGCCCAGAGGGTGGCGGTGGTGGAGGGCGGTTACTGCGCAGGTGAGCTGTCGGCCGACTTCCTCACCGGCGCACACGGGTAGCTCGTGCTGGTATGTTGGCTGAGTGGCTCAGCGATTCCTCTCCTCACTCATCTTTCCGAAGACGGTGGTGAAGAATCAGTTGCTTATGAAAAAGAAGGAACCGAACCCCAGCATGGAAATGGCCGTCTTCAGTCAGAAACAAAGAACAAGCGCCAAGTTTGCATTCTCAGTGAAGGGGTCTTCAAGAGCTGCTGATAACCATGCCGGGGAGGGGACCGGGTGAGGGAGGAGGGAAAACCGTGATAAGGGCTGGGATTCACTCTTGTTGAAGGCTTACAGCGAACCCAGCTCCATGTTCAGGCTCTTAGTACAGTATTTCAGTTAATTGCCTCATTAATCTTATTAAGGTTTAATTATCTACCCCACTTAATCATCTCAGTAACATCCCTTCTAACAGTCTTATTGCGATACGATTCACATACTCTGAGATTCAGTCCTTGTGCAGTTCAGTAACCGTGAGGACAGCACAGAGCTGTGCACCGTGTCTGAGGAGCAGATTCCGGCGCCCGACACCTGTTATCAGGAGCAGAAGCCGAGCACTCGAGCCCTGCATCCTGGTCCTGTAGTCATCGAGGAAAACGCAATGCACGGGGCACGAGCTGCACAGGCTTGGCTCAGACGGAGATCAGCTTCCGTGGCGGGTGCTGGTCCCTGTAGCCCTGGGGTGGCTCCCAGAAGCCCATGCAGGGTAACTGCCCTGCTCACACCCCACTGTGCCACCACGGCACACAGACCCCGACGCTGCTTGTAAGGGACAGACAGAGTAGGGGGCTTGAGCAGGTGACAGATGTCAGCTATTAGGGAGAATGGAAGTGCACACTGAGTCCAAAGCAGAAAATCTATCCTCACGCCAGGTGCTAAGCCCAGGCTTTGGTGTTACTCCCGGGAGCACCGGCTAACACGAGGCAGGAAGCTTTGCAGGGCAATCCTTGGTCCACTGCACTTGGATTCAGTGTTTCACGGGTATTGCGTTTCTACAGATTGAAGATCTGTGGCAACACTGCACCTAGCAAATCTATCAATGTCATTCTTCCAGCAGTTCAGGGGGTCGTCTGCATTTATTAGCAATAAAGAATCTTTAAATTAAGGTGTGTACATTTTTCGACATATGGCTATTGCACACTTGGTAGATGACTGAATGGTGTCACTGTAACTTTTATACGCACCGGGAAACCAAACAAAGAAAAAGTGTGACTTGCTTTATGGCTACATTCAGTTTGTTACAGTGGCCGGCGCCTGAGCCTGCTGTGTCTCCCAGGTGTCCTGTGTCTAAGTCTCCACCAAGGGTCTGAGAGTTTTAACTACAACCTGGATGCCCTGGGCTCGCTTTGAGCTCATTTCTGCACATGGCAGGAGGAAAGACTCCACTCCTTTCTTTAGGTGAATATTTGTTTTCTGGGGCCGGGGCAGAAAGACTGGCTTCCCTGCTGAAGGGGCTCAAGGTCTTTGTCCAAAGTCAACCGGCCAGAGACGTGAGGGGTTGTTCCTGCATTTCCCCTGCCTCTCCACTGAGCTGTGCGTTGGCCCTGTGTCAGCACCACACCTGCTTTTCCACTAAGGCTGTGCACTAAGTATTCGACTTGAGAGAGGTGAGGTCTCCTTTGTTCCTTTTCAAGATTGTGCGGCTTGTTCTTGGTCTCTTGAATCTCCACACTAATTCTGCAATCAGCTTGCAATTTTCTAAGTGCAGTCCACGGAGATCTTGAGAGAGATCGTGTTTAATCTTCAGATCAATTGGAGGGGACTGGCATCTTAATTGCTTTAAGCCTTTTAGCCCGGGAACAGGGAGTCTCTTTCTATTTTTAGGTCTTTAATTTCCCTCAACAACAATGTTAGTTTTCAGAGTGAAGTTCAGACTTCTCTTGAACATGTACTTGTATGGACTATTTTTATTACCATTACAAATATGATTTGTTATTAACTTTATTCTCAGTTTGCTCAGGACCACTGACTGAAAATACAACCAGCTTATTTATTGTAACTGTGCCTGAAAGTTTCCTGATCTCAGGGCCATTTCCAGCATTTTTAACGTGGATTCCTTGGGATTTCTGAGCACAAGACGACGCTGTGTCTGTATAAACCCGGCTTCACAGTCTCCTTTCCATTCTTGGCGTCTTTTGTCTCTTTTCCTTACTAACTGCTCCAGCCAAAAAAAGTAATTACTTTCAACACTGTTTTGTCGTTTTCAGAGGACAAATTCTGAACTCGTGCCAATTTTTCTTAAGTATTTTAGTGCTTTTCATGTGGTCACAATGGAATTTTTACTTAAATTAATTTTCACATTATTCACTCCACGTGTGTGGAAACTTCAGCCTTTTGTCCATCCAGCTCACCTCCCAACGTGCTCCATAACGGAGTCACTCGGCTACTTCCACAGCTTTTAAACTGGCTTCCTCAGCATCTCCTAGCGCAAGGCACGTCATCTGCCAAGCGCATGGCCTGTCCCACCTGATCACGCGTGTGTGAGAACACACGTGCACAGCTATGCCGCGGGCGCCTGGCGTGCCTGCGCGTTCCCCCGAAGGAAGTGACTGCGGACCCCCTGAGCTGACAGCTGCCCTGGGAGGCCCACAACCAGCTGCAGAGTCCAGAACAAGCCGGCCGCGGCCGGCGGCCCGAGAGCTTTCCAGGCAGCGCAAGCTCCCTGGGGCTCTTAATGAGCTCCGACTTTTTATCGTGAGAAAGTACTGAGTGTTGCCTTTGTCCTGGGTTTGCTGGGGCGATCCAATGGGTTCTGACCCGATTCCACTGAGGCAGTGACTGGCATTGCTCGACTGTGCGGCCTCCGGGCGACTTTGATGCCCTGTGTTAATGCCCCGTGGGGCTGGCGCGTGGCCCTTCCCGTGCGTGGCTGCCCGAGTTCACTCAGGAGGGCTTGCTGGGAGCGTGTGCGTGGCCTGGCCTGCACCTGGCTTTCCCCAAGAGGGCTGTGCGTGGTCCTGGTATCAGAACACCAGCTCCGCGCCTCGGGGCGGGAAGCCCCCTTGTCCTAGCGGCTGGGACGGTGTGGTGGAGATGCAGCGGCCATTCTCCTGACGAGGTTGGAGTTTGCTGGAGTCCGCGGTGACGCTGTGCAGGCCTGAGCCTTCTTTGTTTAAGATGCAGTCTGAGCATAGCTGTTGGCCTATTTGCTGTGCTTAGCAAACTGCCATCCTCTTCCACGGCCTGTCTCACCCTCTCCCCTGCGCCCCGCTGAGCCGCCGGCCTCGCTGGCATCGCCCGGCGTTTTCCGGTGGAGAGGAGTGCACGCTCGTCCGGAAGGCCCCTGAGCTGGCTGGCACAGCGCCGTGAGCACGCGGCCGGGCTCCCGAGTCTCCCAGCCCTGCAGCGTGCTGCCCACAGCGCAGCCCCCGGGGGCCAGGCAGTCTGAGCCCCGCTTTCTGTTCTTCCACCCTTTGAACAGTTTTCTAAGCAATGGAATCTTGTAGAGGTCGGCATCATGTCCCAGCTCACTGCAAACAGAACCAAGCAGAACTGCCGGACAAATGCCGCAGATCTTCAAGTGGCAGAGCTCGGGATTGTGCTTAGTTCTTGGGGCGCAGTCGGAGGGGACAGCCTTGTGGGAAACGGGTGGCAGGACCCTGGGCTCCAGGCTGAAAGCAGGACCCTGGCGCCGTCCAGGTGCAGCGACGCACGTACCGGAACCAACCGGCTGCCTCCCAGGGGTGCACATGAGGATCTCAGGAAGCTGCCGTCCAGAGCAGACGGGATTCCCCTCCCCGCCCCCCAGACACCGCAGCCCTCTGCTGCCTTCCCGGGCACGGTAGCAGGGAGCTGGATCGGAAGAGGAGCAGCGAGGATTCAACCAGATCCCACGTGAGATGCCCGGGACTGGAATGTGCATGGTTTGCTGGTGGAGGAATCGGCGCAGAGGCCGCAGCAGCCCCGTTCTCCCAGGCAGCAGTGCCTCTGCCTGGATCTGACACGGGCGGGGTCTTCCGCCAAACACGGTTTCCAGGGCTGGGTCTGGCACAGCCGGTTAAGCTGCACATGCCACTCCGGCATCTCACGTGGGATCTGGTTGAATCCTGGCTGCTCCTCTTCCGATCCAGCTCCCTGCTACCGTGCCCGGGAAGGCAGCAGAGGGCTGCAGTGTCTGGGGGGCGGGGAGGGAAATCCCGTCTGCTCTGGACGGCAGCTTCCTGGGATCCTCATGTGCACCCCTGGGAGGCAGCCGGTTGGTTTGAGTGCGGGCGTCGCTGCACCCGGACGGCGCCAGGTCGTGCTTTCGGCCTGGAGCCCCCCTCCCTCTGGGGGCGTTTGAGGAGAGAACCCACAGAGGGGAGCTCTGTGTGCCTGCCGCTCTCTTTCTCTCTACCTTTCAAATAAGTAAAATCAATAAATTAAATTTGCAGAATGAACTCTGAAAGAGAAAAGAGGCAGCTGACTTTTCACCCTAACAGACGACCGGGGGTGACTATGCGTCTATTTAATGGGCAGCTGTCTATCACTTCTGTGACCTAACACTTTTGCATTATCTCGCGGCTGGAAAAAGATGAACATTTAAGCAAGAATATACAGAACTTCTAATGATGATTAATCATTTTATCCATTTTTTTTGGAAAATATGACACGAAGGCTTTGCTTCTTAAGAGTAGCATTTGATTTTTTGTAAAATTTTTCAAGGGTCAAAGACAGATGTTTTCCTCCTGCACACATTAGCCCATGAAATCAGAGCAGAGAGCGTTGACTTGCAATCTAGAGCCGCGTGGGAGTGGTCAGTTTCTGAGCCTTACTTGCTGCCCGGCCGGATTCCACTCCGTGCGCTGGACAGTGCAGCATGGGCCTCGCGCTGCCTCCTGTGCCCGCTGCGCAGAGAAACCCGCCCTTCCACCGCCGCACAGAGGAACAGGCTGTTCTTCCAAGGACTCCCGGGAGTCCCCGCACGGGGATGGGGAGCAGTGGCCACCAGCCGGGCACGCGCTCCCCGTGCCCTTGTCCTCTTATCTGAAGACGCTTGTGCGTGGGCCTTTGGCCGTGGTGAGGGTGCGGGCGAGGCACCAGCACCCTGCGTGCAGGCGCCTGGAGTCCCAGGTCCACTCCCGGCTCCAGCTGCCTGCTGACCTGCACCCCGGGGCCAGCAGGTGACGCTCTGGTCGCTGGGTCACTGCTGTCCTCGTGGGAGACCTGGATGAGTTCCCAGCCCTTGGCTTCCGTGCAGCCCAGACTCACTGTTGCAGGCTCTCGGGAGTGAACTGGTAGATGGGGACTCTGTCTGTCTGCCTATCTCCCAAGTAAATAAACACAAGCCTTATAAAATACCTCCTGTATTGCTGACAGCGGAACAGGAGGGGCTCATCAAAGCTTTCTCTCCCCTCTCGTCTGCTCCGTGCAGTCCAGAGCCAGCAGCGGAAACCTTTTGGTTTATTTCATCTGAGAGACAGAGGCAGACAGAGGGCGTCCACGGCCCAGAGGCCCACAGCACCAGGCAGGAATTCAAGCCGGGTCTTGCACGTGGGCTCCAGAAAGCCGGTCCTGGAGCTGCCGCTGCTGCCCGCGGGGTCAGCACTGGCAGACGTGGGCGTCAGACCTCAGTCACTCTGATGTGGGACACAGGGGTCTCCACCAGTGTCTTAACCACGAGGCCGAATGTCCACCCCGCAGAGAAACGTCATCACCATTGGTTTTGGAATCGGTCTCTCGTTGCCACCTTTCTCATCCAGTTTCACCCATAAAGTAGACTCTTTGCTGCAGGTTGCTTCTGTAGCACCAGCCATTGCATCAGCATCCCTAGGAATGAGCAAACAATGAAAGGGAAAGTACAGCTGGGTCAGTGTCCTCTAAAGAAACTCTCCCAGAAGTTCTACTCCGCAGCTTCCACTTACATCTCATTGCACAGAGTCCGTCTGTAAGGAGGACCGTGACCAGCAATGTTTATCTTCCTCCAGGCTCAGGACTGGCTCTGGCACACGTGGTGATGCGTGGTGTCCAAGCAATACCCTCGGGAAGACGAAATGGTAAACTGAGGCTGGAAGGGCTCCTGGCTCCAGGGTCAAGGCCTCACACGCGGTATCTAAGGCCACTGGCAGATCCCACAGTGTGCTAAGCGCCCTCTTCTGCAAGTCAGTGCCCACAGAGTGACGCTCAGGCCGCTGTGACTCCTGGGTCCCAGAACGCAAACCTCATTAGCCCAGGTAATGCCACAGTGGCACTGTTTGCAACCCAGGGCTCTGCAGGCCTGCGCCGTGGCTCACTAGGCTAATCCTCCGCCTGCGGTGCCGGCAACCCGGGTTCTAGTCCCAGTCGGGGCAACGGATTCTGTCCCGGTTGCTCCTCTTCCAGTCTAGCTCTCTGCTGTGGCCCGGGAAGGCAGTGGAGGATGGCCCAGGTCCTTGGGTCCCTGCCACCCGCATGGGAGACCAGGAGAAGCACCTGGCTCCTGGCCTCGGATCAATGCGCAGTGCGCCGGCTGCAGCGGCCATTGTGGGGTGAACCAATGGAAAAGGAAGACCTTTCTCTCTGTCTCTCCCTCTCACTGTCCACTCTGCCTGTCAAAAAATAAATAAATAAAAAGAAAGAAACCCAGGGCTCTGCAGGGTCATGGGCTGACAGGAGCTTGGAAAACAGAGGTGGTTTCTGTCCATCTGTCCATGAACATTTAAGCAAGAACATCATCTAATGATGATTAATCGTTTTTATCCATAATCTTTTTGAAAAATGTAGGGTATGGGTACTGATAGCTGATTTGCCTAAAAAGGAAAACCAGGGAAAACAGCAGCCACAGTCACAAAACCCTTCTGCATCAAAGAAAATGCAGTTTACTTCAAACGCAAAACAAATCAACAAAGAAAAAAAAAATGGGGACTTTCTGTGCTCATTGATTGATCTATGCTCAGTGTGATTCAGTCTTTTCCCAAAGACTCAGCGCGTCTCCCTCCCTGTGCCCGTCCTGGGGCTGATGAGTAATAGTGGTTTTCTTGAGTTCAAAAAGCAGTAAATAGCTTTATTGTAGTTCTTGGAAAAGTCAAGGAATTTGCAAGTCAAGCTTGATTCTCCTTCTTTCTTTCTGTTGCTAATGTGTTTCCTGGATCTGGCTTAGCTTCCAAGGGAGCACGGGAGGTTAGGTGGGTACACTGGAGGCCTTGGACTTGGTGGATTTGTTTAATTTGATGAGGGCAATGCCTGCACATCAGCGAGGGAACGTGGCTAAATTCTCCAACTGTTAGGTGAAAAGCTGCACACAGAGTTGTGTCCCTTAACCACTCCCTGCTCAGTTCCTTCATTGGTCATCTGCAGATGAACGCCTACCTGCCCAGAGAAGGTTGAAAGACTTCAAGGCCGGCGCCGCGGCTCACTAGGCTAATCCTCCGCCTAGCGGCGCCGGCACACCGGGTTCTAGTCCCGGTCGGGCGCCGGATTCTGTCCCGGTTGCCCCTCTTCCAGGCCAGCCCTCTGCTGTGGCCCGGGAGTGCAGTGGAGGATGACCCAGGTGCTTGGGCCCTGCATCCCATGGAAGACCAGGAAAAGCACCTGGCTCCTGGCTCCTGCCATCGGATCAGCGCGGTGCGCCGGCCGCATCGCGCTGGCCGCGGCGGCCATTGGAGGGTGAACCAACGGCAAAGGAAGACCTTTCTCTCTGTCTCTCTCTCTCTCTCACTGTCCACTCTGCCTGTCAAAAAAAAAAAAAAAAAAAAAAAAAAAAAAAGACTTCAAGACAACTTCACGTTTCTGCAGCGACCTAAAGTATGGAGCGTTGTGGAAATTCTAAGGAGATGACCAATCCCAGGCACGGTGACAAGGAGAGGATCCAAACCCAAAAGGTCTGAGTCACTGTCGCAGACGATCTGTGGTCCAGTCCCTTGCGGAGTAGGAGAGGCCGGGCTGGGGGTGGCCCCCTCCATGGTGCCGGCACCCCAGGTGCACAACTGCCAGCGACTGACCGTCCTCTCCAGGAGGCCTGGTCCGATGCTCCCACCCCGCTCCCAGCCCCGCCCTGCCCCCTCCTTAGCTCCCAGGACTGTGGGGCCTGGGCTGCCTCCCACACTGGATCTGCTCCTGCTCAGCCCGTGGAGGCAGCACCGGGTTTAGGAGCAAAGCAGCCAGGAGTATTTTGTTCCGCCTGTGTCCTCCCCGCCAGGCCACGGTTTGGTGCTTCCTGCCTCCCCCTGCAAGGCTGCGGCTTCTGCTGGCCCTGGGAGCTCTGCCCTGCCATGTCCCTCCCCCGTCCTGCAGGCTCCGGCTTCCGGTTCCTGAGTGGCTCACAGCCCATCCAGGACACCCGCTGCTGTGTTCCGGGAGGAGCCAGGGCTCTGGCGGGTGCCTGTGGCTTGCTTCAGGGTGTGCTGCTGGGAGCGCCGGGCACTGTGGCTGCCGTGCCCTGTGCGCAGCGGCTAGGGAGCCTGGAGTCACCCAGCACGGCAGCGTAGCTGGGATCTGACCTGAAGCCCTGTGGCTCTGAAAAGCAGCGTCGTGCTGCTCCCAAAATCTGAACCGAGGGCTGCCCAGGCCAGGGACTTTCCCAATCGCAGCAGCAGGGGTAGAATTGATTATGCGATTTACTATTCATTAGTCGCCATTCACTCTGAAAAGCGCTTATTCGAAGTCATTAGATGAATTCTCCAATCACCCAGAGAGACTTTCAATTAATCCAATAGAAAAGCCTTTTTGTGCCACAGTTAATTTGGGCTTGTTAATGTATAATTAGCCTGCAATGTCGAACTTTCTTCTATTGCCACAATGCAAAACCGGGCAGAAGCAGGACTGAGTTACACATAATCAAAGGCAATTGCAGAAGCCTCTTTTCAAATTAATGGGGATAATAAAAGATTTCACAGCCACTTCTACGCCTAAGCCTGTGCATAATTCAGATTAAAGGCAGCAGGCACAGGCAGGTCGCAGTGGTGCCTGAACCAGCGCCGGCCAGCTCGCAAGGCTGATTAGCGAGAGCTCTGTGAGCCTGCCCTGCGCACAGCCACTGCTCAGTATTGCAAACCCAGCACCGTTCCACTCCTGCGATTATTTCAAAAGCCGAGCAGAGGGCGCCTGCATGGAACTGAGGTGGCAGGGGCGGCAGCTACCAAACACGAACCACACGAGGGTGGAGAGCAGCTCTGCAGGAGACCACCGACCACTTCTAACCCACGCGATGCTGTGGAAAGAGACTGAGACCCGGTCCCAGAGGTCGGATCACGGCTGAACGGAAACCGCATTTGTCTAGACAGACACCAGTTGGGCCAAATCCACAGAGACGTCACCGAGTACCAGTTTCCTATGCGGAACTTATAATGAATAATATTGTCTTTTTACAGTAATGGGAAGTAGCTGACATACGCCATTTGTGTCAGTACAAGTATAATAAACACTTGCAACTACCTCTCACAAGCGTTCTCACACGTCTTCTGTTGTTGGACATTGGCCTGGGCCAACACCACACCTCCTGGTGTACGTGTGCATCCTGGGGGTGCACCCAGTGTCGTCGGTGCTCTGCACGCAGCACCATGGAGTCCACGGCAGCGCGGAAGACACTTGGCTCACAGTCACGGGAACAGTCTCCCATAGCCAGCTTGGAGCTTTTCTTTACAAATGTGGAATGATTGTCATTCTGTATCATAAAGCATAATTGGTTAAAATGGTTTGATTGGATCTCATCCACTTAAGTTTTTTTTAAGATTATTTATTTATTTATTATTTGAAAGGTAGAGTTATAGAGAGGCAGAGAGAGAGAGAGAGAGAGAGAGAGATCTTCCATCTGCTGGTTCACTTCCCAGTTGGCCAGGTTGGCTAGAGCTGGGCTGATCCAAAGCCCGAAGCATGGAACTTCTTCCAGGTCTCCCCATGGGTGCAAGGAAACCCCACGGGGCTCCCCTATCGCCCAAGGACTTGGGCCATCTTCCACTGCTTTCCCAGGCCATAGCAGAGAGCTGGATCAGAAATGGAGCAGCCGGGACTCAAACCGGCGCCCATATGGGATCCCAGCACTGCAGGCGGCAGCTTTATCCACTATACCACAGTGCTGGTCCCAACCCCTTGGCTTTAATAGTAACCATGCCATCTTAAGACATTCCTAAATGCTAAGAACTCTTAATATTTGACCAGTATTAACCATTTAGTTCTTGTAACTGTTCTTTTTTATAATTTTCATTTATTTGTTTGAAAGACAGAGACCGGCACGGAGAGCGCCCATCCGCGTGCTCGCTGTCCAAATGCCTGCACTGTGTTTGGAGGAGGTGGGTGGCAGGGGCCCAGGCACTTGAGCTGTCAGCTGCTCCTCCCGGGGTGTGCATGAGCAGTGAGCTGGGACTGGGGGTGGAGCTGCCACCAGAATGTCCCCCCCCCCGCACCGGTGTGGGGGGTGAGTGCCTGGAGCAGCCGCCCCCCCCATTGTGGGGGGTGAGTGCCTGGAGCAGCCGCCCCTGCAGCTCTTCTCCCGAGGTAGCTGCTCTGATGACTTCTGGTTTATAGCCAGGAGACGGAGCCCTGGGCGGAATCCACCGACAATACGTCAGTGCAGCTTCACCGGGATGAAGCCACAGCCTCAGTTAGGACCCCGTGTGCTGTCTCACCTGCATTCCCTCCCTAACCAATGAGTCCTGTGTCTGGGGTGACAGTCCCCAGTTCACCAGCTCCACAGCCAACAGTGCTGGGCTGGGCTGGGCCTGCAACCCAGCGCTTTCTCGATGCTGTCAGCCCACCGCGGTGACAGGCGGTCTTCAGCACCCGGGGAGAAATGGAGTGGAAAAACCCACTGCTTCCCTGGCCTCTGCGACCCTCAGCGCAGAATCCAGAGTCAACAGCTCAGCTTCCCGGACCCGAAATCCACCAGCCGGTCTTCCGAGAGCTCCTGTCCCTTGCCTTCTTCCCCCCCACCCCTCCCCAGTACCTTGTTTCTAGAAGGAAGTCGGGAGGTGAGCACAGAGTTTCTCGAGGGTTTAGGAGATCCTTGAGTGTGGTTTTTGCTGCCTGCTCTGAGCCTGTGGACAAGCGGGAGCTGCCAGAGCCCCAGGCTCCAGCCGCGGATCCTGGCAGGCGCAGCAGGGGCACAGGCTCACCCGCCTGGCTTCCCCTCCCACCCTGCCTTCTTCGCTTCTCCACCCTCCTTGACTTGGTAACCCTGCACTCTGTGTATTGAGCTTCCTGAGGCTCTGGAAAACCCCGCCCACTTCCTGCCTTCTGGAAGATCTCCCAGGACTTCTCAGCCTCTTATGGGGAGCTGCCAGAAACCAGGAAATGCTGGAGGGAGAAAGTGAAAATCTCCGGAGCCTTCGGGCGCGGCCCCTCCAATGCAGTTCTGTCAATGGCTCTCGGCTGTCAGTGAACCCGCGTATTTTTCGTAAAGTTTCTAGCTTTCCTAGTCTCTCCCAGCGGCAGGCTTTTTTTCTTTTCTTTTTCTTTTTTCTTTTTCTTTCTTTCTTTTTTTTTTTTTTTTTTTTTTTGACAGGCAGAGTGGACAGTGAGAGAGAGAGACAGAGAGAAAGGTCTTCCTTTTCCATTGGTTCACCCTCCAAGTGGCTGCTGCGGCCGGCGCACTGCGCTGATCTGAAGGCAGGAGCCAGGTGCTTCTCCTGGTCTCCCATGGGGTGCAGGGCCCAAGCACTTGGGCCATCCTCCACTGCACTCCCGGGCCACAGCAGAGAGCTGGCCTGGAAGAGGGGCAACTGGGACTAGAACCCTGGGGTGCTGGTGCTGCAGGCGGAGGATTAGCCTATTGAGCCGTGGCGCCGGCCATGGCAGGCTTTTGACCTGGCAAACCGACCCCTCCCAGCACACAGAGAGTGCGCCTCTCATCTTGCATTTCCTTGTGCACTTCTTGGCTGGGTGAGAAACTCACAGGCACTCGGAAGCCTCTCCAAAGTGTGGTCGGAGGCCAAGAGCCGCTCCACACCTCCCAGGCTGCGGACTCAGAGGAAAACGCGTTCCCCGCTGATAGGGGGGCAGTAATGACGGCGGACAGAGAGCTGGTCCTTTCACTGGGTCGACTATAGGGTATTGGCTTGGTCTTTAGACAGAGAAACGTGGTAACCTTATTAGGCCTGGAGAAAATTTTTTTAAGAGATTGATTTTATTTATTTGAAAGACAGAGTTATAGAGAGAGGTAGAGAGAGAGAGAGAGAGAGGTAGAGAGAGAGAGAGAGTCAAGTCTTCCATCCACTGGTTCTCTCCCCAAGTGACTGCAATGGCCAGAGCTGTGCTGATCCGAAGCCAGGAGCCAGGAGCTTCTTCCGGGTCTCCCACGTGGGTGCAGGGGTCCATCTTCCACTGCTTTCCCAGGCCATAGCAGAGAGCTGGATCAGAAGTGGAGCAGCCAGGAGTCTAACCGGCTCCCATATGGGATGCCGGCACTGCAGGCAGGGGCTTTAACCTCCTGCGCCATAGCGCTGGCCCCAGGAATATTTCTAAAATTAATATTGTCAAGAGCTGTCTGATTGGCAGGCACCTAGCTTGGCCTTTACGTCCCAGGATATTAGAGAAGAGCACAAGAGAAAGCGACAGTGATTATAGTTTGCAGAAAACAATCAACACTTCTGGGACTGGGAAAAGGCCACTTGTCAAGGATTGGCTTCCTGTAAAAACAATCGACTGTATTGTCGTGTCCATGTGACACGCAGGGGGCGCCCGTGAGGCTCAGGCTGCCCATGCAGGGGTCGCAGTCCCAAACCGTAGTTTCCTGTGGAAGTCTGCTCAGCCTGCGTTTTGGGGAGTAGCGTGCATGTGCACTTGTTTGCGTTCGCCTCCTAAACATTTGCAAGCGGTGTGTTCTGATTTCCCCCGTGGCAGAAGCGCCCTGGTGCCCAGGCATGGGGGTCTTGGGCAGCAGGGACAGGCGCTTCCTGCAGAGGCTCCCGTGGCCCACAGCGTCTCTTACACGTGTTCTCGCCTCTGTTCTATAATGTGAAGATGGGCATGGGCAATCTATTTTTTAAAACGAGCATGTGTTCTCATCAAACTAAATATAGAAATGAACAAGTGTTGAGCCACACTTCCTGAGTGCTGCCTGCAGGGCAGGGAGAAGGCCATGCGGCCTCCTGGTTGGCTTTTCCCCCTAAACCCCTCTCATCTCCGGGAAACTCCACAATGAGCCAGCCTGGGCCCCACGGCAGAACTCCACAGCCCAAGTGGCTCCAGCAACAGACACTTGGTTCTCATAGCCAAGGTGACGGCACAGGCAGGTGCCCAGGCGCAGGGCCGGGCGAGGTCTCTCTTCCTGCCGCAGATGGCGTCCCCAGGCTGCATCCCACGAGGCCTCTCCTGGGTGCCCCTGTGTGGGGAAAGGAGGGGCTCTGGGCATCTGCCTCTGTTCAGGGGGGCATCAGTCAGCTGATCACCCCCCACCCCCGTAAACTTAGCTTCAGTTATGCCCCGAGAGGTGAGGCACGTTTGCTTCCCAGCTGGGAGAGACCACAATGCACAGATCACAGAGAAAACTCAGAGGCTGTCAAGGACACTGTGTCCTTGAAGTCTTCATTAATCCGTGGGTGGGCTTTTAATTCATATAAAACAGAACCCAAATTGGCTTTCGACTTTTGACTTACGTAAGCTGTAGCCAGCTGCAGGCACGGGTGGATCCAGGTATCAAATATATTCAGACTATCTCTTGCTTCATGGTTTAATTCCATCAAGGTTGAGTGACCACACAACACACAGGAGCAGGGGGAGGGAAGGAGATTCGCCGACACCCACATCACCAACCACACTTCCCAGGACGCTTCCCAGGGTAGCAGAGGAAAGTGGCCATGACCTCAAGTTTCTATCACCTCTAAAATGATGCCTGATTATTACTGCTGCAATACAGAAAAAAGCAAGAGACACGGAGCCCCTCTGGGGACAGAATGACCCTTCTGGGCTGCCGTAGCTGGTGGATGATGTCTCAGTTTCCTGAGTCCAGAGGTTGGGGCACTTGCGATTCTTCCTAAGAATGACCATGGCTCTCGGGTTTCACTGGGAGGAGATCAAAGCATTTTTTTTTCTCTCTCAGGGTTTTTTCAAAAAATCAAACAGAAGGAAACAATCTATGAAGGGGGAATTCCAAACTCATCGCTTCCGCGGGAAATCCCCCAAGCAGAAGTGGCATGAACTGTGGGTTGTGCACCACACCTCACCTGCGTGCCTTCCCTGCAGAGCTGCCGGGCCCTGCAGAGACTTCCCTGTGCCGTGCTGGGGGCAGCTCTTCCAGTGCGTGTGTCCGCGATGACGGTGAGGGTGCAAAGACGAGGAAAAAGTCAGCCCATTCGCCGAGCACGACGTCCATTGTATTTAAGCGCTCAGATCCGATCTCCAGCCCTGTTCGGATCCAGTAGCCATTGCTCTATGGAGCTGAAATGTTTCACATCTCTGGAATTCAGAGTATTGTTCGCAGCCCAGGCGTTCTTGTCGGCTGTGACCTAGAGCGATTGTCCACAGCCCTTCCGTGGGTCTCGTCACTGGGTTTGTGCGTGCCAGCCTTCAAGAGGGCCCCTTGCTGGTATTGAGGCCGTTTGCCCCTCAGGATGAGAACAAAAACCATTGGACAAAAATGTGGGATCATTAGAAATATAACCTGACCGCAAAAGAGAGCATTTCCTTTGCCTGCAGTCCTCGGTCTAGTTCAAGGGCGCCTCGGTCACGGGCAAGGACTGCTGCTTTTGTGGGTGGTCTTAGACGTACGTTTCGGGGAAGTCCTTCAGAGCTGGACGAGGGGCGTTCCGTGAAAGACCTGCAGGCTGTTGGTGTCATCTCAGCAGGTGCAAGGTGAGTCTTAGCCCACAGGCAGGGGAGCTCGGAGGATCCAGCTATGAGTCACCTGGGGGTTGGAACCCGAGTCCTAACAGCAGACCACAGACGCAGACGGACGCTGTCAATGAACCCGTCTCACTTTCCTGGCTGACAACAGCAGAAGACCTGGCACACTGCTGCTGAGAATTGGAATTCAGTGTGCTCAGCAGGGTCTGGGAGAGCCTCCCACAGCTGCTCAGGCCACAGGTGACCACTGGACCGTGAGGTGCTGACACATATGGGAGCCAGGGACAGAGCGTTTGTTGTTACATAAGAAACAGTGGTGCCATCCCTGAAGGCAGAAGGGTTGTCACGGCCATGATTCCACTCAGAAGAGCCGGGCTAGGAGCAGCTCCCCAGGGCAGGGACACTCAGAACAGCCTGACGGAGCAGTCTAGGCGGCGTCTCGACAGGTGCACCGGCGGCTGCAATGGCACCTGACCCAGCACAGCCTTCTGGAGTCGTGTTGGTGCGTGCTGCACGGCGGCAGAGCAGGCTTCTTGCTCTCTGCCCTGAGTCTCTGGGCTCCTTCTCAGCCCATGTTGCATCCTACGCCTCTGTAGCCACAGCAAGGGGGAAGCAGAAGCCGCAAGTGGGGACAGTGTGTCCCCAGAATGTAAATCTAGATCGTGACCAGGAAAGGACATCCCCGACCCTGGGTCGCTGGAGTGAGGGTGGGCGTGTGGGAGTGCGTGCACGCTGGGATGGGTGGGTAGAAGGAGAATGTGGGGACAAGGCATCATCTGCACAAAAGGAACAAACCAGGGACAGACTCCCCATGACTGAGCTTTGACTTTCTAACTAAGCTGCAAACCCCAGAATGCTAGCGATTGATTGCCTTTCCTCTTAAACGTGGAGACAACAAATACACACAGATCTGGGAGCGCTGTGGACGCACTGTGGTCTCCACGGAGTGCACCTGCACCTGCCTGCCATCCAGGGATGCCCGGGCTCGGGCTGCACCTGCCGGTCACCGCATCTCCACGCCAGTGTGAACACAGCCCACGTGGATGCTGGGCTGTGGCCAGCTCGTCTAGTACCCGGTGCTTAGTCTGTAGCCTTGTGTCCAGGCTCAGCGACATCTGCTTCCCTCACAGGGCTGCTTCGGGATTAGTTTAGCTGTGGGAAGTGGGCTGAGAGCTTCGGAAGTATCCGTGGGGGCTCAACAATTTTTGTCTGATGGAAGAACTGCACCGGAAAATATACCTTTCTGGGCATAACCCCATGCTTTTACCATGCACTGCACCTTAAAAGCATTTTATCTGTAGGAAAGATGATATCCTACCATTTTAATCACCGATTAAAAGAGAAAAATAAAAACCTAAAAAGCACAGCTCCCGTAGCAAAGCTTGGAATGGTTTTGCTGGCTGAAAACAGTGCCAAGTCCGACAGCAGGCTCTGCGGTCAGGCACCTCTGGTCTCCACATTCTCTCTGCCTCCCCAGCGCTCAGGCTCCGACCTGTGCTAGTGGGGGTGAGTAGTGCCCCTCCCCGACCCGTGTGCGGTGGATGCAGAACGACCATCCGGGCACTGATTTTCCTTCCTCCTGTTGCAGGAGACCTGAGGGCGGATGCTCTTGCTTGTCTTGTGCTGTGGTTGAAGTAAACTGTAAAGGACTCCCAGGAAAAAGAGACCCCCAGTGAGGCCCAGGAGGAGGATACATTTGGCAACAGTGTAGAGGCAGAACTCTCTAGAGAGACAAGAGTTCCCACGAGGACAATGATGGCTCAAAGCCAGGTCTCGAGCACCCACTGAAGATCCCTGAGACCCGTCCCAGGCCTGGGGAGGAAGCTTCGTGCAGCCAGCAGCAGGCTGCTCCCTCGACAGCTTGCCGAGAGAGTCTGGACGGGTTTTCCCCTTGTCCAGTGGGCATTACTGAGCGTAATTTATGTGTAGCAAAAGGCACCCATTTTAAATGCAGCTGGGTGAATTTTGACCTCCTGGGGGGTGATGGGATTGTCCACTGTCCCCTCTGTGAAGGCTTTGTCTGTTCAGGGAGCCCCTCCTGGTGTGACTTGAACAGATCACCCCACACCTCCAAGTCCAGGGTGCTTCTCTGCTAATATTTTCATCTATTTGTGTTTTATTTGCCTACCTGTCAATAGGCGGGCGGGACAGCATCCTAGTCAGTCAAAGCGTTTCCCAGGCCACGGTGCAATCCCTTCAGCACCAAACCCTCTATTCAGGAGATGGCTCGCTGTGTCTGCCCGCTGGGGATTTTGGAGTCTCCATCATCATCAGCTCTGCATCCTGGGTTGCTTGGACCGAGAGACGAGAACAGACCGGGCGATTACAGTCCTTTGCCAGTTGTGGAGATTGGGCTGATGTCCGATTTGGGTAAATAGCCCATGTTTTGTCATTGCGGGATACCATGTTCCCAACACGCCATCTGGAGCAAGCCTGTAATCATATTGTTCAAACATCGCCTGTTTCTATATATCTGATTCCAGAATCTATCAGCTCAGAGAGAGGTTTGTTAAGTCTCCCACTGTGATCACATAATTTTCATATTTCATCCTGCAGTTCTGTCAGGATTTTATTTACGTCTTCATACACTAGACTTGCTCTTCTTTGTGGACTGACACCCAGCCATTATGTGAAATCATCTGAGCATTTGAACAGCGCTTTGCCTGAAAGTCCAACACTGGCCGAAAATCGCCAGCTTCCTGGCTTCCCACTGCTGCTTTCACTCTCACCAGGCCCTTGGGTCAAAGCCGAGGTCCCCATGGGTGGGCTGGACATTGTTCCGCAGTTTTGCAAAGCTTGGATTTCATTGGATGTTCGTCAATGTGCATAATTTGCATTTCAATGTGAAGTGATAGGTTTGCATCTGGATTTATTGTCCAGTTGTTCTGTTCTCCTCTCTCTTGCTGTCTTGCATTAACAGATAGATTTTCATCATTTACGCACACACGTACACACATGAACATACGCACACACGCATGTACATGCATGTACACACATGTGTACACACATGTACACACACATGTACACACACTCTCTCTCTGCTTCTTACAGCTGCAGTCCATGTCCCTGCAGATGACCATAGCACCTTTGGTTTATGAGAGTTAAGTGTAAATTACTGCTTCTACCACAGCCTAAAAATGTTAATAACTTGAGACACTTTAATTCAGTTAATGTCTTCTGTCTTTTAATTTATTGGAATCACATTTTTAAATTCATACTTTGGGATTTTAAATTTATCCCCTTTGAACCTCACTGGCCATAACTATTATTGATTTAGGCCATTTGCTTTTTCCACAGATCTCTTTTCTTAAAATCTGTGGTCTTTATTCTTTTTTGAATCTCTATC
This sequence comes from Oryctolagus cuniculus, assembly GCF_051225735.1. Classification (NCBI taxonomy): domain Eukaryota; kingdom Metazoa; phylum Chordata; class Mammalia; order Lagomorpha; family Leporidae; genus Oryctolagus; species Oryctolagus cuniculus. The sequence continues at coordinate 8,225,011 of NC_142887.1, forward strand.
TGTTTGAAATCATTTATCTTAAAATTACCCAATTGTGCCATGGTATTGCGTGTGGGGTGGTGCTGAATTGCCTTCTTTGTTTTTCTGTAAATACTTCTATTTGTCTTGATGTTCAGTTTTTAATGTGCCTATTTCTGGATATGGAATTCAGGGGTGACAGTCACCTCCAATCAACTCTTTACATATATAATCATGGTCTTCAGACCTCATTATTTGTATTAAGAAATCACTAAAATTTGGGGCCAGCGTTGTTGTGAGGCAGATAAAGCTGCTGCTGCAGCACTGGTATCCCATGTGGATACCAGATCCTGTCCCAGCTGCTCCACTTCCAATCCAGCTCCCTGCTAATGTGCCTGGGAAAACAGAGGTGGCCCACGTGCTTGGGCCCCTGCACCCACGTGGGAGACCCAGAAGAAGCTCCTGGCTCCTGGCTTCAGTCTGCCCCAGCCCTGGCTGTTGTGACCATCTGGGGAGTGAACCAGCAGATGGAAGACTCTCTCTCTCTATCTCTCTATCTCTATCTCTATCTCTATATCTCTATCTCTATCTATCTCTCCCCCTCCACTGATGGTTTGGTGTTGCAAGTTCCCCCTGTACCTGTCTTGCAAGGGGACAGCAGAGATTCTTTAATCTACAATTCCTGCTCTTTGGTCAACTTTAGATATTCCTCAGCTGTGTTTTTCTTTTTCAAATATTTCTCCACCACATTTCCTACCTTGAATACCTTCTTTAAAAAGTGCAGCTTAGAGAAATTTAGGACAGCTTTAAGGTATCAGGGGGCACAGTTTCCAGCTCCCCCACACTGGGTTTCGTTTCTTTTCTTTTTCTTTTTTTTTAAGCTTTATTTATTTTAGAGGTGGAGTTATAGACAGAGAGAAGGAGAGACAGAGAGAAGATCTTCCATCTTCACTCCCCAAGTGGCCACAACGGCTGGAGCTGGGTCGATCTGAAGCCAGGAGCCAGGAGCTTCTTCCAGGTCTCCCGCGTGGGTGCAGGGGCCCAAGCACTTGGGCCATCCTCTACTGCTTCCCCAGGCCACAGCAGAGAGCTGGGTTGGAAGTGGAGCAGCCGGGACTTGAACTGACTCCCATATGCAATGCCAGCACTGCAGGCAGAGGCTTAGCCAACTAGCCACAGCGCTGGCCCCGAGTTTGTTTCATCGTTAACATTGCACAGAAACGTGGAACCTGTTTCACCGCTAACAGCCAGGCCGATGCGTCTGGGAATTGCCAGTGTTTGATGATTTTCCCGCTCTAATGGGCGGCAGTCGCACCTCACTCTTATTTTTCTTTGCATTTCCCATTGACAGTGATGCTGAACATCATTTCACAGACGATTTTCCATCGGGATTTCTTCTTTGATAAGTAGCTACTAAGAGAGTCTGCTCGTTTGTTGACCAGGTTAATCCTCTCTCTGTGTTGCAGGATTCTATCTGGTTTGGGTACAGACCTTCATCCAACCTGAACTTATCAGAAGTAACAAGATTTCCAGATCTGCTCTCCACGTCTGTGCCTTGTCACTGTACAATCCTAACCGTCTTTCACAGAGAAAATACAAGGTTCAGCCTAAGATGTGCTTTTGTAAGTCTTGTTGTGCTCAGTTCTCAACGCCTCACCCAAGGTCATTTTCTCCATTTTTTTTTTCTAGAATTTTTAGGGTTTTGCACTTTCCCTTTAGTTCTGTCATCTTTTTTTAATTAATGTTGACAATGTGTAAGCTTTCCAGTTAGGTTTTCTGCAAAGTTTTTTTTTTAGCTGATCACCTAATTTTTCCAGAATCATTGATGGCAGTGAGTGTTCTTTCTCTACTGGGGCGGGCGCATTTCTGGGCGCCCGTCCCTCCTCCTGGCCGGCCTGTGACTTCTCTGACCATCTCAGAGCCTCCCAGGGCAGTTAGAGCCCCAGGCCTGCATCTCCTGTTGGCTGCTCTTGGCCTGCGCCTCTCCGTGTAGACGTTACAGTCAGTTTACTGCCGTTTTCGAAGCCCGAGGGTGAGCGTTGGGCTGGGCAGTGGTGGTGCTGCCTGGGACAAGTGCACCCCACGGTGGAGCGCGTGGGTTCCAGACCCAGATCTGCTCCACATTCCGGCTCGCTGCGAATGAGCAGTCACGACGCAAGTACTTGGGTGCCTGACCCCCACATGGGAGGCCTGGGCTGGGTTCTGTGGTCCCTGCTTCAGCCCGGCCCCTCCCTGCCACTGGAGACAGCTGGGGAGGGGGGGTTCACCAGAGGGTGGGACTCTCTATCTTTCTGTGTCTTTTTGCATCCCAAACAAAACGGTAAATAATAATTTAAGGAACAGCAACACATACTCAGTTTTCCCTTGTTCCATTAACGAAAGAGGGAAGGGGAGAGGGGCTCAGAATCCGTTTTCCCTCCTCACCTCTCCGTACCCCAGTGCCAAGCGTGGGAAAGCTAACTCTGTCGTGGGTCCTCCTTCTCTGCTCACATGGACGCCACAGCCGTTTACCCGTGAACGTTCGGGACGGAGAAGTCCGGGAAACCATCGGTGAACTTGATCGAGTGCGCGGGGTGCCCGGCTGCAAGCCGAGGAGAGCATGCGGACAGGACCCTCTGCTCGGAGGTTCACTCCGAACTGGCATGGAGGAGGCGCCAGGCCACGGAATACACCGCCTCCCCGGGCTCCGGCCTCAGCTTCCCGCCCGCGAGAACTCCATCCCGAGGCCTTCGCTGGGCTCCAGCCTTCGGGAAAACAGAGCAGGGCAGGCACCAAGGGTAACAGAGAGACTCCCCCGAAGCAACAACCTGAAACTCAATTTTTCTACCGGCCAGGCAGTGGGAGCAGCAAAGCCTTGACTTAATAGCTTGGGTTTCAATCGAATAAAACTTGAACCAGCTACAATGCCGAGTGCAGGATGTCTGACGTGCGACACTGTTACAGTCAACTCCACTGCGCTAATTGATCTTATTCCAGCACTAAAGCCGTGTGTTTCAAACGCCCTCCAGGGAAGTATCGTGGGCAGTGAGCTGTAAATCTATATATTTCCCATAGGTGAAGACTATAAATCAAAATTTTGAAGTTTGCTTGCTTTGGTCTCCATTGTCGTCGGGATTAAACTGGTCATGAGAGATCGCGCTGGATCGGGTTTGGTGCCCCATTCAATGGCAAACATACATAAATGACTTTGGAAAGACCCCTGTCTCCCACCACTTCGTTTAGTTTTCTTCTGTTTGTCACAAAGTTGTGGTTTTGAAAATCCCTCACTTTGCAATGACCTAAGAGACAATGATAAGCTGATATAATTGTACTTCATCTTTTTAGGCAAATATTGGTTAAAGTGAAATTATTTTTTGCCCATAGCTATAATAAAGTAGGATATTAATCATGGCCATATACATCTAGCAAATTGGTTCAAAAAAGAGAACCCACACTAGAAAAAGGCAGAAACAAACTTAACAAGTTGCTTATTGAGGTTGATATAGACAGTTGAGGCATGGTAATCATAGTTCCCAAACACTTTCTTAAAAAAACAAAAACAAATACTCTTGTACACTTTCTGAATACAAACAAACCTACTAAAATTCTAAGAAACCGCTTAAAACCCTATCAGGCGGCTGGCACTGTGGCACAGTGGGTTAATCCTCTGGCTGAGGTTCCAGCATCCCATATGTGCGGCGGTTCGAGTCCCAGGTGATCCTCTTCCCATCCAGCTCTCTGCTGCGGCCTGGGAAAGCAGTGGAGGATGGCCCAAGTGCTTGGGCCCCTGAACCCACCTCGGAGACCTGGAAGAAGCTCCTGGTTTCAGATCGGCCCAGCTCCAACCATTGTGGCCTTTTGGGGAGGGAACCAGTAGATGGAAGACCTCTCTCCTCTGTCTCTCCCTCTCACTGTCTGTAACTCAATCTGTAAATAAAAAAGTTTTTTTTAAAAACCCCATCAGTCCTGCTACAATTAATGTTAACACTTGCATAGACTTGCAGAATTTACAAAAATAGACACTTTTAAATAACACTACACACTCTGCATTGCAGCCTCATTTTAAAGATTGATGGCAGATCCTAATACCTCCGTGTCATTTTATTACATCATTTTTTTTGCTGTCTCTTCATGGAGACAATGTAATCATCTCTGAGTTGGAGTTCCACTGACAATCGTTGGACAGGTTTCCAATTTTTTTCAGAATAATTGGCCAGGGTGGCCTTGCTGGGTCAAGGGTTTTCCAAACATTTTAAGGGTTTCAGCTTCTATTTACCATTTTTCCTTGGGGGAGGGGCACACACGCTGTGTTCCGTGGTGCAGTAAGAACCCATTTCTTTGCATTCCATCAATATTGGCTCAAGTCATCCTATTTTCCAGCAAGACTCTTGGATTCTGGTCAACAGCACTAAAAATCTGCAATCTTGTGGCCAATGCTCGAAGTCCCCAGTCCTCGGAGGAGGAGCCCCGAGGGAGCAGGGGACCGGGGCTCATCCACAGCCCCTCGTCGGCTACAGACAAGGACCGAGACTCCTGCAACGTGGGCAGAGCGACCTGGACGTCATCCGCCCACAGCAAACCAAGTGGCCTCCCCCTTCCTCCAGGCTGCAGAGGGACTGGCGTTCCCGCCCATCCAAGCTCATCCTCCTGGAAGAGAAAGACCACGGGACTAGTCCCTCCCTCCGCCTCTCTGCTGCCGACATTTCCTGGCCTCTGCACTGCCCCTCAAACACACAAGGCTCCTGCCTCGGGGACTCTTCTGTTACTCCATCAGCAGACCTGTGAGACCCTCTCCCTCCAGCCCCTCAGGTCTGTAGTTGAATGTCACCTGCAGGGGCCACGTCTCTGCACAGAGGGTGAAGCTGCCACCAACATCCCACGAGAGCACCAGTTCAAGTCCCAGCTGCTCCAGCTCCTTGGTAATGCCCAAGGTCCCCTCCCCACCCCCCTCTCCTTCCCTCTCCCTCTCCCCTCCCTTTCCCCCTCCCCCTCCCTCCCCCACCCCTTCCTCACCCCTCCCCATCCCCCTCTCCCACCCTCTCCCATCCCCCCACCCCTCTCCCTCTCCCTCCTCTCCCCTCTCCCTCTCTCTCCCCCTCTCCTTCCCTCTCCCTCTCTCCTCCCCCTCCCCTCCCTCCCTCTCTCCTCCCCCTCCCCTCCCTCCTTCTCCCCTCCCCCCTCCCTCTCCCCCCATCTCTTCCTTCCTCTCTGTAGCTCTGCCTTTCAAATAAATAAGTACATCTTTTTTTTCAACAAAAAGTCACCTGTGGGAGAGGATTCTTGGGTATAAATTAAACAACATGGCAGCTCATCCCCCCATGCCTGGTTTGTGTCCATCACAGCCTCATCACAACCCGAGATCTTCTGTTGTAACAGATGGATCGTTTATTTCTTACTCCTGTGGCCCCCTGCTACCGCAGTGTGAGCTCCTGGGAACTTCCTGTTGTTGCCGTATCCCCAGCATCTGGGACAGCGCCTGGCCCACGGAGGAGATGCTGCGGATCTGTGTTGCTTATGTTTACTCGACACACACTCACTAAGCACCTAGCACACAGCAGACACGTGAAACAACTGGGTACAGTAAGTTGTCAGGGTAATGCAGTTAACCTACAAATAAAAAAATCACAAGGAAGCTGTAAAAACCACATTCTAGAAATAAGATAACACGCATTAGATGCCTTTGAAATGCATTTATTGGTTGAAATGCAAATGCAAAAGCCAAGACTGAGTGCCGAGCCATAACAGACAACAACTGACAGCAGCCCTGGCGACTACAACGGTGACAGTGACCAGTGTGCGAGTCCCAAGGCTCACGAAGTCACTTCTCTCGGCAGAGAAAGCAAAGCCTTGGGAAGCGTTCTGGCTTGTAATAAGAGCCTGTTTTAGGCTCATTTATTTCTACACATGGTTAATTTCCTAAAGCCCCGAAGGCTAAGCTACTCTGAACTCCACCTGGAATCTCACCTGGCTTTGTTCTGCGTGTGTTTGCTGGGAGGCCCGTGACCCGTTTTCAGAGTGAGTCCACGTAGAAAGCCAGTGGCCAGGCACACGGGGTGAGGAGGCCCTGTCCCAGGGGTGAGGAAGGGGGACGGGGCTCCTCCTCCACCTCTTATTATTTGGGTAACTTGGAGCAAGCTCATTTAAAAAAAAACTGTTTATTTGAAAGACATACAGAGAGATCTTCCATTCACTGGTTCACTCTCCCAAGGGCCCACAACACTCAGGGCTGGGTCAGGAACCAAATGAGGTCTCCTACATGGGTGGTAGGGACCCAAGCCCTCCGGCCGTCACTCATGGCCTCCCAGGGTGGGCACTAGCAGGAGGCTGGAATCGGAAGTGGCGCCGGGCCTTGAACCCCAGCACTCCGAGAGAGGGTGTGGTCTTTCCAGGTCTTCCCCGCTGTGTCGGACACCTGCCCCCGAGCGAGTCCTTGTGGCTCTGAGCCTCTGAATCCTCATTGACAGAACAAACACAGAACAGAACAAGAGCATTCTCCATCATTCAGATTAATAAATAAAACCATTCAATTATATGCTGCAGAAAGTAAGCAAGGATGATTTGGACTCTGTTCAGATGATGGTGTCGTCCTCTGTTACGTTCTGTGGCACCCAGGCACAGCGCTGGGTCCGGAAGGAAAGAGCCAGGTCCACCCCGCTCCGCGTCACTCTGGATCCTTGGAGACTCGCCCCGGACGTTTGTGCATTTAGGATTTCCTGCAGCCACCCACTTCCCATCCCCACAAGCATCCCAAGGCGAGTTTGCTACTCTTGTTCCTGCCCAGCAACCACAGGTGCGTCAAGAACACGCAGAGCTGCAGCTCCAGTGCCTCTGTCTCAAGGCCTGAGGTTCGTGCACCTGCAGGAAATGCGTATGTTTCCTGATGGACTCTGAGGCCATCCGAGCAGGTGACAGCCCACTCCTAGGAGAACACAGACAGGACAATGTTAGCTAGAGGACTCAGTGTGAAATGGCGGGAACACAGAACACGTGCCTTGGCTGGGCGGAGGGCTCCTCTTCCGGAAGACGGCAGCTCAGAGAACCCAGAGCAAGTCACAAAGTGAATTAACGAGGCCTGGCCCGGCCAGCCCCGAGGTCCTTCCTCACCGCGGGGCTGCAGGCAGAGCTGCCTGTGAGGAGCCCGTGCCCGGCTGCTCGCTGCACTTTCTCCGTCTTTCGGGTGCATCTACACAGCTAGGCTAGAGCCCAACACAGCTCGCTCTCTCTCTCTTGCTTGTCTTTTTCTTTCTTCCTTTTTTTGAAATTGAGAATCTTCTGGAAACTGGTGATTTTTGCTGAGAAACTGACATTTTCCAGTGCGTCTGCTTGGTTTCTAATGTGGATAGCGGAGTGGACTGATGACTGCGCTGACAGCAGCGAAGGCACCTCTGGGTCCACCTGCTGTCTACCCACCCTCCTCTCTCTCTCTTCCCTCTCTCTGCCTAATGATGCCTCCATCCACCCATCCATCCTGCATCTCTCATTTATCATCTACCTGTCTGTGCATCCACACATCTATCTAAAGATCACCAATATATATCTGTCGTCTAGCTATGATCTGTATCTACCAGTCTATCAATGTATATCTGTCGTCTAGCTATGATCTGTATCTACCAGTCTATCAATCTACTGCCTCTGGTCTGTGTCTATGGGCGTTCTGTGTCTATCTCCGTCTCTGTTCTCTATCTAGTTCCAGAGTTTTCTATCCACGTTTGTGTTCTTATCTGTCTGTATCCACCTAATCTCTCCTACATCCTTATGTCAGTCTGCATCTGTTCATCTGTGTCTTTGACTTTCCTCTTTTTAACTCCTATTATGGCCCCAAATGGTGAACAGAGCGCTCCCTACTGCCACCACACCTCCCCTCCCCCCCCCAAAAAAAAAGAAGCAAAAGGGAGCCAAAACTAATGTCGTTTTTCAGAGGAAGCCTGGTCATGAGTCTGGGGACGGTGACCTTTCACGAGTGACAAGAAGATGCACCTGCAGTGGCATCGCCTTGGAGGAAGTGGCTTGTCGGGCAGGAGAATGCCGAGGGGAGAGTCAAACGTGCCCCAGGATGCTCGTGTGGGCTCACCCCTCCAATCCCACCGGGCTGTCGGCGCTCTTATATCACTGGGACATTAACGTTTAAAATCGCATCCCTGCGGCGGCTCCTCAGCTGCCTTGGAAGGGGAGTAGAGCTGGGCTCATGAAGAAACGCCGTGGCCCCTGAGTTAAGAGCACATCTCTGCCTTGTCTTCCCACGCTATCAATGTGTCAGCCCTCTTCATATTTCTGTCTCCAGGCAGAGAGGGGTAATTTATACCCGAGTCTACATGTCTGTAACTCTATCTAGCCACCTATATACTTTCCGCAATCCAGTCTGCAAGGGACCAAGTGGTTCATTTGAGTCGTAAATCAGATCACGTTACTACTGGTGCGCCTCAACCCCTCTGCTGGCTCCAAGGCTGCTCAGCGGGAATTCCAGACCCCAGCAGGACCCTCGCAGCCCCTGGGGTGCTCCTGCACCCCCACTCCGCTCACTCATCCCCATCACCCACTCTCGTCCCCATTACCCACCCCCCAAGGCCACGCGGCCCCCGGGGTGCTCCTACACCCCCATCTCCACCTCCTCATCCCCATCACCCACCCTCGTCCCCATCACCCATCCCCCAGGGCCACGCGGCCCCCGGGGTGCTCCTGCACCCCATCTCCACCTGCTTGTCCCCGTCACCCACCCTCATCCCCATCACCCACCCCCAAGGCCACGCGGCCCACGGGGTGCTCCTACACCCCCATCTCTACCTGCTCGTCCCCGTCACCCACCCCCCAAGGCCACGCGGCCCCCAGGGTGCTCCTACACCCCCTATCTGCGCACTCATCCCCATCACCCACCCTCGTCCCCGTCACCCACCCCCCAAGGCCACGCGGCCCCCGGGGTGCTCCTACACCCCCTATCTGTGCACTCATCCCCGTCACCCACCCTCGTCCCCGTCACCCACCCCCCAAGGCCACGCGGCCCCCGGGGTGCTCCTACACCCCCTATCTGTGCACTCATCCCCATCACCCACCCTCGTCCCCGTCACCCACCCCCCAAGGCCACACAGCCCCCAGGGTGCTCCTGCACCCCAACTCCACCTGCTCGTCCACGTCACCCACCCTCGTCCCCATCACCCACCCTCGTCCCCATCACCCACCCTCGTCCCCATCACCCATCCCCCAAGGCCACGCAGTCCCCAGGGTGCTCCTGCACCCCCCTCTACCTGCTCGACCCTGTCACCCACCCTCGTCCCCGTCACCCACCCTCGTCCCCGTCACCCACCCCCAAAGGCCACGCGGCCCCTGGGGTGCTCCTGCACCCCATATCCACCTGCTCGTCCCCATCACCCACCCTCGTCCCCGTCACCCATCCCCCAAGCCACGTGGCCTTCGCTGTGCCCCCAGCAGCAGAGGCCCTCAAGGACGCCCTGCTGAGCTGCTCACGGCCCCCCAGTTTCCAGAAGCTACTGAAGACCCGTGAGCTTCCGCTCGGCCCCTCCGTCAGCAGCGTTCGCTCGCGGACTGCCTCGTCTGAGTCTGAGTTCTGGCTGCTTCACTTTCTGCATGAACGCTCGCGGCCCTGTGCCACGTTCCCTGACGCGTGTAGGTAAAGACCCCCCGATCTTACCTCCTGGTGTTGTTATGAAGCTGAAATGAGTCAATGCACATCAAGAAATCAGAAAATCGTTGGTCTTGTTATCCGAGCGTGGTAGGCATTCGCTTTAAAATGGTAATTATAATGATCATAATGCTTTGAATTATCAGTCATTTATGGGATTTTATTGCCGTCTATTATACTAAAGTGGATCTGAGTGCAGGAGCAGTGTTTCATGTATCCCAGAATACTTCCACAGAGGTTCTCACACACTCTGGCAAACGCAGCCATTTATTACACACGCATTTCACCTCCACAGTCGGCACACGGGGGATACGATTTCTGTGCAAAACCACTAAGCAGTCCCTACATCACTCGGCCTGCTCCTGTCGGTCAGGGTGACGTCGCTGCCCCGGCGCCCCCTCTGCCCGCACGGATGGCCTCACTGCATTGGCCTTGGCACACTGTTCCACGTGAGCCCGTTGCTGCGAGGATCAATCCCCCCGCCAAGATGTCGCCACGCCAGCATTCCCAAAAGCAGAAAGGATTCCAATCGAGGAACACAATGGCAGCGTGGGTTTCCAAGCACAGGCTCTCAGAGGCGGCTCCAGGATGTCCTTCCAGCCTCGCACCCTTCTCCAGGCCACGGGGTCACGAGAGCAGCAGGGGTGGGTTTCCTGGGAGCCAGGAGTGAGGCCGCTGTTCCCCAACCCCACGCCATGGGTGTCCCCAGTGACAGACCACAGAGGGGTCACGAGAGCCCAGGAAGGGGTTTCCCGGGAGCCAGCCTGCGTGGGCTGTGAGGGGCGAGGCCGCTGCTCCCCACCCCACGCCACAGGTGTCCTCGGTGATATGGAAGCGGTGATAAGGGACTGCATGGCCCGGGGAGGGGGGGCTGCTCAGGATGCCTGGGCTCAGAGGGCCGGTTGGTTCCCTGCTGGGCGTCCGGGCTGGGAGAGGCATTTATGCCAGGAGCAACCGGTGCTCCCTGCCTGAGCCGGCTGAAGGAAGCTGGCGATCTGGGCCCAGAGGTGGGGAGCCCAGGCCGCCCCAGCATTTGATGGCCTTGATCCCGTGGGGCGCGTGGGAGCAGCTTCCTATGAAACCTTCTGATGACCACGCAGGAAAAGCAGGCGACAGCAGCAGTTACGACGGGTCTCTGCGCTCCCTGTGATTCTGGCCGTGCAGAAAGCCGGCCTGCAGCCCGGGAATGGCTCCTGGGGAGGCGTTGGGACCCCAGAGGGAGTCTGGGTCGAGGGGGTGGATACACAGAGGCTGTCCCACGTGCAGGAGTCGGTAGAAGGCAAATAGGCAAGACCCAGAGCTACTGAGGGGAAGGCCAGCTGATGCGGGAGACAGCAGGCCGCCTGCAGCCTCCCCCAGCCTCCCTCCTCTCCCTCCCTCCCTTCTGTCAACCTCCAGGGAGGGGCGATAGAGGGGGACCCAGTCACAGGTCCTCCTCCCCCTGGGATCCCAGCATGAAGCAGGGTAGAGCCAGGACAGGAAGTGACATCACATTTGATGTCCCTGCTGTTATCAGGGACCCTCGATTCTGATTCAGACTGTTGGTAACTCTCAGGGGCCTGCAGAACCAACTTCTCCCCAAGAGAGAGGACTCCCACAGCTGTGTTCAGATGGGGGCCGAGCCGTCCTCGCAAGAAAACCCAAGTCTCAGGGAACAGAGAGGGGCAGGGCGGCCCAGGTGGTGACTGGCTCTCCCGAGGCTCACCCTACCCTACCCTGCTCCGCTCCGCGCCCCTCCCCTTCTCAAACACGAATTTGCCCAGTGGCAGGTAGCAAATGCGATCACTCTGGAACCACAGCCTCACAGCTGCCCATCAAAGTTCAAGGCCGCCTGCACCTGCTCTCCTTACTCTGTCTTCTTGGAAATACAAGTCTGTCTCTCCTAGAACACCCTTCTTGGGACGTTTTGAATAAATGAAGTCTGACTGTATATTGCTGTGTTCCCCGATTTCCTGCAAGTTGACTTCAGATACGATTCCCTTTTAGGTTGCAGGCTATGGGGACAGATCAGCCTGCAGAACGGAAAATTCCCTTCTGAATCCAGATGCTACTGGAAGCTTTCTGAGGGTTGGGGGCAGGCAGGACATTCGTGGGGGCCACGATCAGGAAGAGACAACACTAACAGCCATGGCTCTTACTGTTTATTGTAACATGTAGTGCATTTTTATGTTTTCATCATAGGAAACATTTCATTTTGTTTCTTTGAAAAAGGAGGAAGGAGAGAGGAAGAGAAAGAGAGAGAGAGAGAGAGAGAGAGAGAGAGAGAGATGGATCTTCCATTGGCTGGTCCACTTTCCAAATGGCTGAGGCAGTGCAGCTGGGCCAGAGCAAAGCCAGGAGCCAGGAACTCCAGCCAGGTGTCCCACGCGGGTGGCAGGGGCTCGAGTACGAGTCATTACCCACCACTCCCCAGTACGTTAGCAGGGAGCTGGGTTAGAGGCAGAGCAGCCCGGTCTCACACCAGCACTCCCGTGTGGAGGGCGGGCATCCCAAGACACAACTTAACCTGCTGTCCCGTAACTCCCACCCCAGCCTTAGTTTGCTTTTACCTTTTATTTATTCAATTAATTTATCTCAACGCTAGAAATAGAAAATGAGCTCTAATGTGCTGGTTCACGCCCCAAACGCTGGTAACAGCAGAGGCAGGGCCGGTGGGAAATGAGGACCTGAAATTCAACCCACGTCTCCCACGTGGATGGCAAGCTCTTGACCTGTCACTGCCTTCTCCGGGAGTGTGCACTAGCAGGAGGCTGGTATTGGGAGTGGAGCTGGGACTTGAACGCAGGCCCTCCGATATGGGATGCGTGTTCCCAAGTGAAATGTTAACCACTGCGCCCAACGCCCACCCCTTCTGGATTTTATTGTCCACATTGGCAGCCACAAGGCCTTGAACACGGAACGCTGTGTGGTCGCTGGGTGAGAGCTCCGATCCAGGACGTGGGGCTTCCTCCATTCTCCATGGCCGAGATGCAGCCAGCACCGGCACCAGCACCGGCACCGGCTCCACCGAGCTGCCACCTGGTGCCTCCCGAGAGGCGAGTCTGGGAGTTAAAGAGCTTTGGTGTCCACAGGCCCCGGTCTCTCAGCCTTTTCCAGGGGCTTCAGGTTTCTGCGCCATGCTTTCACGACTGCAAATCTATCTCACTGACTTGGAGGAGCGGGGAAGGGGGACCAGGCCCAGCTGGCCATGCAGGGGCTGAACCACAAGACTGCAACGTCTCACTCTCCTCTGTACGTGACGTCTTGATGGCAAGCCCCGTCTTGGTTTTCCCCCTAACAGGAACCGCAGGAAATGCAACAGCCTCTCGCATGCAGCCCCAGACGGCTGCAGCCCACTTTGCCAGGGTGAGAGATTTTTTTCAGCTTTGAGATGTAATTGACAGATAAGAGTGCTGTGCATTTAAGTGCGGTATGGTGTTTTGGCGCGCACATCTGCTGTTAAGTGATCAGCGCTAGTTGGCACATCCATCATCTCCAGGCTCTGTGTGCGTGCGTGTGCGCATGTGTATATATATATGTGTGTGTGTGTGTGTGCATGCATGCGTGTGCGTGTGTGTATATGTGTGTATGTGCACCTGTGCTGAGACCATTCAGATCTACTGTCTTAGGGGATTTCAAGTACACAGCACATCATCAGGTGTAGCCATCACGCTGTGCACGGATCTCCAGACCTGATTGTCCCCCAGAAGTGAGACTTGGCTCCCTTGGGCCAGCGTCTCTCCATCTCCCTCTAACCCCAATGCCTGGAAACGGCCTTTTGACTTTTCCTTCCGTGAAGGCTCAGCCACACCTTCCGGGCAGTGGTTCCCCAGTCGGGTGTCCAGGCTCAGTACTGGTGGGCTAGCCTCTAAGGAGAAGAACCACGAGGCATCCGTTCTTACCGACACCTGTGAGCTCCGTCTGCGACTACGCAGCGCAGGAAGTCCCTGTGCCTAATGCAATGCCAATGCAAACGTATTTTCCCTGGAAACTGTGCTGACGTGTTAAGAAGCAAAGGGGCTGTAGAAAGGGGCTTTTGTTGATGAAACAGGCAGGTGGTCTAAACCTGTATCAGCCCCTCTCCACACTTGCAGAACAGATCCTCTCCCCAGCCCCCAGCCCTGTGCGCTCAGGGAGAACCCAGGGGGACAGACTCCCAACCCACTTCTGTCCAGTCCCTGCGGTGAATTCCAGGTGCCAGGTACCACCTGCCACAGGTGTCTGCCCTGGAAACCCCGTCACCGCTGGCTCGCGAGGCTCCCCGCGGCAGAAGCTCTGGAGCCACTGCGTCCCCCACGACCCGTGTGGACGTCCTAACCCCTGTAACTGTCTGAAGAGACACGGAGATTCAGTGAGGTCGTAAGAGTGAGGCATAGTCCAGTACAGCTGTGTCCTCGTTGGAAGAGGAGGGGACGCCCCAGATGCTCCCAGAGGGAGGGCTGTGGGGAGAGGCAGTGACAAGGGGGCCGGCGGCCAGCCAAGGGGGAGGTCTCGATCCCAGGGTGTCAGCTATGCACCCTCAGCCCTGGGAGCTGGCGTTTCAGCCATCCTGCCTGGGACACTCTGGGCGGGGGTGGGGTGTGTGTGTGTGTGTGTGTGTGGTGTCCCCAGCTCACCAGGCAGAGCGTGTGGTCCCAGAGGGCAAAGCAGAGGTTGCTCTCCTGGGGCATCGGGAAGCCCCTCTCTCCACGCCAGGTGTGAGGTTCCCGGGACTGCAGTCAGCCCTCCAGCCACTGCCCACGGCCATTCTCCCCGAGTGCCAGCCATCGCTCCCGGTGGGAAGCCGGCCAAGCCTCGTCTTTGCGTGCCCGCCACGCGCCCGCCCACATGGCCCTGCCACCTCAGTCCCACGTGGATCTCAAAGTAGCCCAGCAAGTGCCCCACTTCCTCACAATTCCTCACCCCGCAATCTTCCACGCTCTGCTTCCTCAGTTGCCGGGACCATGAGAGGCTTCTAGGAAGAAGCTGATACTGGGGGCCACGTTGGATTAAAAACTGCCTTACTGAAGTCGGGATCTAGCAAAAAAAAAAAAAAAAAAAAAAAGACTGCGTGTGTTGGGCTTCAGCCTGGTGGGTAAGGTATCGGCATCAGATGCTGGCATGGATAGCGCCTCTGGCTCCTAACTTCCTGCTGACGCAGACCCTGGAGGGCAGCTCTGGGTTCCAGCACTCGGTGGGAGAGCCAGGCTCAGCTTGGGTGTGAGACAGGGCTCGCCCCTCGCCGGCTGCTGTCACGGGGAGCGGCTGTCCCTCCTGGGCGGTGTCAGTCAGCGGGGTGCCCTGACCAGGCCCCTCCGCCCTGGCCATGTTTCCGTGGAGCAGGGAGGCCTCTCGTGTTAGTGGGGACAGGTTTCACAGACCAACGCCTGGCGCTGTAATGACGTAAACTGATTTTACTGCAGCCACGCCTAGAGCAGGTGCAGCTGAGACGCAGAGACTGGAAACAAAGAAGCAAAGCACAGGACTGGGTCTTGCCCTGAGCTCACTTGGCATCCTCGCCAGATTTCCTAAGATCTTCATGGAATGATTCGCTGTTCTAGGCTTTATCTTACTTGAGGTGGAATAAATTGGCTGGTTGGTGAGACACCAGCTTTTGTGATTGGAGGAGAAAAGGAAGGTGGCTTAGCTTCATCAGCCCCTCCGTAGCTCCCCAGTTTCTTTTAGCTCAAAATACGTTTCACTGGTGTTGGCGCCCGACGGCGTGTAGCATCCATTGAGATTTCTGCAAAATCCCTCACTTCTTTCGCTCGCTGTAGACCCATGCTGGAAGCACACACTGAGTTGTCCTGTGCGTGCTGCAGATCGGAACTAAGGATCAGCAAGACACTGTGTGCAAATCTGCACGAGAGGGCGGCCCCGCGACTGCACCCGACTCAGCCTCCCGGGGAGCACCCTGCCCCGCGCTCCGTGCTGCGTGCACTGCCTCCGCTTGCGTGGGGAGCGCGGCTTCGCATCTCGTCCTGGACTTGCTCCCCAGAATTCCCCCAAGTCAGAATACAAGGAGAATTGGACGTAGCTCCCATAGTTCTGTCAAACAAAAGGTGGGAAACGTGGGTCCACCTTCCTTTTCTCCTCCAATCAGACAGGCTGGTCTCTCACCAACCTGCCAATTTATTCCACGCTGCTTTTGGTCCTGCTTCTCGGGCGTCCCTCAGGCTGGCCTGTGGCTTAGCCGGCGTGAGTCGGCTGATGGCTGTGGGACCGTGCGGCTCTGGGCTCTCCTGGATGGGCCCTTTGGTTCATGAAGACACGACCCTACACTGCGTTACTAACCACGTGTCACACGGTTCTGCAAGTAATGGGCACGCTGCAGACGGCATTGATTACATGGAGTACATGTCCTGAGCCACAAACACACGTCAGCCACTGTGCCGTACTCGAAAACCGAGAGAAAAACAGATTGTGCCTGCAACGACTTGTCGAGAGACAGGTTTTCTTTTTGCAATTTTTTTATTTATAAAAATGGGACAAATGTCATGTATTTCATGAGTATAGTTCTAAAAGCATAATGATATTTCTGTTAGGTAGGAAGTTAGAAATGAGCTTATGTGCGTGTGACGAAAGAGTTGACATCTAGGTCCAACATCCGCATCTCAAAGTCATCCAGATATCCTTCCCACCCAACCCTCCCTCCCTCCTTTTCTTATTTTTCCTTTAATTTTTAATTTTTACAATGACATACTTTGAATTTTTTTGTCATCTCAAGCTTAACCCTGCACTAAATAAATAATTCAACAAGCAGTAAGTAAACAAACAAACAAACACACTTCTTGAAGACTATAGCCAAGGGCTATTCTACCTTCCAAAAATTATTTTAAAATTAACTGTGACGAAGTGGAACCAAGTAAAACCTTCAAAGGGCGTTCAGCACAGAAGTGGTGTGGCAGGTTAAGCCACCGCCTACAATGCCAGCATCCCATTTGGGCACTGGTTCAAGTCCAGGCTCCTCTGCTTCCAATCCAGCTCCCTGCTAATGCACTGGTTCCTGGCTTGGGTCTGGCCCAGCCCTGCTGTAACAGTGGTTTGAGAGTGAACCAGCAGGTGAAAGATCTCCCGCTCTCTCCTTCCCTCTCTGCATTTCTGCCTTTCAAATCAATAAATCAATAAATCTTAAAACAAAAAACTCAGGAAACTCATAGGGCTAATGGGAAAAAGTGATAGCTAGAGTAAAGGTTATTTATTTTTGAGGATTTTGATGTATCTCTCAAAAGAGTTATTAAAAGCTTTATATTAATAAGCGCTTTCTCCAGCAGTGTGTAGTAACACACAGTCTCCAACTCCGGCTTATCAGCTTTTTCAGCATAGACTTTCTTTCTTTTTTTTTTTTTTTAAGATTTATTTGAAAGTCAGAGTTACACAGAGAGAGGAGAGGCAGAGAGAGAGAGAAAGAGAGAGAGATCTTCTGTCCGATGGTTCACTCCCCAGATGGCTGCAACGTCCGGAGCTGCACCAATCCAATCCAAAGCCAGGGGCCAGGAGCTTCTTCCGGGTCTCCAATGCGGGTGCAGGGGCCCAAGGACTTACCCATCCTCTACTGCTTTCCCAGGCCATAGCAGAGAGCTGGATCAGAAGAGAAGCAGCCGGGACTTGAACCGGCGCCCATGTGGGATACTGGCACTTCAGGCCAGGGTGTTAACCCTCTGCGCCACAGCGCCGGCCCCTGCATAGACTGTCACATATGACTTTTATCAGAATATCTTTAGTGTATTTTGTTATTGGGAAGGGAGATTTATGCTTTATTTTCTTTTTGTTTTTGGTGAATGATCCATTTCCATTCCTTGTTGTTGGTTTTTTTTCTATTTTTTTCATTTATTAGCGCCCTTTGTGTATCTCGGGTATTAACCAAAGGTTAGTTTTCTGCTATAGTTGGAGGACTTCGTGCTTTATCTTGACACAGACTTAGTACTTGACCAACCGTGCGCATACAGGATTCCTCGCCGTGATTTCCTCCTTGTTGCCAATGTTCCAAGACTTGGACCAGGAAGGCCGATTCCAGAGCGCAGGAGCGCTGTGGGGGCCAGGGAGCCAGGCCACCTACAGGCCAGGGCTGTGCTCTGTCCTGCGGCCTGGCTACTCCTGCAGGGCGATGGATCATGGTTCAGTGAGGAAAAAAAGAAACAGGATTAGAAGCCTAAAGATGAATCAGGAAGAAAACTCAGAGGTAGAGCTTGCTCCCCCGGACAACGTCATGCTCTTCGTGTGGAAAGAACTCGGGGATCCTGCCGGCGGCACCCAGCACAGGGCTGCTGTCACCGCGCTGGCTCTGGTCAGAACCCCGGCCGGTGAGCGCCACCCTCTGCCCCCAACCCCAGCTCTCCTGGTCCTGGCCAACGCCTCATCTCCCCATGGGCTTAGAGGACGTCCAAGGGCACCCACGCTCCAGGCCTTAGCTTCCCGGGTCCCTTCTCCCAGGAATTCCAGGGATTTGCTCTTTTTTTTCTCCACAAATAAACCGTTTATTTAATGAGTACAAATTTCTTCTCTCTCTTTTTTTTTTTTTTTTTTTTTTTTTTTTGACAGGCAGAGTGGACAGTGAGAGAGAGAGACAGAGAGAGAAAGGTCTTCCTTTGCCGCTGGTTCACCCTCCAATGGCCGCCGCTGCAGCCGGCGCACCGCGCTGATCCTGGCAGGAGCCAGGAGCCAGGTGCTTTTCCTGGTCTCCCATGGGGTGCAGGGCCCAAGCACCTGGGCCATCCTCCACTGCACTCCCTGGCCATAGCAGAGAGCTGGCCTGGAAGAGGGGCAACCGGGACAGAATCCGGCACCCCAACCGGGACTAGAACCCGGTGTGCCGGCGCCGCAAGGTGGAGGATTAGCCTATTGAGCCACGGCGCCGGCTCTCTCTCTCTTTTTTTTAAAGATTGATTTATTTGAAAGTCAGAGTAATACAGAGAAAGGAGAGGTAGAGAGAGAGGTCTTCCATCCAATGGTTCACTCCCCAGTTGACCACAATGTCTGGAGCTGCACCAATCCAATCCAGAGCCAGGAGTCTGTCGCTCCCCCTCTTCATGGAGGAACGACACAGGACCCTGCGCTGTTCTTTCGTCTGCTCGGCCCTCACCGGGTTTGCTGCTGGTTCTTCCCGGGTTGGCTACCGACCCTTCCACCTCCGTGGAAGGGCGGTTCCCCCTGCCACCTTCCCCACTTCCTCGGGGGAGCGGCACACCGCCGGCCGGCTCTCTCGGGGGCTGCACAGGTGTTCCTTCAGATAGATGTTCCCCTTAGATGTTCCTGGTGCATGTTGTCTCTCTCCTCCTTTATAGTCCTCTTCCACCAATCCCAACTCTGCTACCCACACGCCGAGTACGCTGCTCTCCTCCAATCAGGAGCAGGTCCTACAGTTTATTGGTTGAACTGGAGGCAGCTGAGTAGAAGCTGTTTCTCCCTTCTCAGCGCCATATTGTGGGAGAGCAGATGCATAGAATAAGTCTTAATTCCAGTAACTTAGTCTAGTCCAGGTTGCTCCCCACAGGAGCCAGGAGCTTCTTCCTGGTCTCTCACGCGGGTGCAGGGACCCAAGCACTTGGGCCATCTTCCACTGCTTTCCCAGGCCGCAGCACAGAGCTGGATCGGAAGTGGAACAGCTGGGTCTCGAACTGGCACCCATATGGATGCTGGTGCTTCAGGCCAGGGCGTTAACCCGCTGCACCACAGCGCCAGCCCAAGTACAAATTCCTTTACAGCTTTAGGAACACAGTGATTCTTCCCAGCATCCCACCCTCCTACCCCCACTCCCGCCCCACCTCCTACTCCCCCTCCCATTCCCAGCCCCATTCTTCATTGAGAAAACACAAACAAAAATACAAAAACTGTTCCTCAACAGTCCAGACAAAGGCTGCTCAAGTCACTGCTTCTCAAAGTGTCAATTTTATTTCTACAGGTTTCCTTTTAGGTGCTGCTCTGTTAGTTACCACAGGTCAGGGAGAACATGGCATTTGTCCCTTTGGGACTGGCTTATTTCACTAAGTCTGATGTTTTCCAGATTCCTCCATTTTGTTGTAAATGACTGGATTTCATTTTTTTTACTTCTGTGTAGTATTCCATAGTGTACATATCCCATAATTTCTTGATCCAGTCTTCAGTTGACGGGCATTTGGGTTGGTTCTATATCTCAGCGATTGTGAATTGAGCTGCAGTAAACATGGGGGTGCAGAGAGCCCTTTCATATGCTGATCTCATTTTCCTTAGGTAAATTCCCAGAGTGGATGGCTGGGTTATATCATAGGTCTATATTCGGATTTCTGAGGTATCTCCATACTGTCTTCCATAGTGGCTTTGCCAGTTTACATTCCCACCAACAGTGATTAGGGTACCTTTCCCTCACATCCTCTCCAGCATTTGTTGTTTGTTGATTTCTGTATGAAGGCCATTCTAACTGGGGTGAGGTGGAACCTCATGGTGGTTTTGATCTGCATTTCCCTGACGGCTAGTGAGCCTGAGCATTTTTCCATGTGTCTGTTGGCCGCTTGGATTTCCTCTTTTGAGCAATGTCTGTTTAGGTCCTTGGCCCATCTCTTAACTGGGTTGTTTGCTTTGTTGTCGTGGAGTTTCTTGATCTCATTTTAGATTCTGGTTATTAACCCTTTATCAGTTGCATCATTTGCAAGTATTTTTTCCCATTCTGTCGGTTGCCTCTTCACTTTCCTGACTGTTTCTTTGCAGTACAGAAGATTCTCAATTTGGTGTAATCCCAGTTGTTGATTTTGGCTTTGACTGCCTGTGCCTCTGGGGTCTCTTCCAAGGACTCTTGGCCTGTGCCAGTGTCTTGCAGGTTTCTCCGATGCTCGCCAGTATTTGATGGTGTCAGGCCATAGATTTAGATCTTTAATCCATTTTTGTGGGGAGCAACCCGGACTGGACTGAGTTACTGGAATTAAGACTTATTCTATGCATCTGCTCTCCCACAATATGGCGCTGAGAAGGGAAACAGCTTCTACACAGCTGCCTCCAGTTCAACCAATAGACTGTGGGACCTGCTCCTGATTGGAGGAGAGCAGCGTACTCGGCGTGTGGGTAGCAGAGTTGGGATTGGTGGAAGAGGACTATAAAGGAGGAGAGAGACGGCATGCACCAGGAACATCTAAGGGGAACATCTGAAGGAACACCTGTGCAGCCCCCGAGAGAGCCGGCCGGCGGTGTGCCGCTCCCCTGCGGAAGTGGGGAATGTGGCCAGGGGGAACCGCCCTTCCACGGAGGTGGAAGGGACAGTAGCTAACCCGGGAAGAACCAGCAGCAAACCCGGTGAGGGCCGAGCAGACGAAAGAACAGCGCAGGGTCCTGTGTCGTTCCTCCACGAAGAGGGGGAGCGACACATTTTGAGTGGATTTTTGTGTCAGGTGTGAGGTAGGGGTCTTGCTCCATGCTCCTGCATGTGGGAACCCAGTTTTTCCAGCCCCGTTTGTTGACCAGACTGTCCTTGCTCCAGGGACTGGTTTTAGCTCCTTGGTCAAATATACGTTGGCTGTAGATGTGTGGGTTGATTTCTGGTGCTTCTATTCTGTTCCATTGTCTATCCATCTGTTTTTGTACCAGTACCAGGCTGTTTTGACTATAACTGCCTTATAGTATGTCTTAAAATCTGGTCTTGTGTTGCCTCCGGCTTTGTTTTTTTGTTGTATAAGATTGCTTTAGCTATTTGAGGTCTCCTGTGTTTCCATGTGAATTTCAGCATCATTTTTTCTAGATCTGAGAAGAAGGTCTGGTATTTTGATTGGTATCACATTGAAGCTGTAAATTGCTTTTGGAAAAATGAACATTTTGATGATATTGATTCTTCCAATTCATAAACGTGGGAGATTTTTCCATTTTTTTTGTATCTTCTTCCGTTTCTTTCTTTAATGTTTTGTAATTCTCATTGTAGAGATCTTTGACATCCTTGGTTAAATTTATTCCAAGACATTTGATTTTTTGTAACTGTTGTGAATGGGATCGATCTTAGAAGTTTTTCTTCAGCCGTGGCATTGTCTGTGTATACAAAGGATGCTGATTTTTGTGTATTGATTTTTATATCTTGGTACTTTACCAAACTCTTCTATGAGTTCCAATGGTCTCTTTTGCATGCCCTATATATACAGTCCTGTCATCAAATAGGGGTAGTTCGACTTCCTCATTCCCAGTTTGAATCGCTCTGGTTTCTTTTTTTCCTCCTGGTACAGCGTCCGACTCTGTCAGGGGTCAGAGGGGGAGAGGTTTAGACCCAGCGCTGAAGCGCAGAACGCCTCGCCCCTGCTGGGTCTTTTTGCCTCTCCCTTGCACGGCGTCTTCTGCATTTCCAACACTGGCCTCACGGAGCTCCTCTTCTGGCAACAACCCCCCCACGTCTTCCTGCCTGACATCCCTCGTGGCCTGAGGGTTCACCGCTCCTCCAGGAGGAAGCACCCCTGCACGTCCCCATAGCAGCCTTCACAGAACCCGAACGCAAGCATCTACAGAGTTCAGCTTCTGCGTTAGTTTTATTGAGAATGGAAGGTCACTGAGTCTCATTTCTGCCTTTCTCCCCAGTGTCACCGCAATCCATGGAATATTATAAACATTTGGATTAAACTAAGGGAATTCATTAGGATCGTTTTGGAAGTCCTTTTAGCTCCGATACTTTTTCCTTCCTATTGGGTAAATGATCAAAGGAGGACCCATTATTCTTAATTTAAGATGTGTGAAATGTCAGGCTGCTGGCTCCAGCTCTATTCACAGCAGCCCATAAAAATTTCTTGTGATTTATTGAATCTGCTTAGCCCATGTGAGCGTCATTCATCACCACGAGCCCGGCGAGCCCTGCCGCGGCCGTGGGATTGCTGCCACTGCAGACGAACCAGGTCTATTTAGAATCTGCAGGCTGGCATTTCCTCCAGCCCTGCCGCAGCCCCCACCCCGGCTGAGGCACAGAAATGCTATTGCTGGATCGCGTTGCCTAAAAAGTCAACATTGCTATATTTCTTGGAGCGGGCTTTGGAAAAGGCACTGGGAAGATAGATTCTGAATGGTCAGGCTATCCATCACCTGCTACAGAGCAAACTTTGACCCCACAGCAGCCTGGACTTCTCAAAATTTCCTCCCCGTGAGCTCATGGCTCGGTTCTGGCAACTAACAGCCCTCTGCTTGTCACGGCAGAACTGGGGCAGGTGGCTCCAGGCCCTTGCAGCGAGGGAGGTGGGAGATCAGGGATGGGAGCGAAGCCCTGGCTTTTCCCAGCGACAGTGCACGTCCCGGGTTCTCCCAGGAGCAACCCTGAGCCCCTGGGGTGGCAGCTGGGGAGCCTGGGAGCACGGTTCCTGCCCCGCCACAGGCGTCCATGGTTGCCGTGTTATCAAATGCACTCAGGTTCCTCCTTTGCCGTAGTCTCATGTCTGGGAGGATCCCCTGTTCTCCCTTCTAGGTCCATGGGTCCGGGAACGGGAACTTAAATTCCCCCTCGCCTGGACAGCAGCCTCCGGCATCCAGCACAGGCATTCCTGGACTCAGGCTGTTGTCCCATGACTTCCGGAAGCCTTGTTCTGCTGCGGATTCTCCAGGTTCCGTGTGAGTCCCCACAGACCCATGGACACTTGGTGGCATTGTGGGCCGGGTGAAAGGCTCACCAAGCTCCGTGGTGCTGGGACCTTGAGGTGGCCCTCCTCACTCAGGAGCTGGGTGGGCTGTGCTGCTGACACACACCCTCTGAGGACAAGAGCCACGTCTGTGTCATCCATCAGCACCTGCGAGGCACACGACGCCAAGATGGGATTCAGTAATGAAGCCGTGCATGCGTGAATGCGAACCTCTGTTAGGAGAAGAAAAAAAAAGGGGGGGGGGGCTGGTGCTATAGCGCAGAGGGTTAAAGCCCTGGCCTGAAACGTCGGCATCCCATATGGGCGCCGGTTCGAGTCCTGGCTGCTCCTCTCCAATCCAGCTCTCTGCTGTGGCCTGGGAGGGCAGTGGAGGATGGCCCAAGTGCTTGGGCCCCTGCACACATGTGGGAGACACGGAGGAAGCTCCTGGCTCCTGGCTTCAGATCAGCACAGCTCCGGCCATTGCAACCATCTGGGGAGTGAACCAGCGGATGGAAGATCCCTCTCTCTCTGCCTCTATCTTTCTTTGTAACTCTGTATTTCAAATAAATAAAATAAATCTTAAAAAAAAAAGAAGTAGGAAAAGCAGTTCTCGTGTTTTCCCCATCTCAGATGACGCTAATCCAGAACGTTCGTTGCGAATTCCTAGGAGGAGGAAGCCGACGTTCTCTGCTGGAATTTAAATTTTTTTTTTTTTTTTTGACAGGCAGAGTGGACAGTGAGAGAGAGAGACAGAGAGAAAGGTCTTCCTTTGCCATTGGTTCACCCTCCAATGGCCGCCGCGGCCGGTGCACTGCGGCCGGCGCACCGCGCTGATCCGATGGCAGGAGCCAGGTGCTTCTCCTGGTCTCCCATGGGGTGCAGGGCCCAAGCACTTGGGCCATCCTCCACTGCACTCCCGGGCCACAGCAGAGAGCTGGCCTGGAAGAGCGGCAACCGGGACAGAATCCGGCACCCCGACCGGGACTAGAACCCGGTGTGTCGGCACTACAGGCGAAGGATTAGCCTAGTGAGCCGCGGTGCCGGCCCTGGAATTTTAATTTTTTATTTATTTTCAACGTTCTACTTTTACATGTGTGTGAAATTCACTACAACGAGCCTACATATGTCTGTAGTTCTTAAAACTTCAGCTACATAAAGCTTCCTCTAACGTATCGCCTGGGTCTGAGAATTCATAAAGCAGCACTTGAGGTCGACTGCCCACGCACCTGCCACACTCAGCGCAGGCCACGCGGGGGCAGGACAGGGCTCCCCCGTCCGTCACTGTCAATACCACGTTGAAAGCGCCTTGGTTTCGCTGTCATTTTAGAGGAAGGCATCGGGACCGACTTCCGAGCTCCGGACATCCTGTGCTGCTCCAGACTGGGGAGAGGACGAGAACGAGACCAGGAGGCCGCGTCTGCCCTCGCCCACTTCACACACGGAAGCCTGGCCTGCGGCCTCCCCTTTCTGTCTGCTTCTGTTCTTCATCAAAACGGGAGCGTGTTTGCTGGCAGAAACTGAGATGCAAGGCGCTGCTCCCGGTGCCAGTCCAGAGCTCACGGTGGCCAGCCACGGCTTGGCTGCTGGGGTGAGAGCCTTGGTCCCTCCCTCAGTCCCAGCTCAGAGGCGGCCGCTTCCTCTGGCCTTCACGGGGCCAAGCTTCCGAGACCTCGGCTGCGTCTGGTGCCCACCGTCCGCTGTCAGGCGCAGGCTAGGTGTGGCCGTGTCGACGTCACCGCTGCATCGGGCACCACGACTCCAAGCTTCAAACACACCCGGCCCAGCTGTTTATGCAAACCCTAAGGCCTCACTGGGTCACTCAGCAGAAACTCCGTGCAACGTGTCGGTCCCCTGCCATTTGGGATTAAAACATGAACAACTGGTGTCTGTGAATATGCGTACAAATCAGCTGTCCTTAAAATACCTGCCCTCGAGAGAACAAAGCAAGTCTTTAATCTGTGTCCCACCTGAGAAAAGTCAGCTCCCTGCAGTCCAAGTTGAATGGGCGCTGGAAACAAGTGATTGGTGCTTGATTTAGTCCACGGATCTATCAGCAAGAGTCCTGCTTCCCACTGAGAGACCACGGCGGCCCTCCCAAGGGACAGCTGAGTGCAAGTGACTTACAGGGAGACGGCTGTGCTGGGGAGTGGGCCGGTTTGTATTACTTCCTTGATGTCTGGAATGTAGTTACGGTGGCTGGAGCTTCGGCAGTTCTTTTGGATCACAAAGAAAGAGGTAAAACAGGGTTGTAAGTCCTGACAACCTTGAAGACCCCGCACCATCCTGAGCTGCCAACATGCCTGCGTTTCACATGGGGAAGGAGACAGACTTCTACCCCGCGTAAGGGGTAGGGTTCCCCTTGGCCGGGTGGGCGGGTGGGTGGTCCTCAGCTTGCTGTGAGACAGTTCCTGATGGATCTGGGAAGACTGTCCCTTTAAGACCAGCCGTGTTCCTGGATCTAACTTCTTAACCTGCTTTTGGCCGAGTTTGCCTCCTCTATAGTCTAACATTTGAAAAGGAAGTTGCCTAAGTGAAAAGATAAGTGTTTGATCTCCCCGAAATATCTCCTAAATTAATAAAGGTGATGGCTCCTTTATGAAATCCTTCTGGGAGCAGAAAGACAGTCGCCCGTGTTCAGCTCCTCGCTAACAAAGCAGAGAGCAGCAGGCAGAACGACCCACGGCAGGGCGGCCCCCGGGAGCCTCGCCGCGGCAGCACTGCACCGGCCACGCAGGGCCCGCCGCACCCTCGCGCTCGTCTCAGCTCTGGGAGACGGGGCGGCACCGCGGGCTGCGTGCTCAGGGCAGGGGAGGTGAGCGTGAGGCGGCCTGATGCAGCGAACAGGGACTGAGCGTCTACTCCACGCTCGGGAAGCGCCCAGGGACGCTCGCAGGCACCGCCTCTTAATTCCCATAATAATTAAAGCTCTGTGACAAGATTATTACATTCACTAATGTAATGAGAAAATTAAGTCCATTTCGTTTCTCTGCACCAACAGCGGATAGTAAAATTATTTAAAACATAAATTAACCAGTGAAACTTTCAGAAGAACAACAAAAACCTTTAAAGTTCCAGGTGGAAACAGAAAATCCGAAATATGAATGAATCATCGTGGAGGGAGCTTGGAGGCGATTTACTGTTGAGGGATTCCAGGGCGGGCGCACACCGCGTTGCTGAAGCGCAGCAGCCTGTCGGCACGGTGACGAGCACCCCACTCCTGTCAGTTCTTAGTGTGATCTTTTTTGAAGTGTCAGATCTTGTGATTATTAAAATAAAGTATCATTGTAACGTAATGTGAAAAAACATACAGTCATAGATCTTTAATACGTAAGACACGTAGACAGATATGACAAATGATAGATAAATGATTGATAGGTATATGGCAGATACCGATAGCCCATAGGTACATAGAAACAGGTGGGTGAGAGGGGCCGGTGCCATGGCTCACTTGGTTAATCCTCTGCCTGCGGCACCGGCATCCCATATGGGCGCCGGTTCTAGTCCCAGCTGCTCCTCTTCCCATCCAGCTCTCTGCTGTGGCCTGGGAAAGCAGTAGAAGATGGCCCAAGTGCTTGGGCCCCTGCACCCGTGTGGGAGACCAGGAGGAAGCACCTGGCCCATGGCTTCGGGTCGGCACAGCTCCAGCCATTGCAGCCATTTGGGAAGTGAACCAACGGACAGAAGACCTTTCTCTCTGTCTCTCCCCTTGACTGTCTGTAACTCTACCTCTCAAATAAATAACGTTCGTGCCGGGTCAATCACGGAGGTTGCGGCATTGGGGTGGCCTTGGCCTCATTCAGCCCCTGGGCTGGGCACGCTGCACTGGCACCTCGTGGTGCCCTGGCAGCTGCAAGGAGGAGGTGGTGGCTGTTGAAGGGGCAGAGTTGGGGCAGCCACAGGAGCCCGACAGGGAGGAGCCCGCAGCTCCAGTTTCCCGCACTGCAGGTGGGACAGGGGAAGAAACAGAAAAACACCTTTTTAACAAGAAACATAACTTAGGTGCAAAATTGCCTTTGAGACAGCTCATTGCAGTTCAGAATAATGCCTCTCTCCGCCTGGTGGGGCGCGCTCTATTTCTCAGAACAATGGAGCTCCTGTCTCTATTAAACATGACCATCATGCAGGTGCGTCCATTCGTCGCAGGCAGAAGGCAGCACTGGGGGGCGGGGTCGCAGCACAGCCGGCTCCTGAGGCGGGAGGCAGCATCCCTCAAGGTCACCTCCGCCTGGGAAGCCCTGCAGGGTGGCGGGGTGGGGACGACTCCGTGTTAAGCCACTGCTTCCTCCCTGCCACCTCTTCTGAAGCCTTGCTCCGTCTGATCGTTTTTGTTTCTGTGTTTCCGTCGGTGGCAGGTCCCCGACCACTTCAGCTGATTGTCAACCCTAACTCCACCTGCAACCACAATTCCTGTGCCATGACACAGATCCTCCGTCTGCTGGTTCACCCCCACCCCCACCCCGATGGCCACAACATCCATGGCTGGGCCAGGCCAAAGCCAGGAGCTTCATCCAGGTCCCCACATGGGTGCCGGGGCCCTAGCACTTGGGCCATCTTCCACTGCTTTTCGTAGGCTATTTTTTTTCTTTTTTCTTTTCTTTCTTTTTTTTTTTTTTTTTTTTTTTTTGACAGGCAGAGTGGACAGTGAGAGAAAGAGAGACAGAGAGAAAGGTCTTCCTTTTGCTGTTGGCGCACCCTCCAATGGCCTCCGTGGCTGGCACGCTGCAGCCGGCGCACCGTGCTGATCCGATGGCAGGAGCCAGGTACTTCTCCTGGTCTCTCATGGGGTGCAGGGCCCAAGCACCTGGGCCATCCTCCACTGCACTCCCGGGCCACAGCAGAGAGCTGGCCTGGAAGAGGGGCAACTGGGACAGAATCCAGCGCCCTGACGGGGACTAGAACCCGGTGTGCCGGTGCCACTAGGCAGAGGATTAGCCTAGTGAGCCGCGGTGCCGGCCCTTTTTGTAGGCTATTAGCAGGGAGCCGAATTGAAAGTGGAGCAGGCGGGACTTGAACCGGCGCCCACAGGGGATGCCGGCACTGCAGGCAGCAGCTTTGCTGGCCCCCTAGGCCTGATCACTGGATGAAGTGTCCTATTCCACAGTCCTTAAAGGAGCCTCAGGCATTTGTTTCAAATTGGGAAAACAGCTACAGTGATAAGTTTGACAATTTAACTACGACGTCATTAAAAGCAGAGCCATGCAAATTCCATGCACCATGGCCATGGTGGAAGCGTGAAGACATCCGTGTGCCATGCGTGTGCATCACAAATGAGCAGCCCCTGTGATCCGCTTCTTCCGAGCCGAGTTCATCGGCGTGCACCTGGGGGAGCCCTGGCTGAGCCTCCGATCGGGACCATGAGCAAACGACCATCGTCTGCTCCGAGGAGGCGTTTCTGCCGGAAGTGTGCCCTGGCCCAGGGAGGCGCTCAGCAGACTCGACGCCCTCCGTGCATTCAAGGGGGGGGGGGGGGGTCTCTGGGATGCGTCTGAGCCGTGACCTAACCACAGCAGGGAAGGACGCCATCTTCCGCCAGACCCCGTCACAAGGACAGGCGGGTGGATCCGAGAATGCACCCACGAGAAAACAGCCCTGCCGCCCGCTCACGAGCTGGTGCCATCTTGCCTTCTGAAAGAATCATTCCGCTTTCCGTGTGCATGCGTTTAATGATGTGGGATGCGGGGCGGCGCCGTGGCTCACTTGGCTAATCCTCCGCCTGAGGTGCCAGCATCCCATATGGACGCCAGTTCTAGTCCCGGCTGCTCCTCTTCCAGTCCAGCTCTCTGCTGTGGCCCGGGAGGGCAGTGGAGGATGGCCCAGGTGCTTGGGCCCTGCACCCCATGGGAGACCAGGAGGAAGCACCTGGCTCCTGGCTTCAGATTGGTGCAGCGTGCCGGCCGTAGTGGCCATTTGGGGAGTGAACCAACGGAAGGAAGACCTTTCTCTGTGTGTGTCTCTCTCTCACTGTCTATAACTCTACCTGTCAAATAAATAAAAATAAAATAAATAAAATAAAATAATGATGTGGAATGCGATCACTTTAGATTAATCAGACCATATTGATTGATAAAAAAGAAAAAGTCGCCACTGTACAAGCAAAAGAGGCAGAGCAGTTTCTGTTTTGGTAACTCCCTCAAACAAACGAAAACCTGAAAAGATATGCATGTGGGGGCTGGCGCCGTGGCACAGCGGGTTAGGCTGCTGCCTACCATGCTGGCATCCCCTATGGGTGCCAATCCAGCTCCCTGCTAATGCACCTGGGGAAGCAGTGAAGCAAGGCCCAAGTGCTTGGACCTCTGCGCCTGCGTGGGAGACCCGGAAGAAGCTCCTGGCTTCAGCCTACCCCAGCCCAGCCACTGTGGTCATTTGAGGAGTGAACCAGTAATGAAACATCTCTCTCTCTCTTTCTCTCTCTCTCTCTCTCTCTCTCCCTTTCTCTGTATAACTCTGATTTTCAAATAAATAAATAAATATTTTTCAAAAAAGATATGTGTGTGAAGTTACTTCAACAAGCTTGTGGAATAGGGATTTGAAGATGGTTTCCCACCTGAACCAGCTGTGTCCTGGGGCAGCAGGGGGAAGCTGACAGCTCCCAGCCGTGGTCTCTCCGACATGCTTTAGAAGACATTTCAGAGTCATTCGGGGCCAAAGCCACACCTTCTAACCACGACTCCGCAACAGCCACGGAATCCCCAGCTGCTTTGAAATCCAGACACGGAACTGTCGCTTTAAGAGCAGGTGCTTTTGACCCCAGCAGCTGCCAGTGAGGGTTGACCCCTGCCGTCAGGGTGATGTGGGCCAGGTGCCGGGGCCACGGCTGAGGGCCCGAAGCAGGGTGTTTGTGAACCAAGAAACCCCTACCACACCCCACCACCAAAGAGAATTCTAACCCCCCTCCCCTCCCCCCGATGCAGAGAGAATTAAATAAACAGTTGGCTGCAGTTTCTATCAGTTACATTGCTAGCTTTTGTGTTTTTAAAATCATATCTTTTCAACAAACATGCTGACGTAGGGGTATTTATACAGTCGGACTGCATACATTAAAAAATGGAGCAATGTTAAAAGGCAAAATGTTATGTCTTTTTCTCTTGTGGTTTTAGTATAAAAAGTTAAAAGGAGAAACACAAACCTGTACCAGAAGCCTAAGGAGCATAAAGAAGCATTGCATTAGCATACGGCACCGCGAAGTACAGAAAGCAGCACTGTGTTAGCATACTGCAGACCGAGCAGAGAACTCGTGGAGACTTTTCATACGGGCTGATCCTCAAGACCTGAGCTACAGAATTCTTTTCCCTGAAAAAAATGGAGACGTTTCAAGCCTGCACAAAAGACCGAGACGTAGCGGATGCCCTAAGTTAACAGAACTGGGGCAGAACTGGTGACGCTGACGAGGTGGAGAACGCACCGGACCCGCGCGTTCTCCCCCGGTTTCTTTCGGAAGCCCGGGCTAGCAGTGTGGGAAGTGGCAAGACGACAGAGGAGGGGAGAGGAGCCCCAGCCTGGAGTCGACAACATTTGGGATTTCTTCCAACTGTCAATATCGTGCTAATAACTTTAGTGGGGCAGGTGTTGGCATGAGAGTGAAGACAGCCACTTTGCACGTCCGAGTAGCTGAGTTCCAGTCCTGGGTCCGGCTCCCGGTCCAGCTGCCTGCTCAGGCACACTCTGGGAGCAGCAGGTGATGGCTCAAGTACTTGGGTCCCTGCCACCTCCATAGGAGACCTGGATGGAGCTCCTGGCCCCGGCTTTGGCCTGGCCCAGCCGCAGGCGCCGAGAGCAGAGGGAACTCTGTCTGTCTGTCTGTCTGTCTCCGTTGGTAACCCACAGACAAAGCGAGTAACCGGGAGAGCCCGGCTTCCTCTCCTGTGCCGGAGGGGATGTGCTATGATCCACACAGCTTCCTGTGTGCAGCATAGACAAATCCCCGCACACGTCTAGTGGCCGAGTGACGTTTGAGGCTGTTATTCATTCCCTCAACCATTTCACAAACATTTGCTGAGCTTAGTTGGCTGCACCGCACGCCAGGCTGTGGGCTCAGGAGGTTGAGACAGCTCTGGGTGCTCAGCGCGCTGCGGACCGGGAAGTGGGCGTGGCCTCGCTGCTCCCCCGCTGCAGGGCACAGGGTCCCGGGGCTGCGCTGCCCATCCTGGGGCAGGTCGAGCCCGTGCAGGGGTGGCCACCACGCCGGCCCCAGAGCAGCAAGCCGGCAGCTCCAGAGCAGATGTGCTCCACCCTCCGGTTCCCTGCCCTTTGCTCCTTTGCCGTTGCCACAGCCACGCCCACTCCCAGCTCCAGACCTCGGAGGTGGACGCAGAGCCAGAGAGGGGGATCCCTTGCAGGGCAGGGCTGCTTTGGGTGCCTGCCCCACTGGGCAAGGCTGCTCAGCGCCTGGCGATGGCAGATGGACCCCTAGCCCCTCCCTGCACAGACATCACCTTTTCTTTTGATGCTTTCATTTTAAATTTTTCTAAAGATTTTAAAAAATTTATTTATTTGAGAGGCAGAGTTATAGACAGTGAGAGGGAGAGACGGAGAGAGAGGTCTTCCATCTGCTGGTTCACGTCCCAGATGGCTGCAATGACCGGAACTGAGCTGATCCAAAGCCAGGAGCCAGGAGGTTCTTCCGTGTTTCCCATGCGGATGCAGGGGCCCAAGGACTTGGGCCATTGTTTGTTTGTTTGTTTGTTTGTTTTTTTGACAGGCAGAGTTAGACAGTGAGAGAGAGAGAGAGAGACAGAGAGAAAGGTCTTCCTTTTTCCGTTAGTTCACCCCCCAAGTGGCCATTATGGCAGGCGCGTTGCGGCCAGCGCGCTGCACCCATCTGAAGCCAAGAGCCAGGTGCTTCCTCCTGGTCTCCCATGCGGGTGCAGGGCCCAAGGATGTGGGCCATCCTCCACTGCTGTCCCGGGCCACAGCAGAGAGCTGGACCATCTTCTACTGCTTTCCCAGGCCATAGCAAAGAGCTGGATCATAACAGGAGCAGCCGGGACTGGAACCGGTGCCCATAGGGGATGCAGGTGCCGCAGACAGAGGATTAACCTGCTGCACCACAGCGCCGGCCCTCATTTTTAATTTTTAAGCTTCCTTTTATTTATCTGAAAGGTAGAGTGACAGAGTTAGAATTAGCTCATCCGCTGGTTCACCCTCCCCAAGTACACACACAGCTGGGGCGGGGCCAGGCTGCAAGCAGGAGCCAGGGACTCAGCCTGGGTCTCCTCTGTGGGAGACGGAGACCCCGTTACCTGGGCGGTCACCCGCGGCCACCCAGGATGGCGTTAGCGGGAAGCTCAGGGGGAGGCAAGTGACACTTGGTCCCAGGCAGCCTGATAAGAGCCGCTGGCACCCAGGCGGCAGAGCGATCCGCTGTACCATGAGGCCCTCTCTGGGCGTTGCTCTAGAGAGTCAGGGAGGTGGGGAAGCTGAGCGCAGGGCAGATTCTCCTCGCGGCCCCGCCGCAGCTGCACCTGCACCAGCGTCTCATCGGAGGCACATCTGTTGCAGTCAGCGATGCCACACGATGCCGTGCACGCGTCCACAGCGGCAGGTATCCATCCTGAGAGCCACGCAGAACAGTTGTGCAGTCCCAAAGCCCTCTGCGCTCCACTGATCCATCCACCACCTCTCAGGGCAGGAAGGGCGGAGGGAGGCGTCCCTGAGCGGGGAGCACCTGAGCCGAGCCCCGGGGACCAATGGAGTTCGCAGGGGAGAGGCAGTGGGGGTGGGCTCCATGCAGGCAACAGGCTCCACGCAGAGTGTGGCCAGCCCATGGTGGGAGGCCGGGGTGGGCAGAGTGGAGCCGAGCCCCGAGGACCAATGGAGTTCGCCGGGGAGAGGCAGTGGGGGTGGGCTCCATGCAGGCAACAGGCTCCACGCAGAGTGTGGCCGGTCCATGGTGGGAGACCGGGGTGGGCAGAGTGGGTGCTCCCAGGGTGCCACGGAGCACTAGCGGGTTTGCAGCTGGGAGCTACAGGGTCTGATGGGCCCTCGCGACGGCGCTCTGCCATGCACAGGAGAGCAGGGTCTGAGCAGACAGAGCGGTCGGCTTTCTCGCTCCCCCAGTGTCCCTCGGGGGCTGTGTAGCAGGGTACCGGAGCAATGGGACACGGAGAGAGACTCTGAGCCGGAAGCAGCTTTAATGTGTGCCAGTGCTGGCTCTGGGGATTCACAGGCCAAGTCTGAGCCCCAACAAGGAGGGGCCTCCCCCCCACACCTGTCAGTCTCTGTGTCCAGGACAGACGGCTGCCCGCGCGAGCCCAGGGACTGACAATGTGAACCAGCTCCCTTTCTGGGATCCAGCAGCACCCCCTCCCCGTATGCAGTGAACTCGCTGTAGATTGGCTGAAGAGCAGGTGAGGAAACTCACAGGGAAACACGTTACAAGAAAACAAGGTGAGGTTGCTCCCCCTCTTCCCCAGGAGAGACCCTTCTCTCTCTGTTTCGGGAAGACCCCCGCCACAGCTCACCCCCCAACAACGCCGGCACCATTGCTCCTGGCCCCTCCTGTGAGCCGGTCCTTGGAGCCGAGTGACATCGGTGTGACCGCCCAGGTGGGTGCTGCTGTGCTGGGCAGCTCCAGACCCCCGGGGCCGCGGAGCCTGACTCAAACCCAGCTTCTTCTGGGGTCTCCGAAGGGGTGAGGGGCTTGCTCCCCCCACAGACTGATCAAGGTGGGGGCGCTGGGAGCCCGGGGTGCGGCTGGCCTGCTGCATGGGCACCGCCTTCTCCCCGCGGCCGAGCAGGTGCCAGTCTTGTCGCCAGTCTCGTCACCAACCCTCCACAGGCGGTGATCACCTTGCAGGTGGAGTCAGTGGTGTGGTTACATTTTACAGGAGAAAACTGTTCGCTTTTGTCAGTTTGGCTCTTGGTTTTCTTTAAGCTCTAAGAAATTCTCACCACACACACACACACACACACACACAAAACTCAGCGAGGTGAAGAATTTTTTAATTAGCTTGATTTAACCTTTCTACAATGTATTTATGTATCAAAACATCACATTGTGCCCCATAACTCACAGACAGCGCTGATGTGTCAAGTAAAATAATCAACCAGTTACAATGTAAAAGGCAGTTCCTCAAAGAAAGAGAGAGAGAGAGAGAGAGAGAGAGGAAAGAAGGAAGGGAGGGAGGGAGCCAGCTCCCACCTTTGCAAATAAACACAGGCACACGTTCCAGACCAGCCTGGAGTCACGCCAGCATTTCCCCGACGTGTGAATCCCACGACTGGCCGCTGCCACTCTGCACCCACATCTGAGCCTCAGCCTGCCTCCTCCACACAGAGCCCCAGCTGGAGACACGCGGCTCCCTCTCCTGAGCCTACAGCAGTGTTTGCGGGGTCCTACATGGAATGCATTGAAACACCAAGATGGCAACGACTCTGAAAAAAAAAATTGAAATATGAGCTCTGTTCTCCACGCCGGGACGCGCCTACGAGTGACAGGAGTGTGCCGTGAGTAGTTAGCAGGCACAGCGCACATAAAGGGGAACCCAGCGCACAGAGTGGATGGATGAGCAATCCAGGCACCCGGGTACAGTTTTCCTGTGCAAGACTCCATGCCCAGTGCATCTTTTCTAGAAAGATCATTATCCTAGGCTTAGAGCAGCGATACTGACGACGTGGAACACAGATGCCATCTCGCACGGGTCATCAGACAGGAACAGGTACTTCTTCCAGAATGTGCATCTCCTAAGCTAACCATCCTTCCCGGGCCCGAAGGAAGCGGCGCTGACCAAAGAGCCGCGTGGCCGCCCGGCCCGGGCACTCGCAGCTGCCTTCCTCGGCGACCTCCTCGCGGGCAACTCCGGACTGGGGGAGGCTTTCCCGGCATCGGCTGGGAGGCACTCAGCTGCTGCCTGAATCTCTGCATTCTGTAGCTGGAGTCTCTGGCGCGGTGGCAGCCACGCCGACCCCGTGTGAAAATGGGTGGGCAGCGGGGGAGGAGTGGTTCTCACGCAACTATACCCTGGGAACTCATTTCCACGGGCTCTGCTCGCCCTGGCCCGGCCTCCGACAGCCGGCTCCTGTCCCTGCTGAGCTCACAGCGCCCCCTGTAGGAAGTGCCAGGCACACAGCCTTCTAGTAATAACGGCAACAAGGATAGCACAGTGAGAACCATGGCTCTTCATGTTTGTCAGCCAACCTCATGTGCAAGGATTCACTTAATTCCCAAATGCAAGGGCCCCGATGCACACCTCCCTAGAGACTGAAGACGGGGACGTGTTCCCCAGCGCGTGCTGGCTGTCTGCGTGTTCTCTGGAGCACTGTCGGCTCACTCCTGTGGGCAGCTTCTACCTTGCGAGGTGGTAGAAGCTCTTTGCTTGACTTTTTCTTTTGCTAACGCAAAGAAGTCAGAAACAGGGCCGGCACCGCGGCTCACTTGGCTAATCCTCTGCCTGCGGCGCCGGCATCCCATATGGGTGCCGGGTTCTAGTCCTGGCTGCTCCTCTTCCAGTCCAGCTCTCTGCTTTGGCCCGGGAAGGCAGTGGAGGATGGCCCAGGTGCTTGGACCCTGCACCTGCATGGGAGACCAGGAGAAGCACCTGGCTCCTGCCTTGAGATCTGCACAGCGCTGTCCGTGGTGACCATTTGGGGGGTGAACCAATGGAAGGAAGACCTTTCTCTCTCTCACTGTCTAACTCTATCAAATAAATTAAAAAAAAAAAAAAAGAAAAAGAAAAACAAAGAAGTCAGAAACAGTAAGCAGTGCCCTCCGCGGGAAGCGTCCAGGATGGACGGTGAACCCAGAGCGAGCAGGCAGGCGAGCATGACCGGGCTTCTGCAGCACGGGGCTTCCGGTGCGGTGGGGTGAGCGTTTGGGAGCTCGGCAGCCTCACGGCGTTGTCAATCTCCGCATGGCGTTGAGGTTTGCACTTTAAGATGGTTGTTTACCCACGTTAGCGCAGTTGTCAGTACTGGGCACTCTTGAATTGGTGTAATGAAAACATGGCACAACTTCCCCGGAGATAGAATCTGCAACATTTGTGTTCAAGAAACAGCAATAAAATAGAATAATGATTTATTCATCGTGTTTCACTGAATGGCAGCCTGCTGTCCAGAGTGAAGTTTGTGAACGAGACGCTTGTTTGTCCTCCAGTACACTGTCACCTCATTTAAAAAATGATTATATATGTATTTACTTAATTTATTTGAAAAGCAGAGAGAGAGAGAGAGATCAATAGACAGAGATCATTCATCTACTGGTCCCCCCACCCAGATGCCTCGGTAGCCGGCACGGGGCCAGAATGAAGGGGAGCTCCACCTGTCCGTGCTGGTTAGTGCCTCACTTTGGAAGTGGGAGCTCTTGCTTCCATTTTCCTGGAGTAAGAGAGAATCCTCATCTAGTGCCTTGTTACAAGCATAAAGAACGCCACAATTTGGTGATAAAACATTGTGCACAAGTGAGAGGCAGGGATCAATCTTATACACAGTTTTCATGCAAAGCTAAATAAATGGGATTATGTCAAACTCGGAAACACAGCGAAGAAAATAACAGAGTGAAGAAGCACACCGCAGCATGGGAGAAAATATTTGCAAGACACTCAACCTGCAAAGAATTAATATCCAGGATCTATAAGGAACTCAAAAAACAACACAAAAAAAATCTGTTAAGAAATAGCAATGGAACTGAATAGAAATTTCTTAAAATAAGAAATACTAATGGCCTACAAGTGTATGAAAAATGTGCTCAACTTCACGAGACATCAGAGAAATCCAAACCAAAACCCAGTGGAGCGTCACCTCGTTTCTGTTAGATTGGCTGCCGTCAAACAAGCAGAGTACAGACGGGGTAGGGATGCGAAGGGGACTCCGACTCCCTGCTGTGCGGGTGTAGATGAGTGCAGCCCCCGCGGAAAGCAACCTGGAGACTTCTTCAGAAACTGCACACAGACTTGCCGTGGGATCCGCTACCGACCAGCGGGTTTACACCCAAGACGTTAAGTCACTGCATCGTGCAGGTTGCCGCCCCACAGAGTTTATAGCAGCACTGTGCCCGGTCGCCAAGATACGGACTCAGCCAAGGGTCCGCCATCAGATGAGTGGATAACGGACACGAGGCATACGTGCGCGATGGGATGGCATCCCGTCACGGACAGGAATGGAATCCTGCACCTGCAGCAGAAGGGAGAGGACCGGAAGACACCATGCCGAGTGCAGGCAGCAGACACAGCAGGACGAGAGCTGCGCTTTGTCCCTCACACACGGCAGCCGAGAGAAAAACACCAAAAACCAGAGCCGCACTCAACACAGGAGGGTGACTCAGAGGCTGGGAAATGTGGTGGCGGTGGGGATGTGGGCAGCTGGAGTTTGGATAACGGCAGCGAATCTGTCGGATCAAGGACAAGTCCCCGGTGCTACGCGGCGTGGGGAAAGGATCCCCAGCACTCCACAGCATGGGGGACCACAGACCCCAATAACCAGCAGACGTTGCATGAAAGAGAAGAAAGCAGCTGCAAACATTAGTCATAAAATAGTGCTGGAGGGGAGAGACCAGTCGCCCCATTTTAACGGGTGCACATGGTGTACACGGATTGCAATATCACATAGTTGCCATAAATCCGGGCCATTGTTATTAATCAAAGCATTATGAACACTGTCGAGCCTCCAGCAGAGTTCCCCCACCTTCCCCTGGGGCAGCACGGCCCCAGGTCTGTGTCAGGCACCCCGGGAGCCCCTCTCCCTCCCAGTCCAGGACCCTCCTTCCCGTGAACGCAGCGTCCGCAATGCCTCATGGGCTCCTTGGTGGAGGAGAGAGTCCACCTTTAGACCGACAGTCACCACATCTGATTTATACCGATCTGTCCCGAAAAGACATCTCTCTCCTTACATTTTACGTCACGTGGTCTAATAATCCACTGTGCTGACAAAGGAAGAGGCTTGCAAGAGAAAAGACGCACGTCCCCTCTGCCCTGAGCTCACTGACGGACGCGCGCGCCCAGGGCCCCCTCTGTGGCTGCCTCGCCAACACGCAGTGCGTCCCCTCTGCCCTGAGCTCACTGACGGACGCGCACGCCCAGGGTCCCCTCTGTGGCTGCCTCGCCAACACGCAGTGACTCACAGTGAATGTTGACTTGAAATGTGACAAGCTGCTTGTTTCTGTCAAGCAGGAAAGGTTTGTTGGAATACAAAGCAATACTCTTTCCTAATTACAGGTTTTGATCATGCTAATTTATGTGCATTTCCTTCTGGTGGCACATTGCTGCTGGCAGCACACTTGATATGGGGAAATAATTTAAAATATTTCATGGGGCTGTCAGAGTTGAGCAAAGTAACTGAAACGTGTGCGGAGTCCCAGAGAGCTGCACATCTTCATTCAGGGAAAGTATCAGCGTGCATCCAGAGGGGGCTAGTGGCTTGCAACTTGCAAAACATACCATCAGGGTGAAAACCACCAATTCATTTTGAATCCATGGCAGGTGAATTGGAAACTCTGGGAACTCTGCCAGTTCCTAGGATTTTTATGGGTGTCTTGGAAACACAGGGGGTGCGCCGGCGTCTGTCCATCCCTCTGTTGTCTCCAGGAGATGGACGGTGAGCCGTGTGGCACGGGGCACCTCTGAGGCAGTGGCGACACCGTCACAGTCCCCGCTGTGGAGGACGAGTCTTTCCTGAAGCCTCCGAGAGCGGAACCAGCGCCATCAGAAAGCACTGCACCCTAGACGTAAGACCGCACTTTAGAAATCAGGGCGCTGCTGAGGGAAACTCTGAGCCCTGATGGCCACAGAGCTTCGGAGGAGAAGCCCCACTCAGCACCAAGCGGGTTCCTGTCCACGAGCTGTCAGACACTCCACCTATGCAGCTGCCACTGCAGGCCCTTCCCCCGGGAGCCAGGGATGCCCGCTTGCTCTGTGGCATCTCCACACTGGCTCTGCTGTGTGCCTGTCTGAGCTGGCTGAGATGCACCAGGGAGTCAGCTGGAAGGTTTGTGCACCAGGCTGCATGGGGGAGAGAGGGGACGGGGATGAAGGAGAAGGAGACCAGAGACTGGGGACGCCTGGACACAGGGAGCAGGTGCCCCCCGCGGTGCTGGAGCGATGCTGACGAAACAACCTTTGACCCTTCTCCAGACCTGCCATACACTCCCGGCCTCCCTGGTCTGGCCTCTCCGATCCCAGCTCCTTCCAGGAAGCTGCGGGATGCGGCATCTCCTTCCTCCTGGACTGCTTGGTGTGCCGACCTACAGTGCACCCAGGGGTGCTGACCAGTGCTCCCAGGGGGGCTCCAGTGCTCCCAGGGGGACTGACCAGTGCTCCCAGGGGGGGCTCCAGTGCTCCCAGGGGGGCTCCAGTGCTCCCGGGGGGCTGACCAGTGCTCCCAGGGGGGCTCCAGTGCTCCCAGGAGACTGACCAGTGCTCCCAGGGGGGCTGACCAGTGCTCCCAGGGGGGCTCCAGTGCTCCCAGGGGGGCTGACCAGTGCTCCCAGGGGGACTGAATGACCAGTGCACCCATTGGGACTGACCCGGGCACCCAGGGTGGCTCACCAGTACACGGTGGCCCAGTCACACAGCCACCGCACGGGAAGAAGCAGCGAAAGGCAGGTTCCGGGGAGGAAGGGTTTGCGGGGCAAACATGCACCCGGTCCCACAGCGCAGACAACCTGAGGATTAGGCCTGCAGCCGGCGGAGGTGGAGCGGACAGTCAGCGCTTGCTCTGGACCAGACTTGTCACGCCCTGGGGTCTCCCCGGCGTCCCCTGAGACGGGAGGAAGAGGGTTTAGAATCTCCTTAGAAGTGCCGAGGGCTCTGGTGTTTTGAAAAGTGTTTAAGTGAAAAATAAGCAGACAGAAGCTGGGGTGGGGTGGGAGGGAGTGGGATTGTACCGGCAATGCACACCCAGGACGGCCAGCCCCCCCGGCACGCTTCTAAGAACAGGACCGGTATGTCTGTGTGCAGGTGCAGGAGGAAACCTGGCACAGGGTAGGAGGACACCCACGTCGGAAGTCACAGCAGTGCTCTAGAGTCATCAGCCACCGGCCGTTCCTGCACAGACAGCTCCCCGTGGCCGCGCTTCGAATCCTGTGCGTGGGTTGTGCCCCGCCCCGATGCAGTGAAAACAAGAACAAGGCTGCAGGTCTCCACACAGCACCGTGAAAACTCCGTGCGCAAAGTGAGCATTTCAGCCAAGCAGCCAGACGGCTGTTCCTAATTTACCACCCAGGGTGGGGATCTCTGCAAATAGCCAGATGTCCAAATGTCAGCCAGTCCTGGGGGCTGCTCAGCGCGCTGTGCGCAAGCCCTCCGCAGTGCCCGCCGGGGGTCCCTCCGTGGGGGCCTCCTCGGCACACTCACCCCATTTTCTCTCAGGTTCTTTAGTCTAGAGATCGAGATAGAAACCGCAGAAAATGACGATGAAATGTGAGCTTCTGAGAAAGGCGACTTTCGGGAAAATGCAAGTCAAGTTCCGGGTTTAGAGGCAGAGTAAGGCCAAAGGACAAAGCAATGCGGGACTTTAGACAATGCAGGACGCAGAGGTAAAATTAAATGCACGTTTGGTTTTTGAACTCACAGGGGTGAGCTAAATATTTTTAAGTGCCATTGCCTTTTTGTCCTCTCTTTCTCATTTATTCTTCCCTGACTCATAGACCAAGCACTGAACAAGAGAGGAAGACAGGCAGAAGGAGGGAGGGAGGGAGGGAGGGAGGGAGGGAGGGAGGGGGGAGCTAAGGAGGGGAGAGTAAGGGGGGGAGAAAGCTCTCCTGTGCCGTTTCTTTCCAGTTTACCCAATGCGTTCTGAATTCACTCAGTATGGATTTGCAAATCCCACCGAGCCCCATTGCCTTGCAGGAGTATCACTGTCCATGGGGTGAGTGAGCGGAGTCTGTTTGAGGCAGTTATGGATGGACCGACTGCAGGGGGAGTGCACAGCATCGTCTGCCTGTGGAGACCAAAGCGTCTCTGCGGTCAGCGCCAGCGCCTCTCCAGCCGCGGGGCTGTGCGGCGATGGCGCTTCTCTAGATCACTAACGCTCTGTGGGGTGAGCGCATTTAGGCCTGCGATTGTCATTGTTTGGCTTAGAAATCTACCAGCCAATGCCCCCTGAGGGTGGGAGATGGGTGTTCCCAGCGAGCTTTGAGCTTCGGCGTCTGCACTGTGGAGCTCCGGGGTGCGCGCTCCGTGAAGCGGAGGGGACTCTGTATTTGCCGGGTCCAGAGCACAGGGCAGCTGAGACTAAGACGGCGGACGGCAGGAAACTCAGCACTTGGCTTTCTTGCTTGCTCTGTTTTATGCGAAACCTTTGTGTTTCCTTCACATCGGGATGCGGTGACGAAAAAGGAAAATTGAACAAAGAACCCAGGGCACTAAATATCTATGTCTTTATTTTCCTCCTGATTAAAAGGAGGTAAAATAGAGAAGGGAACATGTGGAACAAGCAAGATTGACGATTATTCCAAAGGTCTCAAAATGACTTTGAATTAATTTGCCAGCTTAACAAGTGCACTGTTTAGGATGCGGTGTACCTGCGATTCCTTCACTCAGACAAAACGCTTTGCAAATTCAGGGAGTCAGCATGTGGTGCAGGTGGGAGGGTAGAATCCAGTGAGTTGTTTTTACGCCCTCCCAAGCCATTTCTTTCATAATTGTGAATTGATTTTATGTTTAAGGCATACATCAACAGGGACAAAGGGAATGAGGGTGGGAGCCACAGGGACAAAGCATTTTGGAAGCTGAGCTAAATCACAGAGCAGCAAGCAAAGGTCAGGCTATGGGGGCCGGCACTGTGGCGCAGTGGGTTAAAGCCACTGCCTGCAGCACTGGCATCCCATGTGGGTGCCGGTTCGAGTCCCGGCTGCTCCACGTCTGATCCAGCTCTCTGCTGTGGTCTTGGAAAGCAGTGGAAGATGGCCCAAGTCCTTGGGCCCCTGTACCCATGCTGGAGACCTTGAAGGAGCTCCTGGCTCCTGGCTTCAAATCAGCTCAGCTCTGGCCATTGCAGTTATTTGGGGAGTAAGCCAGCAGATGGAAGACCTCTCTCTCTCTCTCTCCCTCTCTCTGTAATTTGTCTTTCAAATAAAGAAAATAAATTTAGAAAAAAGTCAGGCTGTGGTGCCCATTTATCACACA
Organism: Oryctolagus cuniculus; assembly: GCF_051225735.1. Lineage (NCBI taxonomy): Eukaryota > Metazoa > Chordata > Mammalia > Lagomorpha > Leporidae > Oryctolagus > Oryctolagus cuniculus. The sequence continues at coordinate 8,267,142 of NC_142887.1, forward strand.
GCCCCCTCAAAGGTCAGAGACGTGAGCCCCAGGTGCCGCCAGGGGACAGCTGGACAGGTGGAGCTAACAACGAGAGCATTTGTCGTGGGAGCTGAATGCCCTCCCCAGCTCCACAGAGGGGCCCCCCTCCCTGGGCTGGTGCTGGCCAACAGGCAGTCTCTGTCCTGCGAGATTGTGAAAGGTGAGGTGCCATCCTCGGACCATCGGGGCTGCTGAACACCGAGGAGACACACGGCGCTCTTCACCGAGGGGCTTGGTGACAAGGCCAGGCCACACCCTCCGGGCAGGTGGGCATAGATCCCTCCGCGAGGAATCTGACAGTCAATGCGAGATACAAGGGCAGTTCAAAAATCCATGGTTTTTTCTTAATTTGCATTTTCCATGAAATTTTTGGAGACTTTCTTGTATGCATGATTTCAACAATTCCACACAGTTTTTAAAGTCTCCTTGTACATAAAGATATTGGCACTGGGGCTCTTAGTCGTTCCCAGCCAAGCCCGCACTGGACAGACTCTGTGGTCTGCTCAGTGGCAGTGTGTCCACAGCAGGGGTCCTCACAGGCCGGGAGCCACCAGCAAGCAGGGACCCACCAAAGTAAGCACATGAGACAGGTGGACTCGAGGGATGGGCGTCACGGTGCTGTGGGGGCACCGCCACTGATGATGCCACCACCCCACACAGAGCACCAGTTCAAGTCCCGGCTACTCCAAGAAGATGGGGGACAGAGAGCAACAGAAGGAAGAACCGGCCACCACAACCAACCACGACCCTCACAAACCTTATAAAACCTGCGTCGAGAGGATGCATCCAGCTCCTTGTGGCCTCTCTGTTAGGTACCCAAACGCTTGCAGATTTAAAGCTTTCAAGGCAGGAGAAGTCGTGCCTTTCTCTTTACGGATCTTTTACTTCCTGCATACTAAGTTACCAGAGAAAGAGGAAGAAAAAACCAGATCTTGGTCTTTGATGCCCCGTGGATGAGGTTTCCCGGTCAACTGGTCTCGGTGAGTTTACCCAGGGACACCCTCTCAGTGCTGTCTCGGAACCACAGGTAACGATATCTTCCAATGCCCGGAACAGCCAGGACGAGGTCACACAGGTAACTGCTGGGTCACTTACAAGCTATGAAACAGATTCTGTCTTTCATCCACCCCAATCCCTGTGCTTGGGGCCGGATGGGAAGTGGGGACATTTCTGAGCTCAGCCCAAGGACAGCGGCCTGAGACCGCTCTTGACTAAGATCGCCAGTGGCGGGTTTGAAAGGGTTGGGAGTCAACCCGGCTTCGCCATCGGCTTGCTCTGTGATGCTCATCCACCCTCTCCAAACCTCAGGGTCCTCGTCTCTACAGCAGGGAAACCAGACTATTGGGAGGCGGAGCTTAAGGAAGGTCTGAGCTCTGATCTGCACAGCCCGGGAGACTCAGAGAGAGAGAGAGAGAGAGGTGGGGGGAGGGTCGGGGGAAGGGAGAGGGAGAGAGAGAGGCAGAGAGAGAGAGGTGGTAGGGGGAGAGGAGCATGGGGGAGAGAGGGAGAGAGAGAGGGAGAGAGAGAGAGGCAGAGAGAGACAGGCAAAGAGAGAGAGGGAGAGAGAGAGGCGGGGGTGTGGGGGGTGGGGGGGAGAGGGAGAGAGAGGGAAAGCCAGAGAGAGGGAGAGGGAGAGAGAAGGAGAGAGAGAGGGCCTTCCTTGCATTGTCTGGCAAACTCCTGCAGACACCATCGGCACTCCCTGAACTCTGGGTGATCACTGTCATGGAGCAAACCCATGTCTTCCTGTTACAGAACACGTGACTTGGCCCGAAACCCGTGTGCTGCGCGTGTGGGGCAGGTGGGAAGGCTGGTGGTCATGACTCCTGGGGGTCACCTCCTCTGATGGAAATGCGGCCATGCTCCTGCTCGCCGGGAGCCAGGTCTCAGAAGTGTCCTACGCCATCTTCCAGGAGCCTCCATGGGCCTGAGCCCCTGCTGGCCAGGACAGGAGCCCCCTCACCCGTGCACCTCGGCTGGTTCCCTTGCCTCCCCTCACTCCTTCACTGCCCTGCTGAGTCAGGGGGCCCACAGCATGGACCCCACGTGTGCTGTCCGCCTACTGCACTCTGATCTTTAAGGTGAGCTCACAGCAGACAGAGTAGGGACCAAGACGAGAGCAAGAAGAGTCCACAGGTATTGCTTGCATAGAGGGAGAGCTGGTCCCCAGGCCCTACACTCACAGGGAGAGATGCTGCCCAACGTGCATCAGCGCCCGTGGGTCCTTCTCCAGCCCACGGCGCATCCCAGAGTTCCCCCCGGGCTCCTCCCACCCCACCATCAAGTTCTCTGGATGAACCCCCTTGCGGTCTTGGTGATGGTGGGTGGGCAGAGGGTCCGAGTAATGAGTGGAAACGGATTTCCTGGAACTCTTCCTCCACCCGGAGCCGCGCGGAACAAACCTGTGATGTCTAATCTCCAGGAACAGCAACCTGAGATGGTTGGACTTGGCAGCTTCCATGATAGCAAGAGAGTTGACAAATTAACGCCTGATGTGTCAGTCTGCTGACGATAAAACGGGAACGGGGACCAGTCTTGTGGACATTTCTAGATCCATATCCAGGAGAAACGTTCTTCAAGACTGGATCATCTTGATTTCCGGCAAGCAAATGCAGACATCGTATTTTTACAGTGACTCCAAGTTCTCCCCGGTAAGAACACCAGGTGTCCAAAGCCCGAGATCAAGAGGCTATAATGACTTGTTTCCTGGGCTCGTTGAGGTTTTGAGCGCGTGTACCTGTATCTGCCGGGCGTCCTGTGAATGTACTTAACTACAACTCACGGCACAGGTCACGAGGCCAGTGCAGGTGCCAGACTCGAAACACAGTGTGTTGCAGAGTGTTTGGGGCATGGGTAGTTCTAGAAGCAGCTTCAAGAACAGCCTGTGAATTTTCCGAATTGCCCTGAAATTACTCTCTGTGTTCAACCACAAGGAAGGAGGGAAGGGAAAGAAGGGGGTTCCCCCACCTGCCTAACACTGCACCTACAGGAAGCACACACAGTGCTCTCAGGGGCAGCCCGTCCCCGTGAGCAGCCACACCAGGAGACACAGGGTGCCGCTCCCAGGACACAGGCTCACTGCACACCGACCCGGGGCTCTCAAAGAACGCCACGTGCGCCTCTGTCCTTGTGGGGAAAATACGAGAAGGCTCAAGGCCGGAAAGGGAGCCCCAGAGGCACCAGTCGGAGCTGCCGAAATGCTCTGTTCTGTTGTTTTCGCTCGCCGTGTCTCTCGGCCTCAGCAGCTCGGACAACACCCATTTTGCCACGGCGTCGGCTCAGCGGTCAGATGCAGGCTCCGAACCCGAGGCGGGCCTCTGTCCCAGGGGCTCACGTGAGTCTGTTGTCCCTGCTGGCTGTGGCTCCAGCCACGTGCGAAGGCACTCCTGGGGGGACCAATTCCAAGTTCACTGGGCAGGTTCGATGGGGCCCAGGAGCTCAGTGACGATTGCCGAGGGGCCCCCGTGGTTGCCAGCTACCGGGCCTCCCGTAGGGCGGCTCACACCACGGAGGCTGGCTCCGCACCAGGGTTTGCAAACCAGAGAAGGAGCCGCTGAGACAGAACCCCAGGCTTTTATGACCTCAGAAGTGAGCTGCTCGTCGGCAGAAGGCTCAGTGGGTTCCGCCCACAGAATTTGATTCTGTTTCGGAAAAGCATTTTATTACATCGTGTTTTAGGCTGTGATGGTATGTACCCTGGTTCTCTGAAGAATGAAAGAGTCTCATTTGCCTTCCGACAGCAGAGGGATTTGCTCACCGGAGAGGAACTGGCCCCCACGCACCCCTGTGCTGAGGCACGGATGGTGGTCTCACCTGGCCTCCACCCTGTTTCATAAAACGTCGGAGCCACGCACTGCGCATGGGGGCTGGTGTTCGCTGCAGTCACAATTCATGGCTTTTATTAAAAAAATGGCTATGAGGCAACTCCATTTTCAGTTTCTGCCAATGTCTCAAGTGAGCATAAGCAGAAATCCCACTCTGAGCCAGCGCTGTGGCCTCTCCCGCACTAGAGAATCTTTTATTTAACCAAACGGGGAAGCAGGTCTCGGGCTCAGGACCTGCAGTGACCGTGGGATCAAAGGGATTTCGTGGTGTTTGGGAGAGGGAGTCCGGAGTCCTGGGGCACCGGTTCTTTTGTAAGTGATGCTGAGTTTCCATGTTCTTGTAGTGACAGAAAATTTCACATATAATGCATTTTTAAAATTGAGGCATAAACACATATCATGTGGCTGATTTCTTTCATTAAATATTCTATTTGTGATGAGTCCATTATTAGATTTGTTGCATCTGTTTAATTTCTGGCCTTGGATACTATTCCATTATGCAGAGATTATTATTGATTCATTCTAGTGTTCATGGTCGTGGGATTCTAACAGTGCCATCGTGGGCACGCGTGGGCACGTGTGTGCACACATATGTACACCCTGCAGTGGGAGCACTGGGGCACGGGGCATGCAATGCAGCGTTGGTGGATGCTTCCAGAGTTTGTTCAAAGGCAGCCCCAATTCTCAGCGTGTGTGCAGCCTGGGATAGAGCTGTTCCTCTGCACGAGGAAGATATCCGGGGTGACGGCCGGATGGAGACAGACATGCGCCTGTCCCCTGGAAGCGTTGCAGGAAGGTCTGGTACCGTTTACGGCGCACGCACCAGACAGTAGGTGCGTGGACAGACGTCCTCACATGGGCTCAGGGCCCACAGGTTGCTGTGCCTGAGTGAGTGCTAACAGAGGAACACCACCCAGTGATACAACTTGACAGTCCTTTATTGCCAGCAGTGGGGAGCGGGCTCGTGCCCTAAAGAACTCTTGACCCCAAAGCACAAAGCAACAGGGTTTATAAAGGCAAAAACCACAGGAGGGGAGGGTGATCCATGGTTTCTGGGGTTAGGGGGATACGTGGGTATTGGGGTGGGGGGATACGTGGGCATTGGGGTGGGGGTGGGGATACGTGGTTGCTGGAGTTGGGGAATGCGTGGTTGCTAGGGTCGGGGGGAATGCGTGGTTACCGGGGTCAGGGGGATATGTGGGTACTGGGGTCAAGCTGACCTACGGCCTGTGAGAAACTATTATCAATTACAATCTTGACAATAGACAATGACAATCTTAGCATTCATCCGGGTACGGCCTGTGCTAAGCCTGAGCGATACATGCCAGGAGCTCCTGTGCTCTGCCCGGTGGGATGCAGTGCACTGTTGCTGTCTGAGTTTTGGATCATGGTTTTGGACCAGAGTCTCACGGTGGGGTGGGTTTTCTCATGATGGCATCCCGGGTGCTCTAACCTGGGTCCCTCCTGCCCAGCTGTGACTTCAGTGAGGAGCTGGTGCCAGTACCCACAGCCCCCTCAGTGGTCTCCACTCCTCTGCCCATGCAGGTGTCACCTGGCACCAGGTGGCGCTCGCCGTCGTAGCCATCCATCCAGCAGGTGCCTGACCTTGCACACCGCTCCGCCATCCTCCTGTTCTCTCCCTACAAGGAGAGGCCTCAGGTCTCTGGCGTCAAGGTCCAATAGGACCCCTGTGGAATGCTGGGTGAGTGAATGCAGAGAACACAGCAAGCAAGACGCTAGCCAGCAGGCGTGTCCGGCGGGGCAGCGGGCGTCTCGCCTTCGTTTCTCCCACGACGGGACAGCGGGCCCGTGTGCTCAGTCCCTCGGGAAAGCACGTGGTGTCTGCCTGCCCTGACTCTCTGGAGCCCTGCTTTGCTGAGTAGCCACGCACGTCCCTGGCCGGAAGCGCCAGGTTTCTGTAGGCACAGGAAGGGGAGCTGTGCGGTGGCCTGAGAGAGCAGACACAGGCTCTGCAGGGCGAGTGAGACCTGTGCCTCCCAACGGAGTTTCACCCTCCCACGCCCCCTGACTTCCAGAAGCAGAATCCTCCATTTGACCTGATTACTTCAGTGTTTTCCTCTCCGTCTCTCGCATGCGCGGGCGGAATTCTGATTTAACTTCATCCCGTGGTGGCAGCCAGCCGTGCCCCAAGGACAGTCGGGCTCATCTCATTTTGGATAAATGTGGTTGGACAGATGTGCGGTGGCTCAGCCCCAGATGCTTCCTCTAAGTGCCGTTGTGGAAGTGGAGAGAGGCATTATCGGCTGTACTTTTAATGTTCAGCAAATTGTCCCAAAATTTGCCCCCAGGCACGCATATGGCTTCCAATTCTCGCTGCATCTCTGCGGTGCCAGCTTTGGTTGCAAATTAATCTAGGGACTCTGGAAACATCTCACAATATCTGAAATATTTATTCCTGTCAACCCACCAACAGGCATGTGTGTGTCTAGAACAATTAGTATATACACATGCAGGGGCGCGGGCCAGCTGGCTGCCAGGGGCTGCCGCCTTGCCTGGCTCTCCCACTCGCCCCCGTCTGCCGCCGGTGACCAGGACTGGCCCAGGCGGGATGTCCTCCTGTTTGACTCAGTCAGTGCGGGGCTGAGGCCAGAGCGCCGCTGGCCCATGATGGGCGGTGTGATGTGTCTCCCAGCCCTGCTCTGGCAGAATGCCCCCGCAGCACGAGAAGGAGGGAGACCCTGGGGGCGCCTCTGCTGAGCCCCCCACCCCGCGTGCCTTCTCCTTCTCCCAGGGACCCCACAACCGCAGGCGTGTGGGATCCCGTGACTGCTCCTGGAAGCGCCCAAGCCGGCTGCGCTCAAGGAGATCCCCACCCAGCACGGGCTTACTCTCTTGCCTTTCCCCGAGGTCCTTGTGACCCGAGTCCACTAAGGAATCTGAAACACTGGGCGCCGTTGTCCACTCCCTGTGCAGAAATCACTGGGTCTCAGTCTCGGCTCTGTCGGTTCAATGCGGCGTAAACTCAGGTATTTGCCATGGCAGTGACTGAGGGAAACCACAAACCACCCCAGACGAGCTCGGAGCCCCTCCCTGAGCAGCGCAGTTGAACAGGGAAGCCACCACCTTCTGCACCATCCTGGCCGTAAAACCAATCCTGGACAGCATAGCTGGTCCCAGCCAATATCATGCTGTTTATTTCCTTAAGATTCATTTATGGAGGCCTGCACTGTGGCATAGTGGGTAAAGCCACTGCCTGCCATGCCGGCATGCCATATGGACACCAGTTCAAGTCCCGGCTGCTCCACTTCCAATCCACCTCTCTGCTATGGCCTGGGAAAGCAGCAGAGGATGGGCCAAGTCTTTGGGCCTCTGCACAGGTGTTGGAGCCCTGCAGGAAGCTGCAGGCTTCTGACTTCAGATCGGCTCAGCTCCAGCCATTGCAGCTATTTGGGGAGTGAACCAACGGATGGAAGATCTCTCTCTCTCTCTCTCTCTCCCTCTCCCTCTCCCTCTTCCTTTTCCTCTGTCACTCTGCCTTTCCAATAAATAAATAAATATTTTTAAAAATTGTAAAAAGATGCCTTTATTTATTGGAAAGGCAGGTGACAGGGAGAAATAGAAGAGAGTGAGTGAGCGCAAAAGACAGAGAGAGAGAGAGGGGCTCTTCCGTCAGCTGGTTCACTCCTCAAATGGCCACAGCAGTGAGGTCTGAACCAGGCCAAAGCCAGGGGCCTGGAACTCCATCCAGGCCTCCCACGTGAGTGCAGGGGCCATCTTCTGCTGCTTTCCCAGGGGCATTAGCCGGGAGCCAGGTTGGGAGTGGGGCAGCCGGGACTCCAACCGCAGCTCTGCTGTAGCGTGCTGGCTTTGCAACCCCAGCCCCGCAGAAGATAACCCTGCAGAGAGAGAAGTGGTGGCTGCTGTGTTGAGGTCACCTTGCTCATCGGCAGTGAACATGGATCCAGGAATGGAGAAAGAAGTCCCGAGGTCGCAGGCAGGCTCTCATGGCATGGTGGGGGCTGGCCACCTCGCGGGGCTGGTGGCTGGCGTTCCAGGTCCGAGAGGGGACTGGGGCGGGGAAGCCTGCCCTCCAGCGAGGAACCAAAGTGAACGCAGCTGACGGAGACGCGGCCACATGGCCGCCGTCCTGCTCTTTCCTGCCCTCCTTCTCTCTTGGATGCTGTAGGTCCTTCTACCCCTTTCCTAGCTCACAGTCAGCCAGAGGTCAGCCAGGAGCTGCGCTTCACAGACCTCCAAGGTCCCGTCCACACTGCAAGGAGAGCAGAGACCGCGGCAGCAGCCAGGTGAGCCATGGCCAGGGCAGCATCCTGTCTGCACACCACCCGTGAAGCAGCGCGTCACTAAATGTCTATGAATACACGGCGGAGGGGAGGTGCAGGGACCCAGGAGCTACAGAAGCCCAGGGCCCACGGCGCGGCCGCATCCTCGGGAAGACGTGGCAGCAGCGGGGGTGGGGGTGCAGCTGAGCCCCCGGTGTAGACTCTCCCTCTGACCTGGTCCCGGTGATCCACACAACCCTCCCCACCGTGTTCTCTCCTGAACCGGCGCTTCGCATGCAACTGCTGGGGGGTGCCCTGCTGGCGGTCCTCTTCGTGGGCTGCGTCTCGACTGCTTTTGTCTTGGAAAATAAGCTGAGCTTCGCGAGGCCATCATTAACAGCCTACTGACCCCTGGACTCCAAGAGCTGACTTGACTCGTGGTGCTGACGGAGGAGCCCACGCGTGTGTGTGGTTTGCAGGGCTGCGAGCTCCATGCCGCCGTTTCGTGGTGAGCAGCAGCAGTACCCCTAAAACTCAGCCTCTCCCTGAGTCACCCCATGTCCTTGTTGTCACAGATAGCATCGCTTCTGCCGCCTGTGTGACAGGCGCTCCTGCCAACACGTGGCCGCCCCACGTGACGGGCAGGCGGTGTGATTTTCCGTGGCCTCAGAGAGAACATTAGGACACAGAAGCACAGCATGAACTTTGATTTCCTTTTCCGTTCAATCCTTCCCGTGATAACCACGAAACAACTTCCACTTGAGGACAGAAACCGTTCCCAGCGCCGACACGGGCCAGTGCGTGTCTGATCCATTCCTCATCCCTGCACCGGCACTGGCAGGGGCACAACCCTCAAGGACGCCCCTCTGCTGGCCTCGAGCCTAGGATCTCCAGGGGAGAGAAGAAGCCCTTCTAGAAAATGCGCAGGTGCCGGATAAGCCCGAGCCACGGAGAGGCGGGGTCCCCAAAGGCTCCGTGGGGACCCGGCCATTAGCTGCCTCTCACTAAGGCAGCCAGGCTGTGTCTGTTCAACTTGCGAACGGCACTTTGAGCAGACACGCGAGTTTTCCCGTAGAACGGTGATTGACAGACGGGCCAGCCTGGAAAATCACGCACTCGTCATGCCGTTTCCTTATCCTTTGGGGTCAGCGGGAACAGGGACCTGCTGTTGTGTCTCTGTGCATTTAGTCTCCTTGCACGGTCACAATAGCCTCGCTCTTTCTCGTCTACACTGAAAAGGCGGCTCTGCCTGCCTCGTGCCCACCTAGCAGCCAGGGATCCACCAGGCTGCGGAGCCCACGGCGGCGGCACCCTGGGAGTGGGGAGGATGCAGCCGGCGCACAGGCCACTGGGACCTGCGCCGAGGCCGCCACACCACCTGCCCTGGCCTCGGCCACCTCAGCGGCCACCAGGAGGATGTGACTACGGCCTCATCACTGACGGGCTCCCTCCAAACAGGAGACGTCCCACTGGGCACCGTGCATGGCCCCCCTCTCCCCAGCCACCTGCCCCGGACCCTCAGGCTCCCCGCCCCCACCCAGCACTGGGCCCCACCTGTCCGTCTGAGGCTGTGCCCTTGTGCTGATGGTAGTCCTGGAACCAGGCCGCTCGGCCCAGACTCGGAAGCCGAGGGTCCCAGAGACGTGGGGCCAAGTCCATCTCAGGTGACAAAGGGACACAACCCCCACCCCCACCCCTCAGCTCCTGTTTGTAAGATGGGGGTCACAAGGCCCCGCCCACAGCACACAGGAGCCAGGACCACGGCCGGGACCCTCACAGAGGCAGCACAAACGTCACTCTTATGCCTGGCGGCTCCCCAGAGACCCCTGTCACCTGTGGGGAGCGACGCCGCCCATGGCCTTTCCCAGATGTCCCCCACTTCCTCCTCCAAAAAGCAGCCCTGTCTGTGTTCCTCGGGCCCAGAGTCACTCCCGGCAGGGTCTGGGGGCAGGACGGCAGCTGCGTGGGGAGGGGCGCTCTGCTGTCCTGGACCCCGGACCCCTGGGCACCAGCTGGGGCCTCCGCTGCCCGGTGCCTCTGCCACCTGGGGCCTCCACCGCCCGGTGCCTCTGCCACCTGGGGCCTCCACTGCCCGGGGCCTCCGCTGCCCGGTGCCTCTGCCACCTGGGGCCTCCACTGCCCGGGGCCTCCGCTGCCCGGTGCCTCTGCCGCCTGGGGCCTCCACTGCCCGGGGCCTCCGCTGCCCGGTGCCTCTGCTGCCTGGGGCCTCCACTGCCCGGGGCCTCCGCTGCCCGGTGCCTCTGCTGCCTGGGGCCTCCGCTGCCCAGGGCCTCCACTGCCCGGGCCCTCCGCCGCCCGGGGCCTCCAGTCCCCCAAGCTTTCGGGGCTTCTCAGCAGTGTGGTGGGTTGGCAGAGCTGGCACAGCCAGCACAGCAGGTCGGCTGTTGGACCAGGGCCGGCTCCCTCCGGCTGAACTTTTGTGCGTCCTTGTCCTCCTGTCTGAGGACAGAAGGACCTCGGGGTGGGGGGCCCTGCCCCCAGCCCCCAGTGCCTTGAGGTCTGCATTACTGTGCGTGCTGGAAACACCCCCCCCCAGCCCTTCCTCCAGCCGGTGCTCCAGGGGTGCTCAGAGCCGCGCTGAATGACCTGTGGCCCTGACCGCACAGCACGGCGGATCCTCGCTCAGGGGTGGATGGGGTCAGCACACTGGGGGTCGGAGGACTTGAGTTCTGGCCACGGACCTTGCATCCACTCAGGGGGCAGCCGGCCAAGTGACAGCTGCTCGGCCTCCCCAGTGATGAAGGAGACGCTCCCTCCCGCTCCCTCCCGCCACGCTGATCTTCCCGAGGGCTTTGAAAGACTTGTGTGAGTCCTTCCGAAACGCCAATGGCCGCAAAATCAGAATCAAGCACCCGGTTTTCAGCAGCCGGCCCTAGGGGCCTGGGATCCACGAGAAAATAGAAACGATTCCCGTGCTGCTGTCACCTTAGGTAGGAGGGGACACCTGAGGACAGGATGGAGCGGAGAAGGGAGCACGGGGCACCAGTGGGGCGGGCACTGTGGCACAGCGGGGAAAGCCACCGCCTGCAGCGCCGCCATCCCATGTGGACACTGGTTCAAGACCCGGCTGCTCCTCTGCGATCCAGCTCTCTGCTGTGGCCTTGGAAGGCAGTAGAAGATGGCCCAAGTCCTTGGGCCCCTGTACCCATGTGGGAGACCTGGAAGAAGCTCCTGGCTCCTGGCTTCGGATTGGTGCAGCTCTGGCCGTTGCGGCCAACTGGGAGTGAACCAGCGTATGGAAGACCTTTCTCTCTCTCTCTCTCTCTCTCTCTCTCTCTCTCTGTAACTCTGTGTTTCAAATAAATAAATAAATAAATAAATCTTTAAGGAAGGGTACAGGTGCGGTGTGGCCCCCATGGGCAGTGCGGCAGGCTCACGGTCCTCATGCTCATTGTTTCTTCCCGGACCGTCCTACGAGGTACCAAGCGCACAGCACCTGTCCCGAGAACCCAGTGCACACTCACGGTTGCTTCCTTGGACGCCTGGGGCTCCTGGCATCTTGGGCTCCTTCCACACCTGGGGGGGGCTCCTCCATGCCCAGGCCTTGGGTGGGCAAGGGAGAGGCACAAGGGTGCTCAGCGCTGATGGACAAGTCAGGAGGCGGGCACCCAGCCGGCTCCATCCTCCCGCCGTGCACAGCTCCAGGTTCACTTCCTCCTGCAGGCCAGCGCCCGCCAGGCTCCGCTCGCTGCGTCTCCCAGTTCCTCCGGCACCACCGTGGTTGTGACGGAGCAGGAGCAGGCACACAGTACATGTGGTGCGGAGCCCTGTGTGTGGACCGGAGTAAGGCAGAGGTGAGTGAGGGGCTCATCACAGGCCCTCAGCAATCTAAGTCAATAACATTTTAATGTAACGTTTCTAAAGTAGGATTTGATGCACAACTGTCTGGGATAGCGAAATAGCAGTATTTTAATGGAAGGGCAGAATCTGACCCTGTGCTTGCAAGATTCTGCCTCGTTGGCTTTGCACTAGCCCTGGCCAGGCTTGGCCCCCATACAAACCCAAACACACATGGACACCCCCACACACGTGACCATACACACATGACCCCCTCCCCCACAAACACACATGGACACCCACCCCCACACGTGATCACATGCATGACCAACATGTATGACCACACATGTAACCACACACAGGCACACACATGTGGCCCCATACACACAAACTCACACGGACACACACCTCCCCCAGAGTGGAATCACGCTCCTGAAAAGAGGTGTGTGTTTTCCACTAAAGCAAGACGTGGGCTTGACCGCTAGTCCACCTGGGTACCAGCCCATCCTCCGCTCAGAACTCCATCTGCCTGCTGTCCAGTCATCGTGGCCAGCAGCCCCTCTCGGAGCGCTGCTCCTGGTTGAGAGGAAGCATCTGTAGCTGGGGGTCTCCTGGGCCGACCCAAAGATGCTGCAAGAATCACAAGAAATCGGACCCCCACCAAAAACAGGATTCGCATCGCGTCCCGACGGCCTACAGGATGACACGGGAAATCGGTTCCTGGGCCAAGGGAAAGCACAGGCTAGCGTTTACGACACTGAAGTCACCGCCTCTTTGCATCTCGGGGCCACGGGTCTGAAGGCTTCCTCAGAACACATGTGCCTGTGTGTAGCCACACGGCACGGCAGGAGTGGGCGTGGCCTCTGTCTCACCCTGAGCCCCAGCCACTGCTGTCTGGGGGTGGAGAAGCTGTCTCTGCCCGGCGCCAGACACGGTAAGAAGAAAGAAAGGGAAGCAGGAAAACATGGGACCTCAAAGGGCAGCCTGCGGCAGGAGTTTTTAATTCACATTCTAGGTGGTGGGCGTTTGGCTTATCAACTGATATGTCTGGACCTCGGATCTGGGGACTAGGCTTGACACTGGCTCTCGCTCCTGACGCCCTGCTGGTGCAGCCTGGAGCTGGTGCGGATGGCTCACGGGGTGGCATCCCCGCAGGGGCCTGGATTCAGAGCTCCTGGCCCACAGCGTCGGCCTCGGCCCAGCCTTGGCCACTGCAGGCCTCTCAGGACTGAGCTGAACCTGAGACCAATCTTTCCTTCCCCCCTCCCCCTCTCCCTCTCCCTCTCCCTCTCCCTCCCTCTCTCATCCTCCCTTTCCCTCTCAAATAAATAAACAATTTACATTCAGTAATATCGACTCATTTTGGTGTATAGTTTTATGAAGTTTGACAAATGCATGAAATTAGGTGAGCAGTGCAGTAGCTAAGAATGCAAACATGTTAGCAAGATATTTGTGCACAGGTGTTAAATGTCGAAGTCCTAAAATTGAAACAAAATATACACAAATGTCCACCAACGGCGTGGATTAAAAATTGGAATATTCATACAGTGAACTGCGACGCAGCCACTAATAGGAGCGAATGATTGACACACATAGATGTGAAGCTCCAATTCATGGGTTTGTTTGGATAGAACAGGTCACATTAACAACATAGTATTGTGGCATACATGTAGTGTATGTAAAATTCTAGAAAATCACATATGCTATAAGGTAGGGGGAAGACAGGGTGGAAGGGCAAAATATACCACGACTACCTTGGTGCAAGTCAGCTTGGGTACAGAATTCTCCCAGATCCGGGCCCCATCCTCGACCTGACCACTGTACCACTGCCACTTCCCATCAACACAGCAGTGTGCACCCTCCGGACCCGATGTCAGCGGCCGCACCGCACCCAGAGCCGGCACCCTCCGGACCCGAGGACTGGGCCACGCCCCACTCAGAGTCTGCAGCTGCACTTCCGATTCTTCCTGATGCCTCAGGATTTCCCAGTCCTTGCCCAGGGTCCTGCCGTCTGCGGTTGGAGCAGTGGACCCTTGCAGATCTTGTGTCCAGCACTGGCGCTCCCTGTGCACCTGCCCTCTGCTGTCCTCCACAGCTCGGCACCCCCACCTCAGCTAATGGAGCTGCACGCTCAGCTTTGCTCCCGCCCCCTCCCCACAAACTACAACCGTGCACACTCCCCAGGGAAGGAACTTTCTCCCACTGTTTAACAGTATGCCTGATTCCTGGAACAAGACCACCACACGGTAGGAGGTGGATGACAGGTAGGTAGGTAGGTAGGTAGATAATAGATGGATGATACATACAGAGAGGATAGATTGACAATAGGTAGATGAATGATAAGGTAGGTAGATGCCTGCAAGAAAGAACTAATCAATGAATGACCCCACGGAACGTGAGCTCAGCTCCCACCCTGCTCGGTGGCCCGGCCCCGTTCTCTAAGCTGCCCACACACAGGACGTCGGTGCGCACACCGTGTGCTGCACTTTCCTGAGAGTTTTCCCCTAAGGCTGACGGAGCCTTGTAGAGCAGACAGAAGTGTGGGGCTGTCACAGTGATGGAGTCCCCAGGAACGGTTCCGAAGGAGAAGTTTCTGTTTCATCTTCTGCTTCAGCCTGCAGGGTGGTGACCCGTCTTGAACATAGAAACACCATCCCAATGGCGCCAGTTTAGGGGCTCCTGTGTTCAAAAATAGCAACTCGCTCGCGGATTCCCAGTGGCCACCTTACCAGGAGACCCGGTTATATATGTTGGTAGAAGTCTCTCAGGGCCGGCTCTGTGTTGTAGCGGGTAAAGCCGCTGTCTGCCGTGCCACCATCCCATATGTGCGCCGGTTCGAGTCCTGGCTGCTCCGCTTCTGATCCAGTTCTCTGCTATGACCTGGGAACCGAGTGGAGGATGGCCCAAGTGCCTTGGCCCCTGCACCAGCATTTAAAGACCTGGAGGAAGCTCCTGGCTCCTGGCTTCATATCGGAGCTGCTACTCAGCCGCTAATAGGAGTGAATGATTGACACATGCAGATGTGAAGCTCAAATTCATGGGTTCGTTTGGATAAAACAGGTCATATTAACAACATAGTATTATGGCATGCGTATTATGGCATAGCGGCCATCTGGGGAGATCTCTCTCTCTCTGTGCCTCTGCCTCTGCCTTTGCCTCTGTAACTCTGCCTTTCAAATAAATTCACAAACCTTAAAAACAATCTCACCCGATTGTGAACAGACTGGGGTTGTGAGTAAAGTTACCGGAGATGCATGTGACAACCTTATTTGATTTTACATACTCTATTTTGAGACTATAAATAAATACATTTAGGGGAAACAGGTATTTCCGTACCTCTAAAGGCACATTTGTTGATCAATCTGTGTCTCTCTGTGTGTGTGTTTGTGTGTGTGATGTCAGTATAGGGATACGGACATGTGAGGCTGAGTTACTGGGTCATCCTTTCCCCGGCATTGGCTTGTGTTGGGCTCTCTGATAAAGCAGCATGGAGTTGTCCCTATTTAGAGGCTGTCACAGGTGAAGAGCTGCGTCAGCAGAATCCCTGGAGTCTGATTGGCTGTGCCCTTACCCAGCCCTGGACTCCAGGGGTGGGCTGGGCTGGAGCCGGCTCCTTTGCATTTGTTGTGATCAGGAGCCAAGGCAAAGCCCAACAGAGAAGGGGCCGATAAGGATAAGGCCGTGGTCCCCCTGCTGCGGCTGCACCTGCTGGACGTACTTTGAAACGGACCCACTCTACCCCCCCGCCCCTGCAGCAGGGAGTCTCTCCATGGGGACATATTCCCTGCCAACACGCATCGGCCCTTTCTCCAGTAACATGGGGGACACAGCCCCACCACTTCAGGGCACGCTTTTCAGATGGGGTTCAATGCACCCCTGTCTTAGCAGTCTCGTGATCTAGACACACTCCTCTCCCTGGTTATCAGGATTCATGGGCAGCCCTGTGACTAACATGGCTGCAAGGCTTTGAGAATCTCTCTCTGTCTCTCTCTCTCCACACCAGGTCTATGTAAGTTGGTGGGGTCAGAGCCAGGGTTCTCTGGTGGCCGTGTGGGCTACCACAGAGACAGCCCATCAGAAAACAAACACAGGAGAAAGGTCTGGAAAAGAAGAGAATGGTCCCAAGATCCCTCATACTGTGGGCCCAGCAGCTAGATCATGCTATTCCCAGACTCAATAATTTCAGGCTGTTCACTTACAAGAGCCAATCAATTCTTTGTTTGCACAAACAGGTCTCGGTCACATCCAATCAGAACATTCTGCTCTCTGGCAACATTCCCCTGCCCCAGCCACAGTTCACTAAGCATTTACCCAGTGCTGCACCACGGGGCTCACACCAGAGCGGAGTCAAGCCCCACCCCCACGTGGTCGGCACCACGCAGGCAGCGCCCTCCCCAGGTGTGGGTGCTTGCAACAAGGTTTTGCTCATCTGGAGGAGGGCATCCCATTTATTAAGTAATGAGTGAGGCACAGACAAGGGCCCTCGCCCTACACCACGTCTCCCCTCGCCCTACACCACGTCTCCCCTCGCCCTACACCACGTCACAGGAGAAGGCGTCGGTTTTTCTACTGAATGTGTGTAAAAGCGAAAGGAGCCACACGCAGGTTAGGCACAGAGCGTCCTCCCCCCTCTCCCTCCCCCCGGCTCTCTGTCGGGCAGCAGGGCACCAAGACCACTGGGACAGGGCCCGTATTCAAACCCTGACCTGGCTGATTTGTGCCAGTTGGGTGCATTTGTCCGGTGAAAACTACAAACCTAGTGGCTGTAAACCGAGTATCTCAAGACAGAGTGTGCAGTTTCTTGTGGGCAGTCTACTTCGGGATGGATCATTTTTCTTCCTTCCTAATTCACTTTCCGGATTCTCCAGCTGTGGGTCGGTCTTAGCTTGGGATCTGCCTGCCTTGAATTTTCAGTGCTTTCAGAAGTCCCTTCTCTCCTCCTACCCAGAGATCCTCCACCGCAGGGCCCTGTTCCTTCCCCATGCACTATTTATGCAGCTGCCGTTGTTTTAAATTCTTGACCTTTTTTTTTTTTTTTTTTTTTGCACCTGATTTTCACACTGGGAGCTTTCTGACTGCAAAAATGCTTGCTCAGGTGGGAGATTTTATTGGGAACCCTGAGCGTTTTGTCATTTTCAGAAATATATATTTTTATTTTCTGTGTTCTACTTCCAGTGTTTTTTACCCACATATTTGCCAAAGCAGCAGGAATCGGTTTCTCCAATTACCCAGCTGTTGTACACTTGCAATTCACTTTCAGGTTCAATTCCAAGCTGCCTCCCGAGCCCGCGCAGAGCGACTAATGGACGGGCGCACCTCATCTCCGGAACGGAGGCTTCTTCGGGTGTGCATCGGCATTTTGCAGATTCTGGTTTCTCTGTCCCTCGGGTTCTCCTCCCTTCCCTTCTCTGCCGCCTCTGGGGACAACCGTCCTACCCGTCCCTGAGGAAAGAGCTGTCACCCGCCCTCCTGTCAGCGACCCCGCTGGGCTCCTCTCTTCTTCTTGGCTGCCTTTAAGGGATTCCTGGCTTCCACCCCTTGGGGCTCCAGACCTTTCGCCTTCCGGGGACGTCTCCAGCTGGGAGGTGGGTCTGCAGAACACCGCGAGGAGACGCTGCTGGTGATTTTGTGAGCTACCTCGTCCTCGCGGACAGAGGTGGACCTGCTGAGGCTCCCAGGTCTTGCTGTCAAACTCAGGGCTCCTGACTTCGGTAGACTCAGACCCGTGGCGGGGGACGCAAGGCCGCCACAGGCTTAGGTAACCATGGCAACAAGCCGTGGCCTTCCCAATCCTCTCCACCCATTCAGGAGGCCGTGGAGCTGCCTCTTCCCACTTCTGAGGCTACATCAGCCTCTTATTATAACACCAATCATAGAGTCACCCCCCACGTCACTCAAGGGCACCCAGAGTGGCCTTGGCCTCACTTCACGTCCCCGGCAGAGGCTCGGAAGCCCTGCCCAGCGTCTCCGGTCCCTGACGATGGCTCGGAAGCTCTGGTCAGTGTCTCCTGTCCCCAACAGAGGCTTGGAAGCCCTGGCCAGCGATCCCGTCCCTGACGGCTCAGAAACCCTGCCCAGTGTCTTCAGGACAAGCCAGAGCAGTCAGCCGGAACAGTCTCTGCAGATCCACCTCTGGGTGCCGGGCCCCTGCCGAGCCGGGACAGAAGAACCCCATGGAGTTTGGAACCCAAACAAGAGGACAGCAACAAGAGAGGACAGCCAGTGGGGCAGCAGAAGTGCAGCCAGGATCTTTCAGGGGGCGTTGCTCAGCCTTGCTCTATCAAGGCACACACAAAAGTGGACACAAGTGGACACTGGAATAACACCCGCAGGCCCAAGCCAGGCACAGGGACTCTGGCCACCCTTGGTCCCAGCTGGCCCCACAGACAGCCTGAAACACTAAATTCAAGCCCTGGCTCCCTCATGCTCTACCCATGACCCATGACCCTGTCAGGACAACCAGAGCAGGAAGCCCCCAGTCGCAGGTGAGGGCCAACGTCACTGCCCCTCCCTCCCTAGACTCAGACACCTGCTCCTGTCTCCAAAGCCAGGGACATCTCTCCCTCCAGAGCCTGCGGGTCGGCTCCTCACCCAGGTGCAGGGGAGGCACAATTCCCCGATGCTGCCCTCTTACGTGAGGGTGTAGTTTGCACAGGGACCCACGGGGATCCATAGAGCAGAGGTCACGGAGTCGTCCCCAAAGCGCAGACGTGCAGAACTCACACCTTAGCCACAACAAAGCGCACTCACTCCTCCATCCCCGTTGCTGTACGCGGCACTTTTAGGACACACCAGCCACACCCACGCATGCGTCTCCTCGAACTCCCCGTCCTCGCGTGGGGATTGCACTGACGCACGCCAGTGAGCACAGCGTGGCCACAGCAGCACCGTGCGTGTCTGAGGATGGACCTCGAAGGAATGGCCGCTTCTGCCTCACTCCCGTGGGTGCCCCTTCTGGGGAAAGCTGCCGTTGGCGTGCGTGGCGAGAACACAGGGCAGCCCTGGGAGATGCTGAGGCCCACGTCCCACCACGTGGCCAGCTGTGGGCCCGGACCCCCGGCTCCAGGAGCAGGGCTCAGATGGCTGTGACCCACAACCTCTCGAGAGAGCACTGTGTCTCTCACTGGTCGCTACGTCCAAATTCCTCACCTACAGGCAATAATCACTCATCATTCATATTGCCTTTTATTTTTTAAAGATTTGTTTATTTATTTGAAAGTTAGTTACAGAGAGAGGAGAGGCAGAGAGAAAGAGAGAGGTCTTCCATCCAATGGTTCACTCCAGAGATGGCTGCAACGGTCGGAGCTGTGCCCATCTGAAGCCAGGAACCAGGCGCGTCTTCCGTGTCTCCCATGTGAGGGGCCCAAACACTTGGGCCATCTTCTGATGCTTTCCCAGGCCACAGCAGAGAGCTGGATTGGAAATGGAGCATCCAGACTTGAACCAGCACCCATATGGGATGCTGACACTGCAGGTGGCGGCTTTACCCTCTACAACACAGTCCCGGCCCCCATTCTTGTTGCTTTAAGCCGCTAAAACAACAACATTTCATGATAATCTGTCAATACAGTGACAGATAAGTAACATTTTGTTCAAAGCACACTTATTTAATTTACTTTTCTTCTTTATGGCTGAACATTGTATACTATGTATGTGCCACAGCTTATTTATTCAATAATTTTTTTAAGATTTATTTATTTATTTGAAAGGCAGAATTACAGAGAGGCAGAGAGAGAGGGGGGTCTTCCATCCGTTGGTTCACTCCCCAACTGGCCACAATGGCCGGAGCTTCGCTGATCTGAAGCCAGGAGCCAGGAGCTTCTTCCAGGTCTCCCACAAGGGGATGGGGCCCAAGGACTTGGGCCATCTCCCACTGCTTTCCCAGGCCGTAGCAGGGAGCTGGATCAGAAGTGGAGCAGCCGGGACTTGAACCGGCTCCCACATGGGATGCCAGCACTGCAGGCAGCGGTTTTACTCACTATGCCACAGCATTGGCCCCTATTTATTCACTATTTTAAGGGTTTTATTCATCAACACAGAAAGAGAAGAGGGAAGAGTGAGAGAAATCTGCTTGATTCCCTCCCACTCCCCAAAAGCCTGCAGCAGCCAAGGCTGAGCGCGGCGGCCGCCAGAAGTCAGGAACTCAGTCCTCAAGTACCTAAGCCGTCACCTGCTGTCCCCGAAGGTGGGCAAGCGTTAGCAGGGAGGTGGCGTGGAAGCAGAGGGGCTGGAAGCCAAACAAGGCGCTCTGAGAACAGAAGGGAGCTTCCTCCGAGCCCCATGGCCACCCGGTCCTGCCTACTTTAACAAAGTCATGTACTCTTTCAAAAAAAAAAAAAAAAAAAAAACACAGAGGACGCCCTATAGAGCTCTTTTGATCTGTCCATCTCTCCTTCATTCTCCAATTTTCTGCAGTGTCCCTTTGGCCTGCGGGATTTCCCATACCTGGCTTCCCCTTTCTCTTGCTTTTGTGTTCCCTACAAATTGGCAACTGAGTTTGGACTGGACGCGTGTTCAATCCATTTGACAGAATGAGTGTTTGGCCAGACTCAAAGTCGAGTTTTTCCTGTTTAGTGATCTTAGTAACCAGTAATGCTTAATGTCCAAATTTATTTATCCATTGGGGTCCATAAGACCACATGAAACATGTATGTTTCAATATATAATGGCAAATACAGTGTGAGAACTCGTTTATGTCGGTGTACGTGTAAGAGGGATTAGATGGATGGTAGGCGCTACATTGTATTATGCTATGCTGATGCATGACCCATGGTACATTTCATCAATATGTTGGCTGTTAGATTCTGGTGGTGCTACCTGGATAGGTCTGACAACAATGGCATCTTCAGGAGAGAACCAAGTGATAACATGGAGCCAGCCAGGGACATCAGGGGAAAGGTGCTGCCCACAGCCCAGCAAATGACAGCATTGTATGTCACGATCCAAACAAAACACGAAAGCAGGTACAAGATCGGCGTAGCTCCAACCCACGAAGGGGAACCGGTGTCAATGAGGTTTCTGCCCGTGCAGGCGGCGGTGCGGGCGGCGACGGCTGTGTTTCCAACCCCGTGGGCGCCGTACCTGCCCGCCGGCCTCTGCTGCATCCCTCCCCTACCTGCTGCCCCGTGCCCGTCAGTGCTTCGGGCACCTTCTGCGCTGCTCACAGAGGGCTCTCCGACTTCTAGCGCAGCACCACTTGCCACTGCAAGTCTAAAATTCTGCTCTGTCACACAGTAGTCCCTCAGAAGGGACTGTCACCTGCTTTAAGAACCACCATTCGTTATTTGAATGAAGAAGAAGAATTGCCCCCACCACAGGTGGAGTCCGGGCGAGATCAGCACCATGCGCCTGCTGCTGTTGACACGAGTAGTCCTTCCCTGCAGGGCACGGTGCTCGCTGCGATCCTAACGGCACTGGGGATGGGGAGACAGGAAGACAGGGTCACATTTCCGGGGATCAATGCACACGCTGCTCCCTGCTAAGGAGAGAAGATCCCAGTGCTTCTCTCTGACTTTTCCCAAGTTTCCAGTAACTGTGATTTTCGACTCCGGTGTGGCTATAGCCCGTGTTCCCCGTCCATCTCCGTGGTATCCGAGGAGACGGCTGGTCCGTGGCAATGTGGGTGGTGTGGTCTTGCCATGCGATCTCACTTCCCCTCTGGCACCTTGAGAAACCTCAGCGTTGGCGGCCTCAACGCTGGTGCCTGATTAGCTGGAAGCAATCAGAGCAGACCAGCATTTAGCGACTCTGTGCTCGGCCAATTATTTTGCTCAGGGACTCTGAGAGGCGTCCAAAGCCACCGGGCTGCCCGGCCCTCAGCCTTCCGGTTTGTGCCTTCACTTGGAAGGGACAAAGCCCCTGCCGGAAGCAGCGCGTGTCCCAGCTCTCCTGAGACCCGCAGCTGAATTGCCATCGCTGAGTGGGCTGCCTGCGCCAGGTCGTGTCGTGGCCCCTGCATGTCCAACGCTTCTCCCACCACTCCCTCCTATCTGGGCAGACCCGGGGCCCCTTCCCTACAGTGTGCACCCCTCCCCCAGAGCCGCCCTGTCTTGGGGAGCGCCCTGCTCTGGGTGCTTTGGTCCCACAATGCCAGTTATCAGGGACCCCCGGGGGAGAAGATGGGAACTGGGTTTCGGGAAGCGTGGGCTGATTCCTGCTTCAGTCCAGGCCACTTCTGTGCTGTGCACTGGCTGACCGTGGGGACCAAGGGCCCCTTCTGCATTTAGGAAGAACGCACTGACCTCCTGCCTTCACGGCCTGGACCGGGGCTCCACAACTCACTGTTGCACGTTGAGCTGTGTCGTGCCTTTCGGGGTAGTCGGGGCTGACGGTGTTCATGGCCGCATGGTTGGAGCAGCAGGCCCAGCCCTCTCCTCTTTGCCCCGCGGCTGCAACCACAGACGTTCCTGGCGCTGCCAGCTGTGCCCTGAGGACGCCTGGGGCTAACAGCACCACCCTCATTAACCGTGGACGCTGCATCTCGGTTTTCTGTGCCAGCGCCAGCGTATGTGGAACCACTGAGCACCAGCTTTCAGAGGCCAGGCCCCCACCAACCGCAATGTGTGTCAGGCTCACAGACAGCGCGAGAGATAAAGAAACAGCCCTCTGAGTCGAGTTCCCATCCGTATCAGTCCACTCCAGGGAGGCACTGACCTCGGCCGAGCTCCGTCCTCAGCCACGCGGAGCCGTGGCACTGGCTTTCGTGTCCTCCCGATGTCCTTTCCTGATCCTCTGTGTCCCGGAGATGCCCACGCCTCGGCAGAGCCCCGAATAAGCCACGCCAGCCGCCGCCTGCTTCGGAAGCTGCTTCAGCAGGGGCAGGGGCCGGCTGCGCCACGTCCCCGCCGGGGAGCCACGACTGCTCCAGACCGCGTGCCCTGAACCTTGCTCCCCATGAGCCGCCACTTCTCATCCTCTGTGCTTTTCACAGCGGCTGCGTCCTTCACCTTGAAAGAGCCGCTGCTGTTTCGTGACGTTGGAAAACTCCCGTGTTTTTAATCCCTCTTGGCACGCCTGAGACAGCGTGTCTTTTCCAGAATCCAACCGGGATCATCCGACGGATGGGTCTCCGCATGCGAGGAAGGGACCCATCGCCCTTGGACGCGGGAATGCGGGCGACGTGGATCCACGGTGGCGGCCAGGCTGTTTCCACGTGCGGCACATCAGCGCCATTCTCGAGTTTGGCTTGGGCGGTAAGAGGTTGACACCCAAGTGGCTGCCGTTCAGGAATGCGCCCCTCTTTCCCCGCGTGTCCCAGTGTCAGAGGACAAAGGCAAGCCTGCTGGTGCGTCGCAGTCTTTATCCACACATCCCAAGACACTCACAGTGGCAGAGAGGCAACCCTCGTTAGCAATTACTGGCTAGATTAATGCGCAATCGAAAGAGGCAGAGCCTGTAGCCGGTGACTGTGCATTGTTTAAGCTCCTGGAGAGGGTCTCATTGGTTGGGGAAGTGCAGAAGGGTTGTCTCCGATGACACGCACCCTGGGACGGCACGGAAGCCACGGCTGTGACTGGTACCGCAGATGCTAAGAGCTGACAAGGAAGCAGTGGCTGCTTCAGACCTCCCACACTGGCTGTGTGGTGTGAATTCCATACAACTCTCTCTCTCTCTCTCTCTCTCTCTCTCTCTCTCTTTTGACAGGCAGAGTTAGACAGTGAGAGAGAGAGACAGAGAGAAAGGTCTTCCTTCTGTTGGTTCACCCCCCAAATGACCACTATGGCTGCCACTGCACCGATCCGAAGCCAGGAGCCAGGTGCTTCTCCTGGTCTCCCATATGGGTGCAGAGGCCCAAGCACCTGGGCCATCCTCCACTGCCCTCCCGGGCCACAGCAGAGAGCTGGCCTGGAAGAGGGGCAGCCGGGACAGAATCCGGCGCCCCAACTGGGACTAGAACCCAGGGTGCCGGCGCCGCAGGCGGAAGATTAGCCTAGTGAGCCGCGGCGCCAGCCACAACTTTCTCTCTTGAACTTCCAGCTTCTTACAAGTGTCTAAAAAGTTGCTTATGAGTTTGACATATGTACAGATTTTAGAGCCTGTTTATACAGTGTGCAAGCTGGGTATTTTTGCCATGGGCAACTCGTGTCTGGCGCCCTGAGGACACTGACTGCAGCACGAACACTGTCCTGAGACTCTGAGCGCCCACCGTGTCTGCAACGAGATGTCAGGATGTTTGTAGACTCCCACTGTGCAATGACAGGAAGACTTCGCAGCGTAGACTGCACGCCAGGTGGCAGACAAACCTCTCGCACACTGTCCTCATGGCTCAGCGTGCAAGCAGGACATTCGGTATGGAAAAGCCCACAGGACAAGGTGCGCGTTTGGACCGCACCACTTCGTAACAGAAGGGGAGCATTTTGCGCTTTCTGCTTCAGAAGGAATGCCAGAGACCGTGAGAGCCAGGCTCTGATGCCTGCTAAAACGCCACATACCCAAGCACACGAGATACTGGCATGCTTGAAAACACAGCGGTTCTGGGATCATTTTATCATGATTTGGTTAAATTTTAAAGCCGGAGGGAAGTTTTGGTGTTGACAGTTATCATAGCAAATCATAGCACTTGGGAGCCTATGAACTATACTTACTAATTATAAGTTCAAACAGGTGAAGTTGAATGTCCCCATTTAAAAGCCTTTTCTGTGGCAAAAAAAAAAAGGAAAATCCAAACTTTCTGTCATGGTGTGGCGGCAAACTGTACCCTGCACAGACGAGCCTGCGGGAAAGTAGATGACAAATGGACACGAAGCGTCGGGGAGCAAACCTGAGCCCAGCCACGGTGCGTGGCTCCGAGACTGGGGGGCTGGGAGAGATCAAGACGCTTCAAGGGGCTCCATGCCTGGCTTCCACTGGTATTTTTTTTTGCGTGATGCAAAAATGGAGAGGGAGAGAGAGAGAAAGTGGGAGAGAGAGAGGGAGAGGCAGAGATACAGAGGTGGAGGCACAGAGAGGGAGATTTCGAGTGAGCAGCGGCACAGGGCCTCTTGGAAGCTGAGCTGTTGTGGGTCCTGGAACACTGGCCCCACAGCTAACGCTGAGAGCGTTCCCTTGTCTGCTCTGGGGAAGAAGTCGGTCAATCACAAGTCACACAGCCAGCACTGTGATGCCGACGCATTTGCTTAAAATTTTATTTATTTTCACTTTACTTGAAATGGTAGAGAGAGACAGAGATCTTCTATCCACTGGCTCACTCCCTAACTGCCCACAACAGCCAGGGCTGGGCCCGGCCAATGCCAGGAGCCCAGAACACAAGTACTTGAACCATCGCCTCAGGGCCCAGGGTGCCCATTCCCAGGAGCAGGGTCTGAGGCAGGGATGTGGGCGTCCTGGACAGTGTCTGCACCGCTGCCGTCCCTGGGGACCAGCAGACAGAAGGCCCTGGGTTCACATCCCGACTTCGCATCTTACGGCTGAGGGGTTGGAAAAAATATTTCGGAGGTCATGCCCAGATGCCCAGCTGTAAAATACTTACTGCCTAGGGCTGATCAATAATTTACACAAACAGAAGGCTGGAAAGCAGCGCCCGTCGGCTCTGGGGAGCGTCAGCTGCTCTCAGCCCCACTTCTTTCTCCTGACCACGTCGCATCACCTCCAAAAGTCCTCAAGCCGTCCCCAAGAGGGGCTGGCAGCGGGCCTGTCACTCACGGCCTCGGGGACAGCCTGAGAGGTATGTGGGCCTCTTGTCTTTGTCTTTTATAATCGGAACAGCTGTTAAGTGGGAGGATGAACAGGCCGGCCATTAGCTGCAAACTGTCTTCCCAGATAACGCCACCAAGCGCGGAGCTGGGAGCCACTATTCAACACAAACGCTTTCCCATCTAACTCACGCTGTGGGTGCGCCACAGGAAGGCCCATCCGGCCCCTTATCCTGGCGTCTCTGCTGCCTGGAACTCAGCCATGGCCCCCAGGCAGCCGCCTCCTCCCTCATTACGCCCCCATGCTGGGGACCCACTGCTGCAAGACACTTGATTTCTTGAGCGGATAACCATTTCCAAAACTAAGAGGAAGAACACACTCGATTCCCGTGGTGTTGGGAGAGTCTTCCCTGATGCCTGGTGAGTTTACGAAGCACCTCGCTCTTACAGACGCAGACACAACAATTGTGCGATGGCGTCCAGCGGCCCTCCCAGTTCTGAGCACTACTGCCCTCCTGTGGATGCCCAGTGAACTGAGCAACAGCAGTGGGCGGGGGCTTCAGCTCTCCTGCCCAGGGGACGCACAAGGACCACACGGGGGGCAGGATAGCCTGAGAGCCACCCCTGGCACCGCCTGCCCCACCTGCACCTCGTCCCTCCCTCCCCCGACCTGCGGATCCTCCAGCTCTCGCTCCTCTGTGAGGCCGGGGCTCCTGCTCTGTGGCATCTCCTGGTGGTTAAAAGGGGATTCTCCCATCCCCAGAGAGAGAGAGAGAGAGAGAGAGAGAGAGGATGGAGGGACAGCCAGATAGACAGACAGCAGATGAAGATGCATAGATGACAGATAGATGGTAGATGGAAGATGAAGATAGACAGACATGGAGCTGGAGACATCCCTAGATGCACACACACACACACACACACACAGAGAGAGAGAGAGAGAGAGAGAGACGACTTCTCCAGAGATGACTGAAGGGCAAGATTCAGTCAAACTTCGTTTAATAATCTGAATTTCAAGATACTTCCTCGAGTCCGGTGCCCCACCCCCTACAACGTGTCCCAGTAGGTCACTTCCTGGCTTGGGATCATAGCATTCCCCTCTGCAGAGCGGGACTGTGCCCCTCGACCCCAATCCATCCGACACTCTCTCCAGAAAGGCATGAGGAAGAGAACGGAAGGGAGGGGGCACATTCTCCTGGGTTTCGTCCTAGCGCAGACCCCACCTCTCTCCTCAGAACTCCGTGGTGCCCTCCGTGTGCAGGTGCACAGAGCCGGGGGACCCAGCAGAGTGAGGTCACCACCACACAGCCGGGGTTGAGGGCAGGTTCACAAGCCACCGGGTCTATTCCTGCCTCCTTCACAGGCGAAACAAGACAAGCACAAGCATCAACCCCAAAAGTTAGGAGAGCCACAGAGGCGGCAACACCGCGGTCATGGCTTCTCGGCTGTGCCTTGCTCTGGCTGCCCCCCTGGCTCCCCCGGCTCCCCGGGGGATGGACAGACGGGGCAGGGGAAGGATGGCGTCGCAGGGGATGCTTGGGGTGCCGGCAGATGTCTTCCTCCTCAGAAGCCGAGCTCCCACCCGGCCACAGAGAATCCACCTCCCTCCCGACACGCACAAGGAGCCGCCTGTGCACGCGTGCTCCCCACACCTGCAGCTTCGAGCCCGCATCGACCAGGGCCCCGTGTTTGTCCCAGATCCTGCCTTTCCAAGCAGACTTGTGCGAGTGTGTGTGCATGTGTGTGTGTGTGTCTCCTCTGTGGAAGCGATCATCCCAGCACTGGCTATGTTTTTCAGCACATTCAGTCCTTTGTGAATTGCTTTAAACTTCTTGGTCTTTTGTTACAGCTTTTCCTCTCGCTACCTTCCTTTTGTCCCAAGACATCACCTGTTCCGCTGCGAACTCGCTTCCACTAACGAGAGTTAGTGACTGTGCGGCTCCGCCCCCTGCCCTGGGCCCACCCTTCCTGGCAAACCTCTGGATAAACCCTTCGGAGCTGCCTCAAACGCAGGGAGAACCAGAGCCTTCGGCAGTCTCGCTGCTCAGGTTCAGGGCATATTGGAAGATGAGCGTCTATTTTCTGGCACAGGTAATGGAATTACGGAGGCTGTCTCCCTGTGGAAGGCGCAGGCAGGGTGCACTTACGGCCCGGGGGAGGAACCACAAGTTATTCATGGGTTTCTCCCCGGGGGGCCTGCAGTAGTGGATTGCGCCTAGAAATAGCTGAAAATATGAATTGCAGGGAGGATGGGGGGATGAATGCCAGGAACAGAAAGTAAATAATGGGGCTGTGTGACCCAGAAGGCAGGGGCGACAGCCCCAAGAGAAGCAGCACAGTGAGAAATCACAGAAATACCTGCCCGCGTCTCTCGCGAATGCTGAGAGAGATGGTTAGCCACGGCACAGCGACCCACGCCTCTCCCTCCGGGGCCTCAGCTCCAGGGCCAACGGTGGCAAATCCACGACCCCCAGAGAGCACCGACGCCAGGGCCCTTCTCAGATCAGCTGACAACGGGACTCTAGGGAGGGAGGCCACGGGACTTCCAGCAAGATGAAAGTGTTTCCAGGTGCCTGCACTTCAGACACCTTGGTCTACTTGATGGGACGCCGTGGTCCCCGTCACAGGCCTATGGGGACCCTTTTTCCCATCATGTGACCTGAGCCTGGCTACACACCCTCCAAGCAAAGATAAAACTCGGGGGCCAGCGTCGTGGTGCAGTGGGCAAAGCCACCACCTGTGCCCTGGCGGCCCATACGAGAGCCACGTTTCAGCCCCAGCTGCTCCGCTTCTGGTCCAGCTGTTTGCTGTTGTGTCTGGGAGAGCAGAGGGAGAAGCCCAAGTACTGGGGCCCCTGCACCCACGCGGGAGGCCCAGATGCAGTTCCCGGCTCTTGGCTTCAGCCTGGCCCAGGCCTGGCTGTTGAGGCCATTTGGGAAGTGAACCAGCAGATGGAAGATCTCTTTCTCGCCCTCTCTCTATGTAATTCTGCCTTTCAAATACATAGAATAATCTCTTTTTTAATAAAAAGGTAATGCTTTGGATATCTGTATCGCATATCAGAATGCCTGGGTTCAGGTCCCAGCTCTGCGTCTCATCCGGCTTCCTGCTAACCACACTCGGGGAGGCAGCAGGCACTTGTCCCTGCCACCAGCTCAGGCACTTGCCCCCCCCACCAGGAGACCCAGCTCAGGCACTTGTCCCCCCACCCCCCCAGGAGACTCAGATGTAGCTCCCTGCTCCAGGCTTCAGCCCGCCCTCGCCACAGCTGCCACTGGCATTTGGTGAGTGAGCCATTAGATAGAAAGCCCCCCCTCCCCCCGCCACCCTTTAAAATAAATGATTAAATATGACCATCCCACGCAGATCTCACATCTGATTCATTAGGATACAGTAAGTCACCATGTGTGAAGTCTATAAATCACGAATAAAACAAACCACCGCTGTTATTCTGAGTGGGGCGGGGAGCGGCGAGAGCAAACCCTACCCACAGAATCGAAGCGGGCCTGGGGCAGCGGCATCCATCTTTGTGTCCTCAGAAGGACTGGGAAAGAGAAGCGAACACGGGGTGGGGTGGGGGACCAGGCTGAGGGGGTGACTCTGCCTGGGAAGCCTGGCGGGGGCTTTGGCGCCCCCTGCAGTCCGCTGCTCTGGTGCAGGGCTTGTGCCTGCTGCCCGCCCGACACACACCGGGGCGGTCGCCCTGGCCTCGCGCCTTCCAGCTGCCCCCTTGACGCCCAGCTGGGGTGGCCCCGGGCGTTCCTCGGCCAAGTCCTCTGCTGCCGGTGCCCCCATCACCACCACCACTGCTCAAGGCTGCGCCAGCCTCCGTGCCCTGCATACATTGTCCCCGCTGTCGTGTATGGTCCTCCAGGTCCCCCCACGTGTCCTGGCCGCCGTGGTCCAGAGGAACCAGCTGGAAGCTGCAGCACGGCTTTGCCCTTGGCCACGCCCTCTCCTCCCCATCTCCAGCGCCAACCCTCCTCCTTCCCAGCCAGCACCGTCGCCCTCACAGGGGACTGCGTAGTGTCTTTCCAGCCCAGCCTGAGACTGTGCTGCGGGTCTCCTGGACACTGCTGACTCCACACGCCCCTGCAACCCGGCCCTCCCAGCCTCTCACGTCTGCCGGCTGGAGGGACGACAGCCCGTTACGCCACCCTGTGCCGGACTCGTTTTCTGTCGGACTTTCCCTCTTCAAGCGGCGGCGTGGTTTCTCTGCTGTCGGGGCCGTCGGAGGACTGGAGGCCTGAGGGTGGCAGAGGCAGGGCAGGGGCGCCCCTGGGGCCTTCAGCCTGGCCGCAGCTCCCCGCACCCCTGCCTCTTCTGGGAGTCCCGTGGCTGTGGGGGACGTGGACTCCAGCTCCAGGGGCAGCAATGGGCCAGCCTCGGGGACCAGCACGCCCTGTCCTCCTGACCACAGGGTTGGTTCAGAGAGAGCCGGGAGGGGACACCAGAGCCCAGGAGACCACGAGGGGCTGAGCAGGGCTCCGGAGTCGGGGCAGCCCTTCCAGACAGCAGCCAGGAGGGGGCCCGAGCCGGAGGCAGTGCCCCCGCTGCTGCGAGGGGGCGGTGGCCCAGTGCAGACCTGGGGGCACCATGTTGCCAAGGAAGTCGTGGAGAAAGGCCTCGAGAAGTTGTGGGTGCCGGGGGCAGGGCGGGGGTCGGGGGAATAGAAGGGGAAGGACTGAGAACCGAGCCAGAGTAGAGGAGAGAGGTCCTCAAGGCTTCCCCTCCCCTACAAGGTGCCTGGGAAGACCTCGGGGGCGGGGGGGCTCTGCCCGGCTAAGAGTGCGCGTCTGCGCGTGCAAATACCCGGAGCCCAGTGGCGACCTCTGGAAGCCACCTCTCCATCCTGTTCCTTCAAGCCAAAACCTTGGCAGGGCGGAATCTCACCTGCAGGGGCAGCAGCCCGTGCCCAGGAAGGACACAGGGCCCACGAGAGGGGCCCTCACTTGCTCAGCACAGCCTGTCCACCTCCCCACCACAGGCAGCTACTGGCCTGGGGGCTGGCGGCCCACTGAGGAGTGCGGACCTGCAACCGGAAGGGAAAACCATCTTCCTTTCCTTCAACAAGGCTGTGCAGAAACGACCCTGGCCCTGCCGCTGGCCTCCGTCCGTGCCCTAATGGGGGAGTTGCTCTGGGGAAGTGAAAGGCATCCCCAAGGCAAAGCCAGAGGCCTGACAGGGTCCCTCTCCTCCTACCCCGCGCCGTGAAGGCCCCATCCTTTCCAGCTTGCTCCGAGAGTAATGCATTCCTCCTGGCCCACTTCTTTGGGGAGGTGGGTTAAATTGACCTTGCCGCCTGTGCCAGGAAGCTGAATCAATTCGCTTTTATTTCCAGGCCATACCCCGAGGCCATACACTGAGGCTGCACGCTCTGCTCTCCCCTTTGAGGTGAATAAATATTGAAGAGAATAAATGTTGACACCACACGGCATCTATCCTGTAAAGAGGCAAGATTTGCTTCAAGTAAATTGATTTTCATTTGCACATGACTCCACCGGAGCAAATGTCAAATGCATTCCCCTCAACCTTTTATTTTGTTCCTATTCTTGTAATCGTTACAACTTCATCTTTAGAGTTAAATCTTGGAACCACAGGACCCATTAGGCCTAAGTTTCTGATATAACTCTATTAAGGATTCATGTTTTATTCAGGCTAGAAATGTGGGCCTATTGATTTAGCTTTAAATAGTGCATTATTTGATTAGCGGGGATGTTTACTGTTGTGCCGCTTGTAGGCTCCGGGTGCCTAGCAGACCTTGGCTATTGGTGGCCCGCAGATGGGTGCAAACCACTGGTATTATGGGTGACCCAGGGAGCAGTGCGAAAAGACTCGGAGCAGTCACGTGCACTTCTAGCCGCAAACCAGCCACGTGCAGCTGCCCCGGGAAGAGGAGGACCCTGACGGCTGCTGTGGTCCAGGACGGGAACGTGTGCTCTTCCGTAGCCGGTTTTTGGGAAGCGATTTCTCCTGCTAGAGCTCTGTTAACGCTCACACACGTGTGTCCCAGTCCTCAGCTCTCGGCGTAGAACCCCCGCTCAGCCACGTTGCTGGGTTGCTTCTGCCGTCTGCAAACGCAAAAGAGCCCGCACACCAGTTCCCGCGAGAGTGGCCGTCTTCCGTATGTTTTGTAGACTCTATCGCGCTACGTGCTCGGCCAAACACAGATCCCAGAGGGAGGCTGATCCAAGCCCAGACTCAGGTCCATCAGACCCGAACCTCTGTCGGCCTGTCTTTGATCCTTGTGCACAAAGTAGATGCCGTGTTTGATCCTTGTGCACAAAGTAGGTGCCGTGACTCATTGGGAAGAGCTGGGAGAACCTTCTGGGAGAGCTTCAAGCTCCTGCAAGGTCTTCCACAAACTTGAGAATATTAACTCCAGTCGCTCCTGTCCCGACTGAAGGGAGGTGAGAAAGGACGAGCTGGGAAAAAGAGAGAGAGGGAAAAAGTTGTGAAAATTAGACCAAGGGGCATTTGGAGTTCATGTCTCTGAGTATTTTTTAAAAAGATGTATTTAGTTATTTGAAAGGCAGAGTTACAGGGGCTGGGACAGGGAGAGATGGACTTCCATCCACTGATTTACTTCTCCAATAACCACAATGGTCAGAGGTGGGCCGGTCCAAAGCCAGGAGCCAGGAACCCCATCCAGGTCTCCCACGTGGGTAGCAGGCACCCAAGCATTTGGACCATCTTCTACTGCTTTCCCAGGCGCATTAGCAGGGAGCTGGTTCAGAAGTGGAGTAGCTGGGACTCAAACCAGTGCCCCATGGGATGTTGGCTCTGCAGGAGGTGGCTTTACCTCTTGTACCACAGCACTGGCTCTGGTCCTGGGATTTCACTACAGGAGATGGAATAAGGGTTGGGTGCGGCCCTGCTCTGCTCATCGGCCGATGGCGTGATGCTGTAGGTTAGTGGTGGCCTCTCTGCAATGACACGGTGCTTGCGGTATAGATGACCCACCCCCCCAGGTTTCTAAAGAAGGTCAGGGGTCACAGGAATGTGTCTGCTAGCGGTAGCTGGGTCAGATCCCAACAGAACTCCTGCAGAAGGGTGACCCGAAGCCAGAGCTGCCAAGAGGCTTGATAAAGACGGTGGCTTCACCGTGCCAAGGCAGGAGTGCTGCACAGGCTCCCGGCCCCGCAGTGCTGCTCTCACCCCCACCCCTCTGTAAGGAGATGCACCCCTGTGACAGCCGTGCGTGACCACGGCGGGGACGACTGACGGTTATTAAGGCCGGCCGTGTGCCAGGCCTGCCGCACTGTCCTGCTCCTGCTGAGGTGTGTTTATAGCCAAACGTCTTTGCTACAGACTGCAAGTGCTGGACCAGGATTCCTAGCATTCTAGCGTTCCGGTTGCAGCCATGATAGGAGGCCCGAGGAACCAGGGCCACCGAGTCTGCAGGCTTCCTGGTATCATGATCAGCGCCGCACAGGTGAGTTTTCAGACTCAGGAAAAGCTCATAAACGCACTTCTCGTATCGTTTTACACAACTGCACTCAAGGGAGGGAAGCAGACCGAGATCGCCAGCCACGTGTCCACTGAGGGCTGCACTAAAAGGGGGCTAGGGGTCCTGGGATAATTAAGAGAGGGAGATGTGGGGGCTGGCGCCGTGGTGTAGCAGGTAAAGCCGCCGCCTGCAGTGCCAGCATCCTGTATGGGTGTTGGTTCAAGTCCAGGCTGCCCCACTTCCAATCCAGCTCTCTGCCTGGGAAAGCAGTAGAAGATGATCCAAGTGCTTGGGCCCCTGCACCCACGTGGGAGACCCAGAAGAAACTCCTGGCTCCTGGCTTCGGATTGGTGTAGCTCCGGCCATTGCAGCCAACTGGGGAGGGAACCAGCAGATGGAAGACCTCTCTCTCTCCCCCTCTCCCTCTCCCTTTCCCTCTCCCTCTCCTTCTTTCTGTGTAACTCTGACTTTCAAATAAATAAATGAATCTTTAAAAAGAAAGAGGGTTGGGCAATATTGGATTTACAGCAGACCCATCATGGCCACAGTTTTCCTTTCCATGGTTTCACTTGTTCACGGTCAATCATGGTAAAAAAATAAACAAATAAAAACACTAAAGCAAAGTTCCAGAAATACATGAAAATTCATCAGCGTTGCGTTCTGTCCCATTTTGAGTAGCACGGGTAAGTCTTGCACCAGCCTCTTCGCCCTCCCGGGATGTGAACCATGCAATGAGTGGGCTGTGCACGCTGTCCCCCGCAAGTCACTCAGCAGGTGTCGTAGGTATCACATCACTGTCACAGCACTGCGGTCCTCGTGTTCAGGCAATTATGAATTTAATTAACTAACAGCCACGCTCCCGCTCCCCCACCAGGCACCATCGCGGCGATGTCGGCGATCGTATGGCCAAAGAGAAGCGGCAGAGTGCCTCCCTGAAGTGAAAAGGTGGAAGTTTACGGTAGCTGTGGATGTATAGGGAAGAACCCAGAATGTCTAGAGCTCAGTGCTAGCCACAGTCCCGGGCATCCGCCAGGGGTCTTGCAGTGAGCAGATAAGGGGGCCACGGTGTTTGCCGTCCTGTGCTCTGTGACACAGTCACTGAGTGAGTTTAGGCTCAAAGCCCCTCACCAATAAGGGCGGCTGAAGTCCAGAGGGTGGGCTTGGATTGCGCAATACTTACAGACCAATGCCTTCGTTTGAGCAATCAGGAGAAATCAGGAGGCCAGCAAGGCTGGCCTTGCCACCAGTCGTCATACGTTGCTAGCTGACTTCTTTACCTGGGAGAGCTGGTCTTTAAGACAGTTAACGCAATCTCTCAGGGAAGAAGAGAAATTAAAACAAAGACGCACGTGGAATCCGTGTTGTTTTCTTCTCATTGTGGCGCAGCCACAATGGCGAATTAAACCAAGCAGCAGCTTGGGAGATGTGGTCAGAAATGAGTGGATGCGGGCTAAGAATAGAAGCCAGCGCAAGCCGGCGCCGCAGCTCACTAGGCTAATCCTCCGCCCTGCGGCGCTGGCACACCGGGTTCTAGTCCCGGTCGGGGCACCGGATTCTGTCCCAGTTGCTCCTCTTCCAGGCCAGCCCTCTGCTGTGGCCCAGGAGTGCAGTGGAGGATGGTCCAGGTGCTTGGGCCCTGCACCCCATGGGAGACCAGGAGAAGCACCTGGCTCCTGGCTTCGGATCAGTGCAGTGCGCCAGCCCCAGCGGCCATTAGAGGGTGAACCAACGGCAAAGGAAGACCTTTCTCTCTGTCTCTCTCTCTCACTGTCCACTCTGCCTGTCAAAAAATAAAAATAAAAAAAAGAACCCAGCGCAGCGGCTTCTGCGGCACCTGTCCACCTAACTGTCCCGTGTCTCCCGCGTGAGCTGGGAGCATCTGCAGAGTCCCCTCGCTCTGGAAGCCTGGGTGCCTGCGGCTCGAGGCCGGGTCACCCCTGACTGCCCGTGGTATCTAAGAGCTGCACGCCGGTGACGGAGCCATCGAGTCAGTTCCCGCACTGTTTCAGGTGTCGCAGGGCTCAGCAAGCAGAGTTCTGTGTGGTCTCTGCCTCTGTCCGTGCAGACACCTCTAAGGAAGGGTCGTGGGCTCTTAGCGGTGTTTCTTTGCATGACCTCAATCCCGGGTACAAGCAGATTTGTGGTAGTGTTTTCAGAGAAAGGGGAATGCGTTTTCCTTTCTGACAGATCGCGATTCGTGGACATTGAAGAGGAGGAGAATAAAAGAGATAAAAGTGGGGCTGGTGCTGTGGCGCACTGGGTTCATCCTCCACCTGTGGCAACGCATCCCATATAACTGCTGGTTCTAGTCCTGGCTGCTCCACTTCCAATCCACTCTCTGCCTCGGCCTGGGAAAGCAGTGGAAGATGGCCCACGCTAGGGTCCCTGTGCCCACATGGGAGACCCGGAAGAAACATCTGGCTCCTGGCTTCGGATTAGTGCAGCTCTGGCCTTTGGGGCCATTTGGGGAGTGAACCGGCGGATGGAAGACCTCTCTCTCTGTCTCTCTCTCTCACTGTCTATAACTCTACCTCTCAAATAAATAAACAAAAATCTTTTAAGAAAGAGATAAACGGCCGGCACCGTGGCTCAATAGGCTAATCCTCCGCCTGCAGCACCGGCACCCCGGGTTCTAGCCCCGGTCGGGGTGCTGAATTCTGTCCTGGTTGCCCCTCTTCCAGGCCAGCTCTCTGCTGTAGCCCAGGAGTGCAGTGGAGGATGGCCCAAGTGCTTGGGCCCTGCACCCACATGGGAGACCAGGAGAAGCATCTGGCTCTTGACATCAGATCAGCGTGGTGCGCCGGTCGCAGCAGCCATTGGAGGGTGAACCAACGGCAAGGGAAGACCTTTCTCTCTGTCTCTCTCTCTCACTGTCCACTCTGCCTGTCAAAAAAAAATGGGAAAAGAAAAAAAGAAAAGAAAGAGATAAAGGTGTCCCTGAAATAAGCAACCCCCTGTTCTCGTGGGGCTGTGCTCACTGGGAAATCGGAGCATCCGTTCAAGGATTTGGGTGAGAACACACATTCCTGGGTTCAAGCCCCCGCTCCACCATCTGCAGGGGCGTCTCTGGGCTAAGACAAGAACTCCCCAACAGTGGTCAGCCTAAGGTGTGGAAAGGACCAAACAGGTCGGGAGACGGGCGCGCTTGCTCGGTGCCTTAGCCGCCCAGCGCTCCTGTCTGACGTCCAGAGCTGGACTGGGGGGTGGGCGTTCGGTGCATCGCGTTGTCATTGCTTGAGATGCCCCTCATCCGTGGGGGAGTCCTTGGGGGTGGGTCCCACTCCCTGCAGCTGGTGATGGGTTCCTGCCACCATGGTGGGGGTGGATAGGATGGAGTTTCAGACTCCTGCTTCAGCCTGGCCCAGCCCTAACTATGGTGAGCATGTGTGAAGTTTCTTTGTGTGTGTGTCTCTGATAAGTAAAATAAACAACACAATGTTTAAAAGTTTAAAGGTCATTTGCCAGCTTCCTCAGAGAGTGACAGCGGAGCCGAGACACCCAACACAAAACCCGGGCCTCTCCGTATCTGCAGCCTGGTTTTCCGGACAAGTGCACTTCCCTAATGGATGTATTGATCCCTTGGGATGGGGGACCTCATGTGCACCTGGCCTGGTTTAGATCTTAGTGTCCTTGCCTTGAACCGATAGCATGAAAGGACGAGATTTTCATGGGATCTTGGGACCTTCTGCTGTGAGAGGCAACCAGGGAGTGTGGGCTGGGCTCAGGCACGGGTGGGACACAGGAGGAGTCACGGGCCCTCTGGAACTCGGGCACTCACGCCAGGCGCCAGGCTGTCCTCCCTGCCCCCTCTTCTCCCCCTCTCTTCCTCCTTCACACTCCTTACATTGGGGGGCCCGTGCTACACCATGGAAACACAGAACAGGCTCCCGTGGTGAGGAGCCCAGGGCCAGCCTGGCAGCCATGGGAGTGGCCACTTGGTAGTGGACTTTGGTGCCCAGAGAAGACTCAAGATGATGGCAGCCTTTGTGGGCATCTTTTATTTTTTTAAGATCAATTTATTTAATTTGAAAGGCAGAGTTACAGAAAGACAAGGGGAAGAAGAGAGAGGGAGAGAGAGAGAGAGAGCCCTTCCATCTCTGGTTCCCTTCCCAGATGGCTGAAGCCAGGGTACAGAGGCCCAAGCATGTGGGCCATCTTCCCATGCTTTTCCCAGGCCATCAGCGGGAGCTGGATCAAAGGTGGACCAGCCGGGACTCGACCCAGCGCCCATTTGGGATGCCGGCGTCTCAGGCAGTGGCTTTACCCGCTAGACCACAATGCTGCCCCTCCCGGGGGGGCATCCTAACTGCAACTTCGGGAGCTGCCCTGACCCAGAGCCTCCCAGGTGGACCAGGGCCAGGCTCCTGACCCTCAGAAACTCCGTGTAGCAGATGCTGCTGTCTCTAAGTGGCTCTCTGGTGGCCACTGTCATGCAGCCACAGAGAAGTGACACAGCCAGGGACTCAGCAAGTGTCTGGTGGCCCCCAGGGCTGTTCCCAGAGCAGAGGGCAGACGTCTCTGAACACGGTGCAGGGTGCCCGGGCGTGGCAGGCACCTCAACCCCCCGTCCTCCCCCGTCCTCATGTTCTCCCCAAGAGAAGGCAGGGATCCTCATGGGAGCCATGACAGGTACCTCCCATTCTTGGCCTGTCCAGCGCCCTCGCCCTCGCCCCTACCCTCGCCCTCCCCCTCTCCCCCGCCCTCATTTGTGGGCTTTTGGAGGTTCACAGAGGAGGAGTGGCTTGGGTTGAACTCTCAGCCCTGGAACCATATTTGGATACCCACACAGGTCTGGCCCATGGGCGTCTTTTATCCTAGGACCATGGAGCCATCAGCTTGGAAATGGACCCTGACCCAAGCTGCTGGACCCAGGGGTTCTTGGTGAAGTGGCTGGGGACAGTGTCCTACGTGACTGGGAGCTGAGCGTGATGTAAGCCCCGGCCCTGCCGGAGCCAGTGCCAGCCCCGGGAAGGGCGTGAGGACCACAGCCTGGGGACGCCCCCGGGCAACTTCCCAATGATCTTAAAAGTCCTTTCTAGGGACGTGATCCAGTGAATTTCCTTTCTGTCTTATGAAAACGTGAGTTGGGTTTTTGTCATTTGAAACCAAACAGTCCAGTTTCAACAGGGATGTGCGTCAGGCCTGGCCGCCTCATCTCCTCTGCCTACACGGTCAAGGGCGCCCTCTGCTGGGGGGGGCGTGTCTCCGAGCCCCCGGGAGCCCATGCAGACCCTGTGCCACAGCCTTTAGGAAGGCATGGTCGGGGAGCTTTTCCTAACCGCGTGCTTTAAGCCTGGCGAGGCTGGTGCTATTCGAAAGCCAAAGTTTTCCTCTGTTTAGGAGCAGTCGGCTACACATGTCTAAGCAAGGCGCGTGTGACAGTTCGTCCACGAGAAGACCCCCTCGGCACTCCTCAGTCAGGTTCAGAAACACAGGGCTTTCCTGGAGACGGAAGACTAAGCACATGCCGTCTCCGTGCTGGGACCTTGCATGTCCTTGTCACCTGGCCCGGCTCAGCCCCGGCGTGGAGTTATTGCAGGGAGAAGTTACTCAGTGTGCCTCCTCGCTGTGCTACCCTGGTTTTATATGTTTTCAAGAAGGCACAGAATGAAGTAGCTGCTAATGACAGACTTCGGAGGCCCTGGGAGCCACCACCATCGATGGGCAAGCAACAGAATCACGAGCCCATGAAGGATGAGGCTATCACTTCATCCGAAAGAGAGGCATAAAGGCGTCACCACCATAAATGAAATTTTTTTGACAAGCAGAGTAGACGGTGAAAGAGAGAGAGAGAGACAGAGAGAAAGGTCTTCCTTTTCCATTGGTTCACCCCAATGGTCGCTGCGGCCGGAGCGCTGCTGCCAGTGCACCGTGCCGATCTGAAGCCAGGAGCCAGGTGCTTCTCCTGGTCTCCCATGGGGTGCAGGGCCCAAGCACCTGGGCCATCCTCCACTGCACTCCCGGGCCACAGCAGAGAGCTGGACTGGAAGAGGGGCAACCGGGACAGAATCCGGCGCCCTGACCGGGACTAGAACCCGGTGTGCCGGCACTGCAAGGTGGAGGATTAGCCTAGTGAGCCACAGCCCTGCCAATGCAATTTTTTTTATGCTTCCTGTGAAGGCCTTCAGAGAGGCTTGGCCACTTCACCTTTCGGGTGACGGAGTTGAAAACACGGGTGCTGTCATCTTCAGAAAGCTCAGAATCGGCCACTGACCCCTCCATGGGGAAGCAGCAGGGATGGAGCTTTGCTGTTGCCCAGGACACCGCCTCTCCCACGTTGTGCGCAGCCTGGAGAGAAGACAGAGCCGCGTGCACAGGGCCACGGGCGCAGGCGCAAGGCTCGGGCAGCTCTCGCACCTCCGCTGCCACCACTCGCGGGGAGAATGTTCCGGGCTTTTCTTACCCCTTCACACCTCTGATTCCTCACCTCTAAGATGCAGGTGGTCATTACCTCCCTAAGGGCTTGTAGGAGACTTTCCCAGGTTGACACGGCTGAGTGTCCACCATGGTTCCTGTCCACTGTCCACACTGTCAGGCGGAGGATTAGCCTAGTGAGCCAGGCCTGTAATTCAGTTTTTATAATCAACACCTGATTAAATTAAACAAAGCGTGTGCCAGCAGAGCTTTCAACCAAACTGTTAGCTGGATTTTGACCTCAAAACCATCATTGGATGCGGCTAAATATCACATGAACCCTTTGGGAAGCCTCCTGACTCAACTGACAGCCAAGAGCCCACTGCGGATGAAACGCCCAGGGCTTTTCTCATGGCCGTCGCCTTTCCTTCCCAAGTCCTGCGTTTGCTTTCCTGCTTCTACACCTACAGGCACAAGTGCCCTGCTTTGTTTATTTATACCCGAATGCAGAGCCTTGTATTTGCTCCTCCTAATCTTGTTGATTGAATCCCAGGCTCAGCCTAGCAACATCTGTTTTCTCTCCGTCCAGACCCTGTGTTCTAAATCCGCCTGATTCCACTTCCCACAGAGCAGGCAGTCCTGGCCCACACCGGAGAATACGGGTTTCAGACCCGGGTTACCGTAATCGCATTTGCATCCGGTTCACACCGCTTCTCTGAAAAGTCAGGGTCCCAACAGTCTTCCAGAAACGCAGTCCAGAAACGCAACTGCCCTGCGGAAGAGCCCGGAGCCCGAAGCCTGCAGGCAGGTGTCCGCCCCCGGGTGCTCAGAGCGTCTGCACCTTTGGAGACGTCCACGGGCAGACACAGAGGTTGTTCTAAGACGAGAAAAGCTGCGCTGAGAACCGCTGTTCGTGGGGTTGCCATAATTCGCTGATGATGTAGACAGCCGGTGTGTTGCAGCTACTCCTGATACCCCTGTGCTGGCACAGGCC
Source organism: Oryctolagus cuniculus (assembly GCF_051225735.1). Taxonomy (NCBI): domain Eukaryota; kingdom Metazoa; phylum Chordata; class Mammalia; order Lagomorpha; family Leporidae; genus Oryctolagus; species Oryctolagus cuniculus. The sequence goes on from NC_142887.1 coordinate 8,307,455, forward strand.
ACCGGGTTGGCTGCAGAACCTGGCTCTCCCCGGAAATGTTCTAACAGCTGCCTGCCTGAGATCCGAGGCTCCACCCAGCATCCCGGCCCACACGGGCTGGGGAGAGACTGACTTGGAACAGGTGACTTATCCACCCAACTGGGCTTCCACGCTTCGGCGCACTGCTGGGGAGGGCAGACCAGAAAGCAGCATGCAGCGGGGGCTCCAGGCCTCCGAGGGCTTGGCCTGCCCCCTGCAGGGTGGCGCTCTCCAGGGCATGGCTTGTTCAGGGCCAGCCTGGCCTGGGCTGCAGACACTATGTCACTGTCTGGAAGCGTCTCAGCGATGCCCCTCCCGACTCCGACACCGTGATGGGGATGATAAATCGCACGGCCGTCGACGCAGCCAAGGGCAGCGAGTCCTGCTCAGGGTCGTCTGCCGACGAGTTCTGCAGTTTGGATTAGGTCTCTCGAAACGCTAAATGGTGAAGCGCTTTTGACTTATTTAATCAAAACCTGCCCGTAAAATGTGTGGATTTCAAGCAAGCCAGCCGGATTCAGGAAACGAAAAAACAGAATCATCGGTTAGATGTGAATTTCAAACCAACAACAAATGATTTTTAGTATAAGTTTGTTTCGTGCAATATTCGAGACTAAAAAATAACAACAACAAAAACCTGTTGTTTGCCTGAAGTTCAAATCCAGCTGGCACAGGGAGTCCTGCGCTTTGTTTGTTGATCCCGGTTGTGAGGAACGGCCACCGTTTCTGTAAACGCAGAGTGGGCCAGTGTTCCACAGCGGTTTTCCCGGTCATGGAATCGGTGACGGCGGTGGCGCCTGAGTATTTAGGCTGCAGATGATTGATCTGGTGGTTTTTACGGCTCATTATTTACTTTTTTTAAAAAAATATTTATTTTATTTATTTGAAAGACAGAGTTACAGAGAGAGGTAGAGACAGAGAGAGGGGTCTTCCATCCGCTGGTTCACTCCCCAGATGGCTGCAATGGCCGGAGCTGTGCAATCCAAAGCCAGGAGTCAGGAGCTTCCTCCGGGTCTCCCACACAGATGCAGGACCCCAAGCACTTGGGCCATCTTCTACTGCTTTCCCAGGACATAGCAGAGAGCTGGGTCAGAAGAGGAGCAGCCGGGACTAGAACCCACACCCTTATGGGATGCCAGCCCTGCAGGCCAGGGCTTTAACCCACTGTGCCACACACAGTGCCTGCCCCTCATTATTTACTTTTATTTGAAAGGCAAAGTGATAGATAGATAATAGATAATCTGACAGATGCATAGACTCCTCAAATGCCCACAACAGCTGGGGCTGGGCAGACCCGATTCAGGAGCCAGGAATGGCTCTCGGGTCGCCCACGTGGCGGCTGTCCAAGCACTCGGGCCGCTGTCTACCTCCTGCCGAGGTGCACAGCAGCCAAAAGTGCATCAGAAGCAGAGGCCGCACCTGCTCCCAGCGCTGCGACAGGGGAGGCGGCACCCCAAGTGGCAGCTTAACCCACTGGGCCACAGCGCCCACCCTGCTTTTCTTCTTTTAAAATTTTCCTACTTTAATATCTTAGTACACATCAAGAAATGTAGCACACACAATACTCATTGATTATAATACACACTGATTATACACTTGGAATATGACTGCTTTTTATTTTTCAGCCTAAAAGTTGAAGTCATTTAAGAAAAAATACTACGTATATAAAGGCACAAGTTTCATGTTGGTTTGGCAACATTCATGAAGCTGGTGTGGAAACGCACTTTTTTAAAAAAAAAGATTTATTTATTTATTTGAACATCAAAGTTACACAGAGAGAAGGAGAGGCAAAGAGAGAGAGAGAGAGAGAGAGAGAGGTCTTCCATCCGCTGGTTCACTCCCCAGTTGACTACAACTGCTTCTTCCAGGTCTCCCATGCAGATGCAGGGGCCCAAGCACTTGGCCATCTTTCACTGCTTTCCCAGGCCATAGCAGAGAGCTGGATCTGAAGTAGAGCAGCCGGGACTTGAACCGGCACCCATATGGGATGCCGGCACTGCAGGTGGAGGCTTTACCTGCTGCTCCACCGGGCAGGCCCCTAGGAAACGCACTTTTGGAAACAGCATCCCATGAGATGGTTCTGCTCCAGACTACAAACGTGACACCTGCTCCAGGGAGCAGAACTCAGCGTCTCCCTGAGTCGGCCGTCACTCACTCACTCCTGCGGTCGTCAGTCTGGCTCCAGGCCTTGGAGCACAGGACGCTAAGGCAGGACAAGAAGGAAGTCTACAGACAAAGCCCTGCGTGCTCTCTCATCTTCACCCACAGCTGTGCGCTCCCGAGACTCCTGGCCCCCGCCCCACATCAGCACTCACTGCCCCGGTGCAGTCCAGGCCTCTGCGTTGCTTAGCGATTGCTTTGCAACCAAGAGCGCCCCCTTCAGCTTCCTCATGATTTCTGTCTTTTGCAACCTGGCCCAAGTCCCGAGGACAGCCCGACCCTCCTTTCACGCATGGAGGGGGCACTTCTCCGCATTAAGGGTTTACGTTGTTCGCCCGGATTCCTTGTACATCAGTGGACACGAGGAGCCCTCTCTCACTTCCGCCCCAGCTCTGAGTCTTACGCATTATGAGCACACTTGGGTTCTCTTACAGGGGCCCGCTGCCACCAGGCTATCCCGGTAGTCAAGCAGTGAGAGGCTGTGTCCTGGCACCTCCAAAGCCCCTGGGGTGCACACGCGGGAGGCACATGCAGCTTCGTGGAGGGTGGAGAGAGCAGCACACGGAATGACTGCAATGGGGGGGGGGTCTTCAGAACCAGCACTTGCACACCACCACCCAGCGTCACAGCCGCGCCAGGAAGGAACCAGCCCCGGCCTCCATGCATATCGGAGAATTCGTCTCCAGCAACCTCCCAGATTCTCCCCGTGTGCGGCCCAGTGTCGCCGAGGACAGGGCCTGCTGTGGATCCCGGGAGGTAATCACCAGCAGCCACTCTCACAGAACGGGGAACAGGCGCTGGGCCGCCACGGGGTAAGACGTGGCCCTGCCCACCTGGCCATCATGGGTGGGTCCACGGGTGAGCCTCGACGCAGGGGCCCTCTGAGCCAATTCTGGGGGGATTCTGGTGGAGAGCCCATAGGTGCTGCTCTTGGTCTGACCCCCTCTAGAAAGCAGGAGACGGCAGCACAGGCAGGGCTGGGGGCCCGAGGCCATGTACGGTCACGGGGATGGGAAGGAAAGAGCGGGAAAAGGGAGGCTGCAGAGATGCACACAGAGGCTGAGATGCACAGAGACTGAGATGCACACAGAGACTGAGATGCACAGAGACTGAGATGCACACAGACTGAGATGCACAGAGACTGCGATGCACACACAGACTGAGATGCACACAGACTGAGATGCACAGAGACTGAGATGCACACAGACTGTGGATCCAGGAGACATGGGCGCACTCCCAGGGCCTGGTGACACCGGCCAGCAGTTCTCACCCATGAGGGTGGAACCATGGATGCTCAGTGCACCAGGTCCCCCACTGTGGTCACGAGGAACAGGACAGCCATGGTACAGCTGGGCGGGAGGAAACACTAGGGTGAAGGAGTCGTCGTGTAGCACAGACACGAGCCACGTGGGTGACAAATAAGACGAGAGCCACCCGAGTGGGTGATGAGACCCCAGCAGGGACTGGAGAGGGGAGGACACTTACTGAGGCAGTCCTCAGCAGGGGACGGGGCACCACGGCGTCCCAGCCCAAGGACACGCCCCCAGATGCCACTTCTGAAGCATCCACCCCAAGCAGTCCCTGCGCAGCCTGACGGGAATCGCCCTCAGAGAGGATGAGTGGCTGCTGGGGCCGCAGGGACCAGACACCAGCCACGAGTGGCTTTTGCCATGTGGACGTCTGAGCAGAATTGGACTGTTTTAACGGAGGAAGTGCCAGGCACGTGCGCAAGCCACGGGCGTGACTCAAAGGATGGGTAAATGAAGTCGGGACGTTCTGGGCCCCTGGTCTACATCATCCGGGGCTGAACGGAGAGGGCTGTGTGAGGGACCAGCCCCCGTGCGACGGTCAAAGGCAGAGGCAGCTGCTTGGTGCTGGGCTCAGAGGGACAAGCCCAGGCCACTTCTCTGAGTAGGAGAGAGGAAGACGTGGAAGCCAGCAAGGCAGTCGGAGGGCCGAGACACGGCTTGGCGGTAAAAGAGACGGGGACCCCAGGAGAGGGCACAGGCGCTTCAACGGGGAGAAACGGACAGCAGCGAGATGGACAGACGCGAAGGAGACAGTTACAGAGACCGACAGAGAGCTGGGTCCTGGCAGGTAGGGAAAGAGAGCCAGCACGACGAGAGGCGGAGAGAGGACGGCAGACAGACGGTGGCAGAGGGAGACGGAGGCCGCGGAGGGCAGAGAGCACCGGGTGGAGCAGACAGGAGGAGCCCCCTGCTGCAGAAGTGGGGATCTGGGCCGGCGCCGCGGCTCACTAGGCTAATCCTCCGCCTAGCGGCGCCGGCACACCGGGTTCTAGTCCCGGTCAGGGCCCCGGATTCTGTCCCGGTTGCCCCTCTTCCAGGCCAGCCCTCTGCTGTGGCCAGGGAGTGCAGTGGAGGATGGCCCAGGTGCTTGGGCCCTGCACCCCATGGGAGACCAGGAAAAGCACCTGGCTCCTGGCTCCTGCCATCGGATCAGCGCGGTGCGCCGGCCGCAGCGCGCTGGCCGCGGCGGCCATTGGAGGGTGAACCAACGGCAAAGGAAGACCTTTCTCTCTGTCTCTCTCTCTCACTGTCCACTCTGGCTGTCAAAAAAGAAAAAAAAAAGAAGAAGTGGGGATCCGGCTGCCATCGACAGAGAGAGGGGGCGACGCCTTGAGCAGACAGTACGGGCACATCGCAGAAGGAGATGCACAGGTTTGAACGGTGGGGCCGTGCCGCCCCTGTCCTGGGCTCCAGCCAGCGCCGTCGGCCTCTGCACCCCAGCTCCGAGCTCCTCTCCCCGGCGCCCTGTACCTGCCCTCAGCGCATGTGCGTAGGCCTCAGCTCGAGTGGACCTCGACAATGGCACCCCTGTGCCGCCTGAAGAAATCTGCTTCCCCAGCTTGAACGAAATTAAAATTTAAAACAACATCAGGTGGCCACGGGACAAACAAGCAAACGGCAGCTGTTTAATTAAAACTTAAAGTTGATGAGACGGCAGGACGGAGAGATGCACGCCGGGGAAGCTCACGGCACTGCTAGAAATCAAGCCTGAATTACAGTCATGGTGCACACGTGAGCAGGCCCCTGCCCGGAGGGAACTCCCGACGGCTCGGCGCCGCGCGGGCCCAGAGGCTGGATCCGGAGCTGACTCCTCCGGCAGCTGCGGAGCTGCCACAGAGCAGCGCATCAGGGCCCTTGCACGGCACCGGGAGCCCGCAGGACTGCGCTAGGGACAGGTGAGGGCAGAGGGGAGACATGGCCCCTTCTGCTGCAGCCCTGGGCTGGCGCCAGGGAGCCAGGGCCGAGGCCCGAGAAGCATTCCAGAGGGGCAGGCCTGGGAGGAGGCCTTCGTAGTACTATGGGGGAGAGAAAAGGAGAGAGAGAGAGGAAGAGGGAGGGAGAGGGAGAGAAGGAGGGAGAGAGAGAGAGGGAGAGAGAGACAGAGAGGGAGAGAGAGACAGAGAGGGAGAGAGAGACAGGGAGGGAGAGAGAGACAGGGAGGGAGAGAGAGAGAGGGAGGGAGAGGGAGAGAGAGACAGGGAGGGAGGGGGAGAGAGGGGGGGAGAGAGAGGGAGGGAAGAGAGAGAGGAAGGAGAGAGGGAGGGAGGGAGGGAGGGAGGAGAGAGAGGGAGGAGAGGGAGAGAGAGGGAGGGGATATGAATGAAGGAAGGAAGAGAGGAAAAGGATGGAAGGAAGAAGAGAAGAGAGGGAGGAAGGGGGGAGGAGGGAGAGAGGGAGGGAGGGAGGGAGGGGGAGGGAGGAAGGGAGAAGAGAAGGAGAGAAGGAAAGAAAGTCCTTTGTGGAAAGTTGGTGGAGAATACAGATCCCCCATCTGCCCTGGCGTCAGGAGCTCCATCCAGGCCTCCCAGCTGAGTGGCAGGGACCAGGCTGCCTGCGCCATCACTGCTGCCTCTCGGGGCGTACGCTAGCAGGAAGCTGGGGTCGGACAGAGCTGGGGCTGAAACCCAAGCATTCCACCCGGCATGGGTGCAGGGTGTCCTAACCCCCCACTAAATGCCCACGGCAGCAGCAGGATTTTTAACCCGTATTTCCACCTGATTACATGCAATTCTGTGTTATAAATATGTGTCTGTCGCTTCCACGTTGGATTCACAGATAGGAACGCGTGACGTGAGGCGTAGCTGGGGAGAACGCTTGCCAGAGAGACTCAGATTCTTGCAATACCTCGTCTAAAAAATAGAAACTCAAGGCCAATCCTGAGAGCTGTCTTCAGTCCTGATCTGGGTTTGTGTGGACCAGCTGCTGGGCTAAATTATTATCCTCCCAGGCAATGTCAGCGTGAGAGCGGAGGGTGGCCAGGGTGGCCACGCCGTGCGCGTGTGCTGAAGGAGAGCCCGCTGCGAAGCCCACGCTGTCCTCCTGGACCGAATCCAGCCCCAGCAGTTCCTTACCCGAGTCTTGGAGCAGGTGCAGTGAGGAAAACGTTCTAGAAGCTGCTGGCTGACTCACCTGCCGCGGCTACTGAGCGTCCGACCGCAACTCCCGCCACTGAGGACTGGATCTTGAAATCATTCAAACAGCCGCAAGTCCACGGTCACCGTCCTGCCCAATCCAGCCTACGGGACAACACCTAACACTGGAGTTATCTTCCCTGATGTTGACCTCTTAGAAAAACACACAATCTTATGTCACTTATAACTGAAAGAAAACCCAGTCTTTCTCATCCTATAACAAATCCTCCCCATGAGCAAGAAATCATTTGTGTCTACTCATCTGCTTGCTTTTATTTTCTTTTCTCTTTTAAACAGAGGACTCAAAAATGCAGAATATGGTGTTGTGCCGTATGGGCCTCGCTGCCACCTGCCATCCCTTACAGGCACCACCAGTTCAAGTCCCGGCTGCTCCACTCCCCAACCAGCTCCCTGCTAATGGCCTGAGAAGGCAGCAGCAGATGGCCCACGTGCGTGGGCCCCTGACGCCCATGTGGGAGACCCGGATGAAGCTTCTGCCTCCTGATTTCAGCCTGGCCCAGCGCTGGCCATTGCAGTCATTTGAGGAGTGAGCCAGCAGAGGGAAGATTTCTCTCTGTGTCTGTCTCTCCCTCTTGCTCTGTAACTCTTTCAAATAAATAAATATTTTTTTAAATGCAGAATGATGGAACGTTCGATGTAGGTGACAACTGTTTGACAAATGGAAGCACAGAAGTCAGCACCCTCCAACGCGGGGACAATCCCGGAGCTGTCACCGTTGCGTTCGAGCACCCAGCCTGGAAGCCGGTGTTGCCTGCCATCCCGAGAGCAGTGGGCCAGGCACTCAGGCCTCTCCTTTCTAAGTGTCGCCAAGGACACGCTGTCTCTACACTGCACCACCTGCAGGACCAGGGACCGTCGGGACCTGGAGACCTGGAGACCTGAGACCCCTGTGCTTTGTCACTGCAGTGGTCAGACGGTCACTTCTGTAGCTTTGACGTTGCAGGGCACAGCCCATCAGCACCAGGCACCTGGCGCTCCTCCGTCACTCATGCTGGCCCCCCATCCCCGGGGCTGTTCCCTTACTCGTAAGCACAGCCATCCTACCCGCCACACAGACTGTGTCAGGGCACTGCGTCCACCTCTCTCCGTGCCCCCAGCGTAGCTCCCACTGTCTGCTTCATAGATGAGGCAGATGTCACACAAGCTAAGCATCTTTTTCAAGGTCAGGAGGAAAAACAATAGAACAAAATTAGAAATAACATCCAGGCTCAATGACCCGTTCCCAGCACTACATAGGGCTGTGTCGGCAATGACCGTGACGTCACCGTGGGACTTAACAGATACTTCCCATCACATTGCAGCCACGGCAGATGCTGGCAACTGCCCCTGGCGTGCAGCTGTCAAGCCTGCACTAGATCTGGTTTCTAATTCGGCCACGAAACACACACTGCTTCGCGGACTGTGCTAACTGCCTCAGTGGACTCATCTCCTTTGTCGTGTGATGCAATTTACTTTGCCCATTTAAGACCGATAATTTTGGGAGGGGATTTGGTCTGCAGTTAAGACGCCACATCCCTGGGCAGGTGTTCGGGGCAACAGTTAGGACGATGCCGGGGACGCTGACACCGACATCGACGGCTCCAGCCTCAGCTTCCTGCCTACCTGCACCCTGGGAGGCAGCGCGATGTGGCTCAGCCGGTTGGGACCCATGAGGGAGACCTGGATTCCTGGATTGTGCCCCCAGCTCGCAGGTTCAGCTCAGCCAGGTCCTGGCCATCGGAGCGTCATTCCTAACAAGAACTGCTGTTCTGTGTATCTGTCAGAAGTGCCAGCTCTTAGAGGCAAATACGTAAGCGGCTCTACAGCTTCGGGTTGGCCATGCTGCTGGCAACGGCGTGATGAGGACTGAAACGTAGGGGTGCCTCAGCCTTGGACTGCGGTGTGATGCCGGGAGCCCCAGAGAGCGGTCAGTGTTGGCCAAGGTGCCTCCCCTCCGCCCAGACTCCCCGCAACCAGCAGCCGTGACCCACACAACAGCTCCTGACATGGGCGTTGGGCCTCCGTGGATGGTTGGCCTGGTCAGAAGCAGACCTGGGGATTGAAGGAGGGGTACAACTGCTCCGGAGAGCTGCCTTGGAGATGGGGTTTCTAGTGGAACTATTACTGTGGGCTTCTAGTGGAGCTATGACTGTGGGTTTCTAGTGAACTATTACTGTGGGTTCTAGTGGACTATTACTGTGGGCTTCTAGTGAACTATTACTGTGGGTTTTAATGGCGAGAAATAGAGCCAGGACTCGCAGCATGTCCTTAGAGCAACTGCTGAGACCATGAAGACAGATGCTGGACTAGGCTCTGTCTGCACCCTGAGCCCCGGTGTTGGGGGAGGGAGGCGGTCTGCTCAGAAACCCGGGAGTAATCATGGGGTGTAGACAGCAGACATCACATGGTGTAGACAGCAGGCTTCACGTGGTACAGACAGCAGGTGTCATGTGGTGCAGATAGCTGGAGCCACGGGGTGTAGACAGCAGGCATCATGTGGTATAGACAACAGGCATCACTGGGTGTAGACAGCAGACATCACATGGTGTAGACAGCAGGTGTCACAGGGTGTAGACAGCAGACATCACATGGTGTAGACAGCAGGTGTCACGGGGTGTAGACAGCAGGTGTCACGGGCTGCAGACGGCAGGTGTCACATGGTGCAGACGGCAGGTGTCATGGGGTGTAGACAGCAGACATCACATGGTGTAGACAGCAGGTGTCACAGGGTGTAGACAGCAGGTGTCACGGGGTGTAGACAGCAGGTGTCGCAGGGTGTAGACAGCAGGTGTCGCGGGGTGTAGACAGCAGGTGTCGCAGGGTGTAGACAGCAGGTGTCATGTGGTGCAGATAGCTAGAGTCACGGGGTGTAGACAGCAGGCATCATGTGGTATAGACCCCGTGACTCTACACGGGGTGTAGACAGCAGACATCACATGGTGTAGACAGCAGGTGTCGCGGGGTGTAGACAGCAGGTGTCACGGGGTGTAGACAGCAGGTGTCACGGGGTGTAGACAGCTGGTGTCACAGAGTGTCACAGGGTGTAGACAGCAGGTGTCACAGGGTGTAGACAGCAGGTGTCGGTGTCACGGGGTGTAGACAGCAGGTGTCACAGGGTGTAGACAGCAGACATCACGGGGTGCAGACGGCAGACATCACGGGGTGTAGACAGCAGGTGTCACGGGGTGCAGACAGCAGGTGTCACGGGGTGTAGACAGCAGGTGTCACGGGGTGTAGACAGCAGGTGTCGCGGGGTGTAGACAGCAGGCGTCGCAGGGTGCAGACAGCAGGCATCATGTGGTATAGACAGCAGGCTTCACTGGGTGTAGACAGCAGACATCACATGGTGTAGACAGCAGGTGTCACGGAGTGTAGACAGCAGGTGTCACGGGGTGTAGACAGCAGGCATCATGTGGTATAGACAGCAGGCATCACTGGGTGTAGACAGTAGACATCACATGGTGTAGACAGCAGGCATCACATGGTGTAGACAGCAGGTGTCACGGGGTGTAGACAGCAGGTGTCACGGGGTGTAGACAGCAGGCGTCACGGGGTGCAGACAGCAGGCGTCACTGGGTGTAGACAGCAGACATCACATGGTGTAGACAGCAGGTGTCGCGGGGTATAGACAGCAGGTGTCACGGGGTGTAGACAGCAGGTGTCGCGGGGTGTAGACAGCAGGTGTCGCGGGGTGTAGACAGCAGGTGTCGCAGGGTGTAGACAGCAGGCGTCACATGGTGTAGACAGCAGGCGTCACAGGGTGTAGACAGCAGACATCACATGGTGTAGACAGCAGGTGTCACGGGGTGTAGACAGCAGGTGTCACGGGGTGTAGACAGCAGGTGTCACATGGTGTAGACAGCAGGTGTCACATGGTGTAGACAGCAGGTGTCACGGGGTGTAGACAGCAGACATCACATGGTGTAGACAGCAGGTGTCGCGGGGTGTAGACAGCAGGCGTCACGGGGTGTAGACAGCAGGTGTCGCGGGGTATAGACAGCAGGTGTCACGGGGTGTAGACAGCAGGTGTCGCGGGGTGTAGACAGCAGGTGTCGCGGGGTGTAGACAGCAGGTGTCACATGGTGTAGACAGCAGGCGTCACAGGGTGTAGACAGCAGACATCACATGGTGTAGACAGCAGGTGTCACGGGGTGTAGACAGCAGGTGTCACGGGGTGTAGACAGCAGGTGTCGCAGGGTGTAGACAGCAGGTGTCGCAGGGTGTAGACAGCAGGTGTCACATGGTGTAGACAGCAGGCGTCACAGGGTGTAGACAGCAGACATCACATGGTGTAGACAGCAGGTGTCACGGGGTGTAGACAGCAGGTGTCACGGGGTGTAGACAGCAGGTGTCGCAGGGTGTAGACAGCAGGTGTCACATGGTGTAGACAGCAGGTGTCACATGGTGTAGACAGCAGGTTCACGGGGTGTAGACAGCAGACATCACATGGTGTAGACAGCAGGTGTCGCGGGGTGTAGACAGCAGGTGTCATGGGGTGTAGACAGCAGGTGTCACAGGGTGTAGACAGCAGGCATCATGTGGTATAGACCCCGTGACTCTACACGGGGTGTAGACAGCAGACATCACATGGTGTAGACAGCAGGTGTCACATGGTGTAGACAGCAGGTGTCACGGGGTGTAGACAGCAGGTGTCGCGGGGTGTAGACAGCAGGTGTCACGGGGTGCAGACGGCAGGCCCAACAGGATCTTCATCACAGATATTCCCCAAATGTGGGGCATCACTGCCTTTCGGAACCAGCAGGTGGAAGACCTCTCTCTCTCCCTCTCTGGTCCCCTCGGGCCTGCTCCCCACAGAGCCAAGGGCTGTGTTCCCACAGAGCGTGGCCCCGGCTGTGCCCTGCAGGTCCTGCCTGGCTTGAAGCCACCACTGTCACCCGGCCGAGCCTCAGCCACACTGGGAGGGAGTGTTCTCGTTCCCAGCATTTCCCCAAAGGCCGCCCGGGGCCATGGGGAGGCCCACCCCACATGATCCCCGAGGCCTGGCGGCCACTCGCAATGACCAGAGACTTCTCCAGAAGCGGCCGTGCGGAGCAGAACTTGAGGCTCCCTGCTCGCCTTCGAGGACCGGGGATTTCAGGATCTCCCCACAGCAGCTCATCGGGTTCATCCTGACAAATGCGGGGCCAGCCATGGCGTGTGAGGCCGGCATCCCATATCGGAGTGCAGCTGGGGTCCCCGCCACTCCACGTCCCATCCGTCTTCCCGCCAGTCTCCTGAGAGGCGGCAGGAGATAGATCAAGTTCCCGGGTCCCCGTCATCCATGTGGGAGACCTGGGTCAAGATCCAGGATCCTGACTTTGGCCTGGCCCAGCCCTGGTTGTTGTAACCACTGGGGAAGTGAACCAGTGGGTGGAAGATCTCTCTCTCTCTCTCTGCCTTTCAAATAAAATGAATACATATTTTTTTATAAAGCAAGAGCTGTGAGACACAAAGAAGACAGTGATGTTCTCCCGAGGCTGAACGCATCCCAACAGGGACAGAGTGCCAGCCACCCACCCCCAGCAGTGTCCCAACCTCTAACTGGAGACTGACAGTGCCATACAAGACCCGTGTCCACGTGGAGTCGACGCCTTCTGGGGAGGGGGAAACAGGTGAGCAAAGACACACACGTCACACGCATCAGGCCAGTGTGGAGAGTGGAGGGGTTGCACACACGTCACACGCATCAGGCCAGTGTGGAGAGTGGAGGGGTTGCACACACATCACACGCATCAGGCCAGTGTGGAGAGTGGAGAGGTTGCACACACGTCACACGCATCAGGCCAGTGTGGAGAGTGCAGAGGTTGCACACACGTCACACGCATCAGGGCAGTGTGGAGAGTGGAGAGGTTGCACACACGTCACACGCATCAGGCCAGTGTGGAGAGTGCAGAGGTTGCACACACGTCACACACATCAGGCCAGTGTGGAGAGTGGAGAGGATGCACACACGTCACACACATCAGGCCAGTGTGGAGAGTGGAGAGGTTGAACCAGGGACGAGGACCATGAACCACAGAGGCTGGGATGAGGTCGTCAGCAAAGCGTGCGGCCAGCCTCCAGACAAGTGCCACGTGCCGGCCATCGGAGCTCCTTGGCTGGGATGGCGAGTATCGGAGAGTCGCTCTCGCACGTGAACCACAGCTCGTGGTGGGTCACGGCGTCGGCTGCCACGGGCTGGGCGCAGGAGGCCGAGTCAATCGGCAGTGAAATCAGAATGAGCCTCTCTGGTGAGCACACAAATGGCTCCCGTGGAAATGACTCCCTAATTGTTAATCAATGGCAATAAACTTCTGGTCTGCCCTCACGCCGGGCTGCATGTCCTGCCGGAGACGGTGCCGGCCGACGGCCATTTCACTAAAACCATGGAGGGCTCCCCAGAGGGAAAGAGCCAGGACCTGGGACACAGACGCACTGGTCAGTGCAGCTTCTGCTGATTGTAATAAACACCCCTGGATCCAGCTGCCCAGAGGACTCTGACCCCACAAGAGCCCCTGGGAGGCTGCGCTCGGCGGGATCCAGCCCACGGCTCCTCCACCAGGACAGTCCCCGTGACCACAGCCATGGGTCCCAGGAGAGACAGCGGCCACGGCCCCAGGGCCAGCGGGAGCAGGGAGAAGCTGCCCCAGGGCAGCTGGAGAAGGCGGGGCAGGAGCTAGGGTGCCTGGGCCCCATCCTGACCTCCTGCCCCACCTCACCTCTGAACCTCAGTGTGCTCATCCGTAAAATGGGGCTGCGCTTGGTCCCTGTCCCAGGAGGTGGTTGTGGCCATGGTAAGGGCTCTGCAAGTCTCCTCGTGGCCTCCCTGTCTCTGTACCAGGGACACCCACCAGGTCTGAGGGAGGCGGCCTCTTCCAAGCTCCCTGTGGGTAGCAGGCCCGGATCTGACAGAGCTTCAAATATTTTGAATGTCAGTGTCAAGTCAAGTCGCTGGGCTTAAATCTTGACAATGAACTCGCACAATGTGAATACAGTTGAGAGACCTGTCAATCATGCCGGCAGGCCGCCTCTGCCCCACAGCCAGAGTGCTCATGGGTGTCAGAGGTGAGACGGGCACGTAGCCTCAGTGCTCAGCGAGAGGCAGCGACACCATTCCTGGCCCTACCTGTCAGCTTTACAGAACACCGTGTCCGGGTTGTGGGCTGGCAGGTAGAGCCGCCACCTGTGACGCCAGCATCCCATATGGGCGCTGGCTCAAGCCCCAGCTGCTCCTCTTCTGATCCAGCTTCCTGCTACCGTGCTCGGGAAGGCAGTGGAAGATGCTCCGAGTGGGAGACCTGGACGGAGCTCCAGCCTTGGGCTTCAGCCCGGCCCAGCCCTGGCCATGGCAGCCATTTGGAGAGTGAACCAGCAGGTGGAAGACCTCTCTCTCTCCCTCTCTCTCTAACTCTGCCTTTCAAATATAAATCCTTAACACAGGAACACGGGGCGCTCTGGTGAACCCTCTGGACAGGCCATGCCCTGCCCCATTTGCAGACGGGAACGTGGAGGCTCGGGGGAGGAAGAGACTTCCCGTGCTCACAGCCTCCAGTGGCACAGCGAGGCCGTGCGCCGGCTTCTCCAGCTCAGTGCGGCGCTGCTGGTCCAGCACACACCCGAGTCTTCAACCTCGCCACTCAGAGGAGACCAGGGACCAGAGGGCTCTGTGCACCTCCAGGCAGGCCTGGGCGGGGTCTCTGCTTCGTGACCGGCTCCCTCTGCCCGCAGCACAGGACACAGCCGGCAGCCAAACGGCTGAGCTTGCGGCCACACGCCCGCCCGCTGCTGCTCCCCCACAGGCGCTTCTGGTCGGGTTTGTGTCCGTCCACTGGCAGCACCCTGAAGTCGCCATCATAAGCAGAGTGCCCTGGCTCAAACATGCGGACACTGAGCCGCACCTGCCCCGGGCCGGCCCTGCCTCCCTGCCGGGGCTTCCCAGGAAGGGGGCGGCCAGGGAGACTTCGGGCTCTGTCTGTGGATGCCGTCGGAGGACACCAGGCCATCATCTCTGCCTCTGTTGGACTGAACACAACTTGTGCAGAAAAGGGGTCCTCTGAGTGCCAGCCCCTCCCACAGAGCAGACAAGGACAGGACCCCACCAGGGGCTCTGCAAGGCGCTGGCACGATGGGGCACAGGGACCCTCAGAGAGGCGAGATGGGAGCGCTGACAGGGCAGACGCTGCGCCATAATCACTGCACGGAGGCACCTGCCGCGCCCAAGCAGGTGGGCGACTCTGTCCCCCGCGGCCCAGCTGATTTACTGTGTCCATCTGCAAGCTCTCGTCCCCGCCTGCAAGGGGGCGCAGGGCCTGGCAAGCAGTGCTCATGGGTGACTGGTAAGGAAACCCCCAGAGCAAGAGGGGGTCCTGGGGAGCAGGGAGGCCAGCAACACTGCCCCGGGGGCTTCCGCTGCTGTCTCCGAAGCAGTCCTGTTCGAAGGCCATTGGTGACGAGAACTCAGGGCAGAGAGGACCCGTGTGGCCCGCCCACCTGCAGGGAGCTAGGAGGAAACCGGCCTTGCGCCCCTGCGAGCAGAGCCCAGGCAGGCTGTCCGCCCCCACCACTGCACAATGAGTGGATTGGGAGAGCACGGCCAAGGACAAGGACAAACGAGCTGAGATCAAAAAGGAGAAAAACAGTCCCAGTCTACGGGAGACAGGAAAAGCCCATGGAATCTAGAACACACGAAAGCAGAGTGCTGCAAGGTTGTAGGCACAACATGTACAAAGAATGACTGGATTTTTAAAATTTTTTTTATTTATTTATCTGAAAGAGAGAGAGAGGTCGATCCAGCTGTTGGTTTACTCCCACAACAGCCAGGACTGGGCCAGGCAGGAGCTGAGAGCCAGGAATTCACTCCAGGTCTCCCACGCAGGCCGCCGGTTTCAGGAGCTGGAGTGGGTGCCAAACGCAAGTGCTGCAGGTGGGAGGCAGGCGTCTGACCCTCTAGGCCAAACACAAACCTCTGCTGGCTGCCTGGTTCCCAGTGGCAGAGAATCGGAAAGTAAAAGGGTTAACTGCATGGTGTCAGAGTTGGAGTGGGAGTGCTGCACAGGAGGCTGCTGGTGACCATGGAGCCGCCCGGCTGGGCTGACTTGGCCGCATCAACCAGAGAAGGACAAATCCCTGGAGCAGAGTGGGAGGGAGGCGGAGAGAGGGCCGGGGCCACAGACAGCCAGCGTCACCCATGGGGCTGTGTGTGTTTTAATTTTTATTTACTTGTTCTCATTTTATTTGAAAGGTGGAGATACACACACGCACAGACACACACAGATCTTTTTTTTTTTTTGAAAGATTTATTTATTTATTTGAAAGTCAGAGTTACACGGAGAGAGAGAGAGAGAGAGAATCTTCCATCTGCTGGTTCACTCCCCAGTTGGCCGCAATAGAGCTGTGCTGATCTGAAGCCAGGAGCTGGATGCAGGGGTCCAAGGACCTGGGCCATCCTCCACTGCTGTCCCAGGTCACAGCAGAGAGCTGGACCGGAAGTGGAGCAGCCAGGCCTCGAACCAGTGCCCATATGGGTTGCTGGCTCCCCAGGCAGAGACCTAACCCACTACACCACAGTGCTGGTCCCTACAGATCTATTCACTCGTTCACTTCCCAAATGCCCCAAACAGCCAGGGCTGGACCAGGCTGAAGTCAGGGGCCCAGGACCAAGTCCAGGTCTCCCGTGAGGGTGGATAGACTCAGACACTTGAGCCCTCACCTGCTGCCCCCCGGGTGTGCATCAGCAGGAAGCTGGATCGGAAACCGAGCAGCCGGGACTTGACCCAGGCGCTCTGCTTCGATGCTGATGTCCCAGGAAGCGAGTCAACCGCTCTGCCCCCTGCTTCCCTGCCATTGGCTGCTTCAGGGAATCGGGGACATCCAGTGGACATTGGCTCCTAAGCACATGGGAAGATTCAAAGCCGGATGCCAAAGAATTGGATCAAGCCCCAGTTGGCCCATGGCGGGAGCAGGTGGGTTCCGCTCCCCAGGGCTGCCTCCCACCGGCCTGGAATCAGGACGTTCTCGGCCATTCATGTGCCGCCAGGGAAGCCCCAGCCGGGCTCCAAGTGTCGGTGAGCAAGCCGAGGCAGAGACGCAAAGGCGCTTGCCCACCATCCAGCCGCAGGGCGCAGAGCCAGGATTCGGCCGCGCTCTGCTTCCCGGTCTTTGTTCTGGTCGCCCAAGCTGCACCCGCTGAGGGCGGAGGCCCTGCAAGCGCAGGTGTTACCTGCATTTCCTGTGGCTCTGAGCCCTGTCCCGCTCGTCACTCAGGAACCAGGAGAGTAGTGCACTGTGTACAGGTGAAGAGAAGGAAAAGAAAGGCCCAGGAGCCCTGCCCACCGTGGTGACACGAGCGCAGCCAGCGAGGGCCCCAGCTGTCCCAAAGCAGGCCAGCTGTGCCGCCTGGGACGGCCGGAGCCCGGGCCTGGCTCCCGTGGAGTTACAAACAGGTGCAGTAGGATCCCGTAAGCTGCCTTCTGAGAGTGTCTGGACAATACCACAGCCTTATTGGTTTCCTTGGCGATACTCAGATGTTGTTGAGTTTGGCCCTCACCCCGACCCCTCCGTCTCTTCCCTCCATAGCAGCCGAGTGATCTGCCGCTGTGGTGCAGGGGGTAAGCCATCTCTTAAATGCTGGCATCCCGAATCTGGTGACGGTTCAAGTCCTGGCTACTGTGCTTCCAATCCAGCTCCCTGCTAATGCACCTGGGAAAGCAGTGGACGATGGCCCAGTGCTGGGGCCCCTGCACCTTGTGGGGGACCAGGATGAAGCTCCTGGCTCCTGGCATGCTTGCTCACTCACTCACTCTCTCCCCACCCCATATTTTTTTAAAAAGAAATTTAAGCCATATGACACACTCTCATCAAATTAGGAAAAAAGCCAAAGTCTTTATCCAAAGACGTGTGCCATGGGCTGAATATATCTTGCTCCCTGTAAAACTCACGTGAGACGTGGTCCCCAGTGGAACAAAGTTGAGAGGTGATGGTGTCTCTAAGAGAGGTTAACGTTCTTCTTAGGAGGCTGGATTTGTTCTTGCAATAACAGCTTCACTCTGGTCTCATGACAGAGGCCTGGACCTTCGCTGGTGCCTCCGTGGCTCACCCCACCCACACACGCCTGCCCCTCCGTGGCTCACCCCGCCCACACACGCCTGCCCCTCCGTGGCTCACCCCGCCCACACACGCCTGCCTGCCCTGCATTTCCCCCATGCCTGGAGCAGCAGGAGGCCGACGCCTGCCCAGCAGACACAGGCACCATGCTCTTGGACTTCACGAGACAAAACATGTTCTCTTCTTGGTTAGCTACCCGGTCTCCTCCACAGTGGGAGAGGTCAATGCAAGGCCTAGCTTGCCTGTGCGCCCACTGTCCACCTGCCACCAACTGCTGGCTCCTCAGCTCAATCTTATCCAGCCCAAGTGTCCCCACTGCTCTGGACTCACACCGGGCAGGCTTCTGCCTCTGACCTGGGCTGGCTCAGCGCATGCCCCGGACCACTGTCCTAGAGCTTAGACGCCCCTCCTGCCTCCCCTCCTAACCCCCCTCCTATCTCCCCTCCTCCCTCCCCTGCTATATCCCCTCCTGCCTCCCCTCCTGCCTCCTACCTCCCTCCCCTCCTGCCTCCCCTCTTGCCTCCCCTCCTGCCTCCCCTGCTACCTCCCTTCCCTCCTGCCTCCCCTCCTACCTCCCCTGCTACCTCCCTCCCCTCCTGTCTCCCCTCCTGCCTCCCCTGCTACCTCCCTCCCCTCCTGCCTCCCCTCCTACCTCCCCTCCTGCCTCCCCTGCTACCTCCCTCCCCTCCTGCCTCCCCTCCTGTCTCCCCTCCTGCCTCCCCTGCTACCTCCCTCCCCTCCTGCCTCCCCTCCTGCCTCCTTCCTGCCTCCCCTGCTACCTCCCTCCCCTCCTGCCTCCCCTCCTGCCTCCCCTGCTACCTCCCTCCCCTCCTGCCTCCCCTCTTACCTCCCCTCCTGCCTCCCCTGCTACCTCCCTCCCCTCCTGCCTCCCCTCCTGCCTCTTTCCTGCCTCCCCTGCTACCTCCCTCCCCTCCTGTCTCCCCTCCTACCTCCCCTCCTGCCTCCCCTGCTACCTCCCCTCCTGCCTCCCCTGCTACCTCCCTTCCCTCCTGCCTCCCCTCCTACCTCCCCTGCTACCTCCCTCCCCTCCTGTCTCCCCTCCTGCCTCCCCTGCTACCTCCCTCCCCTCCTGCCTCCCCTCCTACCTCCCCTCCTGCCTCCCCTGCTACCTCCCTCCCCTCCTGCCTCCCCTCCTGTCTCCCCTCCTGCCTCCCCTGCTACCTCCCTCCCCTCCTGCCTCCCCTCCTGCCTCCTTCCTGCCTCCCCTGCTACCTCCCTCCCCTCCTGCCTCCCCTCCTGCCTCCCCTGCTACCTCCCTCCCCTCCTGCCTCCCCTCTTACCTCCCCTCCTGCCTCCCCTGCTACCTCCCTCCCCTCCTGCCTCCCCTCCTGCCTCTTTCCTGCCTCCCCTGCTACCTCCCTCCCCTCCTGTCTCCCCTCCTACCTCCCCTCCTGCCTCCCCTGCTACCTCCCCTCCTGCCTCCCCTGCTACCTCCCTCCCCTCCTGCCTCCTTCCTGCCTCCCCTGCTACCTCCCTCCCCTCCTGCCTCCCCTCCTGCCTCCTTCCTGCCTCCCCTGCTACCTCCCTCCCCTCCTGTCTCCCCTCCTACCTCCCCTCCTGCCTCCCCGGCTACCTCCCTCCCCTCCTGCCTCCCCTCCTGCCTCCCCTCCTGCCTCCCCTGCTACCTCCCTCCCCTCCTGCCTCCCCTCCTGCCTCCCCTGCTACCTCCCCGGCTACCTCCCTCCCCTCCTGTCTCCCCTCCTGCCTCCCCTGCTACCTCCCCGGCTACCTCCCTCCCCTCCTGTCTCCCCTCCTGCCTCCCCTCCTGCCTTCCCTGCTACCTCCCTCCCCTCCTGCCTCCCCTGCTACCTCCCCTCCTGCCTCCCCTCCTGCCTCCCTCCCTCCTGTCTCCCCTCCTCCCTCCCCTGCTACCTCCCCTCCTGCCTCCCCTCCTATCTCCCCTCCTGCCTCCCCTCCTGCCTCCCTCCTGCCTCCCCTGCTACCTCCCTCCCCCCCTGTCTCCCCTCCTGCCTCCCCTCCTGCCTCCCCTCCTGCCTCCCCTCCTTCAGGCAGATGGAACCTCTACTTGATGACCTCACAAAAGCCCACTCACCCAGGCCACCACCCCTCACCAGCATCCAATGCACCACATGTGTATTGCCACTTGTTTTTATTGTGTGTCTGCCCACTGGGTGGAAACCTGTGAGGACAGGTTTTTTTGTCTGTGTTTACTGCTGTTCCTCCAACAGCTGCTGGTGCACAGCAGACTCCCACAACAGGTCATGATGGACAGATGGATGCATGGATAGGTGGAAGGATGGAGGAATGGACGGATGGCCAGACAGAATGGTAATGGATTGACGGACGGATGGATGGAGGAGTGGGTGGATACACTGATAGATGAACGAATGGCTGGGTGATGGATGGACACAGGGAGGGGTGGGGGAGGATGGTGGGTGGTCTGAAGATGTCGCAGGGCCCGGAGGTGTCCCCCGGCAGAAGGGGGAGATGTGATCACTTCTTCTTCCCGTCAGTCTGCTTCCTAGTCCAGTCCTAGTCCGTGGACGCTCATGCCCCGCCCAGTCCCTGTCTTGGTCTTGCTGCCGCCCAGTCACTGTTCCACACTTTCCTGTTTGAATTTCAGTTCTGGGCAGCCAAGCTCACCCTTACCAATTACAAAGGAAGATATTTCCTTTGTCCAGGAGTTCACAGCGCCAAAGCCGGGAGGCACCGGACTCTCAAGTAGCCAAGCGGGAGGTTTGGCCACAGCGTTTGTCATCTGTGCATCCGACGCAACAGTCTTCTCCCAGAGCATTTATTTAGCACCTACAGAGTACCCAGGCCTTGTGCTGTCTGTCTGGGGAATGAGGTTCGGGCTACAGGGAGACCTGAGCCTACTGAGATTGTACGTTCAGCTTTTAAAATCAAGGCTGCATCTGGTTTATCACTGAGTTCCCGCCCATTATACTAAACATTTATTAAGCTCCAGAATTTCAGTGATGCACTTAAGATAACGGTGCAGAAGGAACCACCACAGCTGGGAGAAATTACTTAGAAATAATGTCCATCACCACAAGGCAGGCAGAGACATGCTAGTGATCTGAGAACAGCCCTGTAACAAGTGACAGAGTACTGACGAGAGAGGGAGAGAGGGGGAGAGGGGGAGAGGGGGAGAGGGGGAGAGGGGGAGAGGGAGAGAGGGAGAGAGGGGGAGAGAGGGAGAGGGGTGAGGAGGAGAGGGGGAGAGGGAGAGAGGGGGAGAGGGGGAGAGGGGGACGGAGAGCGCAGGTGCCCTTTCTCAGGGGCTCTTGTGACTGACGATGGTCACCAGCTTCCTCCAAGACAGCCGGAGCTCAGGGCAACGTTGGGACTCTTCTAATCACAAGTGAATATGAACATTCCACTGAAACAAGGAGAGAAATGAAAGACATGAAATAGATGTGTATGCACACATAAACACACGCCTACACGCTGACATGCATGGGAGTCATTCAGAAAGCTCATGGAAAATGGAATTAAAAAGTCTATTTTGATGCAAAAATTTTTAAAGTCCTTTTACAGTTCATTCACAACACAGGTTGAGTTTTCATCAACTTTTAAAAATATTCCTTTTAAAAATTTCAAAATTTTGAGCCCTACCGTAAACTCATTTCTTAAAATTCCACTTTTTACAGACTTCTGGAAGTAGCCAGATAGACTCAGAAGAAAGACCACAAAGACCACGGCAGCCCACGGTGTGTAGCTGGGGTGTCCTTTGAGTGCAGGGACCCCCGAGACCACCTCCAGCCTAGGAAGCTGCGTATTTTGCGAGGGCGTCACGAGCAGCTCCATCTGGGTCAAAACTCGGACCTGAATGCCGATAACGCTCAGTTAGCCTGAGGTCTCGCTGGCACTTCTCTGGGCAGAAGCTCAGCGGAAGGGATCCCTCGGCTCTTGGAAGCTCCAAGTGTGTGAGCACACTCTGTCCCCAGTTAATGAGAAGCCGATAAACCCGTCCCATCTGCTCGGCTCACTGAGCTAGTTACAAAAGCTCGATGCTGAGAGCATGAGATTTTTCCATCTGGGCACCAGCCATGTTGCAGACAGTGTGTTCCCACAGGGAGTGAGTGAGGGAGGCTGCCAGTGCATGGTGGGCGGCGTTCCCGGCCCCTCTGCACCAGGGGCAGCAGCCCCACGGGGCAGTGTGCAACGACCCCCAGGAGACAGAATGCCCCCGGTTGAAAACCACTGGTCCGGAAGAATTATCTGGAAGTAATGTGTCTAATCACGAGCTTATTTATGTAGATGCAGTTTCTCTGGCTCTCTGGCTGATGGCGCCTATGCAAGCACTCCTGGAACCCTGGGTGTGGAACTGCGCCTGTACCCTCACCGCAGCAGTTTGGGAAAGTTTAGTCTATTCTGGGTCATTCTGAGTGGGAGGCGTGGACGAAGAGGCGGGCACCTCGTGATCAGAAATGGGGTGCTTGTCTTTTGTCCCTTGAGCCTGGCCCGTGGGTCCTGTGATGGGACATTGAAAACAGCGCAGCTCCGACTAAGGGACTTCTCCATGTTCGTCAGGGGGAGAGTTGCTGTCCTGGGCTCTGGGGAGGAGAAATGAGCTCATGCCGAGATCACGAGTGACGACAGCTTTCGGGGCCGCCCCAGGAGCATGTTCCCAGGCATGGTAGGGTCTGGATGGGCATCGATTCCCGGAGGACAGCTCCAGGATGAGAGGTGGTGCTCCCTCTGCCGGCCGAGCGGGTACCGTGTTAAGGAGGAGCTTGGGGCCATCCGACAGCCGCGCTGGGGGCAGGGACCTGTGCCCTCACCTTCCCGCGCTTGCTGCCACTGGGAGGTGGGAAGCTCCTGAGAACAACCTGGCCCATCCGAGGGCGTGGTCCCAGGTCTGAGGTCCCAACAGGGGGCCAACTGCTGCTTCAGCTCTGAAAACTCACGGTCAGAGTCCTCAAAGCCTCATCACGCCAAAGAGCACAGACCTGCCCCTCTCTACCGGAGGCTGCCCGGCTGGCCCCCAGGAGGGGACTGCAATCGGGAGACCACCACCTGCTTTGAATACAGAACCAGAACATGGGGTCTGCTAGGTGTCACCTCACTCAAGGGACACCGTATTTGAAACTGGGACCACCCCAGGCCAGCAAGGTGCTGATGACACAGTCAGCAATGCCAGCCCTCTACACGCATGTACCCTACACATATGCCGCACGTCCAACACGCAGCAGCCGCCGTGGCCAGGCTCTGTCCCAGGCAGGCGGCAGAGATCCCTGCTCTTCCGGACCTTATATTCCAGTGGGGGAGTCACAGGCAAAGGAGAGATGAAGAGCAAGCAGCAGAGACGGGATGTACAGTGTGACAATCCCAGCCCCCCCCCTCCCCAGTATTCCCAGCTCTCCCCGGGAGTCACTTCCCAGGCCGTCGCGGTCAGCCAGACCCTGCACCGCGTCCTCTGGGTGCCCTCTAAGCTGCGGTGATGGGCTCAGTGGCAGACACTCAGGGGTAGATGGAAACTTGCATGCTTGCCCGAAGGGTCATCTCTCTCGCTTGGGCAGAGTGGCACCGTGGGAATTTAAAACTGCCCAGTCCGAACCGATCCACGATTTCCAGGTTCAAATTAAAAGGGTGAATACATGCACGCGTCTCCCTAAAACAACCCAGAACATCCCCCCCTGCTTCTGCTCATCTGGTGCCCTGACCTGAGTCTTGGACTTATCATTGCCGATGCCACCCAAGGGCACAACCAGCTGGCTGCGGCTTCGCGTGGGTGGATGGCTCCCTGCTCCATCCCAAGCTCTTGTCATGGTTGGCTCCCGTGCAGGTGCCCAAATTTAAAAATGGCAGAGGAGCAAAATGCCTTTATTCCAACCTTAATAGAGTTATTGGCCTTTGCTCATGCAAAAATACAAGGACTCTCAGCCCCAGATAGTCAGGGGAGGGGGAGGTTCAGGAGGAACGACTCCAGATTCATCAACACATTGCGAGGAGTCAAAGCTGTCAGCAGTCACCTTCCTCGGACCCTCACTGAACGCCCCCCACCCGACACACATGACTTCGGAGCACCAGGACTGGGCCCCAACGTCGAGTGGCCCCTGCAGGTCTTGGGCTTCAGCAAGGAGAGGGACCCTCAGGGCTCCCTGGGTCTCCTGTGGAAGTCCCATCACAGTGGCTGGAGTCTACCGGGACTCACGGCAGCCCCGAGCACTCCCTCTGAGCTCCTCCACCCCGGGTCAGCCAGGCTGGCTCTGACAGCAAGGGAGAGACCCATGCTGCTTGCACGTGGCTAACCTCAGCCATTCCTGTCGGAAAGTCGGGCCATCTGGGCCTAGCACGTGCTGGGAGCCATCAAGCATGGTGAAAACCAGCAGCCAGGAGGGGCTGTAATGCCTAGCAGACGGACCAGCAAGGGAGGGAGGGAAATGGGGTGTTTGGATTACACGAGCTGGTCTGTCTGCATTTTGGGTTTTAGTGCAATGGTTTGTTACACATGTAACTAGTCATGCTAAATCGTGAAGTGTCAAACTCCAGCTCCTCATCGCCCATTTAAATTAAACTCGTACTTACTGTCCTTCTAATTATTTTCCCAGCCATCTGACCAGCACACTGTCCTATCACGTTGTAAACTGGCTGGCACACGGCTAATTAAAATGCACCAGTTCTTGGGAAGCCAAGTGTCTGCTACAGAGAACCCGGCCATTGACTTTCAGCTAAATCCTATCCGCTTTTTCTTTCCAAGATCATGTTTTGAAAACAACTATAAATTTCAAGCCATAATAATAAACTATAATTTTCAAGATCACGTTTTCAATGGGAAGAACAGCCTCCCAATGCGCAGGCTCTTGCATCTGTCCAGGCCCTTGGCCACACTCCCCACCACGATCTTCACGCAGAAGTCATGGGAGCCGCGTTCTTCAGCCTCACCCACAGTCACCAAACGGTCCCTGAGCACCAGGAGGCTGCGTCCCCGGCCTGGAGCCGGTGCTGGCAAGGGAGTGCTCCACTCTAAAAGCATAGCCACCCGGGACAGGGCTTCCTGCTGGTTCCCGGGCACTGTGCATAGAGGAGCGGGTCTGCTGTCCCTTCACGGGTGCAGGTGCGGATGAGTCTACTCCCAGGGGTGGGGGGCTGAGTCTGCTCCCCAGGGGTGGGGTGGGGCTGAGTCTACTCCCCAGGGTGGGGGAGGGGCTGAGTCTACTCCCCAGGGGTGGGATGGGGCTGAGTCTACTCCCCAGGGTGGGGGAGGGGCTGAGTCTACTCCCCAGGGGTGGGGTGGGGCTGAGTCTACTCCCCAGGGGCGGGGGGGGGGCTGAGTCTACTCCCCAGGGGTGGGGTGGGGCTGAGTCTACCCCCCAGGGGTGGGGTGGGGCTGAGTCTACCCCCCAGAGGCAGGGGTGGGGCTGAGTCTACTCCCCAGGGGCAGGTGGGGGGGCTGAGTCTACTCCCCAGGGGTGGGGTGGGGCTGAGTCTACTCCCCAGGGGTGGGGTGGGGCTGAGTCTACTCCCCAGGGGTGGGGTGGGGCTGAGTCTACCCCCCAGGGGTGGGGGGTGGGGCTGAGTCTACTCCCCAGGGGTGGGGTGGGGCTGAGTCTACTCCCCAGGGGTGGAGTGGGGCTGAGTCTACCCCCCAGGGGTGGGGGGTGGGGCTGAGTCTACTCCCTAGGGGTGGGGGGTGGGGCTGAGTCTACTCCCCAGGGGTGGGGGCCTGAGTCTGCTCCCCAGGGGTGGGGTGGGGCTGAGTCTACTCCCCAGGGGCGGGGGGCTGAGTCTACTCCCCGGGGGGGGGCTGAGTCTGCTCCCCAGGGTGGGGGAGGGGCTGAGTCTACTCCCCAGGGTGGGGGCTGAGTCTGCTCCCCAGGTGAAGGAGGGGCTCACTGCCTAGCCCGGCCTCTGAGGCCATTCCACCCACCCGGGAGGAAGGTGCATGCAGCCCCCCAAGACAGAATGGCAGAGTGGGCACTAAAGGATCTTAGGGGAAATGCAGGTGGAGAGCACCTCTCTCTCCTGAGGTTCAGGGCTGAGAGCTCTGAACTGCCGGGGCTGGTTCCTGTACAGTCAGCCTGAGAGTGAAGCCAGCGGAGGAAGCAGAGTCGAGAGCTGGTGAAGACAACACTGGAGCCCTGGACGTACTCTTGCCCGGTTTTTGCTTTAATATAAACCTTGTGTTTGGAGAATCCGTAGGTTCACAGCAGAATTGAGTGAGGTTACAGAGGCTGCTGGCACTCCTGGCATCCCAGTCACGAGAGTACGCTTGCTACCGCCAACAAGCTTCTGTGACCTATCACTACACCCAAACCCCTAGTTCACAGCAAGGTTCCATCCTGGTCTTTTATGTTCCATGGGTTTTGCCAAGTGCATAATGCCATGTATTATCACAAGAACAGTTTCATTACCCCCAGAATCCCACCCAGTCAACCCTCCCTCCCTCCCACGAATCCCAGGAAACCATTGAACTTTTTGTCTCCAGAAGTTTGTCTTTTCCAGACTGTCACACAATTAGAGCTGGCATCATTCGGGACATCGTCAGTTTAAAGGGACTTCTTGTGGACAATGCATAGTTGGGTCTTTTTTTATCCATCCCATGATCTCTCTCTCTCTCTCTCTAAGATCATTTAGGTTTTGTGCTAAGCATTGCAAAGGAACCACTTATGTTCACAGCCTGATGATTTGTTGGCTCCCTTCTGGATTTGTTTTATAAATAAGGCTAATTAAGAAAAATCAACAGCAAAAGAAGCACCATCGCTCACATGTCTGGATGGGCAGCAGTTGGCTGGTCCATGTTCACCCTGGCTTGGAGACTGCGGGTGCATCTCTCTGCCATTATCCCTCAAGGACCCCGGCCCAGTTGCTCCTTGTTCTTCTCATGAAGTAGGCAGAAGCTGGGGAAAGCAGGTGGAAACGTGCAAGGCTCTAAAGCCTCGTCCCCGATGGGAGAAGCAGTACTTCCTCTCCTGTTGATCAGAGCGAGAAGCGGGACAGAACTCCAGGTCAGGAGGCCAGGATACATCCCCCCCTTCAATGGGAAAAGTGATACATCCCCCCCTTCGATGGGAAAAGTGATACATCCCCCCCTTCAATGGGAAAAGTGATACATCCCCCCCTTCAATGGGAAAAGTGCTACATCCCTCCCCTTCAATGGGAAAAGTGCTACATCCCTCCCCTTCAATGGGAAAAGTGCTACATCCCTCCCCTTCAATGGGAAAAGTGATACATCCCCCCCTTCAATGGGAAAAGTGATACATCCCCCCCTTCAATGGGAAAAGTGCTACATCCCTCCCCTTCAATGGGAAAAGTGATACATCCCTCCCCTTCAATGGGAAAAGTGATACATCCCTCCCCTTCAATGGGAAAAGTGATACATCCCTCCCCTTCAATGGGAAAAGCGACAAAGAAAACAATGAATGAATCTACTGCATTTCTGTAGCCAAGAAACCAGACACACACAGACACGTGGACGCTGATGTGATGCCCAACAACACGTGGAAAGCACACAGAGAAGAAAGTGTGATTTGGGGCAGTAAGTACTCTAGGCTCAGCTCAAAATCTGGGCCACAATGATCAGTTAACAAGTGCTTGTTGTTTTTAGCATTCTTGCCCACAAAGACAGCCTGTTCCCATCCTGGGCAAGACAGCAGGTGGGCACCTATGCTTTTCTTGGTGGTGGTAAGAAATACTGAATATGTTTTGCAGGCAGGTGCTGGGCTGGACATGTCCCTACGTCTGTGCTGTCCAGCGTGGTGGTCATCAACCACACGCAGCCAATTGCTGTCACATCAGCTACAGCAAAGCAGAAGGAAAGCTCCACTCCTTCACAGCATGAGACACATTTCAGCTGCCCCGTCACATGTGGCTGCATCATCGCAGAAAGTCCCGCACATGGCTGTTACATCATAGAGAACACCACATACAGCATCATTGCATCACACAGAACAGTCGCATCATCATACATGTAGCTGTTACACCATCATAGAGAGAACACCATATACAGCATCATTGCATCACACAGAACAGTCGCATCATCATACATGTAGCTGTTACACCATCATAGAGAAGGCCATATACAGCGTCATTACACCATACAGAATTTACATCATCACAGAGAGTCCCACGTGTGGCTGTTACACCACCATAGAGAGAACACCACATACAGCATCATTGCATCACACAGAGCCTTCTGTTGACTTTGGAACAGTGTGGCGCCATTGGAGGCACTGGTGAAGCACCTCCCATGTTAGTGCTGTACACTCAAGAACACACACGTTGTAAAATCGGTGCTGTTTTTTAAGTTGTTAAACTTGTGTCAGTTGATGATGCAACACTGTCACCTATGAGGCATCCCGTAATGACATCACAGTGCATTCCAGCTAACATTTGGGAAGGGATCATGATTACACAAAGTGTAAAAAATAAGAAGTGATACGTAGCATACAAGAACAAACATGGCTGTTAGCAATAATAAAGCAGTGGATTAACACAGAAGGCAGAATACAAGTTGGAACATCCATTTCCCAGGACTGCTGCTGCACAAACTTGACTTTCTGACGTGTAGTCAACGGTGGACAGAAATCTGAACGTTTGCGTTAGTGTTGGGACCCGTGCTTGGATTTCTCCAATGGAAGAAATGGCTTGTGTGGAGCCTCGCATAACCAGTCTCCATCAACAGCGTGTGTACATACAGGCAGATGGGAAGTCACTCCACACCGAATGCCAAGGGCCTTGGGAAGAGGGGACTTCCAGGCACAGGACGCGTTGCTCTAATTCTGATTTAATATCATCTCTGTCAGAAGCGAGCTCTCACTCCATGCTAATGGTAATTTATGTCTTAATGGCCTCAACACTTTGCCTCCCACTGTTTGTTAAATCAAATTCAAGCCTACATTCCTCTTTTTTAGCATACATATTTTACTTTCGCTTAGAAGTGGCTAGATGAGTTATAAAAAGCTTCAGGCTCCAAAGGAATCATGTCCTGAGTTTTAACTTCTAGCAGAAAGCAACTGGGCTGAGCAGAGAGCAAAGCAACAGTTCACAATGCGAAATCTCTCCGTCCTGCTTCCCCACCCTCACGCCTAGGGAGAGACTCCAACGGAATCACTTAGTCAAGGGCGATGCTGATTTTGTATGCGCCTTTGTCTTTTTGTCTAATTTCGGGAGCTTTAATTATATTTCTTATGTTATTTTCCAAATATTTAGTTGGTTAGTTTCATTTTGTTTGAGAGGCAGAAAGAGACAGAGAGACAGCCAGAGCTGGGCTAGGTCAAAGCCAGGAGCCCGGAACCCAGTCCAAGTCCCACGTGGGTGGCAGCAGCCTAAGGAGCCGAGCCGTCGCCTGCTCCCCGGTCAGCTGGGTTGAAGTGGAGGAGCCAGCACTCAGAACAGGCGCTGTGTACAGAAGGCAGGCTTCCACAGTGGTGGCCTCACCACTGCGTCCGACACCCGCCCTTGCTGGAATCCATCCCACTGCGCAGTCGTGAATTCAATTCTCTCCATTCCGGTGAGTGTTGATCAGCTACTGAGACCTTCGGTAGAGTGCGCACGTCACCACCTGAGACGTGGGGTTTCATTCATTTCCTTCTGGTAGGGGCAGGACGGATTCTTCTTCCCTGTGTCACGCTGACTGCGGCTCTGATGTGGAATGGCCTTGTTACGATGAGCGGAACAGAACAGCACCATGGCCGGTGTAGCAAACCGTGGAAGGTGTTGGGTTCCTGTAGAAACCCCAGGCTGTGATGATAACGCCCGAGCCCTGAGAGCAAGGCTTCCCGGGCCCCGTTCCCAGCGCTGACCTGGTTTCCATCACAGGCCACCTGCCTCTCACGGGATCCTGGAGAATCAGCCTCTAATCCACTCTTTCCCCCGAGGCCTTTCTGAGTAAATGAAACGCTAAGCACAGCTCTTCTACGTTGCTAAAACGGGAACCGCGTTATCAGGGCCGTGCGCGGCTCAGCTAAAAGGAGAATTCTAAAGGCAGCGCCTGGAACAGCAGCTGAGCCCCATCGGTAAGTCAGACTGCCAGAAAGTTCACCGATAGGGTGGAAACTGAGCACAGAGGAGCGATAACCCGAACAGGGCCGTCGTGGGTCGCCCGTCGTGGGTCGCCCGTGGTGGTCACCCGCGCAGCAGCAGCTCTGGCCCATATCTCTGCTTTCTCTCCCCTTCCCCCCCACAGAAGGGGGGCTGGGAGGTTTTCCTTGTCAAACCTTGACTGGGCACATCAAGCACTTGGACGACAGCCCCACTACGCCCCACGCCTCCCACCTCTCCCAGGGCTGCCGTGACATCCCCGTGAGCCTGGGGCAGCTTTGTCCTCCACAAGTCACTTTCTCCTCGTAACCAGATGCTGTGAGTCCTGCAGCTGGTGTGACCCGACCTCTTCAAAGTGTCTCCTGCCTTTTGGTGAACGTCTGGGCTGGGAAGAGATTTCGAGAGGGCTTGATCTGCATCTCACTGGGGTGTGGCCCCCCCAGCTACTGCTCTCATAGCCCCATGCACTGCTCATGTCTGGGATTTCTGCAAGAGGGCCACAGGTCCTCGTGACCGGACTTCCCCTTGAAGTCTGTTCATGGACGTGGACACCGATGGCCAGAAACCAGCCCTGCACACAGGGAGCCTGACGGGGTTCTCCGGCCACCGAGGGGCTGCACACATCCTCCTGGTCCTTTGATATCTCCCCTTCCCGTTGTCCTTGTCCTGCAACTGCCCCTTGACCCGAATGTCCTCCCACTGCTTTCAGAAACAGTGTCCTTCTTTGGTCTTTTGATGTTGAATATGTTAAGATAGTTAATTCATTTTTAAGTGTTCTTACCATGTATCCTTAGCATTACGGGATTCCCGCGTGCCTGGCATTTGAAGAGCGTGTCACATCCCCACCAGCAGGGGGCAGTTCTAGCGCCTCCTGTCCTGACCCCACCCCACCCCGGCGGTCCAGCTCACTGCGTGGTGGGCTCCCACGGCCGTTCAATCCTGCTCCTGCTGCTAGGCAGCCCTGCCACCTGAACACATTCCCCAGTGAGGTGTCTGCCCACCTGACTTCCACATTTGATTGGGTTCTTTATTTTCTGGTTAAGTTTTAAGTTTTTTTTTTTAATCTTTCCTTAAACAAGCTGTTTATCAGATATATGATTTTCAGTTATTTTTCCCAGTTCAAGACATGCTGGGCTTTTTTCTTCTCAGTTTTAGCAACCATTGCTACTACAAAACCTTGCAAGTAAAAGAAGGAGGAAGGTGAATTTTTAAAACTTTGTTGAGGGTCTTTTGTCAGTAGTGCATTTTGGAATAAAATTAAAATGAATAATAGCTTTTCTTCTTTATGAAATTCATCTGTATTTCTCTAAAGCACTCAACAGCAGCTGTAATTTAAAATGAGCAGGCATTTACGACGAATATTTTACCAACCAGCACTGGCAGTTCCATGCAGTAATAACATTCCTTTCAGAAAACAGTGCTGGAACAATTTAATATCCATATGCAAAGAGCGAACTTTGGTCCACACCTTGAACTATATCAGAGATTAACTCAAAATTAATCAGAGCATAAACGTGCAGCTTAAAGCTTCTTGAATAAAACATTTCAGAGATCTGTGAGCCTAACCTTGAGGTAGGCGAAGTCATCTTAGATTTAATATAAAGAGTGTGATTCATTAAAAATAAACTTGATGGATTTGATTTGTTTAAAATTAAAAGCTTTGGTCGTCCCAAGATGGCGTTAGGCACAAAACGACAAGCCGACGGCTAAATGTAAACAGCCTGTGCTCTGTGACTTACGGGAGGGTGGACAGTGGACATTTATCCCCGGGGACAGCTGGGAGTTTGGGGTGGTGGGGGAGAGGGCAGGCGGGGCACGGGGCAGGGGGCGGGGCATGTGAAGGGTGTGTCGCCGTCCCCACGGGAACATCAGGGTGTGCCGGTCAACAGCAATGTTGTTGTACGAAGGGACAGCGGTCAGACAAAAGCTACGGACTCCATGATTTCACGTGTAGCTTGCCCTTGGAAAACCAGAGCTTCGGGGTAGAAATGAGATCAGCCATTCTCAGAGCCCAAGCAGGGCGTGCACGGACTGCAGAGGGCTTGGGGGGGCTCTGAGATGCGGGAACCCTACCTCTATCTCGTTATTTACATGACCGCATCCGTTTGTCAAAGCCGTTGGACACCAATATGGATGCATTATTCTGTCCATATTCCGTAGCTCAGCAAACCTCATTAAAGACAAAGTGAAAAAATATGCAGTCACTCTGAGGGCTGGGAGACGCATAATGAGAATGTCAGTGGCCCCAAGGACACGGCTTTCAGGGAAGAAGCAAGTTCACGGAAGCCGGGCTGCGACTCAGGCAGGCAGGTTGGGGGGGGGGGGGCGTGGGACCGTCTGTCTAGAGCACGTGTCGGCGTGCCCGCCAAGGCTGTGCCGGGGCAGCCTGCACATCTGTGTTTGGTGGCCTTTGCCGACGTGAAAAGGAGAAGCCACTGTCCCGAAGCCCGAGGCAGGGTGGGAGACGTCCGACTTCAGGGACCAGGCAGAGTTTGTCTTGCAACTGAGCAAACCTTGAGATTTGTTTTGTCATCTCAGAAATGGGAGGCGCGGGCTGGATGGACTCGAAAGGCCGAGAGGAATGAGGCTTCTGCGGCTGGACTTGTGGCTGGGACCACCGCATCGTCAGGGCCCGCTGTGCCCCAGGAGCTGCCGGAGCTCACAGCCAGTGCTCAGGAACACAGCCTGGCAGTAATACCTACCCCAGCACGCATGAGTGACACGCCCAGGAACCCACCCCCGCACGTGTGTGTGACACGCTCCAGGAACCCACCCCTGCACGTGTGTGTGACACGCTCCAGGAACCCACCCCCACATGTGTGTGTGACACGCTCCAGCAACCCACCCTCGGCACACATGTGTGACATGCTCCAGGAACCCACCTCCAGTACACATGTGTGACACGCCCAGGAACCCACCCCCAGTACACGTGCGTGACACACTCCAGGAACCCACCCCCAGCACGCATGAGTGACACACTCCAGGAACCCACCCCCAGCACGCATGAGTGACACACTCCAGGAACCCACCCCCGCATGTGTGTGTGACACACCCAGGAACCCACCTCCAGTACACGTGTGTGACACACTCCAGGAACCACCCCCAGCACACGTGTGTGACACACTCCAGGAATCCACCCTTGGCATGTGTGTGTGACACGCTCCAGGAACCCACCCCCAGCACGTGTGTGTGACATGCTCCAGGAACCCACTCCTAGCACGCATGAGTGACACGCTCCAGGAACCCACCCCCGCATGTGTGTGTGACACACTCCAGGAACCCACCCCCAGCACACATGTGTGACATGCTCCAGGAACCCACCCTCAGCATGTGTGTGACACGCTCTAGGAACCCACCCCCAGCACACATGTGTGACATGCTCCAGGAACCCACCCTCAGCATGTGTGTGACACGCTCTAGGAACCCACCCTCAGCATGCGTGTGTGACACGCTCCAGAAGAGGTGCTGGATCTTTCCCACGGTGGCTGAGCCAACAGCACCCAGAAAAAGCCTGAAGTCCCACACGGCTGCCCCCAGCTACAGCGCCTCCAGCACAGAGCGCCCGACCTCAGGGGGCAGTCACACTGTGTGCACTCTGCGGCCAGGACGGTGGCGTGGACGGAGGGCTGGGGCCATCCCAGGCTCACCCCAGCCATCGCTGTGTTCATGGGGGTCATAGAGGCCCTGCCCGCTGCTGGCATCTGAACACATTTTTACAAAATGCATAGAAAATCAAAGATTGTGCCTATTAATGTTATGTAAAATGGTATAACATGTTAGATAAAAACATAGGTAAAATATTAGCAATTATAGAAATAAAATGATGCAATAAATACATATAACATATTAAATAAATCAAACATTGTAAATACGTTATATAAAATTACGTAACAGCATACTAGAGTATACTGCTTGTTAAATAAGCGACACTTTATATTCAATCTCACATGTAACACACTGTAGCCTTGTCATCATAGTTTCCCAGGTTCAGCTTTCTCACTGTTTGTAGCAAGAGCGCACTGGTGTCCTTCTAAAATGAGGCACTAGCAGTAGGGCTGGCTGGCGGCGGGGGCAGTGTGTCTGCACCACGTCGCAGCTTGCGTGAATCCAGAGCTGCTCTGCAGCTGAAGGTTTATTCAAAAGAAGACCAGCTCCAGGTGGAGCACTGCATCTCAGCCAGGTGTGTGTCTGCGGTTAGGGCCCCCCTCTCCGGGCCCTGAGCACTGCAGCCGAGAGAGAAATGGCTGCCCTCGGGAGCCCGCCTGCGGGGGGCGCGCGGCCATGCTGAGAGCAGGAGCTTGCCAGCCAGACCCGGGTTCAAGTCCTGCCTCCGACACACAGTCTCTGTGAGGCTTTGGAGAAGTTCCAGAACTGTCCACGTTTCAGTTTCCATGTCTGTGCGGTGGGAAGGAGAGTCAGGCCACCGTGAGTAGGTGGCTGTGGGCATTCCGTGGACTTCAATGCACAGCGCCCCCGCCAAGGTGCACACCAGACGGCACGTGCCTGGACATCCCTCGTGGTGGCTCCGTCTGCGTAAGTGAACACCCTACTTGCCATAGGCTCCGTGGGCTAAGCCAGCTCCCACCTAACAGTTAACCAGCCCACGAGTCTGACGCTAAACCGCCGTGGTCCATTCCAGGTAGTGAGGGTTCAATGAGGCAGGGAGGCTCACAGGGTCACCCTCTGGTGGGAGGGAGGAGTCGCCCCGAGGGGCCTCACTCAGGAGCTGTCCCCCGGCGGAGCCCCCACACCTCAGAGTGCCGGGAATGGAACAGCAGAACCACCGTGGTGCTCAGAGGCAGCTGTGCGTGCCCATCCCCATGCTTCCAGCAGAGGGAGCTCCTCTGGGCACTGCCCCCCGGGTAACTGCTGGACGGAAGGTGTGAAGAAGCCAGGGCCGTGGAGGACGGGAATCTGCCCTCCGGATGACGGACTCCACTCTCATTCCCACCATGGGGTGCCAGGAGCTGCCGTGCTCACCCCCAGTGTAAGATGGGGTGAGACCCCTAAGAGGCGACACCTGCTCCCCCGGAGGTGCTCCGTATGAAAGAGCTCCCAAATCCTAGAGCCCGGAGGAAGAGAAGGTCGCTCACTGGCCCCCTCAGCATTCCACCCAGGCCACCTCACTCCCCGGCAGAGACAACCACCAAAAGGCTCACGGCGGCCCCGCCGTATGGAGTCAGCCCACGACGGCAGCACCTCCCTCCCTGCGGGCAGACCTGTGAGGAGAAGGCCCGGCTGACATCTGATGGACGGCTGACAAGTGATGGACACATGACATCTGATGGGCGGCTGACAAGTGATGGACGCATGACATCTGATGGACGCATGACTGGGGTAGAGCCCTGTGCTGTGCTGGCCAGACCGTGTCTCTCTGCCCTGGGCTCTGAGAAGCAGTTAGAATAACCGTGGGAGGACACTGACTTACAAAAGCAAAAAAGAAAATGACCCTCAGAGGAAAACAGGGGCATAAAACCCATCAGACGGCACAGGTCATTCCGTTTCTCTGCCTGATAGCCAGCCAGCAAGTCCAGAGAGAACCCAGCCTCAAACAAGACCCATCCCACAGTTCGTTTCCAAAATAACCGGGGATCTCTTGTTCGCGATGTCTCTCTTCCACCCGTGGCTTCCCACACTTTCCTGACGATCGAAGGTTCTCTTCAGCCGTGCCCACAGGGAGGCTCGGCGCAGCAGCTCACGGACAACAAAGCAAACATCACCTCTGGGCCTTTTGGCTAAGATCAGCTGTAGGAGAGGCAGATTCGCCTTGCAGCTCCCTTGGCACGGCGCGTTACCCGGTGCTGCACGGGACGCCGACTCCGCCACCACGTCCCAGTCCCAGTCCCAGCCAACAAATCGGGACTGTGAATCTGTGCAGGCCTTCCAAGACATGGTGCTTGGAAGACAACACATGGCGTGCTTGAATGTCAGGGACCTAGAAAGCCATCCCTGGCTTGGCGACTGCCTGTTGCTGAAGAGGTTTCCCAGAGCAAAGCTGGCTTCGTCCGCGACCCGGAGAATGTCACGGGGGCAGGGAGTGGCGGCACACAGCTCACAGCTCACAGCTCACAGCCGTGACACAGGGCAGAGTGTGCCGAGCGGCCGACAGCAGCGTGCAGCCATGCAGTTCCTGATGGAAGTAGCAGAAGCACGGGCCATCGGCTTCTCCGCGACCCCTCAGCTCCCACCGAAGTGGCCTCTTCCCTCCGCCGCCGGTAGGGGATTCCTCCTGCACACGGCGTGAAACGGAGCCCAATGCGTTCATCTCTTGAGGGGGAAACAGAGAGGAGAGGGCTTGGGGGCAACTGGCCCGATTCTCACGTGGCCTCGCACGCGGCTCCCGGCCACCCTCTGGAAGGCAGAACCAAGGGCTCCCAGGATGTCCAGTGGGAGACACAGTGATGCCGCCCGGAGCGCTCCCTGAATCATGGGCTCCCCTCACGCTTCGCCCTCTGTGTGAGTGCTGCCGACACGAGGCCCAGGCTGCAGGACAAGGCAAAGCTGCCCCTCTCTCCCACCCAAGTACTATCAGGCGCGACCCTGCTTAGCTTCCGGCATCAGACGAGACCGGGCGCGCTCAGCGTGGTATGGCCGCAGACAAAGCTGCCCCTCTCCCACCGTAACCACCGGAGGGAGCTCCGCTTGTGCACACGCAGTGCTCAACGCCTCAGGCCTCCGTCCCTTTCTCCATCAAGCAGCCCTCCTTCCTGCGCGTGGCTCACCTGGAACCTCCCCCTCCAGCCAGCCGCCCTTCCTGCGACAGCTTCCGTACTTCCCGTGAGGAACGGCTCTTCTGCCTCTCGGCCCGTGGGCTACGAGGGGGCAGACGCCAGCTCCTGCGAGTGGAAGCGGGGCGTCCCGGGGCTGGCCGAGTGTTCACGCGTGTCAGCTCCCGCCCAGCTTCCGCCATCAGAACCCAAGTGACAGGCACCAGCTCTTCACGAGGACTCTCCACACACTCTGTCCTGACCGCGAAGTGGGTGAAAGACAACCTGCAGGTGCCGCTGGCCGTGTGGTTCACCGCACTGGGGGAGCGCCGCACCAAGAAGCCAGCACGGGAGAGCACGGAGCTCAGAGCTGGGAAGAGAAAGCCAGGGTCCGGAAATCGTGCCAGGAGCCGGAATCCACCTACTCCCGAGACCAGAGCAAACCGACTCTGCCTCCCCTCCCTCCCCTCCCCTCCCCTCCTCCTCTCCCCTCCCCTCCCCTCTCCTCTCCCTTCCCCTCTCCTCTCCCTTCCCCTCCCCTCTCCCCACCCCTCCCCTCTCCCCACCCCTCCCCTCACTCCACTCCCCTCTCCTCTCCTCTCCTCCCCCTCTCCTCTCCTCCCCCTCTCCTCCTCTCCCCCCTCCTCTCCTCTCCTCCCCTCTCCTCTTCTCCTCTCCCCTCCCTTCCCTTCCCCTCCCCTCTCCTCTCTTCTCCTCTCCTCTCCTCCTCCCTTCCCCTCCCCTCCTCCTTCTCCCTTCCCCTCCCCTCCTCCTCCTCCCCTCCCCTCTCCTCTCTTCCCCTCCCCTCTCCTCTCCTCCCCTCCCCTACCCTTCCCCTCTCCTCCCCTCCCTTCCCCTCTCCTCTCCTCCCTTCCCCCTCCTCTCCTCTCCTCCCCTCCCCTCTCTTCTCCTCTCCTCTCCTCCCCTCCCATCCTCCTCTTCCCTTCCCCTCCCCCTTCTCTCCTCTCCTCCCCTCCCCTCTCCTCCCCTCCCCTCCTCTCTTCCCCTCCCCTCTCCTCCCTTCCCCTCCCTTCCTCCTCCTCCTCCCCTCCCCTCTCCTCTCCTCTCCTCCCCTCCCCTCCTCCTTCTCCCCTTCCCTCTCCTCTCCTCTCCTCTCCTCTCCTCTCCTCCCCTCCCCTCTCCCCTCTGCTCCCTCTCCCTCTCCCTCTCCCTCTCCCTCTCCCTCTCCCTCTCTCTCTTTCTCCTCTTAATCAGGAACAAAGAGTTGTTGCCTGTCAGTGTCCCATGAGACCCAAACAGGCATCAGCTGCCTCGCAGAGTTGCCCTGAGGGTAAGAAGTGCAAAGAACTAGGAGAGGGTCCTTGCCAAAGGAGCCGGGGGTGGGGTGGGGCACAAAGACAAAGACCAGAGGTGCCTGAGCCAGTGCCTCCCTGGAAGGTGAACCTGGAACCCTAGGGCTGTGCCCTGAGATTCAACCAGGGATTCCACGCCACCCCTTCTACCCCCGACAAGGGTCCTGGCTTTTTAGTTTTGTCAGAGGCTCCTTCTGCTTACCCCGGTCTGCTTCCGTCTGTGTGCCTCCAGACAGCTTAGTGAATGGTGTGAGAACACAGGATCAAGCCCCGGGGTGCCTCAGTTTCCCACCTGTGGAATGGGAACAATTGCTACCTCCCTCACTGAGTGTTGCACCGATCAGAAAACTCGGCACTGCCGTAGGCGCCACGTTCAGCACATGGGGGATCCCCGATGCGTGCCTCCTTGGAGCTCCCCAGACAGAGTGGGAACGCAGAGATAGCAGGACCAGGCCTCCAACATTCACAGTCACGCACCTCAGCTTAGCAAAACGATGGCCTCAGTCCTTAAAGTGAAAGTCTTATTTGGAAATTTAATCATTTTGAAGGATAGGTCTCCTGTGGCTTACTTATTCCAGGATGTGGGAATGGGAGAAAAAGTTAATAGCTTTCTAATTATATCAATTTTCCATTTTGCAAAGTCTGGCTCTCGTTTCTGAGTCTGTCGGGGGATTATCTAGTTAGTTGCTTCTTGTTCTGAAGTCATAGAGCAGAAATAAATTAGCGCAAGTACACGAGCTCTTATCCCCTGAAATGGCTGCTTTTTAAGTGGAAGCAATTAAACGCATGTTTTTAAGGATTTTATTCACTTGAAAGGGAGAGTTACAGAGAGGAGAGAAAGAGAGGGAGGGAGAGAGAGAGAGAGAGAGAGAGAGAGAGGGAATCTTCCATCCACTGGTTCACTTCCCAAATGGCCTCAACGGGCCAAAGCCAGGAGCCAGGAGCTTCTCCTGGGTCTGCCACACGGAGTCAGGGGTCCAGGAGCCGGGAGCTTCTCCTGGGTCTGCCACACGGAGTCAGGGGTCCAGGAGCCGGGAGCTTCTCCTGGGTCTGCCACACGGAGTCAGGGGTCCAGGAGCCAGGAGCTTCTCCTGGGTCTCCCACACGGAGTCAGGGGTCCAGGAGCCGGGAGCTTCTCCCGGGTCTCCCACACGGAGTCAGGGGTCCAGGAGCCAGGAGCTTCTCCTGGGTCTCCCACACAGAGTCAGGGGTCCAAGCACTTGGCGTGTTTTGCTGCTTTTCCAGGTGCCTCAGCAGGGAGCGGGATCAGAAGCGGAGCAGCCAGGACACGAAGCGGCACCCACGTGGGATGCTGGTGCCACAGGTGGTGGCTTTGCCTGCTACTCCTCAGCGCTGCCCCAACTCATCTGTTTATATGAAAGGTGCTAATAAGCCCATTTATCAGAAAAGTGACTTTCTTAGACCTAACTAGTAGTTCTCAAGAAGCAACCTCAGAAAGGCTGTGGGGCTCCACCTTGTATCTTGCACATTTGATTTGACTTCAACAGGATGCGCGACAAGACAAAGAGAAAAAGACGGCCAAGGGTCCAAGGTCGGTGCTGTCCTTGAGCTCAGAAACATTTAACACTGAAGCATCTGAAGACTTACCCACCACGAGCCGGCCTTGCAGCGCATGTCAGGGGTGTTCCAGGCCTTGTACACGTGTCAGGGGTGTTCCAGGGCCTTGTACATGTGTCAGGTGTTCCAGGCCTTGTACATGTGTCAGGTGTTCCAGGCCTTGCACACATGTCAGGGGTGTTCCAGGGCCTTGCAGCACATGTCAGGGGTGTTCCAGGCCTTGTACACGTGTCAGGGGTGTTCCAGGGCCTTGTACACATGTCAGGGGTGTTCCAGGGCCTTGTACACGTGTCAGGTATTCCAGGCCTTGCAGCGCATGTCAGGGGTGTTCCAGGCCTTGTACACATGTCAGGGGTGTTCCAGGCCTTGTACACATGTCAGGGGTGTTCCAGGGCCTTGCACACGTGTCAGGTGTTCCAGGCCTTGCAGCGCATGTCAGGGGTGTTCCAGGCCTTGTACATGTGTCAGGGGTGTTCCAGGCCTTGTACACATGTCAGGGGTGTTCCAGGGCCTTGTACACGTGTCAAGGGTGTTCCAGGCCTTGTACACGTGTCAGGGGTGTTCCAGGCCTTGTACACATGCCAGGGGTGTTCCAGGGCCTTGCAGCGCATATCAGGGGTGTTCCAGGGCCTTGTACACATGTCAGGGGTGTTCCAGGCCTTGTACACATGTCAGGGGTGTTCCAGGGCCTTGTACACGTGCCAGGGGTGTTCCAGGGCCTTGTACACGTGTCAGGGGAGTTCCAGGGCCTTGTACACGTGTCAGGAGTTCCATGGCCTTGTACACATGTCAGGTGTTCCAGGGCCTTGAACACATGTCAGGTGTTCCAGGCCTTGTACACATGTCAGGGGTGTTCCAGGGCCTTGTCCACGTGTCAGGGGTGTTCCAGGCCTTGCACACATGTCAGGGGTGTTCCAGGGACGTGTACACGTGTCAGGTGTTCCAGGCCTTGTACACGTGTCAGGTGTTCCACGGCCTTGTACACATGTCAGGGGTGTTCCAGGCCTTGTACATGTGTCAGGGGTGTTCCAGGGCCTTGTACATGTGTCAGGGGTTTTCCAGACCTTGTACACATGTCAGGGGTGTTCCAGGCCTTGTACACGTGTCAGCGGTGTTCCAGGGCCTTGTACACGTGTCAGGGGTATTCCAGGGCCTTGTACACATGTCAGGGGTGTTCCAGGGCCTTGTACACGTGTCAGGTGTTCCAGGGCTTTGTACACGTGTCAGGGGTGTTCCAGGCCTTGTACACATGTCAGGGGTATTCCAGGGCCTTGTACACGTGTCAGCGGTGTTCCAGGCCTTGTACACATGTCAGGGGTATTCCAGGCCTTGTACATGTGTCAGGGGTGTTCCAGGCCTTGTACACGTGTCAGGGGTGTTCCAGGGCCTTGTACACGTGTCAGGGGTGTTCCAGGCCTTGTACACATGTCAGGCGTATTCCAGGCCTTATACACGTGTCAGGGGTATTCCAGGCCTTGTACACGTGTCAGGGGTGTTCCAGGGCCTTGTACACGTGTCAGTGGTGTTCCAGGGCCTTGTACACATGTCAGGGGTGTTCCAGGGCCTTGTACACGTGTCAGAGGTATTCCAGGCCTTGTACACGTGTCAGGGGTGTTCCAGGCCTTGTACACATGTCAGGGGTGTTCCAGGGCCTTGTACACGTGTCAGGGGAGTTCCATTGCCTTGTACACGTGTCAGGAGTTCCATTGCCTTGTACACATGTTAGGTGTTCCAGGGCCTTGTACACATGTCAGGTGTTCCAGGCCTTGTACACATGTCAGGGGTGTTCCAGGGTCTTGTACACGTGTCAGGGGTGTTCCAGGCCTTGTACATGTGTCAGGGGTGTTCCAGGCCTTGTACACGTGTCAGGGGTGTTCCAGGGCCTTGTACACGTGTCAGGGGTGTTCCAGGCCTTGTACATGTGTCAGGGGTGTTCCAGGCCTTGTACACGTGTCAGGGGTGTTCCAGGGCCTTGTACACGTGTCAGGGGTGTTCCAGGCCTTGTACATGTGTCAGGGGTGTTCCAGGCCTTGTACACGTGTCAGGGGTGTTCCAGGGTCTTGTACACGTGTCAGGGGTGTTCCAGGCCTTGTACATGTGTCAGGGGTGTTCCAGGCCTTGTACACGTGTCAGGGGTGTTCCAGGGCCTTGTACACGTGTCAGGGGTGTTCCAGGCCTTGTACACATGTCAGGCGTATTCCAGGCCTTATACACGTGTCAGGGGTGTCCAGGCCTTGTACACGTGTCAGCGGTGTTCCAGGGCCTTGTACACGTGTCAGTGGTATTCCAGGGCCTTGTACACATGTCAGGGGTGTTCCAGGGCCTTGTACACGTGTCAGAGGTATTCCAGGCCTTGTACACGTGTCAGGGGTGTTCCAGGCCTTGTACACATGTCAGGGGTGTTCCAGGGCCTTGTACACGTGTCAGGGGTGTTCCAGGGCCTTGTACACATGTCAGGAGTTCCAGGGCCTTGTACACGTGTCAGGTGTTCCAGGGCCTTGTACACGTGTCAGGAGTTCCAGGGCCTTGTACACGTGTCAGGTGTTCTAGGCCTTGTACACATGTCAGGTGTTCCAGGGCCTTGTACACATGTCAGGTGTTCCAGGCCTTGTACACATGTCAGGGGTGTTCCAGGGTCTTGTACACGTGTCAGGGGTGTTCCAGGCCTTGCACACATGTCAGGGGTGTTCCAGCGACGTGTACACGTGTCAGGTGTTCCAGGCCTTGTACACGTGTCAGGTGTTCCAGGGCCTTGTACACGTGTCAGGTGTTCCAGGGCTTTGTACACGTGTCAGGGGTGTTCCAGGCCTTGTACACATGTCAGGGGTATTCCAGGCCTTGTACATGTGTCAGGGGTGTTCCAGGCCTTGTACACGTGTCAGGGGTGTTCCAGGGCCTTGTACACGTGTCAGGGGTGTTCCAGGGCCTTGTACACGTGTCAGGGGAGTTCCATGGCCTTGTACACATGTCAGGTGTTCCAGGGCCTTGTACACATGTCAGGTGTTCCAGGCCTTGTACACATGTCAGGGGTGTTCCAGGGACGTGTACACGTGTCAGGTGTTCCAGGCCTTGTACACGTGTCAGGTGTTCTAGGGCCTTGTACACGTGTCAGGGGTGTTCCAGGGCCTTGTACACATGTCAGGGGTATTCCAGGCCTTGTACACGTGTCAGGGGTGTTCCAGGGACGTGTACACGTGTCAGGTGTTCCAGGCCTTGTACACATGTCAGGGATGTTCCAGGCCTTGTACATGTGTCAGGGGTGTTCCAGGCCTTGTAGCCCGTGCCAGTGTATTTCAGGGCACCTGTTCAGGTCCTTTGTTTCCCACTGGGTTTCCAGTGAGAAACAGGACACAGGAAGCCGGAAGAAGGGGAGCCGGGGAGTTCCTGGTGACGAGAGGACGTGAGTCCTGGTGCTACCCAGCCTGGCCCCTCTCCCGCTGCACATGAAA
The DNA here is from genome assembly GCF_051225735.1 of Oryctolagus cuniculus. NCBI lineage: Eukaryota > Metazoa > Chordata > Mammalia > Lagomorpha > Leporidae > Oryctolagus > Oryctolagus cuniculus. The sequence goes on from NC_142887.1 coordinate 8,350,173, forward strand.
GCTGCCCTCCCCGGGGTGGGTGGGAGAGGGCTGTGTGTGCTGTGTGTGTACACATTCCATGTAGAACTGCACAGCAGGGTTTGTGGGGAAGCAGAGTTACAGGATACATTTATTTTGGCACAAAAATTTTGCAAGACGTACATGGGTTTTTTCTTTCATAAGCAGCGTTTTCCATGCGCCTTTTGGAGTGTGTTTGTGCCTAAGTACATGCATGAACATGTGTATACACATTTTTGTATGGCTCTGTGTGTGTGAGTTAGCACACAGACACGCATGTTGTATCTGCTGATGATAGGTATGTAGGTGTGGGTCGGTAATAGAATGCAGAGATAGACAGACGGATGGAGAGAGCAGGACTGCGTGTTCCAGAAGAATCCTACCCTGACTGCGTGCTCACGTCCCGACACCGGGTCGGCAGAGCACCCTGGAGGCTGCTCCTCCCTGCGCTCATCGATGACTTAATTGTATGGAGCACAGTGCAAGATTGTGCAATTACATCCCACTAAATCTAAGCCAAGTGGAGATCTTGTTTAACTTCCCCTTGGTGAGCTCCCCCAAATCACCACACAGCTTGAAAACACCACCCAGCGCCAGCATAACTGGGTAAAGGGGAACGTTGGAGTGGAAAGAGAGCACGGTCTCACACATCTGCTTCAGAATACTCCCTCCTGGAGCTGGGCTGTGGCGAAGCGGGTAGAAGCCCTCGCCTGCAGCGCCGGCCTCCCATATGGGCGCTGGTTCGAGTCCCGGCTGCTCCACTTCCAACCCAGCTCTCTGCTGTGGCCTGGGGAAGGCAGCAGACGATGGCCCAAGTCTTTGGGCACCTGCACCCATGTGGGAGATCTGAAAAAGCTCCTGGCTTCACCCTGGTCCAACCCCAGCCGTTGTAGCCACTTGGAGAGTGAACCAGCAGATGGAAGACCTCTCTCTCTCTCTCTCTCTCTAGCTCTGCCTTTCAAATAAATGAAATAAATCTTTTAAAAAGCAAACAAAAAGTCTCACTCTGCTATTGTACAGAAGCACTGGGCTGCTTCCTGCATTTCTGTATAGAAGAGAAGTGAGAGGCGTCATGAATGGCGAGAATCTGCCAGCCACGCAGAGTTCTGAGTAGAGCGTGGACAGAACCGTTGTCACACTGTCAGGTGCCCTCAAAGCTGATAGAGTCACACCCGTTGTTCCCGCTCCTCTCATTTCCATGAGACACAAGGAAAGAAGCCCTGTGTGTGTGTGTGTGTGCGTGTGTGTGTGTAAATCAATGAGTCAGCCAACATCAATCGACCAGATTAGAAGTGACATGTGCACGGCTGAGCTGAGAGGCGGCAGTCCTCTGTGGCTTGTACAGAGAAGGTTCGGCACCCTTTCCAGTTCTTCCCTGGTAAGCTCTGTCCTGGGCGAGCCCACGTGGAGGAGCCCTGTGGCTGCATGCCAGGCCAGGACTTGTCCAGGAACTTGGACAAACAGGCAGACAGAGCCCCCCGGTGCTCGGCAGGGGCTGAAAGCTCGGAGCCCACAGCCGTCCCATGCCACCTGCCGGCGTGGCAGTCACTGAATCATTAGGGGGGAAGCAGAAATGGGGGTCTCCTAGAAGGGTCGATTGGAAGAATGCTCTTGACTGTCTATTACCAGCCAGCAGACTGCACTAGGTACCCAAGAGGGCAGGTGCTGCCAGGTAGGAAGGGAGTGGGGCCCGGGAAGCAGGGCTCACAGCCACACCGTGCGGCCTCCCCGCCAGTGGGGACGCCGGCACCCCAGGAGTGCCTGCCTTCATTCCCCCATGCCATGCCGGGAGGCAGCAGTACGGGCTCGGTGACAGCTTCCTGCGGCCACACGGCGGCCCGGGGGTGGTAGCTGCTGGGTTGAAATGCCGTGCTGCATTTCACCACCAGGAGGCGCTTGACGAGACTGTTGAGCTCCCAGCTTGGGATGCTGTGTTAGTTCTTCCCTCTTTCTGGAACGTTCTTCCTGAATTTCCAAAGCTGACTCTTTCTCATTCCAATTTCTGCTAATACGAGATTTCCCTGGCTATCACCCTCTGGTAGCCGCTCCCGAGTATTTCTCCCTTAAATTACCCGATTTTAGTTACCTAATGAAACCAAATCTCGCTTGGATATCTCAGACGCAGATTCAGGGAGGAGCTGACTCTCTCCTCCTGGGAAGCGGGGGCTCTGTGGAGGTTTCTGCTGCTGCTGCTGAGGCCTGGGACGCGGGAGATGGTTGCTGAATCGCTGCGTGGCCCTGGTTACGCGGTGGGTGAGTACACGGAGCCCAGCGCCACTGACTATCTTGGCCAGGGTCACACACACCACTGGTGGCCCAAATCTGCAGGAGACGACCGTCAGGCGCTTGGGTTTGTGGTGTTTGGGTGCCGGACGCTGGGCAGTCACTTGACGGCCCGTGGGGTGCAGACACAGAACAACCACGCGGATTTTCCCTCCTGCGCCTTGCCACCCCGGAAGATGCTGATGCGGAGACGTTCCTGGGGCCCCAGCTTTTCACCTGCACAGAGAGGGAACATTCCTCTCTCCCACAAACGACGCCGCAATTTAGGAAACAATGAAAACGAAAGGGCATCTCGCAATCCTGCCAGGAACAGTCAGCAAATCTCATCGATGAGCGGCTCTGCTGTGGAAATCACCGCGGTTCTATCACCGTGGGATTCTGGGATGAAGCCCGTGTGTCCGTGCTGCTTAGCAAACGGCTGGTTGCCCCGTGCCCCTGCCTTGCCGCTGCTTCGGAGTATCGGCTGACACCCCAGCAGTCTCGATGGACTCGCTTTCACAAGTGATGCATTCGGGGCCACGTTCAGGGCAGTCGACCGCTTTGTGCAAGGAGATCTCAAAGCAGGAGCACAGCCACCTGTCGTGCCACAGCCCCGACACTGCTGACGCTTTCAGTTGAAACCAGAGCTGTCCGTGCGCTCAGCAGTGGTCACTGGGCTCCCTACAGGTGCAGGCTGTGCCCCGGACTCGGGGGATACGAGGAAAGGCCCAGGGTCGGTTTGAAGGTGTTCACAAGGAGATTACAAAATCGCCATGGGACAATGACAGGGTCGCCTCCTGTGCCGTGGCGCCCATCTGCTCTGCCCCGGTCAGAAATGATTTTACCAAGGAGGCGCTGGGAATTCTGGGCCCAGGCAGAGAAAGCCAAGGGCACCCCTGGTCATCTTTGCAGACAGCGTCTGTGCAACCCCGGACTTCCCCTCTGGAACCGTGAGGAGGGACTGTCTGCAGCTGCCTCGGGTACACCCTCGGCACTGTCTTCTACCACAGCAGCGTGGGTGGACCAAGACCCTGGCCCCACCACAGACGATAAAGGCAAGAAAAGGCTCCCCTCCGTTAGGGAAGGGTTAAAACGGCCCCCGAGACGACAGCCGGGGTGACTGTGTAGGGTGCGACACCAGTGGGGCATTCAGAAGTCAACCTCTGAGAAGCTGACATTGGCCGGGAGGATTCCTAAGAAAGGAAAAGCTGTCACCGGGTGACTTGAAGTTTCCCGGCTCAGTTTGGCAGTGTGCAGGGGGTCGAAGAATCCCTAGAGCAGCGTCCAGGAGGGGAGTGGGTGCAGGGGTGGAGGAGTCCTAGAGGCAGTGTCAGCTGTGACAGAGCCCCTGGGTCAGGAGTGGGGGCAGGGGGTTAAGGAGTCCCTGGGGCATTGTCCAGGTCAGGAGTGGGGGAAGCGGGTGGAGGAGACCTGGGGGCAATGTCAGCTGTGACAGAGCCCCTGGGTCAGGAGTGGGGGCAGGGGGTCGAGGAGTCCCTGGGGCATTGTCCAGGTCAGGAGTGGGGGCAGTGTCAGCTGTGGCAGAGCCCCTGGGTCAGGAGTGGGGGCAGGGGGTTGAAGAATCCCTAGAACAGTATCCAGGTGGGGAGTGGGTGCAGGGTTCGAGGAGTCCCTGGGGCATTGTCCAGGTCAGGAGTGGGGGCAGGGGGTCGAGGAGTCCCTGGGGCATTGTCCGGCTGTGGCAGAGCCCCTGGGTCAGGAGTGGGGTCAGGAGTGAACCTGAACAAACCAACCAAGCAGGCACAGCAAACCCTTCCCCTCACTGCGTCCCTAACAAACAGAAAACAATACTAACTTCGCTTACCAAAGAAGTGTTTTAAAAATCTTGTGAGGCAATAATAACAACAATGAACTAAATAAATGGGAGAGACATTAACAGTCTTAATAGAAACAAAATAAGAGGTTTAACTCCAATGATGTTAGGTCACATCAGAAACTGAACAGACAAATCATGAACTAGGAGGCCCGCTCGCGCCTCGTCAGAGCTCTTCTGTGCCCCTCGCACCTTGGTTTCACTCACGCTGTTTGCACAGATGTAAAATTTCTCAAAAATTCAGATAAATGCACATAATGCAAGATGCTGTCTGCTTACGGTTCATCCATGCACTGAAGCCTGCCCCGCATCTTGGTTTTCCTAGCACTGATTTTTGCACAGAGTTCAAGTGTTTGATCGCACACAAAGCAGTGTCTCCACTTGGTCAACCTTTCGGTCCTATGCCTGCTTGGTTGCCTACAATGTCTTCTGGGCCGATGTGTGCAGACAGAAATCCCAACAAGATTGGCTTCCGGCTTCCAAGTACAGCAGCACCCCCGTGAGACCCTGGCCTTGAGTTTGGTTTTCCTCAGGCGAGGAGAGAGGGGAGACCCTGGTTCTGTGAGAAGTCTGGGCTCGGGGTTGACTTCTCCCGAGAGAAGCAGAGTCTTCCTGCTTGGGCAGACCCCTGAGCTGTCACCCGGGCTCTGTACCAGTCGTCGGGTCCAGACAGGATTTCTGTGATAGAAGCAAAGTTTACTTCTCAGCGAAGTGGCTCCCAAGGACACCGGCATCGATCATCCGGGGAACAGCCCACTGCTCTCGGAGGCACACGGCGCCCGCACGACAGGCCTGGCAGGCGGCTGCCACTTCCTCTGCCAGGCTTGCCCACCTTCCCTCATCCCCTCCCCTAGCACTGCTGCTCTCTCCCGAATGCCTGTGCCTTTGTTGTCCGTGTTTTTCACAGCGAGAGTTCCTCCAGGTGTTAACAATCAAGGGGTCATTCCCTGAATTTTTAAGGCAGTCTGTCCATCACATCTTTCCTAGGAGTATGGCTTTTTAATACCTACAGGCATTTCTGGAGGACCTGCGTTAGCCTTGCGTCTGTTGTCCAATACTGTCGAGTTACGTGAAGATGGAGAAGTTGGCGGTGGAGGAATCACCCGTCGCTGAGCTGGTCTCTAGCGAATGAGTGAGATCTGGCTTCATCAGTCGTTTTGATGTCAACGTTGACGTCTTCCCTGGTCAGGTGCTGGCCGTTGTCAGACACAGCGGGGTGCCCCAGGGCGCTGTGGCCGGTGCCTTCCCGGTGAGTCCAGGTGACACCGGAGAGCCCCGGGCATCCTAGCAAAGTAGCAGCGAAGACCCAGCAGGCCTCAAAGTGCACGGACGCTGTCAGCGATGAGGAAGGAACCCAGCCAGGCCGGGCAGTGTGTGCCAGCTGGCCTGCAGCATCGACATCAGCCGAGTGCCCCGAGCTCCTCGCGACTGCGCCCAGCAAAGCAGACACTGGGCAGCCTGGACTGGGCTCAGACCTGCACTGGAGGGGTTGGCCCTTCCCTTCCGGCAGGCGGGCTGCACTTCTCCTAAACACATCCTTCTTCTCCACGGTGTGTGTTGGCTTGTTCTGAAAATGACGGCTTTGGGGCCGGTGCTGTGGCGCAGTAGGTTAAAGCCCTGGCCTGAAGAGCAGGCATCCCATATGGGTGCCGGTTCGAGTCCCGGCTGCTCCACTTCCAATCCAGCTCTCTGCTGTGGCCTGGGAAAGCAGTAGAAGATGGCCCAAGTGCTTGGGCCCTGCACCCACATGGGAGACCTGGAAGAAGCTCCTGGCTCCTGGCTTCGGATTGGCACAGCTCCAGCGTTGCAGCCATCTGGGGAGTGAACCAGCAGATGGAAGACCTCTCTCTCTCTCTGGCTCTACCTCTCTCTGCAACTCTGTCTCTCAAATAAATAAAATAAATCTTTTTTTAAAAGAAAATGATGGCTTCACTCCTTTGGCTCGGTTTCCCTGTATCCGTGATGAAACACAGTTTCAATGTCGCACTTGGAGAAGTCTTCTGTTTCTACACGCTTCTGCTCCACCTCTTTCACGTCACGCTTGTGGCAACAACCCACACTTATGTCCTAATCACTTCAGCGACTTCAGTATCCACACCATCGGAGAGCTACACTTCCCATGCCAGAGGGACCGTATTTTGCTGACTCATCACCAGCCCCCAGCACGTAACACCGGCGCAGGCGGGGTCGTATCCCAGGGCGGCGTTCGCACGGGATGAGGCCGTGGAGACACATGAGGAGGCTTTCCTGACACGCTTGGGGCTGAGTGTCGGAAACTAGCGATGCCGCAGTCACTGGGCGCTCACAACCTGACATCTACCCCTCATCGTCGACGCACGATCTAATGCAACCGTGAAGAATGGAGACGTAAATACCACCCTTCCAGGTGCGGGCACAAAACAGCCACGGCCACGGCCGCCGGGGCAGAAGCAGGTGCCGGCTGGCGGCTCTGGAGGCGCTGCTCTTCCCTGATAAAGGAGGCAGGCATCCCACATCCCAGCCCGGCTCCGCTGGATGTGCAACTCTCGGAACACGTGGCAGTCATCCCGTGACCTGAGGGAGAGGGAGCCTACCGTGGAGACTCGGCTCAGTGCGTCTTCAAAACTGAACTGTTGCCCACGGCTTCTTACCTCCAGACAGCTTGCTAACTAAGAACACCAGGCACTTCCCTGTCAGCCGTGGGGTTTTCTGCTTCCGGCAGACACGGGCCGTGGGTGTTGGGCTAAGCTACCTCAGCACTCTGCGCTCTGTTCCTTCACCCGTGAGATTTCGGGAGGATCCAGCATCTCTCACACCCACCACCACGAAGACAGATTCTACGACAAGTCGGAGTGTAGACTCTGGTAACTCGTGGAGACGGGAGGAGAAAGAAGAGAGTGGAACACGGATCTGCGTAGATGTTGCTTGAAGTTATACGCTGGTCTCACCGGAAGGGCGCCCATCCATTTCCTCTCGCTCTGAATGGTTCAGTCGTGGCAAGTAAAACCCTCTAATGATGCGCCAGAAAGTGTGGTGAACACGTCCAGAACCGTCGGCAGCCGCGGGCCGCGCTCCGTGCCCCACAGCGACTCGGGAACGGCTGACAGCTGCATCCGGGGCTCGGATCCTGATCTTTGGATTTCCTGCTGTCAGTTCATTCTCGTTAGGAGTGAAAAAAAAGAGCGGCGTTTTTCTATTCTAGGGCCAGCTATAATTACCTCCCGAAATATCTGCCTTTTACCCCTTGCAGAACTTTTTATAGCCATCGTGGGAGTCACGACGGGAGAGCTGACAGCAAGGCGGGAAGCAGGGGCTGCTCCTCCGCCCGTCCGTTCCTCAGCCCCCACCCGCTTCTAAAGTCTTAAAGCTTTGATGCACATTTTGGTGTGCAGGGTAACTTTCCCACACACAACGCAGTGCAACCGAGCAAACCGGGCCAGCGGCCTATGCGTTCCCTTGCCCTCCGGGGTGTGGGGAGCCCTGCTCTTTGCCCCTCTCCTCCAGCTCTTGGCTCAGTGTACAGAGAGCCCTGCAGAAGGCCAGAACCTGTCACCCCCACCCACGGCACGGCGCTGTGACTCCCCCAGGCTCAGCACCGATCCCGGAGCAGGTGCAGCAGCTGAGCCGTCGCCTCCCGCGGAAATCAGGAAGGAGCTGGACTTTGCACGTGCACACGCGCACGCACGAGCTGCCTTCATTGTCATGCAGCTTTGACCGCAGTGCACTGTGCGCTGACTCAGGACAGTTTCTGACTGGGTGTGTAGTCATGGGCCACGCAAAGGGCAGGAGACAAGTCTCACGTCCACGCCGTTGCCGGCAGCTGAACGGTCAGGGAGCCCTGCTAGAGGCGTCACGAACCTGCTCAGTGTGGAAAGTTACTATGCAATCATCCCTGACGCACAGTGAGTTCAGCGTCCCGTGTGGTTGTGTGTGTGTGTATGTGTGTATGTGTATTGTGTATGTGTGCAGGCATGTATGTGTGTGCATGCACATGCGTTTATGTGTGTGTGCATGTGTGAATGTGTCTCTGTGTGTATGTGTGTGTAGGTGTATATGTGTATGTGTGTATCCATGTATGTGTATGTGTGTATGTGTATATGTGTGCATGTGTGCATGTGTGGGTATGTATTTATGTGTATATATGTGTATGTGTGCATATATGTATGTGTATGCGTGTGCATGTATATGTGTGTATGTGTATATTTGTGTATGTATATGTATATATGAATATATGTGTCTATGTGTGAATATGTGTATATGTGTGTATGTGTGTGTGAGTGTGTATGTGTATATTTGTGGGTGTATGTGTGTATGCATGTGTATATATGTGTGCATATGTGTGTATATGTATATATATGTATATATGAATGTGTGTGTTTGTGTGCGTATGCATGTGTGTATATATGTATGTGTGTATGTGTATGTATGTATGTGTATATATATGAATGTGTGTATGTGTATATTTGTGTGTGTATGTGTGTGTATATATATGTATGTATATATGTATATATATGAATGGTGTATGTGTGTGTTTATGTGTGTGTATGCATGTGTGTATATATGTATGTGTGTATGTATGTGTATATATATGAATGTGTGCATGTATATATATGTATGTGTGTATGTGTATATTTGTGTGTGTATGTGTGTATGTGTGTGTATATATGTGTGTGTATATATATGTATATATGAATGTGTGTGTGTTTATGTGTGTGTATGCATGTGTGTATATATGTATGTGTGTATGTGTATGTATGTATGTGTGTACATGTGTGTATGTGTGTGTCTACCACGTGAAGTAATAAAGCGGAGTGGTTGCGTGCACGCCGTAAAAGCATCAGTGACGTCCACTCGATGTCTTTCTTTCCGAGCCCCGAGCAGGCTCCTTTCTCCCTGCGTCCTAGCACAGAACTGTAGTTGGCCGGTGAGCACCGCCGTGCATAAGTGGACCAAACTAGACCTTGCGAATGCTCCCACGCGGTCGTAAGTCAGGACCAGGAGAACGGGGGTGTGGGAGTGGGGAGGGGGCTGTGACAGGAGGAGCGACGTTAGGAGGTCTTCCATGAAAACCTCTCTGGGGAGCGATGCACGCTGCCCCCAGCCCCAGGCCCAGCCATCCTCTCTCCCTTTCGTGAGGAAGACAGGGCAGAGCCACAGCTCAGACCTGGGGCGGTGGTGGCGCCTCCTCGGCGGTGCTGTCTCTCCTCAGGCAGAGGGCACACATCCAGCGTGGAAGGGCTGTGGCACGCCGTCCTCGGCCTGCGGGAACGCCGTGGAGCGTCCAGCCCCGCCCTGCCCTGTGACGTCCACACGAGCCCCATCGCAGTGCGGGTGACGGCTGCTACAGAGAAGCAGGGCTGAGTCCTGGGAGAGAGAGGCCTGCGGAGGGTCCCTGCAGGGTGAGCGCGGGAAGGCCCTTCAGAGCGAGGTGACCAGAAGCCAACCACGCAGCGACGGCAGGAAATACCGCCAGGCAGACAGAACAGAACAACGAAGCATCACACGTGGGAACCAGCTTGGGGTTCAAGACGGTCCCGTGTCTGGACCCTGCGGGGTCGGGGCCGGAGGGCTGCTGAGAGCGACTTGGAACGTCGGCTGTGGTGGCGCCTTGGCGTTGGAGAGCGTGGTCCTCAGTCTGCCAATCGCAGTCACAATCAGCTCCTTGTCAAGTTTGTAGAGAGCAAGATTCCTTTCTTCTTCACATCCAACCTACATCCAGCATTAAGTGAGACCCTTTGGAGTGACTTGTGCACACACACAGACACACACACAGACACACACACACACCAGGGTTCCATTTCCAGTCTGGGAGAAGGCTCTGCATCTTCATCCAAAACAGCTGCAGGCACCCGCACTCCAGGTTCCCTCCTCCAAGTCCTCGGAGCACCTGCTGTCACTCATCTTATGATGACAGAAATAAAGTGGACGCCCATCAGCCTGACTCAGTTGTCCCATAACGTGTCCCTGTGTTGTAGGTTATACACGTGTCCCTGTGTTGTAGATTGGACAGAGCATGTCCCTGTGTTGTAGATTGTACACAACGTGTCCCTGTGTAGTAGATTGTGCACAACGTGTCCCTGTGTTGTGGATTGTGCACGAGTCCCTGTGTTGTAGGTTGTGCACGTGTCCCTGTGTTGTAGGTTGTGCACGTGTCCCTGTGTTGTAGATTGTACACGTGTCCCTGTGTTGTAGATTGGACACAACATGTCCCTGTGTTGTAGATTGGACACAACGTGTCCCTGTGTTGTAGATTGGACAGAGCGTGTCCCTGTGTTGTAGGTTGTACACAATGTGTCCCTGTGTTGTAGATTGGACATGTGTACCTGTGTTGTAGATTGTGCATGTGTCCCTGTGTTGTAGATTGTGCACAACATGTCCCTGTGTTGTAGATTGTGCACAATGTGTCCCTGTGTTGTAGTTTGTGCACAACATGTCCCTGTGTTGTAGGTTGTACACAACGTGTCCCTGTGTTGTAGATTGTACACAACGTGTCCCTGTGTTGTAGATTGTACATGTGTCCCTGTGTTGTAGTTTGTGCACAACATGTCCCTGTGTTGTAGGTTGTACACAACGTGTCCCTGTGTTGTAGGTTGTACAGAACGTGTCCCTGTGTTGTAGGTTGTACACGTGTCCCTGTGTTGTAGATTGTACACAATGTGTCCCTGTGTTGTAGATTGGACAGAGCATGTCCCTGTGTTGTAGGTTGTACACAATGTGTCCCTGTGTTGTAGATTGTACACAATGTGTCCCTGTGTTGTAGATTGGACAGAGCATGTCCCTGTGTTGTAGGTTGTACACAATGTGTCCCTGTGTTGTAGGTTGTACACAATGTGTCCCTGTGTTGTAGATTGGACATGTGTACCTGTGTTGTAGATTGTGCATGTGTCCCTGTGTTGTAGTTTGTGCACAACATGTCCCTGTGTTGTAGGTTGTACACAACGTGTCCCTGTGTTGTAGATTGTACACAACGTGTCCCTGTGTTGTAGATTGTACATGTGTCCCTGTGTTGTAGTTTGTGCACAACATGTCCCTGTGTTGTAGGTTGTACACAACGTGTCCCTGTGTTGTAGGTTGTACAGAACGTGTCCCTGTGTTGTAGGTTGTACACGTGTCCCTGTGTTGTAGGTTGCACACAATGTGTCCCTGTGTTGTAGATTGTACACAACGTGTCCCTGTGTTGTAGGTTGTACACAATGTGTCCCTGTGTTGTAGATTGTACACAATGTGTCCCTGTGTTGTAGATTGGACAGAGCATGTCCCTGTGTTGTAGGTTGTACACAATGTGTCCCTGTGTTGTAGGTTGTACACAATGTGTCCCTGTGTTGTAGGTTGTGCACGTGTCCCTGTGTTGTAGATTGTACACAATGTGTCCCTGTGTTGTAGATTGGACAGAGCGTGTCCCTGTATTGTAGATTGTACACAATGTGTCCCTGTGTTGTAGGTTGTACACAATGTGTCCCTGTGTTGTAGGTTGTACACAATGTGTCCCTTTGTTGTAGGCTGTATACAATGTGTTCCTGTGTTGTAGATTGGACACATGTCCCTGTGTTGTAGGTTGTACACGTGTCCCTGTGTTGTAGGTTGTACACAATGTGTCCCTGTGTTGTAGGTTGGACACAGTCGTTTGTTGTTGGGCGCAGCAGCCCACATCTGCACTTGGAACCCTGCATCGGCTTCCAAGCCCGACGACTCCGTCCTGGCCCTGCTTCCTGTTCTGCACATCCTAGGGGGGAGCAGATGACAACTCCAGTGCGTGGGCCCCTGGCACCCATGGGGGAGGCCCTGATGGAGGTCCTGGTTCCTGACGTAGGCCTGGCCCAGCCCTGGCTGTCCAAAGTGCCTGTTATCCAACCTCCTCCAACCTGCCCCATTCCTCTCCCCCAACTCTTCCAGCGTCTAGAACATCCAGGCCCTGAGCAGTGCAAGATGACTCGCAGGATTTCTCCTCCTCCCGGGAGGTGGCTCCTGACGCGCCCCCGCTGTCCCAACCCAAGGGCAGGCAGAACCTGCCTTTGCCAAACCCAGAGGGGCACGGGTGCCGAGCAGAAGCCTGGATTCCTCCTCGAGGGGAGGCTCCAGCACATTCAGGGAGGATGAAACGGAGTGCGCGGCCCCGTGGGAACAGAAGTCACTGCTAAGGGCCCTGGAGGTTGGCCGGGGACTTGGATTTTTATTTCAAATTTAATTCAATTCAACAAATAGTTAATGAACTCTAACAAGCCACCAGTCCCGTGCAGGGGACACAAGCACCCCTCAGCCAGCAGCGTCTGCGAGTGACAGCCCAGACTCGGCTGATGCTTTGAATAAAACATACAGAGAACAAAGGAGAGCGTGCGGGCGATTATTTGCAGAGAGCTGTGTGGATCTGGGCTCAGAAAACACGCAACCTCACATAATGAAAATACCTAATTTCATAATTAGGGGTTATACATTGTAGCAGTGTGCAATACATCATCCTCTCCCTCTCTCTCATTAAGCAGTCTCAGAGCTGCTCTCTGGAAGTGACAGTGAGCTGTGTGCAACCTGAAACACAGCAGAAGCAGTTTTCTTTCGTTCAGTGGAACTAATCGAACGAGAGGGAATACTCCATTCATAGACGAGACCCACTGACACGATCACCACACAATACCCCTCCGGTTGGGATAAAAAGGATCACAGAATGACAGCATGTGTGTGGTGTGCTTATTAGCAGAATTTCTGCAGAATTGCTTACCGCACAAGTCATTGCTAAGCAACCATAAAACTTTAAAAACGTGGAAGAGACAAATTGAACCAGCTCCCTATAAATGAGCTTAATGCAAAACTGAAGCGACGTAACAGATCTAGGCAGCCAGCTACCTTCTGAGAAAGTGAAGCTCGGAGACGAGAGAGAAAGGAGGTTGCTGTCCGAAGGCTGCCGGAACCACGGATGAACGCTTGTGGGGCCTGTGGAACCAGCCTGCCTTTACCTCCGGGCCCTGTGAGCCAGGACTCCCTCCTGCAGCACACAGCGCCAGGGCTCCTTCCGTGTGTGCAAAGGCAAAACCTGGATTAGACATCGGTGCCTCCCAGGGGACAGGTGCAGCCAAATGTCTTGAAAGAGGCTGATGGTGTCTTCACTCCTCCCACCACATTCTGTGTGCTACAGGCTGCCCACTGCCTATTCAACACCACCCGCATCTCCATCGGCTAACAGAACCCTGGCTCCAGCCCCCAGGAGGCCCTGGCAGGTGGTGCTACCAGGCATGCAGGAAGCACCGTGGAAGGGGCAGCACCGTGATAGGAGCCCGCTGGCGCCCCCTCTTGCTGCTTGAAGGCCGCAGGCACCGCCTGTTCTGCGCTCCCTGAGCCTTTAGGTCCCAACTCAAATACCAACTCAGCAGGTACAGGTCTCGCCCGGCCCCATGACGTTGTAGGGCACACGGAAAGCTCGATATCAAGCACGGTGCAAATATTTACACCACAGACACTGGCAAATGCTACAAATCAGAGATTTTTTCCCCATTTACCAAAGCACCACTGCCCCCGTCCAAGATCAGAAGGCCTTGTCCTGCACAGACTCACGGCTTCCTGTGCATCACCTGTGTTCACGCTCACAAATATTCTTAATGCTCACGGGCAGACGTTGTGTCTGACACGCTGTATTCCCACCATTCAGTGCCTGGACGGCAGGTGCTCTGTAGCCATCGTGGAAGGAGGGTGAGGGAGGGAAGGCTGATTCCAGAGAGCCGACAATGATAAGCAGGATTCGAACGTAACTGACGGTCTGGGAAAATGGGCCGTAAATAAATGAAATGATCATCCCCACAAAGGACTCCAGTGCAGGATACATGAAGGAGTCTCATCGATCATTGAGCACGGAGAGCAACCCAAAGGAAAATGCACTCCGGACACAGACAGAAGTCCGAAAGCTCCCCACGCAGGTGAAGAACACCCTGAGCTGTCAGAGCGCTCCGGGTGTGCACTGGAGATACTCGCTGGCATCCGCGGTGACACCTGTGAGGGGACAGACACCACCGTCACTGGGGGAGGAGGAGTTGGGGCCAGGATGCAGGTTCCAGTTGGGGTGAATCCCAGGGAATTCAGCAGTCAGGAGAAAGCAAGGTGGATGCGTGCTAAAAGCCACGTGGGAGGAAGGATGGGTGGATGGACAGAGAGAGCATTGACTGACAGGCAATTATTTTATGAATCAATTTTTGTTTTATAAATTCTTAATAAACCAACATTCATGTAAATCACAAACACATGCAAAAAAATCAACAATACACAGTTTTCAGATAACACATACACACACACTAAAGTAAGACACACCTTGAATGCATTACTTATGGGGCAATGGGGAATAGGAGAAAATTAGGTAATGACTCAACCAATTGATCAACTGCTGGCAAGATCAGCGTGGTGTGGCGTTGACTAATTACAGTATTGGGACATTGACTAGGCTGCGGGGTTGACCCAGCCCTCTGCACACCAGAGCCAACAGAACTCAGCCACCCCGGCCGTCAGTCGCACACACCCCACAGCGGTCCCAGCAGGCTCCACCCGCACGCTGCTGCTTCCGTCCTGTGCTGCCTTCTCTCTCCTTGCGCAGCGTCACCTGCCCAGATCACGTCGTGGGCTCGGAGCCATGCCACGTGGAGCTGGCCACTGAGGTCTAGCACGTCCACCTCCCAGAGAGGGCAGACGTGCCTCCCCCACGTCGTGACGCCACAGCAGGAGCCAACTCTGGACTTGCGTGTCCTCTTTGCACTGGCGGCGCGCCCCCGGCTGGCCGTCCGCGCCCTCCGCCTCCCTGCACTGCGGCTGCTTCTCACGGTAGGAATAGTTGCTACTCCACTGTAGAAAGCTGCTGGCACGACGTTCTGCCCTTAGACATCGTTGCTGGCTCTCTGCAGGACACACCAGCCCTAACCACATCCCGCGACGCCCGGGCTCTGGTGGCCATCACCGGCCCCTGGAGGGCAAGCCCACTGTACTCTCACCTCGTGCTCACCGTGATGTCCAATGAAACTCCACCGACTTTCCAAGTCCGGTTAAACCCCACCTCCTCGGGTGATAACTGGTCCTTGTCCACACCCCCAGCCTCTCCCGTGCCCCTCTTTTCACAGATCGCGTGCAGAACGCTCCCGCCCAGGGCTGTGCTCCGCCTGGAATCGTCTCCAAGATGCCCCGTGGCTGCTCCTCCTCGGGGTTCAGGCCTCAGCCCCAGCGACTGTCTTCCCTGGCTCAGTCCTTCTTCCCGCCGCCCTCCCCACGCCAACCCCGCTGGGAGCTGCATCACTTCTTCCCGGGGCTCGGAGTCCCCCTCTCACCGTCTGCTTCCTCCCCCACCGTAGTGTAAACCCCTGGGGAGCCGTGCGTGGGCCCCCTGCGTCCACATGGGCTGCGACAGGCCCGGGGACACGGGGAACCCTTGATTCCCCCGCGCTGTTGACAAGGAAATGGAGAGAGGGCGGGGCTCAGCAAAGGTGCAGGGCTGGAGGGTGCTGAGCCCTGGAAGTCCCAGCCGGCAGGGCTGCCCCGGTCCCTCACTCGCGCCAAGGGAGCTGGCGTTCCCAGAGCTGCACTGCTGGCCTCAGCTGGCCAGGGTGTCCCACGGGCCCTGGAGCTCTTCCTGTTGGCTGCAAGAAAGCAGTGGGAATGTACCTGCTGTTAGCAGCAGGCTCCCAGGGCAAGGGAGAGGGGCACCGGGGGGCCTTAAATGTAAAGAGGGTGGAGGCGCGATGACCCTGAACTTCACCCAAACACCAGGCACCCACATTACCTCCTCGTTTTGACGGGCTTCTTTGGTGGGCTTTGTGCCCCAGGGATGCCCGGGACCTAATCCCAGAGCCCGTGCACACAAAAAGGGCTTTCACAGGTGAGATCAGGATTAGCAACCGTAAAACAGAGAGTTTCCTGGTGGACCCAACCTACATGCAGGAGCCCTTGAACGTGGAAGAAGGAAAAGACTCAGACAGGGGGCTGCGAGGACTGGGGACGAGGCAGAGACGTGGAAGCTGGAGGGAACCTGGGTGCCACGGCTGGCTTTTAGGGTAGAGGAAGAAAATCTCAGGTCAGGAATGAGGGCAAGAAAAGCCCACGGCTGACCGCCTGCAAGGACACAGAGACCTCTGGAAATCGATTCTCCCCTCGGTCCTCCCGAGCACGCGGGCCCGCCCACACCTGGTGAGCCTCTTACGGGAATGAACGCCGTGAGACACTTGAGCTCCCTGCAGGCACTCTGTGGTCATTTGTTATGGTGCACATAGACAGCCCAAGCGGATCGAGGAAACGCCGGATGACTGAGCTCGCCAATCCTTCAGGAGACTCATGAATCGAGACGGTGTTTGTAAAGACTGACCGGCGGCCACGGATGTCCTGCTCGCCTGGCCGAGACTCGCCTGGCAGGCCAGCACCATGGCGACAAGACAGTGCGCCGACTTCAGTCCCATCTTGGTGCGCTGCAGCAGGTGCGTCGGCCTGTCTCAGATGTCCCCGGGCACAGGCCCGTGTGTGATTAGCAGGTGCGTCGGCCTGTCTCAGATGTCCCCGGGCACAGGCCTGTGTGTGATTAGCAGGTGCGTCGGCCTGTCTCAGATGTCCCCGGGCACAGGCCTGTGTGTGATTAGCAGGTGCGTCGGCCTGTCTCAGATGTCCCCGGGCACAGGCCTGTGTGATTAGCTGGTACATCGGCCTGCCTCAGATGTCCCCGGGCACAGGCCCGTGTGTGACCAGCCATCACACTACAATAAGCCAGTCAGCTCGCAGTGCAGGGAGCCGTTTATTTCCCCTGTGGGCTGTGGCTCGCTGTTCCTGGAAAACGCTCAGCCCTGGGCCACCCATAGCAAACACAAGCTGGGTGCTGGGCCGTGATTCCAACTGTGCTTCCAGTCATGGAGGCTAAAGGAGACCCCAGGGAGTGAGCACGGCTTCGAGGCCTGGCTGCGGACATCACATATCCATGCCCTGTGGAGTCAGCCCATGTGGGCTGGGAGAAGCCTGATTGCTCCAGGGGTGGATAGACAACCAGGCTTAGCCAATCAGGTCATCCCATCCTCCATGCATGCCACAATAACTAGCCAATGGCAAGCTTCTGGCTCAAATCGAGCCAATTAGAGGCAGCCCGGAGTCTCCGCTGCGACCCCAGTGGCTGGGAGAGCAGCCAGCCCGGCACACGGGAAACCCACACGTGCTCAACAGCTGGGTGTGTGATGTCATCGAACGGCAAGCGGGTCAGACTCCGAATGTGTGCGCTCATCCGGGCAGCGGTTCCACTGCTTTCCGGGTCAGCCGTGTAGACTCGCCCACGTGTTTCCTGAGAAAGGGTCCTGTGTTCCACCAAGGCAGAAGGCCCGGCGCGACCCCAGCCCGGCACCTAGCAGCATTCCTGGCACACTGGGGCAGCGTTCCTGGCACACTGGGGCAGCGTTCCTGGCACACTGGGGCACTGGGACACGTTTGCTGGACGAGTGAACCCAGGGCGCTGTCCACTCCCAGCCTCAGTGCCGGCGATCTCCCTGGATTTTCCGTCTGGTGCTGTTGGGTGATTTGGTTGGGATTCTGGATCTTTCACTTGGGATAACGGAGCAGGCTGATTCTCTGTCCACCTCCGCGGGGGACGAGCGCTGGCAGCACACTCCCTCTACCCAGCCTCGAGGGCAGCCCTGCCTGGCCGGCAGGGCGGGGACTGGTGCAGACTCAGCCGCGGGACCAGATGCTCATATGAACCAAGGCATCTGCAGGAAAAGCCCCACTGCACGAAATTCACAATTCCGAAATCTGTTAGGCAGCGCTTCGTAGTGCACGCAGCGCCTGTGTCCCCGCCACCGAGCTCTGCATTTACCAGGTGGGAAATGCATGCTAATCGCTTTCCCCGCCAATTACCATCTCTGTGTTTGAAGACAGGAACATGTGTCTGTTCTCTTGCGGTTGGGCCTTTACGCTTAATTTCTTTGCGCTGCTGCCTCTCTGACACAGCACAGCAGTGGGGGCCAACATCCTAGGGATGCAGTCCTGGTTCAAACCCAGCTCCCTTAACGTGATTCCTCTCCGAAAGCCACTTCCCATTTCTGAGCCTCCGTGCCTCACCTGAACGTGGGGATAAGCCAGGAGTGCTCTGAGCACGCTGGGAGCAGTTTAGTAGGATGGGTGGGTGGAGAGCACCCCGGAGTCCCCAGCCTCTTGAAATGTGTGCACCGCTGAAAACCCCACGCTGGGACCCGCCAGGCACAGGGTCACTTCCCAGCCAGGATGCACTGGGGCCTTGGACGGCCAAGAAACACGTGTGCCAGCCAGTGCTTGGTGTGGCAGGGCCTGCCTGAACGGAGGGTGTGGAAATGCACCAGACACGGCCCCTGGGCCCGGGAATCTTAGGAAAACCGAGCCAGTGGAGAATTAGTCACACACCTTGGGACACAGCACTGGCAACAGATACCCCTGCCCAGGGGGAGACCAGCGCGTGGGCATGGCCATCCTGAGAAGGCGCAGCCTGGACAGACAGACCAGGAGCCAGGGGAGTCGGCCAGGAGTGTGCAGGTGGTGAGACAGGCTGGTGCCTCCAAGTGTTTTCTCTTTGTTCTACTATAGATTGACAGGAAGTAGGGGTTTAGAGTTCCACCTTACGCAGCCGTGGTGCACGATGGGAAGGGGGCACTGGCTGCCACACCATGCGTTTCATCATGCGTGGCTTCCTGGCACCCCACTGTGGTCACCGCCGTGGTGGTCCTGCCGCCCACTGTGGTCACCGCCGTGGTGGTCCTGCCTGCCCACTGTGGTCACCGCCGTGGTGGTCCTGCCGCCCCACTGTGGTCACCGCCGTGGTGGTCCTGCCGCCCCACTGTGGTCACCGCCGTGGTGGTCCTTCCGCCCCACTGTGGTCACTGCCGTGGTGGTCCTGCACCCCACTGTGGTCACCGCCGTGGTGGTCCTGCCGCCCACTGTGGTCACCGCCGTGGTGGTCCTTCCACCCACTGTGGTCACCGCCGTGGTGGTCCTTCCACCCACTGTGGTCACCACCATGGTGGTCCTGCCGCCCCACTGTGGTCACCGCCGTGGTGGTCCTGCCGCCCCACTGTGGTCACTGCCGTGGTGGTCCTCCCGTGCACCCACGAACGCAGTGAAACCCTCGCCACCCCCAGTACCCGTCCCCACTGACCTCTCGCCTGTGCTCCATTTGTCAGGAACAAGAACGGGGGAGCGGCTTCTCTTCACTCATCGCGGTCCCCTTGGGACCCACGCAAGCTGTGTGCGAATCAACCGCCCGTTCCTCCTCCTTTCCCAGCAGGGTCCCACGGGACTGGAACGAACACTGTTGAACACAAGAGCTGCGTCCACAGCAGGCGGGGCTGGGCCAGGAGCTGGGAACCCCACCCATGCCCCACGTGGGTGGCAGGGACCCGACGACTACTTAGCACCACGGCGGTGTCCCAGGACGCGCGCCAGCAGGAAGCTGAGTCAGGTGAGCGGGAGTGTCCCAGCCAGCGTCTTAGCCACTTGGCCAAATACCTGCCCCTCCCGTGCTCCTGCAGCTGTCCCAAGAGCTGTGACGTCCTTTCTCGGCCCTGACCGGTCTCGTCCAGTTCCCGAGTGGCCTGCAGCATTGACACGGCCAGTGCTTCCCTGCCACTCATTCTTCAGTGAACGCTTTCTTCATTTTTGTCCATTTTCTAGTCACATGGGCTCATTATTGTGTTTTTAAAAGATTTATTTGTTTATTTGAAAGGCAGAGTTACAGAGAGGCAGAGAGAGAGAGAGAGAGAGAGAAAGAGAAAGAGAGAGAGAGGGTCTTCCATCCACTGGTTTACTCCCCAGTTGCTAGCAACTGCCCGAGCTGCACCAATCCGAAGCCAGGAGCTTCTTCCAGGTCTCCCACGCGGGTGCAGGGGCCCAAGCACTTGGGCCATCTTCTACTGCTTCCCCAGGCCAGAGCAGAGAGCTGGATGGGAAGTGGAGCAGCCGGGACTAGAACTGGTGCCCATATGGGATGCCGGTGCTGCAGGTGGCGGCTTTACCCGCTGCACCACAGCGCCGGCCCATCGTTATTGTGTTTTTCTGGTCTCTCAGATGCACGCTTCGTCGTTACTTCACCCCAGAGCTGCGTCTGTCTCTTCCTCTCCCCGCCAGGCTCTTACGTAGAGCCAGCCTCTCTAACATCGCTGAGGCCCGGGAACTTTGTTTCTCCGTGTGGCCGAGGTTTAAGGACTGTTCACCCAGTCTCGGGTCCCAAGGATTTCCTGCCTTCCCTGTGAAAGCTGCATGGCTCTCATTTACTTCCACGATCCCTTCTGAATTAGTACTGGCTGAGGGCTGACCCCGGGGGCAGGCTGTTTCCCCTCCCCTTGTCCAGTGGCTCCAGCAGAGAAACACTGCTTGCTTTGAAGTTAACCCACGACCTCTGCTGAGCGGCATCCGCCGACAGCTTCCCACGGGCGCCGCTGGGATCCCGCTCCGCGTGTGCGGATTTTCCTGGGGACTGACTTGCTGACCCTCCCTCTCGTCAAGAGGGTATAAAGAGTGGGTGCTGTTCTGGGGCTTTCCGCGGTGGGTGAAAGGAAACAGACTCTTAAGACGGCAGAGGGCGGGATTTGTGAAGCACTGGGTCTGTTGCCTGTCGGGAGGGGGAGAGTGGATTTCCACGGAATTCCAGGCGGTGCATAAAGACTTGTGCAAAGCAGTGAAACCTGGCGACTGGCAGCGGGTCTCCCGAGTTTCTTTCCAGGCGAGCGTGGGGTCTCCAGCAGCATCAGGGAAGGAGAGAGTTGATGATTTCCGCTGGGGTAGATTTCGCTGTGACTGAGCAGAGCCAAGAGCTGGACAGGGTGTGGCTTCCAGCAGGACACAGTGGAGAGGCCGTGGGCCACCAGCCAGCCCTGCAGTCCTCCCTGTGTGATGGCCAGGAAGAGACGTTCTCGCTCCTTCTCCCGCTGGACAGCACCCCGGCCCCCAGCAGGTGCTGCAGGCACAGCCGCTGTTGCGTGGTTACTGCGTGCCCTGGAGGGCTTCCGAGGGGAAGCAATGCCGGGCCACCCTTACAGGAAGCGTCTCCCTTCACTCAGCAGCAGAGTCCCAGCAGGTGCCAGCACCAGTCCCAGGGGACAGAGGACACAGCCAAGGAAGGTCCCGGGAGGTGTGGCCACCGGTCCAGGATCGTGGCACTGGTGGTGACAGAGTGTGGCTCGGAGTCTGGGCCTGTCCAAGTCTGTGTTGTGGATTTTTTTTTCATTTCCTTCTCTTGGGGAAATGGAGAGGATTCGACCCTCTCGAAGGCCTTAGTGAGAGAGTTTCCCACCCCCCAGAATTCTCAGGGGCTTCCATCTTCCTGCTGTTTTTGCACACTGGACACTGTTGCAAAGCCAGGCTGCTGGGCGTGCACGGAGGCAGACCACGGGGCCACAGCCACGGCCACGCTCTTACAGGAGGTAGACCAGGTCACTTGGAGCCAAGCCGATGCCAGCCGGTCCACAGGGCGTCCATCTCTCGCCTCCTCCAAGACAGGTCCCAATATACTTATTTCTCATCAGGCTAAATCCAATCAAGTTCAGCTGTCAGATCAGTGCTGCCAGGTGATGCAATCCGTCAACGATGGATTGAATCGGGTGCATAAATCAGGCTCCACGGGTGCCTGGGCAGATGGAATCCACTGGGTTTGGTGTTTCAGTAATAAAAAGAGGCATCACACTCCGATGTAAGCGCCCAGGCAATTTAAGCTGCCCGACCTTGAATGTCATCATGCCACTTTTCTTCAATTCACGAACACACTCTCCATTAACCACAAGGGTAGTTGAGACCATCACAGAAATCAAGTGTCCCCTGGGGGTGCTGATGGCCCCACAGCCATCACTCCCGGGATGGCTCACTGCCGGGCCCCCGCTCCCCTTTGGGTCTGGTTTTGGGAATTCAGGAATGACTGTGTTCATGTCCATGTGTATGGAATAGGAACTCTGCTACTGTCTGACTGGTTGTGTCCGGCGGGGATGTCCGTCAGAGCCCACTCCGCCCAGTGCAGTGGGCAGCCCCAGCCCCACACGTGGGGGAAGCCCTGGAGGACCGTGCAGGCTCACAGGGCAGCTGACGCACTGACTGTGCTGCCTGCACCTCCCGAGCTACCATCCCGCGGAGGTCTCTGCCTGCTCTCTGCACGAACTGGGATCCGTAAGAAGGGAGCAACAAGGGGCATGGGAGGCGGAGGCTGGCCTTGAACTAAACGACGGAGAGACAACAGCGTTAGAATCCCTGGCCCAGTGTAGTCACAGCACAGAAATTCAACCAGCCACAGCCAGAACTGCCCAGGTCACAAGAGGGAGACCTGAGCGCACAGTGGGACAGCGCAGGTCACTCAAGCCCACTCCGCCTCAGCCTCACCAGCGCCTTTGTTTCCTTTCCGAAGTCATTTCATTCCTTGGAAGCAGTGCATGCTCACTACGCAGAATTTCAAATATTAGAGAATGTGCGCCCAAAGCAAACCATCACCCATGGTCCTCCACCCGCAGCTAACGGCTGGGTGCTCCCCGGGGAGCGCTCCCACCTCTGGTTCTGCAGGTAGGCACAGGATGCCCCGTGCAGGGGCGCCATGCAGCTACAGGCAGATGTGGCCAGCAGCACCCATCCTCCGCTTTCCGGAACCTTCTTTCCTCTCAGGGACGGGCTGCCCTCACCAGGTGTAGCGTTGCAGTTGATTTCTCAACAATGTTGCTTTTCACCTCAGCGGCCATCTTGGCATGAACTTTTCATTCCACCACAGTATAGTCCTAGTGGGAGTGGCCGGACACTCGGCCATGACCCCACTGAGCGCCTCGTCCATGTGGGCTGACTGGGAAGGCGCGTCCCCTCCCACGCCTCCCAAGGCAGAGAGGGACAGGGACCTGCATGTCACCACGGCCGTGTTCCTGAGACTTGGGGTCCTGAGTGGGACTCGAGGCAGAGTGGTCACTCGGTGGCCACATTTCAGTGCTACAGGCGCAGTGGTGGCCAAGGTGGCTCACATGCTCTCGGTGGGGGGTCCTGGACAGAATCTCCGTTTCCTGCTTCCTCTCCCTCTTGGTTTCTATGACCATCCTAAGCCCTGGCATCACACCATCCCACCATCTTGCCAAGGGCCAGGCCCACCCACCCCCACCCCTTTTTTTAAGATTTTATTTATTTGTTTGGGAGGCAGAGTTACAGAGAGAGAGAGGGGAAGACCAAGAGAGAGGACTTCCACCTGCTTGTTCACTCCCCAAGTGTCTACAACAGCCGGAGCCGTGCAGATCTGAAGCTAGGAGCGAGGTCTGTCACATGGGCCATCCTCCACTGCCTTCCCAGGCCATAGCAGAGAGCTGGTTTGGAAGCGGAGCAGCCGGGTCTTGAATCGGCGCCCATATGGGATGCCGGCACCACAGGCAGCGGCTTTACCTGCTACACCACAGTGCTGGCCCCCAGAACCCGATTTCTGCGGTGCCCGACTGAAGGAAGGCAAGCTTTTCTACACACTCAAAGTCCTCCCAGCCACTCCCCACTACCCAACCCCCAGCCATCCTCACATCTTCAGGTTTTTCTTACGGCAGAACTCCACGTTTGGGCACTAAAATTCATTTTCTATCACAATGAGCTCAAATCATCATGGCTTCAAACAACAATTATTCACCATCTCATCGTGCCTATGGGCCAGCTTAGCCGGGTGCCGATGGCTCTGGGCCTTCCACGTGGCTGCAGTCCACTGCTGCTCAGGGCTGCAAATCATGTCAAGGCTTGGTGAGACGAGGTCTGCTCTCTCCTGCACCTGCTGAGGTGGACAAGCTGCCAGGGGAAGGAGACTCAGGCCAGCACGGGGAGAGGTCTCGCCAAAAGCCAGGCACAGTGAGAACTGGGCTGGAACAAGGGGTGGAGATCATACTTGGAGGAAGACGTATTGCTTGGAGGACTGGAAGGTATCTAGGCTGCCTGACATTTTGCACCAAATGAAAAGCAAGCCGAAGATGCTGGAATGAGAGAAACCAGCAGGGGAGTGACGAGGATCCCAGGAACGCCCACCCCTCGCTGACGAGTTAAGGCTGGAACTGGATCAGAGGGGGTCTGAGCTGTGCATACGGCAGGTGCCAGAGCTCTGGCCTCTCCCAGCAGGCACAGATCGTGCCAATCAGCCTCCCCGTGGAGCTGGGGGGAGGCCGGGGAACTGGCCAGGCAGTGATGGATGCCTGAGCTGCACACACTTAACTCGCGGGCCCAGGCTTACCTGTTACAGAAATCACTCTCTCCACGGGCGAGAGCAGTGCTGGGAAGAAAGTAGATGCGAAATCAGCCACGCTGTCCTCAGGATGGGGAAGACGACGCTCATCCCATAAAGAAACAAAAACGAAAAGCATGGTGGGGGCTAAGGATCCCCAGGCAGGAAAGTGCTCAACAACACAGACTGGCCATGTGGGGAGAGGCCTCCGGGAGTTCAGACCACCCAGGAACATGGGGGCCACACCCCCCTTCTCCCCACACTCCCGGGCACTCACGGCCCCGAGAGGACCAGCGACAGAATCACCCGCTCCCAGGAAATGTGGCCCTCGGTGGAGATCGCGGAGCTGGATCTGTGTAAGCTCCCAGTGCGTATCGCACCGTCCACTGTGAGTAAAAAGTCCACTTGTGAAGTGGAGACGCAAAGATAAAACCACAAAGACAACAGCAGCTGTTAGCAGGGCTGGAGCCCACTGGGACAGACACTGCATTAAACGTTTTGATAATGAATCTATCTTGCTTTTACAAAAACCAATAAATACTTCTGACACCATTAAAGCTGACTTCCCATCTGAGAAACTTAATGAAGGGTGCACCAGCACCAGATCTCAGGGACGCCTTTAAAAATACAGATCGATGTTACTCTTCACACCTGTGCACATCTGCCATTGTCCGCACATCTACACGCCTCTCTGCATCTAGACATCCAGCTCTGTCGTATCTACACATCTACATCATCTGTTTGAAGAAAGCGCAAAAAGTTTGCAGAAAAGTGGAATTAAAAGATAAGCTGAATTGGGTGCAAAATTTTAGAAATCTATACATAGGTTTTGCATAACATGCTCTTCCATGAACTTTTCAACACTCTGTGTGCATGCACATGTGTGTGTGTGCGTGTATGTGTGTGTGTGGTGTGTGTGTGTAAGGTAGAAAATGTTGCCTGAGAAACTAGGGGTGGACATAAATCCCAAACTCCTAACTTCCAAGGAAGACTTTGGATACATTCATGCTCTTGGCTCTATAATACAGTGCAGAATAGTTGGGTAGTTTTTAATTTAATCAACTGGGACCTCAAACTTACATGTTCTCTCTGTTAGATAATGAAAACTCCAGTCCACATAGTGCATTTGAGGCATCACATTTGGAGCCACAGGATACCAACTCCAGGCAGGTGTGACCCCAGCTGCACCCCAGAGTAACAACTCCAGGCAGTGTGGCCCAGGTGAACCATGGGATACCAACTCCAGGCAGGTGCGGCCCCAGCTGCACCCCAGAGTAACAACTCCAGGCAGGTGCGGCCCAGGTGAACCATGGGATACCAACTCTAGGTAGGTGCGGCCCCAGGTGAACTATGGGATACCAACTCCAGGCAGGTGTGGCCCAGGTGAACCATGGGATACCAACTCCAGGCAGGTGTGGCCCAGGTGAACCATGGGATACCAACTCCAGGCAGATGCAGCCCAGGTGAACCATGGGATACCAACTCCAAGCAGGTGCGGCCCCAGGTGAACCATGGGATACCAACTCCAGGCAGATGCGGCCCAGGTGAACCATGGGATACCAACTCCAGGCAGGTGCGGCCCCAGGTGAACCATGGGATACCAACTCCAGGCAGGTGCGGCCCCAGCTGCACCCCAGAGTAACAACTCCAGGCAGGTGCGGCCCAGGTGAACCATGGGATACCAACTCTAGGTAGGTGCGGCCCCAGGTGAACTATGGGATACCAACTCCAGGCAGGTGTGGCCCAGGTGAACCATGGGATACCAACTCCAGGCAGGTGTGGCCCAGGTGAACCATGGGATACCAACTCCAGGCAGATGCAGCCCAGGTGAACCATGGGATACCAACTCCAAGCAGGTGCGGCCCCAGGTGAACCATGGGATACCAACTCCAGGCAGATGCGGCCCAGGTGAACCATGGGATACCAACTCCAGGCAGGTGCGGCCCCAGGTGAACCGTGGGATACCAACTCCAGGCAGGTGCGGCCCCAGGTGAACCATGGGATACCAACTCCAGGCAGGTGCGGCCCAGGTGAACCATGGGATACCAACTCTAGGTAGGTGCGGCCCCAGGTGAACTATGGGATACCAACTCCAGGCAGGTGTGGCCCAGGTGAACCATGGGATACCAACTCCAGGCAGGTGTGGCCCAGGTGAACCATGGGATACCAACTCCAGGCAGGTGCGGCCCCAGGTGAACCATGGGATACCAACTCCAGGCAGATGCGGCCCAGGTGAACCATGGGATACCAACTCCAAGCAGGTGCGGCCCCAGGTGAACCATGGGATACCAACTCCAGGCAGATGCGGCCCAGGTGAACCATGGGATACCAACTCCAGGCAGGTGCGGCCCCAGGTGAACCGTGGGATACCAACTCCAGGCAGGTGCGGCCCCAGGTGAACCATGGGATACCAACTCCAGGCAGGTGCGGCCCCAGGTGAACCATGGGATACCAACTGCAGTTTTTCACTGCCCCAGTCATGGGCATTATTTCTTCACTCAATACAGGGCTCAAATTTTGCACACAGAATGAAACTGTAAACATTTTATGTTTGAAGCAAAAATGGAAAAAGAGCTGTGCCTATTTCCTTCTCCTTGTCTTCTGCTGCTAGGGGATCCCATGCTGAGGCCCAAAGCTGGAAAGTTTGTGAGACATTGTCTGCTTTTGTGTTTTGCAAGCTGCAGGCAAGACCTCCAGGGAGTTGACTTCATACGTTCTCATCACTGTTTCCTTAAAAAATGGAACTCGTCTTTCAGTTTCAGGTCTGGCATACAAAGAATTTGAAAGTCATTACGGTCATCCTCACAAAAACAGAATCTCAGCAAAATGGACATCAATAACTTTCTTGAAAGGCGGGTATTCTGCACAGTCACCAAGACACCCATTTGATCTGAAATCACCTCCAGGAGAAGCATCTGCCTGACTGTCTGTGGCAGAATCGTTCACAACTGCCCCAACCGGAAGGAACCACGCAACAGGGGAACGGGTGCACCAGCTACTGTGCATCCTCCCAGTGGAATATCATCCAAGGAGAGAAAAAAAAAAGGGACTTGGATACATGAGTGGCTCTGAAACGTTTGCTTCCAGGTGAAAGAGAGAAAGAGTTGGGCCCCAAGAGGCCCCACACAGTCTGCTCATACAACACTCTGACTATGGCAAGGCTGTGAAGACAGCTGAAAAGATCAGGGCTGCGGGGTTTCGGGGAGCAGAGGAGCAGGAGGCAGCTGGAGAAGCGGGCTGTGCCGCAGTCCTGGAGCGGGACAAGGTGCACTTGTCAAAGCTCAAACACTCAGGGGCACCAGGGGCCAATCCTAACGCATAGAAAACGCAAACTCGCTTGGGAGGGCTGAGAAACCCAGAAGGGAAAGCAGAACGAGGGAGCAAATACATGAAACCGCCCCACTGAATGGGCGGGTGTGGGAGTGCCAGCCTAAGGAAGCTTGGAAACGAGAGGAATCTTCCAGAAGGCAGGCACAAGAAACTTCATAGCACTGGACCTTGTGGACGAAGGGGCTTCCCACACAGGACACGAGCGCGCTGCTGGGAGCCAGGTCTCTCACCGTGGGGCTGGGAGGTCAGGGGCTGGAGTGAGGTAAGGGTTGGAGACGCCAGCACGTTCACCCTTGCCTTGTTGTAACACGACTGCTGCGTTTATGAGAGTTGTTCATACGTGTATGTGCACGGCTTAGCACTGCTCTGTCAGCTGAGAAGCCAACACGCGGTGACACACGTCGACAAGGAGCACGGCGGTGCCCGGGTGGCCGACGCAGGGCTTCCGCCCTCCCGTAGAAGGAGCCGCAGGTCCTTGGAGAAACGCCCGCGTCCGAGACTAGGGCAGGAGGTTTATAAAGGAACCTGGGGGCTCTCGCCGTGCGCGAGGGGGAGTGTCCGTAACCTGAGAGATAAAAGAAGACAACGAAGTCCCGACGGAGCAGAGCAGGATCCAACTCACAGAGCTCGCAACGGCCGCAGTGGGAACAAACCGGGCAACGCAAAGTCGTCATTCATTATAAAGCAAAATAAAAAGGAAATACCCAGGGGCCGGTGCTGTGGCGTAGCGGGTAAAGCCACCGCCTGCAGTACCGGCATCCCACATGGCAGCCAGTTCAAGTGCCGGCTGCTCCACACCCGATCCAGCTCTCTGCTGTGGCCTGGGAAAGCAGTGGAGGATGGCCCAAGTCCTTGGGCCCCTGCACCCACGTGGGAGACCTGGAAGAAGCTCCTGGCTTCAGATCAGCACAGCTCCGCCATTGCAGCCATTTGGGAAGTGAACCAGTGGATGGAAGGCCTCTCTCTCCCTCCCTCCCTCTCTCTCTCTCTCTCTCTCTGCCTCTGCTCTCTGTATCTCCGCCTTTCCAATACATTAATAAATCTTAAAAAAAGTAAATATCCAGGCAACCAAATGGCTGCAGATAAACGATCAAATCAGTAGACAAATGGGAAGGAACAGAAAACGCTCCATTCGGCAGAATCCCACGCACTTCACAGCACGACCCTGCCCCCAGGAGGGGCAGTGGAACGGCCGGCTGCACCACAGCCTCATTCCAGAGCGGAAGGTCGTGGAGACGATACACACCTCTCGGATGTGCTGAGAGCAGTGCTTCATCCCGTGGTCTTCTTGCCCCAAATCCGCAACCCTAATCCAATCAATACAAACCCAGACAAAAGCCGACTGAAGACATTCTACAAAATAAATGCCAGTGCCCTTGAGGACTGCAGGGGTTTTCAAAAGCGGTGAGGCCGAGAGATTGTCCCGGCTGGGAGAAGGAGTGCGTGCAGCTCTCTCTACCACTTTTTCCATTTTTCCTGTGAATCCACAGCTTTCCCAAGACCAAGCAACACAGGCGTCAAATGCCCGAAATTTGACTGTGTTCTGCAGAGTAGCGACTGGTGATTTTGGCCGACGCAGCTTCATCAAGATGCAGATGTTTCCGTTTTCCATTGCGATGCTGTC
Source organism: Oryctolagus cuniculus (assembly GCF_051225735.1). NCBI lineage: Eukaryota > Metazoa > Chordata > Mammalia > Lagomorpha > Leporidae > Oryctolagus > Oryctolagus cuniculus. The sequence goes on from NC_142887.1 coordinate 8,379,360, forward strand.
ATTTCCCTCGCGTGGCTGAGCTGCTGGGCTCATTTGCTGAGTATCTCACTGTAACTCAGAACTATCCCCTTCTGTTCCTGGAGGGGAGGGAGCACTCTGTCTTCATCACACAAGCCAAACACGCGTCTGATGGTCGGTGCGCAACTCACGGGCTCACCCCTCCCAGGGAAGGGAAGGCGTCGCGGGGAAGGTGACGATGAACCGATGCTGACGTCGAGGACGGAGTGCGAAGGCGGCCAGCAGAAGCAGAGAGCCGTGGCCGCGTGGTCAGCCAGCACGCCTGGCGCTAATTCCTCTCCTGCTCTATCCGTCAGCGCAAGACGAATTGCGTGTTCCGAATTTCTAACGCTGAGCTGAGTGTCAAAACCTGGAAGAACTGACAGGGAAATGGAAACATCCCAAGCGTCTTGCGCCAACAGAAACGTGTCTGCTTTGGATGGTTCTGGCGCCTTTAGAACGGAGATCAGCTTGGATTCTCCTTTCCCCTTTCTCTGGCCTGAATGTTCTGGCTACGACTTCCAGGACTGCGCAGCATAAAAGCGATGAGAGTGGGCCTCCTGGTCTCGTCCTGGGTCCTCGGAAAAAGGCAGAGGGAGGGTGGTGAGTCCACCCAGAACCGTTTCAGGCCCAGTGACGCTGGCAAGGACCTGGCCTCCTCTTAAGCGGCTGGGTCTTCCCAGCTGTGGCCGCTCTGGAAATCGGGCGGTGGTGACGGGCATTAGAGATGCTCTCAGGGAGGGACTTCTGAGCGACTCTCGCTGGAAACACAGAGCAGCGGCGGCTCGGCTCTCGAGGACGCACTGCTTCTCCCCTGAGGATCTTGCGGACTTGAGTTGTCACCCAGCAGAGGAAGACAACGCCTGGCCTGAAAGCGTTCTGCTGTCCACAGCTCTTTATAAGCAAGGAACGGGTAGGGGTGGTAGCAGAACGCTGAGGCCCGGTCTGGGCGCCCCTGGAGACCGCAGCGCCGTCTTTGGATCAACCGGAGGAGATGGCTCCTGAGAGCGACATGAGCAGGTGTGCTGGGAACCGGCTGGAGCACTCAAAATCGGCTCACGAATGGGCCACCGGCGCCCCCTGGCTTTGAGGTATTTCTCAAAAGCCGCCACTCCATGGCCCAGAGAGCCCTCGGCACTCCGCACGTGCCTCTCCCGTACTGCGTTCGGCACTTGTACTGGCCACCGGGGTTGCCAGTGTCCGGCTGTCTCAGCCTGCACTGAGCTGAGAGACCATACGACCTGTCAGGCCCACACGGGAGCCGCCCTGAGAGGTCTGTGAACGCTTGCATTGGGAGAACGAATAAGGCAGAGATGGTTCTTCTCATCCCCCAAACAAATAGATAAAGAAATAGCTCTTCCCTTTCTGGAAACGTTGGCTGCCCTGGACCTCAGCATTGCGTCCTGAGTTACAGGAGTCTCACAGAGGGTTCTCCTCGCTCAGAGTACGGGGGTCAGAGCTGGCGGCGGAGTCTGGGACAGGTGCAGCCAGCGTGCTCGGTCAGCGTAGCGGAGGAGGAGGAGGCGAGAAACGTGGTGAGGAGGGGAAGGTGACCGTCCTGCGGTTAGCTTAGCGGCAGGTAATTTCAGCACAAGCACATCCCACAAATATTCCTGATCCACAATGGGTCCCCTGAAAGCTCGTGGGAGTAAAAAACTAGGCAAGGATTCAAAGCTGTTTGTGTCAAAAGAAATTTATCTTTTAGTCCCATTTCCACGAACTTTTCTTAGAATGCACTTAATGTGTTTCAGAGACAAAGAGAGGCAGGCGCTCCCATCTGCTAGTTCACTTTCCGAACGCCTGCAGTGGCCAGGCTGGGCTCCGCCAGCGCCGGGAGACTGGAATGCAGCCCAGGTCACCCAGCAGGTGGCAGGAGCCCAGGACCCTAGCACCACTGCTGCCTCTGAAGGTGTGCGTGAGCGGGAAGCTGGGATCCGGCAGGAGCCGGATGGAAGGCAGGCACTCCCATGGGGGACGTGGGCACCCTAACCACGGGCGTGGAGCCAGGTGGAAGACGGGCACTCCCGTGGAGGACACGGGTGCCCTAACCACGGGCATGGAGCAGGGTGGAAGGCGGGCACTCCAGTGGGGGACGTGGGCACCCTAACCACGGGCGTGGAGCTGCGTGGAAGGTGGGCACTCCCGTGGGGGACGTGGGCACCCTAACCACGGGCGTGGAGCTGTGTGGAAGGCGGGCACTCCCGTGGGGAATGTGGGCACCCTAACCACAGGCGTGGAGCCGGGTGGAAGGCGGGCACTCCCGAGTGGGACGCGGGCACCTTAACCACGGGCGTGGAGCTGTGTGGAAGGCGGGCACTCCCGAGTGGGACGTGGGCACCCTAACCACGGGCGTGGAGCCGGGTGGAAGGCGGGCACTCCCGTGGGGCATGCGGGCGCCCTTACCATGAGGCTGAATGGCCACCTCAAGTCCTGTTCTTTGTCCACAGCCCCGTGTGGACGTGAACCCCGAGTTCACAGCGATGCTGTGCTCAGTCAGTGCTGGTTCCTTTCACCCTTTGTTACCCTTTTAGAACACGGCCGCGGCAGTTTATTTCCCAGTCTTCAAGACAGAACGGAGTCTAAAACACACTTTAAGAAAATATTTATGAGAGAAAACCTCCAACTACTTTACACCACACGGGCGTGGGAAGCCATTCTAAAACGGTTTTCTGGGAAATACATAATGTTACTCATGTAAATACAACATCCTGAGCCCCACATAGAAGAAAACAGCTCTGGAATTGAATAGCCAACCGGCGTGGAGAAATATAGAATCACAGAGCAAAAATAATAGATCCGCACCAGTGGCTACAGAAATACGGCAGCAACGCTCCCACAAACGCGCTGGCAACCTGGACCCGGCCTTAATGTGCTGCATTAGGAAAACAAATGATAGTGCAGGGGTTCATGGAGGATTAGTGACGAAAAAGCAGGGTGCAATATAAAATAAATGCCACCAGCCTGTGCTCCGGTCCTGCACTTGCAGACAGAGTAAATCAAGCAGCAAATACCAAAACAGAAACATAAATTTTGAGTGAATTCCCACCTAGGAAATGTAGACAAATTATATGTAGATTACACGTGGACAAAACAATATTTTAGTAAAAATCAGTAGAATACTCTGAAAAAAAAAAAAAAACCTCTGTTGAAATTAAAATGCTGTGCTCATGCACACGGAAGGAAATAAATATTTCCCTGACAATTGGATGGAAGAAACAACTGGAAAGAAAATGAAAGAAATCGCCTTTAAGAAAAATAAATAAACAAGGACTCACTGGAACTTCTATTCGTGTTTAAGGCAATCAAACATTAGTGCAGCCATAAACACAAATCAAACAATAGAGGGAATAAAATAAATCTTACTTAAAATTGCTAAGCATCCCAGAGGTCTTGTTATTTGTGTTAAACAAACATCCTAAGATGTAAAACTCTGTCTTTACCGTGATGGTGTTGGTTCGTGTTTATTTCGCCACCAGGGAGTAACAACACGGCTGCCGCCTTGGCATCTGTGAACCATAGCCCCCAGTGCAGGCGGGAACTAACTCTCAGCTCTGAACTTGCGATACTAGCGGCCTGGAACCACAGCCGTCTTAAACTGAGCCGCTTTGGGGAAGAAGCTGACCAGCAGGGCACCACTTTGCACTGAGGGTAACCGCCCTGGGAAGATCAGAACAGAGTGCAAAGAATTGTAGCCACCATCATCCTTGTATGTCCTGACAGCCCTGAGGAACACGGAAGGGCTCAGATCCACTTTTGAAGACCAGAAAAGAAGGGTGAGTGTAGGGCAGAGAGGCCATCGACCATAACCGCCACAGCGATCAAGGAAATGAGCCCAGGCAGTGTCCACGGTGTGGGACAGGAAGTGGCAGCAGGAGTTAGAAGTAGGAGAAGGCCAGCGCCGCGGCTCACTAGGCTAATCCTCCGCCTTGCGGCACCGGCACACGGGGTTCTAGTCCCGGTCGGGGCGCCGGATTCTGTCCTGGTTGCCCCTCTTCCAGTCCAGCTCTCTGCTGTGGCCAGGGAGTGCAGTGGAGGATGGCCCAGGTCCTTGGGCCCTGCACCCCATGGGAGACCAGGATAAGTACCTGGCTCCTGGCTTCGGATCAGCGCTATACACCAGCCATAGCGTGCCAGCCACGGCGGCCATTGGAGGGTGAACCAACAGCAAAAAAAGAAGACCTTTCTCTCTGTCTCTCTCTCTCTCTCTCACTGTCCACTCTGCCTGTCCAAAAAAAAAAAAAAAAAAAAGAAGTGGGAGAAGCCAAGAATCCAGAGAACTAAAAAGGCCGGGGAATCCCTGCAGAGAGAGACTGAATATGCAGCATCTTGCCTGCCTGCCTGCACCCTGCCAGTGCCTGCAGGGACTGCTCGCATCCCACAGGCACCCAATACCACAGAAGCAGCACAGGACAAAGCGATGGGACCCTTAGTGCCATAGAGATGCAGAGTATGGAATAGGAAGGCTAGGAAATTATCTGATTGTAGCAAAACGTCAAAGAGCAAATTCCCATCAGCTGAGTGTGTGTGCCCATGTGTGGGAGATTCAGGTGTTTGGATGGTTTTCCACAATGAGCACACGTGGTCTTATAACAAAATATGTCCATTTTAGTTAATTCTTTTTTTTTTTTGACAGGCAGAGTGGACAGTGAGAGAGAGAGACAGAGAGAAAGGTCTTCCTTTTGCCTTTGGTTCACCCTCCAATGGCCACTGCGGCCGGCGCGCTGTGGCCGGCGCACTGCACTGATCCGAAGCCAGGAGCCAGGTGCTTTTCCTGGTCTCCCATGGGGTGCAGGGCCCAAGCACTTGGGCCATCCTCCACTGCACTCCCGGGCCACAGCAGAGAGCTGGCCTGGAAGAGGGGCAACTGGGACAGAATCCGGCGCCCTGACCAGGACTAGACCCCGGTGTGCTGGCGCTGCAAGGCGGAGGATTAGCCTAATGAGCCGCAGCACCGGCCAGTTAATTCTTAAAGATTTACTTTTTTGAAAGGCAGAGAGACGGGAGGGGGGGGACACAAAGAGAGAGGTATTTTCCATCCTCTGGTTCACTCCCCAGATGGCCTCAACAGTTAGGGCTGGGCCAGGCAGAAGCCAGGAGCCTGGAGCTCCATCCAGGTCTCCCGCACGGGGCAGGGGCCCAAGCCCTGGGGCCGACCTCCACTGCTTTCCCAGGAGCACTGGCAGGGAGCTGGATCAGAAGCAGAACAGGTGGGACCTGAATGAGCTCTGCAGCTTGGGATGCTGGCTCCCGAGCCAGGGCTTAGCCTGCTGCGCCACACTGTGGGCCCCTGAATTACTGTTTAAAGACCCCATCACCTAAGTGGCAGCCTTGTCCCTAAAATGATTTCACTGGCAAATCCCAAAGCAGAATTGAGGCCATCGTCCCCCCAGAACACAACAACTGGAGAACAAAAAGCACAACACGCAAAAAGCACAACACTGGCCGGCGCCGCAGCTCACTAGGCTAATCCTCCGCCTGCGGCGCCGGCACACCGGGTTCTAGTCCCGGTCGGGGCGCCGGATTCTGTCCCGGTTGCCCCTCTTCCAGGCCAGCTCTCTGCTGTGGCCCCGGAGTGCAGTGGAGGATGGCCCAAGTGCTTGGGCCCTGCACCCCGTGGGAGACCAGGAGAAGTACCTGGCTCCTGCCTTCGGATCAGCGTGGTGCGCTGGCCGCAGTGGCCATTGGAGGGTGAACCAACGGCAAAAGGAAGACCTTTCTCTCTGTCTCTCTCACTGTCCACTCTGCCTGTCAAATAAAAAAAAAAAGCGCAACGCTGCTCCCTGAGACAGCATGCGGGGCTCCCCGCCTGGCCTGGGAGGGCCACAGCGCCGGGCGTCAGGCACCCAACGCCGCCACACAGGCTCCTTCCTCGGGCCACCGGCAATGGTGACAGCCCCCAGGCAGTCTCCCAGGAAGCAGCCCCACCAGCTGCCACCAGCAGGGGGCGGAGCTCCCAGTAGCAGTCCGGACCGGCTCAGAGAAGATGCCCAAAGCGACAGCTGTCTCCTCCGGAACACTGCCTGGGAGTTAGCCAGTCCCTTCTGGCGCAGGAGTGATGGCCGAGACCACCGGGGCACCGGCAGAGAGGCAGCGTGCATGAGCCAGGCAGTGCACTCCGGAAGACACACGCCTTCGCACTCCAGTGCCTGCGCTCCATTGCCCGCGCCCCGCGGCCCCGGGAGAAGGGCCAGGTCTTTCCCTCCGCAGCCCTTCAGAAGGGGAGGTCAGCACTTGGAGGGGACAAGCAGGCATCCAGGAAGGGCCGGGGACAGCGCAGGAGTCTGGACGCCTGCACCCTCTGCGGACCCAGGGGCTCCGGCCGGTTTTTCCGCATGTACACACGCTTCCCCGCTGTGGAGGGGAAGTTAGAGGCCCTGTGTCACCAAGTTTGGAACACGGTAATACGTGTGACAAACCTGTGCAACATAGAAGCATTGCAAACACCCAGCAAACGTCACTGTTTCAGAACAAACCGGGAAAAGCAGGAAGAGCCGGAACCTCAGAGGGAGGAGGAAACCTCAAGGGGTCAGAACTGCGGTGTGCTGGGCTCACCTTGCCTGCCCGTGGACGTGACCACGGGTAAACTGAGGCAGCCTGAATCATGTCTGTACCGCCTCGCCTGACACGGAGGACTGAGCCAGCTCCCATTATTAATGTCCTCAGCCACCAGTGGTCACCGGGCGGCCTGGCAAAGGGAAGACAGATGACCTGACGTGGTCTCTGCCCCTGAAACTGGAGCCACGGCAGAACTACTGAGCCTGCTCCAAGGGGCAGTGGAAGGCAACTTCTCTGAGCATCTCAGTGGCACAGACACTTGACGTTCAGAAAGGTGAGGCATGGCTAAGCCTCCGTGGGCAGCTCATACTGTGCTGAGCACCCAACCATCATTGGCAGGTGCATGGTGGGAGGCTATTGATTTGTCTCCTGTCCTAAGCCAATAACAGTTTGTTTCATCGCAAAGGAACCAGAGGCAGAGGAGCAGAGAGCTGTGTCCTTGACCGTGGGCTGGTTCTGTAAACCTCTTCTGTGATGAGTGACCTCCATCAAGACAGATGCAATTATCTCCCGTGTCAGCCACTCGTCACTCTCTGGTTGGCATGAAGTACGGAAAACCGCCTGTCCAAGGCATTTTGATCCTTGGAACTGACGAGGACATCCACCGGCAGGTGGCTGATGGCACAGGTCAGGTGACACATGTCCCTACCCCACTGCGGAATAGCCAACGCCAACGGCTCACTCTGCCCAAATGAGCAGCACAGGCACGGGCAGTGCCTTGGGGGTCTCCAGAGGTGGTGACTCAGGGACACCCGTGGCCTTACCGCCGCGTCCCCTCTGGCCTTGGTCTGAGGACCCTCGGGGTGTCACAGACTTCCCCTCCGTGTTCACGGCAGCTCTGCAAATCTCCAAAGAAAAGTTCAGACACGGCTCCGCTGGCCTGCTGGTCCCCATGGAAGTGGCGTTCTGGGGGGTCCAGGGGGGCAGCTGCTCATTCCCGCCGGCTGCCAAGTGGCCAGTCAGGTCCCACCCACCAGGATGGTGTTCCCTGCACTGTGATGTCACAGAGTCTCAGAGCCTGAGCTGGGCCAGGCAGGAGGAGAGGAGGACAGGACAGGAGCCCACGGGGGAAGGAGGAGCCTGGCGAGATTCTGAGACGGGTTTCTCTGCCGGTCCCTTGGAGCCTGGTTCTGTCCTCACTTCCTGCTTCTTGGGGATCCGTTAAAACTCAGGAGCCACCCCTCCTTTCTCGGGCTTTCTTCGGGGATCCTCACGGCAGAGGATTCCTGACACAAGCAACTTCCCTGGAAAACCACTCCACAGTCTTGCAGTCACTTTGTGAGCTGGGGCAAGCGGCTGAGGTCGCTGGGCCTCGGTTATCCCATCTGTAAAGTGGCAACAGCGGCCTCCTGACGGCACAGGGCCATTCTGAGAATACAAACGTGGAGTGAGAACGCCGTGCACACTGCCCCACACAGAAGGCAGCGGACGTGACCGCCTGCCCTCCCAGCTGCGTGGTTCCTTCTGGACATCTCGCTGAGTACAGACCTGATTTAGAGCGGCGCCCACACAGAGTCCTCCCGGGGAACCTGCCGGGGCTGCTGGTGCACATGGCAACCATCCCCCGGCCTCACCTGCTTCTGCCTCCGGCTTCATAACCGTGTAGCTCCCAGCCCAGGCTCCAGCGCGCTGACCTTCCTCCGTGGTGATCCTGGGCAGGCAAGCTGGCTTCTGGGGCTCAGAGCTCATACAGCACACTTAGACAGTGGACGTGTCTCGCGTAGTGACAGCAGTGCGACATCGGGCATGTCCGTCAAGAGGCAGCGGTGACCCCACCAACACCTTGTCCCACACGCAGCCTCCACCAGCAGCCAGAGCTGGGGAGTAAGTGCCGGAGATCCACTGTGCAACGCAGGGCTGTAGTCTACACACTTAACACTCTGCCGAGGGGGAACAAGGGACACTGGGGGGCTCTGGTCCGGCCTAAGCAAGCTCACTTGCTTCCCAACAAGAGGGAGTAGCCACAGGCTCTCCTGGGACGAGCGTCCCCTACAGAGCCAATGCAAGGGACGTCAGCTACCTCTGGCCAGGGTCCACCTCCAATTTCGAAGAGAACCAGGCAAGAGATCTCGCTCTCTCTCTGCTCCAGAATCAGTGAATGTCCACCCAGTGAGAGTCCCTGTGGGTGCCAGCTCCAGGCTGGGGAGAACCTGTGGGCGCCGGCTCCAGGCTGGGGAGAACCTGTGGGCGCCGGTTCCAGGCTGGGGAGAACCTGTGGGTGCTGGCTCTAGGCTGGGGAGAACCTGTGGGTGCCAGCTCCAGCCTGGGGAGAACCTGTGGGTGCCGGCTCCAGGCTGGGGAGAACCTGTGGGTGCCAGCTCCGGGCTGGGGAGAACCTGTGGGTGCCGAGAACCTGTGAGTGCCAGCTCCGGGCTGGGGAGAACCTGTGGGTGCCGAGAACCTGTGGGTGCCAGCTCCAGGCTGGGGAGAACCTGTGAGTGCCAGATCCGGGTTGGAAGAGACTGGAGTGAATTGATCGATTGATTCCATGATGTGACTCAAAACACTGCCTTGCAGCTTGCACTTGGCAATGGGTTGCCCAGAAAGGAATTGCTAGTCCATGTGCTACAACCAAGTGGGACAAAACCAGTGCCAGTTATAGGACAACTAAGCTTGCCGTCCCGGGAAAGGGAGGCTACTTCCAAGTCTTCCCTGCCGATTTTCTGAGGAATTGGTCTCTGACGCCAATGTGACGGCTCCTAGGCGGGCTCGGCTCTCCAGCGCAGGGCCGAGGAGAACAGGTTGAGCTCTCCGCCAGGCGCCAGCCAGGCATATGGCTGTGCTGGGATGCTTCTCTTCCCACCTGTCTTAGTGCCTTGGCAGGACGGCGCCAGCAGCGGGGCTGGGTCACCTGACCGTGGCTGTGTCACCTGACCGTGGCTGTGTCACATGACCGTGGCTGCACCATTCACTGCTGCCAGCCGGTTGGTGCTCTGACTGCCAGGGCTGGCTCACACGCCTACACTGAAGGGGTTTGGCATTGGTGTGTGATGGGGGTGGGAGTCCATAGAAGAAATCAGCAAATCGTTTCAATTACCCGGGGTGCAGGGTACTTGGAAACAGACCCCCCGAGTGTTATAAGCAAGCACCGGGACCTTCTTAAAGGGCGGTAGAAGGCGGCGTAACTGTCGTTATTCCATGAACAACTGTGTTTCCACATTTAGCCTGCACTCCTCTGGGAAGGAAGCAGAAGCGCACAGACTGACATATGCTCACACACACACACACACACGCACACACACGGCTCTGTCGCTCTCACATATGTGCACAGCTTGAGCAAGTCTACAGTCTGCAAACCAGACACCCTCCGGTCGAACGCTGAGCCTGGTCTCTTGGGAAGTGGTATTTAACCACCGGCCAACAGGCGAGTCCTGCTACGCCTGTGTCAGACACGCCTAATGTGATCAGGATTCAGACTCAAGGCTTTCCCGCGCCTGCAGCGCTAACGGGCCTCGCCGGAGGAGAATGGCCCCATTTCGGACACGCACCCTTGAGCCGAGATGGTTTTGCTCTGTTTTTTGGTTAAACCACTGCCATTCACTGGCAGACAGGAACCGGCTCGCAGAGGCAGACTCCGGCAGGTGCACAGCTCACAGCTGAGCCAGCGGGGCCAGCACTGCAGCTCCACAGGCCCGCATGCACCCCTGTTACCGCGAGGGCACCCTGCCAGCAACTGACTCCACAGCGAGGCTGGCCGCCGAGAGACGCTGGAGCCGCGTCTTTAGCCTGTCCCTAGCTCTGTCTCCATCTGTCCCATCTCCACCTCCACCCCCACCCCCACCCCATCCCCACCCCCACCCCCACCCCATCCCCACCCCCACCCCCACCCCCACCCCCACCCCCACCCCATCCCCACCGCCACCCCCACCCCCACCCCCATCTCCACCTCCACCCCCACCCCCACCTCCACCCCCACCTCCACCCCCACCCCTACCCCCACCCCCACCCCCACCCCATCCCCACCGCCACCCCCACCCCCACCCCCACCCCCACCCCCACCCCATCCCCACCGCCACCCCCACCCCCACCCCCACCTCCACCCCCATCCCCACCCCCTCCCCTCCCCCCGCCTGGGCCTCCCAAAGCCCTCACTATTCAACCCTGGACCAAGGGGGCCTGAAACAAGAGTCAAATGTGCGGGTGCTGTGGTGTGACGGTCCCCTCAAATCTCCCGTGGAAACCTAAAGGCCGTTGCAGCAGCTTCGAGAGGCAGGAAGCTGATGGAGTCCCGAGGGCCCTGGGCAGGACGTAACAAGGCCATCATCTCAGCCCGTGCAGGGTCTCAGAGGCTCGGAGCGAGAAAACTTGTCACGTGAGACCCTCCCCTACCCCTTCGAGATGCCCATCCTTCCAAGCCCTGCTCAGCGTCGCGAGCCAGGCTGTGGGTCTCAGACCTGGGAGCCGGCCCTTTGTGGCGGAACCACAGGCCAGGGCCCAAATCCCTTCTATGGGAGGGAGGCAGCCTGACGCCCACCAGTCCCGAAGAGGGGCAGAGTTTGCTTCTGCCCCGAGTGGACCAGGCAGCAAAGACAGCTCGGCTGTGCCTCCCCTCTGCCCCTCCCACCTGAAAATCACCCGGCCCTTATGGCAGCCCCAGCTGAGCTCAGCCTGGGCTCTGAGCCATCCGACAGACTGCAGGAGCCTTGGATAAACTTTCTCACCGATTAACGCAGTGTGGTGGAGATTTCACGTTCAGCGTGGCCGTGTTCCCACAAGATCAGCCACTCAGGGCCCGCCCGGGGCCCACCCGGACCTCAAGATCCAGGCCCCCAGTTGGGCTCCAGCAGCTGTGTGTTACACAACACCCGTGGGAGGAGGTGAGCTTGAGAAGTTTGACTCGCGGCAGACTGACGTGTACAGCAACGAGACGCTGATTCTAGACATCTCCCCTCCAAGTAAACGCATCAGCCACCCCCCCAGGGGACGCTAACCTCCAGCAACGGATGGCACCTGCCTGCTTTCCTAACCTGCACTCTTCCACTCCAGCACAGACAAAACGTTTAAATTGCCGAGAAAACTGCTTACAGCTTATTCAGGGCTACCGGCAGAGTTCAAGAGCAGACGAGAAGAAAACAGAATTTTGGTCTCCGTCAAAGCCCCTTGCCCTCCTCTGGGACAGGACGACGGCCACTCCAGCCACTACAGAGGAGTGAATTTACGCGATGTTGAGTCTACCGACCTAAATGTCCCCAACACCGTGTGGCCTCCCCAGGGGACAGCACAGGGAGGGTGCGTGAGAGCCCACGGCGGCACGCGAGTCACTCCAGGAGCGTCCCCGGTATCCCACTCCTGACCAAGGGACGCGCCGCTGTGTGCACATCCCCCCAAAGCTTACCTTGACGTTGAGTGCCGTTGGAACAGAGCTGAGAAGGAGCAGGACCCTGAAGGGGGCACCACCCACGAGGGCGTACTACGGCCATTATCTCAGGGGTGGGCTAGCGAGCGCCCCTGCACCTCCTCGTTCGTCAGCTCCAGCAGCGCTTGAGGGTCTTCTGCGTGCCAGGTGAGGCTCTGCTTCAGATCCAAGTCGCCTTTGCCCCCAGGAGCGAGAGGATCGCGTGGACCCTTCTCGATTCCAGTCAGGTTGCTGAGGTCTGGACAGCTTGTTCCCCTACCTCTGATCCGCGCACTGTCGTCAAAGGCCCTGGAGGGCCTCCAAGTGGCGGTGAAATGCTGAGTGGTGACATCACTTCCTGTGACAACTCAGCCCACAGCTGCTTGCATGGATCTGCCCAAGCACGAGGGTCCAGACATGTGGCACCCCGTGAGCCCAGGAGGAGGACACAGGGCACATTGGGTGGCCAGCCCCTGCGGCCACCGTGGAGCTGTCTCTCAGGTATCAGGAGAAGAGACGCGAGCGTTTCTGTCAGACATGGAGTGAGGAAGAGAAGGGGGAGGCAAAGCAAATGGTGGCAGAGCCGTGTGCGTGATGGGACCCTGCTCACCGAGCTAGGGTTAACTTTCTTTCTTTCTTTCTTTCTTTCTTTCTTTTCTTTCTTTCTTTCTTTCTTCCTTCCTTCCTTCCTTCCTTCCTTCCTTCCTTCCTTCCTTCCTTCCTTTCTTTCTTTCTTTCTTTCTTTCTTTCTTTCTTTCTTTCTTTCTTTCTTTCTTTCTTTTGACAGGCAGAGTTAGACAGAGAGAGAGAGACAGAGAGAAAGGTCTTCCTTCCGTTGGTTCACCCCCCAATGGCCGCTACAGCTGGCACTGCGCTGATCTGATGGCAGGAGCCAGGTGCCTCCTCCTGGTCTCCCATGGGGTGCAGGGCCCAAGCACCTGGGCCATCCTCCACTGCACTCCCAGGCCACAGCAGAGAGCTGGACTGGAAGAGGAGCAACCGGGACAGAACGGGTGCCCCAACTGGGACTAGAACCCAGGGTGCCGGTGCCACAGGCGGAGGATTAGCCTAGTGAGCCGTGGCGCCCGCCAGGATTTTCAATATGTCAATAAATTACGAGAGCAATTGGTCCGTGAGAACCAAGGACAAAGTTGAATTCAGCACCGGTGGGCTGGTGGGTGTTAGCTGAAGTCAGAGCACAGGGACATGGAGCGGCCTGTGACGTCTGGGCTCCTGCTCCTCCCTGCCCCCCCCCCCGGCCTCGTGCCGTGAGGTGTGTGCTTCCTTGCGCAGGGCGACACGTGCTCCGGGAGAGCAAGGCGGGGCTTCCTGATGGCCTGCATCGCCGCAGCTGACCGCACAGCTTGCTGACTCGCCCAGCGGACGCGCCCTCCACGGAGACGCTCCGTGCACACATGTGGCACTGAAGCAAGGCCGACGGCATCCACTGCCTGCGCCCTGACGTTCTGCGTGGCCAGGACCGCACACACCGGAGACGTCAGTGCCTCTCTGCTAGGCGTGTGTCACGAGGCAGAGGCAGAGAGCCAGGGGGCGGCCTGGGCTGCGGCTTCCTCACCCCCTGGGCATGGGTAATGCAGCACCGTCAGCAGTGACCTCACTTCACACGGAGACGCTGCGGGAAGACGGCTGGAAGCTCCACCAGCCGCGGCTCCAGGCACCAACAACGGCGCAAGCGGTGAGGAAGACTTCTGAACTCAGGGCAGGATCACCTGCAGTGGCTCCGTGCAAGCTGGAAGCATCGTACGGCAGACGTGCATTCAATACGGCGATGCACCAACAACCCACTTCCTCTCTAGACACACTTACCTGTGTTGGACGCTTCGTATAAATGGAGCTGTACCCTATGTGGTCTTTTCTGTGGCTGGCTTCTTTCCCTCTGCACAATGTCCTCAAGGCTCATGCATTTCGTGGCCCGTATCAGAACGTCTTCCTTTTTAGTAAGAGGAGGAGTATCTATCGTACTGCACAGGTGTGTCCCGGGTGCTCAGCCGCTTGTCACTCAGTGGGTGTCCGAGCTGCTCCCAGTTTGGGGCCGTTACAGCAATGCTGCTCCCCAGAGCTGTCTGCTTCACTCAGTTCCTCACTGGAGCTCGCCAGCGTTCCCTAAGCGTTCAGGCCCTGCCAGTAGCTGCCGAGGACGGGAGGGGGAGGGGAGACAGAGAAGGCCAGGTGAGGCAGAGGACCAGAGACATCACTGGAACATTCTAACACGTGGCTCAGTGCAGGTAACCTGCAAGTTCAGGGGTGTCGCACCGCAGAAAACTCAAACAACATATCCCAGCGGCTCAGAGTCTTTGCCAGTCCAGTTGTTCCGAGCGAGCTTCCTCTGCTTTGCCTCACTGCTTATTTCATAAGTCGATACACTATTAGTCGAGGATCAAGTCTCCGTTCTCGGAGCTTCAGGGACATTGCAGAGCCTGGCTGCTCTCCACGAGAACACGGCGAAGCAAAGAGGAGTGTTAACCATTTGTGGGAAGCAGCTCGGTGGGCTCCAGGACCCCAGATGGACACCATGGCTTCCTGGATAATCTAGCAGGCTGATGAGGCGCCTGGCAAGATGGGGAGGGGGGGTGCTGTGAGTCGGGGTGTGGACACCCAGCTTGTTCAGAGCGCAGAGAGGACCACGGTCATGATGGAGTCCAAGGCAGGTGCGGAACGTCCAGCCTGGAGACTGTGTAAGGCCCAGGAAATCACTCGATCTGGCTCCACCAAGGCAGCCCCTGGCGGCATTCAACATGCAATAAATCTGTTCACTTTGGTTTTTAAGCTGATTGTTTTGTGTGGCCCATAGATGCTGTTTTATATATATGTGTGTGTGTGTGTGTGTGTGTGTGTGTGTATGTATCCAAATGGCCCTGGACAGAAAAAAGGTTCCCACCACTGCAAACAAAGGAAGATGGGTTGTCAGGCTTTTTTTTAAAGGTGAATTTATTTATTTGAAAATCAGATTTACAAAGAAAGAGAGGGAGAGAGAGGGAGGGAGAGATCCTCCATCCACTGGCTCACTCCTGAAATGGCTGCAATAGCCAACTCCAGGCCAGGCTGAAGCGAGGAGCCAGGACCCTCACCCTGGTCATCCACAAGGGTCCAGCGGCCTAAGCACTTGGACCATCTTCTGCTGCTTTTTTCAGGTCATTAGCAGAGAACTGGATTGGACACGGAGCATCTGGGACTCCAATTGGTGCCCACATGGGATGCCAGCATTGCAGGAGGCAGCATCACCTGCTACGTCCCAGTGCCAGCCCCGGGTTTTAGTGTTAATTTACCGAACATGTATCCTGTCTAAAGGCCTTCAGAGCTGTGTATTTTTAAGTCTCCTAAATGCTAAATGAATAGTTTAGGCCGAATGTAGCCACCAGCAATGACCTGTGTTTGAGAATCATACAAGGCGAGGATGGTGGGGTCCTCAATGGAGTTAAAGTCTCAAGGATGCAAAGGTAAGATTCTAAGAGCCTCGTGGGGACCTTAGCTACGGACACTGCCCCCAGCCCCCAGTCTCAAGAAGGCTTCAGTTGACGTGGGAGGCCAACACACGAGCCAACAGTGGAGACCCAGTGCAGAACACAGGGCAGCCGTGTCCCCCCCTCTGCCCCCCACTAGCACAAACACTGGAGAGAGAGCCTGCCTCTCCTCTTGCGTGAAACAGGACTGTCAACAGTGCCCGGCTGAAACGCTGGCCGGCAGCGTGGAAGTCACCCAGACTGGTGCTCCCATAGATCACTGCTCAGTCTCTCGTGCTAATGGTGTTTTCTATTTTTCTGACCATCCTAGGGACAGGGTCTGTCTCGTTTCGGTTCTTAGAAGATTTAGGACAGGGATGAGGATGTGAGAGACGCAGACGTAACTTAGTTGGGAAGATGGTCCAGGGAAGCAGCGAGTGAGGGAGTGGTGACAGTACAAAGGCAAAGTAGGAAAGTGAAGACAAGGACAAATGATGAAGGGCCTTGTCCTAGGCACTGGGGGCTCGGCACTGATGGGCCCTCTGAGAATCACAAAACCTTCCGGAGCTGTTTGCACACAGGACAAAGGAAGAGGCTGGGACTTTGCTCAATTGCCATGTATTCGCCGTTAGTGGACAGTCAGATCTGGAGGAGTTAACTTTGTGTGCATAAACTTTACCCTTGAGGGGCCAGTACTGTGGTGCAGCAGGTTAACGCCCTGACCTGCAGTGCCAGCATCCCATATGGGCGCCTGTTCGAGACCCGGCCACTCCACTTCTAATCCAGCTCTCTGCTGTGGCCTGGGATAGCAGTAGAAGATGGCCCAAGTCCTTGGGCCCCTGCACCCACGTGGGAGACCCAGAAGAAGCTCCCGATCCTGGCTTTGGATTGGCACAGCTCTGGCCGTTGCATCTAATTGGGGAGTGAACCAGCAGATGGAAGACACCTCTCTCTCTCTCTCTCTCTCTCTCCTCTCTCTGTGTAACTCTGACTTTCAAATAAATAAATAAACCTTAAAAAAAAAATTTACACTTGAATGGAGGCTGAGTGTGCTCCCTTGCCTTTGGAGAAAGCCCCGAGACACCTGCAGGTGGGACGCTGCCCCCGGCAGTGGGACTGAGACCAGAAATGCGCCGGGCAGTGCCGGGCACCACACTTGGACATTGCTTATGTCCAGGCTCCTTATCATCGCGTATTTCCGTTTTGATAGAGCAGCTTCTTGGATTTTTATACATAGAACAAAAGTTTGCAGACGGCTACATATAAAATGGCTGCATCTATAAAAGAAAATTCAAAGTATTTTATGGATTGAGTCTAAGAAGAATGCCCCCCTGTTACTGCCTTTTCTTCAACGTGCTTGAAAGTAACACAGAAAATCTAACTCAAAATGCCTGCAGCCTATACTTGGGTTTATTGGCTCATAAAACCATCTAGTGGCTCCCCACAAACCAAGATCAGGCAATGGTATCAGCACACTGAATCTCTATCTCCTACCTGATGGAGCCTGCACATTAACTTTAACTGGGCTGTACACAGTGACGGAGTGTCTGCCAGCCGCCCCAATTGTGTCTGCCTGAGTGTGTGTGCGGGTGGGGGGAGGTTCCCTCCCACAGAAGCCCACCGCATGGATCTTGTCTGCTGTAGTAGCAAGCCCGTGCCTGCAGGGAGCCCTTGGTAATGGGAGGAGGTGCTGGGCGTCACCTCGCTTTGTCTGGGAGACGTACAGGTGCCGTTTCCAGGGAAATGCATGTTGGATGTCAGCATCACAGGTTTGCACGGCCGTCAGTAAACGCCCAGAATTCACGCTTCAGGAAAAATCTGGATGACAAACAGAGGGGCTTGGCTCCTCTGAGGTTCAAGTTGTGCTACAGCAAACCCTTCCACTGGCCTTTCCCCGAGCAGACATTACTAATCAACCAGGAGCAGCCATCGCGTGCTCAGGGACGCTGCTCCCGGTCTATGGGAAAGGAAGCACAGGAGGAAGCCAGTTTGCCTTCCAGCCTCAGAAAGGATGCAGGCTTTTTGTCTTGTTATTTTCTTTAAGGTTATTCATTTATTTCAAAGTTAGAATTACAAAGAGACCGGCGCTGCGGCTCACTAGGCTAATCCTCCACCTAGCAGCGCCGGCACACTGGGTTCTAGTCCCGGTTGGGGTGCTGGTTCTGTCCCGGTTGCCCCTCTTCCAGGCCAGCTCTCTGCTGTGGCCAGGGAGTGCAGTGGAGGATGGCCCAGGTGCTTGGGCCCTGCACCCCATGGGAGACCAGGAGAAGCACCTGGCTCCTGCCTTCGGATCAGTACAGTGCGCCGGCTGCAGCATGCCGGCCGTGGCGGCCATTGGAGGGTGAACCAATGGCAAAGGAAGACCTTTCTCTCTGTCTCTCTCTCTCTCACTGTCCACTCTGCCTGTCAAAAAAAAAGAATTACAAAGAGAGAGGGAGAGACAGAGATAAGAGACAGAGAGAGAGGTCTTTCGTCTGCTGGCTCACTCCCAGAAGGCCACAATGGCCAGGCCAAAGCAGGAGCCAGGAGTTTCTTCTGGGAGTCCCACATGGGTGACAGGGGCCCGAGCATTTGGGCCATCTTCCGCTGCTTTTCCCAGGTCATTAGGAAGGATCTGGATTGGAAGTGGAGCAGCCAGGACCCGAACTGACGCCCATTTGGGATGCCGGAGTCGCAGACAGTGGCTTTCCCACTACATGGGTGCCAAGGACGAAGGTTTTTGAGTGAAACTGTCCTGAGCCCAGGCGCCAGCCCCGCAAGTTCCTTGCTCTCCGTGGGACCGAGTGCAAGCGGCGTACCGATCCTGAGCCCCACCCCCTCGAGTGTAAAATCGGAAAATAAAACCTGCCTGGGACAAGTACGCAAAGATGATTAGCCAGGCGTCACCAGACAGGTACTCAGTGCATCGCATGCCCCTTTTTCTTCCAGAGGGATGCTTCTTCTCCACTGGTCAGGAGTCCTGGGCGTCCACTCCGACACCAGAGCCCAGTCGTCCATTGCTGTTGGGCCACTGACTAATGCCACTTGGTGCCTGTCAGGGGAAGAGGCAGCTCTGGGCCAACATTACCCTTGCTCGCTCCGGGATCGGGGCACCCGGTCACGTTGGGAGATTCACAGACGCTGGCAGAAAATGGGGGCGGTGTTTGTGTTTCGGGTTCCTGATCCTGGAGGCAGGGAGTCTCGCCTGCTGTCAGGGCATTTAGCGTCATCTGCACCGCCTCCCTGTGTGTTTTCCTTTCTGCCTGTTTGTACTTTTTCACCTTCAAAGACATGCAATCAATCAAACACGAGGGCTGGCTGCAGCCGTATTGACCAATGGCTTCTGCAATGCTGGAAGTTTGGAGGAAGCTGTGCAGAACACCCTGGTAATGTATGAAAAACTGCCTCGGTTCTGAGAGGCGCTTCCCTGGGTTACCTGAAGGTGTCCATGTGGCCTGCATGTGCACTTGGTAACAGTGTTTTTCATGTTCATAAAAGAGCGAGACGGCCATCGAGCGCAGCTTTGAGGTTGCACCTGCCTCCTTGTGATTGCTTTTCCCAAGGCGGGGGGAGGAGGGGGGGATCGATGCGTCAGAAACTGGGGGGGGGGGTGCTGACGTTCAGACTGCGCTTTGCGGTGAACACAGAATCACAGAACTGACTGCAGGGTTTTAAAAGGTATTCGAGGGCCGGCGCCGCAGCGCACTAGGCTAACCCTCCACCTGCAGCGCCGGCACACCGGGTTCTAGTCCCGGTCGGGGCGCCGGATTCTGTCCCAGTTGCCCCTCTTCCAGGTCAGCTCTCTGCTGTGGCCCAGGAGGGCAGTGGAGGATGGCCCAAGTGCTTGGGCCCTGCACCCCATGGGAGACCAGGATAAGTACCTGGCTCCTGGCTTCGGATCAGCGTGGTGCACTGGCTGCAGCGGCCATTGGGGGCTGAACCAACGGCAAAGGAAGACCTTTCTCTCTGTCTCTCTGTCTCACTGTCCACTCTGCCTGTCAAAAAAAAAAGGTATTTGAGAGGCAGAGAGAGAGAGAACATTCCCCAAATGCCTGCAACACTTGGGCTGGACGGGGGCCAAAGCCAGGAATCAGGAACTCCACTCAGGGCTCCCATGCAGGCGGCAGGAACCGGGTCCCTGGAACCATCCCCTGCTGCCCCCCAGGTGTGCTTTAGCGGGAAGCTGCACTGGACGCAGAACGAGGACTCAAACCCGGGTGTTCTGGCATTGGATGTGAGCGTCTCAAACGCCCACCCCCAAGCTCCTGTGCGCAGACCAAGACTCCTAGTGGGAGGCTAAGACTGTTGTGTGCGCATTGATGGGGAACCCCAGACCCTTGTCTTTTCAGGCACCCTAGCGGCAGACACCAGGCAGGCCACCTACACCACCAAAACTAAAACCTCGGCTCCTAGCTGAGCCGGCATCATTTGGATGGCATGGTAGCCGCATGCGGCTGGCGGTTATCCTATTAGCATGGATAACAGTGTCTCTGTCATCAAGGAAGGTGCTAGCAGGTGGCTGTGAGTGAAACCCCAAGGCCACCAGCACTGTCCTCTTTAGAGCCCTGCACGCTGGAAGGAGGGGCCCATCTGAGCAGGTTCCCCAGGTGACAGGCAGCAGAGCATCCCCGGGGGCGCCGTTCAGGACGACGACCTGTGCTTGCCCATCAGCCGCGGACGGGCAGGCAGAGCGGGGCGAATGACCTGACCTACAGGTCTGGAGTCCCCTCCCACGCTCCTGAACCCAGGTCGGGGCAGCTTCCTCCTGCTCCGTGGGCAGATCAGCCTGACTGAACCGGCACAGGGCTGCGCGTGGTCCATCGGTGCTGCTGAGTGCCAGTGTCCACATGTTTTGCTGTCCCCACAGTTAATGCCTTGGGTCTGCCCCGGATCTCTGTGGGTGTCTAACCGAGTTACAGTAGCAGCTGTGGCTTGAAAAAGACTTTTAAATCCCGTATGTCACAGGTTAACAGGACTATCGGACACCCATAAGCTCCATGGCAAGTCTGTCCTGCCCGGAGGGACCCACTGATGACATAACCCGGTTCTATACACCTGAGGTTCAAAACACAGTGCGTAAACAGTAACACAGTAGCAGTGTGTCTGCAAACAGCCACGCACGGCTTCCAGAACCACCTGTGACCTGGCCCAGCCTCCCCCCGGCAGCCAGGGACTTGCCCCATGCGACGGATCCTGAACTTCAGAACTTGGGCTGTGGGCCTCTCAGGGGACCCCAAAGCGCTCCCCACAACCAGGTCAGCGAGCCAAGCCTCAGGTGAAAGGTCACATTGGAGGGCACTTCCCCGCTCATTCCTGAGCCCGGCACACGGGAGACCCCTCTGTAAGCTCCACTCTCCCCTTGCTTCTACCCCGGCCCAGCAGACTGTATCCACTGGGGCCAAGAGAATCCGTTTAATCAGATCAGCAGTGGCGTGGGGGGCACGAGGGACTTGAACTTCCCACCCCTGCAGGTGGAATTTCTGACCACGTCTGGTGGTGGTCGGTGCTGTCCCTGGACCAGCAGCTCCAGTGGGAACGTGGTGACAACACAGCCGCAGGTCCCACCCCCAGCACATCTGTCACCCTGGGTGCAGCCCACACGCCTCCTTTCTCTCCTTCCAGGACATTCTCAGAGCCACCACCTGTGTGAGGATCATTCAGAAGGTCATGGAAAATGGCATTAAAAGATGCGTTCCGGGGTCGGTGTTGTGACACAGCAGGGTGGGCCGCTCTGGGCGCCCGGGAAGCTGACATCCCATGTCAGAGGGCTTGAGTCCCAGCTCCTCCACTTCTGCTCCAGCTGCCGGAAAATGCAACCTGGGAGACAGCAGCCGCAGCTCAGGCGCCTGGGTCGCTCTCTGGCACCCTCATGGGAGACCTGGAGAGAGTTCTGGGCTCCTGACTGCAACAGTCCTATCTGATGTGGCATCTGAGGAGTGAATCAGCAGGTGGAACACTCTCTCTCTCTCATTCTCTCTTGTGCTGCCATTCAAATAAACAACAAAGAACATTTAAAGGATATTTATTTTGGCACAGAAACCTTTGAAATCCATGCAGCTTTTCCATATTGCACAATTCTGGTCCCGGCAAGCGGGCAGTTGGCAGTAGAGTAGAGAGACAGCAGACACAGGCAAGCCCGGGGAGGAAGCTGCGCTGGGCCGGGCGCCGCCCACGAAGGTGCTCCCAGGTCAGGGCCCTCCCTTTGCCTCCAACGGTGAGGGCTGAATTCTTGCATTAATGGACCATGTTATTTTCTTACGATTTATTTATTTGTTTGAAAAGCAGAGTTACAGAGAGGGGGAGAGAGAGAAAGATCTTCCATCTGCTGATTCACTCCCCCAAATGGCCACAACAGCCAAAGCTGGGCCAGGCTGAAGCCAGGAGCCAGGAGCTTCTTCTGGGTCTCCCATGTGGGTGCAGGGGCTCAAGCACTTGGGCCGTCTGCTGCTTTCCCAGGTGCATCAGCAAGGATCTGGAACAGAAGTGGACCAGCCGGAACTCCAACGGCACCCAAATGGGATGCCTGCACGGCAGGCTGCGGCTTAACCCGCTGTGCCACAGCGCCGGCCCCTGGACCACACCATTAACACAGCTGCTGCCATGACGGCCTCTCCCAGGAGCATCGCAGGGAGCTGGATCGCAGGCGAGTCTCCAAGCCCAGGGTCTTCTCATGCCCCTTCATTTCAGATGGGTTCTCCACTCACTGACGCTCTCGTGGGGCAGACCCCGGGGGATGAGGGAAGGAGGAAGTGAACCGGGGCAGGAAAGCACGCCTTGTGCAGTGTTCACGGCAGTGGGTCGGCCAGGTGGGCCCTGCCTCTGGGAACTCCAGAGCCGCCGGCTGGGCAGAAGTCAGGGACCCCTCTCCAGCCCTGGCCTTTTGTAAACAAAGACTGATTTTATTATTTATTGAAAGACAGAGTTACACAGGGGGACAGAGAGGAAGATCTTCCATCAGCTGGCTCACTCCTCAAATGGCCACAATTGGCCGGGGCTGGTCTAGGCCCAGCCAGGCACCTGGAACTCCATCTGGGCCTCCCCCGTGGGTGCAGGGGCCCAAGCACATGGGGGCCATCTTTTCTGCCTTCCCAGGTGCATTAGCAGGGAGCTGGATCAGAAGTGGAGCAGCCAGGACTTGAACCCGTGTTCACGGTGGATGCTAATGTCACAGCCAGGGGCTCAACCGATGCACCTCGAAGCTGGGCCCCCTTTTCCATTTTTGGAAGCAGAGGAGCCAGCAGTTAAAGCTCACTGCTCTCCCCCTCTCCCCCACCCAGTTTACCCCCTCTCCCCCCCCCCCCCAGTTTACACGCTGCCTTGTTCTAAACAGACTGTTTCCGCTGGTGGTGTGGCACAGGGGTTAAGCCGTCACTTGCACACTGGCATCGCCAATCGGACTGCCATGCCGAGCCCCAGTGGTTCTGATTCCAGTCCAGCTCCCTGCCAATGCACCTAGGAAACCACAGGAAGATGGCAAAGTGCTTGGGTCCCTGCCACCCATTCAGGGGACCCAGACCTGGCTTCTGCCTGGGCCAGCCCCAACCATTGTAGCCATCTGGGGTGTGAACCAGCAAATGAAAGATACCTTCCTCTCTCTCTCTCTGTCTCTGTCTCTGTCTCTGTCTCTCTCTCTGTGTGTGTGTGTGTGTGTGTATCACTTTGCCTTCCAATAGATGAATACATCTTTAAACACGAACGGGCTGTAATTACTTGAGCTCTTATCTGCTGGAGGAAGTGGAATGTCAAGTTCACTGTCGCTGCCCAGCCACTACTCCCTGGTCACTCATCTCTCTGCAGAGGCCAAATTGTTTCGTGATTCCTCATTAGGCTGCAGCCAATTAAAAATGCAATCAGCAAGCATCTTAATTAGCACCCACTCCAGCAGCAAGGACTTGAAATGCAGAGTAAACGGAGGCGGCCAGGTGAGAGGACGGCCGGGGAAACACTGACGTCAGGAGGACACGCGCTCCAAGCTGCTCCCCGATCGACAGCTGCAGCTCACCGGGGACAAGGCTGCCGCCTCCGCCCTTCCCGATGCCCGGGCTTCTTTGCAAAATGTGTTACTTTTCTAAAAAAAAATCAATAAATCATTATATTCTCCTGTAGCAATAGAATGATTTATGGATCTGCAAATGAAGGTGAGCGAGGCTGGCTCCATGCAGGTTTGGATGCAGGACTGACTCTCCTAAACCTGGTGTCTGACTCTCCTAAACCTGGTGTCTGACTCTCCTAAACCTGGTGTCTGAACGGCCCTGCTCTCATATCAGACTCCACTCATCCCAACTGCGAGATCAATGCTATGTCAGCGTTGCAAAAACAAAAAGGGAAAAATCAGGAATCTGACATTTGCATATAAATAGAAAAGACCTCAGTGACTGTCTAAAACGAGAAAAATGGTTTCAGCGTTTCCATGTGATTCCCAGTGAACGGGCCTTTATACCCTTCCTTGTGGTGGTATTTTAACAGCAGACGTTAAGGTTTGTGGCTTTTTTAACAAAAAGGAAACGAGTCGCCTCGGAGAAACATGTGCACAATGCAGTTGAGCCCGGTGACATGTGCCCCCCCCACCTCACGGTCCAGTGAAGGAAGACAACAGGACACCCCCCCACCTGACTCCAGCCATGCACCTGCCCCGTCGTTGCTAGTGAGACCTGGACATCAAAGATGCCAGCCTGAGGGGCCAGCGCCGTGGCTCACTTGGTTAATCCTCCGCCTGCGGCGCCGGCATCCCATATGGGTGCCGGTTTCTAGTCCCAGCTGCCCCTCTTCCAGGCCAGCTCTCTGCTGTGGCCCAGGAGGCCAGTGGAGGATGGCCCAGGTGCTTGGGCACCTGCACCCGCGTGGGAGACCAGGAAGAGGCACCTGGCTCCTGGCTTCGGATCAGCACAGCGCAGGCCGTAGTGGCCATTTGCGGGGTGAGCCAATGGAAGGAAGACCTTTCTCTCTCTTTCTCTGTCTATAACTCTACCTGTCAAATAAATAATAAAAAATGTAAAAAAAAGATGCCAGCCATGCACACCCTCTTCCTTCAGGACAGCAGGATCTGCCGTGTGCCTTAGCAGCTGTCTCCAGGCCCGGCCTCCACACTATCTAGGCATTTAGACAACTTAGTCCAAAAAGTATTTCCTCGTCCGTGCTGGCACCTTACCCGAGGGGCTGACAGAAAACCTCTGATCGGCCAAAGCTGCGAGCTCAGACCTCCTGCTGCCGGTGACGGTGTCGTCTTGGAGGCTTCCATGGGGCAGGGTTCCCAGGCTGGGAGGTTGTGGGGGCACCCTGCAGGGCAGGGGCTGGGTGGGTCTGGGCCCAACGCAGATCCTCCACCTCTCAACTCACCTGCTGCAACTCTGCCGGGAGCTGAGGTGGCACCAGCCTGCCCGAGACAGGTCCCCAGGAGCAGGCCAGAGCCTGGCGTGGCCCCCCCTGCCAGGTCTCACCGTCCTCTCCCGCGCATTTTCAGGAAAATTCGCCTCACCTGATGATCATCTGCGAGGCGCCCAGAGCCTCTGGGCCCTCTGGTGCTGCTAAGGGAGGACGCGACGTGCACATCAGTGTGTGATCACACAGCGCCAGCTTCCCGTCGTTGGCTTGAGTCCCGCAGTCTGTCTGTCTTCAGTCCGCGGTCCGTCCGTCTGCAGACATATCTGCAGGTCCTGCCTGGCTGTCTTTCCCATGTATCGACCCAGTGGAATGGACCCCCCAGCCGCCCCAGTGGAATGGACCCCCCAGCCGCCCCAGTGGAATGGGCGCCCCCAGCCGCCCCAGTGGAATGGACGCCCCCAGCCGCCCCAGTGGAATGGGCGCCCCCAGCCGCCCCAGTGGAATGGGCGCCCCCAGCCGCCCCAGTGGAATGGACCCCCCCAGCCGCCCCAGTGGAATGGACCCCCCCAGCTCTCCCGGTGCAATGGGTTCCCCCTCAGCTGTCCCAGTGGAATGGACCCCGCCCCAGCCGTCTTAGGTCTGGCTGGGTGGTGTCTCAGGTCTGGCTGGGTGATGTCTTGGGTCTGGTTGGGTGGTGTCTTATGTCTGGCTGGGTGGTGTCTTGGGTCTGGCTGGGTGGTGTCTCGGGTCTGGCTGGGTGGTGTCTTGGGTCTGGCTGGGTGGTGTCTTGGGTCTGGCTGGGTGGTGTCTTAGGTCTGGCTGGGTGATGTCTTAGGTCTGGCTGGGTGGTGTCTGAGGTCTGGCTGGGTGGTGTCTCAGGTCTGGCTGGGTGGTGTCTCGGGTTTGGCTGGTGGTGTCTCGGGTCTGGCTGGGTGGTGTCTCAGGTCTGGCTGGGTGGTGTCTCGGGTTTGGCTGGTGGTGTCTCGGGTCTGGCTGGGTGGTGTCTCAGGTCTGGCTGGGTGGTGTCTCGGGTCTGGCTGGGTGGTGTCTCGGGTCTGGCTGGGTGGTGTCCTGCCCCACCCGCTGTGAGAATCCTTGCCTCCCTTCATCAGCTCTATAGCCACAGAGCCCAGGTACGGGGTGGGGGGGTACTTCTCCAGAGCCTCAGAGCCGCCCCCCAGCCTGACGTCTCCTCCCACGGCTGCACCTGTCATGGTGACGTTGGTCTCCGGAGCAGGTGCCTGGCTTGCACTTATAGTAGTGGCAGGGGGTTAGTTATTAACAGCAGGTGTAGACAACTACATTTTGTTTGGTTGCGGCATTTTCTGGATGGGGTGTTTCCCTCTTCCCACAGCCCCTGGGCTGGACGTGACTTCTCGGTTTTGTGGGAGTTCCGGCTGCTTGTGGAACTCTCGGCCCCCGCACTTGCTCCATCCAGAACAGGCCCTTGTCCTGGGCCTCGGGAGGAAAGCAGCCCCCTGACTGAGCCAGGCTCGGGCCTCACAAGACCCAAAAAAGACCAGGGGTCCCGGAGCCCCGGGAGGTGCACCTGTCACTTTGCCGTAACAGCCTCCGATCGTGGCACAGCCTGTGCGGCTCCCAAACGAGTCTCCCTGAGCAAGCTGCTGAGTCAGTCCACAAGCTTTCCATCAAGAGCAGGCACTTCCTGGAGCAAGCATCTAAGCTCCTTGCACTGGTCCCAGGGCCATTTAACACAGGAGAGAGGGCGGTGGGACTTAGGTGTGTACACCCCTTGCCCATCCTCCAAGGAGAGAGGGCGGTGGGACTTGGACGGCCCAGGAGTGTACACCGCCTGCCCATCCTCCAAGGAGAGAGGACGGTGGGACTTAGACGGCCCAGGAGTGTACACCCCCTACCCATCCTCCAAGGAGAGAGGGCGGTGGGACTTGGATGGCCCAGGCGTGTACACCCCCTGCCCATCCTCCAAGGAGAGAGGGCGGTGGGACTTGGACGGCCCAGGAGTGTACACCCCCTGCCCATCCTCCAGTGCACTTTGCAGAACCTTGGATCTCTCCTCTCACACTGAAACTGGCTGAGGGCTTTCCTGTGTTTCCATGAGTGTATCATACTTGTACGATTTGTCCCGTGTCTTCATGTCAGCCAGTCTGCTCTGCTCCACCATCCCACATGGCAGAACGTGGGTCTCCACACCTCAGGGACCGTGCTAGCCAATGCCTGGTGTGTGCAAGGACATTCCCTGTCCTTGGTCCATCACGGCCACTGCTCCTGGGCAACCCCAACCTGTGTCCACAGGGCCATCAGCTCTCACCATTTAAGCAAAGCTGGAGTAGACACGAACGCCACCCTGCCCGGGAAGTCCCCGCCTGCCTCCACTTGATGTCCAGCCCCTCAGGCTGCCGTCTGTGAGCTGGGAATAAGGCGGAGCCACCGCCCAGTGTGCCCAGGACTCTATTTGGGCATAGGAGGTCCCAGGTCACAGGAAAGCCCCAAGTCCCTGGTAAACCGGGACAGGAGGTCACCCTGACCACAGCTCCTCCATCTCCTCAAATTTGGGCCCGTTCCCTTGGGAGCCCTCCAGAAAATCCAACACCTCCCAAAGAATTCCGACTTTGGATGCCAACCTGTGTGCCTGCTCTCCCTGGCGAGGGAAAGGTAGACACCGGGAGAGGGCAGGGCAGAGCACGAGGTTGGCGAGAGGCACGCGGACCTCCTCGCCAGCCCAGCCCAGCCTCCGGCAGCGAGGCTCGGCGACTCTCCCCGTCACCGCAGCTCTCTGGAGGGGCTCTGCCCCACATGTGCGTGGAGTTAGCCGGGGAGGCTGACACCTCTCCCCGCCAGGACCCCCCGCTAGGTCCACTCAACGAGAATGGGTGTCAGTCAAAGTTAAATCCTCCATTTTTCAGGGGTGGGAAGGAAATGTTGCTGGATCCGTGGACACTAAGAGACACAGGACACTAAGGCTTTAGCAGGAAGTGGGATTGATTGATTGATTGTTGATTGATGCCATCATAGGCGTAGTGGGTTGATACCCAAATACCTGATTCCCGAGCAAAGCAGGATTGCCTTGTGCACACTCTTGGTCTCCTCGTCTGCCTTACATGGTTGCGCACTTTCCAATCGGGTTCTGTAGGCTGTAGGCCTGCTGTGAGGTGGCCGTGAGGTGTGATGTGTACCTAGGCTGACGGTCAGGCCAAGCTCCCCTCTCTTGTTCTGGGAGAGTCCTCAACTTCCCCTTCTGCGAGTTCCCACCCCTGCTGGTCTGGTTTATTTCAGTCGTATTCGTAGGAGATGCAGTAAGCAGGTGCAAGCAGATGGGCGTCTGTCTGAGCTGTGAGCCCTCGGCTCCTCTGGCCACGCCCCGACCCGGGAGACCAGACACCGCAGCTCGCAAAGAACGAAGGGCTGCCGCTCACCGGAATTCCCCGGAGGTTACCAATGACTCCCACCTTGAACACCCGGTTCTCTGACTTCCACAAACACCGAACGCAAAATTCCAGACTTTCACGCACTGGGTGCACAAACCCATACTCCCAACGTCTGAGAGCACAAAGGGATTTCCCAGCATCACCTTCTCTTGTAAGTCGTTACACTCATGGGATCAAAGCTATCATTGTCGTGTTTGATTTCCCAATCTCCTAATAAACCTGCTTAGGAAACAATTCCTTTCTTAACCAAAGAGTTTTCCCAGACTGAATTTTGACTGTGTCAGCTCTAGATAACACGTGACTGCGTGTCTTTAAGCAGATATTTAATTACGAATACATTTATGACTGCTTTCAAATAATTACTGTGGATGCTATCTCAAACGCCACACTTTCCCACTATGTTGACATATTTACAACTGCCTGGAAGGACTTCACAGACACCTAGCACATTTACTGGGTCAGAAAATGGTGTGCCCTAAATTTTGCATCAGATCTTTTTTCCTATTGTGGGTGAAAAAAAAATATTGAAGTAATTTAAGACAAGTTGAAAAATCAGAATGGGTAAATGGCAACGGTTGCTGTTTTTTTTTTTATTCTAACTAAATAATTTAAGGAAGACTAGATAAAATATATTATATGAAATAAAATACCTGGGAAATGCTAAAGACCATGTATTATTGAAAACCACAGTATGTGAGTGAGACTATTCCTAAGATTATGCCAATTTGGGTCTGTTCAAATGAGGCTAACGAGGCCAGGCTCCGAAGGCGCTCAGTCTTGAATTCATCAGCTCCTCAGCCCGAAACCATAGGGGACACGGACACGGAGCGTCCCGGAGGTCCTGAGACTGTCCCCAGGACGCTGCTAAGGGGCAAAGCATGCACGTCCTGCCTGATGCCAGCCCCCAGCTCCTCACCACTCTCCCACCGCCCCGCTCACTAGGGGAGAGCCTGAGACATCTCCTTGGACTGGAATTAAACATCCTCCCACGCGCCGAAGCGCACGGATTCCTACCCAGCTCCCTGGAGTGAGTCCCATGCATAACCCTCTTCCGACGGCGCTGACAACTCCAGATCTCGGCTGCTCTCCCAGGTCCGGTCCAGCTCAGAGGGAATTTGCCTTCCCAGTGGGGGCTGTCTGAGCTACCCCACCTCTGGGCGACCGACAGCATCACCCATGCAGGTCCCCGCAGGTGGCCTCAGACGTCCGACTGACATCAGAACACTGATGACCCCAGTCCCCCGACTGTCAGCCCGGTGAGGAAGCAGCCGCACATAATTAGGACTGGCGCGTGAGCACCTGATGCAGGTTTCTGGCTATGAAACACAAAAGCCCCTACCCAAGTGTTTGGTGGAGGGGGAGGGAGGACAGGCAGAACGCAGTCCTCAGCGTTCTCCTGGCCATGCATGGTGGAATCCAGCACAGCTATGCTCAGCGTGACGCTCCGCTCCTGCCTGGTGGAACCTGAGTCTACCAGGCAAAGCCCCTCCAGGTGTGGCTTGACCGGGGTACTGAGTTCTTGTCCACAGAGAAGCCACCATGACTGCAAGGTTCCCGTTTTATAGATCTACATGTTCCAGTTTCTTGGAAAAGAGAAAATCCCACCTTTCCCATTTCATCAGAGACCTTTCCTTACCCTTTAATCCCAACTCATCAGCAAACCACTGAGCGCAAGGGATTTGAGCTTCTGATTGGCAGGCCAGTCACGCGCGCGTGCACACACACACAGAGAGAGAGGGAGACAGAGACAGAGACAGAGGGTAAGGCTGCACTATTTCCTCCAAGGGCACAACACCTGTGCCTGCAGCCCTCCAGCGGCCCCGCCTCCTGACCACCACAGGTAGATGAGACCCCACCCTTCAGCCATCAGTCATCAGGACGGCAGCTTAGATGTCTGCATGGTCCAGCCACACCCACAGCACCACTGGACCACATTACCTGGGCAAAAGGCTCCTCAGAGAAAAGTCAGCCACAACCTGAGATGGTGGTGGCTGCTGATGTCAAAAGGCAACGGATGAGATGGAGGTGGGCCAGCCTTGGCTTTGTAGACTGACTCTCCCTTGTAGTAATTTGTGGCATCATCTGCATCGGACACTCACCCTGATGCCGTTAGACTGTTCCGGCTCAGCCGCTCTCACCTTCCCTGGGTTCCACGTAGCAGAAACCCTACAAGGAATCCCAGAACGTGGAAGCAAGCCCATGGGTGCAACTGGAATGCACACGTCGGCGTGTGTGTAGACGTGACTGAGCACACTGAGTTATACACTCCATGTTTGTTAGCGACTTTCCACACTCGTTCACCTACACGTACCTGGTGTACACTAAGGACTGCAGTGCCCCCGAGGGAGGGCTGGACAGTAACTTAGCTCATCCCTGGGGCTGCACACTCTTCAACTGTGAACACTGCATCGGAGACGAAGGGCTAGGGAAGTGGACTACCAGTGATGTTTCACTCCTCAATTTGTGAGTTCACTTATTATACTATTACTTCAACAGCAAGCATTAGAAACCTTTTGTAAATCAAAAAATGTTAAAGAAGTCCTTGAATCTGAAAAAGATATGCACACTGAGGAGCTTTTACACCTGAATTCAAAGACCCAACAGTCTGGGGCCAAATCGTGGGCGTCACACGCAGCCAAGCCGAGTGTGCGCCGGGTGCTCGGAGGCTGGGTGTCCCGGGAGGACTCGAGCGCCAGGGGTCTGAGCCGGCTCCTGCCTCCCCCGTGCCTGGAGCTTCCACAGAGAGCTCAGCAGGAGGGCGGCTGCCGTGGCTGCTCTTCCTGACCATCAGATGAGGAAGCCTCTAGAAACGGAGCCTCCCTCGGAGGGATCCCTGGAGGGGAGGCAAGGAGGTGGCCGCAGGTGCCGCGCAGGGCGGAGCTGAGAAGCCGACGCTGCCCTGCCGCTGGCTGCCTGGGACGCCCGGGCCGGCTGCTGCGCTTCGCCCTGCCTCCCTCCGCGAGACGTGGAAGCCACGGTCCCAGCCTCGCCCACCACACAGGTTGCCGGCACAGTTCACATTGCTGGATGGGTTTTAACACATGCCTCGTAACCTGTAAAAGGCTCTGTGCAGCGAGGAATGCAGCCGCTGCCCCGCAGGGCCTGTGCTCACCTGGTGTCCTGGGGAAGAGACAGTGAGTTCCCAAGGTGCCAGGTGAGATGAGCAGGCTCTCTTTGTTCGGTGTAAGAGGAGAGAGGCGACTGGCCCTGCCTCTTCTCTGCAGTGTCTCCCTGAAGACAGACAGACGCAGCCTGAGGTCTGACCTGCGATCTCGGAAGGCGAGCCCGGGCATCCTCTGTCCCGCGGGCTGGCAGGCACTCTGGAGCCAGCCGAGGGTCTCTCACAAGCAGACGATCCCACCGAGGGGAGGCAGTGCACACTTGGGGACACCTCTGCTCTGCCTCGGCACCCCTGCAAACGTGCAGAGCTGGCTCACTGGCACGTCAAGTGCTCTCTCGGCACCAGTCACCGGCTGGGGGTGCCTGAGCTGCCAGAGAAGCATGTTTTACACTTTCAGTTTCTTAAGTATGTTTTAACGCGTCGATTTAACTTGAGCAGAAAATGTATTTAAATGTATTTGCTCGAAGTAAATATTTAAGGATTATGTTTGCTAGGGAGGAAGCACCTTATTTAATCCTGCCCGGGTGACTCCCTGGGTCATCCTCTCTCCCTGCACCGACTCCTGCCCTGCAGGGGACACGCTCAAGTCAACCAAGCTCCGGGGAGGGAGGTGGTGAGGAGTAAGAGGAAATGCTGGCTACCAGAGACTCCAGCTCTTCAGACAAGCACAGAGAGCGCTGTGTCCACACCTGCGCTCCCGCCAGCCCCTGCAGCCAGGGCAGCTCGGCCCCATCACACCCAGGCAGGAGCACAGAGCAGTCAGTGAGACCCTGCTCGGCCTGGAGACTTCACAGCCGCTGTTGAAAGTCTAGAGCCACTGCTCCGGGGGGAAATGGATCCCTTAAACGTTAAGATTCTAGTTCTGGCCTGGACAATAGGCAGAGAAGACGTCTGGACTGTCAAAGCGTGGTTTTCTGGACTCCCTGGAATTAAGACCACACATATCTGAGGGCAGAGCAGGCCTGCACGGAGAGCAAGTGAAAAGCTGCCTTTCCCACTACGCACCTGCTGACGTCCAGTCCCCCCGGTCATCTGGTTCCAGGTGCTGGAGATGTCCTGGTCCAACCCACCCAGTCTTCTGGGTTCTCAGAGCACCGCCTATTTCATCTGCAGTCACAGCCAGGGTCCAAGCCGGAGTATAGTTTAAAAGTAAATGGCTCCTCAGGCCCGGCGCCGCGGCTCACTTGGTTAATCCTCCACCTTCGGCGACAGCATCCCATATAGGCGCTGGGTTCTAGTGCTGCTTGCCCCTCTTCCAGTCCAGCTCTCTGCTGTGGCCCGGGAGTGCAGTGGAGGATGGCCCAAGTGCTTGCGCCCTGCACCCGCATGGGAGACCAGGAGGAAGCACCTGGCTCCTGGCTTCGGATCAGCACAGCGCCAGCTGTAGCATTGGGGGTGAACCAATGGAAGGAAGACCTTTCTCTCTGTCTCTCTCTTTCTCACTGTCCACTCTGCCTGTCAAAAACAAACAAACAAAAAACCAGGAGACGCCTGGTGCTGTATCTCCACAGATGTCGTAGATGAAGCACTTCTGGGGTCACAGCTGAGGACCCTGATGCAGAGAGAGTCTGTGCAGATGCCTGGCTCTGCTCTGCCTTGGGCCGGCCCCTTCCGTCTCTGTTGCATGCGCGGTGTCTGCCGTGCCCCCGGCACATCGCCCGCAGGGGAAGCTGCCTCGGCATCTAGGATTACACAGCGCGTTCAGCGAGCGTCCTGGAGCATTCGTTGGCCTGCTGCTTTCCGAGGAAGCGGGCTCACCCTTTTCCACTCTCTCTGGGCCTCCACAAATCTGCCGCGTTGAATTGCTACTTATCCCTGAACAATGAAATTGTGGCTATCATGGGAGGACTGTGCAAAACCGATTTCTTAAAAAGGCACAGAGGGCAGAGGAGGTGCCATGGGGAGGGGCAATGCTGGGTCGGCCTCAGACCTAGACAGCGGACCCCAGCCTCATCTCTCCAAATCCGCGCACAGAGGGACCCTGCCCAAGCCCGGCTCCTACGCTGTGCCCCAGCTCCAGGGGCGCTTCATGTATTTCGATGTGTGATTTGCACTGAGGCCAGAAGAGCAATCTATCATCTCTCAGGAGAAAAGCCCATTTGCGGGAATCTATTTCATACATTTGAAACAGCACGGCTAGATCTAAATGAATAGCAAATAACAGCAGCGAAAGAAAAGAGGAAGAGAGAGGGGAAGATGGAGGGAGGAAGGGAGGGACCGGGGGAGAGGGAGGAGAGCGCACTGACCAAGGAGAAGCCACGTGAGCGAGCACACCGGGGCCAGGGAGAGCAGTGTCCGCACACGCTGACGCCCACTGGCCCTGTCTGACGGCTGCCTGACAGGGAGCGAGCTGGGCTGCAGGCCTCTCCTAGGGCAGGGCTGCGGGACGCGCAGACAGAACCGGCCCACGATCTGTGCTCCGTTCAGAGACACAGACAGCAAACGGCACACGTGCACAGAGAGACCTGGTCACCGATCACGTGCAGAGAGACGTAGTCACAAACGGACGCACACAGGCGGGGAGACCCTGGTGGAATTAAGAGACAAGTTGATTTTGGTGCAAAAAAATGTGAAGTGCATGTGTCGATTTTTGTAACACACATTTCCATGAGCTTTTTGAAGTCTCTTTGTAAGTGTGTGTGTTTACATACATAATTACATGTATATACGATTCCATATGCATTCTTTCTTTAATGGGAATTGAGTGAATTTTTCGTAATATATAAAAATTCGTCAAAATATTAGCAAAATAGCTAACAAAGCTATTCAATTTTATGTGTTCCAACACTCAAAATACTTACACAAAATAAAATTGTACTTTCAGTAAAGTCTATTGTACTGAAGTAGAAACCGAATTATTTTCCCATCCTGGTTACAGATTGATATTATAATATCTGTGTCATACAATCAGGATCTAGGGGAGGCAACCAAAATGAACTGGAGTTGTGGTGAAGTTAAAATATTAGAGTTGTGTTAGGCAGCTAATTATTAAAAATGTTTTACTATTTTTCTGTGATTTCTGTGATTCTTGTGTTTATTAACTTTTCATACTTTGGTGAAATTTCTTTTCGCCTTCGTGATAAATGTTAACTCTCCCATCCAGGTTTGATGGGCAGTTCTGTGTGCTCTTCTAATAATAAGACGGCCGTCTTCCCGGACCCGCACGGGGATCCTCACGAACTGGTCGGCGGCACATGGCCCGGGAGGCACGGCGGCGTTGTGGCTTCCAGCCCAGTGACTAAGCGTGTTCTACCGTCGCGCGGACCCATCACGGGCAAATGCACCTCTCTCTGTCTGCAGTGCTCCCTTGTGAGATCTGAAGCTCCGTTCTTGCCAAACCCAGATTTACATGCTGCAACGTCCACGATGCACCAGCGTAAATGGTAAAAAGTGCACAAAAGCACAGTTGGAGCTTCTGTCAAGCCCAGCCGCTTTCTCATAATAGCGCCTCGAAATACAGGGCTGAACGTCTTCGGGCAGCCACATAGTTCACGTTTGATTGACGTCGGAAAAGTCTTGAAGGCAGTTCTCTAAAATCCTCTTTTGATTCTTCTGTTTGTTTATATCTTTTTACAAATCAACTATTCCCAGTTGCAGCAGTGTCTGTCTTGCGGGGCATTGACTGGCGAGCGCCTTCTTATCAGACCGAGGCCCTGCCTTTGTGGAGCCCGCAGGCCTCCGCCGGGCCTCCCGCCTGAGCATTAATTGCTATTCAGAGCTAAGTCCTAGTGCTGGGGATTTTGGTCTTTCTGAAGGCTTGCCTGTCATTGTGACTGGATTATCTGGCTATTAAACTGTGGTCCCTGCAGCATGCAACCCTCCGAAGAGATTGTGCAGAAACTCCAGAGATAAGAAGCAAGGGGCTTTCTGTAAGTATAAATAAGCGCGTGCAGATTCCAGCCTTACTCCTGAGAGACACTGATAGTCCGTGTGCCCTGAATTCACTCTGCAAACAGCTGCTGGGCCCCTCTGTGCTGGGCGCTGTGGCCATTGACACCACGACGAACAACGTCCTTTAGGGAGGATTTTACTTGGACTAAACAGGAGAGGGCAGAGGAAGAGGGGTGGGAGAGTGGGGGGGAGAGTGGGGGGTACGCTGGCAAGAATGACTTTCTTCCTAATGTTGTATGTATGAGATACACACAAATAAATAAACAAATTTTAAAAAGGTTAAATACGAAGGTGTCCGGGGGGAACATTGACAACAGGGGTCGGCACGGTAGCATAGGAGGTTAAGCTGCAGCCTGCAGTGCCGGCATCCCACAAGGGTGCCGGTTCGAGTCCCGGCTGCTCCACTTCTGATCCAGCTCCCTGCTGATACACCTCTGCCACCCACGTGGGGGACCCAGAAGAAGCTCCTGGCTCCTAGATAGTGCTAGATAGTGGTTTTCTTTTCCCTATCTGTTTTTACTAATTATTCAATGTCGCGTGCACAGTTGAAATAAAGTGGAAGTAAAAGCGTTACTAGGGATGCTTCAGTTACAATAGGATGGATATCTACCCAGTCGCGGCTTCAGACGAAAGGACACAAATGGGTTCCTTTGTAGGGAGTTTGGAGCTGTGTGGTCCTGTGACATTGTCCCCTCTCCTGAATGCCACAAAGATTGGTCACTTCCCACTGTTCCTGTCTGTCCTCTCTGTGTGTTGACTGTCCCTCCTCTCTGCTGCTGTCTCACGGACTCAGGACAGCTGCAGCAGCTCCCCACGCCACATGTGTGTCCCTGACCAGAAGGAAGTAGGTGGCAAAGCAGCTTTTGTCTTAGAGGTTCCCTCAGCAGTTGTGCCCCCTGCTCCAGACAAGGAGCCCTGCTGAGCAGGGTCTGGAGAGGCAGGGTTAGCTGTGGCCAGTCAGAATCCACGTGCTGAAGACGGGCATGTTGCACCCCCATCACACTTAGGGTTCTATCAGCAAGAAAAGGGGGTTCACTGATGTGTGGACAAGTGAAAACCACGAGCCCCTTCTGCCTCTGTCCCCCTCTGCCCTTGGTTAGTTCCCTGAAGATAAGCCCAGAGCCCTGACTGGCATGTGAGTGTCTTCTATCCAGTATCCACGAGCAACCTGACCTGAGCCCATCACTCCCGACTCTGCTTCCGACGTCACACACGACGCTGCGTGTCTCCCTTACTCAGGTGGCTGGCCGTCAGCGCCAAAGTCTATTTTATACTGAGTGTGTGCTGGCTAATTCTGGATCCATGAATGCCCCTTCAGAGACTCCGAAGGGCCCGAACAAGCCTTTTCTTTTCTTTTTTGACAGGCAGAGTGGACAGTGAGAGAGACAGAGAGAAAGGTCTTCCTTTTTGCCGTTGGTTCACCCCCCAGCGGCTGCTATAGCCGGCGCACCACACTGATCCGAAGGCAGGAGCCAGGTGCTTCTCCTGGTCTCCCATGGGGTGCAGGGCCCAAGCACTCGGGACATCCTCCACTGCACTCCCTGGCCACAGCAGAGAGCTGGCCTGGAAGAGGGGCAACCGGGACAGAATCCGGCACCCCGACCGGGACTAGAACCCGATGTGCCGGCACTGCAGGCGGAGGATTAGCCTGGTGAGCCGCTGCCCCGAACAAGCCTATTCATCACGCGTGTACAGCCCCGTGAATTCTCCAGCACACAAAGTCGCGGTTCTGTCCAAGAGCTAAGAGCATTTCCCGGGAGAGTGAGAGCGAGCAGCCTCACAGCTTGAGGAAGCTTAGCAGGGAAATGCAGCTCTCCCAGGAGAGCGGGAGCGGGAGAAACAGCAGGGGAACCCAAATGCTGCCTCAATCCATGCAGCCTAGCGCCGGCTCACGGGACAGGCCAGTGCATCCGCTAGGGCCGGCTCGGGGGACCGGCCAGTGCACCTGCTAGGGCCGGCTCACAGGAGCAGCCAGTGCATCCACTAGGGCCAGCTCGCTGGACCGGCCAGTGCATCCGCTATGGCCAGCTCACAGGACCGGCCAGTGTATCCGCTAGGGCCGGCTCGCGGGACCGGCCAGTGCATCCGCTAGGGCTGGCTCACAGGAGCGGCCAGTGCATCCACTAGGGCCAGCTCGCCGGACCAGCCAGTGCATCCGCTATGGCCAGCTCACAGGACCGGCCAGTGCATCCGCTAGGGCCAGCTCGTGGGACCGGCCAGTGCATCCGCTAGGGCCAGCTCTCGGGACCGGCCAGTGCATCCGCTAGGGCCAGCTCGTGGGACCGGCCAGTGCATCCGCTAGGGCCAGCTCTCGGGACTGGCCAGTGCATCCGCTAGGGCCAGCTCTCGGGACCGGCCAGTGCATCCGCTAGAGCCGGCTTGCAGGACCGGCCAGTGCATCTGCTAGGGCCGGCTCGCGGGACCGGCCCCTGCCAGCCAGGCAGCCTCAGCTCCAAGCTCAAGTCTGCCACCTGCTACACAGAGCGGAGCGGTCTCCTCTCCAGAGGCCCCGACTTCCACCAGCAGTGCCGCCTTCAGACAGCATTTCCCTCGTCGGCCTTCAGTTTTGAAAACAAAAACACTCTTCTGGAACATGAAGGATAAACAACACAGGGAGACCCTCGGGCTGCATCAACAGGAGGAGACGGGAGGCGCCGAGGGCGGCACAGGATGGAAGCAGCCCTGAGGCCCCCATCGTCGCTGTCGGCGCCTCTAAAGGCAGGACACATGTGAAAACCAGGCCTCCTTACAGCCCCTGCACCAGGCAACAAAGCCAGCTCTTCTCCAAGGTCACATCCAGGTCACTGACGTGGGCTAAACAAGCCCCACAAACAACACAGGAGAACACTACAAACATGCATGAAAAACGGAACTAACGGCAAGAGCATTTGCATACGAAAAGAAAAACAGACACTGAAATGCCGCATACAAGGGGTCTTCCCAAAGTCCATGGAAAACACATATAAAAAGTGGCGCATGGACTGCAAAGACCTTCGCACCAAAATAAACCTACCATGGACGCGTCCATGAACTCTGTGTCCAGATGCAAACTCGACACCATTTTTTCTATGGGACTTGAGCCAGGGCAGATTTCAACATCAACAGGACATGAAGAACCGATTCCCCAGGGACATCAGTGACAGCTGATCCCCCAGGGACATCAGGGACCACCCATCTCCCAGGGACATCGGGGACAGCCCATCCCCCAGGGACATCAGGGACCACCCATCTCCCAGGGACATCGGGGACAGCCCATCCCCCAGGGACATTAGGGGCAGCCCATCCCCCAGGGACACTCAGGGACGGCCGACCCCCCAGGGACGTCTGATCCCCCAGGGACATCAGGGACGGCCGAGCCCCAGGGACATCAGGGATGGCTGATCCCCCAGGGACATCAGGGACCGCCCATCCCCCAGGGATATCAGGAGCAGCCCATCCCCCAGGGACATCAGGGGCAGCTGATCCCCAGGGACACTCAGGGCGGCCGTATTTGCCGAATGTGTAAATTCTCTGGGTAGCCACAGGACTCGCTACGTTTCCCAGCATCCCTTGCAGCCGTGGTGGTGAGGTCAGTGGCGCCCTCTGCAGGACTCCGGGGTGACTGTAACAGCCCTGCGTTGTGTGGGCTCTAAGGCCAGGGCGCCGCACCCCTGCGTGGCGAAGGCCACCGCCGTCCGGGGCGGTTCGTCGTGGCAGGCCATGACCACTGGAGCGAGGAGTCCGGAGCGCGGTGTCCTCGCTGGGCAGCCGCGCTGGGCCAGGGAAGGGGACACCGCGGGCCTCGGGGGAGCTGGGTTCTGGCGGGAAACCCACTGCGGACCTGGCTTCGCGACTGCGTGTTCCTCGCCTTTGCCTTCCGCCCGGCCCGCGGATGAGGACGCGTGTCCGCGTGGGTCAGTCTGAGACCGGCCCGCACCCGTGACGCCCCCACAGACGCTTCCCTGGGGCACAGCGGGCGGCGGCCACGGTCTCCCGGTGCTTCCTGCGCCGCCTCCGGGAGGCGTCCACGTCACGGGAGGAACCCACCTCGGGGAGGCGTCCACGTCACGGGAGGAATCCACCTCGGGGAGGCGTCCACGTCACGGGAGGAACCCACCTCACAGAGGGGGGTGGGGGAATCCGCTTCACCATGGCAAATCCGCCTCACCGGGCTCGGCTTCAGTAGTGACCCACCCGGCCCCCGCCCTCCCTGTCCCCTCCCTGCAGGACGGGCTCTGTAGCCCTGCTGGGCCTCTGCAGCAGTGCCACCCCCCCCCCCCCGTGCTCAGGGGCTCTGAGCCGGGAACCCGAGAGGGCCCGTCACAGCCCCAGGTGACGCGGGCGGGTGTCTTAGGTGCTGGTTCACCTGTGATTTCTCTGTGGGTGCTCTCAGTGGCTGTGTCTTCAAGGTCACCATTTTTTCTTCTGTGATGGCTAAAACGCTGCTGCGTCCGCACAGAGTACTTTCCATTTCACACAGCACAATTCTTTCTAGAAGTTCCATGGAGTCTGTTTTAGATCTTCCGTACGTCGACCTAATTTCCTGAACATGGGATGGCAGTGACAGCAACTGCGTATCTCCGGCTTTTCCCGCCAGCGCTAGCATTTGTGTCCTTCTAGGTTGGTCTTCATTGGTTGGATCTTTTCTCACGTGGGTTGTGTTTTCCTGATGGTTTCTGACGGGGCAACAAACAGTGTGCGTGCTCTTTCTTGGTGTCTCCTCGTCGCCGTCTTCCTGAGCTGTGTTCTGAGATGCAGTTCAGTACTTGGACACAATCCCATCTTGTCTTGTTTTTCAGAGCGAGGTAGGACTGGAGCAAAGCTCAGCCCGTGACTAATTATTTCCTATTAATGAGGCGAGACCCTCCGCGAGTGCCCACCCAGGCCTGGGCGGAGTGTATCAGTGATGATCAAAACTAATTTTCAAAGCGACAGCGGCTGTGGACATTTACAATTAACCTTTTGCTACAACATTAAATAGCAGTCACGTCACAGACAGCAGTGAACAGAGAATGCTTCTTTTAAACAGATCAGTCGCCTGCGCTCACATGACCACAGATTCACTGATTCATTGTCGTCAGAGGCCCCAGATACAGTGTTGAAGGAGGAGATAGGTGGAGCCCTTGGATAAGGCCTTGCGTGCTTTGTTCTTCTCACCCTAGGGGGTGGCAGAACCAACCAGAAGGATCCAGGCCCAGGCAGGAGCACAGTAGCGATATCCTGAAATGCAGGCTGGCCTTGGTCCAGCGCAGGCCTCCCACGCGGCTCCGGAGGCTGAGACGCCAGCAGGGGCCAAGTGGAGGTCAGGCTGCGGCCTGCGGCTCCACGTCCCCTCCGCCTCAGCCAGACCACCGCACTCCACGTGGATTGATTTCCCCAGTCTTCCTAGCCCGTCTTCCCGGTGAGGCTGGTGCCATCATGATCCACCATGGTCAGATGAGAAACAAGGCCCGAGTGGACTGAGGAGAAGGGCTCCTCTGAACTTGACATTGATTGTAATTAGAGTAATTACAACAGCAACAACATCAGCAATAATAATAACCGACATTTCCTGAGGATTTACTGTGTAACAGGCAGTGTTCCATGTGAGTTTTAAATATTAGAGCAATTAACTTACTAAATATTTCAGTGTTCTTTGGTATGATCTATTACTACACTCCTTCAAAACATGAGGCAGCCTGCGCATAAACATGTGGCGTGGCTGCCGTGGATCCTACAGAAGGGAAGGGCAGACTGAGACTTTACCCAGGGCAGACTGGGCATCCAAACCACCCTGCTAGCCCATGCGTGCACACATGCACACTCAAACATGTGCTTACACACTCAGAGGAGAACGCACACACTGACACCAACACACACACTACACAAAATCATAGACAAGCATATCCTCACATGGTCACGTGCACTATGCACTAATGTACCCACGTGAGTCGGTATGCACACACATACATAGACTACATGCATACTTACACAGACATGCCCATATATATACACACATAGACATTACATTCATAGAAAAATACACACAGGCTCTTGTACACATATATATGTACTCAACACACGTGTAGACACATATATCATCTGTATTCTTAAAGACTATTAATTCTGTATAATAAGAATTAAGTCATAATTTCCTCCAAAGATCAAAATTTAGAATTGCCTATTTAGAATTGCCGTGCTTCAATCCACACATGTGAGAATTTAGGGCCATAGAATGTTCTAGAACCACGTTTATTATCCTCTCCCTCCCACCTCTGAACACACACACAGAAACTGAATCTAGAAATGGTGAAAGCCCATTAGAGCCTGCATTTGTGTGGAATATGGATTTGCTCTCTCTTTTATTACTGTTAGAATGGAGTCTTCTCCCTCCTCTTGCCCCACCCCAGAGTGGCTGAGGCACAGGGGGTACTGAATGACCTTCCAAGGGTGGTGGGACTTTGTAGATAAAAACACAAAATTCCAGTCATATTTAAATCTCAACACATCTAGTGTAACTAGATCCCAAATTGCAGCCTGCCCTGTATCTTAGCTGGCGTCTACTTTTTTTTTTTTTTTTTTTTTTTTTTTTGTAGAAGTATACCCCACAGTGCATGGTTTGCCCTACATTTCATCAGACAGTCCTGACCACAGGACGCTTGGACTGAAATGTCAGCCTGAGCCAGGTCAGGGATGCCAGGAATTCTTGCATTTTTGTCAGAAACGGAGCTTAGTGCACCCAGGGTCACCTGAACGTCTCATCCGGGCTTCAGAAACACCCGAATTGCCGTGCCGGTCACCTTCTGCCACGTCCCAGTGCTGCCAGTGACAGAGAGCCAGCAACTGCAGCTACGTCCCTGGAAGAGCAGGTGCAGGCACCGGGGGGACGTTTGTCACGCAGAGGATGCTCCGTCTGGAATTCACCCTCCCTCTGGAGAAAGCCACTGACCAACCACGCAGACGCCCACCTGCCGCGGCTCCCCCCAGACCAGCTCTCTAGAAGCAGGGCAACGCGGGCGTCCAGCAAATCACCCTAGGGCAGTGAGGTTTTCTTCCTACGAGACCTGGCATTTCACAGAGATAATTCCAATTCCCGTTACTCTGC
Organism: Oryctolagus cuniculus; assembly: GCF_051225735.1. Taxonomy (NCBI): domain Eukaryota; kingdom Metazoa; phylum Chordata; class Mammalia; order Lagomorpha; family Leporidae; genus Oryctolagus; species Oryctolagus cuniculus. Next base: position 8,421,490 of record NC_142887.1, read on the forward strand.
CTTCACTCGCTTGTGCAGGCAGGGCCATAACAGTATGCAAATTGTGTGTGATTGCTTAGTAATAAAAGATGCTTTAATCCAGTTCCAGAAATCACCTGACATAACGGTTGAAAAGTGGGTTTGTAACCCCCACAGCAAACAGACCAGCTCATTTCACTCAGCTCACCAAATAAATGAGATATTAAATGGGTTTCACCAAACACCTCTTGGGGTAAAAACAAGTCTGCATCTGCGAGTTAATGAAATTCCTACACCACTGGTTTGTAATAAATTAAAGATTAGTATAGTTTTTTGGTTTGGTTCAAAATACAAGGTGACAGAGACGAATTAACTCGACAGAGGTTCTGGGAATTGTATTGGGTTTACCCAAGAAGGACCAAAGGGAGCCAGTTATTAAGGAAAGGGATAAAAATCTAGCCAGAATTTTTCTCCAAGGAGCAGTGATGTGCCCGGTGTCACTGACAACAGAAGCACACGGCACGGATAAAGTCAGACTCGCAAGAGGAGGGCGCGTGGCCACTGCTTCCCCTGCCAGATTCTGGGTGTGGCGACGCACAGGTCATTAGCCGGGGCGGAGCAGCCCCAGGGCCTGGAGAATCCAAGGGACCAGAGGCCCACAGGAGGCGTCTCTCATCTCCTTGTACTGGTCTCCACTTCGCGTGCACAGAGCTCAGCACAGATTCTCTCAGTCCTGGTAGGGAGGTGGCTTTCACATGGGAACACATCTTCCAGCTAAGAGACTCTGACAATCTAGATTTTTATGTGAAATATTCCAGTTTTTGAAGCTTAGTAATAGCTAAGGAAGAAACTAAATGTTAGAAAGCAAGCGAGCAGGTGGGGGCAAGGACTGGGTGGAGCCTGCGCCCTGGGCTGCCTGCTCAGGTGGGGGCAAGGACTGGGCGGAGCCTGCGCCCTGGGCTGCCTGCTCAGGTGGGGGCAAGGACTGGGCGGAGCCTGCGCCCTGGGCTGCCTGCTCAGAGCCCCGCCCCTGCTGTCTTGCCCTCATTTTTCTCAACAGGGTCCTAACTGGTGCAGGTGCTCAGACCTCACACAGCCTGCATCCACCCTGGGAAAGATGAAGGGGGAACGATGTGGGATGCGGCCCTCGGCCCCCGGGCCCTCCCCAGAGATGCTGGGTCTCGTCTCGCTTAAGTGCAAGGGTTCTGAAGGCAGAGGGAAGCCCAGAGAGGGGCGTGAGTGGCGGGGGAGACACAGTCTGTCAGGCTGCCGGGTCACTGTGCGGAGCTGGCGGGAGGAGGGCGGGGTGGGTGCCGGAGGGGCAGCCGGCGTGGAGCACGGCTGCTCCAGGATGAGCTGAGCGTGGCTTCCACTGTGTGCGTCCATTCTCTCCCGGAGAACTCCCAAGACCTCTCCAGCAGCATTGCTAAGGCACTCCTTAAACTACAGCCTGTCGAATGCACGGCCTTATGACCACACATCAGTCATCGTCCAACGTCCGAGGGCCAGTCTTGGACAAGAGTCTGCAGAGGGCACTGGGTGCCGACGTCAGGAGGCCCTTCGGAAGGCAGCCCAAGCAGCACGTTTCTGATACTTGGGGTCTTTCCTGTAGATGTAGTGGAACGGTCCACTGTTTATGAACGTCCTGGGCCACGTCCCTGCCCACATCGTAGATTCTCTAAGGAAACAAAGCCCTTGATAGGGTCCACTTCTGGTGTCCAGCCCAGAGCAGGATGCAGCAGCTGTTTGTTCCACACAGGCAAAGGCCCAGTGTGCTCTTGCTGCAAGCCAGGCCGGGGAAGGGCGCGGATGGAGCCGGCAGACTGACTGCTTGCATGCCCGGTGCTGATCCTTCCTGGAGGCGCGCAGGAAGGGTCTGTCCTTGACTCTGCAGCTTCTGGTGTTGCCCGAAACCCTGCATTCATTCGCATCCCTGGAACCTCCACCTTTGTCTTCCCATAGCTTCCTCTGCATCTGCTTGTCCTCTCTTCTCCGGGTCCCCCGCGGTTGGATTCAGAGCCCACTCTGAATGCAGGATGCTCTCAGCCCAAGATCTTAACTACATATCCGAAGACCCTTATCCCAGAGCAGTTCAGTGCACAGACGGGGGAGCTGGAACTTGGAGATATCTTTTGGGGAGCCGTCGTGCAAACCTAGTGCACTAGCTGTCACCAAACAGCTTCCCCCATCTGTCGGCCGCCGCCTGCGTGATGCTTCTGCCTGAGTGCACGGGAGCTCTGGGATGCCGGCCCCGACGTGCGCCTCCCCAGCAGGGCTCCAGCCCCTTCTCCCCACCGGTTGCCAGGCTGAGCTCTTCCCTCTGTGGTCCCGGCGCTACCACCGTCGCTGTGTGGCACCTGGATTCCAGCACCTGCTCCCTGTCTGGTATCCCGGCTTTCACCCTTCCCATCTACGCAGTCGTGGGGGACTGTCTACACAGCCAGGATTTCAAACCTGCACAGCTCACTTTCTAAGCGTGGCCTGCAGGTCTTGCTGCGTCCAGCCCCTGCCTCCATGTGCAGTCTCACTGCCCCCTCTTCCTGTCCCTCCCGCAGCCCCCTCCCCTCCCCCCACCAAGCTCACGCAGTGTCCTCTCAGCCCCAGGCTCGCCACATGCGCAGTCCTCGGTCTGTAAAATCAACCTGCAGTGCAGCCACAGGCCACCTCCGGCTCATCCCTCAAGAATGAAGGTGGCAGCCACTCCCCTCAGAAAATCTGCCGTTCTCCTCGCTCCTCCCGCTCTTCCAGCTGGCGTGAGACCGCATTCCTCCCGTACGCGGCCAGAATCTGGATTTGTCACATTCAGTAGAGCGTGGTCCCCTGCAGGGCGCTACTCCTGAGACTGAGTTCTGGGTCCCTCCGCCTCCCCTGCAGGAGGCGCTCACTCAGCACGTGCAGTACGGCGAGTGGGAGATGTTTCCTGGGCCCTGGGCCTTGGCCTGTGTGGCAGTCATTTCTTCACAGTTGGATGAGATGTTAGCTCAAAAACCTGCTGGTACCAAACGCAAACATGAACCCTCCAGTTGTTTTAAACAGCAACAATAAGCAGAGTTCCCATCCTTTAGTCCTGCGTGTCATCCGTACCCCGCAGAGTGTGCCCACTTTGTCTGCTGGCGGTAGATAAAATCCACCTTGCGGCTACAGTGACGGCAAGCAAGTGCTGCCCTTGGGGCTCTCCACCACGCCGCTGAGCACCAGCTCCTGACACACAGCCCCACCCCCTGTGAGTCCCTGCCCCCTCCCCTCCTGGGCAGTGGCCCCTCCCTCACCAGCCTGCGAAAGGTGTCACTCAGGGAGGGGCTCTGTGGCCTGCCAGTCTGCCCATTGCGGCTGCTGCGCGCTGCCTGCGTGTGCTGCCACCTGCTGGGCCTCCGTTTTTTATTTCCTTGCTCAAACCGAAACTCCGAAACTCCTCGCGCCTCCTCTGAGGGCTGCCCACGAAAGTCTGTCCTACATGGGCCACAAACCGAGGGATTTTTTTTCTCATGGTCCCATTGTGTACAGCGGATACTCAGGCAGTGCTGACGTACGAACGCATAGGTGGGTGCATCTCACTTTGCCAATCCACGCTCTCAATAAAGCTGAGGTCTGTTCTCACCAGGACATCGCAAAAGGAAACCTTCTGACACCCTGGAGCCCTGGGCCAACTTTCCTCTGGTCAATTATTTAGACTCGGCCAGCACCGCAGCTCACTAGGCTAATCCTCCACCTTGCGGCGCTGGCACACCGGGTTCTAGTCCCGGTCGGGGCGCCAGATTCTGTCCCGGTTGCCCCTCTTCCAGGCCAGCTCTCTGCTGTGGCCCGGGAGTGCAGTGGAGGATGGCCCAAGTGCTTGGGCCCTGCACCCCATGGGAGACCAGGAGAAGCACCTGGCTCCTGCCATTGGATCAGCGCGGTGCGCCGGCCGTGGTGGCCATTGGAGGATGAACCAACGGCAAAGGAAGACCTTTCTCTCTGTCTCTCTCACTGTCCACTCTGCCTGTCAAAAAAAATTATTTAGACTCAATTTGTAATTGGTGTTTTATTAATTGATCAATAAGAAGAAGAAGCCACCTGTATCCCAGTGATCCTTAACTTGGTAAAAAGCAAAGCGGGGGTAGCACAAGGTTGCCTGAATGGGATCGGCTCAAAATCCTAAGCACGGAAACATGGTCCCCCACCCCCACGATGCCTTTCTGTGCCCAGAGACCCACGCAGGAGTCCAAAGCCTTCCAGGCCGCATGGTGAAGCCTTAATTCCATAGGAATTTAACTGAACTCGGGGGTCACATGTTGCTGGCCGAGGTCAGCGTGTGTTAACCAGAAAACCAGGAGGAGAACCACTGGGCCCTGCGGTCTCCCGGGAGCCGTTCCCCACACGCCCCGTGCTTCCCTCGTTCCCTCTGCCTTGCTTGCACGTCTTGACGCCTGCGCACCGTTCATTGCTGTGGGGGGGGGGGCACAGGAGCAAGGCGCCCTCCCCGGGCTTCTCCACAGGAGGACACCTCCGCGGCCGTTTGAACAGGCTTCAAGCACGTCCCCATTTTCCAATTTGACACACAGAGAATAAAGCACTCCAGAGGCTACAAGAAACCTTCCTGAGATCGATGCCAAGTCCATCTAGAGTTCTTGCTCCGCGTGCTTTCCCTGTGAGCCTAATGACTGTCCATCACACATACAATCAAAGGGGCTGCTTGCCTCCTAGCACCAGGAAAAATGAAATAACACCCCCACCCCCCAGCCCCGCGGCGCGGGCTCAAACTGCCCCCCAAGTGCAGAGCGCAGAGTGCTTTTCAAGGAGAGTGAATGTGGGCGCACAACACCTCCCCCAGCGATGGGGAGGTGAGTGGAACGATAATGCTAAGGGCGGCTGCACCTGGGCTGGGCAAGTCTCTGTGCATGCGGGGCACTGCACGTTGTGTGTGATCAGCGGGGATTTGGATCTGGAAGCTGGGTTAGCGCTCACCTGTGGGCACAGGCGGATAGAAGGAATCCAAGTCCGTGCGCTCTGGCCAGAGAGGAGATGAAGTTGTCCTGTGCTGGAGGACCCGGTGGCATGACCGGCATCCAGAATCGATCCTGAGAAGAGCTGCCAGCCACAGCCACAGGCTGAGATCAATGAGGACTTGGAGAATCCCTCACACACCACATCTCTGCCTTTGTACAGACATCCATTAGAATACACGTCCCCAGCCGAGTCCAGCTGGAGTCGCCCACGAAACTCCATGCCCTCTTCTCTCCATAATGCTTTGATCCAGGGGAGCCATGCCCTTGAAGGGACCCTTCCGGCTAATGCTACTCTTGGCTCCGACCCGCGGAGTTAATGAGGGTGAAGTCCATTTTCCTCTCTGGGGACGTTTCGACGTGACGGCCGGAGGAGGTAATTATTTCTCCCTTCAGAACGAATTAGGCATCTTAAGAAGATGTCACTTTCGTCTGTGCGAGAGGAAACTTGGCTTCCTCATTAGGCTTCACCCTGGGACCCTCTCCCGCGGTGCCTGGGCTGGATTTCTTCATTTAAAGCTGACACCAGAGAACCCTCTGGCTGGCTGGGCTCCGAGCGGCTTTGGCAGGGAGCGAGCTCTGGAGATCCGTGCACAGGAAGGAACCTCTCGGAAGCGGACGTGGGAGCCGAGAGCTGTGCAGTCACCAGGCATCCTGTTTTGCAACTTCGGCATCTGATGTTATGTGATCCATGAACTAGGAGATGGGAAGACAGGAAAGTAAATTTGAAGTAGGCGGGGCTCCACTTCGCCAAATCATTTAAGCACAAATCTTGCACCCAAATTTATCCAAAACAGAACAGAAACAGCCTAGCAATTAAGATGGCTGTGGCAGGCGCCACGGCTCTCTAGGCTAATCCTCCGCCTTGTGGCGCCGGCACACCGGGTTCTAGTCCCGGTCGGGGCGCCGGATTCTGTCCCGGTTGCCCCTCTTCCAGGCCAGCTCTCTGCTGTGGCCAGGGAGTGCAGTGGAGGATGGCCCAAGTGCTTGGGCCCTGCACCCGCATGGGAGACCAGGAGTAGTACCTGGCTCCTGCCATCGGATCAGCACGGTGCACCGGCCGCAGCGATTGGAGGGTGAACCAACGGCAAAGGAAGACCTTTCTCTCTGTCTCTCTCTCTCTCACTGTCCACTCTGCCTGTCAAAAAAAAAAAAAAAAATGGCTGCAATCCCATAGGAGAGGGTCAGAGTTTAATCCTAGGATTTGGCTTCAGCTTCGGGCTCCAGCATCCTGCTGAGAAGACACTGGGAGGTAACAGCGGCTACTCTGGTGACTGGATCCTCCTCGCCACTCACATGGGCAACCTCGGTTGAATTCTGGCTCCTGGACTCAACCTTGGCTCTTGTGAGTACTGGGAGACTGAACCAGTAGATGGGAGTGCTCTCTCTCGCTCACTCTCTCTCTCGCTCTCGCTCTCTCTGATAAATTTGATTTTTTAAGTTTGTCGAAGGGAACTTCTGTATCTTTGTCGTCTGTGTCACGAAACATCACATCATTACTGTCTTAGGCATGACAAGTTTCCAGTTACTGGGGGTGAGAGAGGAGGAGAGAAATCAGAATTCTGGTAAGACGCAGTCATCTCCCACAGACACGAGAGAGTTAGACAGACGGGCATCCATGCGTCTCAGGGAGAAACCGGATGAGTCAGAGGGCGCCACGTGTCCCCAGGAAGCTCAGATTCCCCAGAACTGTGCGTAAGCCAGAAGCATCCGGGCACCTTCTGGCAACACAGCACTTGTCACGGAGGATCAGGTGTGCCGCCCAAGCCCCTGCAAGACCAGATGGCACCTGCGAGCCAGCGGCCTTCCCTGACACGAGAGGCAAATCTGCCAGCGACCAGATTATCTAAGGTTCATGCGACCCAATCCCAGCATGCAAATATCGAAAGGAAAATCGGTTTACTTCCGCCAACTCTACCGGATGGGAAACAAAGAGATGCGAGTGTTGGCGTCCGGCACGCCTGTGTGTTCCTCCGTCTCCCTGAGAAAGTCCCTGATACCGTGGGCACCATCACAGTGACACTTCAGCCTAAACCAAGCTCTGATCCTTCTGCAGTCAGAGCCAAGAAAACGGGGAAAAAGAAACTCATTAAATCAGACTTTGTTTTGCCCTGGGAGGTTTGACCCCTCCATGTGCAGCCTTGAGAATTTTCTGTGATCCCACAAGTGCAGCAGCCCCTGACAGAGCTGCAGCCCCTTCGTTCCTAACCCAGAGAGAGACCGAGAACCACAGACCGCTGTGCCATGGCCACCACCTGCAGGCTCAGAGGAGCAGCAGCCCTGCCCAGCGGAACGCCAGTGGGTGCCATGCCTCACCACACCCTCAGCCGCTGGGCGCCCGGGCTGCTGCCTCTCTGCTGACTCAGAGGGGAAAGCCAGCCGTGCCCTGCGGAAAAGGGAGGACGTCGATGTCAACGCTGTGAATGAAGAGCACTCACTGCCTGTAAATACGGGTGTGGATGCACAGGAAGTATGGCGATGGCTGTCTGGGTAGTGTATCTCTATTTCCAAGTGCTCTGTACTTAAATTGGCAATAAAACCTTTGAAAAATCATATCATTGGAAGACTATAATGGCCACAGGGTTGTCTGGGAGCAGGGTTTTGCTAGGATCTGTGTGAACCCCCTGGAAGCAAGCCAAATGCTGGGTGCATTGTCCGACGGCAGACGAGGGGACAAGGGAAGCCAATGATGCATGGTCCGTGTCAAAGGGTGCTGGTTGGAGTCCTGGCTGCTCCACTTCTGCTCCAGCTCCCTGCTGATGGCCCGGGAAAGCAGCAGAAGATGGCCCAGGTATTCAGGCCCCCTGTACGTACATGGGAGACCCAGAAGAAGCTCTTGGCTACTGGCTTGGATTGGCCCAGCTCCGGCTATTGCAGCCATTTGCGGAGTGAACCAGTGGATGGAAGACCCCCACCCCACCTTTCTCTGTCTGTAGCTCTGCCTGTTGGGTAAATAAATGAATCTTTAAAGAAAATATAAGAGCCAGCAGGTGTGGCTCGGGGACTGGACTTGGCTCTCAGCACGATCCCTGTGTTCTCCTGAGCCGTGGACTGCGGGTGACTCAAGAGTGGTAACAGGCACCACTCGGCTGGGGTGTGGACTTGTAACGGGAACCACTAGGCTGGGGTATGGACTTGTAACAGGCACCGCTCGGCTGGGGTGTGGAGTTGTAACGGGCACCACTCGGCTCAGGCATGGAGCTGTAACGGGCACCACTTGGCTCGGGCATAGAGTTGTAATGGGCACCGCTCGGCTCAGGCATGGAGTTATAACAGGCACCACTCGCTGTAGAGTTGTAACGGGCACCACTCAGCTGGGGTGTGGAGTTGTAACGGGCACCACTCGGCTTGGGCGTAGAGCTGTAATGGGCACCACTCGGCTCGGGCGTAGAGTTGTAATGGGAACCACTCAGCTGGGGTGTGGACTTGTAACAGGCACCACTCGGCTGGGGTGTGGACTTGTAACGGGCACCGCTTGGCTGGGGCGTGGAGTTGTAATGGGTACCACTCGGCTCAGGCGTGGAGCTGTAACAGGCACCATTCGGCTCGGGCATGGAATTGTAACGGGCACCACTTGGCTGGGGTGTGGAGTTGTAACGGGCACCACTCAGCTGAAGCGTGGAGTTGTAACAGGCACCACTCGCTTGGGCGTGGAGTTGTAACAGGCACCACTCGCTCGGGCGTGGAGTTGTAATGGGCACCGCTCGGCTGGGGTGTGGAGCTGTAGCAGGCACCACTCGCTCGGGCGTGGAGCTGTAGCAGGCACCGCTCGCTCGGGCGTGTGGGTGAGGGGAGGCTGTGCGGGTGGGAAGCAGGGGTGCACTGGAACTCCCTGCACCCTCCTCACAGCTTTGCTGGGAACCTGAAAGTGCTCTAAAAATATTCTTTAAAACCCTGTTGTCCTTCGTGCACTAAAAAAAAAGGCCACACACACACACACACACACAGACCTCCGTGCACCTGCCCGCCCCCTCTGCGCAGCCGCTGCACCCACTCACAGACATGTGCGTGATCACGAGGACGGTGAGCGCTAATGAAAGCCGTGCGCCACTTCTCTCATCGCCAGGATTACAGGGAGATCACACAGGCGTGAGCCCTGAGGGCAGCGACGCGACTGGACTTTCTGCCTTTGCCTTACGTTCCAGAGCAGCTGTTTAATCTGCGGCTAAAAATACAAAAGTGGGCCAAGCTGCAGGAGATCAATTTTACATCATCTGAAGCTCTAGGAACGCTGTTTCCGAGGCTTCCTTTGAGATGGGATAATGTGTGTGTCTGCCTCCACCTTTTAATAAAGAGTCGGGAGCAGCCTGCTGTTTTAGCGCACCCTCCCCTGTGCACACTCTGCGCAGAGGTTAACCCAGACGGAGGCCGCTGAAAGCGACGGAGACGATTCCTGCGAGCGCCAGGATTCGGCCCCAGCGGTTCCGCCGCGCGTCCTCGCGGAATGAGAGCGCTTGGAAGCTGCGTCTGCTTCGTTAGCGCAGCTGCTGGTGGACGGGCGATGTCCCATTTTTCTGCTTTTGGAGGAGAGCTTACTGTAACTGAAGTATAAAATGCAACTCCTTCTTGGGGGGCATGGAGGGAGGGGCAAGACCAACAGTTGTAGCAACACGCCCCCTGCGCACAGCGCCCGTGGGAGCAGCAGGGCACAGTCATCGTGAGAGGAGGGGACTGGCCGCCACCCACCTGCCCCCGCCTCTGCCAACTGCCCTGTGGCTCCCCCTCCCCCAGTGGGCGGACAGCCCTGCACCCCTCTTTGTGGGGTCCCTCATCCCCTCTCCCCCACGTCTTTCTCTTCCGTGCTGTTTGCCCTCCTCTCAGCAGTAGCTTTGTCCAGGGGCTTCCCCAGAGAGGGAGGGATAGATTACTTGTTGAGACACAATCTGGACCTCATCTTGCAAACCAAGTGACCACCCCCACGTGTGGGCCCACAGGGGTGTAGGTGCCTGCCACGGGTCTTCCTGTAGCTTTGCTTAAATTAGGGACCCGAAACACGTGGGCTTGAGCTGCAGTGACAATGGACTGCTTATTCCAATGGAAATGAGTGCAGTAGCCCTGGGGTGGGCAGGCATGGCAGGCACCTTCCACTGCAAGACAGATGGGAGAGTCAGGGTCTGCAGGGGGAGGCTGGGCGGGGCGGGCGGGAGAGGCAGGGTCTGCAGGGGGAGGCTGGGCGGGGCGGGCGGGAGAGGCAGGGTCTGCAGGGGGAGGCTGGGCGGGGCGGGCGGGAGAGGCAGGGTCTGCAGGGGGAGGCTGGGCGGGGCGGGCGGGAGAGGCAGGGTCTGCAGGGGGAGGCTGGGCGGGGCGGGCGGGAGAGGCAGGGTCTGCAGGGGGAGGCTGGGCGGGGCGGGCGGGAGAGGCAGGGTCTGCAGGGGGAGGCTGGGCGGGGTGGATGGGAGAGGCAGGGTCTGCAGGGGGAGGCTGGGCGGGGTGGGTGGGAGAGGCAGGGTCTGCAGGGGGAGGCTGGGCGGGGTGGATGGGAGAGGCAGGGTCTGCAGGGGGAGGCTGGGCGGGGTGGGTGGGAGAGGCAGGGTCTGCAGGGGGAGGCTGGGCGGGGTGGATGGGAGAGGCAGGATCTGCAGGGGGAGGCTGGGCAGGGATAGTCCGGGTCTGTAGGGGAGGCCGGGCAGGGTTCTCATCTTTTCAGACCTGAAGTCGCATCCACACTAACGTATCTGCAGAAGAAACCAAGTGACAGAATGGAATTCTAGGCCTTAAGAAGCTGGTTCGGCGCAAGGAAACTGTTTGCAGTCTGAGGAGGTAAATTAAAATGTGCAAGGCTTCCACCTACAAAACCATTAACTTAGAAGAAAAAGGGGCATAATCTGATGAACCCAAGCCCCCCCACCCCGCTCCCAATTGCCACTTCCTTCTCCCAGCTCCGTTAATCATTTTTATTGTGATTGTTAAGGTTTATGGAAAGAGAAAATATCTATAATGGAAAATTATTTGCATAGATCATGTTTGCTAGTCACAGTCCTGCTCACCTCCAGCGGAAGCCGACTCCAGCAGCTGCATCTGAGTGGCTTTGAGATAATCTAATAGTGTGAGCACTTGCTTGGCTAATGGGACGTACTTTCTCCTCAAGAGAAACCTCAGACTGTTACACAAATATTTTATCTGCGTGCTGCTCAGTCTTCTCTATAGTGCTCCTCCTACCACACACACACAGGCTGCTTCTTTCAGCTCCAGGATAGCAGGAGATGTGTATTTATTATTTATTTATTTTAAGACATTTATTTATTCATTATTTCAAAGAGGGGGAGGGGAGAGAGAGAGAAATCTATCTGCTCGTTCACTACCCAAGTGGTGGCAACAACCAGGGCAGGGCCAGGCCTAAGCCAGGAGCCTAGAATTCTATCTGAGTCTCCCACGTGGGTGCTGGGGCCCAAAGATTTGGGCCACCTTCCACTGCTTTCCCAGGAACATTAGCAGGGAGCTGGATTAGAAGTGGAGCAGGGGCCGGCACCATGGCTCACTTGGTTAATCCTCCACCTGCAGCACCAGTTCTAGTCCCGGTTGCTCCTCTTCCAGGCCAGCTCTCTGCTGTGGCCCGGGAAGGCAGTGGAAGATGGCCCAAGTGCTTGGGCCCTGCACCCCATGGGAGACCAGGAGAAGCACCTGGCTCCTGGCTTCAGATCGGCACAGCACCGGCCGTAGCGGCCATTTCCAACAGAAGGAAGACCTTTCTCTGTCTCTCTCTCTCTCTCTCTCACTGTAACTCCACCTGTCAAATAAATTTTTTTAAAAAAATTTTTAAAAAAGTGAAAAAAGTGGAGCAGCTGGGACTTGAACTGGTGCGGGCGTGGGATGCTGGGGTTGCCGGGGGCAGCCACACCTGCTTGCCCCAGCACCGGCCCAGAGGGTGTCTATTGCTGCAGAATGAATGGCAAGAGCCTGGAGTCCTGCCTTGGAAACCCCGTCTCCCCCACAGTCCATGAGACGAGACGTGCAGGGGACCTGAACAAAGGAGACACCTCTGGTCCATCCAAGACATCCAGCTCATCATCCTACCCACATCTCTGCGTCTCTCAGGATCAGTGGCAACAGGAGGAACCCCCATCTGTCCGGGTTTAAGCAGCTCGTCCTCGTGGATCTGAATTTCCTCAGGGAAAATGAGCTAAGTGGTAACTCAGCACAGCTGCCAGTGCCAGGGCTTGCGGCTTGCTGGAGGCGGTGCTGCTCCCCCACCCACAGGCCTGGAGACACAAGGCAGCCGCGGACGCCAGTCCCGCGTCCCAGAGACACAAGGCAGCCGCGGACGCCAGTCCCGCGTCCCAGAGACACAAGGCAGCCACGGATGCCAGTCCCACGTCCCCACAGCTCCAGAGGGCACAAGGCAGCCGCAGATGCCAGTCCCGCGTCCCAGAGACACAAGGCAGCCACGGATGCCAGTCCCACGTCCCCACAGCTCCAGAGGGCACAAGGCAGCCGCAGATGCCAGTCCCGCGTCCCAGAGACACAAGGCAGCCACGGATGCCAGTCCCACGTCCCCACAGCTCCAGAGGGCACAAGGCAGCCACGGATGCCAGTCCTGCATCCCAGAGACACAAGGCAGCCACAGACACCAGTCCCGTGTCCCCGCAGCTCTGGAGGGCACAAGGCAGCCACAGACGCCAGTCCCGCGTCCCCGCAGCTCCCGAGGGGCTGTGGCTCAGGATCTGAGGCTTCATCTCCCTCCTGTGCCTTCTGAGAAAATAATCCTCACAGCAGCGCTGTTCACAGCAATGCCAGTGCTCTGTGTTTGCACAATGGGCACGGGCAGGATTTTGTCCACTGTTCTCCCCTTCAAAAGGGAGGGTGGCACCTGCACACGTCTGTGAAAGCTTTGTTATTGAACTATATCAGGACTTCAGCAAAGCACACAATCAGAGGTGTGCAGCTGGACAACCGATCAGCGCGTCACAGGCTCCGTCAGCGACAGACAGCACTGACGAGGCTGCTCCCAGGACTTCCAAGGTGGTGCCACATCCCTGCTGCTCAGCGGCGCCGAAGCCCTCCCCTTGCCCAGCACGGCACATGGCTCACGCGTCTGTGGTGCTGCCGTTAGCCAACGTGTGACTCACACCGGGTCCCATGCTTACTCCACTTCATCCACTCCCGCCAACAGGAGGTGAGACAGGCCATGTGATGCCGGCAGCGGCCTCGGACAGCTCCTGTGCTGGCCTTCATCATGGCCTCTGACCGCACAGAATCCCTGGTCAATGAAGCGGCTGACCGGCGCCCTCCAGGCTGACCTCACACGCCGCGTCCTGTGAGCCCCGCGGTGAAGTCGCCTCCGGATGCGTTTCTCAGAAGTCAACCGCGATGCTAAGCAAAGCAAGACTGTGCATTCATACATCCTGCACCTGCTTCTTTGTTTAAGATGTATTTATGTATTTGAAAGGCAGAGTTACAGAGACAGAGGGAAAGACAGAGAGAGAGATCTTCCATCTGCTGCTTCACTCCCCAGATGGCCACAACAGCCAGGCTGGGCCAGGCTGACGCTTCTTCCAAATCTCCTGCTTGGGTGCAGGGGCCCAAGCACTTGGGCAACCCTAGACTGCTCTCCCAGGCCGTTAGCAGAGCTGTATTGGAAGAGGAGCCGCTGGGTCACAAACCGGAGCTCAAATAGGATGGGGGTGCTGCAAGCAGAGGCTTAGCCTGCTACACCACAGCACCGGCCCCTGCACCTGTTCCTTAAATCAAGAGACAAAGCACCAGGGCTGCCCACAGATCCTCCATGGTGCGCCGCCATGACCGCTGCCCCGACTCAGCAGCCCCCAGTCCCCAGTCCCTGACCCGGCACATGGGCTCTGCCTGTGTGAGCTGCATGTGGGAGAATCGCTGCCGTGTAGTTGTCGTCCGGTGCTCAGCTTTGCGGATCGCATGTTCATTTGCAAAGATTCATCGCTTCCGTGTTTCAGGGGCTCATTCATCTTCATTACACAAGACATTTGGTGTGAATACAACAAAAGGTGTCTGTTGACCTCTCCTACGGATGAGGAGTGTTTAGGCTGTGTCTGATTTGGGGCACCTTGCCTATTGCTGCCAAAGTCTTTCTGCACATGCACTTTGGTGCACATATAAAATCGCTGGCTCAGAGGCTTGACTCTGTTCTGCTTCTGTAAATAATGCCACATACCTCTCCACCGTGGTTAGCCCAGTTTTGAGTCCAACCAGCAGTGTGTAAGGATTCCAGATACACACGCAAATAATGTCACTGTGGCTCCAATTTGCACTTCTGTGACGGATGAGGTTGAAAGCATCTGGAGGCATTTGTTGATTCTCCGGTTCTTAACTGCTCACTCTCTAATTGTAACAACGCCTTTTCTTTTTTTTTTTTTAAAGATTTTTATTTATTTATTTGAAAGTCAGAGTTACACAGAGAGAGGAGAGGCAGAGAGAGAGAGAGAGAGGTCTTCCATCGGATGGTTCACTCCCCAGATGGCCGTGATGGCCGGAGCTGCGCAGATCCAAAGCCAGGAGCCAGGAGCCTCTTCCGGGTCTCCCACGTGGGCGCAGGGGCCCAAGGACTTGGGCCATCTTCTACTGCCTTCCCAGGCCACAGCAGAGAGCTGGATCTGAAGAGGAGCAAGAGGAGCAGCCGGGACTAGAACTGGCACCCACATGGGATGCTGGCGCTTCAGGCCAGGGCGTTAACCCGCTGAGCCACAGCGCTGGCCCCACATGCCTTTTCAAGAACTTCACCATCGTTCTACAGTTCTAGATTTGAATGTCCTGTGCTGTGACTTTGTAGAATTCTTTTTATGTCCTGAATATCACTCTGTTGGTTTTCTCCGTGTTTGCCTTTTCATGTTCTCAAGGCGATATTTTGATGAATACAAGTTCCCAGATTGAACACAGTCTAATCCAGCAATGGCTGGATCTCCCTTGCTTCTTGTGTCTTAACTCAGAAATCTTTGCTTGTTCAAAGACGCTTTCTCCTAGCAGCCCTGCCTAGCTTCGGAACACAGCTCTAAAATAACAGGGAACTGATGTCTGTGCGTGTGGTGAGGTGGTGATGGTGACTGACCTTTCTCTGTATATATCTGGTGTGCAAGGCCACCCTTGGTGGACACAGGTGTCCACAGATGGGCAGACTGTCTCTGGTGTTCTGTGCCGCTCAAGGGATCTTCCCGTCCACCCTGCTGGAGTGATCACGGCGTCTACCACAGCCGTAGAGTAACTGTTCCCTGATCACGGCGTCTCTCACAGCCGTAGAGTAACTGTTCCCTGATCACAGTGTCTACCACAGCCGTAGAGTAACTGTTCCCTGGTCACAGCGTCTACCACAGCCGTAGAGTAACTGTTACCTGATCACAGCGTCTACCACAGCCGTAGTGTAACTGTTCTCTGATCACAACGTCTCTCACAGCCGTAGAGTAACTGTTCCCTGATCACAGTGTCTACCACAGGCGTAGTGTAACTGTTCTCTGATCACAGCGTCTCTCACAGCCGTAGAGTAACTGTTCCCTGATCACGGCATCTACCACAGCCGTAGAGTAACTGTTCCCTGATCACAGCGTCTCTCACAGCTGTAGAGTAACTGTTCCCTGATCACAGCGTCTACCACAGCCATAGAGTAACTGTTACCTGATCACAGCATCTCTCACAGCCGTAGAGTAACTGTTCCCTGGTCACAGCGTCTACCACAGCCGTAGAGTAACTGTTACCTGATCACAGCATCTCTCACAGCCGTAGAGTAACTGTTCCCTGGTCACAGCGTCTACCACAGCCGTAGAGTAACTGTTCCCTGATCTCCTCATGGCTCCTCCTGATCCCGTGGGGTCTTCACATGAATTTTGGAATCAGCTCGTCAAGGATCTCTGACTTTGAGTGGAGTCACCACATAGACACCTCATTAGCATGATGAAGTCCTACTGGCACCATATTGACGTGTCCACCCAACCCACGCACTGGGCACCATACTGATGTGTCTGCCCAACCCACGCACTGGGCACCCTATTGACATGTCTACCCAATCCACACACTGGGCACCATACAGATGTCTGCCCAACCTACGCACTGGGCACCATATCGACGTGTCTGCCCGACCCACGCACTGGGGTCTCCAGCCGCGGGCAGCTTCTTCAGTTCACTCGAATGCTGCTTCATAGCGTGTGCTGCTGCAGAAGTCTCGGCCGCGTTTCCTAACGCCTTTGCTGTCTCACCTTCTCATCCGTGACAAATGGCAACATTCTTTCATTTCATTTTATAAGTGTCAGTCACTTTGAGGCCAAAACACAATTGATTTTTGTGCATTAATTTTGTATCTGTTTCCCACTAAACTTACCCATTGATTTAGGATTTATCTGTATATTCTTTTATTTTCTTCTTACGTAACAATGGGTCTATAACAATGACGGTTTTATTTCTTTCTACCGTGTCTTTTAGTTCCTGTATTAGAATGGCTAAGACTTCAGGACAACATGTAAGAAGTGATGATGTTGGACATGGCCGCCTCACCTTCAGATACAGAAAGATAGAGCTTTCATTGTTTGCTATTAGGCATGAAACTCTCTGTAGATTGCTTTTGTGGGTTTTCTGTAGCAAGCTAATGTACTCCCCTTCTAGTTATGGTTGTAATAGCTATTTTTATATCATAGAAGATGTGGAGTTTTGTCAGGTGCTTTTTCAGCCTCTATTGACATAATTATAGGATTTTTCCACTTGCCTCTGCTGCAAATTGTGTGTCCTTTTCTATTTAATATTTCATAAACTAGTGGGTAAGTGTTATAAACTGTCCATAAACATTGTATTTTAGAAAGCTCTTCCCATCAGAACATCCTTTATGCAAATGTGAAATCTTCCCTTTTCTCACAATTCTGCCATGAACAATATTCACTGTTCATTTTTTGGTGCAAAACCTTCCTGAAACTTTACTATAGGAGCCTAATTTTAAATTAAATATATGATCTGTTTCTTTGGAGCAGGCTTCTCCTTGCGTATAAAGTATCTCTCTTGCTAAAACTGTATTTGATTGCCCGATAGGAAAAAAGTGTTTGATTTGATATGTTTCCAGACTGTGTAAACAGAAATGTTACATAACTAGCTAGCAAAAAGCCAAGCCAGCTCTCAAACAAATTCTTCAAATCAGTTAAATTGTTATCAGTTAGCTGGGTCCCGTAGCGTCACAGGCACACTTGAGGTGTCTAAACTGAAATGCTTGAATAATATTTGCAAAATACTTCAAAATGTTCATAGGAAAACAGAATTTGAAACTTAGTATTTGGTTTATCTTGGTGCCCCAAATTTTTGAAATCCATGCACATATATTTACAATGTGCATTTCCATGAACTTTTTGAAAACCTTTGTATACATAATTTCCAAAAAGCCATGGCACCAACACAAACTGAAATTTTCAGGTTCCGTGAGCTGTCTGAGGGTCCCTAGAGCCGAGCTCCTGCGGCCGTGCAGAGCAGACCCCTCTGCAGAGGAGCTGCTGTGAACACCGGTGGACAAAGGGGAGCCCCGGCTTTGTGTGGGCGCAGCAGGCACGGAGCGGCCCGGGAAATGGAGCTCCCTGGGATCTGCAATGCCACACAGAAGAGGAATGGCGGAAGGCTGAAGGCCACACCCACTTCCTCCTCAGGAGCGACTGGGTGAGCCTGGAGCCCAGGGCTGGTTGTGAAGCCAGGACTCCCGGTGTGGACAGGGTCTCTGCTCACGGTCACAGACGGTAACCCCAGCTTGTTCTCAGAAAGGACGGACTCTCCACCCAGCGCTCCCCGCCCCCCGCCCTCACCAAAGGGAACGCAGCTTCCCCACCACCCAAGGACATAGGGACCACTTGGCCCATTTTACAGAGAGAAGAGCTGAGGCGCCATCAGCTGTGAGAGGACCTGGTCTGAGTGGCGAGGCCGGATCTGGACGTGGGCCGCTGACTCCTCAGCTGAGCCGCCCCTGCACCGTGCAGAGCAGGTGCGCCAACCCCCTGCTAGAGGGGAGCGGCAAGCATCACAGGCGGTCATGCCCAGAGAGGGCTGGGCCTGGGCCCGGGCAGCGCTCCTGCCGTCATCACTGTCATCCCCGTCTGGCTTCATCTCTCAGCACAGCAGGGCCCCGTGAGGCTCTGGCAAACCCTGCCCAAGCCGGAGGCTGGCCTCACCGCCTGCCCAGGGGCCCTGGGGGCTACAGGCGCATCTCTCGGCTTCACCACCTGTGCGCCTGAGTGCCCATGCTCCTCCAGCCCAGGGTTGCTAGTGCCTGGGACTCAGTCGGCCGTGGACGCCACCTGGGTCAGTAGCAGCTCTCAGTGGGCAGGTGAAATGGGCGGGAGCACAGAACGGGCAAGACAGAGCTGCTCAGCAGGGCCACCAGGGACAAGGGGCGGGCGGAGCCAACACTGCGGAGCCCTGGGCCTACAGCAAGGGCGCGGTCTGGAGCGAGGGAGGCTGTGACGTGAGCTGAGAGCTGCTTGCGTCACTTGAACGTTATGGAGGTGCCATTTACCTTTACGAAAGCTCACCTCCTGGGGCTGCAGCTGGGGGAGCTTTGCTCCACGTGCAGTAACCACCCCAATCAAAGATGCGCTGCTTCCGTTGCCCAGAAGGGGTCCCGGGCCCCCTGCTGTGCACCCCACCCATGTCCCCTCACCAACAGCCTGATTTGTGGTTCCGGAACTTCACATAAAGAACCCTACGGTATTGGTGCTTCTGTGTCTGGATTCTTTTGTCAAGCAAAATGTTTTGACGTCATCCACGTGGTCTTTATAAGTAGCTTGTTTCTGCCTGTTTCCAGAATTTTGTCTGCTAAAAGCCAAACTGCCACGAGCACTGTGCACAAACCTTTGCAAGGACACAGCCTTCAGAAGCTCCTGGAGTAAACGCCTGAAGATGGAGCTTCCAGGTCACGTGGACGGGACTGTCTTCCTTTCTAAGAAATATGTGAGAGGCCGGCGCCGCGGCTCACTAGGCTAATCCTCCGCCTGCGGCGCCGGCACACCAGGTTCTAGTCCCGGTCAGGGCGCCGGATTCTGTCCCGGTTGCCCCTCTTCCAGGCCAGCCCTCTGCTGTGGCCAGAGAGTGCAGTGGAGGATGGCCCAAGTGCTTGGGCCCTGCACCCCGTGGGAGACCAGGAGAAGCACCTGGCTCCTGCCATCGGATCAGCGCAGTGCGCCGGCCACAGCAGCCATTGGGGGGGTGAACCAACGGCAAAAGGAAGACCTTTCTCTCTCTCTCTCTCTCTCTCTCACTGTCCACTCTGCCTGTCCAAAAAAAAAAAAAAAAAAAAGAAAGAAAGAAAAAGAAATATGTGACGTATGACCCAAGCAGGTGCTACCAGCCGTGCCGGCAACTGCCATGTGCCCCACATCCTCACCAACACTCAGTACTACCGGTATTTTTTCGAAGGTTTATTGATTTGAAAGGCAGAGTGACAGAGAGGGAGATACACACGCATACACACACACGAGAGAGAGAGAGAGAGAGCGCGAGCCGTCTTCCATCGGCTAGGCTGCTCCCCAAATGCCAGCAGTAGTCACAACGGGGCAGGCCAAAGCCAGGAGCCAGGAGCTCTGTGCGGGCTCCCCCAGCACCGGGCCTCCTGTCCTGGAGCCCTTTCCGTTAGAGTGGAGGAGAAAAAAACGGGGAGGCCGTGAGGCCGTCTCAGAGATGGCTGGGTGCTCCCGGGACCGAGCGGGGAGCCCCACGCGTGTCCTCAGAAGGAGGCTCCGAGAGTGAGCCGTGTGCGGGTGTGGAGACGCATTCTGAGAAGCTGGACCCATGAGGGTCTTGGGGAACGTGGTGGGCTGGCCACAGGGGGCACAGAGTCCAAGGGGCTGTGGCCACACGGAGGGGCAGCTGAGCAGACGAGGGCCAGGGGAGGCGTGAGGCCCGAGGCGGCCTTGGCCGGGTCCGGGAAGCACCCCAGAGACCAGCGGGGGCTTGCATTACACCTGACGGCTGTGGTCACCTTCCGGATGGTGGTGCCTCCTGCATTTGGTCTCGTTCTCAGCTGTTAGAGCCCCTCTCTTTACGACAGTCACGTGTCATGGAGCCCCTGGATGTCGGGGCTCAGCAGCCACTGCCACCGGCCCTGTGCCCCCCAACTAACTAGGCCAAGGTAGTGAAGAACCGACTCACAGCCGGCTGATGGTAGGCAGCTTAGAAAGAGAAGAGGATGCCAGCGCCGTGGCTCAGTAGGCTAATCCTCCGCCTTGCGGCACCGGTACACCGGGTTCTAGTCCCAGTCGGGGCGCCGGATTCTGTCCCGGTTGCCCCTCTTCCAGGCCAGCTCTCTGCTGTGGCCCGGGAGTGCAGTGGAGGATGGCCCAAGTGCTTGGGCCCTGCACCCCATGGGAGACCAGGAAAAGCACTTGGCTCCTGGCTTCGGATCAGCGCGGTGCACCGGCCGCAGCGGCCATTGGAGGGTGAACCAACGGCAAAGGAAGGCCTTTCTCTCTGTCTCTCTCTCTCTCTCACTGTCCACTCTGTCTGTCAAAAAAAAAAAAGAAAGAGAAGAGGATGCCATTCAGACAGGCTTAGCTGGAGAGACTCATATCCGGATGACGTCACACTCCATATCCAGGGTGATGCCGCACTCACCTCTGGGGTGACGTCACAATGACATCACACTTACATCTGCGATGAGATCCCACTTATTTTTTTGAATATTCCAGATCTAAACTATGCTCAGGGCTGGGTCACGTGAGCCACCCAGGGATGAAAATTTAAGGAGGCGCTTACCTCAGGTGCTGTCCCCTACACTGGCAGGAGCCTAAGAATCAGTGCCTCCTTAAACTTTGTCCCCAGGTGCTTGCCTTGGCCTGGTGTGGACTCTGCAGCCTCCTCCAGTTTCAGCTGTCTGGGCGCCCCTGAGCCTGCCTCCCTGCTGGGGAGGAGACAGCAGCAGGGGAGTGGAAGGAAGTCTGTTACTTCCCTGTCTCTGACCAGGTCTGGAGCTGATCCTCGCCTCACCGGCCGCTTATCCCCAGGCTGCTTCCTGGAGATATTCCTAAACCCCACGGGGCCAGTTTCCCGACAGAGGTGCTGGTGGCAGCTGCGACCTTGCACTCCGTGCACTGCAGAGTGACCCCGAGCTGCACAGGTGCCACGTCCTCCCTGGCCTGAGTGAGCCCGAGTCAGGGGAACGCCGGGCTCCTGCGGCCCATGGAGCCCCACATCCCTATCCTGCTGCTGAAATCGCTGTCGCCCTGGACCCCCTGTGCTTCGACACGGAGCCAGTGAGACCAGGTATGAGTCCTGGGATGTGCTTTTCACTTTAAAAATTTTATCCTATTTGTTTAAGAGGCCGAGCACCAGAGGGAGAGAGAGAGAGAGAGAGATCCCACCCACTGGTTTAGGTCCCCCAGTGCCACAACAGCAGCACTCATCAGGACCAAAGCCAGGAGCCAGAAACTCAATCTGGGTCTCCCACGCAGGTGGCAGGGACAGAGGTACTGGAGACTTTACCGCTGCCTCCCGGGCGCACATCAGCAGGAAGCTGGGGCTGGTAGCAGAGCCAGGAGTGCACCCCAGGCAGTTGACCATGGCACAGAGCGGGGACGGGATTCCTTGGCGTTCGGGAAACAGGAGCCACAGCCTTCCGCAGGTATCCAGGGTCAGCATCGCAGGGACAGGCCGTGCGGGAGCTGTGCGGCCCTGATGGATCCGGTCTCTCCGCTTCGTCCTGGGAACCCAGAGCTCGAGTCTTAGCAGGAGGAAAGCCCCCAGGAGCAGGGCATCCTGGGAAACCACCAAGACCACAACAACAGGACTCACAGCCAGGGCTGGGAAATTGTCAGCCTACAGAGACACGGGGACGGAGAATCGTGTGGTGTCCCGGGTCGGATCCAGCAGGACACTGAGGGAAGCCGAGTGAGCTGTGGGCGCAGTCAGTGAGGTTTGTGGATGCCAGCAGGTGCATGGCAGTGCCCTCGATGTCAACAACGGGCCGGGCAGGAGGTGACATGCAGAGACTCTGGGCTCTCTCTCTGTTTTCCTGGATGCCTTTAACTGTTGTAAAAGAAAGTGTGTTTTGAGGAGAGCATTTCTCGGCCACGTGGGGTACCCCTGTGCTGTGTCTGTGTGCCTGGGCGCAAGTCCTGGATGTGCTCTGCTCCTGATTCCAGCTTCCTGGGAACGCGCACCCTGGGAGGCAGCAGGTGGGTCCCTGCCACCCACGTGGGAGGCCCGGATGAGCTCTCAGCTCTCCGCTCCTGCCTGGCCCAGCCCCAGCTGTTGTGGCCACTGGGAAGTGACCCAGTTGATGAGCTCGCTCGCTCGCTCTCGCTCTCGCTCTCTCCCTTTCAAATAAATAAATAAGTATTTTGTAAAAATCACGTGTGTTTTGAAACAGATTTGCCTTTGCTTCGTGCAGTATTTGCTACATGATTTGAATATACACACTTGGGTTTTCAGATTAAATATAAAGATTCCATGGAACCCATTTTGGAAAGTTACTAACCAGGTTAAACACTTCCCTAATGAGAATTTTTAAGCACTTTTTGACTGTGAGTGAAATGTCCAGTTTCTCGTTGTTGCCAGTTAATGTGTATTAATTTAACAGCACACACGCGTTTACAGCCTCAGCAGTGTCGAGGCACCTCCTCTCGGGATCTAGGAAGTGGTTTTACTCAAGCAATGCCTGAAAGGCAACAGGGTCCTTGGGCTGCTAGGTCTGCCCCAAAGTGCTGTCCAACGTGGAGTGACTGACAGACGCCCGGGACCCGTGGCAAGTTCCAGGGACTGTCTCGGCGGCGGCAGGGCCTGGGGTGGGGAGCTGGCGCTGGGTTTTCGTACTTACGGCATCTTGACTCGGTCTGGCTGCACACCTTTTAGGAGACCAGTCTGATAAAAGACACCCATCGCAGAACAGGCTTCGGAAAGTGCTGTGCACTCTGTGCCACCTTAAGGTGTCCATCGGGAGCTTGTGCCCAGCAAGCGCCAGCAAAGTGGGGGTGATGGCCGAATGAGCAGAATTACCTGGAGAGTCGCCGGTGGTGGGGGCGCCGTGGAGACCTGAGCCAGGCTGCTGTCTGGGGCGGGTGCTGTGGACTCTCGCCCGTGTCGCTGGCCTTCAGGACGGATCCGTGATGGACACTGCTGGAGGAGGTTGGTTAATACCAGCAGCTTGCAAAATGAGGGTTTTGCAAAATAGCATTACATCGTCACGGGCCAAGTGCTCCCGCAAGTGTGTATGCTAATTCTGCGGTGCTAGCCCACACCAGGAAACATAATCTCCTCATGCAAAATGTATGCAATTAATAAAAGATGAACTTTTTATTCAGCCACTCGTGCCCGTCTAAATACTAATTGTATTTATTCCTTTTCATTCATGCAGTTACTTATCTATAAATGTAATCATGGCTTAGTAAATTCATAACCATTTGTGGAACAGCAATGCTGGTCACGTGTCTTCCACGGCGACTTGCACAGCATTTCGTTAAAATGAGCTCTGCGCTAACATGCAGCCCGTGAATCACATCCGTGGCAGCAAAATCAGGCCGCACGAACGCTGGTGCTTCCAGAAAAGTCTCCTTCCTTGTTATCAGCCGATAGAAACATCCTCGTCTTCAAAGCGGTGCCGCTGAGGAGGCGGGTGGTGGGGAACACAAGTCACCTCTGACTGGAACGCCCGGGTCTTCGTGCTAACTCTGTTCCTTAACTTTCTGCTCTGTACTGGGAAAAAAAAAAAATATATATATATATATGTGTGTGTGTGTGTGTGTGTGTGTGTATATATATATATAATGAGGGCGTCAGTCTTGCAGGAAGAGCTTAGGTGGGAGAAATCTGCGCTGGAGACCCCCAGGTTGGGGGTTCTCACTAACCCTGCGGTCACCGGCCGGGCGCAAGTCTCTCAAGCTCCCGAGCCAGCCCCTCCCGGGAGCCCGGGGAGGAAGCGCTGTGAAGTTGGCGGTGGACGCTGTGCAATGATGGCTCACAGCGATGGAAACGCCCCATGGAGACCAACAGTCTCTCCGTGGCAGCTGAGACACACGCAGCGCACACGCAAGCGGAGGGAGAGGAGAACGAGTCGGTGCTCGGTCCCCCGCCCCCCGCCCCGGGGCACACACACGGCAGCAGGCTCGTTCCCACGGGACGGGCCCCCCAGGCCTCATCTTTGAAAGTCGCCAAGTATGCATGCAGGTGTCCGGGGCACAGTGAGAAGGGGCCTCCGTGTGCTGATTCCTGTCCCAGTGGCCGGGGATGAGCCAGGCTGAAGCCGGGGGTCCCACATGGATGGCAGGGACTCGTTTTCTTGAGACACTGCCGCTGCCCTCCAGGTCCACACTAGCAGGAAACTGGAGTTCAGCGTCAGAGCTGGGGCTCAAACCCAGGTTCTCCAGTGTGAGGTGCAGACGTCCTCACCAGGGTCTGAGCCACCAGGCCTAGTGACCGCCCCGGGCCTCAGAGTCCTCTGACCCTTCCCCTACGAGACGCTCCTGACCTGCATGCCTGCAGGTGCACAGTGGCCGCAGACGCTCTAATTGGCACTCACTTTAGAAAAGAATGAGGGGGCCTGTGCTGTGGCATAGCGGGTAAAGCTGCCGCCTGCAGTGCCTGCATCCCATATGGGTGCAGGTTCAAGTCCTGGCTGCTCCACGTCCGATCCAGCTCTCTTCTGTGGCCTGGGAAGGCAGTAGAAGATGGCCCAAGTGCTTGGGCCTCTGCACCTGCATGGGAGACCTGGAAAAAGCTCCTGGCTCCTGGCTTCAGATTGGCACAGCTCCAGCCGTTGCAGCCATCTGGAGAGTGAACCAGAGGATGGAAGACCTCTCTCCCTCTTCTTCTTCCTCTTTCTCTCTCTCTCTCTCTCTCTCTCTCTCTCTCTCTCTCTGCCTCTCCTTCTCTCTCTGTGCAACTCTGACTTTCAAATAAATAAATAATTCTTAAAAAAAAGAAATGCATGGGTCGGGGGTTGTGGCCCAGTGGTCAGGCTGCTGCTTCGGATGCCAGAGCCCAAATCCGAGCACCTGCTTTGAGTCCCTCTCCACTTCCACTGCGCTTCCTGCTAATACACATTCCGGGAGGCGGCCGTGATGGCGCAAGTATTTGGGCCCCTGGCACCCATGTAGGGGACCCGCCTGGAGTCCCAGGTTCCTGGACTTGGCCAGCTGTGGGCACTCGGGATGAACCAGCAGACGAAAGTGCGCTCTCCTTTCTGTTTCTCTCTCCTGGTTCCTGTGCCTTTCAAATAAAATGAAAATAAATCAACACACATTGTATAAAAAGCAAGGTACGGATCAGTGTCTCAGGGCATCTGCACACGAACCTGCGAGGAGACAGACCCAGGGCTGAGAGGCCTTCGCTTGCCGGTTGCAGCTGGGTCATCCACAAAGCAGGCAGTTCGGGATCAAGGCAGCAGGACGTGTGGAAGTTCACACGCGGCGGGTTCTGTCGAGCCCTGGCTTATATGAAACATGCTCTGCAGCTGCTGACTTAGCAAACGCGCCGCTCCGTCCCCAACACTCACGCATGCTCACAACGCCAGAGACGGCGGATGCTGACACCCCGAAAATCAGTGCTTCTGATGCCCCAAGGGTTTCTTTGAGCTTCGTGGTGGGCAGCCGGAGAGCAGCTCCGCCGAATGGGGAGGAGGTGTCGTTCCCCGGTGAAACCCAGGGCACTGGGGCTCCAGCAGATTTTACCCTCCTTGCCGGGGAGGCGGCGCATCCATGTCGGGGAGCCCGTACCTGGTCTCCCTCTGCCGGGGAGGCGGCGCGTCAGTGTCGGGGAGCCCGTACCTGGTCTCCCTCTGCCGGGGAGGCAGCCCATCCGTGTCGGGAGCCCGTACCTGGCCTCCCTCTGCCGGGGAGGTGACGCGTCAGTGTCGGGAGCCCGTACCTGGTCTCCCTCTGCCGGGGAGGCGGCACGTCCGTGTCGGGGAGCCCGTACCTGGTCTCCCTCTGCCGGGGAGGCGGCGCGTCCGTGTCGGGAGCCCCTGCCCCGTCTCTCTCGGCGTCACCCCACACGCCTTCCCCTTTGCTGGTTGTGCTCTAAATTCTGTCTCCTTCAAGAACGCTGAGCCGTAGGTGCACCTGTGCGCTGGTTCCTGAGTCTGCCTGGTGAACCGTGGGGTCCTGGGGTAGCCATGGAGACCCCAGTCCACCAGTCCCTCTCCCCAGCAAGCACCTGGGACAGGTCCCTTAGGAAGCTGCCGACCAGAACCTCTGGTTCCTGTTTTTGGTTGCAATTAACAGCCAATGTTAATATAAAGGATCTGAAAGAAGGGCGGAGTTTAGTTCTAAAGTTCCTACAAAACATTTCCTAAGTGGAAAACGAAACCCAAACTCCCCTCCCAGAAATGTCACCTGCACATTTGCAGAAGCCCTGGCACCGCCGCTGCCCTGAGCTTGCCTTCCCACAGGGCTGTGCCGCATGGCGGCCGCCGGCGTAGGTCGAGTGCACGCTTCACTTCCTGCCGTGTGACGCGGCCTAGTTGCTGACGCTGCACTGTGTGAGCGGTGAATAAGTTAATACTGGTGTCTACCCACAGGGAGTCTTCGGGATTAATAGGACAAAGGTTCAACATGGTGTCGCCACTAGGTATGCTTGGTAAATTGGGCTGCAATGTCACCTATCACCTTCCCAGCGTCAGCCCCTGGCACGGGATGAATGAGCAGAGCGACCCAGGGAATGAATGAATGAGCAGAGTGACCCAGGGAATGAATGAATGAGTGTCCAGGGAATGAATGAATGAATGAGTGAGTGCCCAGGGAATGAGTGAATGAGCAGAGCGACCCAGGGAATGAGTGAATGAGTGAGTGCCCAGGGAATGAGTGAATGAGCAGAGTGCCCAGGGAATAAGTGAATGAGCAGAGCGACCCAGGGAATGAATGGATGCGTGCCCAGGGAATGAATGAATGAATGAGTGAGTGCCCAGGGAATGAATGAATGAGTGAGTGCCCAGGGAATGAGTGAATGAGCAGAGTGACCCAGGGAATGAGTGAATGAGCAGAGTGCCCAGGGAATGAATGAATGAGCAGAGTGACCCAGGGAATGAATGAATGAGTGAGTGCCCAGGGAATGAATGAATGAGCAGAGTGCCCAGGGAATGAATGGATGAGTGCCCAGGGAATGAATGAATGAATGAGTGAGTGCCCAGGGAATGAGTGAATGAGCAGAGCGACCCAGGGAATGAGTGAATGAGTGAGTGCCCAGGGAATGAGTGAATGAGCAGAGTGCCCAGGGAATAAGTGAATGAGCAGAGCGACCCAGGGAATGAATGGATGCGTGCCCAGGGAATGAATGAATGAATGAGTGAGTGCCCAGGGAATGAATGAATGAGTGAGTGCCCAGGGAATGAGTGAATGAGCAGAGTGACCCAGGGAATGAGTGAATGAGCAGAGTGCCCAGGGAATGAATGAATGAGCAGAGTGACCCAGGGAATGAATGAATGAGTGAGTGCCCAGGGAATGAATGAATGAGCAGAGTGCCCAGGGAATGAATGGATGAGTGCCCAGGGAATGAATGAATGAATGAGTGAGTGCCCAGGGAATGAGTGAATGAGCAGAGTGACCCAGGGAATGAGTGAATGAGCAGAGTGCCCAGGGAATGAGTGAATGAGCAGAGCGACCCAGGGAATGAGTGAGTGCCCAGGGAATGAATGAATGAGCAGAGTGCCCAGAGAATGAATGGATGAGTGCCCAGGGAATGAATGAATGAGCAGAGCGACCCAGGATCATCCTCACAGCGAATGCATCCCGAGACTCTGGTGGGAGAAGCAAGAGAGCGGAGACGCGTGTCTGACCAGAAAAGCTGGTAAGAATTCACAGTTTCCAAACCCACCATTCCGTTGGGTAGATCTTAATTATTCTCAGAAATTCAGCTTAGAAGGCACCTGCTATAACTTTGCAGGTTTGTGAAGAAGCATGGAGGCTGCTCGGATACATTTGCTCAAGTTGAGAAGTTGTGACTTTAAGAGAGTGGGGGATGTCTCACACTCCGGAGCCTGGACGGGTCTCCTGGGGGAGTGAACGGGTCTTCTGGGGGAGCCATCGGGTCTCCTGGGGGAGTGATCGAGTCTCCTGGGGGAGCCATCGTGTCTCCTGGGGAGCCATCAGAGGTCCAGGGGAAGACTGAAAAGGTCTACTGGGGGAGCCATCAGAGGTCCTGGGGGAGCCATCGGAGGTCCTGGGGGAGCCATTGGGTCACCTGGGGGAGCCATCAGAGGTCCTGGGGGGAGCCATTGGGTCTCCTGGGGGAGCCATCGGAGGTCCAGGGGGAGCCATCGGGTCTCCTGGGGGATGATTGGATCTCCTGGGGGAGCCATCGGGTCTCCTCGGGGAGTGATTGGGTCTCCTCGGGGAGCCATCGGAGGTCCTGGGGGAGCCATCAGAAGTCCTGGGAGCCATCGGGTCTCCTGGGGGAGTGATCGGAGGTCCAGGGGGAGCCACCGGGTCTCCTGGGGGAGTGATCGGGTCTCCTGGGGGAATGATCGGTTCTCCTCGGGGAGCCATCAGGTCTCCTGGGGGAGCCATCAGGTCTCCTCAGGGAGTGATCAGGTGCCCTGTGGGAGCCATCAGAGGTCCTGGGGGAATCATCGGATTCCTGAGAAGCCATCAGGTCTCCTGGGGGAGTGATCAGATCTCCTGGGGGAGTGATCGAGTCTCCTGGGGGAGCCATCCAGTCTCCTGGGGGAGTGATCGGGTCTCCTGGGGAGTTATCTGGTCTCCTTGGGGAGTGATCGGGTCTTCTGGAGAGCCATTGAGTCTCCTTGGGGAGTGATCGGGTCTTCTAGGGAGCCATCGAGTCTCCTGGGGGAGACATCGGGTCTCCTCAAGGAGTGATCAGGTCTCCTGGAGGAGCCATCAGAAGTCCTGGGAGAGCCATCGGGTCTCATCAGGGAGTGATCGAACTCTTGGGGGAGCCATCGGGTCTCCTGAGGGAGCCATCTGGCTTCCTCAGGGAGTGATCGGGTCTCCTGGGGGAGCCATCAGAAGTCCTGGGAGAACCATCAGATTCCTAGGGAGCCATCAGGTCTCCTGGGGTAGTGATCAGGTCTCCTGGGGGAGTGATCAAGTCTCCTGGGGGAGCCATCCGGTCTCCTGGGGGAGTGAACGGGTCTCCTGGGGAGTTATCTGGTCTCCTGGGGAGCCATTGGGTCTCTTGGGGAGTGATCGGGTCTCCTGGGGAGCCATCGGGTCTCCTTGGGGAGTGATCGGGTCTTCTAGGGAGCCATCGGGTCTCCTGGGGGAGACATCGGGTCTCCTCAAGGAGTGATCAGGTCTCCTGGAGGAGCCATCAGAAGTCCTAGGAGAGCCATCAGGTCTCATCGGGGAGTGATCGAACTCTTGGGGGAGCCATCGGGTCTCCGGAGGGAGCCATCTGGTCTCCTCAGGGAGTGATCGGATCTCCTGGGGGAGCCATCGGAGGTCCTGGGGGAGCCATCAGGTCTCCTCTCTGAGTGATCAGGTCTCCTGGGGGAGCCATCGGGTGTTCTGGGGGAGCCATCAGAGGTCCTGGGGGAGCCATCAAGTCTTCTCAGGGAGTGATCGGGTCTGCTGGGGAAGCCATCGGAGGTCCTAGGGAGCCATCGGGTCTCCTGGGGGAGTGATCGGGTCTCCTAGGGGAAACAACGGAGGTCCTGGGGGAGGCATCAGTTCTCCTCAGGGAGTGATCAGGTCTCCTGGGGGAGTGATCGGGTCTCCTGGGGAGACATCGGGTCTCCTGGGGAGAGCCATCAGGTCTCCTCAGGGAGTGATCAGTCTCCTGGGGGAGCCATCGTTTCTCCTGGGGGAGACATCAGGTCCTCTGGGGGCGTGATTGGGTCTCCTAGGGGAGTGATCAGGTCTCCTGGGGGAGCCATCAGGTCTGGGGGAGTGATCGGGTCTCCTGGGGGAGTGATCGGGTCTCCTGGGGAAGCCAATAGGTCTCCTGGGGGAGTGATCTGGTCTCCTGGGAGAGTGATCGGGTCTCCTGGGGAGCCATCGGGTCTCCTGGGGAGTGATTGGGTCTCCTGGGGGAGTTATTGGGTCTCCTCAGGGAGTGATCAGGTCTCCTGGGGAGGCCATCAGAGTTCCAGGGGGAGCCATCTGGTCTTGTCAGGGAGTGATCGGATCTCCTCTTAGAGCCATCAGGTCTCCTGACGGAGCCATTGGGTCTCCTGGGAGAGTGATTGGGTCTCCTGAGGGAGCCATCAGGTCTCCTCGTGGAGTGATCGGGTCCTGGGGGAGTGATCGGGTCTCATAGGGGAGTGATCGGGTCTCCTGGGGAGTAATCAGGTCGCCTGGGGAGCCATAGGGTCTCCTGGGGAAGCCATCAGTTCTCCTCAGGGAGTGATCAGGTCTCCTGTGGGAGCCATCAGAGATCCTCGGTGAGCCATTGGGTCTCCTCGGGGAGTGTTCGGGTCTCCTGGGGGAGTGATCGGTATCCTGGGGGAGTCGTCAGATCTCCTGGGGTAGTGATCAGGTCTCCTGGGGGAGGGATCGGTCTCCTGGGGGAGCCATCGGAAGTCCTGGGGGAGCCATCATGTCTCCTCAGGGAGTGATCAGGTCTCCTAGGGGAGTGATCGTGTCTCCTGGGGGAGCCATCTGGTCTCCTCAGGGAGTGATCGGGTCTCCTAGGGGAGTGATTGGGTCTCCTGGGGGAGCCATCGGAAATCCAGGGGGAGCCATCAGGTCTTCTCAGGGAGTGATCGGGTCTGCTGGGGAAGGCATCGGAGGTCCTGGAGAGCCATCAGGTCTCCTGGGGGAGTGATCGGTCTCCTGGGGGAGCCATGGGTCTCCTGGGTGAGCCATCAGGTCCTCTGCGGGAGTGATCAGGTCTCCTGGGGAGTTATCGGGTCTCCTGGGGAGCCATCGGGTCTCCTGGGGTAGTGATTAGGTCTCCTGGGGGAGTGATCGGTCTCATGGGGGAGCCATCAGAGGTCCTGGGGGAGCCATCAGGTCTCCTCAGGGAGTGATTGGGTCTCCTGGGGGAGCCATTGGAGGTCCTGGGGAGCCATCAGGTATCCTCAGGGAGTGATTGGGTCTCCTGGGGGAGCCATTGGAGGTCCTGGGGAGCCATCAGGTCTCCTGGTGGAGTGATCAGGTCACTGTGGGAGCCATCGGATCTCCTGGGGGAGCCCTCAGGTCTTCTTGGGAGCCATCAGGTCTCCTGGGGGAGCCATCAGAGGTCCTGGTGGAGCCTTCGGGTCTCCTCGGGGAGTGATCGGGTCTCCTGGGGGAGTGATCGGTCTCCTGGAGCAGCCATCGGGTCTCTTCAGGAAGTGATCAGGTCTCCTGGGAGAGTGATCGGATCTCCTGAGGAGCCTTCGGGTCTCCTTGAGGAGCCATCAGGTCTCCTGGGTGAGCCATCAAGTCTCCTCAGGGAGTGATCAGGTCTCCTGGGGGAGCCATCAGAGGACCTCGGTGAGCCATCAGATCTCCTTGGGGAGTGTTTGGGTCTCCTGGGGGAGTGATCAGTCTCCGGGGGAGCCATCAGGTCTCCTGGGGTAGTGATTAGGTCTCCTAGGGAGTGATCAGTCTCATGGGGGAGCCATCGGAGGTCCTGGGGGAGCCATCAGGTCTCCTCAGGGAGGGATCAGATCTCCTGAGGGAGTGATTGTGTCTCCTGGGGGAGTCATCAGGTCTCCTGGGGGAGTGATCGGGTCTCCTGGGGAAGCCATCGGGTGCCTGGGGGAGTGATCGGGTCTCCTAGGGGAGTTATCTGGTCTCTGCGGGAGTGATCGGGTCTCCTGGGGAGTATCAGGTCTCCTGGGGGAGTGATCGGGTCTCCTGTTTGAGGCATTCGGTCTCTTCTGGAATTGATCGTGTCTCCTGAGGAGTTATCTGGTCTCCTGGGGAGCCATCATGTCTCCTCAGGGAGTGATCAGCTCTCCTGGTGAGCCATCAGAGGTCCTTGGTGAGCCATCGGGTCTCCTGGGGGAGTGATCGGGTCTCCTGGGGAGTTATCGGGTCTCCTGGGGTGTTATCGGGTCTCCTGGGGTGCCATCGGGTCTCCTCGGGGAGCCACCGGGTCTCCTGGGGTGCCATCGGGTCTCCTTGGGGAGTGATCGGGTCCTGGGGAGTGATTGGGTCTCCTGGGGGAGTGATCGGGTCTCCAGTGTAAGCTATCCGGTCTCCTGCGTTAGTGATCGGGTCTCCTGGGGAGTTATCGGGTCTCCTAGAGGAGCCATTGGGTCTCCTGGGGAGTTATCGGGTCTCCTGGGGAGCCATCAGGTCGCCTGGGGAGTAATCAGGTCTCATGGTAGCCATAGGGTCTCGTGGGAGAGTGATCGGGTCTCCTGGGGGAGCCATCGAGTCTCCTGGGGGAGACATCGGGTCTCCTCAAGGAGTGATCAGGTCTCCTGGAGGAGCCATCAGAAGTCCTGGGAGAGCCATCGGGTCTCATCGGGGAGTGATCAAACTCTTGTGGGAGCCATCGGGTCTCCTGAGGGAGCCATCTGGTCTCCTCAGGGAGTGATCGGGTCTCCTGGGGGAGCGATCGTTTCTCCTCAGGGTGTGATCAGGTCCTGGGGAGTGATCGGGTCTCCTGGGGGAGTGATCGGGTCTCCAGGGTGAGCCATCCGGTCTCCTTCAGGAGTGTCGGGTCTCCTGGGGGAGTTATCGGGTCTCCTAAAGGAGCCATCGGGTCTCCTCAGGGAGTGATCTGCTCTCCTGGGGGAGCCATCAGAGGTCCTCGGAGAGCCATTGTGTCTCCTCAGGGAGTGCTCGGGTCTCCTGGGGGAGTGATTGGGCTCCTGGGGGAGCCATCGGAGGTCCAGGGGGAGCCATCAGGTCTCCTCAGGGAGTGATCGTGTCTCCTGGGAAAGACATTGGAGGTCCTGGGGAGCCATTGGGTCTCCTGGGGGAGCCATCAGGTCTCCTGGGGGAGCCATCAGGTCTCCTGGGGGAGTGATCAGGTCCCTGTGGGAGCCATCAGATCTCCTGGGGGAACCCTCAGGTCTTCTTGGGAGCCATCAGGTCTCCTGGGGGAGCCAATGGGTCTCCTTGGGGAGCCATCAGGTTTCCTCAGTGAGTGATCAGGTCTCCTGGGGGAGCCATCAGAGGTCCTGGTGGAGCCTTCGGGTCTCCTCGGGGAGTGATCGGGTCTCCTGGGGAGTTATCGGGTCTCCTAGAGGAGCCATTGGGTCTCCTGGGGAGTTATCGGGTCTCCTGGGGAGCCATCAGGTCACCTGGGGAGTAATCAGGTCTCATGGTAGCCATAGGGTCTCGTGGGAGAGTGATCGGGTCTCCTGGGGGAGCCATCGAGTCTCCTGGGGGAGACATCGGGTCTCCTCAAGGAGTGATCAGGTCTCCTGGAGGAGCCATCAGAAGTCCTGGGAGAGCCATCGGGTCTCATCGGGGAGTGATCGAACTCTTGTGGGAGCCATCGGGTCTCCTGAGGGAGCCATCTGGTCTCCTCAGGGAGTGATCGGGTCTCCTGGGGGAGCGATCGTTTCTCCTCAGGGTGTGATCAGGTCCTGGGGAGTGATCGGGTCTCCTGGGGGAGTGATCGGGTCTCCAGGGTGAGCCATCCGGTCTCCTTCAGGAGTGTCGGGTCTCCTGGGGAGTTATCGGGTCTCCTAAAGGAGCCATCGGGTCTCCTCAGGGAGTGATCTGCTCTCCTGGGGGAGCCATCAGAGGTCCTCGGAGAGCCATTGTGTCTCCTCAGGGAGTGCTCAGGTCTCCTGGGGGAGTGATTGGGCTCCTGGGGGAGCCATCGGAGGTCCTGGGGAGCCATCAGGTCTCCTCAGGGAGTGATCGTGTCTCCTGGGAAAGACATTGGAGGTCCTGGGGAGCCATCGGGTCTCTTGGGGGAGCCATCAGGTCTCCTGGGGGAGTGATCAGGTCCCTGTGGGAGCCATCAGATCTCCTGGGGGAACCCTCAGGTCTTCTTGGGAGCCATCAGGTCTCCTGGGAGAGCCAATGGGTCTCCTTGGGGAGCCATCAGGTTTCCTCAGTGAGTGATCAGGTCTCCTGGGGGAGCCATCAGAGGTCCTGGTGGAGCCTTTGGGTCTCCTCGGGGAGTGATCGGGTCTCCTGGGGGAGTGATCGGTCACCTGGAGCAGCCATCGGGTCTCCTCAGAGAGTGATCGGGTCTCCTGGGAGAGTTATCTGGTCTCCTGGGGAGCCATCGGGTCTCCTGGGGAGTAATCGGGTCTCCTGGTGAGCCATAGGGTCTCGTGGGAGAGTCATCGGGTCTCCTGGGGGAGCCATCGAGTCTCCTGGGGGAGACATCGGGTCTCCTCAAGGAGTGATCAGGTCTCCTGGAGGAGCCATCAGAAGTCCTGGGAGAGCCATCGGGTCTCATCGGGGAGTGATCGAACTCTTGTGGGAGCCATCGGGTCTCCTGAGGGAGCCATCTGGTCTCCTCAGGGAGTGATCGGGTCTCCTGGGGGAGCCATCGGAGGTCCTGGGGCAGCCATCAGAGATCCTGGGGGAACCATCAAGTCTTCTCAGGGAGTGATTGGGTCTGCTGGGGAAGCCATCGGAGGTCCTAGGGAGCCATCGGGTCTCCTGGGGGAGTGATCGGTCTCCTTGGTGAGCCATCAGGTCTCCTGGGGGAGTGATCGGGTCTCCTAGGGGAAACAACGGAGGTCCTGGGGGAGGCATCAGTTCTCCTCAGGGAGTGATCAGGTCTCCTGGGGGAGTAACGGGTCTCCTGGGGAGCCATATGGTCTCCTTTGGAGACATCAGGTCTCCTCTAGGAGTGATCAGGTCTCTGGGGGAGCCATCAGAGGTCCTGGGTGATCCATCGGGTCTCCTCGGGCAGTGATCGGGTCTCCTTGAGGAGTGATTGGTCTCCTGGGCGAGCCATAGAAGTTGCTGGGGGAGCCATCAGGTCTCCTCTTGGAGTGACCGGGTCTCCTGGGGGAGTAATTGGGTCTCCTGGGGGAGCCATCTGGTCTCTTGCGGGAGTAATCGGGTCTCCTGGGGAGTTATCGGGTCTCCTGGGAGGCCATCGGGTCTCCTCGGGGAGTGATCGGGTCTCCTGGGGAGCCATCGGGTCCCTTGGGCAGTGATCATGTCTCCTGGGGGAGTGATCGGTCTCCTGGAGAGCCATAGGAGGTCCTGGGGGAGCCATCAGGTCTCCTCATGGAGTGATCAGGTCTCCTGTGGAAGTGATCGGGTCTCCTGGAGGAGTGATCGGGTCTCCTGGGAGAGCCATTGGAGGTCCTGGGGGAGCCTTCAGGTCTTCTCAGGGAGTGATCGGGTCTGCTGGGGAAGCCATCGGAGATCCTGGGGAGCCATCAGATCTCCTGGGGGAGTGATCATTCTCCTTGGTGAGCCATCAGGTCTCCTTGGGGAGTGATCAGGTCCTGGGGGGGTAATCTGGGCTCCTGGGGGAGTGATCGGGTCTCCTGGGGGAGCCATTAGGTCTGCTTGTGGAGTGATCTCACCTCCTGCGGGAGTGTTCGGGTCTCCGGGGAAGTTATCAGGTCTCCTGGAGAGCAATCGAGTCTCCTGGGTAGTGATCGGGTCTCCTGGGGGTGTGATCGTGTCTCCTCAGGGAGTGATCAGGTCTCCTGGTGGAGCCATCGGAGGTCCAGGGGGAGCCATCGCGTCTCCTCAGGGAGTGATCAGGTCTCCTCGAGAGCATCGAGTCTTCTGGGGGAGCCATTGGGTCTCCAAGAGAGTGATCAGGTCTCCTGGTGGAGCCATCAGAGGTCCTGCGGAGCCATCAGGTCTCCTGGGGGAGCGATTGTATCTCCCGGGGGATTGATCGGGTCTCCTTGGGGAGCCATGGAGGTCTTGGGGGAGCCATCAGTTCCTCCCAGGTAGTGATCGGGTCAGCTGGGGAAGCCATCAGAGGTCCTGGGGAGCCATCGGGTCTCCTTGGGGAGTGATCAATCTCCTGGGGAGCCATAGGAGGTCCTGGGGGAGCCATCAGGTCTCCTCATGGCATGATCAGGTCTCCTGGGGAAGTGATCGGTTCTCCTGAGGGAGTGATTGGGTCTACTGAGAGAGCCATCGGGTCTCCTGGGGGAGTGATCTGGTCTCCTGGGAGAGTGATCAGGTATCCTGGGGAGCCAGCGGGTATCCAGGGGGGAGTGATCAGGTCTCCTGGGGGAGTGATTGGGTCTCCTAGGGGAGCCATCTGAGTTCCTCTGGGAGCCATCATGTCTCCTCATGGAGTGATCAGGTCTCCTGGGGGAGTGATCCGGTCCCCTGGGGAGTTATTGGGTCTCCTGGGGAGCCATCAGGTCTCCAGGGGAGTGATCATGTCCCCTCAGGGAGTGATCGGGTCCCCTGGGGAGCCATCAGGTCTCCAGGGGAGTGATCATGTCTCCTCAGGGAGTGATCCGGTCTCCTACGAGAGTGATCGGGTCTCCTGGGGAGTTATCAGAATTCCAGGGGAGCCTTCGGCTCTCCTGGGGAGTGAATGGGTCTCCTGGGGGAGCCATCGGGTCTCCACAGGGAGTGATCAGGTCTCCTGGGGGAGTGATCGGGTCTACTGGGGAGTTATCAGGTCTCCTGGGGAGCCATCGGGTCTCCTTGGGGAGTGATTTGGTCTCATGGTGAGCCATTGGGTCTCCTGGGAGAGTGATCGGGTCTCATAGGGGTTTGATCGGGTCTCCTGGGGAGCCATGGGGTTTCCAGGGTGAGCCATCAGGTCTCCTCTGGGAGTGATCAGGTCTCCGGGGGGAGCCATCAGAGGTCCTGGGTGATCATTCAGGTCTCCTCGGGCAGTGATTGTGTCTCCTGGGGGAGTGATCAGTCTCCTGGGGAGCCATCGGAGGTCCTGGGGGAGCCATCAGGTCTCCTCATGGAGTGATCAGGTCTCTTCGGGCAGTGATCGGGTCTCCTGGGGAGTTATCGGGTCTCCTGGGGAGCCATCGGGTCTCTGGGGGAGTGATTGGGTCTCCTGGTGAGCCATTGGGTCTCCTGGGAGAGTGATTGGGTCTCCTGGGGAATTATCTGGTCTCCTGGGGAGCCATCGGGTCTCCTCGGGCAGTGATCGGGTCTCCACGGGGAGTGATCGGTCCCCTGGGAGCCATAGGAGGTCCTGGGGAGCCATAAGGTCTCCTCAAGGAGTGATCAGGTCTCCTGGGGTAGTGATCGGGACTCCTGGGGGAGTGATTGGGTCTCCTGGGGGAGCCATCGGGTCTCTGGGGGAGTGATCCGGTCTCCTGGGAGAGTGATCAGGTCTTCTGGGGAGCCATCGGTTCTCCGGGGGAAGTGATCTGTTCTCCTGGGAGAGTGATCAGGTCTCCTGTGGTAGTGATCGGGTCTCCTGGGGAGTGATCGGGTCTCCTGGGGGAGTGATCAGGTCCCCTGGGGAGCCATCGGTTCTCCTTGGACAGTGATTGGGACTCCTGTGTTAGTGATCAAGTCTCCTCATGGAGTGATCGTGTCTCCTCATTGAGTGATCGGGTCTTTTGGGAAGCCATTGGAGGTCCTGGGGAGCAATCAGGTGTCCTGGGGGAGTGATCGGGTCTCCTAGGGGAGCCATTGATCTCCTCGGGGAGTTATCGGGTCTCCTGGCGGAGACATCAGAGGTGCTGTGGGAGCCATCAGGTCTCCTCAGGAAGTGATCGGGTCTCCTGGGGGAGCCATCAGTGGTCCGGGGGGAGCCATTGGAGGTCCAGGGGGAGACATTGGGTCTCCTGGGGGAGCCATTGGAGGTCCGAGTGTAGCAATCGGAGATCTAGGGGGAGCCATCTGGTCTCCCGGGGAGTTTTTGAGTCTCCTGAGGAGACATCGTTTCTCCTGGGGAGTGATCGGGTCTCCTGGGGGAGCCATTGGTGGTGCGGGGGGAGCCATCAGAGGTCCAGGGGAGCCATTGTGTCTCCTGGGGGAGCCATCGGAGGTCCTAGTGTAGCCATCGGAGATCTAAGGGGAGACATCGGGTCTCCTGGAGAGTTATCGATTCTCCTGAGGAGCCATCGGTTCTCCTGGGAGTGATCAAGTCTCCTGGGGAGCCATTGGGTCTCCTCGGGGAGTGATCGGGTCTCCAGGGGAGCCATCGGGTCTCCTCGAGGAGTGATCGGGTCCTGGAGGAGGGATCGGTTCTTCTGGGGAGTGAATGGATCTCCTGGGTGAGCCATCCGGTCTCCTGCGGGAGTGATCGGATCTCCTGGGGAGTGATCAGGTCTCCTGGCAAGCCATAGGGTCTCCTGGGGAGTGATTGGGTCTCCTGGTGAGCCACTGGGTCGCCTGGGGGAGTGATCGGGTCTCATAGGGGAGTTATCAGGTCTCCTGGAGAGTAATCGGGTCTCCTCAGGGACTGATCAGGTCTCCAGGGGGAGCCATCAGAGGACCAGGGTGATCCATCAGATCTCCTTGGGCAGTGATTGGGTCTCCTGGGGGAGTGATTGGTCTCCTGAGGGAGCCATTGGAGGTCCTGGGGGAGCCATCAGGTCACCTCATGGAGTGATCAGGTCTCCTGGGGGAGTGATCGGGTCTCCTGGGGGAGTGATTTGTCTCCTGGGGAGCCTTTGGGTCTCCTCAGGATCCATCAGGTTTCCAGGGGAGTGATATGGTCTCCTGGGAGAGTGATCATGTCTCCTGGGAGAGCCATCCGGTCTCCTGGGGGAGTGATTGTGTCTCCAGGGGAGCCATCGGGTCCCCTGGGGAGTGATCGTGTCTCAAGGGGAGCCATCAGGTCTCCTCGATGAGTGATCGTGCGTTCGGGTGAGCCAAAGGGTTTCCTTGGGGAGTGATCGGGTCTCCAGTGGGAGTGATCGAGTCTCCTGTGGGAGTGATTGGGTCTCCTGGGGGAGGATCAGGTCTCCTGGGCGAGCTTTTGGAATCCAGGGTGAGCTATCGGGTCTCCTCATGGAGTAATCGGGTCTCTTTGGGGAGCCATCAGGTCTCCTGGGGGAGCCATCAGATCCTGGGGAGCCATCGGGTCTCCTGAGGGAACGATCGTTTCTCCTGGGGGAGTGATCGGGTCTCCTGGGGGAGACATCGGAGGTCCTGGGGGAGTCTTCAGGTCTTCTCAGGGAGTGATCAGGTCTGCTGGGGAAGCCATCGGAGGTCCTGGGGAGCTATCCGGTCACCTGGGGGAGTGATCGGGTCTCCTGGGGGAGCCATCAGGTCTGCTGCGGGAGCCATCAGGTCTCCTCAGGGAGTGATCAGGTCTCCTGGGGGAGCCATCGGAGGTCCTGGGGAGCCATCGGGTCTCCTGGGGAAGTGATCAGTCTCCTCGGGGAGACATCAGGGGTCCTAGGGGAGCCATCAGGTCTCCTCAGGGTATGATCTGGTCTCCTGGGGAAGCCATCGGGTCTCCTCAGGGAGTGATCGGGTCTCCTGGAGAAGTGATCATGTCTCCTGGGGGAGTGAAGTGGTTTCCTAGGTTAGTTATCAGGTCTCCTGCGGGATTGATCGGGTCTCCTGGGGAGCCATCAGGTCTCCTGGGTGAGCCATCGGATCTCATGGGGGAGCCATCAGGTCTCCTCATGGAGTGTTCAGGTCTCCCGGGGGAGTGATCTAGTCTCCTGGGAGAGTGATTGGGTATCCTGGGGGTGTCATCCTGTCTCCTGGGGGAGTGATCGGGTCTCCTGGGGAGTTATTGGATCTCCTGGGAGCCATCGGGTCTCCTGGGGAGTGATCGGGTCTCCTGGGGAGCCATAAGGTCTCCTGGGGGAGTGATCGGGTTTCCTGGGGAGCCATCGCCTCTCCTTGGGGAGTGATCAGGTCTTCTGTGGTAGTGATCGGGTCTCCTGGGGAGTGATCAGGTCTCCTTGGGGAGTGATCGGGTCTCCTGGGGAGCCATCGTGTCTCCTGGGAAGTAATCGGTTCTCCTGGTTAGCCTTGGGTCTCCACTGGGAGTGAACATGTCACTAGGGGAGCCAACGGGTCACCTGGGGGAGTGATCGGGACTCCTGGGGGAGTGATCAGGTCTCTTGGGGGAGCCATCGGAGTTCCAGGGGGAGCCATCGGCTCTCCTCATGTAGTGTTCGGGTCTCCTCGGGGAGCCATCGGTTCTCCTGGGGGAGCCATTGGGTCTCCTGGGAGAGTGATCCGGTCTCCTGGGGGAGCCATCAGAGGTCCTGGGGGAGCCTTCGGGTCTCCTCGGGGAGTGATCAGGTCTCCTGGGGGAGTGATTGGTCTCCTGGTGGAGCCATCAGGACTCCACAGGGAGTGATCGGGTCTCCTGGGGGAGTGATCGGGTCTCCTGGGGAGCTTTCAGGTCTCCTTGGGGAGCCATCGGGTCTCCTGGGCGAGACATCATGTCTCCTCAGGGAGTGATCAGGTCTCCTGGTGGAGCCATCAGAGGTCCTCAGTGAGCCATCGGGTCTCCTCGGGGAGTGTTCAGGTCTCCTGGGGGAGTGAATGGTCTCCTGGGGGAGCCATTGGGTCTCCTGTAGTAGTGACTAGGTCTCCTGGGGGAGTGATCGGTCTCCTGGGGGAGCCAACAAAGGTCCAGGGGGAGCCATCAGGTCTCCTCAGGGGGTGATCAGGTCTCCTGGGGGAGTGATCATGTCACCTGGGGGAGCCATAGGTTCTTTGGGTGAGTGATCAGGTCTCCTAGGGGAGTGATAGGTATCCTGCGGGAGTGATCGGGTCTCCTGGGGGAGTGATTGAGTCTCCTGGGGAGCCATCGGGTCTCTTGGGGGAGCCATCGGGTCTCCTGGGGGAGTGATCAGGTCTCCTGGGGAGCCATTGGTTCTCCTTGGGGAGTGATCGGGTGTCCTGTGGTAGTGATCGGGTCTCCTGCAGAGTGATTGGGTTACCTGGGTGAGTGATTGGGTCTCCTGGGGGAGACATCAGGTCTCCTTAGGGAGTGCTCGGGTCTCTTGGAAGACATCAGAGGTCCTGGGGAGCCATTGGGTGTCCTGGGAGAGTGATTGGTCTCCTGGGGGAGCCATTGGTCTCCTCGGGGTGTGATCGGGTCTCCTGGGGGAGCCATTGGAGGTCCTGGGGGAGCCATCAGTTCTCCTCAGGGTGTGATCAGGCCTCCTGGGGGAGCCATCAGGTCTCTAGGGGGAGCCATCAAATCTCCTCGGGGAGTGATCGTGTCTCCTGGAGGAGTGATCGGTCTCCTGGGGGAGCCATCGGAGGTCCTAGAGAAGCCATTGGAGATCCAGTGGGAGCCATCGGGTCTCCTGGGGAGATATCGGGTCTCCTGAGGAGCCATCAATTCTCCTGGGGAGACATCGGTTCTCCTTGTGGAGTGATCGGGTCTCCTGTGGTAGTGATCCGGTCACCTGCAGAGTGATTGGGTCTCCTGGGTGAGTGATCGGGTCTCCTGGGGGAGCCATTGGGTCTCCTCGGGTAGTGATCGGGTCTCCTAGGAATGATCGGGTCTCCTGGGGGAGCCATCAGGTCTCCTGGGGGAGTGATCTGGTCTCTTGGGAGAGTGATCGGATCTCCTGGGTGAGCTATCAGGTCTCCTGGGGTAGTGATCTGCTCTCCTTGGAGAATGATCAGGTCTCCTGGGGAGCCATCAGAGGTCCAGTGGTAGCCATCGGGTCTTCTCAGGGAGTGATCCTGTCTCCTCGGGGAGACATCGAGTCTCCTGGGGGAGTGATCAGGTCTCCTAGGGGAGCCATCAGGTCTCCTGTGGGAGCCATCGGAGGTCCTGGGGGAGCCATCAGGTCTCCTCATGGAGTGATCAGTTCTCCTGGGGGAGTGATCGGGTCTCCTGGGGGAGTGATTGGGTCTCCAGGGGGAGCCATCGGGTCTCTTGGGGGAGCCATCGGGTCTCCTGGGGGAGTGATGTGGTCTCCTGGGAGAGTGATCAGGTCACAGGGGAGCCATGGGTTCTCCTTGCGGAGTGATCGGGTCTCCTGTGGTAGTGATCGGGTCACCTGCAGAGTTATTGGGTTACCTGGGTGAGTGATCGGGTCTCCTGGGGGAGCCATCAGGTCTCCTCGGGGAGTGCTCGGGTCTCTTGGTAGACATCAGAGGTCCTGGGGAGCCATTGGGTGTCCTGGCCGAGTGATTGGTCTCCTGTGGGAGCCATTGGTCTCCTCAGGGAGTGATCGGGTCTCCTGGGGGAGCCATCGGAGGTCCTGGGGGAGCCATCAGTTCTCCTCAGGGTGTGATCAGGTCTCCTGGGGGAGCCATCAGGTCTCTAGGGGGAGCCTTCGAATCTCCTCGGGGAGTGATCATGTCTCCTGGGGGAGTGATCGGTCTCCTGGGGGTGTCATCGGGTCCCTGGGGGAGTGATCTTGTCTCCTCGGGGAATGATCGGGTCTCCTGGGGGTGTGATTGGTCTTCTTGGGGCGCCATCGTGTCTCCTAGGGGAGTAATCTGGTCTCCTGGGAGAGTGATCAGGTCTCCTGGGGGAATGATCAGGTCTCCTGGCGGAGTGATCGGGTCTCCTAGGGGAGTGATCAGGTCTCCTGGGGAAGCCATCTCTTCTCCTGCGAGTGTGATCGGGTCTCCTAGGAATGATCGGGTCTCCTGGGGGAGCCATCGGGTCTCCTCGGGGAGTGATCAGGTCTCCTGGGGAGTTATCGGGTCTCCTCGGGGAGTGATCGTGTCCTGGGGGAGTGATTGGGTGTCCTGGGGAGCCATCCGGTCTCCTGGGGGAGTGATCGGCTCTCCTGGGAGACATCGGGTCTCCTGGGGAGCCATGGGTCTCCACAGGGTGATGGTGTCACCTGGGGATCCAACGGGTCACCTGGGGGAATGATCAGGACTCCTGGGGGAGCCACTGGTCCTCTCAGAGATGATCGGGTCTCCAAGAAGCCATTGGAGGTCCTGGGCAGCCATTGGGTGTCCTGGGGGAG
Organism: Oryctolagus cuniculus; assembly: GCF_051225735.1. Classification (NCBI taxonomy): domain Eukaryota; kingdom Metazoa; phylum Chordata; class Mammalia; order Lagomorpha; family Leporidae; genus Oryctolagus; species Oryctolagus cuniculus. Next base: position 8,463,967 of record NC_142887.1, read on the forward strand.
TGATCAGGTGTCCTAGGAAAGTGATCAAGTCTCCCTGGGGAGCCATCGGAGGTTCTGTGGAGCCACTGGTTGTCTTGGGGGAGTGATCGTGTCTTCTGGGGAAGCCATTGGTCTCCTCGGGGAGTGATCAGGTCTCCTGGGGGAGCCATTGGAGGTCCTGCGGGAGCCATTGTAGGTCCAGGGGGAGACATTGGGTCTCCTGGGGGAGCCATCGGAGGTCCTAGAGAAGCCATCGGAGATCCAGTGGGAGCCATCGGGTCTCCTGGGGAGTTATCGGGTCTTCTGAGGAGCCATCAGTTCTCCTGGGGAGCCACTGGTTTTCCTTGTGGAGTGATCGGGTCTCCTGTGGTAGTGTTCGGTCACCTGCAGAATGATTGGGTCTCCTGGGTGAGTGATCGGGTCTCCTGGGGGAGCCATTAGGTCTCCTTGGGGAGTGATCGGGTCTTCTGGGGGGGGTGATCAGGTCTCCTGGGGGAGCCATCAGAGGTCCTGGGGGAGCCATCAGGTCTTCTCAGGGAGTGATCGTGTATGCTGGGGAAGCCTTTGGAGGTCCTGGGGAGTCATCGTGTCTCCTGCAGAAGTGATTGGGTCTCCTGGGGGAGCCATCGGGTCTCCTGGGGAAGTGATTGGGTCTCCTGGGGGAGCCATCGTGTCTCCTTGGGGAGCCATCAGGTCTCCTCGGGCAGTGATTGGGTCTCCTCGGTGAGCCATCGGAGGTCCTGGGGGAGCCATTGGGACTCCTGTGGTGCCATTGGGTCTCCTCGGGGAGTGATCGGTCCTGGGAGTGATCGGGTCTCCTAGGGGAGTGATCGGGTCTCCAGGGTGAGCCATCCGGTCTCCTGCGGGAGTGATCGGGTCTCCTGGGGTGTTATCTGGTCTCATAGCGAGCCATCGGGTCTCTTGGGGAGTAATCGGGTCTCCTGGTTATCCATTGGATCTCGTGGGAGTGTGATTGGGTCTCCTTGGAGAGCGATCGGGTCTCCTGGGGGAGCCATCAGGTCTCCTGGGGGAATGATCTGGTCTCCTGGGAGAGTGATCGGGTATCCTGGGGGTGCCATCCTGTCTCCTGGGGGAGTGATCGGGTCTCCTGGGGAGTTATCGGATCTCCTGGGAGCCATCGGGTCTCCTGGGGAGCCATGGGTCTCCACAGGTTGATCGTGTCACCTGGGGAGCCAACGGGTCACCTGGGGAAGTGATCGGGACTCCTGGGGAAGCCACTGGTCTCCTCAGGGAGTGATCGGGTCTCCTAGAAGCCATTGGAGGTCCTGGGGAGCCATTATGTGTCCTGGGCGAGTGATTGGGTCTCCTGGGGGAGCCATTGGTCGACTCGGGGAGTGATCGGGTCTCCTGGGGGAGCCATCCGAGGTCCTGCGGGAGCCATCAGGTCTCCTCAGGAAGTGATTGGGTCTCCTGGGGGAGCCATCGGAGGTCCTTGAGAAGCCATCGGAGATCCAGTGGGAGCCATCGGGTCTCCTGGGGAGTTATCGGGTCTCCTGAGGAGCCATCAGTTCTCCTGGGGAGCCATGGGTTCTCCTTGTGGAGTGATTGGGTCTCCTGTGGTAGTGATCGGGTCACCTGCAGAGTGATCGGGTCTCCTGGGGGAGCCATTGGGTCTCCTCGGGAATGATCAGGTCTTCTGGGGGAGTGATCGGTCTCCTGGGGGAGCCATCGGGTCTCCTGGGGAAGTGATTGGGTCTCCTGGGGGAGCCATCCGGTCTCCTCGGGCAGTGATTGGGTCTCCTCGGTGAGCCATCGGAGGTCCTGGGGGAGCCATCAGGTCTTCTCAAGGTGTGATTGTGTCTGCTGGGGAAGCCTTTGGAGGTCCTGGGGAGTCATCGTGTCTCCTGGGGGAGTGATCAGGTCTCTTGGGGGAGCCTTGGGTCTCCTGGGGGAGCCATCAGGTCTTCTCAGAGAGTGATCGGGTCTGTTGGGGAAACCATTGGAGGTCCTGGGGAGCCATCGGGTCACCTGGGGGAGTAATCGGGTCTCTTGGGGAGCGATGGGCCTTTTGGATGAGCGATCGAGTCTCCTGGAGGAGCCATCGGGTCTCCTGGGGGAGCCATCAGGTCTCCTCAGGGAGTGATCAGGTCTCCTGGGGGAGCCATCGGAGGTCCTCGGGGAGCCATCAGGACTTCTCAGGGAGTGATCGGGTCTGCTGGGGAAGCCATCGGAGGTCCTGGGGAGCCATCAGGTCTCCTGGGGAAGTGATCGGTCTCCTTGGGGAGACATCAGGGGTCCTCGGGGAGCCATCAGGTCTTCTCAGGGAATGATCTGGTCTCCTGGGGAAGCCATCGGGTCTCCTCAGGGAGTGATCGGGTCTCATGGAGAAGTGATCGTGTCTCCTGGGGGAGTGAATTGGTTTCCTAGGATAGTTATCAGGTCACCTGCAGGAGTGATCGGGTCTCCTGGGGCATGATCGGGTCTCCTGGGGGAGTGATCGGGTCTCCTGTGTGAGCCATCTGGTCTCCTGCGGGAGTGATCGGGTCTCCTGGGGTGTTATCTGGTCTCATAGTGAGCCATCAGGTCTCTTGGAGAGTAATCAGGTCTCCTGGTTATCCATTGGATCTCGTGGGAGTGTGATTGGGTCTCCTTGGAGAGCGATCTGGTCTCCTGGGGGAGCCATCAGGTCTCCTGGGGGAATGATCTGGTCTCCTGGGAGAGTGATTGGGTATCCTGGGGGTGCCATCCTGTCTCCTGGGGGAGTGATCGGGTCTCCTGGGGAGTTATCGGATCTCCTGGGAGCCATCGGTTCTCCTGGGGATTGATCGGGTCTCCAGGGAGCCATGAGGTCTCCTGGGGGAGTGATCAGGTCTCCTGGGGAACCATCGCTTCACCTTGGGGAGTGATCAGGTCTCCTGTGTTAGTGATCAGGTCTCCTGGGGAGTGATCGGGTCTCCTAGGGGAGTGATTGGGTCTCCTGGGGGGCCATCGGAGGTCCTGGGGGAGCCATCAGAGGTCCTGGGGGAGCCATCAAGTCTTCTCAGGGAGTGATTGGGTCTCCTGGGGAAGCCATCAGAGGTTCTGGGGAGCCATCGGTTGCCCTGGGGGAGTGATCGTGTCTCCTGGGGGAGCCATTTGGTCTCCTGGGGGAGTGATCTGGTCTCCTCAGGGAGCCATCAGAGGTCCTGGGGGAGCAATCAGGTCTCTTCAGGGGGTGATCAGGTCTCCTGGGGGAGTGATCGTGTCTCCTGGGGGAGTCATCAGGTCTCCTGGGGGAGTGATCGGGTCCTCTAGGGGAGTGATCGGTCTCCTGCGGGAGTGATCGGGTCTCCTGGGGGAGTGATTGGGTCTCCTGGCCAGCCATCGGGACTCCACAGGGAGTGATCAGGTCTCCTCGGGGAGTGATCGAGTCTTCTGGGGGAGTGTTCGGGTCTCCTAGGGGGCCATCGGAGATCCAGGGGGAGTCATCGGGTCTCCTCTGGTAGTGATCGTGTCACCTCAGGTAGCCTTCAGGTCTCCTGGAGGAGCAATTGGGTCTCCTGGAAGAGTGATCGGGTCTCCTATGGGAGCCATCAGAGGTCCTGGGGAGCCATCGGGTCTCCGGAGGGAGTGATTGTGCCTCCTCGGGGAGCCATTGGGTCTCCTGTGGTAGCCATCGGAGGTCCTTGGGAAGCCATCAGGTCTCCTCATGGAGTGATCAGTTCTCCTGGGGGAGTGATCAGGTGTCCTGGGGGAGTGATTGGGTATACAGGGGGAGCCATCGGATCTCTTGGGGAGTTACCGGGTCTCCTGAGGAGCCATCAGTTCTCCTGGGGAGTGATCTGGTCTCCTGGGGTGCCATGGGGTCTCCTCAGGGAGTGATCGGGTCCTGGGGAGTGATTGGGTCTCCTGGTGGAGTTATTGGGTCTCCTGGGTTACCCATCCAGTTTCCTGCAGGCGTGATCGGGTCTCCTGGGGAGAGTTCAGGTCTCCTGGGGAGCTATTGGGTCTCCTGGAGAGTATCAGATTTCCTGCGGAGCCATCAGGTCTCAGGGAGCCATCGGTTCTCCTGCGGAGCCATCGGGTCTCCTCAGGGAGTGATTGGGTATCCTGGGGTGCCATTGGGTCTCCTGGGGGAATCATCAGGTCTCCTCAGGGAGTGATCGGGTCTCGGGGAACCATTGGGTCTCCTGGGGGAGCCAATGGGTCTACTGAGAGAGTGATCGTGTCTCCTGGGGGAGCCATCAGAGGTCCTGTGGAGCCATTGAGTCTCCTGGGGAGTGATTGTGTCTCCTGGGGGAGCCATCGGGTCTCCTCGGGAAGTGATCGGGTCTTCTGGGGAGCCATCGGGTCTTCTCGGGGAGTTATAGGGTCTCCTGGGGAGCCATCAGGTCTCCTCGGGGAGTGATTGGGTCCTGGGGGAGTGACCGGGTCTCCTGGGGAGTGATTGGGTCCTCTGGTGAGCCATTGGGTCTCCTGGGGGAGTGATCATGTCTCCAGGGTGAGCCATTGGAGGTCCAGTGGTCTGGTCTCCTGGGGGAGTGATCGGGTATCCTGGGGGTGCCATCCTGTCTCCTCGGGGTGTGATCGGGTCTCCTGGGGAGTAATCGGAACTCCTGGGGAGCCATCGGGTCTCCTGGGCAGTGATTGGGTCTCCTGGGGAGCCATGAGGTCACCTGGGGGAGTGATCGGGTCTCCTGGGGAGCCATCACTTCTCCTTGGGGAGTGATCAGGTCTCCTGTGGTAGTGATTGGGTCTCCTGGGGAGTGATAGGGTCTCCTGTGGGAGTGATAGGGTCTCCTGGGGGAGCCATCAGGTCTCCTGGGGAGCCATCGGGTCTCCTAAGGGAGTGATTGGGTCTCCTGGGGGAGTCATCGGGTCTCCTGTGGAGTGATCAGGTCTCCATCAGGTCTCCTTGGGGAGCCATCGCTTCTCCTGGGGGAGCCATCGCTTCTCCTAGGGGAGTAATCGGGTCTCCTGGGGGAGCCATCAGGTCTCCTCAGAGAGTGATCAGGTCTCCTGGGGGAGCAATCAGGTCTCCTGGGGGGCCATCGGGACTCCTGGCGTAGTGATCGGGTCTCCTAGATCAATGATCAGGTCTCCTGGGTGAGCCATCTCTTCTCCTGCGGCAGTGATTGGGTGTCCCGGAAAGTTATCGGGTCGCCTGGGGAAGACATTGGGTTTCCAGGGGAGTGATCGGGTCTCCTGGGGAGTGATCGGGTCTCCTGGGGAGTGATTGGGTCTCCTGGTGGAGCCATCGGATCTCCTGGGGGAGTGACTGGGTCTCCTGGGGAGCCATCGGGTCTCCTGGGGAGTCATGGGTCTCCACAGGGAGTGATCGTGTCACCTGGGGAGCCAACGGGTCACCTTGGGGAGTGATCGGTTCTCCTGGGGGAGTCATCGGGTCTTCTGGAGTAGTGATTAGGTATCCTAGGGGAGCCAACAAAGGTCCTGGGTGAGCTGTCAGGTCTCCTCAGGGGGTGATCAGGTCTCCTGGGGGAGTGATTGTGTCACCTGTGGGAGCCATCAGGTCTCATCGGGGAGTGTTTGGGTCTCCTGGGGGAGTGATCAGTCTCCTGGGGGAGCCATCAGGTCTCCTGTGGGAGCCATATGGTCTCCTCCAGGAGTGATCAGGTCTCCTGGGGGAGCCATCAGAGGTCCTGGGTGAGCCATCGGGTCTCCTGGGGGAGTGATTAGGTCTCCTGCAGGAGCGATCGGTCTCCTGGGGAGACATCGGAGGTCCTGGGGAATTGATCGGTCTTCTTGGGGAGCCATCAGTTCTCCTCAGGGAGTGATCAGGGCTCCTGGGGGAGTGATCGTGTCTCCTGAGGGAGCGATCAGTCTCCTGGGGGAGTGATCGGGTCTCCAGGAGAGTGAGCGGGTCTCCTCGGGGAGCCATCGTCTCTCCTCGGGGAGTGATCGGCTCTCCTGGGGGAATGATCGGGTCTCCATCTGGTCTCCAGGGGGAGCCATTGGGTCTCCTGGGGGAGCCATCATGTCTCCTGGGGGAGTGATCGTATCTCCTGGGGGAGCAATCTGGTCTCCTGGGGGAGTGATAGGGTCTCCTTGGGGAGCCATCGGGTATCCTGGGGTGCCATCGGGTCTCCTAGGGAGTGATCTGGTCTCCTGGGGGAGTATTCAGGTCTCTTGGGGGAGCCATCCGTTCTCCTGCGGGAGTGATTGGGCCCTGGGGGCATGATCGGGTCTCCTGGGTGAGTGACTGGGTCTCCTGGGGGAACCATTGGAGGTCCTGGGGAGCCATTGGGTCTACTTGCTGAGTGATCGGAGGTCCAGCAGAGCCATCGGGTCTCCTGGGGGAGCCATCATGTCTCCTCGGGGAGTGATCGTGTCTCCTGGGGGAGCGATCAGTCTCCTGGGGGAGTGATCGGGTCTCGGGGAGCTATCGGGTCTCCTCGGGGAGTGATCGTGTCTCCTGGGGGAATGATCGGGTCTCCATCTGGTCTCCTGGGGGAGCCATCGGGTCTCCTGGGGGAGCGATCAGGTCTCCTGGGCGAGCCATCAGGTCTCCTCAGGGAGTGATCAGGTCTCCTGGGTGAGCCATCATTTTCCTTGGGGAGCCATCTGGTCTCCTCGGGGAGCCATCTGGTCTCCTCGGGGTGATCGGTCTCCTGGGGGAGTGATCGGGTCTCCTGTGGGTGTGATTGGTCTCCTGGGGGAGCCATGGGGTCTCCTGGGTTAGTGATCGGGTCTCCTGGGGAGCCATTGGGTCTCCAGGGCGAGCCATCAGGTCTCCTGTGTGAGCCATCAGGTCTCCTCAGGGAGTGATCAGGTCTCCTGGGGGAGCCATCAGAGGTCCTGGGGGAACCATCGTGTCTCCTGGGGGAGCGATCTTTTCTCCTGGGGGAGTTTTTGGTTCTCCTGGGGGAGCCATCGGAGGTCCTGGGGGAGCCATCAGGTCTTCTCAGGGAGTGATCGGGTCTGCTGGGGAAGCCATCGGAGGTCCTGGGGAGCCATCGGATCTCCTGGGAAGTGATCGGTCTCCTCGGGGAGACATCAGGGGTCCTGGGGGAGCCATCAGATCTCCTCAGGGTATGATCTGGTCTCCTGGGGAAGCCATCAGGTCTCCTCAGGGAGTATTCGGGTCTCCTGGAGAAGTGATCATGTCTCCTGGGGGAGTGAAGTGGTTTCCTAGGTTAGTTATCAGGTCTCCTGCGGGAGTGATCGGGTCTCCTGAGGCGTGATTGTGTCTCCTGGGGGAGTGATCGGGTCTCCTGTGTGAGCCATCTGGTCTCCTCCAGGAGTGATCGGGACTCCTGGGAAGTTATCGGGTCTCCTGGGGAGCCATCGGGTCTCCTGGGGAGTGATCAGTTCTCCTGGGGACCCATCGGGTCTCCTCGGGGAGCCATCGGGTCTCCTGGGGTGCCATCGGGTCTCCTTGGGGAGTGATCAGGTCCTGGGAGTGATCGGGTCTCCTGGGGGAGTGATCGGATCTCCAGGGTGAGCCATCTGGTCTCCTGCAGGATTGATCGGGTCTCCTGGGGTGTTATCGGGTCTCATGCGGAGCCATTGCGTCTCTTGGGGAGTAATCGGGTCTCCTGGTTATCCATTGGATCTCGTGGGAGTGTGATTGTGTCTCCTTGGAGAGCGATCGGGTCTCCTGGGGGAGCCATCTGGTCTCCTGGAGGACCCATGAGAGATTCTGGGTGATCCATCGGGTCTCCTTGGACAGAGATTGGGTCTCCTGGGGGAGTGATCGATCTCCTGGGTGAGCCATTGGATCTCCTGGGGGAGACATCAGGTCTCCTCATGGAGTGATCAGTTCTCCTGGGGGAGTGATCGGGTCTCCTGGGGGAGTGATCGGGACTCCTGGGGGAGCCACTGGTCTCCTCGGGGACTGCTCGGGTCTCTTGGAAGCCATCGGAGGTCCTGGGGAGCCATTGGGTGTCCTGGGTGAGTGATTGGTCTCCTGGGGAGCCATTGGTCTCCTCGGGGAGTGATCGGGTCTCCTGGAAGCCATCGGAGGTTCTGGGGAGCCATTGGGTGTCCTTGGGGAGTGAGCGGGTCTCCTGGGGGAGCCATTGGTCTCCTCGGGGAGTGATCGGGTCTCCTGGGGGAGCCAACGGAGGTCCTGGGGGAGCCATCAGGTCTCCTCAGGAAGAGATTTGGTCTCCTGGGGGAGCCATCGGAGGTCCTGCGGGAGCCATCGTAGGTCCAGGGGGAGACATTGGGTCTCCTGGGGAGCCATTGGAGGTCCTATGGAGCCATCGGAGATCCAGGGGGAGCCATCGGGTATCCTGGGGAGTTATTGGGTCTCCTGAGGAGCCATTGGTTCTCCTGAAGAGTGATCGGGTCTCCTGGGGACCCATCGGGTCTCCTCGGGGAGTGATCGGGTCTCCAGTGGAGCCATCGGTCTCCTCGGGGAGTGATCGGGTCCTGGGGGAGGGATCGGTTCACTGGGGGAGTGATTGGATCTCCTGGGTGAGCCATCCAGTCTCCTGGGGGGTGATCCGGTCTCCTGGGGAGCCATGGGGTCTCCTCGGGGAGTGATCGGGTCCTGGGGAGTTATCGGGTCTCCTGGGTGAGCCATCCGGTCTCCTGCATAGTGATCAGGTCTCCTTGGGGAGCCATCGGTTCTCCTGCGGAGCTTTTGGGTCTCCTGGGGAGTGATCGTGTCTCCTGGGGGAGCCATCAGAGGTCCTGGGGAGCCATTGGGTCTCCTGGGGAGTAATTGTGTCTCCTAGGGGAGCCATTGGGTCTCCTCAGGAGTGATCGGGTCTCCTGGGGAGTGATTGGGTCCTCTTGTGAGCCATTGGGTCTCCTGGGGGAGCCATCAGGTCTCCTCAGGGAGTGATCAGGTCTCCTAGGGGAGTGATCGTGTCTCTTGGGGGAATGATTGGGTCTCCTGGGTGAGTGATTGGGTCTCCTGGGGGAGCCATCAGGTGTCCTAGGGGAGTTATCTTTTCTCCTGTGGAGTGATCGGGCTCCTGGGGAGCCATCAGGTCACCTCGGGAGTGATCGGGTCTCCTGGGGAGACATCGGGTCTCCTGGGGAGTGATTGAGTCTCCTGGGTGAGCTATTGGAGGTCCAGGGGGAGCCATCGGATCTCCTCAGGGAGTGATTGGGTCTCCTCAGGGAGCCATCGGGTCTCTGGGGAGGCCATTGGGTCTCCTGAGAGAGTGATCGGGTCTCCTTGGGGAGCCATCAGAGGTACTGGGGGAGCCATCGGGTCTCCTGAGGAAGCGATCGTGTCAATTGAGGGAGTGACTGGGTCTCCTGGGGGAGCCATCGGAGGTCTTGGGGGAGCCATTAGGTCTTCTCAGGGAGTGATCAGGTCTGCTGGGGAAGCCATTGGAGGTCTTGGGGAGCCATCAGGTCTCCTGGGGGAGTGAACCGGTCTCCTGGGGGAGCCATCAGATCTCTTGGGGGAATCATCGGGTCTCCTCAGGGAGTGATCGGGTCTCGGGGAGCCATCGGGTCTCCTGGGGGAGCCATTGGGTCTCCTGAGAGAGTGATAGTGTCTCCTGGGGGAGCCATCAGAGGTCCTGGGGAGCCATTGGGTCTCCTGGGGAGTGATTGTGTCTCCTAGGTGAGCCATTGGGTCTCCTTGGGGAGTGATCGGGTCTCCTGGGGAGTGATCGGGTCTCCTGAGGAGCTATTGGGTCTCCTGGAGAGTATCAGATTTCCTGCGGAGCCATCAGGTCTCCTCGGGGAGCCATCGGTTCTCCTGCGGAGCCATCGGGTCTCCTCAGGGAGTGATTGGGTATCCTGGGGAGCTATCAGGTCTCCTGGGGGAATCATCAGGTCTCCTCAGGGAGTGATCGGGTCCTGGGGAGCCATTGGGTCTCCTGGGGGAGCCATTGGGTCTCTTGAGAGAGTGATCGTGTCTCCTGGGGGAGCCATCAGAGGTCCTGGGGAGCCATTGGGTCTCCTGGGGAGTAATGTGTCTCCTAGGGGAGCCATTGGGTCTCCTCGGGAGTGATCGGGTCTCCTGGGGAGTGATTGGGTCCTCTTGTGAGCCATTGGGTCTCCTGGGGGAGCCATCAGGTCTCCTCAGGGAGTGATCAGGTCTCCTAGGGGAGTGATCGTGTCTCTTGGGGGAGTGATTGGGTCTCCTGGGGGAGTGATTGGGTCTCCTGGGGAAGCCATCAGGTCTTCTCGGGCAGTGATCGGGTCTCTGCGGTGAGCCATCGGAGGTCCTGGGGGAGCCATCAGGTGTCAGGGAGTGATCGTGTCTGCTGGGGAATACATCAGAAGTCTAAGAAAGCCATCAGGTCTCCTGGGGCAGTGATAAGGTCTCTGCGGTGAGCCATCGGAGGTCCTGGGGGAGCCATCAGGTATCTCAGGGAGTGATCGGGTCTGCTGGGGAAGACATCAGAAGTCTAAGAAAGCCATCAGGTCTCCTGGGGGAGTGATCAGGTCTCCTGGGGAGCTATCAGAGGTCCTGGGGGAGCCATCAGGACTCCTGCTGGAGTGATCTGGTCTCTTGGGAGAGTGATCGGGTCTCCTGGGGTAGCCATCAGTTCTCCTGGGGGAGTGATCTGTTCTGGGACATGATTGGGTCTCCTGGGGGATCTATCCGGTCTCCTGCAGGAGTGATCAGGTCTCCTGTGGAGTGATCGGGTCTCCTGGGGAGCCATTGTGTCTCCTGGGGAGTGATTGGGTCTCCTGGGGGAGCCATCGGAGGTCCTGAGGGAGACATCACGTCTTCTTAGGGAGGGATCGGGTCTGCTGGGGAACCCATCTGAGGTCCTGGAGAGTCATCGGATCTCCTGGGGGAGTGATCGGTCTCCTGGGGGAGCCATGGGTCTCCTTTGTGAGCCATCAGGTCTCCAGGGGGAGTGATCAGGTCTCCTAGGGGAACCATCAGAGGTCCTGGGGGAGGCATCAGGTCTCCTCTGGGAATGATCAGGTCTCCTTGGGGAGTGATCAGGTCTCCTGGGGGAAGCATCAGATCCTCTGGGGGAGTGATCGGGTCTCCTAGTGGAGTGATTGGGTCTCCTGGGTGAGTGATCAGGTCTTCTGGGGCAGCCATCAGGTCTCCTGGGGGAGTGATCTGGTCTCCTAGGAGAGTGATCGGGTCTCCTGGGGGAGCCATCAGGTCTCTTGCGGGAGTGAACAGGTCTCCTGGGGAGTGATCGGGTCTCCTGGGGAGCCATCGGGTCTCCTGGGGAGTGATTGGGTCTCCTCGTGGATCATTGGGTCTCCTGGTGTGCCATCGGGTCTCCTCAGGGAGTGATCTGGTCCTGGGGAGTGATCTGGTCTCCTGGGGGAGCGATCAGTCTCCTGGGCGAGTGATCGGGTCTCCTCGGGGAGTGATCGGGTCTCCTGGGGGAGAGATCAGGTCTCCATCAGGTCTCCTGTGGGAGCCATCTGTTTTCTTGGGGTAGTGATCGGGTCTCCTAGGGGAGCGATCGGGTCTCTTGGAGGAGCCATCAGGTCTCCTGGGGGAGCCATCATGTCTCATCAGGGAGTGATCAGCTCTCCTGGAGGAGCCATCGGGTCTCCAAGGGGAGTGATCTGGTCTCCTGGGGGAGTGATCGAGTCTCTTGGGGAGCCATCAGGTCTCCTGTGGGAGCCATCAGGTCTCCTCCGGGAGTGATCAGGTCTCCTGGGGAAGCCATAAGAGGTCCTGGGTGAGCCATCGGGTCTCCTGGGGGAGTGATTAGGTCTCCTGTGGGAGTGATCGGTCTCCTGGGGGAGCCATCGGAGGTCCTGGGGGATTGATTGGTCTTCTTCAGGAGCCATCGGGTCTCCTCAGGGAGTGATCAGGGCTCCTGGGGGAGTGATCGTGTCTCCTGAGGAAGCGATCAGTCTCCTGGGGAAGTGATTGGGTCTCCAGGGGAGTGATTGGGTCCTCTCGGTGAGCCATTGGGTCTCCTCAGGGAGTGATTGGGTCACCTGGGGAGCCACTGGTTCTCCTTGTGGAGTGATCGGGTCTCCTGTGGTAGTGATCAGGTCTCCTACAGAGTGATCTGGTCTCCTGGGTAAGTGATCGGGATTCCTGGGGGAGCCATTGGGTCTCCTTGGGGTGTGATCGGGTCTTCTGGGGAAGTGATCAGTCTCCTGGGGGAGCCATCGGGTCTCCTGGTAACCATCAGGTCTTCTCAGGGAGTGATCCTGTCTCCTCGGGGAGACATTGAGTCTCCTGGGGGAGCCATTGGGTATCCTGAGAGTGATCGGGTCTCCTGGGGGAGCCATCAGAGGTCCTGGGGGAGCCATCAGGTCTTCTCAGGGAGTGATTAGGTCTGCTGGGGAAGCCATTGGAGGTCCTGGGGAGGCATCAGATCCTCTGGGGGAGTGAATGTGTCTCCTAGGGGAGTGATCGGGTCTCCTGGGGGAGTGATCGTGTCTCCTGGGGGAGCCATCGGGTCTCCAGGGGGAGTGATCAGGTCTCCTAGGTAGCCATCGGAGGTCCTGGGGGAGGCATCAGATCCTCTGGGGGAGTGAATGTGTCTCCTAGGGGAGTGATCGGGTCTCCTGGGTGAGTGATCAGGTCTTCTGGGGGAGCCATCAAGTCTCCTGGGGGAGTGATCTGGTCTCCTGGGAGAGTGATCAGGTCTGCTGGGGGAGCCATCATATCTCCTGGGGGAGTGATCTGTTCTCCTGGGAGAGTGATTGGGTCTCCTGGGGGAGCCATCCGGTCTCCTACTGGAGTGGTCAGGTCTCTGGGGGAGTGATCGGGTCTCCTAGGGGAGTGATCATTTCTCCTCAGGGAGTGATCAGGTCTCCTGGGGGAGCTTTCAGAGGTCTATGGGGAGCCATCGGGTCTTCTATGGGAGTGATCGGGTCTCCTCAGGCAGCCATCGGGTCTCATGGCAGAGCCATTGGGTCTCCTGGGAGAGTGATCGGGTCTCCTGAGGGAGCCATCGGGTCTCCTTGGGGAGTGATCGGGTCTCCTGAGGGAGCCTTTGTGTCTCCTGGGGGAGCCATCGGTGGTCCAGGTGGAGACATCAGGTCTCCTCAGGGAGTGATCGGGTCTCCTGGGGAGTGATTGGGTCTCCTGGGGGAGTGATCAGGTCTCCTGGGGAGCCATCGGGTCCCTGGGGAGTGATTGGGTATCCTGGGGGAGTGATCGGGTCTCCTCGGGGAGTCATCGGGTCTCCTTGGGTGCCATCGGGTCTCTTCGGGGAGTGATCTGGTCCTGGGGAGTGATCGTGTCTCCTGGGGGAGTGATCGGGTCTCCAGGGTGAGCCATCCGCTCTCCTGCGGGAGTGATCGGGTCTCCTGGGAAGTTATCGGGTCTTGGGGAGCCATCAGGTCTCGTGGGGAGTAATTGATTATCCTGGGGGGGCATCGGGTCTCCAAGGGGAGCCATCTGGTCTCCTGGGGGAGCCATTGGGTATCCGGGGGAGCGATCGGATCTCCTGGGGGAGCCATCAGGTCTCTTGGGGATGCATCCGAGGTCCTTGGTGATCCATCGGATCGCCTTGGGCTGTGATCAGGTCTCCTGGGGTAGTGATCTGTCCTGGGGGAGCCATCGGGTCTCCTGGGGGAGCCATCGGGTGTCCTCAGGGAGTGATCAGGTCCTGAGGGAGTGATCGGGTCTCCTGGGGAGTGATTGGGTCCTCTGGTGAGCCATTGGGTCTCCTGGGGGAGTAATCGGGTCTAATAGGGGAGTTATCGGGTCTCCTGGGAAGTAATCAGGTCTCCTGGGGAGCCACTGGGTCTCCTGGGGGAGCCATCAGGTCTCCTCAGGGAGTGATCAGGTCTCCTGGGGGAGTGATCGGGTCTCTTGGGGGAGTGATTGGGTCTCCTGGGGGAGCCATCAGGTGTCCTAGGGGAGTTATCTTGTCTCCTGGGAGAGTGATCAGGTCTCCTGGGGAGTTATCGGGTCTCTTGGGGTGACATCTGGTCTCCTGAGGAGTGATCGGGGCTCCTGGGAGCCATCAGGTCACCTCAGAGTGATCGGGTCTCCTGGGGAGTGATCGAGTATCCTGGGTGAGCCATCGGAGGTCCTGGGGGAGCCATCGGGTCTCCTGAGGAAGCGATCGTGTCCCCTGGGGGAGTGATTGGGTCTCCTGGTGGAGCCATCAGAGGTCCTGGGGGAGCCATCAGGTCTTCTCAGGGAGAGATCGTGTCTGCTGGGGAAGTCTTCGGAGGTCCTGGGGAGCCATCAGGTCTCCTGGGGGAGTGATCGTGTCTCCTGGGGGAGCCATCGGGTCTCCTGGGGAAACCATCAGGTCTCCTCAGACAGTGATCGGGTCTCCATGGTGAGCCATCAGAGGTCCTGGGGGAGCCATCAGGTATCTCAGGGAGTGATCGGGTCTGCTGGGGAAGCCATCAGAGGTCCTGCGGAGACATTGGTTCTCCTTGGGGAGTGATTGGTCTCCTGTGGGAGTGATCGGGTCTACTGGTGGAGTGATTCAGTCTCCTGGGGGAGCCATCAGGTCTCCTGGGTGAGTGATCTGGTCTCCTGGGAGAGTGATTGTGTCTCCTGGGGGAGCCATCAGGTCTCCTCGGGGAGTGATCTGTTCTCCTGGGAGAGTGATCGGGTCTCCTGGGGGAGCCATCCGGTCTCCTGCGGGAGTGATTGGGTCTCCTGGGGGAGTGATCGGGTCTCCTCAGGGAGTGATCAGGTCTCCTTGCTGAGCCATCGGAGGTCCAGTGGTACCCATCGGGTCTTTTCAGGAAGTGATCCTGTCTCCTCTGGGAGACATCGAGTCTCCTGGGGGAGCCATTGGGTCTCCTGAGAGTGATCGGGTCTCTTGGGAGAGCCATCAGTGGTCCTGGGGGAGCCATCAGGTCTTCTCAGGGAGTGATCGGGTCTGTGTGGGAAGCCATTGGAGGTCCTGACGAGGCATCGGGTCTCCAGGTGAGTGATCATGTCTCCTGGGGAGCCATCGGGTGTCCTGGGGGAGCCATTGGGTCTCCTGGGGGACTGATAGGGTCTCCTGGGGAGCCATTGGTTCTCCTTGTGGAGTGATCAGGTCTCCTGTGGTAGTGATCGGGTCTCCTGCAGAGTGATCGGGTCTCCTGGGGGAGCCATTTGGTCTCCTCGGGGAGTGATCGGGTCTTCTGGGGGAGTGATCGGTCTCCTGGGGGAGCCATCAGGACACCTGGGAAAGTGAATGGGTCTCCTTGGGGAGCCATCGGGTCTCCTGGGGGAGCCATCGGGGGTCCTGGTGGAGCCATCAGGTCTCCTCAGGGAGTGATTGTGTCTCCTGGGGAAGACATAGGGTCTCCTGGGGAGTGATCAGGTCTCCTGGGGAGCCATCGGGTCTCCTGGGGAGTGATTGGGTCTCCTGGGGGAGTGATCAGGTCTCCTCGGGTAGTCATCAGGTCTCCTGGGGTGCCATCGCATCTCCTCGGAGAGTGATCTGGTACTCGGGAGTGATCGGGTCTCCTGGGGGAGTGATCGGGTCTCCAGGGTGAGCCATCCGCTCTCCTGCGGGAGTGATCGGGTCTCCTGGGAAGTTATCGGGTCTCCTGGGGAGCCATCAGGTCTCGTGGGGAGTAATTGGGTCTCCTGGGGGAGCCATCGGGTCTCCTGGGGGAGCGATCGGATCTCCTGTGGGAGCCATCAGGTCTCCTGGGGGAGCCATCAGAGGTCCTTGGTGATCCATTGGGTCTTCTCGGATTGTGATCAGGTCTCCTGGGGGAGTGATCTGTCACCTGGGGGAGCCATCAGGTCTCCTCAGGGTGCCATGGGAGGTCCTGGATGAGCCATCAGGTCTCCTCATGGAGTGATCCGGTCTCCTCGGGGAGTGATCGGGTCTCCTGGTGGAGTGATTGGGTCTCCTGGTGTAGCTGTCGGGTCTCTTTGGGGAGCCATCGGGTCTTCTGGGGTAGTGATCTGGTCTCCTGGGAGAGTGGTCAGTTATCCTGGTGGTGCCATCCGGTCTCCTGGGGAAGTTATCGGGTCTCCTGGGGAGTTATCCTGTCTCCTGGGCAGCCATCGGGTCTCCGTGGGGAGTGATCGGGTCTCCGGGGGAGCCATCGGGTCTCCTGGGGGAGTGATCGAGTCTCCTGGGGAGCCATCAGTTCTCCTTGGGGAGTGATCGGGTCTCCTGTGGTAGTAATCTGGTCTTCTGCAGAGTAATTGGGTTTCCTGGGGGAGTGATTGGGTGTCCTGGTGGAGCCATCGGGTCTCCTGGGAGAGTTGTCAGTTCTCCTGGGGGAGCCATCATAGGTCCTGGAGGAGCCATCAGTTCTCCTCAGGGAGTGATCGGGTCTCTTGGGGAAGCCATCGGAGGGTCTGGGGAGCCATCGGTTGTCTTGGGGGAGTGATCGTGTCTCATGGGAGAGTGATCTGGTCTCCTGGGGGAGCCATTGGAGGTTCTGGGGGAGCCATTGTGTCTCCTGGGGGAGCCATCAGAGGTCCAGGGGGAGCCATCGGGTCTTCTGGGGGAGTTATCAGAGGTCCAGGTCGAACCATTGGGTCTCCTGGGGGAGTGATCGAAGGTCCAGGGGAGCCATCGGGTCTCCTGGGGGAGCCATTGTGTCTCCTGGGGAGTGATTGGGTCTCCTGGGGGAGCGATCAGTCTCCTGGGCGAGTGAACGGGTCTCCTGGGGAAGTGATCGGGTCTCCACTGGGAGTGATCGGGTCTCCTGGGAGAGTGATCGGGTCTCCATCAGGTCTACTGGGGGAGCCATCGGTTCTCCTGGGGGAGTGATTGAGTCTCCTGGGGGAGCGATCGGGTCTCCTGGGGGAGCCATCAGGTCTCCTGGGGGAGCCATCATGTCTCATCAGGGAGTGATCAGCTCTCCTGGGGGAGCCATCGTGTCTCCTGGGGAGTGATCGGGTCTCCTGGGGGAGTCATCAGTCTCCTGGGCGAGTGATTGGGTCTCCTGGGGGAGTGATCGGGTCTCCATCAGATCTCCTGGGGGAGCCATCATTTCTCCTGGGGGAGTGATCGGTTCTCCTGGGGGAGCGATTAGGTCTCCTGGGGGGCCATCGGGTCTCCTGGGGGAGCCATCATGTCTCATCAGGGAGTGTTCAGCTCTCCTGGGGGAACCATCGGGTCTCCTCTGGGAGTGATCTGGTCTCCTGGGGGAAGTGATTGGGTCTCCTGGGGAGCCATCAGGTCTCCTGTGGGAGCCATCAGGTCTCCTCCGGGAGTGATCAGGTCTCCTGGAGAAGCCATCAGAGGTCCTGGGTGAGCCATCAGGTCTCCTGGGTGAGTGATTAGGTCTCCTGCAGGAGTGATCGTTCTCCTTGGGGAGCCATCAGAAGTCCTGGGGGATTGATAGGTCTTCTTGGAGAGCCATCGGGTCACCTCAGGGAGTGATCATGGCTCCTGGGGGAGTGATCGTGTCTCCTGAGGGAGTGATCAGTCTCCTGGGGGAGTGATCGGGTCTCCAGGGTAGTGATCGGGTCGCCTCGGGGAGCCATCGGGTCTCCTTGGGGAGTGATCAGCTCTCCTAGGGAATGATCGGGTCTCCATCTGGTCTCCTGGGGGAGCTATCGGATGTCCTGGGGGAGCGATCAGTCTCCTGGGGGAGTGATCTGGTCTCCTGGGGGAGTGATAGGGTCTCCTGGGGGAGCTATCAGGTCTCCTGGCGGAGTGATCGGGTCTCCTTGGGGAGCCATCGGGTCTCCTGGGGTGCCATCGGGTCTCCTAGGGAGAAATCTGGTCTCCTGGGGGAGTGATCAGGTCTCTTGGGGCAGCCATCCGTTCTCCTGCGGGAGTGATCGGGTGTCATGGGAGGTTATCGGGTCTCCTGGGGAGCCATGGGGTCTCCTCGTGGAGTGATCGGGTCCTGGGGGAGTGACTGGGTCTCCTGGGGGAGCCATTGGTGGTCCTGGGGAGCCATCGTGTCTACTTGCTGAGTGATCGGAGGTCCAGGGGAGCCATCGGGTCCCCTTGGGAAGCCATCATGTCTCCTCGGGGAGTGATTATGTCTCCTGGGGAGTGATCAGTCTCCTGGGGGAGTGATCGGGTTTCTCGGGGAGCCATCGGGTCTCCTTGGAGAGTGATCAGGTCTCCTGGGGGAATGATCGGGTCTCCATCTGGTCTCCTGGGGAGCCATCGGGTCTCCTGGGGGAGTGATCGGGTCTCCTGGGGGAGCCTCGGGTCTCCTCAGGGAGTGATCAGGTCTACTGGGTGAGCCATCATTTTCTTCGGGGAGCCATCAGGTCTCCTCGGGGAGTAATCGGTCTCCTGGGGGAGCCATGGGGTCTCCTGGGTTAGTGATCGGGTCTCCTGGGGAGCCATCGGGTCTCCTGGACGAGCCATCAAGTCTCATCAGGGAGTGATAAGCTCTCCTGGGGGAGACATCAGAGGTCCTGGGGGAGCCATCGTTTCTTCTGGGGGAGTGATCATTTCTCCTGGGGGAGTTTTCGGGTCTCCTGGGGGAGCTATCAGAGGTCCTTCGGGAGCCATCAGGTCACCTGGGGGAGCAATCGGGTCTCCTGTGGGAGCCATCGGGTCTCCTGGGGGAGCCATCAGGTCTCCTCAGGGAGTGATCAGGTCTCCTGGGGGAGCCATCAGAGGTCCTGGGGGAGCAATCAGGTCTTCTCAGGGAGTGATCGGGTCTGCTGGGGAAGCCATCGGAGGTCCTAGGGAGCCATCGGGTCTCCTGGGGAAGTGATCGGTCTCCTTGGGCAGACATTAGGGTTCCTAGGGGAGCCATCAGGTCTTCTCAGGGTATGATCTGGTCTCCTGGGGAAGCCATCGGGTCTCCTCAGGGAGTGATCGGGTCTCATGGAGAAGTGATCGTGTCTCCTGGGGTAGTGAAGTGGTTTCCTAGGTTAGTTATCAGGTCTCCTGCGGGAGTTATCGGGTCTCCTGGGGCGTGATCGGGTTCCTAGGGGAGTGATCGGGTCTCCTGTGTGAGCCATCTGGTCTCCTCTGGGAGTGATCGGGACTCCTGGGGCGTTATCGGGTCTCCCGGGGAGCCATCGGGTCTCCTGGGGAGTGATCAGTTCTCCTGGGGGACCCATCGGGTCTCCTCGGGAGCCATCAGGTCTCCTGGGGTGCCATCGGGTCTCCTTGGGGAGTGATTGGGTCCTGGGAGTGATCGGGTCTCCTGGGTGAGACATCTGGTCTCCTGCGGGAGTGATCGGGACTCCTGGGGTGTTATCGGGTCTAATGGGGAGCCATTGGGTCTCTTGGGGAGTAATCGGGCCTCCTGGTTATCCATTGGATCTCGTGACAGAGTGATTGGTTCTCCTTGGAGAGTGATCGGGTCTCCTGGGGGAGCCATCTGGTCTCCTGGAGGACCCATAAGAGGTTCTGGGTGATCCATCGGGTCTCCTCGGACAGAGATCGGGTCTCCTGGGGGAGTGATCGATCTCCTGGGTGAGCCATCGGATCTCCTGGGGGAGCCATCAGGTCTCCTCATGGAGTGTTCAGGTCTCCCAGGGGAGTGATCAGGTCTCCTGGGGGAGTGATTGGGTCTCCTGGGGGAGCTGTCTGGTCTCCTGGGGGAGCCATCAGGTCTCATGGGGTAGTGATCTGGTCTCCTGGGAGAGTGATCGGGTATCCTGGGGGTGCCATCCTGTATCCTGGGGGAGTGATCGGGTCTCCTGGGGAGTTATCGGATCTCCTGGGAGCCATCAGGTCTCCTGGGGGAGTGATCGAGTCTCCTGGGGAGCCATTGCTTCTCCTTGGGGAGTGATCAGGTCTCCTGTGGTATTGATCGGGTCTCCTGGGGAGTGATTGGGTCTCCTGGGGGAGTGATCGGGTCTCCTGGGGGAACCATGAGGTCTCCTCGGGGAGTGATCGGGTCTCCTGTGGGAGCCATCGGGTCTCCTGGAGAGTGATCAGGTCCCCTGTGGGAGCAATCGCTTCTCCTGGGGCGTAATCGTGTCTCCTGGGGTAGCAATCGGGTCTCCTGGGGGAGACATCAGGTCTCCTCAGAGAGTGACCAGGTCTCCTGGGGGAGCAATCAGGTCTCCTGGGGGGGCCATCGGGTCTCCTCGGGGAGTGATCGTGTCCCTGGTGGAGTGATCGTGTCCCTGGTGGAGTGATCGGTCTCCTGGGGGAGCCATCAGTTCTCCTCAGGGTGTGATCAGATCTCCTGGGGAGCCATCAGGTCTCTAGGGGGAGCCATCGCTTCTCCTTGGGGAGTGATCATGTCTCCTGGGGGGGGGAGTGATCGGTCTCCTGGGGGAGCCATCGGGTCCCCTGGGGGAGTGATCTTGTCTCCTCGGGGAATGATCGGGTCTCCTGGGGGATTGATTGGCCTTATTGGGGAGCCATCGGGTCTCCTAGGGGTGTGATCTGGTCTCCTGGGGGAGTGATCAGGTCTCCTGGGGGAGCCATCTTTTCTACTGGAGTGATTGGGTGTCCTGGGAAGTTATCGGGTCTCCTGGGGAAGACATCGCGTTTCCAGGGGAGTGATTGGGTCTCCTCGGGAGTGATCGGGCCTCGTGGGGGAGCCATTGGGTCTCCTGGGGGAGAGATTGGGTCTCCTGGGGAGCCATCGGTCTCCTGGGGGAGTGATTGTGTCCTGGGGGAGTGATCGGGTGTCCTGGGGAAGTGATCGGGTCTCCTGGGGAGCCATCTGGTCTCCTGGGGGAGTGATGGGCTCTCCTGGGGAGCCATTGTGTCTCCTAGGGAGCCATGGGTCTCCACAGGGAGTGATCGTGTCACCTAGGGAGCCAACGGGTCACCTGGGGGAGTGATCGGGACTCCTGGGGGAGCCATCGTGTCTGCTGGGGGAGTGTTCGTATCTCCTGGGGGAGTGATCAGTCTCCTGGGGGAGTGATCTGGTCTCCTGGGGGAGTGATCGGGTCTCCTAGGGGAGTGATCGGGATTCCTTGGGGAGCCATCGGGTCTCTTGGGATGCCATCGGGTCTCCTAGGGAGTGATCTGGTCTCCTGGGGCAGTGATCGGGTCTCTTGGGGGAGCCATCGGAGTTCCAGGGGGAGCCATCGGCTCTCCTCATGTAGTGTTTGGGTCTCCTTGGGGAGCCATCGGTTCTCCTGGGGGAGTCATTGGGTCTCCTGGGGAGTGATCGGGTCTCCTGGGGTCAGCCATCAGAGGTCCTGGTGGAGCCTTCGGGTCTCCTCGGGGAGTGATCAGGTCTCCTGGGGGAGTGATTGGTCTCCTGGAGGAGCCATCGGGTCTCCTTGGGGAGTGATCGGGTCTCCTGGGGGAGTGATTAGGTCTCCTTGGGGAGCCATCGGGTCTCCTGGGTGAGCCATCATGTCTCCTCAGGGAGTCATCAGGTCTCCTGGGGGAGCCATCAGAGGTCCTCGGTGAGCAATTAGGTCTCCTCAGGGAGTGTTTGGGTCTCCTGGGGGAGTGATCAGGTCTCCTGGGGGAGCCATCGGGTCTCCTGGAGTAGTGATTAGGTCTCGTAGGGGAGTGATTGGTGTCCTGGGGGAGCCAACAAAGGTCCTGGGGGAGCTGTCAGGTCTCCTCAGGGGGTGATCAGGTTTCCAGGGGGAGTGATTGTGTCACCTGTGGGAGCCATCAGATCTCCTTGCGGAGTGTTCGGGTCTCCTGTGGAGTGATCGGTCTCATGGGGGA
Organism: Oryctolagus cuniculus; assembly: GCF_051225735.1. Lineage (NCBI taxonomy): Eukaryota > Metazoa > Chordata > Mammalia > Lagomorpha > Leporidae > Oryctolagus > Oryctolagus cuniculus. Next base: position 8,485,266 of record NC_142887.1, read on the forward strand.
ACCATCGGAGGTCCTGGGGGAGCCATCAGGTCTCCTCAGGGAGTGATTGGGTCTCCTGGGGGAGTGATCGTGTCACCTGGGGGAGCCATCAGGTCTCCTGGGGGAGTGATCGGGTCTCCTAGGTGGTTTATCGGTCTCCTGCGGGAGTGATCGGGTCTCCTGGGGGAGTGATTGGGTCTCCTGGCCAGCCATCGGGACTCCACAGGGAGTGATCAGGTCTCCTCGGGGAGTGATCAGGTCTTCTGGGGGAGTGATCGTGTCCCCTAAGGAGCCATCGGAGATCCATGGGGAGCCATCGGGTCTACTCTGGTAGTGATCGGGTCTCCTCGGGGAGCAATCGGGTATCCTGGGGGAGCCACTGGGTCTCCTGAGAGAGTGATCGTGTCTCCTGGGGGAGCCATCAGAGGTCCTGGGGAGCCATTGGGTCTCCTGGGGAGTGATTGTGTCTCCTGGGGGAGCCATTGGGTCTCCTGGGGAGTGATCAGGTCTTCTGGGGAGCCATCAGGTTTTCTCGGGGAGTGTTCGGGTCTCCTGTGGAGCCATCGGTTCTCCTCAGAGAGTGATCAGGTCCTGCGGGAGTGCTCGGGTCTCCTGGGGAGTGATTGGGTCCTCTGGTGAGCCATTGGGTCTCCTCAGGGAGCCATCAGGTCTCCTCAAGGAGTGATCAGGTCTCCTAGGGGAGTGATTGGGTCTCTTGGGGGAGTGATTGGGTCTCCTGGGGGAGCCATCGGGTCTCCTGGGTAGCCATCAGGTGTCCTAGGGGAGTTATCTTGTCTCCTGGGAGAGTGATCAGGTCTCCTGGGGAGTTATCGGGTCTCTTGGGGAGCCATCATGTCACCTCGGGAGTGATCGGGTCTCCTGGGGAGTGATCGACTCTCCTGGGTGAGGCATCGGAGGTCCGGGGGAGCCATCAGATCTCCTCAGGGAGTGATTGGGTCTCCTCGGGGAGCCATTGGGTCTCTGGGGAGGCCATTGGGTCTCCTGAGAGAGTGATCAGGTCTCCTGGGGGAGCCATCAGAGGTACTGGGGGAGTCATCGGGTCTCCTGAGGAAGCGATTGTGTCTCCTGAGGGAGTGATCAGTCTCCTGGGGGAGCCATCGGAGGTCCTGGGGGAGCCATCAGGTCTCCTCAGGGAGTGATCGTGTCTGCTGGGGAAGCCATTGGAGGTCTTGGGGAGCCATTGGCTCTCCTGGGGGAGCGATCGGGTCTCCTGGGCGATCCATCGGGTCTCCTGGGGAAGCCATCAGGTCTCCTCGGGCAGTGATCGGGTCTCCTCGGTGAGCCATCGGAGGTCCTGGGGGAGCCATCAGATATCGCAGGGAGTGATCGGGTCTGCTAGGGAAGCCATCGTAAGTCCTGGAAAGCCATCGGGTCTCTTGGGGGAGTGATCGGGTCTCCTGGGGGAGCCATCAGAGGAACTTGGGGAGCCATCTGGTCTCCTGGGGGAGTGATCTGGTCTCCTGGGAGAGTGATCGGGTCTCCTGGAGGAGCCATCAGGTCTCCTGGGGGAGTGATCTGTTCTCCTGGGAGAGTGATCGGGTCTCCTGGGGAGCCATCGGGTCTCCTGGGGAGTGATCAGGTCTCCTGGGTGAGCCATCGGAGGTCCTGGGGGAGACATCACGTCTTCTTAGGGAGTGATTGGGTTTGCTGGGGAAGCCATCGAAGGTCCTGGAGAGTCATCGGATCTCCTGGGGGTGTGACAGTCTCCTGGGGGAGCCATGGCTCTCCTGGGTGAGCCATTAGGTCTCCAGGGGAGGCATCAGGTCTCCTCTGGGAGTGATCAGGTCTCCTTGGGGAGTGATCACATCTCCTGGGGGAGGCATCAGATCCTCTGGGGGAGTGTCGGGTCTCCTAGGGGAGTGATCGGGTCTCCTGGGCGAGTGATCAGGTCTTCTGGGGCAGCCATCAGGTCTCCTGGGGGAGTGATCAGTCTCCTGGGCGAATGATCAGGTCTCCTGGGGGAGTGATCAGTCTCCTGGGCGAATGATCAGGTCTCCTGGGGGAGTGATCGGGTCTCCTGGGGGAGGGATCGGGTTCCTGGGGGAGCCATCAGGTTTCCTGGGGAAGCCATCAGGTCTCATCAGGGAGTGATCAGCTCTCCTGGGGGAGCCATCAGGTCTCCTCGGGGAGTGATCTGGTCTCCTGGGGGAGCCATAGCTTCTACTAGGGGAGCCATCACGTCTACTGTGGGAGCCATCAGGTCTCCTCCGGGAGTGATCAGGTCTCCTTGGGAAGCCATAAGAGGTCCTGGGGGAGCCATCGGGTCTCCTGGGGGAGTGATTAGGTCTCCTGCGGGAGTGATCGGTCTCCTGGGGGAGACATCGGAAGTCTTGGGGGATTGATCAGTCTTCTTGGGGAGCCATCGGGTCTCCTCAGGGAGTGATCAGGTCTCCTGTTGGAGTGATCATTGCTCCTGAGGGAGCGATCAGTCTCCTGGGGGAGTGATCGGGTCTCCAGGGGAGTGATCGGGTCTCCTCGGGGAGACATCGGGTCTCCTCAGGGAGTGATCGGCTCTCCTGCGTGAATGATCGGGTCTCCATCTGGTCTCTTGGGGGAGAAATCGTGTCTCCTGGGGGACTGATCGTATCTCCTGGGGGAGCGATCAGTCTTCTGGGGAGTGATCTGGTCTCCTGGGGGAGTGATCGGGTCTCCTTGGTGAGTGATCAGGTCTCCTGGGGGAGATATCAGGTCTCCTGGCGGAGTGATCGGGTCTCCTAGGGGAGTGATCTGGTCTCCGTGGGGAGCCATCGGGTCTCCTGGTGTGCCATCGGGTCTCCTAGGGAGTGATCGGGTCTCCTTGGGGAGCCATCGGGTCTCTTGGGGGAGCCATCCGTTCTCCTGCGGGAGTGATCGGGTGTCCTGGGAGGTTATTGGGTCTCCTGGGGAGCCATCGGGTCTCCTGGGGAGTGATCGGGTCTTCTGGGAACCATGGGGTCTCTTCGGGGAGTGATTGGGTCCTGGGGGAGTGATCGGGTCTCCTGGGGGAGTGACCGGGTCTCCTGGGGGAGCCATTGGAAGTCCTGGGGAGCCATCGGGTGTCCCTCTGAGTGATCGGATGTCTAGTGGGTGCCATCGGATCTCCTGGAGGAGCCATCATGTCTCCTCGGGGAGTGATTGTGTCTCCTGGGGGAGCGATCAGTCTTCTGGGGGAGTGATCAGGTCTCTCAGGGAGCCATCGGGTCTCCTCAGGGAGTGATCGGGTCTCCTGGGGGAATGATGGGGTCTCCATCTGGTCTCCTGGGTGAGCCACCGGGTCTCATGGGGAAGTGATAGGGTCTCCTGGGGGAGCCTTCGGGGCTCCTGGGGGAGCCATCAGGTCTCCTGAGGGAGTGATCAGGTCTCCTGGGTGAGCCATCAGAGGTCCTGGGGGAGCCATCGGGTCTCCTGGGGGAGTGATTGGGTCTCCTAGGGGAGTTATCTGGTATCCTGTGGGAGTGTTTGGGTCTCCCTGGGGAGCCATCTGTTCTCCTGGGGGAGTGATCTGGTCTCCTGGGGCGTGATTGGGTCTCCTGGGGGAGCCATCCATTCTCTTGCAGGAGTGATCGGGTCTCCTGGGCAGTTACCAGGTCTCCTGCGGAGCCATCGGGTCTCCTGGGAGAGTGATCAGTCTCCTGGGCGAGCTTTCGGAATCCAGGGAGAGCTATCGGGTCTCCTCAGGGAGTGATCGGGTCTCTTTGGGGAGCCATCAGGTCTCCTGGTTGAGCAATTGGGTCTCTTAAGAGAGTGATCTGGTCTCCTGGGGTAGCCATCAGAGGTCCTGGGGAGCCATTGGGTCTCCTGGGGGAGCGATCGTTTCTCCTGGGGAGTGATTGGGTCTCCTGGGGGAGCCATCGGAGGTCCTCGGGGAGCCATCAGGTCTTCTCAGGGAGTGATCATGTCTGCTGGGGAAGCCATTGGAGGTCCTGGGGAGCCATTGGGTCTCCTGAGGTGTGATCGGGTCTCCTGGGGGCGCCATCAGGTCTCCTGGGGGAGCCATCACTCTCCTCAGGGAGTGATCTGGACTCCTCAGTGAGCCATCAGAGGTCCTGGGGAGCCATCGGGTCTCCTGGGGGAGCGATCGTTTCTCCTGGGGGAGTGATCAGGTCTCCTGGGGGAGCCATCAGAGGTCCTGGGGGAGCCATCAGGTCTTCTCAGGGAGTGATCGGGTCAACTGAGGAAGCCATCGAAGGTCCTGGGGAGCCATCGCGTTACCTGGGGAGCGATCGGGTCTCCTGGGGGAGCCATTGGGTCTCCTGGGGGCGCCACCAGGTCTCCTCAGGGAGTGATCAGGTCTCCTGGGGGAGCCATCAGAGGTCCTGGGGGAGCTCAGGTCTTCTCGGGGAGTGATCGGGTCAGCTGAGGAAGCCAGAGAAAGTCTTGGGGAGCCATCAGGTCACCTGGGGAGCAATCAGGTCTCCTGGGGGAGCCTTTGGGTCTCCTGGGGGCGCCATCAGGTCTCCTCAGAGAGTGATCAGGTCTCCTGCTGGAGCCATCAGAGGTCCTGGGGAAGCCATCAGGTCTTCTCAGGGAGTGATTGGGTCTGCTGGGGAAGCCATCAGAGGTCCTGGGGAGCCATCGGGTCTCTTGGGGAAGTGATCGGTCTGGGGAGACATCAGGGGTCCTGGGGGAGCCATCAGGTCTCCTCAGGAAATGATCTGGTCTCCTGGGGAAGCCATTGGCTCTCCTCAGGGAGTGATTGGGTCTCCTGGAGAAGTGATCGTGTCTCCTGGGGTAGTGAAGTGGTTTCCTAGGTTAGTTATCAGGTCTCCTGCAGGAGTGATCGGGTCTCCTGGGGCATGATCGGGTCTCCTGGGGGAGTGATCGGGTCTCCTGTGTGAGCCATCCGGTCTCCTCTGGGAATGATTGGGACTCCTGGGGAGTTATCGGTTCTCCCGGGGAGCCATCGGGTCTCCTGGGGAGTTATCGGGTCTCCTGGGGGAGTTATCAGGTCTCCTGGGCAGCCATCGGGTGTCCTGGGGAATGATTGGTACTCCTGGGGACCCATCGGGTCTCCTCGGGGAGCCAGCAGGTCTCCTGGGGTGCCATCGGGTCTCCTCAGGGAGTGATCGGGTCCTGGGAGTGATCGGGTCTCCTGGGGGAGTGATCGGGGCTCCAGGGTGAGCCATCCGTTCTCCTGCGGGAGTGATCGGGTCTCCTGGGGTTTTATCAGGTCTCATGGGGAGCCATCAGGTCTCTTGGGGAGTAATCGGGTCTCCTGGTTATCCATTGGATCTCGTGGGAGAGTGATTGGGTCTCCTTGGCGAGTGATCGGGTCTCCTGGGGGAGCCATCTGGTCCTGGAGGAACCATAGAGGTTCTGGGTGATCCATCGGGTCTCCTTGGACAGAGATCGGGTCTCCTGGGGCAGTGATCGATCTCCTGGGTGAGCCAATGGATCTCCTGGGGGAGCCATCGGGTCTCCTCATGGAGTGTTCAGGTCTCCTGGGTTAGTGATCAGGTCTCCTGGGGGAGTGATTGGGTTTCCTGGGGGAGCCGTCAGGTCTCCTGGGGAAGCATCAGGTCTCCTGGCGGAGTGATCTGGTCTCCTGGGAGAGTGATCGGGTATCCGGGGGTGCCATCCTGTCTCCTGGGGGAGTGACCGGGTATCCTGGGGAGTTATCGGATCTCCTGGGGAGCCATCGGGTCTCCTGTGGAGTTATCGTGTCTCCTGGGGAGCCATAAGGTGTCCTGGGGGTGATCGGGTCTTCTGGGAGCCATCGCTTCTCCTTGGGGAGTGATCAGGTCTCCTGTGGTAGTGATTGGGTCTCTTGGGGAGTGATCGGGTCTCCTGGGGGAGTGATCGGGTCTCTTTGGGGAGCCATTGGGTCTCCTCGGGGAGTGATCGGGTCTCCTGGGGGAGTCATCGGATCTCCTCGAGGAGCCATCAGGTCTCCTGGGGAAGCCATCAGGTCTCCTTGGGCAGTGATCATGTCTCCTCGGTGAGCCATCAGAGGTCCTGGGGGAGCCATCAGGTATCTCAGGGAGTGTTCGGGTCTGCTGGGGAAGCCATCGGAGGTCCTGGGGAGCCATCGGGTATCCTGGGGAGCCATCGGGTCTCCTGGGGGAGTGATCGGGTCTCCTGGTGGAGTGATCAGGTCTCCTGGGGGAGCCATCAGGTCTCCTCGGGGAGTATTCTGGTCTCCTGGGTGAGTGATCGGGTCTCCTTGTGGAGCCATCAGGTCTCCTGGGGGAGTGATCTATTCTGGGAGAGTGACTGTGTCTCCTGGGGGAGCTATACATTCTCCTGAGGGAGTGATCAGGTATCCTGGGGAGTGATCGTGTCTCCTGGGGAGCCACTGGGTCTCCTGGGGAGTGATCGGGTCTCCTGGGGGAGTGATTGGGTCTCCTCAGGGAGTGATCAGGTCTCCTGGGCGAGCCATCAGAGGTCCAGTGGTAGCCATCGGGTCTTTTCAGGGAGTGATCCTGTCTCCTCTGGTAGACATCGAGTCTACTGGGGGCGCCATTGGGTCTCCTGAGAGAGTAATCTGGTCTCCTGGGAGAGCCATCAGAGGTCCTGGGGGAGCCATCGGGTCTCCTGGGGGAGCGATCGTGTCTCCTGGGGGAGTAATCGGGTCTCCTGGGGGAGCCATTGGAGGTCATGGGGGAGCCATCAGGTCTTCTCAGGGAGTGATCGGGACTGCGGGGAAGCCATTGGAGGTCTTGGCAAGGCATCGGGTCTCCAGGGGGAGTGATCATGTCTCCTGGGGAGCCATCGGGTCTCCTGGGGGAACCATTGGGTCTCCTGGGGAGCCATCGGGCCTTCTGGGGGAGTGATCGGGTCTCCTGCAGAATGATCGGGTCTCCTGGGTGAGTGATCGGGTCTCCTGGGGGAGCCATTGGGTCTCCTCGGGGAGTGAATGGGTCTTCTTGGGGAGTCATTGGTCTACTGGGGGAGCCATCAGGTCTCCTGGGGAAGTGATCGGGTGTCGCTCCCCCTCTTCGTGGAGGAACGACACAGGACCCTGCGCTGTTCTTTTGTCTGCTCGGCCCTCCCCGGGTTTGCTGCTGGTTCTTCCCGGGTTGGCTACTGTCCCTTCCACCTCCGTGGAAGGGCGGTTCCCCCTGGCCACTTTCCCCACTTCCGCGGGGGAGCGGCACACCGCCGGCCGGCTCTCTCGGGGGCTGCACAGGTGTTCCCTCAGATAGATGTTCCCCTTAGATGTTCCCCATAGATGTTCCCGGTGCATGCCGTCTCTCTCCTCCTTTATAGTCCTCCTCCGCCAATCCCAACTCGGCTGCCCACACGCCGAGTACGCTGCTCTCCAATCAGGAGCAAGTCCTACAGTTAATTGGTTGAACTGGAGGCAGCTGCGCGGAAGCTGTTTACTTCTCTCCCAGCGCCATATTGTGGGAGAGCAGATGCATAGAATAAGTCTTAATTCCAGTAACTTAGTCCAGTCCGGATTGCTCCCCACAGATCCCCCTTTCTTTTTATTTTTGGCGTTGATACGCGCCTGTCTTCGGTGTCCCGCGGCACACACTCTGCTCTACTTGCTAGAGTTGCCACAGGCTCTTACAAGTCCTATCAATCAGGCAAACCGAATCCGGGTCCTCTCTTCGCCATGTTGTGAGGAGGTTTTTAGGCGCTGATGCGTGCCTGTGTTCGGTGCCCTGCAGCGCATGCTCTGGTCGAGCCTGCAGGGGCTTACAAGCCCTATCAGGCAAACCGAATCCAAGCCTTCTCATTGCCTTTTTGTGGGGAGGCCTTACTGATGTTAATTCGTGCCTGTCTTCGGTGACCTGCGGCGCATAAGCTGCTAGCCGCCCAGGTGCTCATCGCCTCACTAATCGGGCAGACCGAATCCAAGCCTTCTAATTGTTGTACTGTAGGGAGGCCTTTCTATTTCTCTATTTCTCTATCTCCGGGCATTCCTATTTCTCCCATTTTACTTCTGTCTGCCAACATTCCCATTTCTCTCACTCCACTTCCAAACTTCTGTTTCTCTTATCCCCGCAGCTTCCCGCTGCCCGCCCCGAGGCTACTTCTCGGCGGCTTCCCGGCTGAGCCGCTTCAGCCCGCGCCTCTCTCATCTGCGCAGCTTCCCGGCTTTGCGCGGCTTGGCTTCGCGCGCTCCGCGGTCTCCACGCCCTTCGCGTCTGCACCACGGCCTCGCGCCAGCCCCGTTCCCTATCTATTCACGCCCCGTGCTCTCTCTGCACGCGGCGGCTTCCGCGAGTAACACAGCGTAGCTTACGTGTCCGCCACTAGCATTCAATCTAAGTTCCCCGGGCTAGCCTGGCGAATTCAACCCAGCATACGTCTCCGCCCCACGATTTGGCTTCCCGTCCTTTGCTCCCCGGGCTAATCAGACGGATCCCAATCTGGCTTACGTTTCAGCTTCTGGTTTCAACTTTTCGCCCCCTATTCCCGGGCTAACTTGAGAATCCCAAAGTGGCTTTCGTTTCAGCCTCGGCCTGCCCCCCACGGCTTCAATTTCCCTAACACTTTTCTCTACCCGGTATGTTTCCCCAAACTTTCCTCCAACGATATTCCTCCCTCATTTCTCCTGGCCTCTCCCCACAGTCCGCATCCGAGTCTGTTTGTTCTAGCTTTCACTTTCGTTTTCGACCTTAGAGAATTCTCCCAGCTTCCCCCCATAGTCCGTATCCGAGTCTATGCCTAGGCTTTCAATAGCTTCTTCCGGCACCTTTTTCGTCCGGCTTTTCCCTAGGCTGTTTGCTAGTCTCTCTCTCCGGTAATTTCCCATTTCTTCCCGTTTCTTCCCTCCTAAGTTTGCTATCCGTCCTAGGTTTCCTATCCGAGCTAGGTTTCCTATCCGAGTCACGGCACCATTATGTCGCTCCCCCTCTTCGTGGAGGAACGACACAGGACCCTGCGCTGTTCTTTTGTCTGCTCGGCCCTCCCCGGGTTTGCTGCTGGTTCTTCCCGGGTTGGCTACTGTCCCTTCCACCTCCGTGGAAGGGCGGTTCCCCCTGGCCACTTTCCCCACTTCCGCGGGGGTGCGGCACACCGCCGGCCGGCTCTCTCGGGGGCTGCACAGGTGTTCCCTCAGATAGATGTTCCCCTTAGATGTTCCCCATAGATGTTCCCGGTGCATGCCGTCTCTCTCCTCCTTTATAGTCCTCCTCCGCCAATCCCAACTCGGCTGCCCACACGCCGAGTACGCTGCTCTCCAATCAGGAGCAAGTCCTACAGTTAATTGGTTGAACTGGAGGCAGCTGCGCGGAAGCTGTTTACTTCTCTCCCAGCGCCATATTGTGGGAGAGCAGATGCATAGAATAAGTCTTAATTCCAGTAACTTAGTCCAGTCCGGATTGCTCCCCACAATCGGGTCTCCTGGGGGAGTCATTGGGTCACCTGGGGGAGCCATCAGGTCTCCTCAGGCAGTGATTGGGTCTCCTCGGTGAGCCATCAGAGGTCCTGGGGGAGCCATCAGGTCTACTCAGGGAGTGATCGTGTCTCCTGGGGAAGCCTTCGGAGGTCCTGGGGAGCCATCGGGTCTCCTGGGGGAGTGATCGGTCTCCTGGGGGAGTCTTGGGTCTCCTGGGTGAGCCAACAGGTCTCCTCGGAGAGTATCAGGTCTCCTAGAGGGAGCCATCGGAGGTCCTGGGGGAGGCATCAGGTCTCCTCAGGGAGTGATCAGGTCTCCTGGGGGAGTGATCAGGTCTCCTGGGGGTGGCACCAGATCCTGTTGGGGAGTGACTGGGTCTCCTAGGGGGTGATTGGGTCTTCTTGTGGAGTGATCGAGTCTCCTGGGGGAGTTATCAGGTCTCCTGGGGGAGTGATCTGGTCTCCTGGGAGAGTGATCGGATCTTCTGGGGGAGCCATCAGGTCTCCTGGGGGAGTGATCTGGTCTCCTGGGAGAGTGATCAAATCTCCTGGGGAGCCATCGGAGGTCCAGTGGTAGCCATCAGGTCTTCTCAGGGAGTGATCCTGTCTCCTCGGGGAGACATCGAGTCTCCTGGGGGAGCCATTTGGTCTCCTGAGAGAGTGATCGGGATTCCTGGGGGAGCCATCAGAGGTCCTGGGGAGCCATCGGGTCTCCTGGGGGAGTGATCGGTCTCCTGGGGGAGCCATCGGAGGTCCTGAGTGAGCCATCAGGTCTCCAAGGGGAGTTATCAGGTCTCCTAAGGGAGCCATCGGAGGTCCTGGGAGAGGCATCAGGTCTCCTCAGTGAGAGATCTTGTCTCCTGGGGGAGTGATCAGGTCTTCTGTGGGAGCCATCAGGTCTCCTGGGGGAGTGATCTGGTCTCCTGGGAGAGTGATCAGGTCTCCTGGGGGAGCCATCATATCTCCTGGGGGAGTGATCAGGTCTCCTGGGGAGTGATCGGGTCTCCTGGGGGAGTGATCATTTCTCCTCAGGGAGTGATCAGGTCCTCTGGGAGAGCTTTCTGAGGTCCATGGGGAGCCATCAGGTCTTCTATGGGAGTGATCAGGTCTCCTCAGGCAGCCATAGGGCCTCCTGGTGGAGCCATTGGGTCTCCTGGGAGAGTGATTGGGTCTCATTAGGGAGCCATCGGGTCTCCTGGGGAGTGATTGGGTCTCCTGGGGGCGTGATCGGGTCTCCTCGGGGAGTCATCGGGTCTCCTTGGGTGCCATCGGGTCTCCTCGGGGAGTGATCTGGTCCTGGGGAGTTATCGGGTCTCCTGGGGGAGTGATCGGGTCTCAGGGTGAGCCATCGGGTCTCCTGGGGGAGCATTCAGGGGTACTGGTGGAGCCATCAGGTCTCCTCAGGGAGTGATTGGTTCTCCTGGGGAAGCCATAGGGTCTCCTGGAGAGTGATCAGGTCTCCTGGGGAGCCATCGGGTCCCTGGGGAGTGATTGGGTCTCCTGGGGGAGTGATCGGGTCTCCTCGGGGAGTCATCGGGTCTCCTTGGGTGCCATCGGGTCTCCTCGGGGAGTGACCTGTCCTGGGGAGTTATCGGGTCTCCTGGGGGAGTGATCAGGTGTCAGGGTGAGCCATCGGGTCTCCTGGGGGAGCCATGGGGGTCCTGGCGGAGCCATCAGGTCTCCTCAGGGAGTGATCCGGTCTCCTGGGGAAGCCATAGGGTCTCCTGGGGAGTGATCTGATCTCCTGGGGAGCCATCGGGTCCCTGGGGAGTGATTGGGTCTCCTGGGGGAGTGATTGGGTCTCCTCGGGGTGTCATCGGGTCTCCTTGGGTGCCATTGGGTCTCCTCAGGGAGTGATCTGGTCCTGGGGGTGATCGGGTCTCCTGGGGGAGTGATCGGGTCTCCAGCGTGAGCCATCTGGTATCCTGCGGGAGATATCGGGTCTCCTGGGAAGTTATCGGGTCTCCTGGGGAGCCATCAGGTCTCGTGGGGAGTAATTGGGTCTCTTGGGGGAGCCATTGGGTCTCCTGGGGGAGCCATCGGGTATCCTGGAGGAGCAATCTGATCTCCTTGGGGAGCCATCAGGTCTCCTGTGGCAGCCATACGAGGTCCTTGGTGATCCATTGGGTCTCCTTGGGCTGTGATCAGGTCTCCTGGGGGAGTGATCTGTCCTGGGGGAGCCATCGGGTCTCCTGGGGGAGCCATCGGAGATCCTGGGGGAGCCATCAGGTCTCCTCATGGAGTGATCAGGTCTCCTTGGGAGTGATCGGGTCTCCTAGGGGAGTGATTGGGTCTCCTGGTGGAGCTGACGGGTCTCTTTGGGGAGCCATCGGGTCTCCTGGGGGAGTGATCTGGATTCCTGGGGGAGTGATTGGGTCTCCTGGGGGAGCCATCCATTCTCTTGCAGGAGTGATCGGGTCTCCTGGGGAGTTATCGTGTCTCCTGGGCAAGCTTTTGGAATCCAGGGAGAGCTATCGGGTCTCCTCAGGGAGTGATCGGGTCCCTTCGGGAGCCATCAGGTCTCCTGGTTGAACAATTGGGTCTCCTAAGAGAGTGATCTGGTCTCCTGGGGTAGCCATCAGAGGTCCTGGGGAGCCATCGGGTCTCCTGGGGGAGCGATCGTTTCTCCTGGGGAGTGATCGGGTCTCCTGGGGTAGCCATTGGAGGTCCTCAGGGAGCCATCAGGTCTTCTCAGGGAGTGATCATGTCTGCTGGGGAAGCCATTGGAGGTCCTGGGGCGCCATCGGGTCTCCTGAGGTGTGATCGGGTCTCCTGGGGGCGCCATCAGGTCTCCTAGGAGAGCCATCACTCTCCTCAGGGAGTGATCTGGACTCCTCGGTGAGCCATCAGAGGTCCTGGGGAGCCATCGGGTCTCCTGGGGGAGCGATCGTTTCTCCTGGGGGAGTGATCAGGTCTCCTGGGGGAGCCATCAGAGGTCCTGGGGGAGCTCAGGTCTTCTCGGGGAGTGATCGGGTCAGCTGAGGAAGCCAGAGAAAGTCTTGGGGAGCCATCAGGTCACCTGGGGAGCGATCGGGTCTCCTGGGGGAGCCTTTGGGTCTCCTGGGGGCGCCATCAGGTCTCCTCAGGGAGTGATCAGGTCTCCTGCTGGAGCCATCAGAGGTCCTGGGGAAGCCATCAGGTCTTCTCGGGGAGTGATTGGGTCTGCTGGGGAAGCCATCGGAGGTCCTGGGGAGCCATCGGGTCTCCTGGGGAAGTGATCGATCTGGGGAGACATCAGGGGTCCTGGGGGAGCCATCAGGTCTCCTCAGGAAATGATCTGGTCTCCTGGGGAAGCCATTGGCTCTCCTCAGGGAGTGATCGTGTCTCCTGGGGTAGTGAAGTGTTTTCCTAGGTTAGTTATCAGGTCTCCTGCAGGAGTGATCTGGTCTCCTGGGGCGTGATCGGGTCTCCTGGGGGAGTGATCGGGTCTCCTGTATGAGCCATCCGGTCTCCTATGGGAGTGATTGGGACTCCTGGGGAGTTATCGGTTCTCCTGGGGAGCCATCGGGTCTCCTGGGGAGTTATTGGGTCTCCTGGGGGAGTTATCGGGTCTCCTGGGCAGCCATCGGGTGTCCTGGGGAGTTTTCAGGTCTCCTGGGCAGACATCGGGTGTCCTGGGGAGTGATCGGTTCTCCTGGGGACCCATCGGGTCTCCTTGGGGAGCCATCGGGTCTCCTCGGGGTGCCATTGGGTCTCCTGGGGTGCCATCGGGTCTCCTCGGGGAGTGATCGGGTCCTGGGAGTGATCGGGTCTCCTGGGGGAGTGTTCGGGTCTCCAGGTTGTGCCATCTGGTCTCCTGCGGGAGTGATCGGATCTCCTGGGGTGTTATCGGGTCTCATGGGGAGCCATCGGGTCTCTTGGGGAGTAATCGGGTCTCCTGGTTATCCATTGGATCTCGTGGGAGAGTGATTGGGTCTCCTTGGCGAGTGATCGGGTCTCCTGGGGGAGCCATCAGGTCTCCTCATGGATTGATCAGGTCTCCTTGGGAGTGATCGGGTCTCCTGGGGGAGTGATTGGGTCTCCTGGTGGAGCCGACGGGTCTCTTTGGGGAGCCATTGGGTCTTCTGGGGGAGTGATCAGGTCTCCTGGGGGAGTGATTGGGTTTCCTGGGGGAGCCATCCATTCTCTTGCAGGAAAGATTGGGTCTCCAAGGGAGTTATCAGGTCTCCTTGGGAGCCATCAGATCTGGGGAGTGATCAGGTCTCCTGGGGGAGTGATCGGTCTCCTGGGCGAGCTTTCAGAATCCAGGGATAGCTATTGGGTCTCCTCAGGGAGTGATTGGGTCTCTTCGGGGAGCCATCAGGTCTCCTGGTTGAGCAATTGGGTCCCCTAAGAGAGTGATCTGGTCTCCTTGGGTAGCCATCAGAGGTCCTGGGGAGCCATTGGGTCTCCTGAGGGAGCAATCGTTTCTCCTGGGGGAGTGATCAGGTCTCCTGGGGGAGCCATCGGAGGTCCTGGGGGAGCCATCAGGTCTTCTCAGGGAGTGATTGGGTCAACTGAGGAAGCCATTGAAGGTCCTGGGGAGCCATCGGGTCACCTGGGGGAGTAATCGAGTCTCCTGGTTATCCATTGGATCTCGTGGGAGAGTGATTGGGTCTCCTTTTGAGCGATCAGGTCTCCTGGGGGAGCCATCTGGTCTCCTGGAGGAACCATGAGAGGTTGGGTGATCCATTGGGTCTCCTTGGAAGGAGATCGGGTCTCCTGGGGGAGTGATCGATCTCCTGGGTGAGCCATTGGATCTCCTGGGGGAGCCATCAGGTCTCCTGGGGGAGTGATCTGGTCTCCTGGGAGAGTGATCGGATCTCCTTGTGGAGCCATCAGGTCTCCTGGGGGAGTGATCTATTCTCCTGGGAGAGTAAACGTGTCTCCTGGGGGAGCTATCCATTCTCCTGCGGGAGTGATGAGGTCTCCTGGGAGAGTGATCGGGTCTCCTGGGGAGCCATCGGGTCTCCTGGGGAGTGATCGGATCACCTCAGGGAATGATCGGGTCTTCTCAGGCAGTGATCAGGTCTGGGTGAGCCATCGGAGGTCCAGTGGTAGCCATCGGGGCTTTTCAGGGAGTGATCTTGTCTCTGGGAGACATCGAGTCTCCTGGGGGAGCCATTGGGTCTCCTGAGAGAGTAATCGGGTCTCCTGGGAGAGCCATCAGAGGTCCTGGGGAAGCCATTGGGTCTCCTGGGGGAGCGATCATGTCTCCTGGGGGAGTAATCGGGTCTCCTGGGGGAGCCATCGGAGGTCCTGGGGAGCCATCAGGTCTTCTCAGGGAGTGATAGGGTCTGCAGGGAAAGCCCTTGGAGGTCCTGGTGAGGCATCGGGTCTCCAGGGTGAGTGATCATGTCTCCTGGGGAGCCATTGGTCTCCTGGGGGAGCCATTGGGTCTCCTGGGGGAGTGATTGGGTCTCCTGGGGAGCCATCGGGTCTCCTTGTGGAGTGATCGGGTCTCCTGTGGTAGTGATCGGGTCTCCTGCAGAGTGATCGGGTCTCCTGGGTGAGTGATCAGGTCTCCTGGGGGAGCCATTGGATCTCCTCGGTGAGTGATCGGGTCTTCTGGGGGAGTCATCGGTCTCCTGGGGGAGCCATCAGGTCTCCTGGGGAAGTGATCGGGTCTCCTGTGGGAGCCATCGGGTCTCCTGGGGGAGCCATCAGGTCTCCTCGGGCAGTGATTGGGTCTCCTCGGTGAGCCATCAGAGGTCCTGGGGGAGCTATCAGGTCTACTCAGGGAGTGATCGTGTCTGCTGGGGAAGCCTCCAGAGGTTCTGGGGAGCCATTGGGTCTCCTGGGGGAGTGATCTGGTCTCCTGGGAGAGTGATCAGATCTCCTGGGGAAGCCATCAGGTCTCCTGGGGGAGTGATCTGGTCTCCTGGGATAGTGATCAGGTCTCCTGGGGAGCCATCGGTGGTCCAGTGGTAGCCATCATGTCTTCTCAGGGAGCAATCCTGTCTCCTCGGGGAGACATCAAGTCTCTTGGGGGAGCCATTGGGTCTCCTAAAAGAGAGTGATCTGGTCTCCTGGGGGAGCCATCAGAGGTCCTGGGGAGCCATCGGGTCTCCTGGGGGAGCGATCGTGTCTTCTGGGGGAGAGATCGGGTCTCCTGGGGGAGCCATCAGAGGTCCTCTGGGAGCCATCAGGTCTTCTCAGGGAGTGATTAGGTCTGCTGGGAAAGCCATCGGAGGTCCTGGGGAGGCATCGGGTCTCCTGGGGGAGTGATCGTGTCTCCTGGGGAGCCAACGGGTCTCCTGGGGGAGCCATCGGGTCTCCTGGGGGAGTGATCTGGTCTCCTGGGTGAGCCATCGGAGGTCCTGGGGGAGCCATCACATCTTCTTAGGGAGTGATCAGGTCTGCTGGGGAAGCCATCGGAGGTCCTGGAGAGTCATCGGATCTCCTGGGGGAGTGATAGGTCTCCTGGGGGAGCCATCGGAGGTCCAGAGTGAGCCATCAGGTCTCCAGGGGGTGTGATCAGGTCTCCTAGGGGAGCCATTGGAGGTCCTGGGGGAGCCATCAGGTCTGCTCAGGGAGTGATCAGGTCTCCTGGGGGAGTGATCAGGTCTCTTTGGGGAGGCATCATATCCTCTGGGGGAGTGATCTGCTCTCCTAGGGGAGTGATCAGGTCTCTGAGCGAGTGAGCAGGTCTTCTGGGGGAGCCATCAGGTCTCCTGGGGGAGTGATCTGGTCTCCTGGGAGAGTGATCAGGTCTTCTGGGGGAGCCCTCATATCTCCTCGGGGAGTGATCTGGTCCTGGGTGTTATCGGGTCTCCTGGGGGAGTGATCGGTTCTCAGGGTGAGCCATTGGGTCTCCTGGGGGAGCCATCGGGTCTCCTGGGGGAGCCATCAGGTATCCTGGGGGAGCGATCGGATCTCCTGGGAAGCCATCAGGTCTCCTGGGGGAGCCATCCGAGGTCCTTGGTGATCCATCGGGTCTCCTTGGGCTGTGATCAGGTCTCCTGGGGGAGTGATCTGTCCTGAGGGAGCCATCGGGTCTCCTGGGGGAGCCATCGGAGATCCTGGGGGAGCCATCAGGTCTCCTCATGGAGTGATCAGGTCTCCTTGGGAGTGATCAGGTCTCCTGGGGGAGTGATTGGGTCTCCTGGTGGAGCCGACAGGTCTCTTTGGGGAGCCAAAGGGTCTTCTGGGGTAGTGATCTGGTCTCCTGGGAGAGTGATTGGTTATCCTGGGGGAGCCATCTGGTCTCCTGGGGGAATTATCGGGTCTCCTGGGGAGTTATCGTGTCTCCTGGGGAGCCATCGGATCTCCTGGGGAGTGATCGGGTCTCCTGGGGAGCCATCGGTTCTCCTTGGGGAGTGATCGGGTCTCCTGTGGTAGTGATCTGGTCTCCTGGGGAGTAATTGCGTTTCCTGGGGGAATGATCGGGTGTCCTGGTGGAGCCATCGGGTCTCCTCGGGGAGTGATCGGGTCTCCTGGGGGAGCCATCGGAGGTCCTGGGGAAGCCATCAGGTCTCCTCAGGAAGTGATTGGGTCTCCTTGGGGAGCCTTTGGAGTTCCTGGGGGAGCCATCGGAGGTCCTGGGGAAGCCATTGTGTTCCTGGAGTAGCCATCAGAGGTCCAGGGGGAGCCTTCGGGTCTTCTGGGGGAGTTATCGGAGGTCCAGGGTGAGCCATTGGGTCTCCTGGGGGAGTGATCTGGTCTCCTGGGGGAGTGATCAGGTTTCTTGGGGGAGCCATCCGTTCTCCTGTGGGAGTGATCGGGTGTCCTGGGAGGTTATCGGGTCTCCTGGGGAGCCATCGGGTCTCCTGGGGAGTGATTGGCCACCTGGGGAGCCATCTGTTCTCCTTGGGAGTGATCAGTCTTCTGGGGATCCATCGGGTCTCCTCAGGGAGTGATCGGGTCCTGAGGGAATGATCAGGTCTCCTGGTGGAGTGACCGGGTCTCCTGGGGGAGCCATTGGAGGTCCTGGGGAGCCATTGGTTCTCCTTGCTGAGTGATCGGATGTCCAGGGGATGCCATCGGGTCTCCTGGGGGAGCCATCGTGTCTCCTCGGGGAGTGATCGTGTCTCCTGGGGGAGCAATCAGTCTCCTGGGAGAGTGATCGGGTCTCCTCGGGGAGCCATCGGGTCTCCTCGGGGAGTGATCGGGTCTCCTCGGGTAATGATTGGGTCTCCATCTTGTCTCCTGAGGGAGCCATCGGGTCTCCTGGGGAGTGATCGGGTCTCCTGGGGGAGCCTTCACATCTCCTGGGTGAGCCATCAGGTCTCCTTGGGGAGTGATCAGGTCTCCTGGGTGAGCCATCATTTTCCTGGGCGAGCCATCAGGTCTCCTTGGGGAGTGATCGGGTCTCCTGGGGGAGTGATCAGTCTCCTGGGGGAGCCATGGGGTCTCCTCGGGGAGTGATCGGGTCTCCTGGGTTAGTGATCGGGTCTCCTGGGGAGTCATCGGGTCTCCTGGGTGAGCCATCGGGTCTCCAGGGCGAGCCATCAGGTCTCCTCAGGGAGTGATCAGGTCTCCTGGGGGAGCCATCAGAGGTCCTGGGCGAGCCATCGGGTCTCCTGGGGGAGTGATCAGGTCTCCTAAGGGAGTTATCCAGTCTCCTGCAGGAGTGATCGGGTCTCCCTGGGGAGCCATCGGGTCTCCTGGGGGAGTGATCTGGTCTCCTGGGTGAGTGATTGGGTCTCCTGAGGGAGCCATCCATTCTCTTGCGGGAGTGATCAGGTCTCCTGAGGAGCCATCGGGTCTCCTCGGGGAGTGATCGGGTCTCCTGAGGCACTGATCGTGTCTCCTGGGGTAGCCATCGGAGGTACAGGGTGAGCTATCGGGTCTCCTCGGGGAGTGATCGGGTCTCCTGGGGGAGTGATTGGGTATCCTGGGAGAGTGATCGGGTCTCCTGGAGGAGCCATCAGAGGTTGTGGAGCCATCGGGTCTCCTGGGTGAGTGATCATGTCTCCTGGGGAGCCATCGGGTCTCCTGGGGGAGTGATCGGGTCTCCTCGGGTAATGATCGGGTCTCCATCTGGTCTCCTGGGGAGCCATCGGGTCTCCTGGGGAGTGATCGGGTCTCCTGGGGGAGCCTTCACGTCTCCTGGGGGAGCCATCAGGTCTCCTCAGGGAGTGATCAGGTCTCCTGGGTGAGCCATCATTTTCCTGGGGGAGCCATCAGGTCTCCTCGGGGAGTGATCGGGTCTCCTGGGGGAGTGATCGGTCTCCTGTGGGAGCCATGGGGTCTCCTCGGGGAGTGATCGGGTCTCCTGGGTTAGTGATCGGTGTCCTGGGGAGCCATCGGGTCTCTTGAGTGAGCCATCGGGTCTCCTCAGGGAGTGATCAGGTCTCCTGGGGGAGCCATCAGAGGTCCTGGGGGAGCCATCGGGTCTCCTGGGGGAGTGATCGGGTCTCCTAGGGTTGTTATCAAGTCTCCTGCGGGAGTGATCGGGTCTCCCAGGGGAGCCATCGGGTCTCCTGGGGGAGTGATCTGGTCTCCTGGGTGAGTGATTGGGTCTCCAGGGAGAGCCATCCATTCTCTTGAGGGAGCCATCGGGTCTCAGGGAGTTATCAGGTCTCCTGGGGAGCCATCGGGTCTCCTGGGGAGCCATCGGTCTCCTCGGGGAGTGATTGGGTCCTGGGGGAGTGATCGGGTCTCCTGAGGCACTGATCGTATCTCCTGGGGTAGCCATTGTAGGTACAGGGTGAGCTAGCGCGTCTCCTCGGGGAGTGATCTGGTCTTCTGAGGAGCCATCGTGTCTCCTGGGGGAGTGATTGTGTCCTGGGGGAGTGATCGGGTCTCCTGGGAGAGTGATCAGGTCTCCTGGAGGAGCCATCAGAGGTTGTGGAGCCATCGGGTCTCCTGGGTGAGTGATCGTGTCTCCTGGGGGAGCCATTGGGTCTCCTGGGGGAGCCATTGGGTCTCCTCGGGGAGTGATCGGGTCTCCTGGGGGACCCTCGGAGGTCTAGGGGAGCCATCAGGTCTCCTGGGGGAGTGATCGGGTCTCCTGGGGAAGCCATCGGAGGTCCTGGGGAGCGTTCGGGTCTCCTGGGGGAGTGATCGGGTCTCCTGGGGGAGCCATTGGGTCTCCTCGGGGAGTGATCGGGTCTCCTGGGGGACCCTCGGAGGTCTAGGGGAGCCATCAGGTCTCCTGGGGGAGTGATCGGGTCTCCTGGGGAAGCCATCGGAGGTCCTGGGGAGCGTTCGGGTCTCCTGGGGGATTGATCAGGTCTCCTGGGGGAGCCATCGGGTCTCCTGATGGAGCCATCAGAGGTCCAGGGGGAGCCATCAGAGGTCCAGGGGGAATCATCGCGTGTCCGGGGGGAGCCATCAGAGGTCCAGGGGGAGTCATCGAGTCTCCTTGGGGAGTGATCGGAGGTCCAGTGGGAGCCATCGGGTCTCCTCAGGGAGTGATCGGTCTCCTGGGGGAGCCATCGGAGGGCTCTCCCTGAAGACTTCACGGAGCTCCCCACCCACCTGCTGGGGCTGGACTTCTGCTGCTGGGCAAGACGTGGGGCCATGGTGTTTGAAGCGATGTGAGTCGGGGCTGCGTGACTTTACGTGGGACTATCCAGTCACACTTCCATACACTTCTCCTTACAGAAACCCTGTGAGCTGCCTTCCAGATCCAACACAGCCTGGCAGTGGTGACCAAAGGGGTTCTGACTCCAAGTCTGAGGGACAATGGAAGGGGAGCGAATCGGAGGAAAAATCTTTAAATACAAAGATGGTGCATGGCAAACAAGATTGCATGATGTGCTGGTGGGGTATTTTTAGAAGGCGGGATCACATCTAATCCCTGTCGGATCTTTTTTCTCAGGCTTCAATCTGTTCCTCATGCCAGCTGTTAGACTGAATTCTCAGAAAGACACTAAATGGGAAAATGGCTTTCTGACATTTCTCCACCTCCAGATTCAGCCCCGCTCGTGCCCTGCCACCTCCCTCTGATTTGCCCGATGACTCCCTGCTTCCCAGGACTGGGTTCACGGCACTTCAGAACCACGCAGCGGCGAGGCCACACGTGGTCTCTGGCCTCATCAAGTCCCGTTCTCACGGGAAGCCCGAGTCGGGGTTGGCCTCTGCTGCTCCTCCAGGACACAGCTGAGCTCCCTGCGCCCCTGTCCCTGGGGCCTCCTCAGTGCCCTGCACCTGGGGGAGTGCTCTGCTGCTGTCTGACCTCCCCGCCTGCAGGCCTCCCTTCAGCCAGAATCCTGCTGGGGCTCAGCAGGCTAAGCCTCTACCTGCGTGGCCAGAATCTCATAAGGGTGCCAGTTCGAGTCCTGGCTGCACCACTTCCAAGTCAGCTCTCTGT
Source organism: Oryctolagus cuniculus (assembly GCF_051225735.1). Taxonomy (NCBI): domain Eukaryota; kingdom Metazoa; phylum Chordata; class Mammalia; order Lagomorpha; family Leporidae; genus Oryctolagus; species Oryctolagus cuniculus. The sequence continues at coordinate 8,505,775 of NC_142887.1, forward strand.
TAATGTGCCTGGGAAAGCAGCAGAGGATGGCCCAAGTGCTTGGGCCCCTGCACCCGCATGTAGGAGACCCGGAAGAAGCTCCTGGCTCCTGGCTTCGGATCAGCACAGCTCTGGCCATTTTTGGAGTGAACCAGTGGGTGGCTCTCTCTTCCCAGGAGGGAGGGAGGGAGGGAGGGAGGGAGGGAGGGAGGAAAGGAGGGAAGGAGGGGAGGAGGGGAGGAGGGAAGGAGGGAAGGAGGGAAGGAGGGAGGGAGGGGAGGAGGGAAGGAGGGAGGGGGGAGGGGAGGAGGGAAGGGGGAGGGGAGGAGGGAAGGAGGGAGGGGAGGAGGGAAGGAGGGAGGGAGGGGAGGAGGGAGGGAGGAAGGGAGAGGGAGGGAGGGAGGGGAGGTTAGGGTTAGGTTTAGGAAGGGGAGGATGGAAGGAGGGAGGGGATGGAGGGAGGGAGGGAAGGAGGGATGGAGGGAGGGAGGAGAGAAGGAGGGAGGGAGGAGGAGGAAGGGAGGGAGGGAGGAGGAGGAAGGGAGGGAGAGAGGGAGGGGAGGGAGGGTTAGGTTTAGGGAGGGGAGGATGGAAGGAGGGAGGGAAGGAGGGAAGGAGGGAGGGAGGAGGGAAGGAGGGAAGGAGGGAGGAAGGAGAGAGGGAGAGAGGTAGGAAAGGAGGGAGGGAGGAGGAGGAAGGGAGGGAGGGAGGAGGAGGAAAGGAGGGAGGGAGGAGAGAAGGAGGGAAGGAGGGAGGGAGGAGGAGGAAAGGAGGGAGGGAGGAGAGAAGGAGGGAGGGAGGGAGGGAGGGAGGGAGGGATGGAGGGAGGCAGGGAGGACCCTGTCACATTCCCTAATGTAGGGAGTTCTTGCTCCCCAGACACCCAGCCCGGACGTCCCACCCCGTGAATGTCTGGGTTCAGCCTCCCAGAGGACTGAGCCCACAGGAGAGGACTGACTGACTGACCTGTAGCTATCATGCTGTGAATTCACATTGAACAAAACAAAAACAGTTGTCTTATGATTTTAATAGTTCTTTTAAGTATTTATTTATTTATTTATTTGAAGATCTGAGTTGCAGAGACAGAGAGAGAGAGAGAGAGAGAGAGAGAGAGAGAGGTCTTCCATCCGCTGGTTCACTCCGTACAGAGCCGCAACAGCCAGAGCTGGGCCACTCTGAATCCAGGAGCCAGGAGCTTCCTCCGGGTCTCCCACGCAGGTGCAGGGGCCAGGCACTGGACCATCCTCTGCTGCATTCCCAGGAGCATTAGCAGGAAGCCGGATGGGAAGTGGAGCAGGCAGGACTTGAACCAGTGCCCATATGGAAGGCCAGCATTTCAGGCAGCAGCTTTACCCGCTACACCATAATGCTAGCCCCAATTTTTAATAATTTTTACCATTTAATTTCCTAAAACTATCTTACATCCACACTACGAAAATGTTGGTTGTTTGTAAAAACACTTGATTCATGGGGGCAGTCAGCAAAGAACACTGAATTCAATTTCAGGAAAGGGAGCGGGAAGCTGTCCCCCACCAAGCCCTGTTTGTAGGCAGAGGAGGAGCTTCAACCCTCACTCCCGGCACCTGGGGACACGCAGCTCCCACCAGCTCTCCCTGCCTGTACGACTCTGGGGACTGGAGGATGCCTGGGAGGGGTGGCCTAATTTCCTTGTAACAATACTTGGAGACTCCGTCTGTCTCCTGGGACCAGACCCAGGGCTGCAGAGTTCACAACTCCCAAGAACAGGATCTTTAAAGTGTCTGCCCCCAAGTTAGGGACCAGCACTGCTCGGCTCTAATGTGCTCAGACTCATCTCGCGGGGAAATCCATCCACCTTGTAAACCGTTTTCTCAATGCTCTGGACACCTGACACCCGGAGAGCCTCAGTAACTGGCCCCAGTTAGATCCACCTGCTCGGAACCTTCCGGCATTTCCAAGGCTGCACGGTCACACGCAGCGCTGAGCAGGGGTCCAAGGAGAGCTGGCTTGGCAGGCTGTGAAGCGTGGGTTGATGAGGCTGGGGTTTAACATGGCTCGCAGCTGCAAAAACTCAGAGCAGGATGACCACAGGCGTGGCGTTCAGCCGGGTGGTGGTTAAGACTTGGGACATGTGCACCCCGTGCTGGAGCGCCTGGGTTTGAATCCTGGGTCTGCTTCCAGTTCCAGCTCTCGGCGAATGCACACCGGGAGGCAGCAGGTGGCAGCTCAAGCACTTGGGTCCCTGCCACCCACTTGGGAGACCTGGATGGAGCTCTGGATCCTGACCCACGCATGTCAGCACTTGGAGAGTGAAGCAGTGGATGGAAGGTCTCTCTGTCTCTGTGCCTTTGAAATAAAGTGAAAATAAACAGTAGGTTAAAAAAAAAAAACAAGAACATTGCATTGCACTGTAGATACAAATCAGAATTACTTGCAGGATTGTTAAGTATTGATAATAACCGCGATGAAAATCCACTTCACACAGTAGACGAGAGCTTCTGAGCTGGAGTTTCACTCTCCCCGAAAAGCGCTACAAACTCACAGGCGGCAAGGCGGCCTCTGGGCCACCCCCGACCGATCCAGAGGACCGAGGGAGAGCTCAGGTGGGAATGTGGGATTGCATGGCTCGCCCCACCACCGCCGCCACCCATGGCTGTGCCACCTGAAGCCGCCCTGCACTGCAGGATGCACCTGCCCCCACCCCTCGGAAAAAGCTGGGTGGCCCTGAGGTTTCGTCTGTTGATGACACACGAGGGGGCCAGGACATGGAGGGACAGGACATGGGGGGACAGGACACGGGGGACAGGACACAGGGGACAGGACACGGGGGCCAGGACATAGGGGACAGGACACAGGGGCCAGGACACGGGGGACAGGACATAGGGGACAGGACACGGGGGCCAGGACATAGGGGACAGGACACAGGGGACAAGACACGGGGGGACAGGACATGGGGGGCCAGGATGTAGGGGGCCAGGACGTGGGGGGACAGGACATGGGGGATAGGACACAGGTCAGGGATGTCACCCACCAGCCTTCTGGTATGTCTTCTGAATTTTTAGCACTGCCCAGACAGGTACAGATTCTTCTGCCTTGGACAAGAACACCCTACACACCTGTGCTTTCCGCGTCCGGCAATGTCCTCCCACGAGGATGGACGTTGGCTTAGGAAGCAGAAGCAGGACCGCTCTTGTAAAGTTCACAAACTAATAGAGAATGTGCCAGAAACAGTCTGCAATGCTCCAAGTCTATGGTTGCACAACAAACTGCCTAAGCATCACGGTGTAGGAGAAGGCAGCAGGGTTGTAGCCCAGCAGGTTAAGTTGCCACTTGCGACGCCAGCATCCCATCTGGGCTCCAGTTTGGGTCCCAGCTGCTCCACTTCCAATCCAGCTCCCTGCTAATGCACCCGGGAAAGCAACGGAGGACGGCCCAAGTCCTTGGGCCCCTGCATCCCACATGGGAGGCCCAGATGGAGTTCCTGGCTCCTGGCTTCAACCTGGCCCAGCCCCCGCCATTGCAGCCATTTGGGGAGTGGATCAGCAGATGGAAGCTCGCTCTGTGTGTGTGTGTGTGTGTGAGTGTGTGTCTGTTTCTCCCTCTCTCTCTGTAACTCTTTCAAATAAATACATAAATCCTTCTAGAAAAAATTAAAGCGTGACAGTTAAAGTGTGGCTTACAGCCAAAATCTGATTGGCTGCCTGTTTTTTTTTTTTCATCCAAACAGCCATGTGCACGTGTCCACGGTGTGTGGCTGCTCCCACGCTGTGCTGGCAGCAGTGAGCAGTGGAGACAGAGACCAGTCTTCGAAGACCAAAACGCTTCCCTGCCTGGTCCTTCCATACCCGTTTTCCAACACCTGCTGCAGAGCAGCAAAGTACGTGTGAGCCGACGTAAGGGCGGAATAGCATCCCGGGTGCAATGGAGACACGCACGAGCAGAACCCATGCATCTCCTGGTAGCTGAAGGACATTCTGTGTTGTTAGCACGTCACCAACAAACCCACAGCACACTAAGAACCCAAACACCAAGTACAGAAGAGGCAGCCGCTCCCTGGAAATGCGGTGGAAGTCCCTGGCTTCCACGGAAGCGTGTTCTGCAGGGGTTGCCCTGCGAGAAGGCCCTGCCATCTGGCTCAGCCCCTCTGTAGTGCAGCCGCCCTGTCTTTCTCGGTTAGCGTTTGGCACCTGCCCCTCACAGCCGCACTCGGGGAGAAGAAGCCTGGCTTTCTCTGCCCACAGAAGGCCCGGGTGTCCGGCAGTGGAACCGAGTTCCATGGCCGTGATCCTGCCCAGCAGGCCTCTCCATTCTGCCTGGGATTACCAGGCAGCGCACAGAACATGGGAATGAGCCTCCTCCCTGAGCCGGGTCCGGGCCAGCCGTCCCTCAGTGGACTCTGTTTGCATCCATAACTCGTTAGCTTAATGAGCTCCGTGTCCACGCATCATTACTGGGTCGTGGCCTCCAGCCGGTCTCAGGAGAAAGATTTTTTTTTGTTTTTCTCCTTCCATTGGCTTCCTGGCTGCATTTGTAATTCAAAGCTCAGGGCTAAATCCCTCCCTGAGCTGAGACATTAGTGGAGGATGGAAAGACCCCCGTCTGTCTTGGGCACTTAACGGGCTGGGAGGCCTCTGAGCTGCGCTGATCAGTTAGACACGCTCATTCTTCCACGCCTCAAGGAGCGAGAGCTGGCTCCTGGAGTTAGGAGGGTTGCTTAAAACACTCAGAACCATCATCAGCCACAGGCCCTCTGGGCTGGGCTCACAGCCCACAGCCCACGCACCCGCCCCTCCAACAGCTCTGGGGGTTTGGTGCGGATTACCATGAGAGGGAGGCGGGAGGGCGTGCTGGGAGCTCACGGGGCACAGCCGGGGAGGACAGAACCGCCCAGCCCAGGCTGGCTCTCGCTGCCCCTCCCACGGCCACCACCTCCGGCTGCTCCCTGCTGCCATGAACTCCCCCGCTCCCTGACCCGTTTCCCACTCCACTGGGCGCTGAATCCCACTCTAATCTCCTTCCACACCCCGGCCAAGGTGATTTTTTAACTACAAATCAGATGACCTACACACATGAGAATACCCACAGTGTCTTCCGAGAGAGAAAGAGAGAGAGAGAGAGAGAGAGAGACAGGCAGGGAGGGAGGGAGAGAGAGAGAGAGGCCAGCTAATCCTCTGCCTGCGGCACTGGCACACTGGGTTTTAGTCCCCGTTGGGAAGCCAGATTCCGTCCCGGTTGCCCCTCTTCCAGGCCAGCTCTCTGCTGTGGCCCGGGAGTGCAGTGGAGGATGGCCCAAGTGCTTGGGCCCTGCACCCCATGGGAGACCAGGAGAAGCACCTGGCTCCTGCCTTCGGATCAGCAGAGTGCACTGGCCGTAGTGGCCATTTGGGGGGTGAACCAACAGAAGGAAGACCTTTCTCTCTCTCTCTTTCTCTCTCTCTCTCTCACTGTCTAACTCTTCCTGTCAAAAACAAAACAAAAACAAACAAGGAGAGAGAAGAGATCTTCCACCTGCTGCTTCAGTGCCCACAGCAGCCAGTTCTGGGCCAGACCTCACGTGGTGGGTGGCAGGGATGCAGGTACTTGGGCACAGTTGTAGGAAGCCAGGTTGGAAGCAGAGTAGCTAGGACTCCTGCTGGGTGTCCCAAGCAGCAGCCTGGCCCCTTGGGCCAAGCGCCCACGTCTGCTCTTTGTCCAACCAGGACAAAGTCATGCAGCAAAGCCCGTGCTGGCCGCGTGGCCTGTCCCCTGCCTTTCTCCAGCCTCAAGCCCCACCCTCTCCCAGTTCACCGCACGGCTCCGTCCACAGGGTCCACGGCGCTGTCCGTGGCCTCGCTGCCACAGGGCTTTTTCCTGTGCAGTGCTCCGCCTGGATGCCCCTCTTCCCTCTGCCCATCATCCCCCGGCTCTGCAGTGGGCACACTCCCAAGGCACCGCCCGGCCTCTGGACAGGGACGCCTCCACCTGCCTGGTCAGGGCCCACAGGTGGGTCCGGGTCCCCAGCACAGAGCGTGGTCCCGGGAGGCTATAGTGGAAGAACAATCAGCTGATTCACATGCAGTCTAATCAGTGCGATTCCTGTAGGTCCCAAAGTGCAGCTCTCTGTGTTGGGCTCTTTGTCACGCAAATCGCGGCCTCCTTGTGATGCTAATTTCATTTTCATCAGGCAGGGGACCAGCAGCGCGTCCTTTCCCAGTGAAATTAATGAACCATCTCAGTTTAGTTGGGGCTTTTCCACTTTTAATCTCATGTATTGAATACATTTTTTGCATTTTTTATTACTACAAAGAGAACAGATTCAGTGTAGTCCGCAGATGCAGTCCTAGGAATTTAATTTCACTTCGCTCCTCCCTAACTTCTGCCTTTCTACCTTACTAGTTTGATTTTTGCAACAATGTATCTTAGTTTACTGCTAGTCAAAGGCTTAATACTCCAGGAGTGAAAAATAGAAAAGGCCCCCACCTCACGAAGAGCTCACCACCAGCAGCTCAGTCCTGTGTGAGCTCCCCAAAGCCCTGTCAACCATCTCGGGGGGAAAGTGGCTCCGGCAAGTTGCCCCTCCGTGTTCTCACTGCCCCCTTAACTGCACGCACCCCAAACCCGAGGTCTAGGACAAGCCCAACAGCGCCGCCCACCGATGTCCCTGCCCGTGCTTGTGTTACTCTGCAAGGCACAGGGGAGCAGGGACCTCGGAGGAACCAGCGCCCTGGAGACGGGGAGAACTTCCCTGGGATCACCCGGCTCACTCATGCGCTCCCAACCAATCACAGGGGCCCGCACAAGAGGGAGAAGCGAGAGGCGGCAGCACGAGATGGTCTCCAGTTCTGCCTTTGCCAGCCACCGGGGCCCAGGGGTGCCCCTGACTGCTGGGATCTCACAGCCCAAGGGGGCGGTCGTCCTGCGCGGCCCTGCGAGAAACAGCTCTGCAGAAGTCTCCCGGACGTCGGGGTCCCGAGGTCCGGACCAGATGTGGATTCCTGGGGTAAATAGGACGCTGTTTCCAGTCACTGGTCTCTGGTCATTGTCACAGCAGCAACAGGAGTGGGGCAAGTCTGCTTCCAGGGTCTCCTTCAGCCTCACTCCGGTGCCTGTTTGCTCGGACTCCGTCCTGTCCCGTCCAGTCCCCTCCCGGGAGACACTGTCACTGCTTCACTCCTTTCTCCTTCCCACACTGTGCCTGCCAGAGCCTCATTTGCATGTGAGAAAAATACCCAGAGGATTGAAAAGGCACTCGCCTGGCTTATACCCAGCTGCTGAAGCGAAGCAGTATCTAGGTTTCTTTTTTTTTTAAGCTTTATTTATTTATTTGGAAGGCAGAGGCAGAGAGAGAGAGAGAGAGAGAGAGAGAGAGAGGTCTTCCATCTGCTGGTTCACTCCCCAGATGGCCGCAATGGCCAAAGCTGCACCCATCTGAAGCCAGGAGTCTCTTTGGGTCTCCCACACGGGTGCAGGGGCCCGAGGACTTGGGCCATCCTCTACTGCTTTCCCAGGCCACAGCAGAGAGCTGGATCGGAAGTGGAGCAGCCGGGACTAGAACCTGAGTCCATATGGGGTGCCGGCACTACAGGCGGCAGCCTTACTAGATAAGCCACAGCGCCGGCAGCCTTACCGGATAAGCCACAGCGCCGGCCCCTCTAGGTTTCCTGATGTGGGAGAAGAGCAGTCCCCTGTTTATGTCACTAAGGTCAGCCGTTGGCGGTCGTGGCCGGGACCCAGGAGCCTGGCACTCGCCAAGGTCTGCAGCCCCTAGGATGGCGCCCGCGCCCATGCCTGTCTCTCCCGTCTGCCCCTGAGTTCTTGGGGCTTTCTGCGTTCCCCGATGTCCCCACCGCCGAGTCTGCTCTGTGGTTTGAAGTCGGGGTGAGAAGGGCCCGTCCCGGGGAGGCATCTGCAAGAACAATGCCAGAATCTGCCCCGAGAATCCAGCTCACCAAGGCTGCCAAACTCTGGTCTGGTGGTACCTGAGCCTCCGCCCTCGGGGAACTCCGTCTCCCTCTTGGAGAAAGAATGTCTCGGGACCCCCGTGATGGGTGCTGCTGTGGGGCTGGGTGACGTGCAGCACCCACCCACAGTGGACAGAGCCATGGCTTCTCCTGTGGAAGGTCCAGGCTTGGCAGACTGGCACACCTGGGACTTGCTGGCCGGGGAAGCCCGAGAACAAGACAGGGCCCTGGTGTTAGCTCCACGGAGGCACCAGCGGGCAGTCCCTGCAGCCCGGGCTGTGTGAGGCCGCAGCTTCCCCCGCCGGCCCCGCAGAGACGCGGCAGTGCCGCCCTCTCCCGGCTGTGCCTCGGAGGACAGCGAGTTGTCCCAGAATTCTGCAGCAGGCCCCTCATGCTCCCCGCTCCGTTAGGGCAGGAAAGGGCATTCCCTAGTAGCGAGCCAAGTCTCCCCGGTGCCAGGGCGCAGGGTCAGCTCCCAGAAGGACGTGGGTGTGGTGGGAAGACGCTGCTAACCACGAGGAAGGAAGAAGGCGGCGGCACCGGGGGCGGGAGGCAGCCCCCTCCCCCCGTGGACGAGGGTGGCTGTGTAGGTTCAGGAGAGTTCGCTTGGAGTCCAGCACAGGGGCCTGTGCTTGATGCAACCACTATGACCCCAGCGGGGAAGCCCGCATCCCACGCCAGAGTCCCAGTCAAGTCCTGGCTCTGCTTCCATCCCAGCCCCTGCTATGCGGGCGCTGGCCTGGCTCAGGTGGGTGCCTGTCACTCACGCGGAGCCCTGGCCTGCAAGTGCTCACGTGGAGATCCTCGTGGGGCTACCACCCCCGACTGACCACTACACCAGGCATCTGGGGAGTGAAACGGGCGGGTGAGAGAGCCGTGTGCGTGTGCGTGTGCGTGTGTGTACACGCGTGTCTCCCTCTCCTCCTCTTGAATAAATAAAGAACAATTAAATTCCGCAATGTGCGGGGATGGGTTCTAAATGGTCACTTCTACAGTTAGAAAGCTGTCATTAACTTGTGTCCGTTTCCTAGTATTTTGGAGACGTCTAGGTTAACACCTTATTTCTCCTAAATATAATTTACGTAGCAAATCGAAGTTAACGATGTATCACACTTGACACAGGAAAATTACTTGCAAACTGAGATTATCTCGCTGCGATCCTGTCTGCTTCTGGGAGAGGTGCAGTTTATCCCGCAAAATCCAGCCAACCAACCAACCAACCGCACCGATGGGTACTGCGTGTCAGCAACCAAGAGCCAGAGGGAAAGGCCGTCATCACCGTCACTGTCCACAGGGACAGTCAGGAAAGGCGTCGCCTCATCAAGCAGGCTGCTTGCTGCACACCTACTGTGCGCAAGGCAGGCTCCTGAGAGCTGGGCTCGATGCTGATACAAATAAAGGATTCGCAAGAACGGCTCCACTTCGATGGTGAGTCCACCCTCCGTTGAGATGCGGTTACTTAAGTCTCCACTTAAGGAGAAGCTGTGCACCTCAGGGACTCTGGAGCTGGGAGTTTTCATTCCACGGGGTTGAGAAGGAAGATGAGAAGGCCGCCGCTCTCCAACATTCTCCTTAGACGCTGGCATTTCTCTTCTGTCACTGCAGGAACCCGTGTGCCTGACTTGCAGGGACCAGAGCTGGGAGTGGACCTGCAGGTCCGATGGCCCCGGTGCCTTGGTCTTCCCTGAGTCCAGTCCTGTGCCAAGAGCCACAGCATGAATCTCCCCGTGGGGTGGCCCCTGCTGACCATCCCACAGCTCCCTGGAGGAGTCCCGATGCAGGTTAAGGGAGCTCGGCGGTCGGCTCCCCCTCTGGAGAGCCAGGGTGGCAGCAGCAGGACGCGAGCCATGGCCCTTGGTGGTGCTGACCTGTGGCTGTGTGTCCCTCGGTTCCGGCAATTGTCCCTGCTGATGGGAGAGGCTCGGGTGGCCGAGGGGATTGAGGGACTCGCGGGACTTTCCACTCAGGTTTCCTACGACCCTAAAGTCCCCCCTCCCCGGGCGATAAAAGTTGGTTAATTTGAAAAACCCAGACTTTTACAGTGTCTCGTGGGCTTCTGGAAGGGGTGGAGATGAGCCAGCACTTTGAAAAGGTCACGGAGTACGTGGAAGAGGGGACGGCTGGCTGTAGAAGAAGGAACGCGTCGTCGCCTGCTTTCCCACTCACAGGACCTCCCCAGGTCCGCTCCCTCCCTGGACACAGGACAGTGAGGGCTTGCCAGGGCCCCGGGTCTCCACTTCCTTGCAACAGAGAATCCAGGAGCGCGCAGGAGAGCAGTGAGCGCAGGTGCGCCCTCCACAGAGTGGCCCATCGAGGGCAGCGGCCCCGTCTCTCACTGAGTCAGCACACACGGGTCATTTCATGAAAGGACGCCGCCTCGATAAAGGAAGGAACTCCCCTGGCCTTCCTGGGAGGTGCAGGACAATCTCCCGGAGCCAGCGCTGTCCCTTCTCGTCCCTGTGCTGGGCTGGTGTCCCCTGCTGTGTGGCAGGTGTGTCACTGACAGGCTAAGGTATCACAATCGGCACACAGTGAGCTGTGGCTCAATCTTAGTCTGCCTTGGTCCTCTAAGCCACCATGAATCTGGGTCTCCATCTCCAAGCCTACACCCGGCAGGTGGTGAGACAACACAGGCTCCCCGGCCGGCTCCACTGCGACCTCTGCCTCCAGCCCCACTCTCCCGTACTCACAAATTGTTTCTGAGAGGTTTCTGTGAGACCCCCTCGTAGATACGAGGACGGCTGAGGTCAACAAAGACGACGTGGTCCCCACCCTCAGGCTGGTGCAGTCTAGAGGGAGCAGACATGCCATCCAGCAAGCGAACCATATTCGGTGCTTAGTAGGGTTTTCTGTCTGCTGATCAGATAGGCTGTCACATGCTTACATACAGCAACCTGTGTTTAAAAAAAATTAACTCCGGCCGACGCTGCGGCTCAATAGGCTAATCCTCCGCCTTGCAGTGCCAGCACACCGGGTTCTAGTCCCGGTCAGGGCACTGGATTCTGTCCCGGTTGCCCCTCTTCCAGCCAGCTCTCTGCTGTGGCCCGGGAAGGCAGTGGAGGATGGCCCAAGTGCTTGGGCCCTGCACCCCATGGGAGACCAGGAGAAGCACCTGGCTCCCGGCTTTGGATCAGCACAGTGCGCCGGCCACGGTGGCCATTGGAGGGTGAACCAACTGTAAAGGAAGACCTTTCTCTCTGTCTCTCTCTCTCACTGTCCACTCTGCCTGTCAAAAAAAAAAAAAAAAACCCAACAACAACAAAAAAATTAACTCCCCAAAAGCTCAGAAGGATACGTGGGGCTGGGAGGCGGGCCAACAGCCCCAGTCTTGGGCTCTCACTGCACACGGGCACTTGGCAGGGGGTGGAGCCCGGCCAAGGCCGACTGCGCCCTGACACGACACAGCAGAAAGCAGCAGGTGTGGGGGGGGTCACGACTCAGAGTGGAAGAGCAAGTCAGAGACTTGAAACGACTCAGCGCAGGTCCTGGGGGAGCCGGGCGTACGCTCTCGTTCTCCCCTGACTCCTTTGCAGGGGGAGGCTTCCCAGGCGTCTCTGCCCACGTGTGTTCTCAGTAGCAGGGCACCGAGAAAGAGAGAATTCCCTGTCACCACCCGTCCGGGGCCGCCAGGGGCTGGTAAGGCCGCTTTCCACGGCACAGGCATGCGTTAGCTGCGCCGTCTAAGGTCTAGCCCGCAAGAAGGCTCAGGGGTAGAAGAGGAGGGGTCCCCTGAGCGCTGTGGAGCGAAGGCGTGGATTTGCTCGGGTTCTGGTGCTGCTCACATCACCTGAAACTGGAGCCTGCGCGGTTTCTCCTGGCATCCCTGCCGGGAAATCGGCTTTGGTTTCACGAGCCATGTGTTTCCAGAGTGTTTTGAGTTAAATTTCTTACAAATCCAGCAGGTTTTTTAGCAGTCACACATGGAAAGGGGAAAGTTGGATCCACAGATGCCTAAAAGGCCAGGCCCCGAGCGCCACGATCCTGACAGAGCCGCGGCGTGGAGAGCAAACGCTGCTCTCCAGGGTCGTTCTCAGCGGCACAGGGACGGCCTAAGCACAGAGCCGCTGGGAAGCGTTTGGAAGAAGAGGTCAAGTGTCCCCAGGAATGCAAGTGCATCTAACGCTATCATCCCAAACACAGGAAGCCAAGCCGGGAGCCAGAGAGAGACACAGACAATCGCACATATAGAGGAAAAACTCAACCACCTTTTGGATGAAGTGCTGAGTCTCCCTACTTAAGGGAGCTGCTCCGGGAGTCAGGACGAGGTTGGTCTGACCCCAGAACCTGGCCCTAATCACCAGGAGCAACCTTTTGGCCAAATTTTCATCCCCAGCTCCTTGTCCGACACCATGCTCTGACTTGGGCTTTCTTGGCTTAGTTGTTCTTTTTTTTTTTTTTTAAAGATTTATTTATTTATGTGAAAGGCAGAGTTACAGAGAGGCAGAGAGAGAGGGAGAGAGAGAGAGGGAGAGTCTTCCATCCGCTGGTTCACTTCCCAACTGGCCACAACGGCCAGAGCTGAGCTGATCCAAAGCCAGGAGCCAGGAGCTTCTTCTGGGTCTCCCACACGGGTGCAGGGACCAAGGACTTGGGCTATCTTCTACTGCTTTCCCAGGCCACAGCAGAGAGCTGGGTCGGCAGTGGAGTAGCCAGGACTCGAACTGGCGCCCATATGGGATGCCGGCACTGCAGGCGGCAGCTTTACCCGCTACGCCACCGCGCTGGCCCCTGGCTTAGTTTTTATCTTGTGCTTTTGAGGCTGCTCTTCGTGGGTGGTTCCAGGTCAGCATTGGTGTGGTTTCTGGCCCACTGTGGGTGTCCAGTAACCGCCAGCCGAGTGAATACCACAGCCGGCCCACGACAGGGATTTGTGAGAGGAAAAACCATCCTTTCTCGTGGTCCTCGGGCATGCTGCTCGTGGGCACTGAGAATTCCCAGTCCCTGCTGAAAACGGAAGACGCACACTTGACCTTGTGCTCGGCTGCCGTCCGTGCGCGGGGATCGGCCACTCCTCGCCCCCACCGCCCCCCTATCCTACACATGCTGCCCCACGGGAGCAGTCCTCTTCCTGATACTTTTATGAGCACTGGTTAAGACCATCTTAAATAAGCTGTGAGGGTGGTGCAGAAGAAAAGAGAAAGGGTCTCCGCAGAGTGACACCTCCTGACTTCTCCTTTTGCCCGAGTTAGCATCTGTGAGTCCTAAAGTCATCCCGCTGCTCCGCTAGCAGGTGAGTGGGGCTGCTGTCTCCATCGAGCTGTCTAATCAGTGAGAAAACCGCTCACTGAATGACTGAGACGTGTTCATTTACGCCCAGGTGGGTGTGCGGTGGGAAGCGGCACAGCGAGGAACACAGTCTCTTTCGTAGCCGATGGTCTCTCCCACACATCTCACCAAATACCACTTACATGATAATATGTCATTTTGCAATTGGTCTACAGCTTTCCACAGTAGGGAGAAAGCGTGAAGTAGGGTATCGTTTTCATTAAAATTCATAAAAGCAGAGGCTGCCTGGAAGGGCTGGCAGCGCTCTGTTCAGAGCTGAGGACTGCCTGTCTGTCGTTACGACCCGGGAGGCAGTAGCGGATACCCGATTTCACGAACGCAAAGTGCATGAGCCATGACGTCATCCTCTCGGAAGCCAAGTCCCTCACAGCCTCCGAGGCTCAGGAAGGCTCGGAGAGTCTGCGCTCACGGAGGGAGGTGGGAGCCCCTGAGAGCGCGGGATCCGCCACGGCGCCCGCCTCACTGCCACGGTTCCCCCGCCTGTGCCTTGCCGACTATGCTGAAGCTAGCTCTGAGAAAGAACTGGATGCAGAGACTGTAGCGACTGGTGATTAAAGTCCACTCGCTTTTCTTGCAGAAACACTTCCGGAATTTCATTTCAGGAAGGTATTACACATGGATCGATTATTAACGGCTTTTCACCTCTTTCTTATGTTCTGAGAACACGTAGAAGCTACGAAGAATGCAGTGACAAGATTTGCCATGACTCCTAGAAGATGGAACACCCAGGCCTTAGGACAGGAAGAGGACAAATACTCCTGGTACTTGAGCAAGGATACGTTAGTACATCCATCACTGTCCAGTGACAAAACACGCCAGGGACAGCGCTCAGATGTTGACACTCAGACTGAGGGTGAGATGAACCCTGACCACAGCCCTGTGAGATGGGCACTGTCTTATCCCACAGACAGAAGAGAAAACCGATCCTCACGGAGGCGCTGTGCCCGGCCCGGAGCATCAGGTGCCCGGCTGGGGGAGCCGGGATCAGATCCTGCTTGGGTGGGGCTAAGGCTCTTCCTGTAGGATGCCCCCAAGCCCCCCCGTCGCTTCTCTGGGTGTCACCTGTTGGGAGAACCTTCTTCAGAACACGCACTGTGACCCAGTCACCTGTCCTGAACCACGGCCCCTCTCACCCCCTCACTGCGCTTTCCCACGACACTGCACGCCCCTGGGGTCCTGGGTCTTTACGGGTCAGTGTTGCTGCCACCAGACAGGGCCACGGCAGAGGGGACTTGTCTGGTTCACCTCTGTTCCGGTGCCGCGGGCAGCTTGCTCCCCCACCGCCTCCCACCCCAGGCCCTCCGGGGAGCAGCAGAGGCATGGATGAGGTGGTTGTAGCTCCTGCACCCTCGTGCTACGCAGCCACATCCTCTCCACGAGTTTCCTAAAGGGACCGGGGTGACTGCAGCAACACTCACAGTAGACACGGAAGACAAAGCGCCCGGAGCCCCTCCACTGACGGACGGGTAACCCCAGTGTGCCGTATGCAGACCCAGGAGTTCTTCAATCCCGAGAAGGACGGAGCTGCTGATCCAGCTGCCACGTGGGGGAATCCTGAACCCCGCGTGCAGGAAACTGGTCACAAAGAGGGCTTATCTTACGATCCGACGCAGGCCGGGTCAGCTGGCAGGGACACGGGGCCCTGGGAGAGGCACAGGGCTCCCCTACTGGGGTGACTGAAGAGTTCTGGAGACAGAAGTGATGGCTGCACGATATTGCAAATGGAGGTTGTGCACCAAGGTGTTTACTTCAAGATGCTTAATGCTCGCTCGCTCTCTGCCTCTCAAAGAAACAAAATAATTTTAATGGTTAATTTTTTTTTATTTTTTGACAGGCAGAGTGGAAAGTGAAAGAGAGAGAGACAGAGAGAAAGGTCTTCCTTTTGCCGTTGGTTCACCCTCCAATGGCCGCTGCAGCCGGCGCATCGCGCTGATCCGACGGCAGGAGCCAGGTGCTTCTCCTGGTCTCCCATGGGGTGCAGGGCCCAAGCACTTGGGCCATCCTCCACTGCACTCCCAGGCCACAGCAGAGGGCTGGCCTGGAAGAGGGGCAACCGGGACAGAATCCAGCGCCCCGACCGGGACTAGAACCCGGTGTGCCGGCACTGCAAGGCGGAGGATTAGCCTAGTGAGCCACAGCGCCGGCAATGGTTAATGTTATGTCACATGAATTTTCCCTCATTTTAAAAAGTTACACAGTAGTCTTGGCCCCAGCCAAGTAAGCTGTGTAGGGGCAGTGTTTGGCGTAGTGAAGACGAAGCCGTTTGGAACACCCGTATCCCACATGGGAGCGACTGAGTGAGAGCCCCAGCTCCACTCCCAAGTCCAGCTTCCTGCTGATGCGCCCTCCGAGGGCAGCAGCGATGGCTCAAGAACTTGGGTCCCCGCCTCCCGTGAGTTCCAGGGCCCTGGCCTCAGCCTGGCTCCATCGCACCTGTCGTAGGCACTTGAGGAGTGAAGACGGAAGATCCTCTCTCTCTCTCTCTCTCATGCCTCCAATAATAATAATAATCCATAGTTTTTAAAACTTTGTACATCTCAGTTTCTTCATCTGTACAATTTCTAAGCCTCCAATCAGGCAGTATTGGGATGAGGTTCAATTGCGACCTGATAAAGGACAGCAATTTACAAATTACAAAGTGCTACAGAAAGGCCGTTCCTACTCGTGTGGGCCGCCATTTCCGGTCCAGTGACGCCACAGGAAACTGCTGAATTAAGGGAACAGTGTGTGTGTGGGGGGGGGGGGGGTCTCAGCTTGGTTTTGCTTGTAAGACAAAGTTAGGCAGAAACAGAAGGTTCTGTAGGAAACTCATGGCCCCATCTTGTCCTTTTAAAAGAACTTTGTTCACATTATTTTAACTTTATGGCCAGGAAGCTGATAACCCCAGTGGCAGTATTGCATGCCGGGCAGTGGGTCTCCGGGACTGTGTCAGTTTTTTTGATGTATTTCATCACCTGTGCAACGTTCTCAGCTGTTATCTTTTCAGATACGCTTCCCTGCCCCGCGAAGCCCGGATGCTGGAAGGCTGGCCCGCACCGCGAGGCCGCCCGGCTCTGGCACACCGCGGTGCCTTCAGCCCGGCTCTCCTGAGTCTCTCCCTGCTCTCTCTCCCTGGCGCATCCACTCAGGCCCTCCTCTTCAGTGAGTCATCTGCTCCTAAATTAATCTGCCGAGTCTCTCATTTTGCCTTAAGTCCCAACATTTTCATTTGGTCCTTTTTTCAAAAGTAGTCCCCATCTCTCTGCAGCAAGTCTGGGTTTCATCTGGGTCTTGCTGAGGACAAGCCCATGGCTACGCTAAGTTCCGTGCGATTCCAGCGGGAGAGGCCCGTGGGGAACGAGTCTGTGCCCCGCTCCACGGACCGTTCAGTGCTTTCCGTGTGCAGCATCCGACTCATCCCGAGCCTGCTTCCTCCTCGCGTGGGGTGGACTCTGCACCTGCAGCTGTGACCATGCTGTCCCCCTCCAGGGAGCGGCTGCCAGCGGGCCGTGGGCACTCGACACCCGCGGTGGAGGCCGCTCTGTGTGCGCAGCTGGGCTGACCCCAGCCTGGGCGGACACTCCCAAGTCGCTGAACTCAGGGTCTCCAGGCCCCTCCCTGAACGACACCCCCCCATCTCCGCAGTTTCCTCCGGCTCCAGCATTCCCGCTGATCGTCCAGGAGTTGCCCTCCAGAGAGGAAAGCTCTCGGGATCCCGGCTGGTGCCCCGGGTACCCCTGGACGCCAGCCTGGGGACTGTTTTTATTAATATCGCGTTGTCTGTCATTTGCATCCCTTCGTTGCTACCTGTGATGGAAGGGTTAATTACCCTAGGATCACCCTAGGGTTACCTAAGCTGCTATGACTTAAAGTAAAAGCTTTCGTTATTCTTTCATTTAGTTTCATCGATTTTTTTGGTCAATGCTAAATGGTTTTCATGTGCCGGTTAGTGATTTTTAGCTCTTTTTCTGTGAATTGTCTTCTGCAGATGATGCGCACTTATAAGTCCCAAATCCAGCCGTGTTCTCACCATCCCTGTTGTCTCTGGGTGACTGGAAATGAAGCCAAAATGCTTCGGCCGCGCCAGGAAATGCGGAGTATGAAATTCGAGTCCGAGTTTATTTTCAAAACGGTATAAACTTTCCAAAATATTGCTCAAGCCTTCAGTTCCTGGGTCTGGACAGGGCCACCCATCTCCAAAGTGAACTGCGTCGCACAGACAGCCCTCGGTTGTGTCTGTCAGGGGAGTTCCCGTAGATGCAGACCAAGCCATGGCTTGTCCCTCGCTAATCCTCTTCTGTCACCAAACCGTTGAAGTGGCTGACAAGCACTGGGGTCGGCCTGTGGGGGATTTGCCTGCTCCGTAAAGTGTCTGCAGGGTTAAAAGCGGGGTAGACGCTCTGGAGAGAGCAGGTTTCACACCAAATGTCAAGAGAATCTAAATGTAAATGTCGACTCAGAAAAACCGGCCGGCTGACGTGGCGGGTCGATAGCCTGCCTCCAAGCTGTTTGCCTAAGTGCCGCTCGAGTGATCCCGACCTTTGGATCCATCACCCCCGATTCACAGGGAGAAAAGGTGGGTCTGTGCTCAGGACGCGGTGTTGGACGGCAGACACGGCCCCCTTCGTCAGCCCATGCGCATGGGCCAGCTGCCGGGCCATGAGCGTCTCCTGCCGGACTCCCCCATTGTCTGCCGGGTGGGGGCCTTTGCTGGCTCTTTGTCGTCGCTGCTCCCTCCTATTGATAACGTGACTGCTCTGTGGAGAGGAGGCCTGGCCCCCTGGCAGAGCTGGATGAACTTCTTAGAGGCACCCAATGGATTCCTTCGCCCTTCTTTGATTTCCACTGTGAAGACAGCAACCTCGATAAGGCAGCGAACCCCGTGCAGAACCCCCTACCCCCTGCAGATGCCAGATCCCGACCTGAAGCCAGGAGCCAGGTGCTTCTTCCTGGTCTCCACGTGGGTTCAGGGGCCTGAGTACTCGGGCCATCATCTACTGCTTTCGTAGGCCATAGCAGAGAGCTGGATCTGAAGTGGAGCAGCCGGGACTCGAACTGGCGCCCATATGGGACGCCAGCACTTCAGGCCAGAGCGTTAACAAGCTGCACCACAGCGCTGGCCCCAAACTTCCTCTAAAATGCTTTTCTTGCAGCCAACAAGCAAGCAAAACCAGCAGGTCTGTATGATGAGGAAGCGTGCCTGTGGCCAGCCTCACGGAGCAGTTCCTGCAGTGAGTGGAGTTAGGGGAACACTCCCTACCCCTGCCTTGCCCTGGGTGCCCAGCAGGTGTCGGACAACTGCCTGTGCGGTGCTCCTGCCGCACGGTGATGAATCACAACCACAGAGCTAGGTGGACACCATGATCCCCGCTGCTCCTGGGCAGGTGGGAGTGAGGGGGCAGGCCCCAGGCCAGGCAGCCAGCGCTGTGCGGTCCTCCGCACCCATGTCCCTGAAGATTGGGGGAGGAGGGAGCGAGAAGCCGGCTGTCTGGCTCCATCCCACCAGCTGGCCACCACCAGTGTCAGTCTCACGTAGGGACCCACAAGGATGAAATTCCAGAACAGAGACCCAGGACCGCAGCGGGATGTGCTGAGAATGACAGCGCGTGGGGCAGGTCCCACAGCTGGTTACCACTAGAGAGCGGCAACCACTCGTGTGCCAGCGAATGCCGGATGCCTTGGAGACAGGAGCAGCTTCCCAGGGCGGCACCCTTGGGTGCACCAGGAGTGGGAGAGGGGTGAGGGACAGGAGGAGCGAACCTCAGCCCTTCCCTGGGGGGTCGTCCTTGAGGACTAACACACCCCCATCTGAGCTTTCTCGCGTCTCCTCTCACTGCCTGCGATCCCGTCTTGCGGGGACAGACGGTGTCTAACGGGGTAAAGCGCTGACATTTACAGAGGGCTAAGGAGGTGACCACGGCCTGTTGTCAACCCACGTGGTTTCTGTGCTGGCTTCAACTCCTGCCGCTCTCGGCCCAGAGGCGTGAGGGGAAGGGTTTAAAAGCTACTTAGCAAATGTCTTAGTTAATGGAGACCAAAATAAGCCAGTGACCCTATGTCTCTCACCTTGAAGTTGCAGCGTTTGACAATGAACTCTGTGCTCCGCTTGTGAGGCTTCTGAAAGAGGGGCTACCCCTCCTGCAGAGTCGCATCTTGTTTCATAACAAGACATGCACGCGCACGCACACTCACACACACACTCTCGGAAGCGCCTAGACGTGACTAAAGCAGTCCATGGCTACAAACAGCGGCTTTCGCTCTGGTTGCGTAGAATACCGGACACCCCTTGCTGAAGGAAGCCAGCCGTCTGCAGGGTGGTTTTGAGTTGTTAGATCCATGTCTAACGCACGGGCTGCTGTGTGGAGACTCGGGAGACGACAAGGGCAGGATCTCTTCCCTGTGACCCCAGGGTCGACCCCGGCCACACAAATTAACACACTCATTTGTCTTGTGTACAATGGCAGCACAGGGCCAGGCCCACGTTTGCCCGTTCCAATGCACATTTGTTAAAAGGCAGGAGGTGAACTCCCGCGGGGGCCACGTTATTGCGTGGAGACAGTGGGCCAGCAGCAAGAACTAGTCGGCCGTTGTCGGTGGGACCAACCTCGGGTTCACACCACCCACACCTGCCTTTCCAGATGACGTCATAGTTAGGATTATGACCTAAGAAGCAAACCGGATCTGCACAGATGTGTTTAGCAATATCCAAGGTTCACGCTTCCAAAGGACGGTTAAGGAGCACGCGTAGAGGAATAGAGGGACCCTGCCCAGACCCCCGGGTCAGCCCTGAGCCTCCTCCCAGGTCAGGCTGCAGCGCCCGGCCCCAGCAGGGCCAAACAGGCGAATCGTCCCACCCACACGGAGCCTTGCACGTTGAAGTCATTTCAAGCTCCATTAGATAGCTGCTCATCTCTGCTTCTAATGTGCGTGTTATTCTGGCTAAACACATCTGTTACCAGGAGCTGGTCTGCTTCAAGAATTCTGCGTCCCAGGGCCAGACAAGCCCTTTCAGTCCTTGTGAGGATTCTGAGGCCGCGAAGAACGGCCTGTGGCCGAGAGTGACGTAAATTCTGATATTTTAGCTTTCAGCAAGATGGCGGGCTATTACAGTATTCAATTATCTAAATGTGACAGTGCTACGAGGCAAATGTCCCCAGGTCCGACATATCAATCTACTTGACATTCAACAAATTACCCTGTGTTTTTACAGAGTGACCGTCATTTGAGAAGGCCAGGACCCATGTCACCCAGCTGCCCCTGCCCGCCCGCACCGCCTCCACTAATGCACCCATTACGGACATAAGGGGGCACATTTGATGCTGCCGGAAGAGAGGGTGCCTGCAGCTCTCGGAAGAGGCGGCTCCCGATCGGGCCGGGCACCTGAGGATGAACCGGCCGCCGCTTTTGTTCTCCCTGAGACAGACCAGTGTGGACCTCGGGGAGAACGCCGTCTTCCGTAGACGTCCAGCTGTGGCTGCTCCTCGGCCCAGTGAGCCTTCTTGTCACCGTCCCTTGTGAGAGCAGAGAAGGACAGTGAGTCCCGCCCTGGGTCCCCGCAAAGCCAGGTGTCCTCGCAATCACACACAAAGCCTACAGGCCAGCTGTGACGGGTGACCGCCCTCCAGGGGCCAGGGACACGGAGGGGCCCTGCCCCTGCACTGACCCCGAGTCACCCTTGTGACAGAACTGTGGGTGACTGTCAGGGGCTTGGCTCCCGACTGGAAGAGCTCACTGCTCTCGCCGCTTTCGCCACTTAGGAATTCATGGCTTTCCCTACCTCCTTCATTATCGAGAAAAACGAGGCTACGCGCAGTTAATTTTCCACAAATCAGATAGCTTATAGATGTAGGAATCAGGACCGAAACGTGTGCAGGCGCCTGGGTCAGCGCCAGCTGTCGTGCCCGGAGCCCTCGTCTAGGAAAGCAAACTCACCAGCCGCTGGAAGCCCTAGAAGCTGCTGGAGACCATTGCCTTGCAGCTTTAGGGAATGAGGCAATGTCGTCACATAAAGCACTTTAAGGTCTCTTTTTAAATAAGTGGATGCAGGGCTGGCACGGTGGCATAGCAGGTAAAGCCGCTGCCTGCAATGCTGGCATCCCATATGGGTGCAGGTTCAAGTCCCGGCTGTGTCACTTCTGATCCAGCTCCCTGCTGTGGCCTGGGAAAGCAGCAGAAGATGGCCCAAGTCCTTGGACCCCTGCACCCATGTGGGAGACCCGGAAGCTCCTGGCTCCTGGCTTCAGATCAGCGCGGCTCCGGCAGTTGCAGCCATCTGGGGAGTGAACCAGCGGATGGACGATCTCTCTCTCTCCCTCCCTCTCTCTCTCTCTCTCTCTCTCTCTGCCTCTCCTCTCTGTGCAACTCTGACTTTCAAGTAAATAAATAAATCTTTAATAAATAAGTAAGTGCAGTGCGTGTGAAAGCAGAAGCCACACTCTCCTGCACAGTGCAGGAAATGCAGGCGATGCCCCACCCTGTCCCCCTCGCCGTCCGATGCCCCTCCCTCCAGAGCTGAGGCCGAGCTGCCGGCCCCCTCGGTTAGCTCTGTGCGCCCTCAGAGAGGCCGCTGCACTGCTCACCCCCCGCACTTCTGCTCCGTAGCCTCCTGCAGAGAACAGCCACGGCTGACGCTTTATTTTCTGTTGCTTCCTGCTTGGTGTCAGGGCGAGATTGTCCAGGCTCACGGCTGCACTCTGAGGACAGGCTGTCTCTGTCCATTGCCACAGCATCCACGGGCGGCCCTGGGTTCCAGTCTGCTGAACGGGGCATGGGAGACCCGGCCACACCAGGGCCTGTCAGCCCCAGAGGCCAACGGCACCAGTGGCCTCGGCACCTTCTGCCCGCAGGCCTGGACGCCGCCCCGCCGTGCACCACACATCCGCTGCCTGCAGCTGCGTGCAAAGCCGCGCCCACCGTGGAGATGCCACAGCCCGGAGCTGAGGCCCGCCCGGCCTGCGGAAGCTGGGACGAGCGCCCTGTGCTCAGTGGTTTCACGCGACTCCTACTCCGCTCCTCCCTTCAGAGTGGCTGCGTCTCAGCCTTCGTGAGGTCACGCGCAAACCTGGCCGCGGCGCCGTGGGTGGTGACTAGATGTTTTTGCTCTTGTTTTATGCAAATCTAAAGACATTCTGCTTTGAAAAAACTTCTGTAGGGGCTGGCGCTGCTGCACAGTAGGTTAATCCTCTGCCTGTGGCGCCAGCACCCACATGGGCGCTGGTTCTAGTCCCAGCTGCTCCACTTCCTGTCCAGCTCCCTGCTGTGGCCTGGGAAAGCAGTGGAAGATGGCCCAAGTGCTCGGGCCCTGCATCCACGTGGGAGACCTGGCGGAAGCTCCTGGCTCCTGGCTTCAGATCAGCACGGCTCTGGCTGGTTCAGCCATCTGAGGAGTGAACCAGCGGAAGGAAGACCTCTCTCTATGTCTCTCCCTCTCACTGTCTATAACTCTACTTCTCAAGTAAATACATAAATAAAATCTTTTTTAAAAAAATATTTGCTTATTTTAGTGCAAACAATTCCAGGCTTTTTTTCATAGTGCACATTTTCACTCTTACGAGGAGGAGCCAATTCCAGGGTGATGGGTAGATTGTCAGCAGCCAGTGAGCTAACGCTCCCCGTGTGGAGGGAGGGGAGGAGGAGGAAGGGAAGGGAAGGGAAGGGAAGGGAAGGGAAGGGAAGGGAAGGGAAGGGAAGGGAAGGGAAGAAGAGAAAAGAAAAGAAAAGAAAAGAGAAAAAGGGAGGAGAGAAAGGAGAGGAGAGGGGAGGGGAGGGGAGGGGAAAAGAGAAGGGGGGGGAGGGAAGGGGAGGGAAAGAGAGGGGAGGAAGAAAGAGGGGGTGGAGGTGGGCAGAGAGCGAGGAAGGCGGCTGTGAAGCCTGCAGCAGAAAACAAAGCCCCCCCACACACACACCACCACCACCCCCCACCCCCCCACCATCTCCCAGGCCTCCGTGCAGGGCAGGTGCAGGTGCAGGGAGGTGTCGCGCAGGGGCACTTGGGCAGTCGCCCCGCCCAGCCCTTCCTGCCTGCGGTTCCCTGCGGGACTCACCAGCGTTAGGCGGGACGGCAGCCCCGCAGCCCTGTGGCCGTGAGGATGCGCAGAGGATCAAGAAAACCACGAGACGCAGAGAGCGAGCCACAAGGGCTTTAACTCGTCTTTATCGTCGGCAAACTTTCCTATAAACTCTGTCCCGGGCGGCTGGGCAAGTACTCGAGCCTTGAAATGAGATCCTGGAGCGTCCAGTAGCCCACGCAGCCCGAGTCAGCCAGGCCCGGGCGTCCACTGCGGCTGTGCATGTCGCGTTTCCACACTGTTGCTGCCCCAACGGTTTCTACAGTCATCTTCTAAGTTATTTGTGCTTTCTTTATATTTTGTGTAAACCTTTTGTGAAAAGAATGTCATGTAAACCCTGAATCAAAGCACAGAACTGGCATTTTATGCTCTTTGTGATCTGTAACTTATGTTCCACTACGTTTCTTATTTGTATTTTCAAAATTATTTCCTTGTGAAAATACTGGTGTGTGATAGTGAGTGCAGTATTTGAATTATTCTTCAGCAGATGCTGCAAATCTGTGCATAGCCCAGGAAACTCACCCATACCCTGTCCCTGTGAAGTCTTCAAAAGTAACGTTTACGCTCGTGTCTGCTCAAGGATCATGAATACGTGGACAAGAGTGCAGGGGAGAGGCTGGCGACGATGTGCAGATTCTGCCTGTGTCCGGGCCTTGCCCTCCTCTCCATACGCCCCACATCTCTATCTACAGACTGATACACGTGCATGTGTGTGTGTGCACGGTGCACCCGTGTGTCTGTGTGTGTAAATGTATGCATGCATATGCCACGGTACCCTGTGCACATGTATAGAACATGTGTGCATGTCTGTGTGTGTCTGTGTGTACATGTATACATGTGTATGCCTCTGCCTCAGTACCCTGTGCACATGTATAAAACATGTGTGTTTTTGTGTGCACAGTGCATCTGTGCATGTCTGTGTGTACATGCATGTATACATGCATACACATATGCCTCAGTAGCCTGAGCACGTGTATAAAGCGTGTGTAGGTGTGCATGGTGCATCTGTGTGTACATGTATACGTGTGTGTGCCTCTGCCTCAGTTTCCTGTGCATGTGCATAGAACATGTGTGCATGTCTGTGTGCACAGTGCACCTGTGTGTGTCCCTGTGTGTACCCGTATGCATGCATATGCCTATGCTTGGGATCCTGTGTATGTGTACAGAACAGTGTGCATGTCTGTGGGCACATGTCTGTGTGTACAT
Organism: Oryctolagus cuniculus; assembly: GCF_051225735.1. Classification (NCBI taxonomy): domain Eukaryota; kingdom Metazoa; phylum Chordata; class Mammalia; order Lagomorpha; family Leporidae; genus Oryctolagus; species Oryctolagus cuniculus. The sequence continues at coordinate 8,530,211 of NC_142887.1, forward strand.
GTATGTATACATCATACACATGCCTTGGTATCCTGTGTGTGTATGGAACATGTGTGCATTTTGCATGCATGGTGCACCTGTGTGTCTGTGTGTGAACACGTATCCCACGCTACAATATTCAGATTTTTTTCACGGACTGTGGGGAGCGCAGCTCTCATTTGCTTCTGAGCGTAGTTCTCATAGCCCCTCTGAAATCTGGTGTCACGGCTGAGTGCCCACCCTCGGTCCTGGACACTCGCTTCCATTCCCTGGCTCATCCTTCTCTTCCGTGTTCTTTCTGACTTAAGCAATGCATGCTCTTGAGAACAGAGGCGTAGGATATGAGTGGGTGTAGATGAGAACATGACCGCTGGATGGGAGAGCAGTGTGGGTGCTGGGGCACGGGGTGAGGGTCCCGGGAGGTCTCAGCTGGCAAATGGACCCGGTGCTCCCACGGAGGCAATGTAAGCCAGGAGCTGACAGAGCAAGGGAAACGCTGCCATTCCACAGGAGAAAAATAAAAGGAGAGAGCTTCGCGGTTCCATTCCAATCAATTAGCGAGCAAAAATTTATGCGTTAATTCAGGATTAAAAGGACTGTTCTGAAACTGTGGTACCGAAAACCCCCCAAACTCACAACTACCTGGAGACTGAAGCAGCGACTATGGTTGAAAATTTAGTAAAAATTGAAGTGCATCCCTCTATGGGGCTAGCGCTGTGGCACAGCTGGTAAAGCTGCCACCTGATGTGCCGGCATCCCATATGGGCACCAGTTCGAGTCCCGGCTGCTCCACTTTCTATCCAGCTCTCTGCTGTGGCCTGAGAAAGCAGTGGAAGATGGTCCAGTGCTGGGGCCCCTGCACTTGTGTGGGAGACCTGGAAGACGCTCCTGGCTCCTGGTTTCAGATAGGTACAGCTCCGGCTGTTGCAGCCATCTGGGGAGTGAACCAGAGGATGGAAGACCTCTCTCTCTCTCTCTCTCTCTCTCTCTCTCTCTCTCTCTCTCTCTTTGCCTCTGCCTATCTGTAACTCTCTGCCTTTCAAATAAATATTTTTTAAAAATCAATTGCATCTCTCTAACAGGCTGATTTGGAGTATGATACCTCTGCTCCGTTTTTCCCTCTGGAATATGTATATATTCTTATTTTGTCTTTGGTGGAATCAAATTAATTTACTTGAAAGAGCTATTGAGGTACAACTGATGAACAGCAAGCCCCATGCACCTTCATATTAACACTGTGCAGTTTGATGGAATTCCTGGACTTCCAGAACACACCAGAGTCCTTGTCCCACCGTTCAGATTTCTTTGTGACTTTGTGATCCGTCTATCCCTGCTCATCCAGCCCCGGAAGACACAGACATGTTTCCCGTGAGCACAGGTTAGTGAGAGCATTCAGTATCTGATGCCATGGACTCACTCTGTCCAGCATCTTCCGCTCAGTGTCCTTGTGGACTGAGCTGCGTCGGCTACTCCATCGGTGCAGTCTTCTTCCAGCCCCGTCGCTTATTTAGTCACACGCTGGGTGGACGGTCTCTGCTATGAATGAATCTGCTTGCTTTCCACCTACCCACATACCTAGGTGAACGTCAGTGTGCGTCGACTTGAGCCTGGTTAGGAAACCAGCCATTCTAGCACCTATATTTTAGTAGGTGTATTCATTTAATAGAATACGAACGCTCTATTCATGATCTACTCTGCCATTCTGTCTTATTGCTTCCTCTTGGTTCTTTCCAGGTGGTTTCTGTGTTCATGCTTCTGCATTCCTGTAGGTTACTTAAACTTTTCTTAGCCTTCTCCTTTGATGTAACTACAGTAATTTTATCATTATTGTACTTTTTAATATTTATATGTTTATTTGAAAGGCAGAATGGTGGAGAGAGGAAGAGTACTAGCCCAAACGGCTGCAGTGGCCAGGGCTGTTCCAGGCTGAAGCCAGGAGCTCCGAGCTCCAGCTGAGTCTCCCACAGGGGTGCAGGAACCCAAGTGCTTGCCCATCCTCTGCTGTCTTCCAAAGCACGTTGGCAGGGAGCAGCAGCAGAAATGGAGCAGCCGTACCACCAGCCGGTGCTCGGATACAGGATGCTGGCATTGCAGGGGGCGTTCTAATCCACAGCGCCAGCCTGAACCTACTCTTAGGCCTATCTTCAGTAGCTCTCTGCACATGGAGTTATTCATACATGCATAAAAGTTGTTGCATTTTGTTTGTGTCTATACTTTTCCAGCTTGGTGTATAGAGATCTTTTTTTTTTTTTTTTTGACAGGCAGAGTGGACAGTGAAAGAGAGACACAGAGAGAAATGTCTTCCTTTGCCATTGGTTCACCCTCCAATGGCCACCGCGGCCAGCGTGCTGCAGCCGGTGCATCACGCTGATCCAAAGCCAGGAGCAAGGTGCTTCTCCTGGTCTCCCATGCAGGTGCAGGGCCCAAGCACTTGGGCCATCCTCCACTGCCTTCCTGGGCCACAGCAGAGAGCTGGACTGGAAGAGGGACAACTGGGACAGAATCCGGTGCCCCAACCGGGACTAGAACCCCATGTGCTAGCACCGCAGGTGGAGGATTAGCCTATTGAGCCATGGCACCGGCTGTATAGAGATCTTACACTACTTTGCCCCACCCCTTTTACAATATAATCCCCAACTTTGCTTCCTCCACACACAGTGACCGCCAGCTGGCCGGTGTTGTGATGTTTGCTTCAATAACCAATCATGGTTTAGAAAACCAGCAGGAGAGGGCATGTGGTTCTCCTGTGTTTTTGATTATTCCATCATTCTTTGCTTCCCCTTCTGGTGTTGCAAGATTCATTCTCTTACCATTTCTTCTCTGTTGAAAAAATTCCCATTAGCTATTCTTTTAGGATCGTTCTGCTGGGCAGTCCTGAGAATTTGTGGGCTTTCTCCTCATCTGGGGGAGTCACTTTCCCTTCAGGACTTAAGTCTATTGTGCCACTTCCTCCTCACTTCAATGGTGTCTACCGAGAAGTCGGCTGTCATTCTAATTGTCTTTTTTCCCCTCCATAATGTCCCTCTCGCTGTTGTTCAGAAGTTCTGCTGTCCTCCTCAGTTCTGTTTCATTGTCCTAAGTTCACTATGTTTGTGTTGCTGTGTATTTCTGTGGTTTTCATCCTGTTGGGAGTCTTATCCACTTTTTTTAATCCTGTCGATTTGTGGCTTTTGCCCCCAAGATGGGGCAATTGCTGCTCTTGTGTATCCAAGTGCATTTCAACCCCCTCCCTCTGCCCCCTCCTGGACGGAGACGACACGAGAGCTGTGCCTTCTGCCGCAGTCCCGAGTCTGGGTTTTCTCACCCCGTTTCATCTCTGGTGTTCAAACTGAGCAGCTGGCATTGCTCTGTCCTCAAGTTCACTCTGGGGCCGTCCATTGTCCAGTGAATGGTTTCTGCTCCTGTATTTTTAGATCTAAATTGTCACTTTGTTCTTCTCCCCTTCCTCTCCTCCTCTTCTGGGGCTTCTAATTTTTTCACTTGATTGGAGCATGCTCCTAATTGGTTTTGGAAGCGTTTGGTGACACGTGCTCTAATATCCTCGTCCTAAATTCTAATGCCTGTGTCACGGTGCTGCTGCCATCTGTTGACCGCCATTTCCCACTCAAGTCCAGTTTTGCTTGACAAATGAGTTTAGGCTGAAACTGAGACATTGGGGCTGTTATCCACCCAGCCTGCTTCTTCTGCAGCTCGCACCGTTTCACAGGTCAGGATTGGAGGCCCAGCATCTCATTGCACTTTTTCTGGCACAACCTTGGCAAAGGGATGGGGCCAGCTCCTGGCAATCTGGTGGGAGTGGGCACCCAGGCTCCGCACTCAGCCTTGGCCACCACTGTCAGTCCAGGGACCCAGGCCTCAAGTGGAGCTTCCTCCTCCTCCTCTTTTGGCTGCACAGAGCGGGGTTTGAGGAGTTTTCTGTTTGTATCTTTGCCATTTCCATGTTGCCAGCCTTATAGTATCTGATTAAGAAGAGAGGAGGAAACCCAGGGACCCCCCACATGCTGCTCCTCTCACTCCCCATCTCGCTTCTTCACGAATTTCCCTGTCTGTGCTTAGTTTTAATGCCCAGTGTTTTAGGTGAAGGAATAGGAAAATCATGTCTGGTATGGTTCCTTGAGTGGCAGTAGCCCACATTCTTTTGTTTTCTTTTGTTTTTAAAGATTTATTTATTTATTTGAAAGTCAGAGTTACACAGAGAGGAGAGGCAGAAAGAGAGAGAGAGAGGTCTTCCATCCACTGGTTCACTCCCCAGATGGCCGCAACAGCCAGAGCTGCATCCGAAGCCAGGAGCTGGGCGCTTCTTCCAGGTCTCCCACACAGGTGCAGGGGCCCAAGCACTTGGGTCATCTTCCACTGTTTTCCCAGGCCATAGCAGAGAGCTGGATTGGAAGTGGAACAACCGGGACTTGAACCAACACTCAAATGGGATGCCAGCATTGCATAGAGCGGCTTTACCCACTATGCCACAATACCAGCCCCTAGCCTATATTGTTTTAATGTATTTTCTTTACCTAGTCAGAGCTGCAATGATTGAGATTAATCACAACCCAAATCCCTAATTTGTAACTATATTCATGTAGGTAACAGACGTGCAACAAAAAGAAGAGAGGAGGGGAGGGAGGGGAGAGGGGAGGGGAATGGAGTGGACAGGAGGGGAGGGGAGAGGTGCGGAGGGGAGGAGTGAGGAGGGAAAGCAGAGAGGATGGGAGGGAGGAAGAGGGGAGGGAGGAGGGGAGGAGAGGAGAGGGAAGGGAAGAGGGAGGAAGGGGAGGGGCGGGGAGAGAAGAACTAACAAAAGAGAATTGTCTGTGTGTGGGACTCACGGAGCACGCCACATCCCGGGACAGAGACTGAGGGGCCTCTCTCCTGTGGAACAGCAGAGCTGCTGGTTAAAACCTGCTTCCTGTGGAGCTCAGGCCACGAGCTCCCTGGGTTAAGCTCGCAGGGATGTGGTTGCTCCGTGTCGGACGTCAGCTCTGATGACCAGCAGCAAAGCCAGGCACAGGTGTGGCCCAGGATTCTCGTCGAGAGCCAGTGGCATCCAAGCCCAACCCCTGAGTCTGGATGAGAAGTCAGATCAAGGTACACCAGGACAGGTGGCACATGCAGAGCCTCCTGACGGCACGTGTGGGCAGAGAGGGAAGTGCGTGAGACCACGTGTGGCAGGGAGGGAAAGGCATGAGACCACATGTGGGCAGGGAGGGAAGTGCATGAGACCACGTGTGACCACGTGTGGGCAGGGAGGGAAAGGCATGAGACCACGTGTGACCACGTGTGGGCAGGGAGGGAAAGGCATGAGACCACGTGTGGCAGGGAGGGAAGTACGTGAGACCATGTGTGGGAAGGGAGGGAAATGCGTGAGACCACGTGTGGGAAGGGAGGGAAATGCATGAGACCACGTGAGACCACGTGTGGCAGGGAGGGAAGTGTGTGAGACCACATGTGGCAGGGGGAATTGTGTGAGACCTCCAAGGAGGCCCAAGGTGGCTGAGGCCCTTGTCCTTCATCGGATGCCTGAGCCACGGGGGAGGAATCTCCCTTCCCAGTCCTAGACAGTTTAACCAGCGCAGGAGCAGGGCTGGGGACAGTTTTCTACGTCGTCTGAGAGTTAAGCACCCTCCCTGCTCTTGTCTCTGAGCCAAGCTCGGGGAACACACGTGGTTGGAGAGCCGCTGGTGGAGCGCCTGGAATCAGAAGCATCCCCAGCGGCTCAGCCCAGCGGTTCTGTTCGGCAAAGCCAGGAGTTTCCAGAGCGGGGTCCAAAGCGATTTCTGCACAGCTCACTGGTGATTCCAAGCAAACCAAGCCCTGCCCAAGAGTGTTCGGGAGTCTCAGCGACAGAACAGCGTCTGCGTTTGTTCCTGGGGAGTCCCTGGTTTCTTAGCCCTGAGCACTTGCCGTGCCCAGGTACAGGCACCATCAGCAATGAGGTGTTTATTTGGCAGTTGGCTCTAATTGGGTCTTTGAAGGTGCCTGGGGACTTGGGGTTTCCCCACCTGCTCCTCCTGTGCCCAGAATTTCCAAGAACAATGCCCCGCTCATGACCGGCGGAGAACGCCAGAGAGAGGAAACCTCCCTCTGAGAGAGCAGCCAGAGCAGTTAACCCCGCCCCCCAGTGTTACCCGGATGCGTTAACTCAGCGGTTCCAGGAAAGGTGAACAGGTGGAGTCCTGCAGCCACGGACCTGTTACCTTCCCAAACTGACACAGGACAACATCTAAGCCAGAAGACCCCAGGCACCTGTAAACACAGCGGATGGGAGGGGAGATCCTCTCCAGGAGGGAGACAATGAACAGACCAGGATTTGACACCAAGCGTGCATCCCGAACCAGCGGCCCCAAGACAGACGGCAGCAGAGCAGCGGCTCGGACAGAGGGCGAGAAAGCCAGAGGTGGAGGCCCAGAGCAGGCTGGGACTTTATAAAGTAGGGCAGTGTTTGACAGGACGTTCTCGTTGGAGAGACGAGGAATTTACCTTCCGCGATTGGTGCAGCTCCTTCACCAACGTGGTTTCCTCACCGTGCTGTGTCCGGCGGCTGGGACAGAACCCTCTCCTTGCTTCTGGCAAACGTGTTTCTCCTGCGAAGAATGAGCCACATAGACCTGCGAGTGAAGCTGTTTTCCTTGGGTTGCAGTTATCTGTTTTGTGTTTGTGGTCTCGTTACAGAAATCAGTGCCTTTGAGAATGCCCACGGATGCTGGCCAGTGCACTGTCTGGGGCGTGCGGCAGGCTTTCCGCTCCCTGACTGCCGCCCGGCTGCTGCCCTGTGCCGGGAACCGGGCCTAAGGCCGTGTGCTACCTCCACGGCGAGCGTCACCACCTCCACTTAACGATTCGAGAACTCAGAGCTCGGAACAGTGAGCTGTCTCATCCAGGGACACTTTGGACTGAACCCGAGGTTGACTCAAGTGTTCCCAGGGATAGGTTCACATCCGTGGTGTAACGTGGAATGATTCATCCAGAACTCGAAACGTGGGCTCGGAGGGCAGTTCTCTGCCATCACCATTCAGGGCACGAGAAAAGCAATCCAAGAAAAACGGCGCTATCCGACAAAGCACCCAAGCATTCATCCTTCTAAAGCCTCGGCCGAATTCTAAGCACTGAATTCAGCAGCAACGGGACTCCCCTTCGCAGCGATCATTTGTCACATCACCGCAAACACCTGGGGTCTCCGTAGGGAACGCAGCGAGAGGCAGCGCTGGGGAGCGCGTCCAGGCCCTGTCAGAACTCTGCTTCCAGCGAGGCGCAGGTTTCCATGGCCTGGTATTTCCATCCGGCCTCTCCCTGTTTCTCGAGAATTAACCCAGGTCCGTCTCCCCCATTTGGTTCTCATTGTCTCCGACACTGAGCTCACCCCATGCCCGCCACGCTCCAGGCATCCAGCTTGGTACAGAAGCCCCAGGGCCAAATCAGACCGCGTCTTTGTGTCAATGTTTCGGTTGGATTTTTGTTTCGTCTTATTGAATGGATCAGTGAATAAATTATAGCAGTAAAGAGTGATGCGTCCTGGGGCAGGATCTGGTGCAGCAGTAACCCCCTGGGGAGCCGGTGCTATGGCTCATGGTTAGACCACTGCTGCAGGGCCAACGTCCTGTACGGGCTGTGGTTCCTATCCCGGCTGCTCCACTTCTGATCCAGCTCCCTGCCAGTGCACCTGGGAAAGCAGCAGAACACGGCCCAAGTCCTTGAGCCCCTGCACCCACATGGGAGACCTGGATGAAGCTCCTGGCTCCTGCCTTCGACCTGGCCTGGCCGGGCAGATGTGCCCATTTGGAGAGTGAACCATCAGATGGAAGATCTCTCTCTCTCTCTCTCTCTCTCTCTCTCTGTAACTCTACCTTTCAAATAATTTAAAAAGCCCACTACCAGGATTCCCACGTTCCATGTTGGAGTGCACGGATTGAGTCCAGGCTCTGCTGACTCCGGCTCCCTGGAAGTGCCCCCTGGGAAGCGGCAGGTGACGGCCCCTGAACTTGGGTTCCTACCACTCACGTGAGAATCCTGGGTTGGATTCTGGGCTCCTGGCTTTGGCTTGACCCAGCCTTGGTTGTGGGCATTTGATGAATGAACCAACAGGTAGAAGTCTCTCTCTTTCTTCTCTCTCTCTCTCTCACTCTCTCTCCCCCTTCCTCTCCCTCTGCATTTAAAATTTAAAAAAAAACTAAATAATGATGTGCTCTTAAGAATAAAATACGTTTAAGGTAAGCAGGGGCTGAACAAGAAGGATGTGTATAAATAGGAACAGTGATAGCAAGTGAAGGATGCATGTGTGCATGTGTGTGTCTAGAGAGTCCGTGTGTGTGTGCATGTGTGTGCATGTGTGTGTGTCTGAGAGGGACCATGTGCATGTGTGTGTGTGTGTGTGTCTGAGAGGGACCATGCGCATGTGTGTGTGTGAGAGAGAGAGAGAGGGTCTGTGTGTGCATGTGTGTGTGTCTAGAGAGTCCACGTGTGTGCATGTGTGTGTCTAGAGAGCATACATGTGTACATGTGCATGTGTGTGTCTGAGAGGGTCCATGTGTGTGCATGTGTGTGTGTGAGAGGGTCCATGTGTGTGCATGTATGTGTGTGAGAGGGTCCATGTGTGCATGTGTGTGTGTCTAGAGAGGATATATGTGTGCATGTGTGTGTGTGTGAGAGAGAGAGAAGGTCTGTGTGTGTGTGTCTGAGAGGGTCTGTGTATGTGTGTATCTGAGAGGGTCTCTGTGTGTGTGCTTGTCTGTGTCTAAGAGGGACTGTGTGTGTATGTGTGTGTGTGTATGTGTGTGTGTGTCTAGAGGGTCCGTGTGTGTGTGTGTGTGTGTGTCTGAGAGGGACCGTGTGTGCGTGTGTATGTGTGTGTGTGTCTAGAGGGTCCGTGTGTGTGTGTGTGCTTGTGTCTGAGAGGGACCATGTGTGTATATGTGTCTGAGAGGGTCTGTGTATGTGTGTGTCTGAGAGGGACCATGTGTGTACGTGTGTGTGTGTGTGTGAGAGAGAGAGAGAGAGAGAGAGAAGGTGTGTGTGTATCTGAGAGGGTCCATGTATGTGTGTGCGTGTCTGTGTGTGTGTGTCTGGGGCTAAAGGACTTGAACTGATGGAAGCAGCCCAATGGGCCATCGTGAGGTCTGACGAGGGAATGGCAGGGTCCAGTGCAGCAGATGGACATCCCTGCAAGTATCTGCCTCTGTGTGGAGGGCAAGTGGGGGAAGAGCAAAGGGACGGCGGGAGGCCTGCACGCAAGGGGCTCGGCCGGCTATGGCTGACTCAGCAGGTCGAGAAAGACTTAACCGAGATAGGACACTGTAACGGAACCCTGAACGACTTAAGGCTTGCGTAGCCTGAGTAAAAGAAGTTGACCAGATGCACCGTGCGGAAGGAAAAAGACAGGAATAGAGGCCCCTGGGCGTCCGTGTGGCCCCGCCCTCCCCGGTAGGCCAAGGGGGTCTGTGTGGCCCCGCCCTCCCCGGTAGGCCATGGGGGTCTGTGTGGCCCCGCCCTCCCCGGGAGGCCCCTGGGCGTCTGTGTGGCCCCGCCCTCCCCGGGAGGCCCCTGGGCGTCTGTGTGGCCCCACCCTCCCTGGTAGGCCATGGGCGTCTGTGTGGCCCCGCCCTCCCCGGGAGGCCCCTGGGCGTCTGTGTGGCCCCGCCCTCCCCGGGAGGCCCCTGGGCGTCTGTGTGGCCCCGCCCTCCCCGGGAGGCCGCGGTGCTCAGGCCCTCCGCATGGACGAGGGGGCTCCCTGCAGCCTGAGCCTCCCCTGGAGTCCCCACAAGCAGTCTGCGCAGCAGCTCAAGCGTTAAATTAGAGCTGATTGTCTTCAAACTCACCTGATCAGCGACGTGTTCTGCTGTATCTTCCATGTGAAGCGGCTCAGCTAGTGCCTGCGATGAAGAGCAGCCACTGTTGTCCAACAGAGGGAGAAAAACCTCACCAGGCCACCAGGCAGGAATGCGGCGGCCTCAAGGGCAGTGCCCGCAGCCAGAGCTGGCCTGGCCTGGCGCTCCCTGCAGGGAGTGTCTTCCACCAGGAGTAAGGAGCGGGCGCTGCGGCACCTCCTCCAGGGTTCCCTGCGTGAGGCTGAGATTCCTCGCCGCTCCCTGAGTTTCCCCAGAGGGTTACCCACGGATGCGACGCCCGTGGTGGTGGCTGGCCTGGTGCTGCGCCTTTATCGCCTGCCTACACCCCCGTCCCCTCTCCCCCACCATCCCCTCTTCCCCCGCCCCCTCCCCTTGTCCCCTCTACCCCCCCGTCCCCTCTCCCCCTTGCCCCCTCTTCGCTCCCATCCCCTCTCTCCCTTGTCCCCTCTCCCTCTTGTCCCCTCTCCTCCTTGTCCCCTCTCCCCCCCGTCTGCTCTCTCCCTTGTCCCCTCTCCCCCTTGTGCCCTCTTCCCCTTTTGCCTTCTCCCCCTTGTCCCCTCTCCCCCTTGTCCCCTCTCCCCCTGTCCCCCGTCCCCTCCCCCCACCCCGTCCCCTCTCCCCCTTGTCCCCTCTCATGGGTCTGCTCTCCTACTGGCGTCCCCTTCACCCTCATCAACTGCCTGAGCTCCTGTCTTTGTCTCGCTCCCGGCTTCTGGGGGACCCCTGCTGAGACAGGCACATCCCGAGGGCCACTGTGCCCCAAGATTCTAGAACAGGTGTTTCCGGAAGGCGGCTGTTGGGCAAGCGACCTTCAGAACAGACGCTGGAAAATGAAAGGAAGTCAAAGAAACCTAAAGTTTTTGCTTTTCAAAGGGAAGTTCAATGAAAACGGATTTATCGCGTGTTGATCTGCACCTCCTGGTCCCTCGGGCGCCCCTCGGTTCTCAGAGCCCACGCTGGAAACTCTGCTTCAGCTGACGGATGCGTTAACATGGAGCTGACGATCAGTGATTATGATCATGGCCACGACGCGCATAGCTTGAATGCTGTAACTAGACTTCCAAGCCTCACCCGAGAAAATGGAGGTTAACACTAACGCGGGTGAGCAACTCACCAGGATTGCAGCAAGCGTGGCCACTCCCTGGCCGCGTGGCTGAGGGCCGCTTCCACAAGGCAGCCAAGGGAAGCCCCGCGGCACAGAGCCAGGCACAGGTGCAGGCACAACCAGGCTATTCTACAGCAGACTCTGCTACGGACGCTGCGAGAACACGCGGTGCTAGGCATGGCTGCAACACAGTGCCCAGATAAATTCAAGGTCATGCGTGAAGAATTATGCAAAATGTGGAATGACACAGCAAATACATATGTGTAGTGTTAGACCCCGAAACGGCAGCGCATAAAATAAAACCAGAAAGGAGGAGAACAACTCTTTCATAAGCTGGACTTTCACTTGACATTTCTCTTTATTGTGAATTTTTGGAAAGGTTCCTATGAATAGCATTATTTTTATACAAATATATGAACATATATGGAGAGAACATATATGGAGAGGCTGGGAGACTCCTTCCATTTTTAAATGGGAAAAGAAAACATCGAGTAACGCGAAGGCATTGACACAAAGAGGGAGTCCTGATTCCCCTCGGCACGCGCTTACCTGGCTGGGCCGGCATCTCTCCCCACACCGCGTGGTGGACAGAGAGGGAGGGCAGGGAACAGAGCTTAGGCCATGGGTCAGGGACCTGGACGGGAGGGTGTGTCCCCTCTGTGCGACCGGGCCAGATGCCGCCTGCCCACGAGGGTAGGACAGCTAGGAGCGAGGAGCCCCTCCGAACCCACGCTGCAGACGCCTTCCCTCCAGGGACCCCCAAAGCAGTGTCTGCCACACACTGGGGAAGACTCTGGCCAGCCACACCGCGCTCCCCTCGGCACTGGCATTAGATGGAGCCACACTTGCCTGCCGCAGCAGCAGGGCCGCGAGCGTGGCCTCACGGAACCAGGGGCATTGTGTGAACTTGAACTTGCAGGAGGGGCTCGCGGCTTCCAGGGCACAGAGGGGAGCGCCGTGTGGTGAGGATTTAGCCTGCACTGCTGGGGCGGCCACGGGAGGCAGAAACTGCCACGTGGTCCTCACAGGGAGAGCCCCCAGCACGCATCCTGTCCACTCAATAACCGTGTCGCGATGGCCAGCAGGCTGGAGTTAAGACTTCCCTCAGACCCGTCTGGAACGTGGCTTCAGTTTCAAAAAGTAATAACAGCCATTTTCACCGCACTGGCCAGAGTGGTGACCACCATTTCTCTCAAGGTGAGCTGAGCAGAGGCCCACTGGACAGAAGCAGCCCCCTGCCTTCAGAGCAGATGCAGAGAATGGGGCTAGCGTGGGCCACAATCTGCTTCTCCCGTGGGACAGCAGGGTGGGCACCCCGCCTACACGGACACCCAGCTCTGGTGGCTGCCCTCTCCCCGGCAGAACAGGGGGAGGCCCCCCACGGAGCAGCAGGAGACCCCCCCATGGCCCCACACAGAGCAGAGGGAGACCCCCCCTCGCGAGGCCCCACACAGAGCAGAGGGAGACTCCCCAGGATGCCCCACATGGAGCAGAGGGAGACCCCTCATGGCCCCACACAGAGCAGAGGGAGACCCCCCCATGGCCCCACACAGAAGAGGGAGACCCCCGCGAGGCCCCACATGGAGCAGAGGGAGACCCCCCATGGCCCCACACAGAAGAGGGAGACCCCCGCGAGGCCCCACATGGAGCAGAGAGCTAGGGGCGTCACCCCGCTCCGCCCCCACCCCCCCCACTGCACCCAGTGCGATGCCCCCTCTCGCTCGCAGGGCACCGCGATTCCTCAGTTACCGCAGCCAGGCACACACTGGGCGCTCGTCTTCCAGGATGAGCCGTCCCCGCCCCAGGTTCCCATCTCCCCACTTCTCAGAGGGGGTAAGTGGTATCCTTGCCGCATCGCCTTAACACACGCGTTTATTCTCCCTATTTCTGTACACCATCACTAATTTCAGATTATGTCGGCCTTAACACAGGCAACTAACGTGCCTCTCCGGGTTGTGTTTAGTGACTTCCTGGAGGGGTCAGCGGCACCAGCCGGCGCCTGTTGGTTCAGGAGGGAACAGACAGCGCGGAGTGCAGAGGAGCCAGAGTCCCCTTGGCTCTGACTTGGAGTTTCCACTTTTTTTTTTCAATTAATTAATTTATTTGAAAGTCAGAGTTACACAGAGAAGGAGAGGCAGAGAGAGAGAGGGAGAGAGAGAGAGAGAGGTCTTCCATCCGCTGGTTCACTCCCCACTTGGCTGCAATGGCCAGAGCTGTGCTGATCCAAACCAGGAGCCAGGAGCTTCTTCCCAGTCTCCCACCTGGGTGCAGGGGCCCAAGGACTTGGGCATCTTCTACTGCTTTCCCAGGCCACAGCAGAGAGCTGGGTCAGAAGTGGAGCAGCCGGGACTTGAACCAGTGTCCATACGGGATGGCGGCACTGCAGGCTGCAGCTTTACCCGCTACGCCACAGCGCCAGCTCTTGGTGAGCAGCCAAGGCTGAGTCTTGTGGAGGAGCAGCTGTGGGGGGGTAGCTGGGGAGCGAGGTGGGGAGCTGGCCCGGGTGAGGGCTCTGGGGGGAAAGGATGGAACCTTGGCTCAGCAGGGAGTCCCTGTTTGCTGACAGGTGTCAGCCCTGGGCAGGCACAGGCTCTCCTTCTGCAGGGTGATGCCTGCCTCCACCATCATCTTCAGAAAGGAAGCTTTGCAGGGGAAGCACGTCACTCTACACCCCTACAAGTGTTCCAGAAGTGCCTGCCCACACCAGGCCCCCACCGTGCCGGCTCTGGACACTGAGGCTCCCTCCTCACGTGGCTCACTGCAAGGACCCGGCCGCGGAGCGTGCATTAGCTTCCTGCCTCATAGTCTCTGCAACCCCAGCTGGCAAATTGCACTCTTGCAGATAAAAGGTTGACCAGATAGCCAGGGACGCCACTTCTCTCTGGCTGGAGCACAAACACTGGGGGCACCCCTTGGCCAGGTGCCCTGCTGCCACACCGAGACCACCACCCCCACGCCAGCCCCCAGCCCAGCATCTGTGTGGGCCAAGAGCTGGGCCTGGCACCAAAGGGGCTTCTAGCAGGGACAGACACAGATGCACTCGTTAATGAAGGGCTGGGAATTGGAGCCGTAATGAGCGACTGGACCACAAATGAGTGCAAATTACATTGTCGGCTATTTACAATTTCACATGGCACGCAGCCGTGTAATTACGTCTATTCAATTATTCCATCCTGAGGACTTTGCAGTGTGGGTTCTCACCACAGCCAAGACCCAGCGGGAGGCTTCTGGTGTCTGTGGAAGTGAGAATAGCTGGGAGGGAGCAGAGGCAACACCAGGGCCAGCACCAGGTCTCAGGCTGTGGAGACCACAGCCCGTGTGGTTCCCGAGCGGAAGGCCACTCTGACCTCTGAACAGCAGAGTGCCCAGGTCGGCGGACGCTTCCCCGGAAGCTGCGGCCACAACTTCCTGCAGGGTTTAAAAATCTCTCTGGAGGCTGATTTTTTTAATGATTTTTTAAGTCATAAAATCGTTACATATTTCAGTGCTTTTCTCTGAAAGAAAATTTTTAATATAACTACAATATCATACTATGTCTGAAATGATACAAAATAATTTATATATAAATATATGGTAAGTCTTCTGAACGAGTGAGCTTATTTTTTTTTAAGATTTATTTATTTGAAAGTGAGAGTTACACAGAGAGAGTAGAAGCAGAGAGAGAGAGAGAGAGAGAGAGAGAGAGAGAGGTCTTCCATCCGCTAGTTCACTCCCAAATGGCTGCAATGGCCAGAGCTGTGCTGACCCAAAGCCAAGAGCCAGGAGCTTCTCCTGGTCTCCCATGCGGGTGCAGGGCCCAAGCACTTGGGCCACCTTCCACTGCCTTCCCAGGCCACAGCAGAGAGCTGGACTGGAAGAGGAGCAGCCGGGACTAGAACCGGTGACCATACGGGATGCCGGCACTGCAGGCAGCAGCTTTACCTGCTACGCCACAGCGTGGGCCCCCCGAGCTTATTTTTAAATCTGTTTTATGTGCGTGATTTCACGCTTTATGTCATCCATGATCATGAAAGCTGCAGCCTTTCATTCCACGTTGCTTTCTTGAAGCCCAGCCGATGGCATAATTAGACCCACCTTCTCTAACCTGTCCGCGCCTGCTCCCTCCCACCCATCTTGATGTCCTGCAGGATTTAAACTAAATTGTCCAACAGGCCAGGAAGGCTTAGTTTGTCGGAAAAGCTTTTTGTTTCCTTCTGGGTGGAAAGTTAAAGCTCAAACTGAAAGATCAAAGTTAGCTTTTATGTTGATGCAAATGAAGAGGCTTCCAGCCTCCATAGCAAAGGTAGGACTCAGCACACGGTGGGGGAGGACTGTCTCAGCCTTGGAATCCCCAGGGCGGTGCACGGATGGCCGCAGCCTGGCTCGGATGGCCACAGCCTGGCTCGGATGGCCGCAGCCTGGCACAGATGGCCGCAGCCTGGCTCGGATGGCCACAACCTGGCACGGATGGCCACAGCCTGGCTCGGATGGCCGCAGCCTGGCACGGATGGCCACAGCCTGGCTCGGATGGCCGCAGCCTGGCACGGATGGCCGCAGCCTGGCACGGATGGCCGCAGCCTGGCACGCCAAGCGCTGGTTCAGTTAGGACACAGCTTCAGACACACGGCCTGCTGCTCCAGGCGGGCACACAGGGCCTGGATGTCACTGGGGTCGTGCTGGGGCAGGAATGCTGAGCTGGAGCAGCGCCCTCCCTGGCCGGTTGAGAACTAGTTGCTGCGAAACCTCCCCTGCGAATGGGCAGGCGGTAGGGCCTCACACACTGGCCCCCGGTCCACGCCTGCCCCTGCACGGAGCCAGGCTGGCCTGCTCCTGCGCTGCTCCTACGCCTCTGCTGGCTTCTCCCCTTGGCCGACACCCCCAGGCCCTCTCAGAGGAGCACCAGCGACCTCGCTGTCCCAGGAGGCCTCACCACCCGCATGTCAGTCTCTCATCAAATCCCCTCCCCCTCCCCCAGTCATCACAACGCAGAAGCTGAGTGTGTGTTTGCTTGCTTGTGAGGGCGCTGTGTCCACCCACATTTGTGACCCCTGAGAGTGCAGACTTGAGTGCCAGCGTCACCACAGTGCCCTCGGACCACATCAGCATCCGGCACAAGGGAGGCACTCACAGACGAATGACCGGAGGCCCGTGTGAGGTCACGGCTGACCCACCTGCCCCTGAGCCGGCACAGCCCACACCATGCCACAGTTCCAGGAACTCTGTCCTCAGGGACTGGGTCCTTGGCTGGAAGCCAGTGAGGACGAGGCAGGGGCTTCATTCCTGGATTTCCAACAGAGGACATTCTAGGAAGAAAAGCAGTGTTAACCCCAAACCAGGGCTCTGACCCAAGGACAGAGCTCGCTAAGATGGACACACGTTGGGGCTGGTGCTGTGGCTCAGTGGGTTAAGGCTGCTGTCTGCAGTGCCAGCGTCCCATATGGGCGCCAGTTCAAGTCCCAGCTGCTCCACTTCTGATCCAGCTCTCTGCTGTGGCCTGGGGAAGCAGTGGAAGATGGTCCCACTGCACCTGTGTGGGAGACGCAGAGGAAGCTCCTGGCTCCTGGCTTCAGATCTGCGCAGCTCTGGCCATTGCAGCCATCTGGGGAGTGAACCAGCAGATGGAAGACCTCTCTCTCTCTCTCTCTCTCTCTCTCTCTCTCTGCCTCTCTGTAACTCTAACTTTCAAATAAATAAATAAATAAATAAATATTTTTTTAAAAATGATGGACACACGTGCTCCTCTCCCTGGCTTCGCTGGTGACGTCAGCCCTTTCTACTGCACACAGCCCGAGTGCAGCGACCCTGGTGAATCTCGGTGTGGGAGCGGCGCCACATTGACCTGGAACTGTCTGTCCCGCCCGCTCCTAGCCCTGCTCTGTTAGCTCAGAAGACCCAGGGCGTGAGCTGCCCTCTCAGGTCCTCCCCAATCTACTCTCATCTCGATCATCGTAAGCCCTTCAAAGGCTCAGCCACGCCAACCTCCTGAGCGATGCCCTATTGCAGGAAATAGCGTTCATTTCCCTGAGTGTTGAAGGCAAAAATGAAAGAGGAAGCAAGCTCCAAACGGGAACAAGACCCCAATCAGAAACGTGCGATGTCCTTTGCTGACTTTCTATCATGCAATTTGCATCAAAAACGCTCGAACTCACACCTGCCATCAGTGAGCCGATTTCTCTCAGAAGCTGTGTTGGAAGCAGATGGTCTTTACGTGTCTCAAAAAATGTTTTATCCGGTGGGGAGCGGAGTTGGGGATTGTGTGAAAGCCACCCCAGGACATTCATACCCCCGCTCCGGGCTGCAGTGCCCTGGAAGCGTCCACCCTCCCGCAGGTGCACACAGAGGCGTCCTCTGCCCCCTGCTGGAGGTGGAAACCCATGAACCACTGTCCTAAGGACGCAGGTGTGCTCGGAGCCCTGTGCCCGGCAGAGCTGGCCGCCGAGCCTGGAGATCAGCCGGCGAGAGACACAGCTGTTGCTGCTACAGGACCTGCCTGCTGGCCCCCGACTCACCATCCGGTGTCAGTGGTGTGACAGCCCCGGCAGGCCGCCCTCTCCCCTGCTGCACCGGAGGCTGGCACTGCGGGTGCAGAGCTGCCTCCAGCCACCTCGGGTGTGAGCTGACAGTCATGTGACCCTGAGACTCAGGACACCGAAGGTCTCTGGGAAGGAGAAGCGCTGTTGCTGCCTCTGGGACCGGGAGAGCTCAGCTGTACCCCGTGCAAGCTGCTCCAGACCCCGCCCCGGGACGGACGCGTGCAGAGCCCGGGACGAGGCCAGCAGCTGCTGGCTCTGGTTGAGCGCAGACACGGATGCTCTAATTGATGACGCTGGTGACCCCTGCACGGGTGTCCCTGTGTCTGTGCCCGGTGCCCGCTCCTCCGATACAAAGCGCGGCTGGCACTCGGCAGGATGTGTGCCCCATCAACGGTCACGCCGCGTGCCACTTTCTCCCTGGATTGGCTTTGTCGCAACAGGGTCTTTGTTCCTGGCCCTGAGGCTCACGGGTCTCACTGTGGGTCTCACCTGAGCTGTATTTAATCAGACACATCGTGAGAACGTTGTACCAGAGTTTAATAGAAACCGTGACCAAGGGGAGACCCAGGGAACTGTGTGTTACCTGAAACAGCCGGAGAGAGAAGCGCGTTTCTGTGTCTCTGGGTCTGTGTGTGATTGTACTGTGTGTGTCTGTGCCTGTGTGTGTCTGTGTGTGTCTATGTCTATGTATGTGTGTACATGTGTGTCTGTGCCTGTATGTGTGTCTCTGTGTCTTTGTGTGATTGTGTCTGTGTATATGTCTGTGTGTGTGTCTGTGTGGTTGTGCCGGTGTGTATCTATGTGTGTCTGTGTGTGTGTGACTGTGTGTCTCTCTGTGTGTGTCTCTGTGTCTGTGTATGACTGTGTCTGTATATGTGTCTATGTGTGTCTCCATCTGTGTGTCTCTGTATTTGTGTGTGATTGTGTCTGTGTGATTGTGTCTGTGTATATGTCTGTGTGTGTATGTCTGTGTGATTGCGCCAGTGTATATCTATGTGTGTCTGTGTGTGTGACTGTGTGTCTCTCTGTGTGTGTGTCTCTGTGTCTATGTATGACTGTGTCTGTATATATGTCTGTCTATGTGTGTCTCCATCTGTGTGGCTCTGTATCTGTGTGTGATTGTGTCTGTGTATATGTCTGTCCATGTGTGTCTCTGTGTGTGTCTCTGTGTGTGTATGTGTGACTGTGTGTCCGTGTGTGTGTGTGATTGTGTCTGTGTGTCTCTGTGTCTGTGTCTCTCTGTGACTGTGACAGTGTCTATGTCTGTGTCTGTGTCTGTGTCTCTGGGAGGAGCTAGGAGAAAAGCACATCCAGGTGACCCCGCATTGTCAGAGGCCGTGGTGAGTGCCATCTTCACAGGAGGACACCTGTTAGCACCCGTGAGTGCCGTTAGCACCCGCATGCATCTTCAAGGCCCCCAGGAGTTGTGGGTCATCCTCAGGGCACACATTCAGCGTTGTCCCTGTTGGGCTGAAGCAGCCACTTCCCCTGCGGGCGTGGATGAGACGTGGGATGGGAGGGCGGGGCCCGGCAGCGTCCCCAGTGCTCTGGGTTGGTCAGTCCTGCACACGGGCTGAGTGACTTGTCCCTGTCCCCGCCACACCTGGTCCCCTCTGCTCTCTGTCCCCACCCCCTCTGGGTGCAGCTCAAACTGCACTGGGACATCCAGGGCCTCCCCCACCACCGTGCACCAGCACCTTCACTCCACGGTTCTCCCACCTGCCACGTCCCTGCCGTGGACCCCCCCACATAAGCCCCATTGCCAAGGGGCCGTGGATCCCACCACACAGGAGCCACGTGGCTCTGAATGGCAATGGCATGCACAGCCTGCCCCGCACAACCTAATCCCCACACCAGGCCTCCTCCTGGGCCCCGTCCAGCAGGCTCCCAAGACCCCAGTGGTAACCCAAGAGGGACGCCCGCTAGCATGTAGCACGCCTGATGGAGTCGGGCACACGGGGGCGCTGTCTGCACCAGCTCCGTGCTGCTCAGAGCCTCCCCGCTCACCCGGAAGGCAACCGTGGGTGTCCTGTCCCCGTGTCCCTGCGCTGCTACAGACCGAGCCCTCGACTTCTCCTTGCTGTCGGCTCCAGCTGCCCCGGCCCCGTTTCAGTTCTGAGGATTTGTCCCCAAGGCAGCTTCGCCTTCCTCCACGAGGAGTGCTGGAGTAAGTCAGTGCCCCCAGCCCTGGGGTCCCCGAGCCGCTGTCAGGCACACGCAGACCCTCACCCCTCCCATGTCGGCTCCAAGCTCAGCCTCACGGGGCTTATTTTCACTGTGGAGAGGCTTAGAGTGAGCAAGGGAATACAATATGGTTTTTGTAAAAAAGACTTAGTTATTTGAAAGAGCCACAGAGATAGGAGAGACGGAGGTCTTCCATCCACTGGTTCACTCCCCAAACAGCTGCAATGGCCAGGGCTCAGCCAGCCTAAGCCAGGAGCCGGGAGCTTGCAGGTCTCCCATGCGGGTGCAGGGGCCCAAGCACTGGGGCCATCTGCTGCTGCTTTCCCAGGCCATGAGCAGGGAGCTGGATTGGAAGTGGAGCAGCCAGGACTCGAACCCATGCCCATATGGGATGCCAGCACGGCAGATGGTGGCTTAACCCACTGCGCCACAGCGCCAGCCCGAGTACAATATAGTTCTAATGAAAATTAAGGCAGTGTGGGAAACGGATATACAGAAACCACAGATGCGACCCTCCAGCTGCAAAGCAGACCCTGTCCCCTGGAGACAGCTTCCTGCAGGCCACTCGGCCGGGAGGGTGGGCGTGTGTTTCCCCATCAGGTAGGAGCCGATTCCCCGGAGAGGCAAGTGGCGGCCCCGCCTGCACGGCTGTGGCAGATGAGGAGCTGCAGTCGCACATACGGATTGATTAGTATTGATTATTGGTTGTTGATTCCCTTCCTCACCATGCAGGCTCTCAGAAGATGCGTGAGAAACCACGCCCGTGTTTCTCCTTGGCCATTCTGTGCTTGTGACACACAAACAAGAAACACTTCTGAGAACAAGTGGAAGGAGCAGTTCAAGTCCAAATCTCAGCCGGTGCCATGGCTCACTAGGCTGATCCTCCACCTTGTGGCACCAGCACACTGGGTTCTAGTCCCGGTCGGGGTGCCGGATTCTGTCCCGGTTGCCCCTCTTCCAGGCCAGCTCTCTGCTGTGGCCAGGGAGTGCAGTGGAGGATGGCCCAAGTGCTTGGGCCCTGCACCCCATGGGAGACCAGGAGAAGCACCTGGCTCCTGCCTTCGGATCAGCTCAGCGAGCCAGTCATAGTGGCCATTTGGGGGCTGAACCAACGGAAGGAAGACCTTTCTCTCTGTCTCTCTCTCTCTCTGTCTAACTCTGCCTGTCAAAAAAAAAAAAAGTTCAAATCTCCCCAAACTAGCTACTGATCAAGTTAAACTGAGGAACAGTTTGCAATGATGAGATCTGGGGGAGACTGACGATTTCCGGTGTTCATTACAGTCAGAAACCTGTGACTCATTTCCTGGACGCTGACACCTACCCGTCATGAAAAGGGGGTTTGTCCCATTTAGTTTATTTTCTTCCTGATTTCAGCGATCAGGAATTTGTGCTCCCAGCAGCTCCGTTTGTGGTAGCCCAGGTGTCTCGTGTAACTGAGCGGTTGTGCACACGACGGCACAGCCGCAGGTGGAAGACCGCTCGGCCGTTGCGAAGGACTGGAACTCTGACGCCACAGCGGGCTGCATCTCCAGGGTCTTCTCTCGAGTGGGAAAAGCCCAGCGCCTAAAAGGCAGGAGTTTGTGGTTCTCTACAGGCGATGAGGTTGAACCGGAAGGATTTTCCTTTCGACAAGGTCAGGGACTTGGGAGGAGGGGATGACGTGTGGAGGTCGGGAGGGAGATCGTGGGGTCCTTGTGCTGTTGACGAGGCTTTTGGGGGTCAACAGGTGACCTGGCTGCCATCTCATGTGCGTATGCGTGCGCATGTGCGTGCGTGTGTGTGCACACACAGACGAGGGCGTGGGCAGCTGGTCCAATCGGAGCTATAGGAATTACACCGTGGCAACACTGTGGCATCACGCGTCACTGCACAGGTGTTCCCATGATAGACATGAGCGGGCTGACCAAGGGGACTCTGCACATCGTTTCTTGCAACTGCCTGTGATTGTTAGCTCAAAAAATTTCAAAGACAGTCTCCAGATGAATAACTGTGTGTGTAACCAAGAGCGAAGCATGTTGTAGACCTGGCTCAGGTTGGAGGGCGCTCCATGGGGGACCGGCCCAGGATTCCCCAAAGCTGTCGAGAGACAACAATCCAGAGGAACCGTCTCAGCAAAGCGGGGTCTAGGCAGGCACAGCCGCCAAGTGCAGCGTGGCCTGGAGACCTGGGTCGGGAGAAGGGCTGAGCAACGCCTAAGGAAGACTGAGTGACGCGGGCTTTGCCGAAAACCCAGGGCCAGCTCAGCTCACTCATTGTGACAGACGGACCGAGCGGGAGATGCTGGCCGTGCGGGAGGGGGGAATGGCAACTTCCCCGCAATTCAGACTGTTGTGAAATAACTAACTCTACTAATTTGTTCAAGAATTAATTACTAAGCAAAACATGATTGCCCATCCAGGGGTCATGTCGAAGGTCAGAGGTCGACTTTGTGGGAGTCCCTCTCCAGCTGCCACGAGGCCCCCAGGGAGCTTCCTAGCGCAGCCTGAGCAGAGCTGAGAGTCTGTCCCTGGACTGGCAGTGCAGGGTCTTCTGAGGAGGGCTGGGGGGCGCCGCTGAGGGTCCTTCGTGGGAGCTCTCAGTTAGCCAGGAAGAATGACGAGCCCCAGCCCCGGCGTCGGCTCCAAGCGTGCGGGCTGCGTGATGCATTCAGCTGGCACGTTCTCAGCACACTGCCCCCGGCACGGCGCTGACATTTGCCGGGGACGGACTCATAGTTTGCTTTCATACCTGGATGATTCAGGACCTGGGAGGGGGGAGGGAAAAGCTAACAGGGGAGCGACAGAGGCAGTGACAGCCCGGCTGTCAGGACTCCAAGGTCACAGGACGTAATTTTAAATCGCTCCCAGCCCCAGACCGGAGCGTGCCAGGCCTGCCGTCGGTGTGTGCGCCGGGGACGTGGCTGACGCCACTGAGACCCACTGGAGAACAGCTTTGAAAACAGACAGCAAAGAGGTGGATGTAACTTCTTGTTTGCTGTCCCATAAATAGGGGGCCATTGCTTCTAACGCTTTCCTGGGGAATCTATCAGCAGATGGGAAACCTAGCGAAGCATTAACACAGGAGTATCTGCCGGTACCGGCTAAGGCAACGCTCTGGCTCAGCACATGGAGGTGAAACTTCCACTCACTCCGTGGTTTCCAGGACTTGCTCTCAGAGGGAGCGTGTGCCTGCCAGCGGCTGGTTCACCAGGGACGGAGTGGATGCCGCGTCTGTGGTCCTAGTCCCCCAAGCGGAAGCGTCAGGCCCCTTTGCTCGATGCACTGATTAAACCTTTGCCCCCCCTTTTCCATCCTGCGTCCATTCCGGGGCTGAACATATCGCAGCGATCCAGTTCTGGCACTTGACGTTCAGAAGGCCAGGAGGGAAACAGAGAATTGTATCTTTTTTTTTTTTTTTTTTGACAGGCAGAGTGGACAGTGAGAGAGAGAGACAGAGAGAAAGGTCTTCCTTTGCCGTTGGTTCACCCTCCAATGGCCGCTGCGGCCGGTGCACCGTGCTGATCCAAAGGCAGGAGCCAGGTGCTTCTCCTGGTCTCCCATGCGGGTGCAGGGCCCAAGCACTTGGGCCATCTTCCACTGCTCTCCCGGGCCATAGCAGAGGGCTGGCCTGGAAGAGGGGCAACCGGGACAGAATCCAGCGCCCTGACTGGGACTAGAACCCGGTGTGCCGGCGCCGCTAGGCGGAGGATTAGCCTAGTGAGCCACAGACCCGGCTGAGAATTGTATCTTTCACGCTTCCAGGGAAGGCTCGCCTAGCTCGGAGCAGAGACAAATCCACCAGACCACAGGGAGGTAGCGCTTCCTTCTACTAAAGACGTAAGCACATGCCAAAATTAGCGTGTTCCTTCTGCGACAGTATGATCTTAGCCTTATCGTTAACGTGTGCCAGTGAAATATTCAGGTTTGGCATGTTATGAGTTGTCTGGATATACTGAAAATGTACTTCAGTCCTGAAATACTGAAAATAATGTCATCAATAAGGACAAAGGTAAGGTTATTAGGAGCTTGTTTTCACTTTCCTAAATCAGGAGAGAGAGCAGCCTGGGACGGCTGGGTCCGGGTTCCAGTCTCCAGCACGAGAGAAGACAGGGGCGCAGGTCGGCAGAGGCGGGCGTCTCTCCAGGGGTGGGGGGTGGCTTGAAAGAGCTGCTCCCCACCAGGTCTAGAGGCCCAGGGGTGGGTCTGCTAACAGTGGAGCTGGGGAATGTGGTGAATTAGGTGATCTCTAGCTAACCACCGTGAAACAACTGAGTTTCTAGTAACACCGCCAAGAGGGCTGGGCAAGAATGACGGAGATAGTGCGTTGTGTAATGCGGAGGCACGGGAGTCGCCTGTTGTCAAGTGATAAAAACATCCCTGCTGCGAATCATCGGACAGGGCTCACCTTCTCATCGCTGGTGGCTACTTGGATTTGTTAAAGACTTATTTATTTTATTTGAAATGTAGAGTCAGAGAGAGAGAGAGAACGAGAGATTGAGAGAGATCGGCCATCCCCTGGTCCACTTCCCAAATGGCCACAATGGCCAGAGCTGAGCCAGGAGCTCCATCCGGGTCTCCCACAGGGTGCAGGGGCTCAAGCCCTTGGGTCATCTTCTGCTGCTTTCCCAGGCGCATTAGCAGGGAGCTGGATCAGAAGTGGAGCACTGGAATTGAACCAGTGCCCACATGGGATGCCGGCGCCGCAAGCAGCCCCCTAAGCCTCTTCGCCACAGCGTCAACCCTGGCTATTCGGGTTTAAAGTGCTCGATGAAGTCCCTTCTAAAATGCAAACGTATGTTCTGTATTTGTGTATGCACACGAATATGACAGCTAAAGACCCAGTCAATGCGTGTTTATTGAAGGTCTCTTGTTGGCATAAATAGACTTTAGGACCCAGTGATAACTACGCGCACGTGAAACTGCCTTAGTGAGAATTAGCACACCCGGTCTGCTGTGCTAGGAAGCAAGTGCACTAGTCACTGCTGAGGGATTCAAACTTCTCCCTTCTACGCACGAGCAGTACTGCCCACGCCAGGAGACTTTAGATCGTGTAAGCGTAATGATTGTGACCCAATAGAAGATCCGAATCCATGAATTTTCTGAACTTCTTCCCATAAATGGACATAGGTGAAATTCAGAAATAAATGCCACGTTTAACCGCTAGCTTGAGAAGTGACTACAATGTGACGAAACGGGAGAGTTGTTTAGGATAACAGGCACGGCCAAGCACAGGCAGCGGTGCCTCCACTTAAACAGCCACCATGAGACGAGAGAATAACAGGCTCTCTTTCCCCTCGAGGCGCGAAGCCACAGCCATTCTCGGACTGTTTCCCTCTGCTGCTTCTGTCAGACGGAGCCTGGTGTGGCTGCCGTGTCCACCACGAGGCTTTGGCTTCCCTGTAGTGGTCTCGGTGGGGACAATACGCATGCTGAACCCTGGGCATGAGGCTGGAAGAGAGAGCAGCGGAATCGCACAAGCTTGCAAGACCCCTTTCAATGAGCAGAAAGAGCCAGGAGCGCCCCTTACAGGAGTGCAGTGGGAGTGGCCGCCAAGGGTGGTGGATGGGAGGTCGTAGTGGCGAGCAGGTGCGATGGTGGGTGAAGTGAGGCTGGATCCAGGGGTCGGCCTTGGGCATTCAGGATGCAAGGTCACGGGCACAGCTGTGGGGTCCCTGGGACTCGAGGCACTTACTGGATGGGTCCTGGGTGTGTGGGTCACACACATCTAAGGCAGGAGCTGTGTGGGCGGGCGTGCTGCAGCTTGGACATGCTCTCTCTTGTCCCGTTGCCTCTTCCTCCTCTGCAGTTAGGAGCGACCTGGTCCTGCAGTGGAATCCACGTGCCCACTCCTGTATGTGAGACGGCTACACTAGGGGTCACCTGGGCAGATAGTCCCCAGTGTATTCCCGTACGCAGTTTGTATCTGTCCCGTCGATGGGGCGAAGGTTGCCCGCCATTCTAATGGTGCTGTTTCGGAAGGACTCCATCAAGGCCGTGGAGGGACACCTTGACAGCAGGTCAAGGGACTCCATCTTGAGAAAGCACTGCCCCCCAGCCCCTGCCGTGAGACTCTGGTCTGAAGCCATGGCCTACAGCACTCAGACAGCTGCGGTCCACTGCATCACGCCAGGCAAACACAGAAACCCCCTGCGTGATCGCTCAGGCTTGGGAGTGGACAAGCTGCACCCGGGTTAATGATCACGCTGTAGTCTGTCTGTGTCCCACATACGATTTAGGCCAGCACCTGGACTAATGTCAACACGATAATTAAAATTGCTAAGATTGTAACTGACATTGTCAAGATTATAACTGATAGTGGTTTCACACAAGCCTTAGGTCAGCTGGACCCCAGCAACCATGTATCCCCCGACCCCAGCAACCATGGATCCCCCTCCCCCTCATGGCTTTTGCCTTTATAAACCCTGTTGCTTTGGGCTTCGGGGTCTGGGTTCTTTAGGGCAGGAGCCCGCTCTCGGCGGCCGGTGATAAAGACCGTCAAATGCTATCGGTGTGTGGTGCTCCTCGGTTTGCACTCGCTCAGGCATAAGGAGTTTGGGGCCAGAGGTCAGGTTGGAAAACTGTATTAAAGCGAATGCCCCTTTCGGTAGCCTTTCTCCCTTCTCTAGTTTATTTACAGACAGTGTTGCAAAGGGAAACGGCCTTTTCCTGTCGGGAGCGTCTGCACTAAGTGTTCTCCGCGTTTTGAGGAGACAACCTGCAGGTGGGGAAGCGCGAGGAGGCGCCGTGCTGGAAAAGCCCTCTTCAGGACCCAGGGAGGCGGTGGGTCCCGGCTCCAGGAGAGCCCTGTCCAGGGCCTGGGTCGGAGCCGATGTTCCAGGGTCTTGGCTGCACCCGTGGGCCTCCCAGGCTTCCCCAGGGGCTCCTGGTACAGCAGCTCAGGCCTGATGTCCCCGGTCTGGACTAACTTCTGGGGTACACAAGCCTCTCCAAGTCCCGTCATTTCTCCCGGGTGGCCATGACCCTGAGGGCTCTCAGTGAGGAGGGAGGGTACAGGCTCGGCAGGAGAGACCTTCAGCATTTAGCAGGGTGGTGGCTTGACTGGTGCCGGCTACGCCCACGAAAATCCTCCTGAGAGCCATCAAGGGGCCGGCCGAGGAGCCTTCTAAGACTATGGAGGAACTTCCCAGTGGGGAGTCCTGCGAGCGCCGGCCAGCAAGTCCCGGGACCTCCTCCAGACCCCTCGGCCCGGAGGCGGCCTGGGTGTGGGACTAACAAATCTGCAACAAATGACAGAGAAAACAGACACTGGAGCAGGTGGGGAAATCTGGGGTCCTGTGGGCTTCGGAGCCAGGAAAGCGATGTGGCTCTGTGCCAGTGGTGCTTTGGGTGGAGTGTCTGGCTGGGTTTAATTGAATGTTCGCAAGAGGATAGAGTTTGGGGCAGGGCTGGAATGCCACCTGATCCTTGACCTTTTGAGCAATCTTGGAAATGCCACGGCAACAGGTGCATGATGGAGTGGCGTGTCAGTCACAGTAATTTTATTATAATGACTTTATAATTAGCCAAAACTCATCACGGGGTGCAGCTGGCAGCCAGGTTGGGTATTTTTGGCTGGCGCTGGCTCTGCGTGGCAATTTTGCAGAAGCCGCAGTTTTCTGCTGCATGGAGAGGAGGCTGTGTGCTGGGGAGAGGGGCTAGGGCAAGGCAGACAGGTGAACAAGCCCTTCAGCTTGGCCGGAGGTTGAGCAGGGAACCCTCTGGAAAGCGACAAAGTAACAGACATGTTGTCACGTGCAACCTCCAAGTGTAGCAGTGCGTGTGCTCCTAGCTCTGACTCCCAGAATCACCTGGAAAATTAACCGCCACTGTCTCTAAGTATCAACGCCTTTGCTATTTTTGCTCACGTGTATTCTGGGTTTCCTTTGAGCTGTATGTGATGACACATCAGCTTCAAGTTTTAGGTGAGATTTCCGGTGAAGAACAATTTGTCTGGAGCAGAATGCCGAATTTAGCATCAGCAGGAAAACTTTTTGAATAATTGCGACTACAGAAATACCAAAACCCCCAGGAACAGGAGAGAAACAGCCTCTTTGGGGTAGAGGTGCCAGGGGGGCTGAGAACCCTGGTTTAAGTAACCGGAGCCGACATCTCCAGACACCCAGCGAAACAAGCATCCTGGTACCTCTGAGAAGTGCTGTTTTTAAAATACGATCTATCCACAGTGCTATTAGTTTTATTTCCATAAATATGAAAAGAAGTTTAACTTAATTCTTGGGACATAAAAAACATTATCACGCCAACTGTTTTAGGTTCTCGCTTGCTATTTGGACCACCTGTGCCAGTTCTTGGCTGGACTGGCCTCAGTACCAATCACACGGACCTGGTCCTTTGCATGGGTAACAATTTTTGTGAATTCTGCCTCGTGACGGCTGGACACTGTTGTCTGCTTACAGACGCCCCGGAGCTTTGTGGCGGATTCCCTTAAGTTTCTAGGACGCAGCTTGCTCCCGTAGGCTTTGCTCCTGGGATGCGTTAGGCCGAGCAGGACTGGTGCTCGGTTCAGAGCCAGTTACCCCCGCCAGCAAGCAATGCGCCTTCCGAGTACTGCGCCCCGGCTCCGTCGATCTTTCCTGTATTTACTAGGGAGAGACAGAGCTGCTCCACCCACTTCCCAGATGCACAAACAGGCAACACCTTAGCTAGGAGCCCAGAACCCCACCCTGGTCTCCCACAGGAACAGTAGGGACCGGGATTCCACACCTGCTGCCTTCCAGCAGGGAGCTGGAATCAGGGGCGGAGCTGGGACTTGAAACTAAGCGCTCTGTCACATAAGGGCTGTGGGTATCGCCAGCATCATGGCAACCACCACGCCACGGACCCCTCCACCGCCTTGTGCGTCTTCAGGTTTACCTCCACGGCTGAGGGGCATGGGCGCTCTTACCAACATGGCTGAGGGCACGGGCACTCTTACCAACACGGCTGAGGGGCATGGGCGCTCTTACCAACACGGCTGAGGGGCACGGGCGCTCTTACCAACACAGCTGATGGGCACGGGCACTCTCACCAACACGGCTGAGGGGCACAGGCGCTCTTACCAACACGGCTGAGGGGCACGGGCGCTCTTACCAACACAGCTGATGGGCACGGGCACTCTCACCAACACGGCTGAGGGCACGGGCGCTCTTACCAACACAGCTGATGGGCACGGGCGCTCTTACCAACACAGCTGATGGGCACGGGCGCTCTTACCAACACGGCCGAGGGGCACGGGCACTCTTACCAACACAGCTGATGGGCACGGGCACTCTCACCAACACGGCTGAGGGGCACAGGCGCTCTTACCAACACGGCTGAGGGGCATGGGCGCTCTTACCAACACGGCTGAGGGGCACGGGCGCTCTTACCAACACAGCTGATGGGCACGGGCACTCTCACCAACACGGCTGAGGGGCACAGGCGCTCTTACCAACACGGTCGAGGGGCACGGGCACTCTTACCAACACGGCCGAGGGGCACAGGCACTCTCACCAACACGGCTGAGGGGCACAGGCGCTCTTACCAACACGGCTGAGGGGCACGGGTGCTCTCCAGGGAGGTGTGCGCCCCAGGCCTGGGCTCTCTAGCTCCTTCTGGGGGTGCTCCCAGCTCTTGGGCAGTTTCCTCACACACCTGTCCATCCGTCCTCAGCTGAGCACCCGAGGCGATCCTTGGCCATCTCGGCTCAGCCCTCTTCCCTCTGCTGCCTTGACCACCCTCAGGTTCTCAGCTCAGGTTTGCACCGTTCGCTCCCCGTGTGAAGCGTGAACGTGAAACCTGCTGAACCCAAGAAGTCACTCTTGTCAGAGCCAGACAAAGTAGAACCAGAGGCTGCGAGGGAGTGGTGGAGACGCGTGCGCTTGCTTCCGGGGCTAAGAACAGGACAAGGACCTTCCAGAGCCCAGGAGCAATCCCTCCACGTCTCCCACACAATGCAAGCCCCACACCTTGCTGGTTCTGCGTAGCCACTGTGCTCCTGCTCCGTGGCTTACCACAGGAAGCGCCAAGACTGCAGGAGTTCAGGTGCGAGGCTCGCCCAGCCACAGCTGTCCCCACAGCGGACAAGGTCAGCTCCTACAGTGAGCTCTGGAGACCCCGGGCCCTGCACAGAGCAGCTCCCCCTCACCTCAGCCTCCCCAAAGGCACCTGCGACCTGTCATGTCCTGTGCTTCCCATTGCAACCCCCAACACTTGCTCCTCAACTGTTCTTCCCAGAGGCATCCGCTGCTGGTTTTGGCTGGCGCCCGTCTCTTTGTCCTTGGTTGATTTTTTTTTTTTTTGGATATCCTAAAAATAGTTGTTAAGGAAATTTTATATTTTTGTATACACTTTTATATTTCAGGCTGTTGTTCCAGGCAGGAAGCTAAGCCTGGTCTCTACTAATCAGTTTTTGCTAAGAGCTAAACATTCACCCAAGAAGCCCCTCACGCGCCCGGGCAGACTGTTAGATGTTCTACTTGGAAGCACCGCTGCGGAGACCCAGTCTAAAGGTTGCACTGATTGGAAACCCCATGACTTAGTAACGCATTGGAGGTCCTGCAGCTAAGCCTGAAGTGTGGCTTTGGACTCCTTCTAGATTTCGCCACACTCACCAACAGCAGTCACAAGGCACGGCTGAGGCGCCCGGACTCCCGCTCAGATCAGTCACGCACTATGTACAGAACAGGCTGCCCCCTGGGAACACCTCCACGTGGAACGAGGGTCCGATTCAAAACACAAGCCAGGGGTGAGCTAAGCCACCACTTGGGACACCCACGTCTCCTATCAGAGTCCCTGGGTTCGAGTCCTGTCTCTGCTTCCCACTCAGGTTCCTGCTGAAATGCCAGGGAGGCAGCCGCTGATGGCTCCGGCCCCACAGGGAAGATCCAGTTGGTGCAGCCACACTGTTGACTACTATTCAGCAATGACAAGGAGAAGCCCGGACACGTTCAACCTCACTGGGAGCATCAGGGAAGTTGTCCTGGGTGGCAGAGGCCCCCAGCGCAGGCCTCACTTCTCAAACACTGCCTGGTGAGGTAGCAGAATCATACATCGAGACGGCAACCGTGGGGCCTGTGCTGCGGCCGGCATCCCATACGGGCGCCGTTTCCAGTCCCGGCTGCTCCTCTTCCCATCCAGCTCTCTGCTGTGGCCTGGGAAAGCAGTGGAGGATGGTCCAAGTGCTTGGGCCCCTGCACCCACATGGGAGACCCAGAAGAAGCTCCTGGCTCCTGGCTTCTGATCGGCACAGCTCCAGCCGTTGTGGCCAATTGGGGAGTGAACCAGGGGATGGAAGACCTCTCTCTCTCTCTCTCTCTCTGCCTCTCTGTAATACTGACTTTTAAATAAATAGATACATCTTTCAAAATAAAAAGATCTTAATATCTGGAGCAGCCAGGCAAAGGAGGTTTGCAGCCTCTCTGTGTGTTTCTCTGTGACTTTCTGTGAATCTGTAATTACTTTAAAATATTTTAAAATAATAAAAACATGCCTGCTCTGCATGTGAAAAATTGCACATACTTGTAGTCATTCTTTTTTTCTGAAATCATTACGCTGTCCCGGCAAATGTAAAAGAGCTAACACGATGTGTGAAGGGAGGACTTCTGCCTTCCATTCAAACACACGGTCAGGGCTGCAGACCGTATAGAGCCTGTGGCTGCCGCATCGCCGCCTGGGTTTTCAATGCCAGTCGCTCTGTCACCAGGTGCTCCTGCAGCATTGTCTGTTTGTTTAAGATTTATTTATCTATTTGAAAGGCAGAGTTACAGAGAGGCAGAGGCAGAGAGAGAGAGAGAGAGAGGTCTTCCATCTGCTGGTTCACTCCCCAATTGGCTGCAATGGCTGGAGCTGCAATGGCCGGAGCTGTGCTGATCTGAAGTCAGGAGCCAGGAGCTTCTTCTGCATCTCCCACGTGGGTGCAGGGGCCCAAGGACTTGGGCCATCTTCCACTGCTTTCCCAGGCCACAGCAGAGAGCTGGATGGGAAGAGGAGCAGCCGGGACTTGAACCGGTGCCCATATGGGATGCCTACACAGCAGGTGGCAGCCTCACCCACTACGCCTCAGTGCTGGCCCCAGCATGGATTTTTTTTTTTTTTTTGACAGGCAGAGTGGACAGTGAGAGAGAGAGACAGAGAGAAAGGTCTTCCTTTGCCGTTGGTTCACCCTCCAATGGCCGCCGCGGTCAGCGCGCTGCGGCCGGCGCACCGCGCTGATCCGATGGCAGGAGCCAGGAGCCAGGTGCTTTTCCTGGTCTCCCGTGGGGTGCAGGGCCCAAGCACCTGGGCCATCCTCCACTGCACTCCCTGGCCACAGCAGAGGGCTGGCCTGGAAGAGGGGCAACCGGGACAGAATCCGGCGCCCCGACCGGGACTAGAACCCGGTGTGCCGGCGCCGCAAGGCGGAGGATTAGCCTAGTGAGCCGCGGCGCCGGCCCCAGCATGGGGTTTTAATGCCGTCTGTATGTCGCCCCGTATGGTTGGACTCCTTCAACAACCTCTCCGGCTGTGGGCAGTTCAGCTGCCACTGCTGCTATTAATATCACCATTACAAGCTGCCGCTGGAAGCCACAAGCGATCGCTTGTCTCATTTTCTGGGGTGATTTCCTAGGGGTGGAATTACTGGCTCCACGGCTGTGCCAGGTGCGTAAGTTCTGTAGTGGAGAAGGTACCGGCACCCAGCAGCTCCACCAACGGCAGGTCCCCCCACAGCCACCTTTGTGGGGAGCAACTGAGACTAGGCTAAGTTACTGGAATTAAGACTTATTCTATGCATCTGCTCTCCCACAATATGGCGCTGGGGAGGAGTAAACTTCTACGCAGCTGCCTCTCACCAACTTGACAAACTGCAGGAGCTGATCCCGCTCCTGATTGGAGGAGAGCAGTGTGCTCGGCGTGTGGGTAGCAGAGTTGGGATTGGTGGAAGAGGACTATAAAGGAGGAGAGAGACAACATGCACCAGGAACATCTATCTGAAGGAACACCTGTGCAGCCCCCGAGAGAGCCGGCCGGCGGTGTGCCGCTCCCCTGCGGAAGTGGGGAATGTGGCAGGGGGAACCGCCCTTCCACAGAGGTGGAGGGACGGCAGCCAACCCGGGAAGAACCAGCAGCAAACCCGGGGAGGGCCGAGCAGACAAAAGAACAGCGCAGGGTCCTGTGTCGTTCCTCCACGAAAAGGGGGAGCGACACACCTTGAAACCCCAAATCAGGCTCAGGGCAGAGGCCCCACCCTCGCCTGCCACAGGGAGACCTGGGGTTGGGCCAGGCGCTGAGACCCCCGGGACGCCCAGGGCTGGCGTCTTCCTCCGCTGGCCCACTGGAGCTCACGGCCCGCGATCACGGGTGAGCCCTTCCAGGACCACAGTTAGCTCGCCGCTCCAGGGGTGGGGCTAGGAAGAGCATGGGGATAAAGCAGGCCGTACCGAGCTTAGACGTCATTGCACGTTCCAGGGGGTCCCCGGGGGCTCCTGGGCTGAGACGCGAGCCTACTGTAAGGTGCTCCGACCGAGGCGTCAGAGGGGGGCTTTGGGGATAACGGGTTAGATGGGGTCATCGGGGCAAAGCCCCCACAGCTGGATCCTGCTGGCTTCACGGGAGGAGGGGGACACAGGCAGACTCTGGCCGGCCAATGCCCTGCACCTCTTGGCACTGCCACCACCCGTGCAGCCCCAGAGCCCATCAAGACTGGCTTTCTTTCTGAACACCGCCGCCCGTGGGCTGGACCTCCCGCCCTGCAGGTCTCTGCTTCATCTTCCGCTCGATGCCAGCTGCCCCTGGGTGTGAAGCAAGGATTAAGTCCACGGCCAACGGAGGGATCAGCTGAGTTACGCAGGCCGCAGGAGCGGGGATTTCGACTGCACTAAGGTCACTTCCAGTTCTTGATGTTCCGGAGCAGCGGCGCCGAGCCACGCTGACCCGCCGGGGAGGGGTTGCAGCCCCCACGGGCCCCCGCCGGGCTGCGAGCCGCTCCAGGCCCCGAAGGTCGCAGCGAGGCCCCTTTGGTGAGAAGCGTGAAGCACCTCCGCCAGGCTGGCCCGGACTCCTGCCGTCTCTGCCTTTAGCTTCAGGAAAGGAAAAATGTAAAATGAAAATGACAGCTACGCGGTGTATTCCCAACAGAGCGCGTTTGTAACTAGCCTCTGCTTTCAGGACTGATAGAGACACGGTGCACACAGGTGCTCCCGAAGCGTTGTCCCAGACAGCCGCGTGCGTCGCCTGAGGCCCATCGTCTGCTGCCAGCTTGGCGCCTGCACCCCCGTCCCGCCCCGGCCGCCCGCTGCAGCCGCGGCCACCCAGGAGTTGGCTGTCAGCTGCTCCGGGCACCTGTGTCACCATCTGGCGTGGTGATGGCCTTGATCGACACGGGACCTCCCGATGCCTCAATGCCTTGCCCGGGCTGTGTGGACCGTGTTCTCGTGTCGAATTTAAGGAGGACATTTGTTTTCTTGGGTGGCTCCTGTGTGAATCAATCAAGCAGTGACCCAGGGAATAAAGGAACATTTCTTTCCTCTCTGTAATTGTCGGTGCCCCCCCCCCCGCCACTCTCTCCTCAGCCTTGGGGCAGGCAAAGCTGTGGGAGCACCTCGCCCCACAGACACCGAGGCCCCTCCCTCCTCTATCTGGACGCCCGCACATCCACTGGTCACTCGTTCCCAGCCCGGGGGCGGCTCAGCCTCCAGGGAGGGCCGCCCGACAGTTCTGGCTGCCTCATCCGCTCTGACGGGTGCGTTGATCTGCAGAGTAGCTCTAGAACCTTGTCCGGGCTCAGTGTGGACCTCAGCGCGGGTTAGTAGAGTAAGCCACGGGCACGGAAATGCGCCACCCTCCCGGGGTGAAGCAACCCCAGAGCTCAGTGGGCGGAGCAGCACCCAGGTGGGGTCTGCACGTGGCTGTCCGGGCACTGGACCAGAGCAGACCAGCCAGTGGCATCCACACGGCTAAGGGCGCTTAAAACGTTCTTAGTCACAATCTGTTCATTTGCCCACTTGCTTATGTGTTCTGTGTATGCGTTAAAATGCCTGTTATGGGCCAGCGCCGTGGCTCACTTGGCTAATCCTCCGCCTGCGGCACCGGCATCCCATATGGGTGCCGGGTTCTAGTCCCAGCTGCTCCTCTTCCTGTCCAGCTCTCTGCTGTGGCCAGGGAAGGTAGTGGAGGATGGCCCAAGTGCTTGGGCCCTGCACCCGCATGGGAGACCAGGAGAAACACCTGGCTCCTGGCTTCGGATCAGCATAGTTCTGGCCATAGTGGCCATCTGGGGGGGTGAACCAATGGAAGGAAACCCTTTCTCTCTCTCTCTCACTGTCTATAACTCTACCCGTCAAAATTAAAAAATAAATAAATAAATAAAATAAAGTAAAATGCCTGTTATGGTGGCGGCTTTGTGCCATAGTGGTTAAGTCACCGCTTGGGATGTGAGCATTACGTATCAGAGCCTGGTTCAAGTCCCAGCACCTCCGGCTCCCTGCTAATGCATCCTGAGAAACAGTGCTTGGGCCCTGCCACCCACACGGGAGACCCAGATGGAGTTCCGGGCCCCCCGCTTTGGCCTGGCCAGATACACAAACACTTTCTGAAGTGCCTGTTGTGGTCCGGGCCCTACTTCAGAAATGGGGGGAGGGGCCAGGCCTCCCCTTGGTGATCTAACAAAGACCACAGCATGGTGGCTCCCAGCAGCACACACGACCACCTGACAGTTCTGGGCGCCCTCAGTCAGGTGGGTGGCCGAGGGCCGAGTCGGGGTGCCCCAGGGTTGTGAGCGCCCCCTGGAGGCGTGAGGTGTGCTCCCGTGTCCTCGTCTCTCCAGCCCCTCAAGGCACCTGTGCTCCGGGGCTCACAGCAGCCTCCCCCGCCTCTGCGGCCCTCCACCTGCCTCTCCGCGATAAACCTGCCACTTCCTTCTACCAAAGAGAACTCCCGCGATTGCATCGCCAGAACAGCCATCACCACCCCCACCGATCCCGTCTGCCGGGTCTCTCACTGTCACGGGCTCCGGGCCTGAGGGCGTGGGCAGGCCACCGAGCTGCACCCACCACAGCTCCAGAGGAGGAGCACCGTGGGAAGGGCCACGAGAGGGGTGACAGGTGCTCCAGGTTGCCACTCACGCCCCCGCCCAATCCTCTCCACACAAGCTGATGCCCCGCCTCCAGCCCTTCCGCCCCAGTTTCGTCTGGGTTGACAGCACGTGATGGACGCCTCATCACTCTGGTCGCACTGTTGCTGCTACCTGGGTGTTAGCCCAGGTCTCAGATAGTGCACACAAGCTGATCAGCTTCCCTGGGGGCCGCAGCCTGGGGACACGGCAGGTGCTCCCCACCATCGGCGATATTGATGAGGCATTGACACTAAGTCACAGGGGAATTCCTGGACGCACAGCTGAAAGAGAGAAGCGGCCCGCTGTGCGTGTGTGAGAGGGAGAGGCTGTGTGTGTGGTGGGGGCGGGGGGGTGGGTAGGGGACTGCATCCCACGTCCACAGCCAGGGGAGGCCGGGGGATGCCAGAGAGGGGCCCCAGGGCATCGCGCGAAGACCCATTCGGGTTCAAATCCACACTCATCACGGCCTGCCCGTGAGAACAGGGACAAGTGACTCAGCCGCTTGTTGGAAAGACGGACACCACGACTGGTAACAGGAGCCCAGGCTTGGCGCTTTCCAAAGAGCCGTGACATGGAGCCCCACGCAGGTGCAGCACCGTCACCACACCCTCCACGCTGGCAGGTGCTAACGGGGAGGGCTATCAGCTCCTGTGAAATAAATACAGATAAGTCACGCGTGGGTCCTTCCACGGCGGCACAAGCTGAGCAGTGTGGCTCTCTCAGGCCAGGGATAAACAGGACAGAACCTGCTGGCTGGGGGCTGATGAACGTGCTCCCAAGTGTGGACGCTGTGTCGGGAGCATCATGTGGGGGCATGATGCTGGGCAGCGGGGGCCAGAGGCGGTGCCAAGCCCTGGGCCACGGCGGCGGCTGAACACATGGAGCCCAGACCCGGCTGGGCTGGAGCCAGCCTCACGTCCACACCTCAGGGCAGGCACGTGCCCTGCACTCTCGCTTGGTCGGGGTCTGGGCTGGCGCCCCCAGACTCCCTAGCACTCACACCGGCTATTGTCCTTTTGTTCGTGGACAGAGGCTACAGGGCAGAGGCTGAGTGTGTCCCTGCCGAGAGTCCGGAGGGCACTGCTCAGGGCAAGCCCACCGCATGGCGGGGTCCACGCAACTCTGCAGGGGGCGCTGCTGTGCGCGGTGCCTGCGCCTCTGTCCCCCGAGGGTGCCTGTGCCTGCTCTCACTTCCGATGGCCACAGGGCTGTCTAGCTCCTTGTAGGTGTGCCGGCTGCTTCTGTGTTTGGAGGTGACTGCCTTCCAGACATAAAGGGGCCACACAGAAGGACACTGTGTGCACACAGTCGCCTGCACTGTAGACGTCATCTACAGGATGAGCCCAGCTTTGCAGCCCATGGAAAAGGCCCCAGAGCCTTCCCCTCTCCTTCTCAGCCATCTCGGGGTTCCGTTCCCCAAGATCGTTTCTGCCTCCCCCCCCGGCAGAGGGCTGGCGCAGCCCAGCTGTCCTGTCAGCTCCAACAATGGGCTGGGTCTGTGTGGGGTGCTGTGCCCACAGGGATCCTGGGGCGTGCTGCGATTGATTAGTGATGCCTGCTGTGGACACAGAGCCACATGGCGCTTCCCTTCCCCAGGGAGAGGGCGGGGCTTGAGTCATCCCCAACCTCAGAGGGTGGAGTCTGAGGGCCCAGGTGGATTTGCGCTCCGTCTCCCATACACAGGCCTGAGCTCAGTCAGCATTGCTAAGATACGCAGGAAGCATTTCAGGTTCAGAACAAGACCGGACCAGATCAGCATCATCCATTTTTTTTTTATTCCTTCAATAAACATTGCAGTAACCACTGATGCTCCAAACACTGCTCCGAGTCGGGAGAGCAGAGCAGTGAAGAGACGGCTGCACCTTTGCTTCCCGGTCTGTCCAGTGGGACGATGGAGACTTCATTACCAGGACGCCCTGGGTGACAGGCAAATGCCAGGCGCTGGCGCCAGTCCCCAGAAGGCTCTCTCGCACTGGGGAGAAGCTGCGTCCGACGCAGACATCCCACGTGGCTGGCTGCTTTGTATGCAAACGCTGTTGAATAACACCTTCACCACTTCTGTTCCCATACTTTCCATATTTTCATCCAAGTTATTAAAAATGAAAGCGGCTGTTCCACGGCTTTAAGGAAGTTTTAATGAATAGCTAAATCGATGCCATGGGCCGTTGTGTAAGCTCGAGGCATGTAGTCTACCAGCACAACTGGAGATATTAATGCCTACTGGCAGAATAATTAAAAAGGAATTTCTGGACACAGTAAGTAGGGCTCTAAAAAGAGAGAGAGAGAGAGACCTCAGCTGGGTGGGCTGGCGCGGCAGGACGGCTGAAGGGGAGGCTGCACCCCCAGCCTCTCCCGCGACACAGGACGCGGAACACGTGGAAGGGAGGCGTGGGGCCGAGCTGCGGGCAGAGCAGCCAGGCGGTCTGGTTCCCCCTTCCCCCGCTCCCCAAGGGCCAGGAGTCACAAGCAAGGGTGCAGCTTACTCTGGCTGGGGTCATCTCTCAGGTGGGAGTGACCCTCAGCGCCTCAGCCTCGGTACAGCGGTGAGGGTTACCTACATGCGTGTGCCCTGCACGTGTGTGTCCTCTATGTCATGTGTGTCAATGTTCCATGAGTGCAGGACCAGGTTGCCCGGCACATTGCGTCTGCTCTCAAGGTGGCAGCCGCTACATCTATCACTATTGCAGAAGAAGGCAGAATTCAGAGCGAAGGCGGTGACCTTGGCCATGTTTCACATCCTGCAAACTTGCCCCTCGTGTGACGAGCGTCCTGCCCATCACAGCGCATGAGCACTGCCCCCAACATCTGGATCCATCTTCCCAGCCGGCACCCCTGGGCCACTGTCACGGCAGAGCCGGGGATGCAGGCCTCCCGCCCGTCGCTCGCCTCGGGCTGCAAACCTCCCGCAGTCAGCTTCCTTGTGCTGTTCGATGGTTGATCTCTGGGTGCTCCCGGCTCCCGCCTGACTGTCAGGAGCTCACTTTCCAGAGCGAATGCAATGCCCCCCCGGCGACGGGGATGCAGCTCTGTGCAGGATAGAGCCCTAGCCACTGGGAAGGCTGCACCAGCTGAGACAGCTGCTCCTCGGCCACGTGCCGTCGTGTGGCCGTGAGCCCGGTCCCCCCGCTCTCCGCCTCGGTTTCTGCGCCAGGCCTGCGGAACAAATGTCACCAATAAAGACGGCTGTAAGGACCAAAGGTGGTCAGGTCTGCAAGGCTGGCACACAACGCACTCACCTCACGATCACCTGTAAGGACGGAATGGTGGGAGAGGGCTGCCTGGGGATGCTGGCAAGTTCTACCTCATGTCCAGGCCTCTGGGACGGGTGATCCAGAGGAGAACCAAAGTGCCTGGGAGTTAGCGAGATCATTGGCTAAACTTCCGGCTCTAGCAGAGCTGGGGTGGGTGGGGAGATCAAAGGCAGGCTTCCGTGAGTGCTCGGGCCTTCAAGGGAGAATTCTCGTCATTGTGGCCTGAATGACAGCTACAGTCTAAGGTACGCTCAACCCAGAGAGGCCACCGTCTGGAAACGACTGAAAACTTGTAACAATTGCCATTTTCCACCGCGAACTTACCCCATGCAGGTCTAAGCCCAAATTAAATCCATCCGTCACGCTCAGCCCGGTGACATTGTCCCGGCATGGGTCGGCGGCCGCCTGGGAAGAGACAGGAAGGCAGACACAGCTACCCTAACAGTGACCTCAGCCGGCATCCATGTGTCCCGGGCAGACTTTCCATCGGATCCCGCCGCTTACCGCATCCTCAGACACTCACCTGCCACCAAACGTTTGCTTTTGCGGCAATAAAACAGACTTCCAGAACCTCTGAGCGGTCACCCCTTCCACACCCACCCCCAACACACACTTTGACCAAATGGCGAAATCTCCACTTGGGAACATCTGATGCCCCCAAGGGCTATTTGCAAGATGTGCATTTAGAAACCTGCTATTAGGTATTTTTGCTTCGCTCTAATACCCACGTGCAAGCGCCAGTCTGCCAGCCAGCGCGGCCCCTCGTGCGAGTGAGTCACCCCCGGCCGCGATCCTGCAGCACTCCCGTGTCAGCCACGGGGCTGGACGCTGCGCAGCTGTGGGCACCCGCGTGCTCTGGCAGCAGCTTCGGGGCTGTTGGAGCAGGTGACAGCCTGTGCCTAGAGGAACACACACAGGGAAGCGGCAGCAAAGACGATCACGTGGAGCGTCAGGACCCCTGCATATCAGAACGTGGGCGTGGGGCGGACTTGTCTTTCTCTGGGGGGTGCAGGCCCTGCCTTGGTGCCCCCAGGGCCCGTGACCTCTGCAGGCTGCCGTGTTCATGAACGAGGCCCAGGGAATCACGTCCTCACCCCTACTGTCTCTGCT
This sequence comes from Oryctolagus cuniculus, assembly GCF_051225735.1. Lineage (NCBI taxonomy): Eukaryota > Metazoa > Chordata > Mammalia > Lagomorpha > Leporidae > Oryctolagus > Oryctolagus cuniculus. Next base: position 8,570,232 of record NC_142887.1, read on the forward strand.
TCAACACGCCCAGCTCCACTCTGTCCTCAGGCACCCCAGCCCGACTCCCGTCCTAGGGTCCCGTGATTCTCCCCAGCAGGTGCACCTCTAGACAGTCCCTCAAGGCTCAGGGCTTGTTTCCCACCCCTGGGAAGGGTGGCACATGCCCATCAACGATGGGGGCTTTGCTTACAGTACTGGCCCTGGTTGGATGACGAATGACAGTTGCCCCAGCCCACCTCACACCTGGTCACAGGGACATGCAACTCCCCCAGTCTCACCACGCTCTGGGCACAGAGGGCCCTTCTCACAGAGCGACCCCCCAGGCAGACAGAGGACCCTCCGAGACTGGCATGCTTCCTGGGTAGGGTCCACATCCTGACCCAGTGTGCCCCCAAGCCTCAGGCTCTCTCTGTGGGTCAGAGCGTGGCAGAGTTGGGCTTCACACTGGCAGTGCAGGTGCCAAGCAGACACAGCAGGAGCTGAAAGCCATCAGCATGGGGAGACAGGGGAGGCTGTGCCGGGCCAAAGCATGGACTGGTCTCTATGGGGCAGTCACACGGAGGAGGGTCTGGGCGCCCCACGGGGCAGTGACACGGGCAGTGGTCTCTGTGGGCAGGCTCTGGCCAGCACGGGGCTTGGAGCTGCACTTCAGCCATCGCAGCCTTGCTGAGTACCTTGTCTGTGTCCTCCTGGCTTCTCCATCCTGGGCAGCAGGGAGAGGCCTGACTTTGCCCTGGGCACTCTTCCTGCCCAGCTTACCCATCCCCTCCCGCCAAGGTGACACACAGCGGAACAGACCTGCTAGGCCCGTGGAGCTGAGTGACAGGGACAACTGTGGTCTCAGGTCTCTGGGTCCTGGTGACGGACTTACAAGTGCCTCTGAGCCCAACCCCCCATCAATGAAAGGGTTAGCAAGGAAGCCACGTGGGATGGCTTATGGTTTAGGAGACTGTTCCACCTGCTCCACGGAGAGGATGATGGGAGATAGACAGGTGTGAAGAAGTCATTGCTGTGAAACCTTCAGGTCCTGGGTCTTAGCTCAAGCCCGGATCCCAGCCTGGGGCTCTGTGCCTCTCCCAGCAGGATGCTCCCGAGCGGGGCGTGGCTTATCACCAGGAGCGCACTGGTGAGGTGGGGGACTGGCGCTCTGCACGGGACACCTTCCAATCCTCGTGTGTCAGTGGCACTGTTGGTCAGATCGGCTTCTCAGGCGACAAAGCCCAGACGCCGATTTCAGAGCCTATGAACTCCCGCCCTCAGGAGACCCCTGCGTTTAAATTTATGCAGACATTTCTTTCTTTTTTTCCCTCCTTTTTATTCAGGAAAAGCTACAGAGTAGCTACTCAAGTCTGATAAATCATTTACAAAGATCAGAGGTCCCTGGAGATGACTACGCTAACTAAATTCTGTGAATTACTTTGTATCAACGTGGTCTGGAAGACAGAAGCTACCTAGACAACTTCTGGTTTGAGTTGGGGGCGCCAAGCCCAAGTGCAGTGGGTGAGGCTGTAGCTTAAGCAGAGACGCTTCGGGGATGGTGACTGCGGCAAAGCCCTCGTGCCGGCCTGACTCCTTGGCAGTCGCGCGAGGTGACTACAGCGGCTTTCTAACTTTAGCCCAGCCACGTGTGGGAGTGAACCAGCGGATGGAAGACCGACCGACCTCTCTCTCTCTCTCTCTCTCTGCCTCTCCTCTGTGTAACTCTGACTTTTAAATAAATAAATCTTTAAAAAAAGAGAGGGAGAAGGGCGACCCCTCTAACACCCGTGGGCCGTTCCACCAGGAGAACTCCGTACATGAGAGCCTCCCTCCTCCTTTAGCGAGTGGGGAGATGGCTCCACGGAGGGAACGCGGTTGTGACGGACCTCGGCTTACTCAACGCCTTCCTTTTAAAGTCCATGGTGTTTCCTCGATGAGTCTTACTCATTTTTTCCTTCAGAATCACCATGTTTGCTCCAGGGCTGAGCGTGCGGGAAGGTTCCTTAGGATGCTTGAGTGTAGGCGAATGCCAGCTACGTGCTGACGGCACTCTGGTGTGGTCTGTCTGGTCAAGTCTCCAGTGAGAGAGTCAAACCAGCCGAGGGCACAGCCGTGCCTCTGCCTCCTCCGCACGCTGCGCCCTGGGGGCTGCCAAGACCGTGAGCGGAGTGCAGGTCATGGAGAGACCTGCCCTGCTCACCCGCTGATCGCCAGGATCGGCCCCCACACTGCCCGGAACATTGTTTGCATAGAGAAGCCGGTTCTTGAACTTTGTGCTGTATCTCAGGGACTTTCGCTTGCAAGGGGAAAGTACAACACAACCAGAAACAGCTAAGGGGGATCCCATGTCCCACACCACACTGCATGGGTTCAAACCCCAGCTCCACTCCTGAGCCCGGCCCCCTGCTGATGCACACCCCAGGAGGCAGCAGTGACGGCTCAAGTACTCGGGTCCCTGCTCACCCACGTGGGAGCCCAGGTGAGTCCTGGCCTCCTGGCTCTGGCCTGGTCCACAACTGGCCCCTGTGGTCATTTGGGGAGTGAACGAGTGGGAGGGAGCTCTCTGCCTGTTCTTCTGCCTTGCAGTTAAATACATAACAATCTTAAAACAAAAACAGGAAGAACCAAAGAGGTGCCTCTGAGCACATGTCTGGGAGGGAGGCTGTGGCCTCTCACGGCCCTGGGGGAAAGAGGTGACCACAGGGACCAGCACACTGCGGGGGTCCTCTCTGGGCAGGGCAAGCCCATCCCCTGTGGTCTCGGGGGGCTTTGCTCCTTCCCACGGCAATGAGGGCCTCTGCCGGGAGGAGCACCTGGTGCCCAGGTGCCCGGCTCCCTCCTCCCAGCCCGGGACTCCACAGACGAAGTTGCATCAGTAAAATCCCAGGGGACCGACCCCCGAGGGACCAGAGGAGAGCAGCCATCCACACCTTGCCGAGAAATGGAGAAACAGACTTTCTGAGCAGACCAAAGAAGTGAAGGATTCTATTAGAGCCTTCTGCTCGGAAGGATGCGTGTGTGTGTGTGTGTGTGTGCATGCGCACACACACAGGACTATCAAAAACATCCACAGCCACACAACAACCTACACAACAGTGAGCAACGGCAGTGTTGTTTGTAACAGACAAAAGCAGACACTTCCCAAAGGGCCCCAGAGCTCAGGAGCGTGTTCTACCGCTTCTCCCCGTTCTACCTGTGCGATGAATGTCGCTCCGTATCGCTCGGCCATGAAGAGGACCAGTGTCCTCCGGTCCACCTGCTCCCCGGTGGACAGGGGTCCTCGGCGCAGACATCAGCATCCTTCAGACATCTGCAGGGCTTACGGATTCCGGCACTCGGGACTTGCACCTCTCGGGGCCCATTCCTTGCCGGCGACGCCCACCGGAAAAGAGGCTCATGCATCGAGGGATGCCACAAATATCTTGGCTCTGTTGCCTCCAGACACAGCCAGAGGCATGTGAGGGGCCCTACATGACGGACAGCCATTCCTGGGGCGGGGACCCAGGGAGAAGGAGGTGGAGATGCCAGAGGAGGCAGAGGCGCGTGTGCTGTCAGCGGGAGAAAGACGAGACGCTCGGACCAGGTGGGCACGGCCAGCCCCTCCAATTAGCATCCGCCTGAGCTGCCTTCCGGCTGTTGGTATTATGGGAGCAGTTTGCATCCAGATTGACACTGGACTTCAAAACTGCTGGACGAGGCTGCATTTCGGAGGGTAGAAAAATGCAACCGACAGGTTACTGACCAGGAGGGAGCTGTGCACCGGCGGCTGGGGGTGGTAGGCAATGGAATGATGACACAACAGTACCAGGCCTCTGGGACGCAGCCTCGTTCTGCTGCACCTTAGGCATACGGCACGGATGCAGTGTCACGGGTAACAGTTTTCTTACATGGTTTCTGTGAAACACGCGTGAACATACAACATATTGTCATAAAATAACCAGACAGTGTTGTTTTATGTAATTGTGTACATAATAGGTAACATGTCCTCATTTTACTACAGATAACGTTTTCGTAGATGATACATGTGGTGTTATTTTACAGCTTGTTTACAAGTCTGTCCCCGTGATGACAAAAGAAATCATCCCACTATGACAACTCTGTTTTGGGTCCAGGTCTCCCTTCAAAGCCGACCTTGCCACCCTCAAGGACCATGGGGTCATCGCCAAGTGGCGTGGCAGGACGTGGTGCCGGCATGCCTACTTTGATTTGGCCATAGAGTTCTAAAATGCATATGCTTCTCTTCACATTTGGCCCGAGGGTGCCTGTGCACTTGAACCCTCACCTAGCAGCAGCTGCCTGGATCCGGCTGTGACCCCCGAAAGCCTGACTCTGCCACTGTCTTGTCACCGCTGCATCTCAGGGGCTCATCCGGCCCCAGACGGCCACTGGTCCCGACATGGTGGACGCGGAGCTGTAACCAGTGAGGCTGTCCGTGTCCCCCTCTCTTCCTCCCCGTAAACGCTGCCCAGGAATGTTGCAGGCTGGAGTTCTCTGGTCCGATTGGCAAATAGTTCTCCACCCAGACAAACTCTGCGAAATCTAACTTAGCTGAAGTTGCTTCTCAGTGTGGGCATGGCTGTGGAGAAGGCAAGCAGCCACCTGCCCGACTTCAGACCCGGCCACGGAGCTCCTCGCTGATTTAGCTCCCAAATCTGCACCGTGGGGCAAGGCGGGGCGTCTGGATTCGCGTCCTGGCCTCAGATCTGCTCACCTGTGGGCAGCCGGCAGCTTCCTTATTCAGCTGCACAGCGCAGTCGCTTGCAAACACCAGCTGATGACGGCGTGAGGGCTGGAGGGCTCAGCACTGCTGGTGAGAGGTCAGCCGAGGGGTCCAGGGGCCTCTCGGGCCCACCCTGGGGAGCGATCCGGCTGCAGCTTGAGCTGGATGGAGATGGAGAACCACAGACAGCGGTCTCTCGGCGAGCTGCGTCTCGCTGTCCCCGGATCCTCCATTTAAGTCCTTCAGTTTCTCAAGATAGATGACAGCCAGAGGCAGCATTTACAGTCAGTCTGGAGAGCTCTTTCGTGGAGAGAATTACAGCTCCTCTCCCTCCCAGTGCCGCCCCCAGGACTGCCTCGCGTGGGCCAGAGCAGGTGCTGTCTACAATTTATGTCGGTTTCTTTTAGTAAATCTCGGCTAAAAAGGAGACTGCTCCCTCTGTCCTCCAAAGTTACTTCTTCCCTTCTTGCCAAACTTCTGCCGTGAGCCACGTGACGTGTGTGTGCGTGTGCAGGCAGTGAGACGTAGACACGGCCTGATTCCACGACGCATTCGCACACTGACGGGTGTTCCCTCCACAGGTGGGTGGGTTTTCCTTGGATCTCCACGCTGGCTGATGCTGAACTCACTTGGTAGGGGCTGGCGGGTGTAAACACCCAGGAGCCCAGTGGCCAAGGACACAGAAGGTAATCTGAGGTTCTGGGTGGTCCCAGCTGAGAAGATTTTCCTCCGAGCCACACCCTGCACATGCGTGATGGTGCCACGGCAGTGGTTTTCTGCTGCCTGCGTCTGTCTTTCTGGTCAGGTATGTTCCACGTCGAACAGACCAGCCGCTTTCTCAAACTGTCCGTTCCTGGAGAGCACTGGCTGCAGGTGGCAGGCCCTGGCCAGGCTTCCCATCAGTGCCGCTGTCCTGTCAGCTGGTAACCATGCAGGACTCCCCGTGATGTCAGCTCATCAACCCAGCGGTCCTTCCTCCCTCCAGGCGCTGGCTGCAAACGAGGACAGGATGGTGGCTTCTGGAGTCTCCACACCCGCGCTCCCTCTTGTGCTTGCAGGCCGCCCAAAACCCCAAGCAAACTGGAGTCAGCAAGCAGAGACTTGGTGTAGTGAGACAGGAACGAAGCGCGCCCCAGTGTAATGAGCTCTGCCTGGCCGCAGGGCCCCAAACAAGTCGTCTGCCCTGCTCGGTCACCAGGTACATGTTGGATTTCACGTGGAACATTCCAGTAGGTTCCCTGTGCTTGGCCGTGGGCCAGCTGAGGCCAGTCGCCGGTGCTGACCTCTGCGGGCCGTCAGTCCCCAACTCATTGAGGAGTTGTGGCAGGTGCTCGGTGGTGATGTCTGAGGACCACAGGCAAGGCTCCGGCCATTCTGGGTCCCTGGAGATTCGCTGGGACGCACGCACACCACCAGCCTAATTTCCGCACAGCCAAGGCTCTGCGTCAGTGAAAGAATTCTGTAAAACCTACGATGACCTTGGCCCGATTCCCAAAGCTCACAGAGGCAGTGAGTCACCAGCCCTGGTGGCCAGCGCTTTGAAGATACTACAAAGTCTAAGCTTGGCCGCACGAGTTAGAAACCTGCCAAGACCCCCCTCTTTACTTGGGATAAAATCCATCCAAACAAAGAGCCGGGGCAGGTCCTCTGTTCTCACTGCAAGCGTGGTTTGGGCTCGTATTTAAAGACGTGTTTGCATTTGAGGACAAATCCAGATTTCTCAGATACCAAGCAATGAAGCGAAAATGTAGCAAATGCATTCTGGAAGGACAAAGAGCAGCTTGATTAAGTTCATGGGCAGCTTGAACGAGGGTGCCGATGTCCAGGCAGGGTCCCCAAAATGCCTGCTTCCACTGGACGCCGAGCACAGAGGAAAGAGGGAGATGGGAATGAAGCGGGAACAACTCCCGGGTGCCTCCCAGGCCTGGACCAAGTGCCTCCCAGCAAAGGGCAGGTTGCCTGGTCCAGCCGCTCCCCGAGGAGGTCCCACGGGCTCGTGTCTGCCACGCTACAGTGGGGACAGGGATGGCAGCGGCTGGGAGGGGGACGCAGAGTGAGCCAGAAGGTAGAAGCCGCCGGAACAGCGGGGCACACTCCTGCCTCCCCCGAATCCTGCTGCTGCGTTGCTCCCATGAAGACCCCCGAGGGAGAAAGGCAGGGCGTGCACAGAGGGATTGCGAGAAGAGCAGACGACCGGGGTGACCCGAGCCCAGATGGACATTCCCAGACGGAGCAGGCGCCCTTGGTCAGGACGGCACGATGGGAAAGGGAACTTGAGAAACTAATGCCATTGAAGTTCACCCGGAGCAACCACAGAGCTCCAAACACAGTGACCTGAGGGGGTTTCAGCACGTGAGAGCACGAGGAGTTCTCTCTGTGCGGGAAAACATCAGCTCTTCCCCGTCAGTGCCTCAGGAGCTCCAGATGCTGCCGGCGTCCTCGGTGATAAATTAAAAGCAACCACTTGCTTTTTATCAATGCCAGGTTATCTCCCATGGAGAGAAGGCTCGTGGAAATTGGCTGGCAGCAGTGTCCACCGAGAGAACGCTCAGGGCTTAAGGACAGCGAGAGTGCGGGAGTGGGGCGGGACAGCCAAGATTTCATCACGGCCTTGGTAGCTCTGCAGACGCCGAGACCACCAGGGACCCCCCCACACACACACTGCAGTGGCGTGAGGGCACGCAGGGGTGAGTCCCTGAGCCAGGGCACAGCCAGAGTCAACGGGAAGCCCCTCCCGCCCTGGGAAGTGTGCGGCTGGCTAGGCAGTGTTCTGCTTTGGGTCGAGGGGGTTGAGGTGTGGGAGAGCTCTGGGCTTGACCCGCCAAGGACGGAGCTCCTCCTCCTCCTGTCTCCAACCGTTCTGAAAGAGAGCGATTGAGAGACTTGGAAAGAGGGAGAGAGAAAGAGGAGGGAAGGGGAATAAAGAGAGGACGAGAAAAGAGACCGAGGGGAGAGAAGGGAAGAAGGCAGCCCGGGGGAGGGACGCAGCGTCCACAGGGAAGACCAACGCAAGGTGCCGGCAGAGGTGGACAGCCCAGCGGTGGCCGCTTGGAGGCCCCCGGGTGCAGGGCCCGCTAGGGAGCAGTGCCTCCTGTTTGCAGAGTGGGGGTGAGGGTGAGGAGACCCAGCACCACTCGATCCAGGTGCTCCATCTACAGCCACAGGGAGCTCTTGCATCCCAGATGTGCTCCCACGCTGGACGTTTCAAATCGCAAGTGGGGGCCAGCGCCGCGGCTCACTAGGCTAATCCTCCGCCTTGCGGCGCCGGCACACCGGGTTCTAGTCCCGGTCGGGGCGCCGGATTCTGTCCCAGTTGCCCCTCTTCCAGGCCAGCTCTCTGCTGTGGCCCGGGAGTGCAGTGGAGGATGGCCCAGGTGCTTGGGCCCTGCACCCCATGGGAGACCAGGAGAAGCACCTGGCTCCTGCCATCGGATCAGCACGGTGCGCCAGCCACAGTGCACCGGCCACGGCGGCCATTGGAGGGTGAACCAATGGCAAAAGGAAGACCTTTCTCTCTGTCTCTCTCTCTCACTGTCCACTCTGCCTGTCAAAAAAAAAAAAATCACAAATGGGATTCAGAGTCCTGGAGAACCTGGTCCCGAGCCCGCCCGGGCTTATCCCACAGTAGGACCGCTCCAGCCTTGCCAGCACACGCTGGGAGAGAGACGCTGCTTTCCAGAGGCTGCAGGCAGAACCTGTGGCCGGCTCGTACTGGCTCGTACCGGCTCTTACAGGCTCACCTTTCTTCTCAGTCCCCGCCCTGGGCCTGTCACTGTGCTCACAGGCCAGGGACACTCCACTCACTCGGGTTGGGACGACAGGGTGAGCCAGCTCCAGTGCAAGCCACATTAAAGACAACAGACTCTGCCCAAAGAAAACTGGGGGCTCCGTTACCCCAAAACGGGGTGGCAAGCATGAACTAAGCATGCAAAACTCCCGGAAATGGCCAGAGGAGCGTGTGGGTCGCCCTGGATCTGAATCAGCGTCCCCACTGAGACAGGCATGAGGTCTTCCCCGGGGGCAGCTGCGACCTCCCCCGCGAGGCCACGAAGACCCCACCCCCACCACGGGCGGACCCGACCCAGAAGCCCCTTGGAGGAGCAGTTGAGTACGCGGGGGGGTCTTCCATCCGCTGGTTCACTCCCCAATTGGCCTCAAAGGCTGGGGCTGTGCCAGGCCAAAGCCAGGGGCTCAGAGCTTCTTCCTGGTCTCCCAGGTGCGTGCAGGGCCCAGGGACTTGGGCATCTTCCGCTGCTTTCCCAGGCACATTGGCAGGGAGCTGGATCTGGGATGCCAGTATGGCAGGGGTGGCTTCACCAGCTACTCCCAGTGTGTTACTTTTTTTTTTGACAGGCAGAGTGGACAGTGAGAGAGAGAGACAGAGAGAAAGGTCTTCCTTTGCCGTTGCTTCACCCCCCCAATGGCTGCTGCGGCCAGCGCACCGCGCTGATCCGATGGCAGGAGCCAGGTACTTATCCTGGTCTCCCACCGGGTGCAGGGCCCAAGCACTTGGGCCATCCTCCACTGCACTCCCGGGCCACAGCAGAGAGCTGGCCTGGAAGAGGGGCAACCGGGACAGAATCCAGCACCCTGACCGGGACTAGAACCCGGTGTGCCGGCGCTGCAAGGTGGAGGATTAGCCTAGCGAGCCGTGGCGCCGGCCCCAATGTGTTACTTTTACAATAAGAAATAAAGCCACAGCAAGGCCATTAATTACATTGCTGTTTGATCCCCAAGAACTAGTTAAGTCTAAAGCCCAAACTTGTACATGAGCTGTTAAAGTTCACCTCAAACACACACACACACGCACACACACATGCACACACAGGTACACATACATGCACACACACATACACACACACACACGCACACACACACTTTGGGTTCTTACTGTGTTTCCCTCTTGCATCTGAAAAGTACAAGAAATCTGGGGGAAAGCCCCTGGGCCGTGCGTCGGCGCTGACGGCTGAGCCTCTCCCTGCCGAGCCCCACCGGCATCTGCCCTGCACACCGAGCACGTCCAGGCCTGGTGCCTCTCACCGCTCCCTGCATAACCAGCAGCTGAGAAAACGTCCCCACACCTGGGAAGCCCGACAACCTCCCTGTTTTGAAGCGGCCTACTTCAGGTCAGAGCTGGGGGAGCATCCACAGGCCTGGGAGGAGGGCAGTGGCGCCGTCATAGGGGCCCAAGGCAGGCCAGGCCTCCGAGGCGGCTGCCCCAGCACACAGGACAGTGGCCGCGAGCTGCGGCCTGGGGTCAGAGCAGTCTGAAGAAGTGACTTGAGGGCCGGCGCCGCGGCTCACTAGGCTAATCCTCCGCCTGTGGCACCGGCACACCGGGTTCTAGTCTCGGTCGGGACGCCAGATTCTGTCCCGGTTGCCCCTCTTCCAGGCCAGCTCTCTGCTGTGGCCTGGGAGTGCAGTGGAGGATGGCCCAAGTGCTTGGGCCCTGCACCCCGTGGGAGACCAGGATAAGTACCTGGCTCCTGCCATTGGATCAGCACGGTGCGCCGGCCGCAGCAGCCATTGGGGGGTGAAGCAACGGCAAAGGAAGACCTTTCTCTCTGTCTCTCTCTCTCTCTCTCTCTCTCTCTCTCACTAACTCTGCCTGTCAAAAAAAAAAAAAAAAAAAAAAAAGAAGAAGAAGAAGTGACTCGAGACAAGGACCTTGAAGGAAACTCCTTATTTTCCAGCAGCCTGAGATAATCAAACTGGATGTCACAAAAATGTGTGTGGCTTAACCAAAAGCTTCAATTGCAGACGTTTGCAGGTGAAAGGCGGACAGCAGCTTCCAAGCAGTGTGCTGACACGGTGAGAGACAGGCAGAGGCCAGAGCGAGGCTGATGGACGACCGCTCTGTCCGCCCTCCGTGCTGGCTGTGATCCAGGCAAAGCCGTTTTCTTGCGAGTCGCTCACACATCTGCTAAGAAGAGAGGATGTGTCTGTCTTGAGCGTGCAAATGCCTTCATTTTCAGCTCCTCCTGCCCCAGCCCGCGAGGTCTGGGCCTGCAGGAAACCCACAGGTCGCACACCCTGCTGTACCCTTTCCCGCCATCGGTGCCAACACCGCGGCTCCAGCCTCACCGGGCACGCTGGCTGGCCTTTACCCAGGGAAGAACAGAAAATCCTGATGCTCTTGCCTTCCTGGCTGTTTGCGCTCCGACCTATCGCCCGGGATGACAAAATTGAGGAGGTATTTAGCAGACCCTCGCCATAGAAGGGCCTGGAAACTCGCGGGAACATTTTGGACAGTGAGGAATAAAAGCAGTCTTCGCTGAATTGTTATCAGCTGCAGAGGAAATGTATTTTTAACCACCGCAATGTCAGAGCGCCATCACGTCGGTTTCTGTTTTAATTGGGAGACTCTGGGGAACGCTCAGCCGGCAGCAAATGGTTCTTTCTCGCTCGAGGTGGCTGGACAGGGCAGGTGCTCCAAAACTCAGGATTCCACGCGGGTCCCTGCCCCGGCTTTGCTTCTGGAGGCGCGAGGGTCTTTGTGGGCCTCGCTGCAGCTGCTGGCTATGCCAATTCTCGCTGCCTTGCAAAGAGGCCTGTGTCTATTCTGTGCCTCACCAGCTGTCCACAAAGGCATCGTAGGCACGATTCCCGTATTTCAAGGCCAATTCTCTTCTCCATCTCAGTGCGAGCTTTCCCACCATTGTGCCCATCGGGGCGTCAGCAGGAGGGCTCTGGTGGGAGAAAGCCGGGCAGGGCCCTGGGGCCCGGCTGCTGCCAATGTGCCCTCGTCTGTGGGTGACCTCTGCCTCTGCACGCGCTCTCACCCGGCTCTGCTGACGGGCGCCTGGAGCGCGCTCCAGGGGAAAAGGTCTCCTCTCAGGGTGGTTGGGGAGGCCGAGGTTTTCTTTGCTCCGTAATCAACGTTTGAGAAAACATCCTCAAAGCAGAAATGCTGGCCACCTTCAGGGAGCCTGCGCTCCCGTCCCCGAGGGGTCCCGTCCTCTGAGAGGCGTCCCCAGGCAGGCGACAGGGTGGAAGCCGATGACGGTCCCGAGCCAACGATGCCGCTCCCAATGTCACTTCCGGGTTACGTTCCGCTCACGTGTAGCAGTCTGCATTTCCTTTGATTTGGTGTCGTGGAAGCTCTAGAGGGATTTTTAACCAGCTCTTGCAGTTGACACTAGTTCACGTGAAGAAGGAGGAAGTGAGAGGCCAAAGATGTCCGCGGATCGTCAGCGTCCACCGCGGCCCTGCTCAGCCGCCTTGCAGAGGGAGACGCGGCCAGATGAAGAGATTCGCCTGGACGAATCACTTTGACACGCTCATCTACACCAGGGAGGCTTGCCTCTGTCTCTCCCAGGTGGCTCGCTCACCACTTAGATGCTATTCATGGGCTCTGTCTTGATTTACTCCAACCACAGCGTGAGCAGAGGGAAGATGCCGCGTGCTCGGGGTGTCCATCAGTGAAACAGCGAAGTCCCCGACGCTCCAGTGAACAGGCAGACTTGGCAGGCAGCTCAGGCTGGGATTCCACGCTTCCCCAGAGCGCTCGCTCCAAACAGGCGTCGCATTAGCATGTAGCAATTCATTCAAAGCACAGTCTACTGGCTCCTGTCTTTGGGTCGCATCCAAGGTTAAACTCTGGCATTAGAGAGGTGAATTAGCTACACTCTCCTCTAAAAGAATTGGGTGTCAGATAGGAAAAATAAAAACACACAGAGTGGCCACTCAGCCTCTTTGGGGTGGAGTGGAAGGCAGCTGGGCAGGCTCTTTGGAGGAAGTGGGGGCAGAGCTGAGAGGACCCCCTGCCCGACATCCAGCAGGGGCGTGAATGGGATCCCAGGCACAGCCTGGTAGCTCTTCGAGAACTGAATAGCAGACCAATCTGCATTCGTGCCCACCAGCACTCACAAGCCCTATGGCCAAAGACAGGGCCCTACCATTCATTGTTGCAGGGTGAACACTCAAACCTCAATGACTTCCCTGTGTGCAGCAAGGAAAACCACAAATCCAACAAAAATACATGCAAGGCCGGCTCCGCAGCTCACTAGGCTAATCCTCCGCCTTGCGGCGCCGGCACCCCGGGTTCTAGTCCCGGTTGGGGCGCCGGATTCTGTCCCGGTTGCCCCTCTTCCGGGCCAGCTCTCTGCTGTGGCCCGGGAGTGCAGTGGAGGATGGCCCAAGTGCTTGGGCCCTGCACCCCATGGGAGACCAGGAGTGCCGCTCCCCGTCTTCGTCGTGGAGGAACGACACAGGACCCTGCGCTGTTCTTTTGTCTGCTCGGCCCTCCCCGGGTTTGCTGCTGGTTCTTCCCGGGTTGGCTACTGTCCTTTCCACCTCCGTGGAAGGGCGGTTCCCCCTGCCACTTTCCCCACTTCCGCGGGGGAGCGGCACACCGCTGGCCGGCTCTCTCGGGGGCTGCTCAGGTGTTCCCTCAGATGTTCCCTTTAGATGTTCCTGGTGCATGGTGTCTCTCTCCTCCTTTATAGTCCTCTTCCACCAATCCCAACTCTGCTACCCACACGCCGAGTACGCTGCTCTCCTCCAATCAGGAGCAGCTCCTGCAGCTTGTCAAGTTGGTGACAGGCAGCTGGGTAGAAGCTGTTTGCTCCTCTCCCAGCGCCATATTGTGGGAGAGCAGATGCATAGAATAAGTCTTAATTCCAGTAACAGTCTAGTCCGAGTTGCTCCCCACAAGGAGAAGCACCTGGCTCCTGGATTCGGATCGGCGCAGCGCGCCAGCCATGGTGGCCATTTGGGGTGTGAACCAACGGAAGGAAGACCTTTCTCTCTGTCTCTCTCTCTCACTGTCTAACTCTGCCTGTCCAAAAAAAAAAAGAAAGAAAGACAGGTTGACAGTTTCTTATGAAACACCCTACGATACAACCCAGAAACTCCAGTCTTTGGTATTTTCTGAAATGATTGGGAAACCTGCACGTGGGGTTTAAGCAGCTTTATACCAGGCTACAAAGCATGGAGGCAGCCGCGTGCCCTCCGGTAGGTGAGTGGGTGAACAGCGCCGTACCGGCACGGTCTTCAGGACTGAGAAGCAGTGAGGATCAAGCTGTGAAGACACGCAGGGACCTGGATGCACACCACCCACCGAGTGAAAGGCGCCGATCGGGAGGCCTGTGTGGTTCCAGCTGGACACTCCAGAGAACATGCAAGGACACGCGTGGTTTGCAGGGATCCACGTGGGAGAGGAGCAGGGGAGCACAGGGCGTTCGGGGTGTGATGGAACTCTGTCGTTATATGTCTGGTGAGCCCCGCAGTGTGTACACTTGAAGACCGGGCCTCACAGCAGACCATAGGCTTCAGGCGACGCTGGGGTGTTGATGCAGGTTCACCACCGTCCTGGCAGGGGATGTTACGGTGTGGCTGGCTGTGCACGTGTAGCGGCAAGGGGTGGGGACTGCGCACTTCCTGCTCAATTCTTCTGTGAACCCAAAACTATTGTAGAAAATCTACCGAAACAGAGGGAAATCCTCTGAGAAGTTCAACATGGGGCCGAAAGCCTCACCTTCTTGTGGGGAGCAACTCGGACTAGACTGTTACTGGAATTAAGACTTATTCTATGCATCTGCTCTCCCACAATATGGCGCTGGGAGAGGAGCAAACAGCTTCTACACAGCTGCCTCTCACCAACTTGACAAGCTGCAGGAGCTGCTCCTGATTGGAGGAGAGCAGCGTTCTCGGCGTGTGGGTAGCAGAGTTGGGATTGGTGGAAGAGGACTATAAAGGAGGAGAGAGACAAAATGCACCAGGAACATCTAAGGGGAACATCTGAAGGAACACCTGAGCAGCCCCCGAGAGAGCCGGCCGGCGGTGTGCCGCTCCCCCGCGGAAGTGGGGAAAGTGGCAGGGGGAACCGCCCTTCCACGGAGGTGGAAGGGACAGTAGCCAACCCGGGAAGAATCAGCAGCAAACCCGGGGAGGGCCGAGCAGATGAAAGAACAGCGCAGGGTCTTGTGTCGTTCCTCTGCGAAGAGAGGGAGCAACACCTTCTGGTGTTGGGTGTGCACCTTGAGCCCATGCGTGTTGACACTAGTTGTAATGCAGCACCATGGTTTCACTCACTTTGTCACCAGGTCTGTTCTCAGAGACACCTTTCACAAACCCCCGTTTCAAATGTCAGGCCCCTCTGTATCATTCTGCTTTATTTCTTTATAGCACTTATCACAGCCAAAAGCTTCACCCTACGTTTATCTGGTTGTGCTATTGTCTGCTTCCCTTGCATAGGCAGGCTCCACCAAAGAATGAACCTAATCCTTGTGCTTGGTAGCTGCTCCACACCTGCTTAGTGATGAGCACAGGTTGTTACAATGATGGTGGTGATGACGATGATGGTGGTGATGGTGATGATGGTGATGGCGATGGTTGTAGTGGTGGTGGTGGTGGTGGTGATGGTGATGATGGTGGTGGTGATGGTGGTGGTGGTAATGGTGATGATGGTGGTGGTGATGGTGGTGGTGGTAATGGTGATGTGATGATGGTGATGACGATGATGGTGGTGATGGTGATGATGGTGATGGCGATGATTGTAGTGGTGGTGGTGGTGGTGATGGGGATGGTGATGATGGTGATGAAGGTGATGATGATGGTGGTGATGATTGTGTTGGTGGTGGTGATGATGATGGTGATGAAGGTGGTGATGATGGTGGTAGTGGTAGTGATGATGATGACAATGATGGTGGTGGTGGTGATGGTGGTGAAGGTGATGGTGATGATGATGATAGTGATGGTGGTGGTGGTGGTGAAGATGATGGTGGTGGTGGTGATGATGGTGTTGTTGGTGGTGGTGATGATGGTGTTGTTGGTGGTGGTGATGGTGATGGTGGTGATGATGGTGATGGGGATGGGGATGGTGATGGTGGTGATGGTAGTGATGATGATGACGATGATGGTGGTGATGATGGTGGTGGTGGTGGTGATGGTGGTGGTGGTGATGATGGTGTTGTTGGTGGTGATGGTGGTGATGGTGATGGTGGTGATGATGATGACGATGATGGTGGTGGTGATGATGGTGGTGATGGTGGTGATGGTGGTGGTGGTGGTGGTGGTGGTGATGGTGGTGGTGGTGGTGGTGATGATGATGGTGGTGGTGGTGGTGATGGTGGTGATAATGATAGTGATGGTGATGGTGAAGATGTTGGTGGTGGTGATGGTGGTGGTGGTGGTGGTGATGGTGGTGGTGATGGTGGTAGTGATGATGACAACTATAATGGTGGTGATGATGACAGCAATTGTATTAGTGATGATGGTGGTGATGATTAACCGAATACATCTGAACAGGGCACACTTTCTCAAGGTCTAGTTGTGGGGTGCTTTGCCTTCTATACGTCTGCCCCTCCAGGCACTAAGGGCCCCACCTCTGTTGGAGGTGTGGCCCAGACGTTTCCAGAGTTGCTGCATTTTGAGTCGGGACCAGCAAGTGTCAGGCCGCATCCCTGATCTCCCACAAACACAAGTGGCCACATAGGAAAGGCCCCACCAACAGCAGCTGGATGGCGAAGGAGTGGCTAGACCGGCCGCTGTTGCAAACACAGCGAGGCAGAAGCCGGTTTCTCAGCCAGGCAGAGTTAGCACGGGTACTGTCGCCTGGTGTGTGTTCTCTTCCAAGTTCTGAGCCAGGAAACCGATACGAGGTACTTCCAGCTTGAAGTAGCTTCCGACTGGCTGAGCTGGGACAAACACCACGAGATGCAGCACATGCAGGGCTGCATGACTGGCGGTGGCACACGTCAGTGCTGCTCTCGCTCGGTACTCAGGCACGTGGCCACGCCTAACTGTAAGGGAGACAGAGAAAGACCCCCTGGCTGTGTGCTCGAGGGAGGGGGGTTTCAGAAGCCGTCACAGAACAGTCTCCACACTTGTGCCCCCGTGAGCAGCAACAGATGGCCTCCGACTTCACAGAGTGTCTCCGTTCTTTTTTTTTCTTTTAAAGATTTATTTATTTATTTGAAAGTCAGAGTTACACAGAGAAAGAATGGGAGGCAGAGAGAGAGGTCTTCCATCTGCTGGTTCATTCCCTAATTGGCCACAATGGTTGGAATTGCGCTGATCCAAAGCCAGGAGCCTGGAGCTTCTTCCGGGTGTCCCACATGGGAGCAGGGCACAAGGACTTGGGCCATCTTATACTGCTTTCCCAGGCCACAGCAGAGAGCTGAATGGGAAGAAGAGCAGGGGGACTCGAACTGGTGCCCATATGGGATGCTAGCACTGCAGACCTGGGCTTTAACTCACTTTGCCACAGCGCCGGCCTCTGAGAATCTCCGTTCTGGCTCAGGATGTGTTTGCTTCCCTACAATCTTCCATTTCACCTCCATAAAGTCCAACGCAAAGGCTCAGCACTCCTTGGGTTCTCAACACTCCAATGAGACTCAGAGACATCAAGATTAGCAAAACAGAATTTGGCAAAACCATAACAGAAACGAAGGTCTTGCCCAAAGTCTGGGTCAGCACTTTCACGCTGCCCCATGACCACTGGAGCAGCTGTCCCCAGGTCCACGGCTCTCCCTTGTCCCATGGATGTGATACGTTGTCCACATACCTGATCTGAGCCACGTGATCAGCCTACACAGCCTCTTTCATGGAGCTCACTCAACAACTCCGAAAAGGACTTGTTCCTTGGACCACTGTGCCTTCTCTATTCGTGAGAGTCGTGCACTTTCAACCCATTTCCTAGGCTATGTTCAGTCTTTGCAATTTTCTGTCTTCCACGGATGACAAAGGATTTGGATTTTCTATAGGGAGAAATGGGCAAAGGAATATAAAAGAAGGTAGTCAGCAGCCTCGGAGACTGGGAAGTGGGAGGTGGGAAGTGGGAAGTGGGAAGTGGGAAGGCGGGAGGTGGGAGGTTGGAGGTGTGGAGGTGGGAGGTGTGGAGGTGAGAGGTGGGAAGGTGGGAGGTGGGAAGTGGGAGGCGGGAGGTGGGAGGTGGGAGGTGGGAAGGTGGGAGGTGGGAAGGTGGGAGGTGGGAAGGTGGGAGGCGGGAGGCGGGAGGCGGGAGGTGGGAGGTGGGAAGGTGGGAGGTGGGAGGCGGGAGGCGGGAGGTGGGAAGGTGGGAGGTGGGAGGTGGGAAGTGGGAGGTGGGGAGGTGGGGAGGTGGGAGGTGGGAAGTGGGAGGTGGGAGGTGGGAGGTGGGAAGGTGGGAGGTGGGAGGCGGGAGGCGGGAGGCGGGATGCGGGAGGTGGGAAGGTGGGAGGTGGGAGGTGGGAGGTGGGAGGCGGGAGGCGGGAGGCGGGAGGTGGGAAGGTGGGGAGGTGGGAGGTGGGAAGTGGGAGGTGGGAGGTGAGGTGGAAGGTGGGAGGTGGGAGGTGGGAGGTGGGAAAGTGGGAGGTGGGAGGTGGGAGGTGGGAGGTGGGAAGTGGGAAGGTGGGAGTTGGGAGGTGGGAAGGTGGGAGGTGGGAAGGTGGGAAGGTGGGAGGTGGGAGGTGGGAAGTGGGAAGTGGGAGGTGGGAAGTGGGAGGTGGGAAGGTGGGAGGTGGGGAGTTGGGAAGTGGGAGGCAGGAAGTGGGAGGTGGGAGGTGGGAAGGTGGGAGTTGTGAAGGTGGGAGTTGGGAGGTGGGAAGGTGGGAGGTGGGAGATGGGAGGTGGGAGGTGGGAAGGTGGGAGGTGGGAGATGGGAGGCAGGAAGTGGGAGGTGGGAGGTGGGAAGGTGGGAGTTGTGAAGGTGGGAGTTGGGAGGTGGGAAGGTGGGAGGTGGGAGATGGGAGGTGGGAGGTGGGAAGGTGGGAGGTGGGAGATGGGAGGCAGGAAGTGGGAGATGGGAGGTGGGAAGGTGGGAGGTGGGAGGTGGGAAGTGGGAGGTGGGAGGTGGGAGGTGGGAGGTGCCCTCACTGGGAGCCCACCTGGCGGGTGCAGCCTCAGTCCAGGTAACCTGTTCACGTGACCTTGGCAGTGGTCCTTCTTGCCAAAGCTGCTTCCCAAACACAGGGGTGAGCATGGAGTCCAGGCCCGCAGTGCTGCATCCCTGCTGTGAGCTGTGCACCTGCTCTGCCCTCACCATTGAACTCCCGGCTCCTGCTCTCAGCAGCTGAAAGGACCAGGCAGAGCTAGCGGGGTGTCTGCGGCACCCCAGGCTGAGTTGGGGAAGCCACCGGGCGGCTGAGCTGTGCCTCTGACGCCTGCTGCGTGCCCCCGGGAAGGGGAGCAGTCCCCCTGCAGCTCACACCCCAGGAGTGGCGGAGCCGGCGCCAAAACACAAGCCTTGAGATGCATCGGAGAGCGAGGAAAAGCCAGCTGCATTCTGCCGATGGTGAGGCGACCTACAAGTCTCAGGTTTTCTAAAGACGCTTCATAGCAGGGAAATGCTTACGGAATGCTGCCTGGACGCAGAATGAGTCTGATTTTTCAAAAAACAGCAACATAGTACTTCAAGTTCATGAACACGAGTTATGGAAAAAGTACTTTCCCTTTTATGCACAAACACTAGGAGGAAACAAATCAACCTATTAACTGTGGTTATTTTATTGAGAATAGAGGCGATTTTTCTTCTCTCCGTTTTTGTCTTATTTCTCTGAGCGACAGAGAGATGGAGAAAGGGGAGAGAGAGCCCTCCCATCCAGGGGTCTGCTACACCGCAGCACTTCCTGGGCTGGGACGAGGCTGGGAGCTGTGCCAGGCTCCCACCTGGGTGGCAGGAGCCCGATCCCTTCCAGCCTGCACGGCCGCCTTCCAGGGTCTGCATTGGCAGGGACTGGAGTCGGGAGCAAGGCTGGGCCTGGAACCCAGCCAGCCAGGCGCGGGCGTGGCCGTCTGAGCGGATGTCTGAGCCACGAGGCCGATGGCTGACGCTCGGCAGTGCAGCGGGTGCTTGAAGTCAGCCGAGCACGTGTCAGCACAGGCCTCTGCTGTTTTAGAGCGTGTTGCACACACCGTGAGCGCCAGGATGGGACGCGCATGAGCTGGGCGCAGCACGACACATTCCCCGGGCCTCAGGTGCCGCAGACAAAATTATCACATTCCCAAATTATTTTTCTTTCCATTTAATTTTAGAGCAGCACACCAGGCCCGCGCTATCAGAGTTCTTCATTACTGATTAGTGAGACATCGGATGATGAAAGGGGATGATATCACATTTGCACTCACTTCATGAGCGACGGCTCCGTTCAGCTGACGCGGCGTTTGCTTTCTTTGCTCATCAAATGCAGCTCGAAGGTTTGTCTGTAAGGCACAGATGCCAGATGTTCTCCCTAGTTAGTCATTCAGGCCCCACAGTGAGGGCCCCCAGCCCCGTGCCTCATTCCCCGCCGCGAGGGCCCGCGTCCCTTTCTCCACCCCGAGCTCCATGGACAGCCTTTCCCTCTGACCTGCGCAGCTGCTGGCTTTGTGGGCCACCACTTGGGCTGCTATTTTTAGCGTCTTCTGTTGAATTTAGGGTTGGGATGCAGATTGCAGCCACATGAGGGGCAGGGTCCGAGGACCCCAGAGATGCCTCCTCCTCTTTCTGTCGGCCATCACAGCTCCCGCACCTCGGCCCCATCATCAGTAACAGGCTTACCTCCGAGACGGAAGAGCTGGGCACAGAGGCCCTCCTGTGCGTAGCCGGAGACCCAGAGGCCCTCCTGTGCGTAGCCGGAAATGCAGAGGTCCTTCTGTGCATAGCCAGAGATGCAGAGGCCTTCCTGTGTGTAGCCAGAGATGCAGAGGCCTTCCTGTGCGTAGCCGGAGGGCATCTCCCGGGGAATGGCCTCATGGAGTAACAGCTGTCAGAACTCCCTTTCCTCTCGGCGAGAGCCCACGGTCACAAACCAAGTGTCGGTGTCCCCTCAAGACTCACATTCTGCCTCCCTCCCCCGGTGGAAGGGTATGTGGAGCCAAGAGCTTTTGGAAGGTTTCAGGCTTAGATGAGTTCGTGGGTGCACCCTCGTGGTGGGTTTCGTGCCCTTCCAATAAGAGACACCAGCGGGTGCCCCCTCTCTCTCCACCCTGGGGCGCACAGAGAAGGCAGCCATCTGCAAGCCGGGGAGAACCCTCACCAGAGCCAAGTCCACCACCACCTTGGCCTTGAGTTTCCCAGGCTCCAGAGCGTTGAGAAACCATCGCCACGGTTGGAGCCGCTCCGTCCTTGGGGAGAGCTACAGAGCTACGGCAGCACTGCCTCCCAGCCCGTCTCCCCTCAGCCCTGCTGTTCTGCTGGCCCTGTTGGTTCTCTCACCCTGAACGTCCACCACTGACCTCAGTCCTGTCTTGAGACTAAACACCAGGCTGTAAGGTAACCATGCGCGTTGGTGTGGGTGGGGTCCAGAATGCATCAAAGTAGCAACATTCTAGAACGCCAGTCCAAGATGAGACCCAAGACTAGAGACAGAGAGAGAGAGAGAGAGAGAGAGAGAGAGAGAGATTTTCCAATGGTTGGTTCAGTACCCAAATCCCTACAACATCCAGGGCTGAGCCAGGCCAAAGCCAGGAGCCCCACGTGGGTCTCCCAAGTGGGCAGCAGACACTTCAGTACTTGGGCCATCGCCTGCTGCCTTCGCAGGTGCATTAGCAGGGAGCTGGACAGAAGGGAAGCAGGCAGGACTGGAACCGGCGCTCCGACACTGGGTGCTGGCGTCTCAGGCCACAGCCGCACCTGCTGCCGCGTGATCCGGCCTCGACTCCTCCAACTCAAACTCCCGTCATGAAGGGCTAGACGTGGGAGGCTTCTCTGCCTGCCCCAGCTCGCTTCCTGCTCTGAGCTTCTCCATGATTAAGGTCGGCTGAGATGCTCACGTAAGAGCCCCTCCCTGTTAATACAGTTATTTAGGAACGGCTGACATCCTGCTGATGTGCGTATCGGGAAACCAGGATCCGTATTTCGTTAGGAGACTGAAAAACAAAACGTGAAAGCCTTTGATATTTGCTATCTGTATAACCTTGAGCCATCTTCTACTTTCTCTGATCTGTAATACGGGGTTTAATCCACATAGCCAAAACATGCCTATGATTGCAAGAAATTAATGAGTTTGTGAGGGCTTTGATATTTGTAAAGTACAATAAAATTGCAAATGACTGTTATGGGGGAACTGTTTATTTAAATCTGCCACTTACTAGTTGTGTGACTTCCATCTGGACTAACAATGGTGACAGCTACTGGGACACTGTGTGCCACGCAGTGCCCTTTGTGTTTTCAATACAATGACAGACTTAGATGTTAAAAAAAACACCTGACCAGCGCCCGAGGCTCACTAGGCTAATCCTCTGCCTGCGGCGCCGGCACCTCCGGTTCTAGTCCCGGTCGGGGCACCGGATTCTGTCCCAGTCACTCCTCTTCCAATCCAGCTCTCTGCTGTGGCCCGGGAGTGCAGTGGAGGATGGCCCAAGTGCTTGGGCCCTGCACCCGCATGGGAGACCAGGAGAAGCACCTGGCTCCTGGCTTCGGATCAGCTCAGTGTGATGGCTGCAATGTGCTGGCCATAGCGGCCATTTGGGGGGTGAACCAACAGAAGGAAAACCTTTGTCTCTGTCTCTCTCTCTCTCTCTCACTGTCTAACTCTGCCTGTCAAAAAAAAAAAAAAAAAAAAAAAAAAAAAAAAAAACCTAAAATAACCAAAACAGAAGCCTGCAAACTAAATGCTATTGTCCCATTTTACAGATTAGGAAACTGAGACACAGCTCCGGCCCCTTGCCTTCCCCCCACTCACACAGTCACTGAACGATTGAGCTAGAAACCAAACCTGGTTCCAGCGTCTACACTTGTAGTGGAAAACTTTGTTCAGCGCTGTCTGTGAAATAAGGAAACACACTGTTAGTACGTGAATACTGCACATGGATACTGTCATGGGCAAGATCTCCTGTTACACGAGATTCTTACCCGATTTTAATGAAGGAGCCCTTGTGTTTCGATCAATATTTGTTCTCCTCCATCCAGGAGATGGCTCTCGAATGATCAGATCTGCGTGTCCATTAACTGAGTAGCGGCCAACCAGACAAATCGTCAGCCCCTCGGGCCCGGGGTCTGCAAATCAGGATCCAGTGGAGCCAGACGTCGGCGCGACCCGGCTCCCACCGCCGGCACTGCGGGAGCACATCAGAGCCCAGCCACGGCCCGCTGACGAGGACTCACGCCACCAAGGTCCGCCACGGTTCACCCTGGAAATGATCCGACCTGGACCTGGCCAGGAGCGGCTGCCCGAGCTCGTGGAGCAAGCGGGCGTTTACCCCAGGAAGCAAGCGTGGCTCCTGCGTCCTCTAGGGTGTGTGGATCACGGAGCGATGGCCCCAGCACAGAACAGCCCTCTGCACATCCCCGCATCTGGGGGCGACTCACGGAGAGACGGCCCCGGCACAGAACAGCCCTGGCCCCATCCCTGCATCCGGGGGTGCCTCACGGAGAGACGGCCCCAGTACAGAACAGCCCTGGCCCCATGCCTGTGTCTGGGGACACCTCACGGAGAGACGGCCCTGGTACAGAATAGCCCTCTGCACATCCCCGCATCTGGGGGTGCCTCATGGAGAGACGGCCCTGGTATACATCAGTCCTGGCCCCAACCCTGCGTCTGGGGGCGCCTGGTTCCTCTCTTTCTCGCTCTCCTCTGGCTCTCTTTCCCGCTCCTTTCTCCGTGTGGACAAGCTTGTTCCCTTCTCTCCACTCGCGACTCACACACGGCCGTCTCAGCCCTGGCTTGGCCCCAGACAGACGAACAGAAAACCTGCGTCCTGACTCCAGATTCCCGGGACTGGGATCCGGACGGGGCCGGCTGTGCCCAGCGTCCGCCTGCTTGGATCTTCTCCATCGCCACTCCTGCCTCCCACACAGGGCGGAACCCTGAGGGGAGCTGGAGCAGCCGAAAGCGGTGCTGGTGAAACACCGCGTCCCCACCGTGTCTGTGCACTGACACCGAACCCCTACTGACACGAGGGGCAAGGCAGGGCCAGCGCTGCCTCAAAGTGGCCACAGGGTTTCGGTGACTTGAAGACGCAACCAGGAATTCTGCAGGCGTCATCGGAGGATGGTACATACGAGAGGGGAGGGGCTTGGCAGAAACTTCTAGAAACGTGTGCTTATCCTTCATTAGCAGGGGCGGCAGGAAAGGCTTAACTTTAAATCTCGTATTTACTTAAATAAATTCAAATTTATTTTTAAATAACGTGGTGAGTCTGGAAGTCCCCGCTTGTCTAAGATTTTGACGGAAAATTACAGAATTTCTTGCTCTCCTGTGGTTACCCGTTAGTAACATCTCCTGAAGAGAGGTCGATTTTAAAAGAAGTGACGTCAGGGTGGTCGTTTGGTGTTGAGGTTAAGAGAACGCCCGAGACCCACGCGTCCAGCGCTGCTCCTGGCTCCAGCTTCCCGCGAGCACAGACTCGGGCGCAGCGGGCGGTGGCCCACGTGGTGTCGTCCCTGTGACCGCATGGGAGAGTGAGTCCGCAGCCCCCGGTTTTGGCCCAGCCCAACCCTGGCTGTTGTGCGTTTATGGAGGGAACCAGCAGGTGGGATTGATCGACCTACGGATCTGTCTCTGTCTCTGCCTTTCAAATAATTTTTAAAGTTTTTTTTTTTTAAACAAAACCCTGTCCTCCTCAACAACGCTGACAGCCCAAGAGGCTTCGAATCTCAACACAGCATTTCAGCACCGTTTGCTGAGAACCTGGTGGGTGCTAAGGAGAGTCGGACCGAGCAGCCGAGGAGCCGGGAGTGGGGCCGTGAGCTGTTTCCCCGCGCACGAAGGCCCTGGGCGGACCAAGCTGCCCGGGGAAGCGGCTCGGACTCCAGGCAGCGCCCACAGGGGCGGAGTCCAACAGTGCAGGGTGGGAGGAGGAGGAAGGAACGACCTTGATGTGTGCCCATGGGGACCCCAGCCACCCGCTTCCCATTTCAACAGCAGCTTCTGGCCCGGCCCCTGAGAACAAAACACGATCCCCCCGAGAAAGGCCTTGTGGGGAACCTGGATATGCACACGGCGCGTGGGGAACACACTCTTGGCTCATGTTCCAGTGAACTCTGGAATTCAGCCCAACCCCGGGGTGACCAGAGCTTTCCTTGGCTATTTAGAGAAACCGCCCTCCGACCCCAGGAGACACTGACGGCGTTAGGACGGAGTCAGCACACGATGCGAGCGTGACGTCCCGACGCACACGGACACGCTGAGACACGCGCCGCCGTTGTGTTCTTAACAATATTTTTCCCACTTTCTCACAAGTATTTTTTGGAACGTTTCCAGTGCTTTTCAAGTTGTCTTATGGTTTGCTGTTAAATTACACAAAGGGGCTGCATTACTGTCGAACGCACAGCTTGATGGGATTATCAAAGTGATGCATGCTCTTAGCACTTGAGTTTCAAGAGAAACAGACAGTAACAGGCCTGGCCCTGCTCACAGCCAACCCTCCGGCCACGCTGGGGACACAGACTTGGTGGGTGGTTATCATCTCTTCATAGATTCCTATCCACGCCGAAAACACCTCGGAAAGCCGTGGAAACTGTTCCTGGACGTGTCCTGATAACTGAAAGTCTGAGAGGTCTTCAATGTGAATTGTAGAAAATCGTGCTTGGCTTTCAAAATCTTTTACCCCGGAATGTGTCTTTTGACTCCATTTTTCCACAGAGGTCGCCAAGCCCCTCTCTTCTCTTGGCCTACCTGGAAGCGGAGGGGACCACTGTGGCGCACAGGTATTCCCCTTACAACTGATCGTGGCTTCGGCCCATTTATCGGAGCTCTTTGCTCCCAACCATGAACTCATTGCAGGGAGCGTCCACCCCATAGTTCAAATTCTAACACATTTCAGGCCTGAGATGATTTATTTCTGCTTGCATTTAGCTTTCCCCAGGAATGCTTCAAACGGGTTTTCAAGTTGCCTCGCTCGGGCTGCTGTTCAGTTGCGGCCGGGGCCTCATTGTTTGATGAGGTCGTTAAAACTGTGCTAATGGCAGTTACCATAGCAATGACCGCATGCGTCCAGAGCCCGGTTCGTCCACCAGGTGCTGAGCTTTTTGGCAGCTCTTGAACGTTCAAGAGCCATGCGAATCCAACGCCTCGCTGCTGACCTGGAGACCGGCGATGCGGCCGCTGTGGCCACTGGGAACGGTCAGCAACATCTCCCAGGCATCCGAAGGCCCGGCGAGAGCCCGGCAGCGTGTCCCTCCCCTGTCACACATGGGCTACCTCTGAGAACCCGCTGCATGAGACAGAACACTTCGCCCTGCAGAAAATGCGGCCGCGGCCGCCTGCACGTCTCTCTAGTCTTGCCCAGAGCAGTGCGTCTCTGTCTCCTGGTAATTAGCATGAACCGAAGCAAAGGCAAAGACAGGCGCCAAAGGCAGGGACAATCGCCACGAACCAAATACGCAGCTAAAGATGCACGAGGCAGACATAGGCGGCGCCAGGACGCACTTTGTCTTGCCTCTGTTTGACAGGCACACGGATCTCTTGCTGCCTGCTTCATCCAAAACAGGAGCTAAAAGCAGGAGGTGGCACCTGCGTTCCTCCACAGGGCTTCTCCATGACAGCGGCTTTCAAGGGAGCGGTGGATTTTTGGTTGAGCGCACCGGGCTGGCCCTTAAGACAACAGGAAAGAGGAAGATGGAGTTTTGATTCCAACCGGAACCTGTTTCGGGAGCGCGTCCCAAGTTCAGCCTCTGTGTGTGCGGCGGGGGCGAGGTTGCAGCGCCAGTGGGCCTCCAGAACGCTCCGCTCCCCAGAATTTCTCTGAACCAGACTTCCAAGTCTTCTGGGGCCCGAGAACCAGAAACTCAAACGTCAGACTCTGCTGGCCCTGGAACACGCGGGCTCTCTTAACTCTTCCAGGCAGGGATTTAAACGTCTTTATAAATCTGTTTTATTCCTAACCACTGTTGGGAGAAAAATCTTTAAGGGGGGATAGGCCGGGTAATGTTTCTTTTCTTTTTTTTCTTTTTTCTTTTTTTTTTTTTTTTTTTTTTTTTTTTTTTGACAGGCAGAGTGGACAGTGAGAGAGAGAGACAGAGAAAAAGGTCTTCCTTTTGCCGTTGGTTCACCCTCCAATGGCCACTGCAGCCGGCGCACCGCGCTGATCCAATGGCAGGAGCCAGGTGCTTCTCCTGGTCTCCCATGGGGTGCAGGGCCCAAGCACTTGGGCCATCCTCCACTGCCTTCCTGGCCACAGCAGAGAGCTGGCCTGGAAGAGGGGCAACCGGGACAGAATCCGGCGCCCTGACCGGGACTAGAACCCGGTGTGCCGGCACCGCAAGGCGGAGGATTAGCCTAGTGAGCCGTGGTGCTGGCCGGTAATGTTTCTTATCCACTCATTCTTCACATATTTTTGAGCTCTAGACCATTCCGGCATTCTCTGGGGGTTCAGAGAGGAAGGAGCTCCAGGTCCCTCCTTCAAGGTGCCCGTGGTCCTGTGGGGAAGGCAGAGAGCAGGCCGAAGGCGGGGGTGCTTCGGGCCCAGGCAGCACTGCTGGGGTACGGGGCAGTGACGGACCTGGTATGTGGGGACAGGATGGGGTGACAGACTTGTGGGCTATTGGAAAAATGGGGAGCCGAGAGCAATTCCCAGGGCTCCTGCCAGGGCAACCCCATTTACGGAGAGGATGAACCCGGCAGTGGGAGGGCTGGGGAGAGGCGGGGGGCAGGGCTGGGGAGAGGCGTGGGGGGGCTGGGGGAGGTGGCTGGGGAGAGGCAGGGGGGAGGGCTGGGGAGAGGCAGGGGGGAGGGCTGGGGAGAGGTGGCAGCAGGGCTGGGGAGAGGCAGGGGGAGGGCAGGGGAGAGGCAGGGGAGAGGGCTAGGGAGAGGCGGGGGGCAGGGCTGGGGAGAGGCGGGGGGGCAGGGTTGGGGAGAGGCGGGGGCAGGGCTGGGAAGAGGCGGGGGGAGGGCTGGGGAGAGGCAGGGGGGAGGGCTGAGGAGAAGCGGGGGGAGGGCTGGGGAGAGGCGGGGGCAGGGCTGGGGAGAGGCGGGGGGGGGGGCAGGGCTGGGGAGAGGCGGGTCGATCCTGGGGGAGGGAAGGAGCTTGAGGAGCCTCTGCTGTGCAGGGTGCCCCGCCCTGGTCTTGGTAACACACCGGATGCCGCCGCTGTTTCTCTTCGCCGCCGGCACAGCAGCCTCTAAGGTGTCTGCCCCGCGTGAGCGTGAGCCGCAGCGGGAATCCCTGCCGCCACCCGCGCAGCACCGTGTCCGCGTCTCCCAAGCAGCCGCTCCGCTGGCCCTGTGCGAGCAGGAAGCCACTGGAAGAGGCCGAAAGGAAAAGAAGTCCACAGACGCGCAGGGTTCACTTGCGTCTCGCAGCTTCAACAATGCCCATCAGGACTGCAACAAGCCTGCCCTGCCGCCCAGAGTCCCTGCGCTCGGCCCTCACAGCTCCCGAGGCTCGCCGTGTTGGAAGGGGCCCCGGGTGCACCTGCCGTGCGGTTCAGTCCCGTGCCAGGGAGCCAGTGTGCTTCACTCCTTGCATTGCTGGCTGAGACCCGGGCCCTTCACTGCTTCTAAACCAGCCTGAGTGAGGACATGCAAGCACCTTTGCAGAGGGCTGGAAGTGTCCCCGGGTGAGACACACGCTGATGGAAAATTAGATACCAGCCCGCACGCACACACACACCTAGGACAGCACAAACCCATCTTCGCTCCTAACACTGCAAAGGGCAAAACGCCACCGTGGCTCTGCAGAGACGGGACTGAGCCTCGCAGAGGGATGGCCGCCACCCGCTGCTTGGTCTCGGTGCCCACCCACACCTGGGACAGGACCGTGGGGCTGGCCCTGGAGGACGAGACGCCCAGTGTGTGTGCCCTGCAGGATGCCCTGCAGATTCGGTCACAGTCCTGGCAGGCTGAAGCCACCACCTGTGACACCAGCATCCCAGGTAGGCACCGGTTCGAGTCCTGGCTGCTCCACTTCAGATCCAGCTTCCTGCCAATGTGCGTGGGAAAGCAGCAAAAGACAGCCCAAGTGCTTGGGCCCCTGCACCCACATGGCAGACGCAGGTAAAGCCACCTGGCAAGTGGTATCTCCACCCCCACCCCCCGTCCTCTATCTCTACTTCCCTCTCACTTCTTTCCTCTGTGAACTCTGTCCATCACCAGGTAGGATGTTTTAATCAGGATGGAATGCCAAACACTCACTCACCGTCTGTCTTTAAGGGACAAGATGAGAAACGTGTAGCTGGGACATTGTTGGCTCTCAACTTCGCAAGGACACGGAAGAGCGGACGGGAGAGCCCCAGGCTTGCACGGCCGGAAGCCTTCTTGGCCGGCGAGTTTCTGTCTTCCAGCCCACTGATGATGGTCCTGAGTGACAGGCGTCACAGCCACTGCCGCACGAGGACCAACACAGCACGGCCATTAGGAGCCGCGGCAGGAAGAAGTGGGAGGAGTCTCGGCGGCCAGCGCAGCCACCTGCTGTCCCTGCAAAGGACGGGCTTCAGGACAAGCATCTACGGAGCAGGCACTGACGACGGCGAATGACACGGCTCCCCTGGACGGCGCCCCAGCCTGCAGCTGGACACCCGTTCCCGTGGGGCCGCGGGCCACTTCAGCACTCACCATCACCCCTGTTGCCCACACTCAGCAGCCACATGGATGGACCTGCCACTCGCCAGCCCCCTGTCTCTGCTCTGCAGCCACGGGGGCGTTGACGGTGACAGGAGAGCTGGCCCCGCAGGAAGCTGGGTCAGGTGGATGGGGGGTGGGGCATCCGGCTCTGAGGCTGAGTGTCCGGGGGTTCCCAGGCCACACGAGCAGTTGGAAGGGAAGGGACCTCCGTTGCAGACCTACCCACTGGGTGTGACGATTGGGTCCGGCACAGCCCAGTCCCTGAGGGGCACAGCTCCAGAAGCCGCGTTCCCGTTCCCCAGGCCCGGCAGGCGGTCAGGGCTCCTCCCTGGTTATCTGCGTGTCCTGCACCTCGTGTGATGTTTTCTGAATGGTGGGTGTGGTCAGTGAGAGCACCCTCTGCGTCTGTCTAACCGCTCTGGAGCCCAAGTCCCGAGTGTTGAGGGTGGCCCCACCCCCTGCTCCAGATGCGCCCTGAGGCTCAGGCCAGGGCACTTGGCCAAACCTGGGACCCACGCTGGGCCAGAGCACTCAGTCCCGGATGTCTGCTGGAGTCGTCAGTTCCCACAAAGTGCATCGGACACGGAATCTCCCGACACAGGAGTCCCGAGTGCGCATCAGGACCCGTCTCCCTGGCCAGTAGCCTCTGCTGCCCCGGGACCTGTGCGACCCGCTAGCACACGGCAGAGGGAAGAGGCTGTGTCAGAAAACGCCATTCTCACCGTGACGAAGCGTGGGTCGCACTAGGATCGTGGAAACTGTGAGTACGTCCCCGAGGGAACGCGAACTCACTGCGGGATGTGGCAGAGGAATCCCTATAAACCACACCCCCGGAAGCGCCCTCATTTTCTTTGGTTCGCACCAGAAAGCAGCGATCTGGGAAAACGATGTGTGTCAGCGGACCTGTCGTCCCAAGGAAAGGACCGGCACGGCCCGGTGTAAGTCAGGGCGTCAGGCGGCGCTCGGGGGCGGGGCGGCCATGGCCTTCCTGCATCCCCAGGCCGAAGCCTCGGGTCATGGAGACCGGAACTCTGCGGCCCCTCCCACCCGGAGCACTCCCAGCCCCCACTGGCCAGTTGCCCTGCGTTTCCCTAGATAAAACATGGTCGCCTGAACTTTGCCTGAAACTACGCAAGGCCAGGACTGAGTCACCTGCCGGTGATATGCCCGCTCCTGGCAGCACAGCCCAGGGGTTGTTCTGTTTTACTGTTCCACAGACAGGCAAGCTCCGCCCCCCTTCAAGGACAGCAAGTCCCTGGATACAGGAAACAGGTTTGCTTCCTTCTCACTCTCTTCCTTTCTTAAAGAAAGATTTATTTATTTACTTGCTTGCTTGAAAGACAGAGGGACAGAGAGAGACAGAGAGTGAGAGAGAGAGAGAGAGAGAGAGAGAGAGAGAGAGATCTTCCATCCACTGGTTCACTCCCCAAATGTTTGCATCAGCCCAGTCTGCACCAGGCTGAAACCAAGACCCCAGGACTCCTGCTGGGTCTCCCCCGCAGCAGCAGGGACCCGGTACAGGGGCCCAGACGCAGGAGTGGGAAGCGGGACGGGAGGCCGGGAAGCCAGGGCTGGAAGCGGCACTCCCGTACAGGAGGCCAGCATCCCCGAGTTTCCTCCTCCATGCAAAGTCCGCCCACCTACAAATCTGGGGAAGTACGAAGCTCACATCTTACTAGAACACTCTCGCATTTCTGTGTTGCAAACTGCGCACACGGCGACCGCGGTCAGGCTGAGCCGCGCCGGGCTTGTGCTCCAGAGATGGGAATTTGTTCTGTGATTGATCCAATGGCGCATTGACGGGACCTCCTGGCCGAGCAGAGCTGTGGGTCTGGCCCCGGGACAGCCTATTTCTTCCCGCCAGAGCTTGGACCCCTCCGGCTTTCGATTCTAATCACAGTTACTTTACAAGGTCACCTTCCGACCTCCGCCTCTGACGGACCTGGGTTCTTCTGCCTGCCTTAGCCGCTTCCCCGGTTCCTGCAAGTGTGAGGTTTCCCTGGGGCCGGGGGCGATGGCCCCCTGCTCGCTCCAGGCCCCTGCTTCTGTTGGGGCAGCGACCACAGCGCCGTCTCTGGACCTCAGCGCACAAAGCGCTCAGTGTGCTGGTCCCGAGCCGTCGAGTCGCGGGGAGAAAGGCCCTCCCCTCACTCAGGCGCCCGCTCCCGGGTGGATGCTCCTGCTGCCAGGGGGCTTCCTCCCCCACGGGGGCAGGCCCATCTGAGCAAGCAGCAGGGGAGGGGGAGGGGCCAAGGGCACCCGCGGAGTCCCGGAGTTGCGGCTCTGTGGTGACAGCCCTCGCCCCACCCCTGTCTGCCCAGTCCCTCGCCCCACCCCTGCCTGCCCAGTCCCTCGCCCCTCCCCTGCCTGCCCAGTCCCTCGCCCCACCCCTGCCTGCCCAGTCCCTCGCCCCTCCCCTGCCTGCCCAGTCCCTCGCCCCACCCCTGCCTGCCCAGTCCCTCGCCCCTCCCCTGCCTGCCCAGTCCCTCGCCCCACCCCTGCCTGCCCAGTCCCTCGCCCCTCCCCTGCCTGCCCAGTCCCTCGCCCCTCCCCTGCCTGCCCAGTGCCTCGCCCCACCCCTGCCTGCCCAGTCCCTCGCCCCACCCCTGCCTGCCCAGTCCCTCGCCCCTCCCTCACCCTCCAGTGTTCGGTGCCCCTCTCCCTCTCCGGGGCATCTGGTGCACTCCCGGTGGTTTGCTGACCCATGCAGCCTTGCAGCTTAGGCAGAGGCTGTGACCCACAGCTGGGGCAGGGAGAGTAGCAGCCCAGGGACAGCATTTACATACTTTGGGCGGGAGGCAGCCATGGCCGGGAGACGGCACTGCCCAGGCTCTGCTCCCTCTGCCCTGCAGGTGCCCAGGCCGTGCAGAGATACCAGGCGACAATGATTATGCCAACCAAGCAGCTGTTCCTGAGAAAAATAAGCAATGTGTCCGCCTCCGCGAGCCGGAGCTGGCCCTGGTTTCCAACATGGGTCTTGGAAGTCACCCCTGTGCCGGAAATTCACCATTGCAAGAAAAACGGAGGCCAAACACATTTCAGGAGAATAGGAAATGACACTGGTTGAACTTCAAGGAACGCGGGCGATCACAAGGCGCTGAACAGCTTCCGAGGCCGCAGGTCAGAGATTTTTCACAAACTCCAGCTACATGGACAGCAGAGCCGCACGGTCACCCTCCAGCAAGTCCTGAAACACCTGCTCCACCGCGCACAGGCTAGAGATCCACACGCTTGGCACACACACGCACACGTGACACACGTGCGCTCACCCTCACGCACACACTCGCCGTGCTGTCAGGTTCGGGGGACTGTGCGTTGCAGTGTGAGCGTAGGCCTCTAGCTTTCTCTTTGCTCGGGTGGACGCGCAGGAGTGGAGCGATGGTTCTCGCGGTGAGCGATGTGTTCAGAGTTCTCAGAAGCTGAGGCGCCGTGTCCCTCGGCGCCTGTGCCACTTTGCAGCCCCGCCAGCAACGCGTGTTGTTGCTGAAGGCAGCCCCTGCTCTTGTACGTTTGATTTAGCACCAGCCACTCGGGGAGGGCGTGGCTATCACCGCAGGTCAGTGATGCAGAACGCCTTGTCTACCACCAGCAAGCAGCAACCCCTCCTTGAGAAGTAGCCATGCAGAGAGTTCCCACGTTAAATCGAATTATTTACTTTGTGTTTTATGAATTTTCTTGTCCTGGTCAGGATTATTCTATCAATTCTTTCCATAGAGCCTCTCTAAGAACAGAAGATTTTAAATTAATGAAGTCCAACTTATAACTCTTGTATTTGGGATGAGATGCAAGAAATCTTTGCCTAATCCAAGGTCCAGAATATCTTTATTCTGCTTCCATTAAGAAGTGTATGGTGCCACGTTTTGCGCTCAGACCTAGGATCCATTTTGAGTTCTCACGTGGTGTAAGTTAAGGGTTTGGGCGGATTTTGCTCCGATGGACGTCCAACCGTTCCGAAGCCATTCACTGAGGAGGGCAGAGTTTGTACTTCGAATCCCCTTTCCAGTTCTGGGGGAATGCACTTACCACGTACGTGTGCGGCCGTTCCGAGCTCTGTTCTGCACCTCTACCCTGTTTTGTTGTTGTTGTTGTTTGTTTGTTTTTGCCAGGAAGAGTTAGTGAGAGAGAGAGAGAGACAGAGAGAGTTGTAGACAGTGAGAGAGAGAGACAGAGAGAAAGATCTTCCTTGTGTTGGTTCACCCCCCAAATGGCCACTACAGCCGGTGCACTGCACCGATCCAAAGCCAGGAGCCAGGTGCTTCCTCCTGATCTCCCATGCGGGTGCAGGGCCCAAGGACCTGGGCCATCCTCCACTGCACTCCCGGGCCACAGCAGAGAGCTGGCCTGGAAGAGACAGAATCCGGCGCCCTGACCAGGACTAGAACCCCAAGGTACCAGTGCCGCGGGTGGAGGATTAGCCTGTTGAGCCGCGGCGCCGGCCCACCCTGTCTTAATTGTTGCAGCCACATCGTGCGTCTTCCGGCAGTGGGAGTCCTCTGCCTTGGCTCTCCCGCTTCCTGTTCCTCCCACACTTTGGGACGTGTCACAGCAGCTTGGCTGGGATGTCGGCTGTGGCTGCGTTGAACCCTGGACAGCTGTGAACACGGTGCACACGGCGCCTGTTAGGTCTCACGCATTCATTCCAGCAGCGTCCTGCAGTACCTGTTCCCATGTTAGATTTTCACCTGGAAACGTCATGGGCTTGTGCTAGTGTGGGAGGCCCCGAAGGCTTAGTTTCAGCTCTTAGCGCTCATTGGTGGCAGAGGAACTGCTGAGTTCTGCATGTTGGCCCTGAGCCCCCAGCTGAACTCACGCACGCATGGAGGAGTTTCGGGAGGGGCCTCGGCGTTTACAGGCAAGCGGTCCTGCGACAGGTGAGCAGGTGCCCCCGATGGACGAGTCCACTCACCGTGCCGCCTGCCCCTCTTTCTCTGCCCGGTGCTGCGTCTTCCGTTGCCAGGGCTGCGGGTTTCCTCACCCTGCTCTGCCTTTTGGGGGCGGGCACACAGCTCTTCACCTTCAAGGTCGAGGTTGGCTGTGAGTTATTCTACATGCCCTCTGTAAGACAGCGGAGCTTTGTTTTTCTATCGTAGATTTCATATTTGTACCATCACTGGCTTTTGCCGTTGCTGTGGTTCTAGTTACATAAACAGGTGGGTGTCTTCTTCGGCGTGGCTAACTACAGTGATGATAACTGGGGGTGGGCACAGCATGTGGCGCAGGCTGTCGCCACGTTGGTGGGGGTGCACTGCCGTTTCTACGTGTTTATGGCTTCTTCTGGCTGTGACTTGCTGGGGCTTCTGCCTCCGTTTTCAGTTCAGCTCCTGAGGTTGCACTGTTTCCCGGGACGTGATCTCTCGCTGCACGTTCAACTCACCCTGCAGAAAAGTGAGTATCTTACCGAGATGTCTTCTTTTTTTTTTTTTTAAAAAGGTTTATTTATTTATTTGAAAGGGTAACACAGAGAAAGAGGAGAGGCAGAGAGAGAGAGAGAGAGAGAGAGGTCTTCCATTCGATGGTTCACTCCCCAATTGGGCACAACGGCTGGAGCTGTGCCTATCCGAGACCCGATGCCCAAAAGGGATGCCGGCGCTCCAGGCCAGGGCGTTGCCCCGCTGCGCCACAGCGCCAGCTCAATTGTGAGGTGTCGTCCAAGTCTTCATGAATTTCCTGTCCACTTCTCTATCATCCACTTGAAGAGGGTGTTGAGGGCAACTTGAGCTGTGACTGCTGCTCTCCCCTTGTTACTCTCCATGCACGCCTGTTACTGTGCTGTGTGTACTTTTCAAGTCAGTTTTGGGAGCGCATTATCTACGTCTGAGTAGTCTCCTCGGTGAGTGGACGCCTTTCTCATTGTGTGTCATTCTACCCCGGAAATAGTCCTTATCTGAATTCTACTCCGTTTTGTTTTCAGTGAGTCCAGTCTGTACATAGGGAGTGCGTTGCTTGTAGACAGCATATAACTGCATTTGAATTCGGTCTGAAAACCGTATTTTAAATGGTGTGCTTAGACCACTTACATTTAGTGTAATCATTGATACGATTTGCTTAATCTTGCCATGCACATTCTATTTTTGTCTCTTAAATTATTTATTCCTTGTTTTTTGCTTGTTCTTGGGTAAATTTTAAATATGTTATACAAGCTCATGGAGGTCTGGAAAAAGTCTGGGCTTTAGGGGATAATTCAGCAGAACCCCAGGTCCTAAGTGAACTCCATCTTACTGAAGGAGCACATTCCAGGGCCAGCGTTCCCTGCCTGCAGCCCGGGAGTCTGTCCACACGCACACCCGAGACACACACACATCCTGTGATCGTCGGAATCCTCTCTAGTTGCCGAGATGCCTCTGAGACTGGGATTCAGGGAGCACCCTCGGAGGGGACACATTTCCACAGGGCCAACCTCTACTCCAAAATTCAAGCTGTTGGCACTCTCCAGTCCGTATGGGCACTCTCAGTCTGTATGGATACTCTCAGTCTATATGGACACTCTCAGTCTGTATGGGCACTCTCTAGTCTGTATGGGCACTCTGCAGTCTGTTGGGCACTCTCTAGTCTGTATGGACACTCTCAGTCTGTATCAGCACTCTCAGTCTGTATGGGCTCTCTCAGTCTGTATGGACACTCTCTAGTCTATATGGGCACTCTCAGTCTATATGGGCACTCTCAGTCTGTATGGACACTCTCAGTCTGCATGGACACTCTCAGTCTGCATGGACACTCTCAGTCTGTATGGACACTCTCAGTCTGCATGGACACTCTCAGTCCGTATCAGCACTCTCAGTCTATATGGGCACTCTCAGTCTGTATGGACACTCTCAGTCTGTATGGGCACTCTCTAGTCTGTATGGGCACTCTAGTCTGTATGGGCACTCTCAGTCTGTATGGACACTCTCAGTCTGCATGGACACTCTCAGTCTGTATTGACACTCTCAGTCTATATGGGCATTCTCAGTCCGTATCAGCACTCTCAGTCTGTATGGACACTCTCAGTCTGTATGGGCACTCTCAGTCTGTATCGGCACTTTCAGTCTAAATGGACACTCTCAGTCTGTATGGACACTCTCAGTCTGCATGGACACTCTCAGTCCGTATCAGCACTCTCAGTCTATATGGGCACTCTCAGTCCGTATCAGCACTCTCAGTCTATATGGGCACTCTCAGTCTGTATGGACACTCTCAGTCTGTATGGGCACTCTCAGTCTGTATGGGCACTCTAGTCTGTATGGGCACTCTCAGTCTGTATGGGCACTCTCAGTCTGTATGGACACTCTCAGTCTGTATGGGCACTCTCTAGTCTGTATGGGCACTCTAGTCTGTATGGGCACTCTCTAGTCTGTATGGGCACTCTAGTCTGTATGGGCACTCTCTAGTCTGTATGGGCACTCTCTATTCTGTATGGGCACTCTCTAGTCTGTATGGGCACTCTCAGTCTGTATGGGCACTCTCTAGTCTGTATGGGCACTCTCGGTCTGTATGGGCACTCTCGGTCTGTATGGGCACTCTCTAGTCTGTATGGGCACTCTCGGTCTGTATGGGCACTCTCGGTCTGTATGGGCGCTCTCCACTTCTGCTCTGGGCACAGCACCGCAGGGCCTCTCACAGCTCTGCACGGGATGTACATCGTCCTCACTTTCTGCAGGTGCTTGTAGGACCTTAGTGACAGCCCACCTTCAGGTGCCTGGAGGACCTTAGTACAGCCCACCTTCAGGTGCCTGGAGGACCTTAGTGACAGCCCACCTTCAGGTGCCTGGAGGACCTTAGTGACAGCCCACCTTCAGGAATGAATCCTGTGCGCATGTCCAACAAGCTGTGTGCCAAGGACATTCGCCGCTGCGTTTTTGGAGGAAAATGCCACTGGGACAAGTGTTTGCGTAAAGCAAGGTCAGCCGTCCAGGGCTAACGAATATTCACCTGTGCCGTGGGGGGTGCGGGGGGGGGCATTCATTCACTTCACAGGGTCCTTAGGCCAGGAGCGGTTTGTGCCGCCAGAGCTGGTACACTGAACAAGACCTGCGGGGTTTGTACTTTCTGGGTGTTTTCTCCCTCCTAATGAGAGTGAAAGGACAGTCAGCAACAGCAAAGAAATAGACATGATGGTTTCAGACAGAGCGCAGGCTACACAGAAGATCCAGGTGATGGGCGAGACGGGGAGGGGTGTAGACCAGGAGGCGGCTCCGAGGGTGACGGACAGCCGCCAGCATGCCAGCATCCTGTGTTTAGCCAACTGCAGACCTGAGGTTTGGATTCAGAATCTTCCTAGAAGCTGGAGCTGTTATTGTTCAATATCACTTCTGTTTACGTGGCCGGCTGCCTGTGAATGAATGACTTAACACACGCGTGCTTCACATAGCTTTTTTCCTATTTGCACTTACGTATCCATTGGTTCTGAGGACGAATCCATCGTGCCAAACTCCCAGCATACTCGTCCTCTGATCCGTGAGTTCGCTTCCAAAGATTCCACTGAGACGCAACAGCCAAAGGCGGGCAGTGTGGCCCGGTCGAGGGGGCGCCTGGTGCAAGGGCAGAGGCGAAGCCCAGACAGTCAAGTGCTGTGGAGGAAGCCCTGCCGCTCCTGTGTTGAGTCCAGGGGCCCAGCTCAGGGTAGGAAGGCCGATGGAAGTCTCTGGTTGGCTGATGGGCCCATGTTGGTTTTGGGGTTGGGAGAAGCTGAGAGAGGTGGGGGTCCCCTAACACACAGCTGGGCCTCATTTCTCAGGGGCTGAGAACGACCCACCCAGGGCCTTACTCTTGGCCTCTAAGCTACTAAAATTCAGAAAGCCAATGAGAACGGCTTACTGTGAATTTTCACATTGAACAAACTAATACTTTTTTTTTTAATATTTATTTTATTTATTTGAAAGACATAGTTACAAAGAGAGGTAGAGACAGAGAGAGAGGTCTTCCATCCACTGGTTCACTCCCCAATTGGCCGCAATGTCCGGAGCTTTGCCGATCCGAAGCCAGGAGCCAGGAGCTTCTTCTGGGTCTCCCACATGGGTGCAGGGGCCCAAACACTTGGGCCATCTTCCACTGCTTTCCCAGGCCACAGCCGAGAGCTGGATTGGAAGAGGAGCAGCTGGGACTAGAATAGGCACCCATATGGGATGCCACGCTTCGGGCCAGGGCTTTAACCCACTTGGCCCCAAAACTTATGCTTTTTGAACATTCACTCCCAGGTATACTGGTGGCCTTTTGAGATAAAGTTCGGGGATTCCACGCGAGGCCTTATGTGAGGTTCAGACACGAAGGTTCAATGCTCTCTTTTCCCCTTTCTTCCCTCCCTCCCCTGTAGTGCGCCGGGGACAATGGTGACCTGGACAAAACCCACACGGTGTCGTTGTGGCCAAATATATGTCATTTCAGAAACGCTGATCAAAACCAGAATCTTAAAAAAAAAAATCATGGAATAAGAGCAAGCATCCTTGCCCAGAGGGCGAAGTCCACAGAACACACTGCCTCGTGGGTGAGTGGGCGAGCCCGGCCCTTCTCCATCGCAGGCTCCGGCGCTGGCATGGGAGTGACTGATCCTGGTCCTGGCACTCTGCCATCGTCTTCCTCCTCGACATGGGTGCCACTGGAATCCTTCGTCACTTCTCACGTTTGCCCAAGGTCGATGCAAGTGGCCAAAGTCCACACCAAAATGAAGAGGATGCTCCTCTCCAGACATGGACATACGGTCACACAGAGCGCCTGTGCGTGAAACCGGAAACAGCGAACCTTGTCTCCTCTCTGCTGTGAGCTCACAAGGGAGACTGCTCCTTGCTGCTCTGCTCTGTGCCGCGGGTGGCTCCTCCCACCCACCCCAGCAGCTGCAGGCCTGGGACAGGACCCACCACATCCCACGGAGAGGTCACCGCTGATGACCTCGCCTCCTTTCTGAAATGCTCCTTAGTGTACACACCTCCGTGTCCATCAAACCGGAGTTCTGCTGGAAAGCCAAAATAGCAACACGGCCCCAAGGACAGAGCTCAGAGCCTTTGGAAGCTTTTTGCAATTCTTATGCACACGAAAATGCGCCCATTACGTGTCTCCAGGCCCCTTCCTCCACTCCCAAGATAAGAGCTCGGTAATGAAGGAAACGTGACGAGTTCAGCCGCTGCTAACGGACGGGCCAGGTGCAGACGGCAGATTTCCACGTTAATGAGCATCTTCTAGGAGTCAGATGAAGCGAACGCTGACGGACGCTCCGGGAAGCGCTCCCAGGGTGTCCGTCCATCTCCTGCCAAGCGCCAGCCAGAGACAGCGGTCCCCTCGGGTCCCGGACGAGGCTGTCAATCTACTGCTCGTCCCAATGCCAGCAGCTACGGGAAGTGTGCGAAATGCGGGTGTGCAAAGTGTTTTCCGCCTCCGCCGCCCTCCTGCTTTGTGTGGTTGCCAAGTCGGAGGAGAAAAGAGGGAGCCGCTCACCTACTCACGCCGCTTTCGTCAACGGCCCTGGTGTTCTCCGCGCGGAGAGCCAGCGCCTCTCTAACCAAGAGACAGAAGAGCGGCCCTCGCAGCCTGCCCTCCCAGGCCCGCCTCCTGGGACGCGCTCCGTCACTCTCCAAGGCTGCCCAGAGTTGGTTCTATACAAGTTCTTCTGAGAGCAGAAGCCAGCCACAGGCAGCGGTCAGGACGCCACCCAGAGCCGGCATCCCACAGCAGAGTCTGGGTTCAGGTCCTGGCTCTGCTGCTCACTCCAGCGTCCTGCCAGCGTGCATTCTGGGAAGTGGCAGGTGATGGAAGAACTGTCTGGCCCCGAGCCACTCGCATGGGAGCCCTGGGCTGAGTTCCCAGCTCCTGACTGCAGCTTGGCCCGGCCCTGACTGCTGTGGGCATTTGAGGAGTGGACCAGTGGCTGGGAGATCTCTGGCCTGTCTCTCTGCCTTTCAAATAAGTTAAATAGATAAATATGTGAATGGTTTTTCAGAAGCCAGCAGCATAGAAGTGGCAAGCCTGCTCTCTGGTTGTCGCCTGGCGACAAGAACCATCAAAGCCGGCTTTCACACTGTGCCTTCTGCCGCACATTCTCCCCTCCCCGCCAGCGTCCGGAGGCTTTGCTCAGTGCCTCTGCCTTGTCTCCTCCAAGCCTACAGCCCCTCAGGTACCCCAGAGTCCCCGACTCCTGGCTTGCTGTCAATCTTCCCTCGTTAGAATGCGAAGACAACGTTCACCACCGCTGTGACCCTGGGTGCCTGTACAACCAGGATTCTCACCCCTTCTGTCTCGGAATCCTCTGGGAGATTTGCTCCGAGACGGCCCACTGGGTCCCTCTCCTGGAGTTTCTGACTCAGTGGTCCCAGGCGGTGCTGACGCTGCCAGTCTAGGGACCAACCTGGGACAATGCCCCACTCCCAGGAGGGGCTCACGGCATCCCCCGCTTATTGCTAACCCTCCATGGACACACCCAAGAGACAGCCCCGCTTCGACACGACCTGCCCTCCCCCGAGGCATCTTCCAGGACCTGTGTGCAGCCCACAGCTGGCTTTGAGAAGCCGGATCTGTTCCCAGGGCCCCAGAAGTCCCTGTCATTACGGCCAGCACACTGCCACCTTACTGCTGACGGCCGTGGCCCGCGTCTGTTGGCTGCAGCATCAGCGAGGCCCCTCGGCGAGGGTTTTCTCTTTTCCGTGTGGGGAAGAGTGACCTCCCCACAGTGAGACACAAGAAACCGCCTCAATACCCAGCCGCAGAGAGAGAGACGCCAAGCCAGCGGGGGCGTGGGCATCCTGAGATGTCATTCGGCCCCAAATCGTGTCTACACGGATTGCTGTAACAGCTGCCGAGACGTGGTTTTT
The DNA here is from genome assembly GCF_051225735.1 of Oryctolagus cuniculus. Taxonomy (NCBI): domain Eukaryota; kingdom Metazoa; phylum Chordata; class Mammalia; order Lagomorpha; family Leporidae; genus Oryctolagus; species Oryctolagus cuniculus. Next base: position 8,611,091 of record NC_142887.1, read on the forward strand.
GTGTCTAACACCATAAAGACCACATCTGGAGGAATATTCTCCGTGGAACTGCTCCAGCTGGGCAGGTGCAGGCAATCTTGCTTCGGTAGCTACAGCTCGTGCACACGGCGCCGGCACAAAGCAGCCAGCCTGGCACTGGGCCTGGCGGTCGTGTGGGGCTGGGTTTGGAGCAGGGGAGGGGGCTGTTGAGCTGGGTGCAGGGGGAGGCAGGGAGCTGAGGAGGGGCTGCTAAGACATCTGCTAAGACATGCATTTCCCACAGGCCCCGGGACTGGAGATGGTCTCTCCGGTTAGAGGCGCGAGGCCTGATGGGAGCGCCAGAGCTCAGGCAAAGACGACGTTGCTCAGGGAACTGCTTGCCCTACGGGAGGAGATTCCAGTTGAGAGCCTGCTGTGGAAGGTGTTCTAGAGAGTTCCAGGGAGACTGGAAGCAGGGCTGGCTGAGTGGCCATTAGGGAGCAGGCGGCGGGGGGAGGAGAGGTCAGAGGGAAGGAGGTGCAGCCCCCAGGGGACGCGGCACCCGTGAATCCCAGCCAAGGACGCTGCCTTTTACCCAGCATGGAGCGGGGACGTCTGGGCTGTGAGCCGCGGAGAGGCCGGGTCCCAGGCACTCCCGCTCCCTGGGCCCCCACGAGCAGCCGCACAGTCCCTGAGAAAACACCGAAGCCCGCCCCCTCCCCACAGTCCCCTCCCCACAGCCCCCTCCCCACAGCCCCTGTGGGGGAGGGCGTCGCAGGGCGGGGGCCGCTCCCCAGCTCAGCACCACCCTCTCCCCCACCCAGAGGAGGACTGCTCCACAGGGCACCTGGCCGGCTGCCTCCACTCCCCCACCTGCTGGGTCAGGAGCGCACGAGGCTCCACCTTCAACACCTGAGCAGTTCACTGCACCTGTGTCTGAGCAGAAACCCCCCCACCCCCACCCTGCAAACATGCGGGGCCCGAGGACCCCACAGCCAGGGAGGCAGCCTGTGGGCCAGCAGCTCTGTGGTCTGCCACGTGGACAGCCCCCGAGCCCCACGTGTCCCTGCCGTTGCCCCCACCCCGCGAGGCAGGGCCCCCTCAGTGGCGCCCACCACACTGGAGCAGTTTTATGAACAGAGCCCTGAGGGTGGTCAGCGAGACCCGCCCCGGCCCCCCCGCGCCCTCCCCTCCCTGCACCCTCACTGGGGTTCTTCGTGGGCAGCAAAGCAGCTACGCAGCCTCCAGGAAGGGGGTCCTGTGTGCGGACCCTCCTCACTGAGCCCACGGCCCCAGTGCACCGAGTGGAAGGACAGTCTGAGGACATAGTCAGGGTTTGGCCACCTCGGGAGGACGTGTGTGGGTCTGGCCGGTGGGCGGCCCTGGGAGCCCCGGCTGTGAGCTTCTGACCTGGGCACGGGGGAGGGGAAGGGCAGCTTCACGCCCCCACCTGGGCCTCCCCTTGTCTCCAGACGCCAGGGCAGGGGGCGTCGGCCCCCACCAGGTGACACGAATGCTGCTGGGCTGAGATGGAAGACGCTCACTCCTGGGTGCAACCCCTCCCTCCTCCGCTCCCAGAATGGGAACCGCAGTGCACGGCGGGTGAAAGCCAAGCCCTGCTCACGGGCAGCCCCTGGGAAGGGGCGTGGCCTCCACAGGCACTGGCTAAGGAGCCATGCGGTACACATCCCAGAGGGCTCCCGGCAGGCCTTGGCGACTCGCCCTGGCCCCTGCCACGTCCCGGGCGCCGGGGCTCCCCAGCCAGGAGAAGACCTGGGCGATGACCCCACCAGCCTCGCCCTTATTGCTTTAGCCCCTGCAGCCCCGAAAGGCAAAGCACAAACCAAGCGCTGCAGAGAGAGAGAGCTGTGAGCTCCCCCACGGCACGGGCACCGGCAGCTGTTGGTTGAGTATCAAGGGGTGGGACTCTTGCCTCCACCGGACTTAATTCTGTGGCTCTCGTGGGGAGAAAGACGGGTCACAAAAGACGTTAATAACACACTGCCCACTCCCCACCCCGACAGCTCTGGAAGACCGACCCCGGACCCCGGACCCCGGACCCCGGCAGACACCAACCCGAGTCTCTTCTATAAAACAGTGCGGTGTTTCCACAGTCGGCACCACGCTCCTGTGCACACATCCCAAGTTCACGCAAAATACCTAAGACGATGCAAGTCATTGTTTAAGGAACAATGACGAAGCTAATTACTCTGCACATGTCCAGCATGGACACACGTGCACACATGTGCACACACAGGAACTTAGTGGGCATAGTACACTGGAGACGTGAAAAAAACCAGGAGTAGCTCAACAGCCTGAAGTCCTCGCCACAGACCCCCAATTCCACAGACCCCCGATTCCACAGACCCCCGATTCCACGGACCCCTGATTCCACAGACCCCCGATTCCACAGACCCCCGATTCCACGGACCCCCGATTCCACGGACCCCCATTTGCACTGATGCTGGTAGCACCTACATGTGGGCCAGGACCTACATGTGGGCTTCCCATCTGTTGGGGTGGGCCAGGACCTACATGTGTTCCAGGACCTACTTGTGAGCTAGCCACCTACATGTGGGCTTCCCGTCTGTTCCCCTCTTTGCTCGGTACAAGGCAGGGGAGGTCTCGGGGCTGCCATCTTCCTGGCAACGCCTGTGGCAAACACGGCAGGAGGGGCAGCTGCGCGTGGACTTGCAGGTAGAATCAGAACCACTGGGAATCCTCGCCCTCCCCACCCGCAGGCTCCCCACGCACAGGGTGGGGGTGGGGCAGCTGCCAAGCCATTCCCATGGCAGCAGCATCCCCACAGTGAGTGCTCACTAACCCACTGCCAGTCTTCCGTCAGTGGAGCCATCCTGCTTCTGGTAACTGTGTACCAGGGAGCACACACCTGCACTCAGTGCCATATGTATACACACACCTCCATGTGCATGCACACACATGCATATGTATGTGGAGGAGGGAGAACGAATGTGGTACAAGGTTACTAATTGGTAAATTTGGAGGAGGTTCTTCAGGTCTTTTTACTACCCATGCAGTCTAAGTAAATTTGGAAAGATGTTGGCGATTTCTCCAGAAGTTCAAATACAGTTGCCCTCTGACCTGTATCAAAACTAAAAACAGATGTCCACATGAAAATGTCCACAGGAGTCCACAGGAATGTCCATGGGAGAGTCCACAGGAGTCCACAGGAGCCCACAGGAGTGTCCACAGGAGCACACAGGGGTGTCCATAGGAGCCCACAGGGGCATCCACAGAATTCTACAGGAGTCCTCAGGAGCCCACAGTAATATCCACAGGAGTGTCCACAAGAGCCCACAGGAATGTCCATGGGAGTGTCCACAGGAGCCCACAGGAGTGTCCACAGGAGCCCACAAACCTCCACAGGAGCCCAGAGGAGTGTCCACAGGATCCCACAGGAGTCCATAGGAGTGTCCACAGGAGTGTCCACAGGTGTCCACAGGAGTGCACAGGAGCCCACAGGAGCCCACAGGAGCCCACAGGAGTGTCCACAGGAGTGTCCACAGGAGCCCACAGGAGTGTCCACAGGAGCCCACAGGAGTGTTCACAGGAGCCCACAGGAGCCCACAGGAGTGTCCACAGGAGCCCACAGGAGCCCACAGGAGTGTCCACAGGAGTGTCCACAGGAGCCCACAGGAGTGTCCACAGGAGCCCACAGGAGTGTTCACAGGAGCCCACAGGAGCCCACAGGAGTGTCCACAGGAGCCCACAGGAGTCCACAGGAGTCCACAGGAGTCCACAGGTGTCCACAGGAGCCCACAGGAGCCCACAGGAGTCCACAGGAGCCCACAGGAGCCCACAGGAGTCCACAGGAGCACCCACAGCAGCACTGACGACAAAACCAGGGTGTGAGCTGAACATCCTGCAGCAGCTGTGTTGATCCACAGACACAGCGATCCATGCAGGGAAATGTTCTTGTTCCAGAAAAGAAACGGACTGCGGATACCTGGAAGAGCAGGGTGGATCAGCAAGTGTTTTCCCAGGTGGGAAGACGCCTGCGGAAGACCTGACCCCGTGTCTAGGAGACGCCCCCCGGCAGAATCATGAGGAGGAAGCAGTCGGGGCCGGGGGCCAGGGGTTGGGAGGGAATGGGCGTGGCTGCCCCGGGCATGGAGCAATTCCACAGCGAGGCCCCGGTGAGGTCACGCAATTTCCTGAGCGACCTAAAGACAGCCAAACCGGACATTTCCAAAGGATGGGTTTTTAACACTGCATTTATTGTTTTGAGGCAACATTTTTAATTTGCATTATAATCAAGGACTTATAAATAAATAAATAAAGAGCTCAACACATAAAGAGAAGACCACAGCCCAGCAGGAGAGTAACAGGGCTGTCACAACCCTGAGAAGGTGCTCCGCTTCGCTGTATAAGCTTAGTCACACGATTTCTAAACCTGCAGCCCTATACCAAGGGGTGAATTGTCCGTAACGTGACTGATATCTCACAGAGCCATCATGAAAAACGCACTGCATGGCCGGTGCCGCGGCTCACTAGGCTAATCCTCCACCTGTAGCGCTGGCACACCAGGTTCTAGTCCCGGTCGGGGCGCTGGATTCTGTCCCGGTTGCTCCTCTTCCAGGCCAGCTCTCTGCTGTGGCCCGGGAGTGCAGTGGAGGATGGCCCAAGTGCTTGGGCCCTGCACCCCATGGGAGACCAGGAGAAGCACCTGGCTCCTGCCTTCGGATCAGCGCGGTGCGCCGGCCACAGCGCACCAGCCGCAGCGGCCATTGAAGGGTGAACCAACGGTAAAAGGAAGACCTTTCTCTCTTGTCTCTCTCTCTCACTGTCCACTCTGCCTGTCAAAATAAATAAATAAATAAATAAATAAGAAATGCGTCCCTAGCAAGCACAGTAGTACGAGAGCAGCAGATCTGGGGAGGCAACTTGTGGCCAGCAAAAGCCGTCAGCAGACGTTAGAGCAATTGCGTCTGCTCCCGGTGATCAACTGCAGGGAGCTTGGCTGGGACCGAGACGACCAGACACTGCCAACCGTACCCGTCAGTAATTGCGGGAGGAGTGGAAACAGAAACACATGCAAGTCTTCGCTGTTTTGCATCGTTTTGCAGACGATGATGGACGTGGGATGACAGTGATGAGAGGAATCACTCCCAGCCAGTCCATGGACCAAGCTCTCAGCCGGGACAGCAGAACACAGCAGGTGCTCTTGGGTGTCCCAGTCAGACGCAGGACCTGGAGTGATGACACAGCCCCTGGAGTGGATGACACTGACAGCCTACGAAGCGGAGCCACTCGTGGAACTGCGACTCGGTTTACTGAGGAGGCCCGCTGCTGTGAATGTGAGACGCACACTGTGACACGTAGGCTGAAAGGCAGCACACGGTCTTGCTAAGCGCAGCCTGCTTGTCAACGTCTCTGTAAGCTGTGGCCTGGACTGCCAAGTGTGCGTCCTCCTGCGGGGATCTGGCCCGGCCCTTCAGCTTTGTGGACCCCCCCCTGAGGCTCCGAGGCCCCCGCAGGAGTGGGGTCCTACCCGAGGGTCTTGGCACATGCCGTGTAAGTGCCCTGCGCTGTACCTGTGTGGCCACAGCTGACCTCCACTGCAACACCAGGATGGGGGGGATTGTCTGGGCACGCCACGGAACTGACACCCAGGGGGCTGCGTGCCTGGCCCAGGACCACACGGCTGCAACCTGCCATCAGAGTCTGACCCTATCTACAGGACCACGCGATGCCTCTCCAGGTCACGACGCACAAGCCCAGAGCCCCTCCCGCAGAGCAGGGACAACAGCATTCACCTGGGGTCCTGGACTCCAGGGGTGCTGGCTATGAGCCCTCCTGTGACAGTGCCGACTCCAGCCCCTGGGAGATGGGCTCGGCTGGGAGACCACGGTCTCAGCTCCCAGCGCGCCAGGCCCTGCTCACCCCCCACCCTGGGGGACACAGAATGAAAGACGTCAGATGGTGGCCATTTTCGAAGAACAGGTCACTTGGGAGTGTGCTTCATGGAGAGAATCTTACAGAATTCTCCCGCCGGGGCTGATAAACGGCTCAGCTGGGCGAGGGGCCCTGAGTCAGTGACCCACCCTGGGTGTGGTGGTCCGGAGCCACTCAGTGGCTTGACCTGGGGGCCGGACGCCCCCTCCTTGGGCGTGAGAACACGAGGGCTGTTTTATTTCACCTGTCACCAAGCTGAGTCACACCTACGAATACTTTGTGTTCACAAATTCAAGCCAACATCAGCTCAGCTTTATCATAAGGGTGGGATGCATGAAATAAAGCGTGTGTGTGTGCACGTGTGTGTTGAATAACAGGTTTGTATTTGCTAATAAAACACAAGACGGCAGAACTGACACACACACAAAGCGGGGGCCAGCACTTCCCGCCCCCGGTCTGCACGTGCCCCTGCCATGCTCCCTTGACAGGCACATGACGTCTTCCAGTCACTGAGCTCAGCATCTGTCCTGTGGGTTCTGCAGCGGCAGCACATGGCCCCGGCCTCCCCCTCGATACCCAGGCTGCCCCGTCCTGCTGCTGGCCACTGTTCCCGAGGGCCAGGACGAGCGATGCTCTCACCGAGCGCTCCTGCTGCCGCCGGTATGGCAGACGATGATTGACGTGGGATGACAGCGATGAGAGGAATCACTCCCAGCCAGTCCACGGACCAAGCTCACAGCCGGGACAGCAGAACACAGCAGGTGCTCTAGGGTGTCCCAGTTGGACGCAGGACCTCGAGTGACGTCCCTGGTAGATTCGCCGTCTTCACCAGGGACATCCACTACCAGCCTGTTTGGCTGTTGGTTGTTTCATGCATCCCCAGGCTGATATATGTGGAAATCATTGAATTAATGAAGACTCGAAGAACATGGTTGGCCATCTTACTTTTGGTTACAACCTTGTTTTAAAAAGGTGTACAGGGGCCAGTGTGTGGCACGGTGAGTTAAGCGGCTGCCTGCAGTACCAGCGTTGTATATGAGTGCTGGTTCAAGTCCCGGCTGCTCCACTTCTGATCCAGCTCCCGGCTAATGCATCTGGGAGAGCAGTGGAAGATGGCCCAAGTGCTTGGGCCCCTGCACCCATGAGGGAGACCTGGATGAAGCCCCTGGCTCTTGACTTCAACCTGGCCCAGGCTTGGTCATTGAAGTCTGAAGCCATTTGGAGAGTGAACCAGTAGATGGACTCTGACTCTCTCTCTCTCTCTCTCTCTCTCTCTCAAATAAATAAATACATCTTTAATCAGGTCTCTTCTCAGTTTCTAGATGGAGATGTGTGTGTTCACGGCATCTCCTCCCTTTCCTTCAGCCTCTCAGAGCTGTACAAATAAATGCATTGCTTGTGTGTGTGCGCACACGCGCACACGTGTGTGCACATATGTGCACATGCGTGTGCATTTATGTGTGTGCACACATTGTGTGCATGCGTGCACGGAAGGAGACAGAATTTTCTGTAACTGAATTTCAATGGTGAGGGCAAAGTGGTTGAGGCTTACCTTAAATCCTGCTATAATTGACTAAATCTGCACTTTGCTGGAGCCCACACTGTAGAGCGATCTGTGGCACATCAGTAGTGGTGGGAAAAGTTAACTCTGGGATCTGAACTGAAGCTGAGATGTGGTCAAAGGTTTATACAACCCCAAGGAAGCCAGAGGGCAGGAGGGGCCCAAGTGACGAGTGACAGCATCTCCCTACGCCATGAGACTGGCCCAAGTGACGAGTGACAGCGTCTCCCTATGCGGTGAGACTGCCCCCAGTGATGGTGTCTCCCTATGCCATGAGACCGGCCTGAGTGACGGCGTCTCCCTATGCGGTGACAAGTGACGGCATCTCCCTATGCGGTGACGAGTGACGGCGTCTCCCTATGGTCTCCCTATGTGGTGACGAGTGACGGGGTCTCCCTATGGTCTCCCTGTGTGGTGACGAGTGACGGCGTCTCCCTATGTGGTGACGAGTGACGGTGTCTCCCTGTGCGGTGACGAGTGACGAGCGTCTCCCTATGCAGTGGCGAGTGACGGGGTCTCCCTATGTGGTGGCGAGTGACGGGGTCTCCCTATGTGGTGGCGAGTGACGGCGTCTCCCTATGTGGTGGCGAGTGACGGCGTCTCCCTATGTGGTGACGAGTGATGGCGTCTCCCTGTGTGGTGATGAGCGACAGCGTCTCCCTACACCGTGAGACTCTGGGAGGATGCAGTGACTTAGGGGGGCAGGATCAGCACAGCAGTTCCAATGGGGGGCAGGGGTCTTGTTTGTTTCCCCAGTGGCTTCCCAAGACCAGGTCTTCCTTCCTAACGATTTTTTCTGCATTAGAAATTGTCTCTTCTGTGGTCACTTAAGCCAAATTAGGCCAATTAGACACCCTCTCTGAACACAGGGACAAAGGATTGGAAAGGGCTTATTTCCGCTTCAGGCAGCAGAAGGCGTCCCTGCTAATCCTCTTGTGCCCAGGGAGTACTAACGAGGCCCCCACTGTGGTTCCCGGGGCTGCTCCGGGCTTCATCCCTAGGCCAACATCGCACTCTCCACGGACTCCAGGAGCCACCACCCTGGTCTCTGTTCCAAGAGATCACCCTTGGCTTAAGTTAGGATTCCTGTTGCTTGCAAAGAGGGAATCCAGCCCATCTGTTCACATAGTTGTGAATGTGGCTTTTAATGACATGCATATTGAGTGCCAACTGAGTGCCCAGGGTCTGGCTGGGCACTTGAGGGGTCTGCAGAGTCCCCCCCACAATGACCCCAGAATACGGACTGGGATGGTTTCAGTAAAGAGAAAGAGGGAGGAAAAGGTTTTATCCCTTGCCATAGAAAACACTGGGCACTTCTTTACACATTGAAAAAAAGGAAGAATCATACATGCACTACACAGCCACACACGAGTGCACACACATGCACACCCACATGCACACACGTGCACGGTGCACACACGCATGGTGCAGACACGCACACACTCGCACGTGTACACGCACACATGCACACACACCCACGTGCACACACGCACACACGTGCACAGTGCACACACACATAGTGCAGACACGCACACACTTGTACATGTACACACGTGCACACACACCCCCACGTGCACACGCACACAAATTACACAGACTTTAAAGCAGGCACAGAGCTCCAACAGAGCACTGGGTCTGAGCCAGACCACCTGGACTGAAAAAGACGCACATCTGGCCAGAGGTGCGGCTACCGCTCACCCCGCAGACATCTCCCGACATCCCATCCCCAGGGTCTGGATGACGTCACGTGATGTGATGTCACCAGGGAGACCAAGCAGCCACGACCTCTGCGCTCACTCTTCCCTCGGACGCCGGCTTGTCAGGCACGGTGACCCTGTCCCCCTGGGAAGCCACGGTCACGCGGGAACTGATGGCTTCTGAAACGAGACCCGGCTGATGATTCAGAGCAAACGTGGAGACTTCAGCAGTGAGAAATGAACTTCCATTCTGGAGCCACTTTGTACATGCAGGTTATGTGTCATAGCAACCAGTGTAATCTTCCATAGCACACGCAAATACACACGCAAATACACGCACGGAAATTTCTTTGTTTTGGACAGCGTATATAAACATTTATGTATTCACTCAGAAGTGCTGTTGAAATCCCATCACCTGCTAAGTATCCAGCTAGTCTTCTGGATAACATTTAGATAAATCTAGAATCCAATATCCTAAACCATGCACCTTAAACTGTATAAGCAAGCAACAACGTGGCCTTCCATGTATGCAGCACGTCAATGGATGAAGCTGTCTTTACATCCACCTGCCGTGTCACTCCCATAACACCTGGGGCGGGCAAGGCAGGGGTCCTTGCCCCATTTCCAGGGCTGAATACGAGACTGAAGTCCAGAATGGCGGTTCTCGAATTCCCTCCACTCCCTCCCCAGAAGCAATGTCCGGAGACCCTGTCGATTGTTGTGCCCAGCACCGGCTCCTGGCACCTGGTGGTAGAGTCCAGGAAAGCCCACCCGTGCCTCCCCTGCACAGGGGCCGGTGCACCGCAGCAGGTGCCTATCCATGCCAGTGGAGCCATAACTGACGCTTCCCTGGAAGCCAGGAGTGATGCGCACACCCGAGTCAGGCAGTGAGCACAGAGCGAGGGAGACCCAGAGGAGAGATGGACGGAACCCCGGGATGTGGGTGACGGCAGACTCAGAACAGTCCCAGAGCCTGCAGGGACAGACCAGTCAGGCCCTGAAATCGGCGGCCCGCGGTGACAGGAGTTAGTCCACGGGCAGAGTACGGGTTGAGTTAGAGATGAGTTTTAAAAAATTTAAATAAATACGAGGACAATTACTAACTGCGGGTAAAACAGAAAATTGGATAAAAAAGAAAAGTAACCTCGTAACGTACATGGGTCACACAGGCGTCGTCGCTCCTGTCCTGAACGCGTGACGCACACTGGCCTAGGCTGGACCCCGCTCACGCAGCCCTTGGAGTGGATCACCTCTGTCAGTTGTCTGAGCACTGGGGCTGCCCTGGAACCCCACTCTCGGGCCGACAGCATTAAGTCATTAAGAACAAACCAGAAGGGACATTTAGGTTAGAGAACACACTTGGAGTTAGAGGGAAAATGTCGACCAACCATGCAAATAGCTTAGAGCCATTGACTCCGTCACAGGGAAAACCGGCCAAGGTGGAGGGCTGCTCTGTCTTGCTTTTTGCTTTTGATTATAAATTGTTAATTACGCCATACACAACTTTGATTCCTAAAATTGCCGTCAACGGCTGTAAGTTCTCCTAGTAGCCTTTCTCCCAATGCCCCGCGTCACCGCTCACAAGAGGAAGCCACCTCCTGTCCCACTGCAAGCCTGGGCCTCGTCAGGGTTCTGAGAGCCTGTGGTTCAGTTACTCCTGCGCATGCTCTCACCACTGACTGTGTAACGGATTCAAGGATGGGTCCCACGGTGCCCGCAGGAGCATAAATCATCGTCTGCACTCAACGAACCCACAAGCTCCCTGGAGAGAGAAGTTGTGAAGACGTAAAGAAAGCCAGTGCCTGAGTATCTCCCAGATCCTTAGGCGACGTTCTTGGCGCAGTTTCCTATCACTTCATTTAGGAGGCATCTTGCTATCAACTGTGTCTTACGATGCACGGTGCTGGTGTTTTAGTGCCGTATAAAATAATGTTGTCTTCTGACGCACGTAGTCTTTGGGGTGTTTGTTGATGGAAACATAGGTAAAGATCCAGTCGTCCAACAGAGACTCCCGTGGCTGTGTGGGCACAAGGACAGGGCCTGCGGGGCCTGCGTGGAGGAGGGGGGCTTGGCAACAGCCCCGGGGCGCAGCAGGAAGATGCCACCCTCGCCTCCCTCCACTCACTTGTCTCCAGCCCTGGGGCTCCAGCTGTCTTGGAAGCCACGATTCTGAGTCTCACAGCACCAGTGCAGTCTGGGTAATCACCTCAGGCTTTGGACCAGTGGCTCGCTGTGGTCCTCGACCTACAGCCCCCACCACAGCGGGCATCATTTGGCCCCTGCCTGATGTCGGAAGTCACCCCGCCCAGGCAGACCACTCAGCGCCTTGGATAGCCACGCTGTCTCCCATGCAGGGACATCCTGGGTGTCGTGTCCCCTGGCGCTTCCCTCGCCTGTCACTCAGGTCCTCACCGCTGCCTTCCAGGGCCTGATCAGCAGGGACCAAACCCAGGAACATGGCTATGGGCACAGCGCCTTGGCTGCCGGGCGAACCACTCACTCCTCGCAGCGTCTTGGAGGCAGCACAGCCTCAGGGTATAACCTGAAATAAGGACATGGTTAAGTAACTCCCAAGTTGGTATTGGCAAAACGTTCTCCGTGTTCCGGTCTGGCTCGTGCCGCGCGGCACCCCGGCCGACTCAGTCGGTTCGGAGCTGCTCCAACAAGCACCCCGGGCAGGGAGGCTGACCTCGTGGCTTGGAGACACACAAGGCCACCACAAGGCGCCGGCCAGCGCAGGGTCCGGTGAGGTGGCCGCGTCCTGGCACAGGGAGCTGTCGGCGGCCCTGCTCGGGAAGGCGCTGCCCATCCACAAGGCTCGGCTCCTGCCACCCACTCACCTCCCGGAGGCGTCTCCTAAACCCTGGCGCTGGGGGCTAAGCTTGGGGGACCCCAGCATCCCATCTGAGAGCGGCTAAGAGAGACGTCCACGAAGGAAATTCGATGTGACCAGCACCACCGTGAGGTGGCTTTGCAGCCTGGGGCCCTGGGGTCTCCAGAGACCCTCTGAGACGCGGCAGCTGTGCCCGGGCACATTTCCCTGCACGGACTTCCGAGGCCCCCAGACGCTGCCGCTCCTGGCCCAGGCAGAGCGGCACCTGCCAGCCGGGGCTCCTTGCTCCGCCCAGCGCCCTGACCCCCCACACTGAGCTGAGGTCACAGCCCCCAGGGTTCACGCAGCTCGGCTGCCCAGTCGCGGCCGCTGCAGGCTGTTTCGCTCTCTCTGAAGTCCATTGCGAGTGTCAACTCAGAGGACAACCTAACCCTGCAACTGTGCAATTCCTCCCAAGGAAAAACAGCCAAGAAAATGAAATCACAAACACCCAAAGCTACAAGTGCTCGGTGACTTCGTTTCCTTCAGCGCCAGGCAGCCTTATCAAAGGTTTACCTGACAGGTGAACTCTGTCTGACACGGGTTTTTGGCTGAAAAACCTTTCAGTTACCTCGTTGGAGATGTTTTCACAGTCAGTAATTTCTTTCCCCCATCAAATGGCTTTCCAGCGCCTTTAAGATCATTTTCTGCAGTAATAGAAAGAACCCATTAAGAATTTAGCATAAAAATCAGATTTTGCATTGAAGACAAAGCCAAAAAGTCCTGTGCACCATGTAGGAACACGCACTTGCTTCCCAAGCCCATAGGAACTTTGCTGGTCGCTGCTGGCTCCTGCCAGAGTGGACAGGGAGGCCATTGACGCCGGGCTCAGAAGGGTCAGGGCTCACCCCCCACCCCGTCCCCGGGACTCCGCCCTTGGCTTCCGCGCCCTCCTCTTTGTCTTTGTGCCGTGGAGGGGGAAAGAGAAGCATGTCCGCCAGTCAGGCTGAGCAATCCCTAAACTGCATAATTTAAATTACAGCCCAGTGACAGCCACAGCACGGCAAACAGCAGGTGTAGACAGGGAGTGTAGACAGGGGCTCTTCCTTGTGTCCAACTTTGCTGCACACCGTCACTCGGCGGGTGGCAGAGCTGGGCCTTCCCCTCCACGACAGAAACCACGGCCCGGCCCCCGGGATCCGGGGCAATGATGTCCCCACATTTGTAAAGTGAATTCTAAGGCCAAGTGGCTGATTCCGAAACGTGCAGCAGGCCCCAGCGATATCTACTGTGTGGGTGGAGATTGCTCTGTGCCCACGTTGGAGCTCACTCATCATGGCAGAGACAAACACAACAGCCCTCAGCGTGCTGACAGCCGGTCAGAGAGACGGGCGGCATCCTCAGCTCCACCGTCCTCCTGGCTCCCAGCAAGTGTCGCTGGCTCCTGGGGACCACGGCTGCCTTTCCTGGCATCCCGTGCAGCCAGATCCAACAGGATGCGGGCCTCTGGGAAGGCCCGGCCCCGCCTCCCACACCCTCTCTCCTCATGCATTTGGCTCGGACCAAATGGATGCTCAGATCCCAGCAACACAGGAGGAGGAGCCCGGTCCTTCATCACCTGGGACTGCTGGGGACACGGCACGGGTGGCGACGGTACCAGCCGTGCCAGCTCAGAGTTTGTTGGGAGGAAACCAATGTGTCCTAACGAATCCCAGAGAGTAGGAGAGCAGAGGAAGGCAGATGCCCCTGAGAGCGCGGGAGCGTACGTGGGATAACAGCAGCTCCCTTGCAGTAACCGCCGGGCGCCGGGCCCCCTGCCCCAGGGCCCCTCAGCTGGGGGCGCAGCAGCCGGGAAGCAGGTTCCACTACCCTCGATTCACGGGAGAGGAACCTGGTAAACCACTCCAGACCAGATGATAACGGCAGGGAACGCCAGGGTTAAAACCCAAGTCCCTGGACACAAAGCTCTCATCTGCCCCCTGTCCCCAGTCAGCAGGGAGTACGGCCAGCTGGCCCTCTGGGGCCAAGGCCCACTGGCTCCCTGGAGAGGCGTGGAGGAATTCGAAATCACGAGAAGATGCGTGGGCAGGGCAGGCAGCCTGTGATGCTGCTGCCAGAGGTGGGCGGCCGGGAGCCGTAGACACGTGTGGTCCCCAGGTCCTGCCCCGGGACGGCCAGGGCTGTGCGCTCTGAGAAGGCTCCGGAAGCTCTGTGCCAGGCCCTCTCCTGTGAGCCGCTCCTCCCTTCCAGTCTTCACGGGGCGTCTTCTGGTGTGTGTCTGCCTCTGTGTCCCAACCTGCATCTTGCGAGGTCACCGTTCATACCGGACCCAGTCCAGTACGGCCCAGTGTTGTCCAGTGCGCCCCAGCCCCGTCGGCTGCACCTGCAAAGACTGACCCCAGCTGAGGTCACAGTGGGAGGGGCCGAGGCTTGGACTGGGACGGGAGCTCAGCTCCTTCTCACACCAAGCATTTGTCTTTCCTGTGATACCGACTTTATAGAAAAATCGAGAGAAGACCATCCCGGGACGTGGCGGATCCCCGGAGAGATAAGGGAATGAAATCTCTCGCTAACAAGAGATGCGACTGACAAGCCGACTGGGGCCTCCTTCGGTGCAGGAGGGAGCAGGGGTCGCAAGGCCCAACAGCATCACCAGCAGCAAAGCACCTCCGCCCTCCTGCCCAGGCCCCGGGGACAGAGTCAGAGCCGACCGAGAGCCACACGGTTCCCGCTTTCGCTTTGCCCAAGGGCACGTGGCCTCTGTCTCCCGTGGAGGGACCACCTCGTCCACACGTGAGCCTGTGACCCCCAGGTCTGTTCCGGAAGCTCAGGTTCATGCCACTGCCTGTCTGATGGGATGGAGAGGAAGTCGTCTCTTGGCAGGTGAGAGGTACAACGCACACACGCACACACATGCACACACACATGCACACACACACGCTTGTTCCCACGTGGCATCGTCTCTCTCCGTTGTCTTGACAGCAAGATCTCTCTCCGAGGTGAGGCCAGTTTCTGGAATGCATAAGGCTGGCAGCTTCCCACGCTGGGGGCCCGGGGTCCACCGGAGCGTGAATAACGCGGTAACATCGCACAGAAACAGGCCTCGCACCTGCTCGGATGCCTGCTGTGGGGGGGTGGGTTTCTGAGATGGGAAGTAGTTAACAGCAGCAACGCTGGCTGCCGGCCCGCGTCCAGGGTTTGCTCAGGCAGACTGCCAGGGCGGCCGGGGGCGGGGGCTGGAGGAGCCCCGGATGGAGCCCGGGGGACCCCTCCTGGGCTTCCTAATGGCCGTCTCCTCGGTAGAGGGAAGTCGGCCACCACGTCTTGTCCAGGAGCGAGCGCTGTGGGGCCGGAACAGAGCTGACACCACCAGGAAATGGCAAACTCCTTAGGACGCCACCGCCTGGGGGAGACGCAGCCGCCCTGCACGCTCGGCCGTGAAGCAGAAGGGGCCATTTCTCAGCCAGCTGTGTTGATCGGCATTTGCAAACCCGCAGTTCCTGGCCTTGGCTAACTCCGCAGTCTCACGTGGGCGCATTCTCAAGGCAGCACCCTGGGTAGCTGGGAAGGCAGCTGGAGGAATTAGGTTGTCCTGGCTTCGGGTCCAGGCCTCCCCTACTCCCCAGAAATTCATCCTCGAGCAGTCTATCCGGGCGCCTACCTCTTAGCCATGTTTTCCACAACCAGAGCCAGGCGTTCTCCGGCGCCTACCGCTTCACCGGGCGGAGTGGGGCCGCTCGCCGCCACGCGGAGAATCGGAACCTGAGCTAGGCTATCTGAAGACTGCCCACGTGAAGGTCTTAGGGCGCCAAAATTTCTGTAGGA
This sequence comes from Oryctolagus cuniculus, assembly GCF_051225735.1. Taxonomy (NCBI): domain Eukaryota; kingdom Metazoa; phylum Chordata; class Mammalia; order Lagomorpha; family Leporidae; genus Oryctolagus; species Oryctolagus cuniculus. Next base: position 8,626,860 of record NC_142887.1, read on the forward strand.
TGTTTCACGGAAGTGGGGTCTCCCACAGCCTCACGCTCTCTGCACACCCTCCCACTGAGCTGCAGGGAGCGGGGGTGCCGGGTGGGAAGCGCCCACCTGTCTCTGGGGTTCTCATGGACGTCTTGGCTGGTGCCAAGGAGCTGGGTTTTGCCACAAGAAGTGAGCATGGAGAGCAGTGTGCTGTCTGGAGCCCAGGAATCCGTGCGTGGCTCACGTCTGTGGCACCAAGAATCCGTGCGTGGCTCACGTCTGTGGCACCAAGAATCCGGGCGTGGCTCACGTCTGTGGCACCAAGAATCCGGGCGTGGCTCACGTCTGTGGCACCAAGAATCTGTGTGTGGCTCACAGACGTGGCACCAAGAATCCGTGTGTGGCTCACGTCGTGGCACCAAGAATCCGGGCGTGGCTCACGGACGTGGCACCAAGGAGGGGAAGGTAGGGAGCCGCTTGGTTTTGGCGTCACATTAGCTAGGACCGTCATCACAGCAATGGCGGCGGGAGCCACGGACTGCAGTGCCAGCAGGGAGGGGTGGCGCGAAGAAGGGTTTGGAGCAGCCAGACCTGGATCCACGTGCCTCCCTGCCATGGGTGATATTGTGATTTTGAGTTCCTTGAACTCCCTGGGCCTCGACTTTCTCATCTCTAAAATGGGTAAAATAACAGCATCCTCTTACAGCTGCCGTGTTAATTCCGCAGTAGGAAATTGGAGTGAGCGCGTGAACTCCTTCCGTGTGTGCCCCGCGTCTATGCCTTTAGCACCCGCCTCTACCACGCTGGGCTCGCAGAGCCACGCTTCCCTGGATCACAGTGTGGATGTAGAGTGTGTGTGGGATGTATGGCGCACGCACACGCGTGCACGGCACGTGTAGTGCCTGCTGAATGCTGACGTCACTAACGACTCAGCGAATCCTCAAGACGACGCTGCATTTTTGCTTCTTGCTTTACAGGTAAGGAGACTCGGACAATGAAGGCACAGGATTTGCTGAGATGGGCGCGGCTGTCCCGTGGCTGTCCCGTGGCAGTTCCGTGGCTGAGCAGGGGTTGGAGCGCAGGCAGTCTGACTGCAGATCCGGACAGGACTGCCTCTCCACCACTGTCTCCTTTGCCACGCTGCTCTGTGCCCCCGGCAGGAGCCACGGCTCGGCCTGGCCCTTTTGTCTCCCGACAACCGAAAGGGGCGTCTGACTCCGCAGGGCCCGGCGGCTCGTGTTCTGAGGACTGCGCTGGTGCGGGGACGAGCGTGAGCCCCGGCTCTGGGAAGAAGCAGGCCTGCCACTGCGGGGCCTGGCTTCTGAGCTCCGGGAGAAACGCTCCCCGAGACGGGCACCCCAACGCGACAGCAGCTGGAGCAAGCTGACGGGAAATGGAGAGACGCGGTGGCCCCTGGAGCCAGCCCAGCCTGATCCCCCATTTATGGGCCAAGTACTTGGATTTGGTGTCCTGACACCTGCCCCTCGACTTGGCGGACACAAGTGCACAGTCAGTCTTTCCAAGACGCATGAAAAGCACTCGTATTTAAGTGGATGTGAAAACACACTCCACACACGCACAGGCAGTACATGACTTACAGACAGTGAATTAGCACGTGGGAATACTTAGCTGATTCAATGAAAAAAGGAGGGGGGCAGGCACTGTGACATAGTAGGCTAAGCCTCCGCCTGCAGCGCCGGCATCCCATATGGACATCGGTTCATGTCCTGGCTGCTCCTCTTCCGATCCAGCTCTCTGCTGTGGTCCGGGAAGGCAGTGGAGGATGGCCTGAGTGCTTGGGTCCCTGCACCCACGTGGGAGACCCAGAAGAAGCTCCTGGATCCTGGTTTCGGATCAGCTCACCTCCAGCCGTTGCAGCCGCCTGGAGAGTGAACCAGCGGATGGAAGACCTTTCTGTCTCTCCCTGTGTCTGATAACTACATATCTGAACCGATGCCACCTCACCTCTCAACACAGAGGGAGCGACATGAGGAGAGGAGTTTGGTTTCGGCTGTGAGTATAAATTCCTCCATCTCGGTTTCCAGCTACACTGATTGCTCTCGGTTGAGCTCTTGCTTTTACAACAAGGGTGGGGAGCCCACGAAGTCCTCTGCTCCGTTCCCACCAAGGCACCCACAGGTGGGGCGCGGCATCCGTAAGTCCACGGCAGGCTGGATTTTAAGTTGGTCATTTTGTATGGCCCACAAACGATGCTAGCAACATACAACTGGCCCTTGTCGGAGCCACAGGTTTGCCGTCCCGGGTCCCGGCGTGCAGGTGCCGCTGTGCAGTCTTGGTTCTGTGCACCAACACGGAGCTTGCGTGGACTCCTACTTTGAGAATGTGCTCTGTACGGCCTTGTGCACACGCATGGGAGCTGTGTGTACACCCGGCACGCTGTCCTTGCTCTGCACACGTAGAGTCTCTGTGGCGTGTGTGTGTGTGTGTCTACTCACACAAGATACAGTCTCACATGTGTGCAGCCTGTGTGGCACGCGTGTTCTCACGTGCACAGGCATTTGCACATCCCTTTCAAAACATTTACACCGCAAACTTCCTCCTTTCTCTCACCATGTCGAGGTTTTCATGTAGACGCTGACATGTGTGGCACTGAACCCGACCGTCGGCACGGCCCCATGGCATGGCCCCGTGGGCACCGCGGGCCAGCTCGTCCCCTCCCCCCGCAGCCCTGCTCCACGCTGCTGGAATCTGGAGCCCGGAAGTGGAGTTCCAGACGCAGGGGAAGAACCTCCTCTTCCAAAGTAGGTCTTTCCCTTTCTGTAGGCTTTTTTTCACTCCCGCTGATCCCAACTGGTGTCAGAATCGGTAGCAGATGCTTAACTCAGACAGAGCTTTTAAAAAGAGATCTGGGTGGCGTGGAATAAAGGGGAAAATCACTGGAGAGCAGTCCCAGCCATTTTGTGTCGACATCCAAGTTCTTTGTAATTTTCGATTTTCACTCGCGCGGAACACCGCCACGCGCTGCCTTGCTCTACACCTCCAAGCCCAGCCGTTTGTTCAGTGAAGACTAAAACCTTGAAAATCAAACAAAGCCCTGAAAGCCCTACACAGAGATGCCTTATTGATTGACACTTCCGAAAGATCGGCACCTGACAAGTTTTGGAAATCGTCCTCATGCTGTAGCCCCGCCCCGCCGGCCCGAGCTCCTCCTGTCCACACCGGGAGAGTGTGCGGAGAGGCAGACCAGGGGCGGGCTGGGGGCCGGCACGGAGGGCACAGGGCGGACGGCGCGGCTCGCGGGTCATTGATGCGGCAGCATTGGCTTGCCCCAGGCGCTGCCATCCCAGCAAATCCGCGTGTGCCACGCACCGAGATTTTCAGGTTTCCTGGCAGTGGCACCACCTCTCGTTCTTGCGGCACTGTTCACCGCAGGAGCGTGGGAGGCACCCTGAGGTCCTTCCTCTGACTTGTCCTACAGAAACGTGAGGAGTGGGCTGTGCACACGAGGAAAATGAGGCTCAGGTTCAGCTAGCGCTCCCACTCCCCTTCGCTGAGCAGCGGCAAGGACGCGGTGCCCGCGCTCCTAACCAACACCCCCCTGGCCCCCACGCTGGGCAGACCGAAAGCCGCTTCCCCCAGATCAATACGAGTGACTCTTGGACCCCAGACCAGGCACAGGGATCTACTTGGCCAACAGAACAGGCTCACGGAGACTACAGCACGTGAGTGCCTCTGGGCGCTGGCGCCGTGGGGGATGAGGCTACGGACGCCTGCAGATGCGCGAGTCCCTGACAGAACACGACACGGAATTTGCATGGAGCCTGCACGCACCTCCCGTGCGCCTTCACTCGCCTCCAGATGAGACCACACCTAACACAGCGTTGACACCGTATGGATTGTCGTAAACTCTATTGTTTAGGGAAAGTAACAAGGAGAAGAGTGTGCATGTTCGCACCAGGGCACTGTGTTTCAATACTGGCTGACTTTGAGCGTGAGGAGCCCGTGAATACAGACAGCCGGCCGGGCTGGAGGGCCAGAGCTGGCAGCACACACAAAGGGAAAAGCGCACGAGCCTCATGAGCGCGTGGGCCTTCACGAGAAAAAGTGGTCACTCCAATGCCCGCCTCACACCCAGCCGCACCCAGGCCGGGCCTCCAGGTCTCCCCAGGCCCAGCTCCCCACCCCGTCAGACCCACATCCCTGTCCACTTCTGCTTGTGCCCAGCCTCTCCGGGTCACACCTTCAGAACCAGACGAAGACACGGTCCGGCTGGGCAGTCGCTCAAAGGCCAACACTTGCCGAGTGCCGGGAAGACGAGAGGAGCTTTGGAACACCCAGCGAGTGCACCGCACCCGGTGTCTCTGGAACACCCAGTGTGTGCACCGCGCCCGGTGTCTCCAGAACACCCAGCGAGTGCACCGCGCCCGGTGTCTCTGGAACACCTCCCCGTGTGTTGGTTCCCGGCCGCCACTGCTAGTTGGGCGGGCAAATGCCGGGATGCGGCCGAGCGAGCTACCCCTGGCCGCCGCAGCAGGACTGAGCCGCGGATCCGGGTGCTTCTTGGACCTCACTCCCTTCTTTCCCTCGCTTCCCAGTGAGCGCTGGGCTTATCTCTAGGACAATGACTTGCGGCAGCTTCCGTGGGTTCACCCGCCCAGGGCCTCAGTGCCTCTTGGCCGGCCTCAGAGGCCGCTCTGCTTGTATTTGCACAGGAAAATCGAAGCGCGGTTGATGTGACTGTCAGAGCTTGTTCCCGTCCAGGGACGGCCTCCAGAGAATCGGCTAAAGTTCTTGGCTCTCATATGTGACCCAGCTCGTTCTGCGATGAAGACAATCCCATCTCCAGCTTGGTTCCGTGTTGGGAACACAATGTTTTCTTTCCGTTTCAGTGTTGCATAATTCCCATATGGCCATGTCCAAAATCTCTTTTTGATATTAAACAGATTCTAGAAGTGACATATAAAATTTGAAAACTGTCACTGACATGAACGTTTTAATTATGAATAATTTTAAATTGCTTTTTTTGTGTGTGTATGGTAATGGGCTTGGCATTATCCAAACTATGAAGCGTGGAAGTGCGTCGGCACTCCAGAAGCAAGGAGGGTCTTGGCCTCCTGGGCTCCCGGCGTAGCGCAGGCTGCGGAAACCCCGTTCTTCCCCGGAACAGCCAGACTCTGCCTCGGTGCTACCCGCGTTCATGTGCAGCCTTCAGTCTGCAGGTTTGCAGCATCTCTCTGCGGGCTCGCGCCCTCTCTCTCTGCGGGCTCGCGCCCTCTCTCTCTGCGGGCTCGCGCCATCTCTCTTCCCGCTTGCCTTGGGTTTATTTCTCTCCTGTTCCTGGTGTCTTGAGGTTGTCGGTTCGAGACTTTGTTTCGTTTCTCACAGGAGTGCTGAGCCCCCAGCTTCCTCTTCGCTCTCCTTGGTCCGCCCCCCGAAGGTTTAACAGCTGCGCCTTCCCCCTCACTGGGTGCTGAAGGTTTAACAGCTGCGCCTTCCCCCTCGCCCGCCCGGTGCTGTGTACTTTACCCTTTGAGATCCACTCTGATGCGCGGGTCGTTCGTGAGTATGGAATTCGGAGCTCTCCTGCTGTCCTTATGGCGCAGGATTTCAGTCCCTCCGACCGGCTGGGCACGGTTAAGGGCAGCACAGGGTCGGCTTCGGGGAGCGTTCGTCTGGCGCGGGGAGGTGTCGGCTGCTAGCTGCTCACGTCTTCTGCGTGGTTCCTGCGTCTCTGTCCAGCAGGCGAGCGGCTGAGTTTACGGATCACTTTCCGGGTCTCCTGCTCACCTCTGGGGGGTTTCCTCCCACGCATGTGGAGGCGCTGACCTTGCAGCACGCACACGGGGGTCCCCAGGCCCTTCAGGCAGATGGTTACCGGTGCGAGGGTGTCCACGTGCTCTCCAGCACAGCACCACGGACGGAGCAGCCTGTCAGGAAGGGCAGTGCGTCTGGGCCCCGGCTCTGCGCTTGGGGAGGTCGGAGTCGTGCTGAGGGCTCCTCACGGCGCCCCACCCCGGCCACAGGGGGCAGGGCCGCTGCGGCCTCTGAGGGCGCCGAGCTCCCGAGGGGACCGCGCCACCTGCTCAGGCCACGCCTCTCCACGCTCGCGCTGAGAGCTGAGTTTCTGACACACGCACTCTGTGCTCAACCTACGCACGGGGATTAAGCTGTGGCCCGCTCTGGAGTGGGCGATTATTTTGCCGATGCGCAAACCCTCGCGGTCCCCAGACGCCTCCTGCCCTCAGGGTGGCCCTGGGTTCCAGACAATGACCACTCGTCCAGCCGAAAGCAGCCCCGCCACGTTCTGCTGCAGGAAGAAAGCACGATACACAAGCGGGCTGCGCTGCGCGCTCACGTTACGGCTCAAAATTACAAATGGAATTCCAAACATCTCTAAACCATAAATCCCTAGCGCGGTGCCTCTGTGAAGTGCACTAACCAGAGCCTGTTCCTTTAATTTTGAGTATCTCAGCACCTCTTGGTGTGAAAACGTGAACGCGGGATACAACACAGCAGAGGGTCTGCGCTGGCTGTTATTTAATATACAGCCCACTAATATCTGGAAAAGAAATCCAACCGGCTTCATTACGTCTTGCTGGATTTGAGCTAATAAATTCCTTGTAACAAGCAGTGCCTGGTCAGCTTCAAGACTTTAAAAATATCATTGCTCCGTATCAAATAGGTCGTGAATTTACCCCAAACTCGGGAAACAGGCGGGCAGCTAATGCTGCATTGCTCCTTGCATAGGATCCATAATTAATGATTATTGGTCACTTAAACACAAGGAATTTAATCCTGTCAGGTGCAAGGTTTGTTTGAATAAAGGTTTGTTTGTTTCCCCTGGAACGATGGGTCTCACACAGCCGATTTCAGTGCACTCTCGGGGCGGTGCCTCAGCCTGGCTGGCAGCGTGGAGAAAGACGCTCAGCTGCACGGAGGGAAACACGCCACGTGCCGGGGAGGTGCTGGGGCCCAGAGCCTGCGAGAAGGTGGGAGGTGCTGGGCCCAGAGCCTGCGAGAAGGTGGGAGGTGCTGGGCCCAGAGCCTGCGAGAAGGTGGGAGGTGCTGGGAACCCAGAGCCTGTGGGAAGCCGGGGAGGTGCTGGGAACCCAGAGCCTGTGGGAAGCCGGGGAGGTGCTGGGGCCCAGAGCCTGCGGGAAGCCCCTCTCGGCAAGGCCAGCTGAGCCGGGTCCTCTGTTGTGGCGCTGGGGTCCAAGCCAGCAAAGCGTTTTGCTGAGGTGTGGGTGTTTACTTTAGATTTCCAGGCTCAGGGAACCGGTCTGAGGACTCCGTTTCCGGGTGCGACATTGGCAGAAATGGTGACGGGGTCAGGGCCACCCTCCATTAACTGTGGGAGTCGCCCAGGCTGCTGCAGGCCCTGGCAAGGTCCCGGCGGCTCCGAGCCCATCACGGGGGAGCCGAGCCCATCACGGGGGAGCCGAGCCCATCACGGGGGAGCCGGAAGCGCGTGCACTGGAAACACACGGGTGCCACTTCAGCTCCCTCAGCCACAAATGGCTTAAGGAGTTCGAAGCCCAAATCAGCGTTCTCCTCCGGAAGAAAGAATCTGGCCTTCCAGAACGTCCTGCTTGGGGAAGGACGTCGACGAAGGGGCTGGGAGCTCCTCCAGCTGTGCACACAACACTGGGTTCCATGAGGCCGCCGCGCAGGGAGCCGCCAGGTAACCCCAACACTGCAGTGTGGGATCAGGAGGCAACACCTTCCCACGACACGAACGTCATGATGCGACCACGAGGCCACGTTTCCAGCAGACTCCTCCTTCCTGACACCAAATCCGTTTGCTAAACGTGTTCTAGAAACAGCGCATTTGTTCCCCAGTGGTGGGCGTCGCCCCGACAGCCGGGCCTTTCCCGTAACAACGAGGCTCCGAGCCCGTGTGATGAGAGGCTCAGCAGGCTCCAGGGCCTGGGCCAGGTGCACCTGCTGAGCGCCCCTGGCCGGGGTCGCTGTGCCCAGGCAGGTGTGCAGCCGTGTCTTGGAGGCTGACAGCCTCAGCCGCGAGCACAGCCTTCTCGGCCACAGCTGTGGGACCGCGAAGCAGAGGCAGAGCCACCATCCTGGCCCCTCTGCGGCCCCTCCCCGCCCCCACCTGGCAGAGGGGCGCGACCATGCCGTCCTTTCCCATGGTCCCCTGCCCTCGGGGGAGGACAGCGTCACTGCCGTGGGATAGAAGAAACCTGGTCCCCAGGACAAAGCCAGGCTGCGCCCCTCACCCCCCAGCTGGGCTTTCCTGGCCTGTGGCTTCAGTGGCCGCTTCAATGCCCCCGTCTGGCGGCTTCCTCATTCCTCGGTCCATCTGCCCATCCTCGTGCCCGGGGACTTGCATCTCGCTGACCGGGGTTATGGTTTTGTGAACGTAGAGTGGGATTTGGGGTGGTGATGGCAGCAAGGCAGGCACCTGGTGTGGGCTTCGTGTCATGAAACTGGACTTCAAAATGGCTACAAAGGTAAATTGTGAGTTGTGCAGATGCGTCCACAACAGGAAAAAAGCCAGGGAACTTTTTATCTGTACATAAAATCCATCTAACAGGGCAGGCCCGGGGCTCAGTGGTTAAGGCGCCCACGCCCCCTCCGAGTGCCTTGATTTCAGCCCGTGCTCAGCCCGACTCCAGCTGTCCGCCAGTGTGCACCCCGGGAAGCAGCCGTGACTGCTCAGTTACCTGGGCCCCCGCCACGCACATGCGAGACTTGGATTGGATTCCTGGCTCCCGACTTCAGCCTGGTCCGAGTCCAGTTCCAGATAGCGATTTTCGCATCACCAAAAGAAACGAAGCGACAGACGGCAGAGGGCGTCACAAGCTACATCCAAAGGACAGGGCAAGGGACTGGACGTGAGCGTCAGGGAGCCTGGGACCCCCAGCGGCCGCCTTCCGCCTGCCCCGTGTGTCGTGGACCCGACCACAGCGACGGCCCTCCAGGCCGAGAGCCAGAGGAGCACAGAGCACGCCAGACCCCGCGGGGTTCTCCAGGCCCAGGAGCCCCTGGTGCAAAGTAATGTGACAGCACACCTGCGAGGTGACAGCTGGGCAGGAGGGACCCAGGTTAGAGCACCCGGGACGCCATCGTGAGAAAACCCCCACCCCCACCCCACCATGAGACTCTGGTCCGACACCATGATCTAAAACTCAGACAGCAACAGTGCACCGCGCCCCACCAGGCAGAGCACAGGAGCTCCTGGCATGATTGCTCAGGTTTAACACAGACCGCGCCTGGGTGATGCTAAGATTGTCACCTGTCCCACGTGTGACTTAGGCCGATACCGGGGTTAATGCCAAGATTGTGGTTGATAGTTTTACACAGGCCTTAGGTTATGGGGAAATTAGGCACAGGAGGCAATTCAAAGATGGCGCCCAAAGGAAGTAAGGTGGGCGGTGTCCAAAGTCGTTTACCACCAAAGCTGATTGGCCACGCAGCATCAGGGGAGGTGACAACTGATGATGAGTGTACAGACATATGGCTGGTCCTGTAAAAAGCCACCCCGTAAAATGACCTTTTAAGTAATTGGTTGGTCCTTAAGCCCTGCCCCAGTAATCATGTGGTCTTGTGCTTTAAAAGGCTTTACCATGTGCCAATAAACCGAGCTCTTGCTTGCTTGACTTGACTCCCCGCTGCGTCTGACTGTCTCCAGGATCGGGAGGCTGGGGAACGGGCGAGCGGTGCACTTACCTTTCTTCGGACCCAGTCCATCCTCGTTCGGGTGGACTAAGACCCAGCATTAGGTTAGCTGGACCCCAGCAACCACGGATCCCCCCGACCCCAGCAACCACGGATCCCCCCGACCCCAGCAACCACGGATCCCCCTGACCCCAGCAACCACGGATCCCCCCGACCCCAGCAACCACGGATCCCCCCGACCCCAGCAACCACGGATCCCCCCGACCCCAGCAACCACGGATCCCCCCGACCCCAGCAACCACGGATCCCCCTGACCCCAGCAACCACGGATCCCCCCGACCCCAGCAACCACGGATCCCCCTGACCCCAGCAACCACGGATCCCCCCGACCCCAGCAACCACGGATCCCCCCGACCCCAGCAACCACGGATCCCCCCGACCCCAGCAACCACGGATCCCCCCGACCCCAGCAACCACGGATCCCCCCGACCCCAGCAACCACGGATCCCCCCGACCCCAGCAACCACGGATCCCCCCGACCCCAGCAACCACGGATCCCCCCGACCCCAGCAACCACGGATCCCCCCGACCCCAGCAACCACGGATCCCCCCGACCCCAGCAACCACGGATCCCCCCGACCCCAGCAACCACGGATCCCCCCGACCCCAGCAACCACGGATCCCCCCGACCCCAGCAACCACGGATCCCCCCGACCCCAGCAACCACGGATCCCCTCCCGCCCTTGTGGTTTTGGCTTTGTCAACCCTGTTGCTTTGGGCTTCGGGGTCAAGGGTTCTTTAAGGCAGGAGCCGCTCTCCACTGCCGGCGATAAAGACCGTCACATTCTATCAGTGTGCGGCGCTCCTGGGGTTGCCCTCGCCCAGGCACCACACCAGGACCTGGTGCCAGAGCCACGGCAGAAACTCTGACCCCTGGAAATCCCTAAGCACCGCGTCCACCTTGGGATGGGCAAGGGCAAGGTGGACGCTTGGGGGAATTGCGTCAGCTGCGGTCCCTTCATCCGCCTTAGTCTGGGCGAGCGAGTGAACGAGAGCAGAATGGTCCCAACTCGGAGAAGGGAGAAACAGCCCAATGCAGAGAAGGGAGAAACAGCGCGTCCTGAGCCTTACTCCCTCCCTCTCCTTCCCTCTCCCCCTCCCCCTCTCCTTCTTCCTCTCCCTCTCCCTCCCTCCCTCTCCCTCTCCCTTTCTCCCTCCCTCTCTCCCTCCCTCTCCCTCCCTCTTTCTCTCTCCCTCCCTCTCCCTCCCTCTCCCTCCCTCTTTCTCTTTCCCCTCTCTCCCTCCCTCCCTCTCCCTCTCCCCCCTCTCCCTCTCTCTCTCCCCCTCTTTCCCTCTCCCTCCATCTCCCTCTCCCTCTCTCTCCCCCTCTCTCCCTCTCTCTCTCCCTCTCTCTCCCTCTCTCTCTCTCTCTCTCTCCCTCTCTCCCTCTCTCTCTCTATCCACGTATGTATATATACATTCTCTATATTCACAAAGCTGCTGAACAGAACCCTGTGTCCTCTCATTCAAGTCACATGCAGAAGAAACCCCACTGGACCAGGGCTGGCGCTGACCGTGCTTCCCACGCCCTGTCTCCAGGCTCAGGTTCGGAGCCGTGAACACTCGTGCTGAAAACAGACACCGAAAGATGGACACTGAAGGGCTCAGTCTGGGTTTCAGGCTTTAATAGGCTCGGACTTCTCAGGATTTTATGAGACGGAAAGAACTCGCAGTTCCTGCTCACCACGGACTCGGCCCGCCAGGGGCTTGGCGCTTTGAAGGGAATGTAGGAGCCTGGTCCCATGGCACAAGCCACACCAGCGGGATAATGAGGTGTGGAAAAGGGTTAAAACTCCTGTGGTCTGTGCAGGACTGAGGGCTGATTGAACCTTGTTATGCAAATAATGCTCCCGCAGGATCAAAGGAGGTGGGCAGTCCCGACTTGATTCAGTTTTCCTACTTCGCCAGTTTTTTCCCATTCTGTTGCTTTCACTGAGGGTACTTTTTGTTCATGGAGCCACTGGGCATCAGTTCTAAGAACTGTGTGCGCCCCTGACCCCCAGAGACCTGTGAGCGCCCCCACTGCCTCCCCCCTCTTCCTGCAGAGGAGGCGGGGCCGGAACTACCCACCAGCAGGGCCAGGCACAGCTGCAGGTCTGCCACAGCTGCCAGAATCCTCAAACAAGCCAACCTCACCTTCATCTGGACACCGGCCTCCCCAGCCCTGCCTGAGGCTGTGTGTCTCCTTATGCAGTCATCGCCTGGACTGGGTGTGGCTCCCGCGTGGCCCTGTGTGGGCTGAGCACACGACCAGTGACAACCACGACTCCTGCCCGTCTCCTTCCCCGTGTCAGCGACTGCGCAGTGTCTCCCCCAGCACTCGCCCGGCCTCACCAACAGCGCCTGGGACTGCCCATTTCCTTTTTTAAGGAGAGGTCACATGACCAAAGCTGACACACGGCAGGGGGCGGGGCTAAAGACACTAGAGGTGACTCAAGCTTCCTAAAGGCCATGCAGCACTGGATCCCAGGACCCCGCCCGAGACGTCCTCCCTGGGCTCTCTCCGTCCGCCCACTCTCGAGCCAGAGGCCGTGTGCACCAGTTACCAGTGCTGTGTGCAATCTTCCCCAAGGCCCAGTGAGCTAAAGCAGCACACGTGACCCTCAGGGCCTGGGGCTCTGGAGTCCTCCGCCTCCTGCTGTCACCGGGCTGGACTGGCTGGATCTGGGTCCCAGCCTGGACCTCACAAGGCTGCGTGCGCTACAGGACACGGCTGGTCTGGTCCCTCAAGGCTCAGCCGGGCATCGCTGGCTGTGCAGCTCCCGCAGAGGTTGCTGGGAAAAGACTCGGCACCTTGCTGGCTGCTGGGCCCAGGAGCAGGTTCTTTGTGCGCGCTGCTCGAGGGCCACCGCTGTCTTTGTGGGTCCAGGTGTGTGTGAGAGGACCAGAGAGAAGACGCCTGTGGACGTCACACACGTCCTGTCCTGTCTAGCAGAGACACTGCTGCCGTCTGTGTTAGAAGTGACTCGTCGGGCCGGGCCACACTCAAAGAGCAAGGGTTACCCGAAGGCCGGGCTGCAGAGAGGCAGGGCCTGGGACCCGGGTCAGCCGCTGTCCCACCCCGGCTCCCTGCATGCAATGGGGCAGCCGTAGGCATCTGCCCATCAAAGTGTGCTTTTCCCGCCCAAGGCACAGGGTTCTTGCTGCAAAACAACTTGGGCAGGTTTCGCGCCCGAGACCACACGTCCCAGCCTCCCGGCCCCCGTGGGGGGTGGGGCGGGGTGGGGCGGGGCGGGGAAGCTGCTCCTGCCAGTGGAATTCGGGCGGAGCCGTGTGCCCAGTCCTGGCCACGGCGCTCACAAGGCAGGTGAGCCTTCCCCTCCCGCTCTTCCCTTTAGATTAGATCAGATCGCCCGTCCGTCTCAGACGCCACTTGGCGAAAATGGAAAAGCTACAGATAGGAGTGTCTGAGCCTCTAATCACTGCTTGGAAGGGTCTGGAACATCGGGGATTTGTTGAAGTGAGAACTCATCATTTTGTTTGAGCCTGTATGTATTCTGGGGTGTGCTACAATAGCCAGCATCACGGTAAGCAGCACACACACAGACACACACACACAGACACACACAGACACACACACAGACACACACAGACACACACAGACACACAGACACAGACAGACACACATACAGACACATAGACACACTCACACAGACACACACAGACACACATACAGACACATAGACACACACACAGACACACACACTCACACACACAGATACACACTCACACACACTTACACACTCAGACACACAGTCATAGATACACACAGAGACACACACAGACACATACACAGACACACACAGACACATAGACACACTCAGAGACACACACACTCACACACAGACACACACAGACACACAGATACACACACACACATAGACACACATACAGACACACACTCACACACACACAGACACACAGACAGATACACACACACAAATAGACACACATACAGACACACACTCACACACACAGACACACACAGACACACATACACACATACAGACACATAGACACACTCACACACAGACACACATACAGACACATAGACACACTCACACACAGACACACACACTCACACACACAGATACACACTCACACACACTTACACACTCAGACACACACTCATAGATACACACACAGATACACACACAGACACACAGACACATACACAGACACACACACAGACACACACACAGACACCTAGACACACTCACACACAGATACACACACACACAGATACACACTCACACATACCTACACACTCAGACACACACTCATAGATACACACACAGACACACACACAGACACACATACACATACACACAGACACACACACAGACACATATACAGACACACACACTCTCACACACACTTACACACACACACAGACACACAAACTCACACACACACATAGACACACACACTCACACACACACACTCAGACACTGGATTTCTGTGCTCCACATGCTGGTATTCATCCATTCCCTCAATAAATATTTCTGTCTTTTGAATCTGACTCTGTGTTGGCTGCCTGCTAGGACTCATGGTTGAAATATCAAACAAGACTAATCCGGTGTCTTGTATAGAGCTCGCTGTTTAAGAGCCATAAATGGGGGTGAGAGTTTGTGTGGTGGCTGTACCACTCGGGACCCCGCACCCCATGGGGGGCTGTAACACCTCTCGGGACCCCGCACCCCATGGGGGGCTGTAACACCACTCGGGACCCTGCATCCCATGGGGGGCTGTAACACCACTCGGGACCCCGCATCCCATGGGGCGGCTGTAACACCACTCGGGACCCCGCATCCCATGGTGGGCTGTAACACCACTCGGGACCCCGCATCCCATGGGGGGCTGTAACACCACTCGGGACCCCGCACCCCATGGGGCGGCTGTAACACCACTCGGGACCCCGCATCCCATGGGGCGGCTATAACACCATTCGGGACCCCGTACCCCAGGGGGCGGCTGTTACACCACTCGGGACCCCACATCCTATGGGGGGCTGTAACACCACGCAGGACCCCGCATCCTATGGGGCGGCTGTAACACCACTCGGGACCCCGCACCCCATGGGGCGGCTGTAACACCACTCAGCACCCCGCATCCTATGGGGGGCTGTAACACCACTCAGCACCCCGCATCCTATGGGGGGCTGTAACACCACTCGGGACCCCGCATCCCATGGGGCGGCTTTATCAGCACTCGGGACCCCGCACCCCATGGGGGGCTGTAACACCACTCGGGACCCCGCACCCCATGGGGCGGCTGTAACACCACTCGGGACCCCGCACCCCATGGGGCGGCTTTATCAGCACTCGGGACCCCGCACCCCATGGGGTGGCTGTAACACCACTCGGGACCCCGCACCCCATGGGGCGGCTGTAACACCACTCGGGACCCCGCACCCCATGGGGCGGCTGTAACACCACTCGGGACCCCGCATCCTATGGGGCGGCTGTAACACCACTCGGGACCCCGCACCCCATGGGGCGACTGTTACACCACGCGGGACCCCGCATCTCATGGGGTGACTGTTACACCACTCGGGACCCTGCATCCCATCCTGGAGGGTCTGGATCGGAGGCCCAGCTCCACTCGCAGCCCCAGCTGCCGGCCGATGCTCACCCTGGGAGGAGCAGGTGACGGCTCAAGCAGTTGGGTCCCTGCCGCCCGCATGGAGACCTGGGTCGATTTCCCAGCTCCCGACTGAGCCCTGCCCCAGTCACAGCTGATGCAGGCACTTGGGAAATGAACCCAGGGAGAATGGGAGTTCTCTCCCTATCTGCCTCCCTCCCTACGCCTTCCTCCTCCTCTACCTCCTCTCCTCTCCCTCCTCCACAAATGAAATAAATAGTTTCTTTAAGCCCGTGTGCACCATAAACGAGCGTGCTCCCTCACCGTCTGCTCGTCTTCATCAGGCCGTGTGACCCTCGCAACCCCCTGGGAACCCGGAGGAGACAGGGCTGCCTCTCCATCTCTGGGTGGGACTCTGGGTGAGGCCATGGCCAGTCCAGGGCACAGACCAGCCGGGAGCCCATGCCCCACGCCTCGCTGCCATGCCCCGCGTGTCCCCCCGAGTGGGCACTGATGTCACGTGTGCGTCAGGCGGTCCGAGGTCCCAAGAGAGCAGGCGTTTAGCAAGGACGAACGAGCGGCTTCGTCTGCTGTCTCCTCTGTGCTGGTGTGTTCACCGCCGCGCTTCCCACTCGGCAGAGCTGGGCTCTCGTGAGCCCCACGGGTGAGAACCAGCAAGTGCGCCCTGCTCCACGGCCTCGCCCACCAGCGCAGCAGGAACAAACACCCAGCTGTGTGGGAGTCTCACCTGTGATGCACACTCAGGAGACCCCAACATCGCCCCGCGTACACCTGTGCTGGCACTGTGGCCTCTTCATCTGAGCGCCGGGTGTGGCTCTGGGCCCTGCCTTTTTCTCTGATAACCCGACAGCGCTGCCCACAGACACGCCCCTCCCTCCGCCTATCCCCAGGAGTGGGTTCCGCGTCCACACGGCTTATCCCCACTTCACTTCCTGCTCTTCTCCACCTCCGGAAATCTCAGCCAGCCAAGACTAAAACCCCCGGGAGATATGGGAAGTAATCCCTGCCACGTGGTCACCTGCCCGGGTCTCACAGGGCTGCCCCTCTAAAACCCAACTTAGCGCCCAGATGCCAGTGCAGAGACCCTGCCGTGTCCTTTAACAGACGCCCGTTTTGAAAACTGAAATGCATGGGATGTAATATATTTAACGGCCTTGTGTTCCTGGGCGGGATTCGATACTTCCAATCTCCAGAAACGGAGGCTGCTGGGAGAGGACGCGAGGACGCCTTTTGTGGCCGTGGAGAGGCGGGGGCACCGACAGCGACACCCAGCCAGCCACTCGCTGCCCCGGGAGGGCACGGGGACCCCCGGCCGCTCAGCACATTTTACCTCTGGAAGATTTCTCACGCTGCCAAGCCACGCTGGGCAAAAGAAAGAATCAGACTCTACCAGCAAAAATATTTCAAGACAGCTTCCTTTCAGCCACGAAAATTCAACCGTCTCTATCAGTAGGTGTGTGTTACTGGGTAATTCATCGCGGCGTTCAGAACACGAAAGGCGGAATTTTAGAACTGGAAGGCTCGCCTGTCCATCTCCTCCCTGAAGTGTCCAAGGAAAAGTGTCAACAACAGAAACAACAGGAAGTGGAAGAGGGAGCCCGCCCAAGGCTGCCTCCCATCACAGTCACTGCGGGATCCTCCGCGGGGAAACACCATGCCTCCCGCCCAGCGGAGGTCACTGTCCAAGTTCCGGAACCCGAACCCAGAACTGTCTGGAATCTGCTCGTATGCAGGGAGCATCATATCAGGCCTCTCCCCTCCTCCGATCAGGGAAGTGAGGAGGAACGAGGGTCACCCGTGGAACACACCCAAGGTCCACACAAAACGGAGCCGGAGACACGGGGGCCGGGGGGCCTCTCAGTCTCGCCCTGCCTCCCCCCCAGGTCCCTCGCCATCGCGAGTGATGTCATCGCATCTCCTTCTCTTAGCCATCAGGTATTTTCCTTCATTCCTCCGTGTTCGTGAATAATTATGGTAAAGGTATGTGAAGGCTTTGACTTTACAGTGAAATCTAGAAAGTGACTTTTAAGGAAATCAGGGTTATTATTAGCTTTAGGGCAAAGCTAAAGAGACTGGAGGGAGGGAGACACCGTATGACGTCAGAGAACCCAAGCACAGATGTAAAATGAAGACAGGAGCAAGTTACCCGCCCCTAAGAGTGTCGCCTGGGGCATGGGCGTCCCTCCCCCATCACAGAGAACACCAGCTCCAACCTACACATCCCTCTGCTCCCTGAGGGAGACTTTGCTGCCGTCCTGGACAGAGAAAGGACAGAACCCTTTAGGGCAAACTGATGGAGTCCCGCCTGCAAAGCAGGCTCAGGACCCTGCATGTGGTAGAAATGAGTGACAGCTGACATGATTCTCCCCGGAGACAGAGCTCGGTCCGCGGGACTCATTTGAACTGCTGGTGTGGAGGGACTACCTTGCTCACGGGAGGGTGGGTGGAACGGGCTGAGCGGGGTCAGGCCTGGCCGTGGACAGGCCCCCTGCCCGCTCTCTCCAGCCCTGCTGTCCACGGCACACCAGGGGCACTGGGGCCACCGCACACAGCCTGGTCCTCACACCACAGGGCAGCCAGGAAGAAGAGACATTTATGACCAGTGTTAATCCTCTGAGTGAGGAAGTTGATTTCTTTTCTGAGAGGATTCGTTCCTGAGAGGAGGAGTGTGGTGGGGGCAAGAGGCGCGGAGTCACCACACAGACCCCAGGAGTCGGGTGAACCGGGCCTGAGGCCAGCAGCCCGCAGACTCGTTTATTTCAGTTGGTACAGCTGCTTATATAGCCAAGGCAGCCAATCTGGTCAAGGGGTGGTCTATGCCCTAACCAATCACACCCTGTTGCCAGGCAGTTTCTGAAGCCATCCAATCACACCTTGTTGCCAGGCAGTTTCTGAAACCATCCAATCACGGCCTGTTGTCAGTCAGGCTCTGTTGTCATGTGGTTTCTGAAGCCATCCAATCATGACCTGTTGCCAGGCAGTTTCTGTTGTCAGCGGCCATCTTGGCATGACCTTCTCACCTCCTCATCCAGCACATCTGAGACCAAGGATTTCTTCATGAAAGCAGCCACTGTGACCTTCCTGGTCTCACAGAAGACAACACACAGCATCTTACAGACAAGCGGGGGAGGGGCAGCACCATGGCACACTAGGTTAATCCTCCGCCTGCAGTGCCAGCATTCCATATGGGCACCGGGTTCTAGTCCCGGTTGCCCCTCTTCCAGGCCAGCTCTCTGCTGTGGCCTGGGAGGGCAGTGGAGGATGGCCCAAGTGCTTGGGCCCTGCACCCCATGGGAGACCAGGAGAAGCACCTGGCTCCTGCCTTCAGATCTGTGCAGCTCCGGCCATTGTGGGCATTTAGGGAGTGAACCAGTGAAGGGAAGCTGTGGGGAGCAACTCGGACTAGACTAAGTTACTGGAATTAAGACTTATTCTATGCATCTGCTCTCCCACAATATGGCGCTGGGAGAGGAGGAAACAGCTTCTACGCAGCTGCCTCTTGCCAACTTGAGTGATGACCTGCAGGAGCTGATCCTGCTCCTGATTGGAGGAGAGCAGCGTACTCGGCGTGTGGGTAGCAGAGTACTCGGCGTGTGGGTAGCAGAGTTGGGATTGGTGGAAGAGGACTATAAAGGAGGAGAGAGACAACATGCACCGGGAACATCTAAGGGGAACATCTATCTGAAGGAACACCTGTGCAGCCCCCGAGAGAGCCGGCCGGCGGTGTGCCGCTCCCCCGCGGAAGTGGGGAAAAGTGGCAGGGGGAACCGCCCCTCCACGGAGGTGGAGGGACGGTAGCCAACCCGGGAAGAACCAGCAGCAAACCCGGGGAGGGCCGAGCAGACAAAAGAACAGCGCAGGGTCCTGTGTCGTTCCCCCACGAAGACGGGGAGCGACAGGAAGCCCTCTCTCACTGTCTATAACTCTGCCTGTCAAATAAATAAATAAAATCTTTATAAAAAAGAGAGAGAGAGAGAGAGAGAGAAAAGAAAGACAAGCAGGGGCGGGCGTCTGGCACAGCCTGCATCCCCTGTCGGAGCACTTGGCTAGAGTCCCGGCTCTGTCCTGGTTCCAGCATCCTGCTGATGCACGCCCAGGGGAGGCGTGGTCCTGGGTCCTGGTCCTGCCACCCCGTGGGCGACCCCACTGGGGTTCTCGGCCCCTGGCCACAGTCGCCAGCACTCCCACCTCCGTCCCATCAGCAGGAAATCGCCTGTTTTCTCTTTTGCCAGCCCCGCCCCCGCCCCAGCGCAGCCCCCTCCTCTGCGGCCACAGGCTGGGTTCTCTGGCCTGGCGGTGACGCGGGCACCAGGCGTCCATGCCGGGAGAGGGTCTGTCCACCCCCGGCCCTTCCTGTTGGAGGTGAGGACAGAGCCCGGCACAGCTCTGTGTGGCCGCGTCCTCCTGAGCCACCCTCCACACCCCGAAGTCCCAGGAGTCCATCCCCAGCTGCTGCAGGAGCCTGAACCCCTATGTGCCAGGCGGGGCTCCTGCTCTCCTGTGCCATGGGAGCCCTTGTCACCCCCCCACTCCCAAATGGCCACCCTGAAATGCACATGGACACGTCCACGTCACCGCCACACGGTGAGCTTGGGAAAGCAGAGACAACACATGGTCCCTGTTGGAACGCAGGATCCGGCTCAGCGCGCATTCTCGGCAGCGCCTCACTGGGGAAGACACCAGCTGAGGGACACGCTGAGTCTGCAGCCTAGCAGCCGAGGTTCAGGTGTTGGCAGCTGGGGTGCGGTCGCGCAGGCCACACACTGCTCAAATCGGTGGGTGCCACTCACGTCAACTGCCATGTGAGGCGCCTCAGAGGGTGGAGCCGTGACTCATGGCGAGGAGTAGACGTCCATGCAGAGATGAGGAGTGGGCATCCGTGCAGGGGTGAGGAGCAGGTGTCTAAGCAGGGGTGGAGAGTGGGCGTCCATGCAGGGGTGAGGAGCGGGCGCCTGTGAAGGGGTGAGGAGTGGGTGTCTGTGCAAGGTGAGGAGCGGGCACCTGTGAAGGGGTGAGGAGTGGGTGTCTGTGCAAGGTGAGGAGTGGGCATCCATGCAGGGTGAGGAGTAGGCGTCCGAGCAGGGGTGAGGAGTGGGCATCCGTGCAGGGGTGAGGAGTGAGTGTTCATGCAGGGGTGGAGGTGCTGCTCAGGCACTCACACCCACGTCAGAGCGGCTGGGCTCAAGCCTGGCTCGTCCACCGACTTCCCGCTCGTGGGGCCCAGGAGGCAGCCATGATGAAGCAGGAACTTGGTTCCTGCCACCCGAGAGGGAGGACCGGGTGAGTCCAGGACCCTGGTCAGCCCTGACCTGGCTGTCGTGGGCTTTAGGGACTGAGCCAGAGGAAGTGAGCTCACTCGCTCTCCCCCAGCCTAACCGCCCCCTCCCCTGCTTCTCCTCCCTGGCCCTCTCCCCACTTTTATTAAAGTCACTCTGCAGGCAGTGGTCAGCTGGCCACGTTCAGAGAAGCCCAGGGCCGGGCCCAGGAAGCAGGAGACCCTCATTGTGCGGGGAGCACGCGGGACCTCCTGTCTCCTTGTTGCAGGCGGAGTTTAAGCTTCAACAATCGATAAACTACTTGCAGAAGGCATTGCCAACAAGGCAGCAAAACAAGCGGAACTTCGACCCCCGTAAAAGATCAGCAGAGAGTGGAAGACGTTCACACCGGTGCGCAGGGCCACAGTGCGATGACCCCGATCAGAGGACGCGAGAACGCACGGAGACGCGACCAACGCCTGGACGTCAGACACCTCCGCGCTGGGCTGCAGGACAGCTGTAAGAGGGAGACCTCCAGCGTGGGAGGGCCTGCCCACAGGCATTCTCGGGTGCGGCCCTAACGCTCAGAGCTGATCACGGTGCGTGTAAGGAGCTGCCGTCATCTGGACCCAGTGCCTGCATCCACCGTTGGCCACCCACGGTGCTGTCCATGGCGCTGACTGGACCCTGCACCTCCCCGCGGCCCTGCAGCTGCCCACAGAGACCACCTGTGGACAGGAGGCAGCAGGACAGTGCCGAGGAGGGCAGAGTCCACAGGGCCTGCCCAAGCCACTCAGGCTGCCCGGGGTTGAGGGCACTGCTGAGAAAACACCGCACCCGTTTCTGCTGACCGCCCGCCTGGAGGCACTCGGGGCTGGGCCACTCCACGAGGGGAGATCCCGTGTGACGTGGAACACGCTTGGCACACGGCAGGAAGTGGGGCACCCGAGGAACCCCTGGATCCAGCCGCACCTGCAGCCCACTTCTGCATACTTGACCGCCCAACACGCTGCGTTAGGACGTCCACGGCGATTTGCTATGGGCTTCCTGTCACTCGGCAGAGACCAAGAGGATTCACCCATGCCCTGGGGACCGTGCATTGCTACTGGACTTGCTGATCTCTCTCAGCGCAGAGAAGGGAAGGAGGCAGGGCAGGAGTCAGAGAGACCGCTGGGCCCGGGCAGCCAGCCTGGCCACGAGGGAGGCGGTGAGTGATGCTCTTGCCGGCCCCACAGCGTATGGTCTCGTCCTGCAAGAGACATCACCCGCGAAGAAAACGGCCCGTGAGGCTCATCAGTCTCTCCCTTGGGTGTTTTGTAATTAAACAACCATCTTGTAAGCCTCACTGCTTTGAAAGAGAAGGCGTTTTAGGGACTCTGGCTGGTGGTGAGCTGCACGGCCCCTGGCCTTGGGTAGCAAGCCCGTTCTGAGCCAGAGACAGAACAATTCACATGCAACTTGACTCCGGCGTTCCCACGGCTGCTGCGCTGGGTCCCGGCCTTGGCTGGGGCCTGGGGTGGTGGAGGAGGAGGCCGGCGGCGCTGGGCCCCTGAGGGCTGGCCTCCAGCTGGGTCCGGCGGTCAGAAAGGCCCACTAGCTGGGCTGCCCGGCCCGGCTCCTCCTGCAGAGCCACAGCCGCCCCACGTCCCCACATGGGGAACAAGCCCCGCCCCGCTCCTGCACATTGGCAGGCCAGGTCCTGCAGGGAACCAGCAGAGGGCACACGGCCGAGTCCTCCTCGGGGTCCGGGGAGACCAGGTCCCCGGGGCCTCGCAGGGCAAGCAGCAGCGAGCACACCTCGCAGGAAGACACGGCTGTACTTACACTGCGCCTGCAGGCCAGCGCATGGCTCCCTGAAGCCCATATTCAGAAATGCACACCCCGAAAGGAGGCGAGACAGGAAGCACTTCCCACACGCGTGACACCCGACCCCCTGGAGACGCTGACCACAGGCAAAGCCCATCTTGCCAAGCCCAAGGAACTTTCTAGAGATTCCTCCTTGGAAACACGGGATGAGGTGCTCTCAGTCTGGGCGGGCTCCACACCCCCGCCGGCAGCCAGGACCCCCTCCTCGGAGCGCCCACGGCCCTGTGAGGCCTGCCTGGTGCCAGAGTCTGCCCGGGTCGTGGCTTCAGAGGGGAGCCACCTCCTAGTCTGACACACGGCCAAACTGGGTCTCAGTGTTCGCCAGGTTTTTGAAGAAAACACCAGAACTCAATCTTCCAGTGCAAAACTTTGGAGTTTGCAGTGGGGGCCGCCAGTGGGATTCTGAGTGTCCCGAGACCCAGCCCGGCTGGAGGGAGGCTGCGCTCCTGCCCCCGCACGGGAGAGAGCCACACTGCGCTCCACTCCTGCGGGGCCATAATGAACGCCGCCAAGGGTCGCCCCAGAAGCCGGTCTCCCACAGGTGCAGGGCTGAGGGCCCCTCCCCGAGACGCAGGCAGGGCCACGCCCTCCTCCCTGCGCCGGCCCCGCTCCTGGCGGCTGCCCAGCCGTCCTGGAGCATGCAGTTTGCCGTTGTGTAGCTCCACCCTCTGCCCCGCCACCCGCCGTGTCTCTCCCTCCCCTCCGGGGCTCTGTCTGCACACAGACACCTGCCCCCCCCCGGCCCCCCGGGCCCACCCCACTCTTAGCTCATCACCTCAGCAACAGGCTCTGTCCAGGTGAGCTCACCTTCGGGGAAGGGGGTGGCAGGACGGCCCACTGCATCCATGAAAGAGCACCTGCCTCATCCAAGACACCCAAAACCCCGCCCGGCGCCGCTCAAAGTCTGAGCCCAGCCCGGCACCGAACACCCGTGCCACACGGCCCAACCCAGGCTGTGTTCCCCCAGCACCGACCCCTCCTCCTGTGGGCCTGAAGACCAGAAAAGCGGCTCACTGCTGGCCTGGGTCCCACCCAGAGAGCCAGGGCCCCGCCCCCCACGGCTCTGCAGTCCCCTGAGGGTTCGCACAGCTCTATGGTGGAGCCCCCACTTGTGGTCGCAGCGGACTGCCGGGGGGGGGGGGGACGTGCACCCAGGGAGCGGGGAAGCGCAGATACTGTGGGAAGCTAGCAGACTCGGCCACACGTTCAGCAGGAAGACCCAGGAACCCTGCCCCATGCCTGGCACTGCCGTCCCATCTGTCCCCACCTGCTGGCCACACTCAGACCCAGGGGATGGGGGCAGGGAGAGGAGAGCCTGTGCCCCTCCCCGCACCGCAGCGCGGTGGATCTGTTGGCTCCAGCCTCGGGGACTGGGGAGCTGCCTTCAGCGGAAGTGCCAGCAGGGCAGCCTTGAGCAGCAGGTCCGTGCTCCTGGGAAGCCCGTGCCCGCCGTGTGCATTCGCTAGACGACAGCCCCGGGGCTGAGTGCTTGGCCTAGCGGGGAGGAAGCTCACACCCCACAGCGGAGTGCCTGGGTTCAGGTCCCAGCTCTGGCCCCGACCCAGCTTCCTGCCAGTGCCGACGCTGGGAGGCACAGTGGTGGCTCAAGTTTGGGTCCCTGCCACCCACTGGGAGACCTGCAGGGAGTTCCCAGCCCCCAGAGTGAGCCTGGCCCTGCCCTGTGCTGCAGGCAACTGGAGAGTGAACCTGCGGAGGGCAGCGTGCGCTCATTCTCTCTCTCTCCCTCCCTCTCTCTCTCTCCCTCCCCCCCAATAATGAAAAAAATTAATTCTAGGGGCCTGCATTGTGGTGTAGCAGGTAAAGCCACTGCCTACGCTGCTGGCATCCCATATGGGCACCGATTCGAGACCTGCCTACTCCACTTCCGGTCCAGCTCCCTGCTAATGCTCGTGGGAAGGCAGCAGCAGATGGTGATGGCCCAAGTCCCCGGGCCCCTGCACCTACGTCGGATGCCTGGAAGAAGCTCCTGGCTGCTGACCCTGGCCTGGCCCAGCCCTGGTTGCTGTGGCCATTTGGAGAGTGAACCAGCGGATGGATCTCTGTCTCTCATCTCTCTCTGTAGCTCTGCCTTTCAAATAAATAAGAAATAAAGTCTTAAATCAAATAAATTCTAAGCATCTTTAAAAGAGTATTGCCATTATCTCCAACTTCTTTTATTTATTTATTTATTTATTTATTTATTTGACAGGTAGAGTTAGAGACAGAGAGAGAGACAGAGAGAAAGGTCTTCCTTCCGTTGGTTCACCCCCAAAATGGCCGCTATAGCTGGTACTGTGCCAGTCTGAAGCCAGGAGCCAGGTGCTTCCTCCTGGTCTCCCATGGGGTGCAGGGCCCAAGCACCTGGGCCATCCTCCACTGCCCTCCCAGGCCACAGCAGAGAGCTGGCCTAGAAGAGGAGCTACCGGGACAGAACCTGGTCTCCAAATTCTAGCCACTGAAGGTTTTAAAGGCACCTGAATCATGAGCCCTTCTCACACGGAAAGAATGTTGGCGCTGATCGGAGGGTGCTGAGACAGCTGGAGACAGAGCTGACCGTGAAACTGCTGCCCGGGCACTCGGCACCCACCGAAATGCCCGCAGCCTCCAGACCCTCTGTGGAGGCAGGCGCCTAAAGCTGCCCGAATGTTTGCGTATTTAAAGGATTCCTTGTTAAGGAAAACCTTTCCTCTCCTCTCTCTGAGCCGGTCACTTCAGCATGTGTTAAGCCAGCAATAGGAACGTGGGCCCGCCACACCGGCTGCGGTGCTGACCCGTGACCATCCCTGCCACACTCCAGCCACGTCCACCACTCAGGCCTTGGTTCCCACCATCGGGGACTCTGAGGGCTTTAACGAGGCCACACAGGTTCCACGGGGTCAACGTGGTCGGGACCACAGCCTTGCACGAAGCAGGGAGGTGCCGGGAGGGCCCGTGCCAAGGAAAAGCCACCTAAGGCCACGGCCACAGAGGGGGGGGCCTGGGCCACTGCCCGCCAGCCTCAGCACGTGGCTGCTGAATGAGTGGCCAAGGCCGTGGCAGCCATGGCCGCCTGTGCCGCTGGGTCCACAGTGGCTGTCCAGACTCCCGTCCCTCGGCCGGCTCCACACAGTCACTCAGGGACCCAGGCTGCCACCAGGCACGGAGCCTGTGCCTACGTCCCCTCCGTCTGCCCAGGAGATGAGGGATGCGAGAGCCCAAAGGCAGGGACTCAGGCTGCGGGAGCTGGAGACATCGCTGAAGTGGCCGCACAGGGGCCAAGGTGGTGGCTGGTGACCAGGGCCAGCCCCGCACAGTCGCCTCAGCCACCACTCAGCCATGACCGAGGGAGGTGGTGCCGCAGCTACGGCGCTCAGCTCCGAGCCCAGGACTCGCCGAGCGTTCTAAATCAGACCCGCAGGAGTTCCCACCAAGACCAGAGGCCAGCACTGTCACCACTGTGGCCTGGCGTCGGAGAATTCGTGCGTGAGCCCCTTCCTGCCATGCGTGACCCCTGCCTGCCCAGCCCGGGAGCCGAGACCACGTGCTTCTCCCGGAAAGGAACATGGGCACAAGGTCATTTGCTGTTGTCCTTACAGAAACACGCGTGAGAAAATGTGTCCTGTGGAAACTCAGCTCCCTCTGAACGCACGATGGAGCTCAGAACCGAGTCCCCTAAGCCGCTCGCTGCTCCAAGCACCCTCCTGGACGAAGGGGAAGGAGAATTCAGCCTGGAGTGGCGGGGCCGTGGGGGCAGCCGAGCACCCGCCAGAGGAGCAGGCGCCCCCACCGGGCTGGGATCCTCTGGCGCTACCAGCAGAGACGGAGTTGCCCAAGTGTTTTGATTCGTCGGCTTTGACCGGCCATCCCCAGCCTCACAGACGGCGGTGGTTAGGTAACGAGGCCCCGCATCTCCGTAGAGCAGCCGTGGTGCCCTTAACCCACTGCCGCCGGTTAAGCTTTCGCAGATTGGAAGCCTTTTAGTAACAGCTCTGAAAGTTCTCTCAGTGTGATGTGGTCACAGGAACCATGGGACCGGAGTACAAGGGCCTCCGTGGCGGGAGCCTGGCTGTGGGTGTGGGCGATGCCCCCAGGACTCAGCGGCACGTTGCTGTCCCACCTGGGTCCAGCCCGGCTTGTCCAGGGGCAGTATGACCCTTTGTGATGCCGGGCAGGGGCACAACCGGGTCTCCACGGCACACGGCTGGGCAGCTCCACACCAGGGGACCAAGGGGCGCGAGAACAGGACAGGAGCTCACGACAGAAACCCCAGCGTCTCTGCTTGCCCGTGAGACAAGAGCCACCCCCACCCCTGCTGCCGGCCTTCTCTCTCCTGGGGACCTCCCGGAACACTCAGGGGACAGGGGAAGGCACCAGCTGGCTTTGCAGGGAGGGGCTCACGGACAACCCTCCCCCCAGCCCCCAGTTTGCCTGGGTCCAAGCTTAACGAGTGTGCCTCTGTATCTTCCCCACAGCACCCGACTTGGGGACAGCCGCTGCCCCTCCCCCATGCCTCTGATCCTCTCACAGTCCCCCGCCCCCCCTTCTGCTTCCCTGCCTGGCACTCGCAACCACGTCCTCCTCTCCGCCTCGTTTGCAGGTCGCCAGAGCCCAAGCCCGAGTCCTGCACAGCCTCAGGTTCCTCAACGTCACGCAGCGAGCACCCTCTGCCGGTCCCCAGTCTGCGGTCACCCACGCGTTCTGTCCACTGTCTCCTCCCAACGCCAGAGGCCACCGGGCTCCATCCGGGGCACTGCAGGAAGAGCAGGATGAGGCTCCGCTGGGCGCGGCTCCGCAGTGCCGGCACACACGCATGCACACACATGCACGCTCACACACCAAGAACCCACGCCCACGTAGCTCCAGCTAGAGTCCCAGGGAAGCGAGGCAAGAGGCCTGTGCGGGCACAGCTCAGGGATGCTGACACACGACACATGCGTGCTCACATACATGCACACGCATGCGCGCCAAAAAACGAAGCCAGCGTCGCTCCATCTAGAGTAACACACAGAAAGCAGAGTAAGGCACTGCTCCGTGGTACCGACATACACACACCTGTGCACACGCACACACGCCGAAAACCGGAGCCAGCCATTTCTTTCTTTTGATCCAGCCTCAGACACCTTCAAGAGTCACCTGAGAAACCGTGGAAGCCTTTCAGGACAAAGTGTCCAGAGCTTCAGCCAGAATGGCAGCCCCAAAACCCCTCCTCACGAAGCAGCCAACTTACGTGAGCGCGCCATGGCTATGGGCAGGAACAGGCCCCCCTCCCAGCCCAAAAGAAGTCTACTTTTTTTAAATTTATTTTATCATTTTTTAATTTTTTGACAGGCAGAGTTAGACAGTGAGAGAGAGAGAGATAGACAGAGAGCAAGGTCTTCCTTCCATTGGTTCACCCCCCAAGTGGCCACTACGGCCGGCACGCTGTGCTGATCTGAAGCCAGGAGCCAGGTGCTTCCTCCTGGTCTCCCATGGGGTGCAGGGCCCAAGCACTTGGGCCATCCTCCACTGCACTCCCGGGCCACAGCAGAGAGCTGGCCTGGAAGAGGGGCAGCCGGGACAGAATAGGCGCCCCGACCGGGACTAGAACCCGGTGTGCCGGCACCACAGGCAGAGGATTAGCCTAGTGAGCCATGGCGCCGGCTAGAAGTCTACTTTTAATAAAAGGTGTTCGCGACTCCCACAGGGGACACTCATTATGGCAGAGAGAGGAGAACAGACATGAGATTCCACTGTCACTCTCGGCTCAGAGCTACATGGTCCGGGACTGAAACTGTAGCACCAGCGTAGAAGTGGCCAGGACACGAGAGCAGCCCACCGTCACGGCCACGGGGCCATGAGAGCAGCCCACCGTCACGGCCAGGCGCAGCTGCAACAGCCGAGAAGTGAGCCATGGCCTCGGAACACATGGGGTGAACCTTCCCCCGCATCCCCCCCATGAATACGCACCGGTGCGCTGATGCGCTGACACTCACGGTTTCCACGTCGGCCAAAGGCGCACACATGTGTAAAAGAAAAAGGTTATAAAATAAAGACAAGGAGATGGCACTGTGGGGCAGTGGGTTAAGCCACCGCCTGCTGGGCCGGCATTCCATGAAGGCCGGTTCAAGTCCCGGCTGCTCCCCTTCCCATCCAGCTCTCTGCTGTGGCCTGGGAAAGCAGCAGAAGATGGCCCAAGTGCTTGGGCCCCTGCACCCACGTGGGAGACCCGGAAGAAGATCCTGGCTCCTGGCTTTGGCTGGCCCAGCCTTGGCCATTGCAGCATTTGGGGAATGAACCAGCAATGGAAGTTCTCTCTCTCTCTGTCTTTCTCTTTCTGTATCTCCCTCTCTCTGTCACTCTGCCTTTCAAATAAGTAAATGAATCTTTAAAAAAAAAAAAAAAAAAAAGAACAAATTGTTGCAAATTTTGCTGAGGTTTGAAATGGGACCTGTGGGTCTCAGGGCCAGAAGCCGCCTCAGGGCCCCGGATCGCAGCCCCCACGCTGATGGTGTTTTCATTCGAGACCAGAGGCCATGCCTCGTGTGGGCGTAGTCTCGATGCGACCGACAGAAACCTCCCGGCCACAGCGAGGTCTGATCTGGCCGAGCTAAGCTGTGGGCCTTGCAGGAAGCTGACGCTGTCACGAGAGGAGGCCGAGCCGTGCAGCAGTGACGTTCAGGAGACTCCAGTGAGGACAGGGGCGCGCCCAGGGCCAGGGTGCTCCAGGCGAGGACAGGGGCGCGCCCAGGGCCAGGGTGCTCCAGTGAGAACAGGGGCGCGCCCAGGGCCAGGGTGCTCCAGTGAGAACAGGGGCGCGCCCAGGGCCAGGGTGCTCCAGGCGAGGACAGGGGCGCGCCCAGGGCCAGGGTGCTCCAGGCGAGGACAGGGGCTCGCCCAGGGCCAGGGTGCTCCAGGCGAGGACAGGGGCGCGCCCAGGGCCAGGGTGCTCCAGGCGAGGACAGGGGCGCGCCCAGGGCCAGGGTGCTCCAGGTGAGGACAGGGGCTCGCCCAGGGCCAGGGTGCTCCATGTGAGGACAGGGGCTCGCCCAGGGCCAGGGTGAATGCAGGTGAGGACAGGGGCGCGCCCAGGGCCAGGGTGCTCCAGGTGAGGACAGGGGCTCGCCCAGGGCCAGGGTGAATCCAGGCGAGGACAGGGGCTCGCCCAGGGCCAGGGTGCTCCAGGTGAGGACAGGGGCTCGCCCAGGGCCAGGGTGCTCCAGGTGAGGACAGGGGCGCGCCCAGGGCCAGGGTGCTCCAGGTGAGGACAGGGGCGCGCCCAGGGCCAGGGTGCTCCAGGTGAGGACAGGGGCGCGCCCAGGGCCAGGGTGCTCCAGGTGAGGACAGGGGCTCGCCCAGGGCCAGGGTGCTCCAGGTGAGGACAGGGGCGCGCCCAGGGCCAGGGTGCTCCAGGTGAGGACAGGGGCGCGCCCAGGGCCAGGGTGCTCCAGGTGAGGACAGGGGCTCGCCCAGGGCCAGGGTGCTCCAGGTGAGGACAGGGGCGCGCCCAGGGCCAGGGTGCTCCAGGTGAGGACAGGGGCGCGCCCAGGGCCAGGGTGCTCCAGGTGAGGACAGGGGCGCGCCCAGGGCCAGGGTGCTCCAGGTGAGGACAGGGGCTCGCCCAGGGCCAGGGAGCTCCAGGTGAGGACAGGGGCTCGCCCAGGGCCAGGGAGCTCCAGGTGAGGACAGGGGCTCGCCCAGGGCCAGGGTGAATGCAGGTGAGGACAGGGGCTCGCCCAGGGCCAGGGTGAATCCAGGTGAGGACAGGGGCTCGCCCAGGGCCAGGGTGAACGCAGGTGAGGACAGGGGCTTGCCCAGGGCCAGGGTGCTCCAGGTGAGGACAGGGGCGCGCCCAGGGCCAGGGTGCTCCAGGTCCAGGTTCCTGGCGCCCGGAGCAGGTGTGCTATGACGTTCCACAGACGCTCTCTCTTCCCATTTGAGTTGAAGCTAAGTCAAGGTGAATCCTGCTCTCTCCTGCCCCTGTAAGGGTCTGGGACATTCATTCATTCACCCGTTCACACATTCAACAAACGCGTATTCCCCACGGTGCCTGCGGGGAAGCCAGAGCCAGCCCGGCCCTAGGAGCCCACGCTCCCAGTACCCAGAGGGGTGCGGTGACCCCAGGCCAGGAGCTACAAGGCGGCCTCACCCGACCCTGTGTGCACAGGACGCTGTGTGAGGTCATGAGAGTTCATGGAGAATCCGGCTGGAGTGTGAACCTGCGGTTGCCGTCGAAGCCGGCTTCCCCAGAATGTCTGAGCTGACACCTGGAGGCCGAGTGACTCCCCAGGGAGACAGGTGAGAGGGAACGGGTGGAGGGCAGCTCCAGACCAAAGAGAAGGCATGGCAAGGCTGGGCCGGCAGCCGGGCTGCACAGGCCTCGTGTGGCTGGGGCATTGAAAACCTGTGCTGTGGCTCCAAGAACAGTGGAAAACCAGGGAAGAGCTGCAGGCCTGGGGAGAGAGGAGGAGCCAGTAGACAGGACCGCCAGGAGGGGCTCCCTCTTAAACCACCCCCACCGCACAGCCATCGTGCAGAGCACGGGCTGAGGAGCCCAGGGTCGGCCGTGGGCGGCCGGCGTGAAGGCTCGCATCCGGGCACCGCCACGACACCGGCACGGGGAGGGAGAAAAGCAGAGGGGGCGGAGTGGAGTGGAGTGGGGACAGCAGAGTGGGGTGGGGGACCCAGGCAGAGTGGAGTGGGGACGGCAGAGTGGGGCGGGGGACCCAGGCAGAGTGGAGTGGGGACGGCAGAGTGGGGCGGGGGACCCAGGCAGAGTGGAGTGGGGACGGCAGAGTGGGGTGGGGGACCCAGGCAGAGTGGAGTGGGGACGGCAGAGTGGGGTGGGGGACCCAGGCAGAGTGGAGTGGGGACGGCAGAGTGGGGTGGGGGACCCAGGCAGTGCCTGCAGAAGCACGAGGGGACAGGAGGCGGACGCAGTGTGGCCTGCAGACCGGGGAGCCGCAGGAGACATGGCGGATGGAGGACGCCAGCTTCTGCTGGGGACCTCGGCGCTGAACTCCCGCGCGTGCCGGCAGCCACTCTCGAAACACAGGCCCTTGTTGGCAAGTTCCAGGCCCCCGCTGGGCTACAGGACAGCTCCTGCTCTCCCAGGAGGTCCGTGCGACAGCGTCGTGAGCCTGGCCAGGCCCTCTCATCTTGACAGGAGGAGGAAGAAAGAGAACAGGCCTCAGCTCTCCACAGGGCCGGGGCCGGACAGGAGCAGGGCGGGTTGTCGAAAGTCTCCCCAAGTCTCTCCCCCCACCCCTGCCCCAGGACCCACAGCTGAGCCTTGGAGGTCTCCCAGAGTCTCTCCCCTCTCCACCCCTGCCCCTGGACCCACAGCTGAGCCTTGGAGGTCTCCCAGAGTCTCTCCTCCCACCCCTGCCCCAGGTTCACAGCTGAGCCTTGGAGGTCTCCCCAAGTCTCTGTCCCCCACCCCTGCCCCAGGTTCACAGCTGAGCCTTGGAGATCTCCCCAAGTCTCTGTCCCCCACCCCTGCCCCAGGACCCAAAGCTGAGCCTTGGAGGTCTCCCAGAGTCCCTCCCCCCTCCACCCCTGCCCCTGGACCCACAGCTGAGCCTTGGAGGTCTCCCAGAGTCTCTCTCCCCTCCACCCCTGCTCCAGGACCCAGAGCTGAGCCTTGGAGGTCTCCCCAAGTCTCTCCCCCCTCCACCCCGCCCCTGGACCCACAGCTGAGCCTTGGCAGTCTCCCAGAGTCTCTCCCCCCACCCCTGCCCCAGGACCCAGAGCTGAGCCTTGGCACAGCCTGCCCCTGCCCAGGGCTCCTCCACCTGTGCTCACAGCCAGAATTCACTTGTTCTTGTCGCTCCCCGTCTTCGTGGAGGAACGACACAAGACCCTGTGCTGTTCTTTTGTCTGCTCTGCCCACCCCGGGTTTGCTGCTGGTTCTTCCCGGGTTGGCTGCCGTCCCTTCCACCTCCGTGGAAGGGTGGTTCCCCCTGGCCGCTTTCCCCACTTCCGCAGGGGAGCAGCACACCGCCGGCCGGCTCTCTCGGGGGCTGCTCAGATGTTCCCTCAGATGTTCCCCTTAGATGTTCCTCGTGCATGTTGTCGCTCTCCTCCTTTATAGCCCTCCTCTGCCAATCCCAACTCGGCTGCCCACACGCCGAGTACGCTGCTCTCCTCCAATCAGGAGCAGGATCAGCTCCTGGAGGTCATCACTCAAGCTGGCGAGAGACAGCTGCGTAGAAGCTGTTTTCTCCTCTCCCAGCGCCATATTGTGGGAGAGCAGATGCATAGAATAAGTCTTAATTCCAGTAACTCAGTCCAGTCCGGGTTGCTCCCCACAGTTCTGCACCCAAAAGGCAAGCACCCCGTTTGGGGAAAGCGTGTTCGACAGATACTGCGTGACAGATCGGAGTGACAAGACCTGGTGGAGGCGTAGGCAATGATGTTGGACCGTGCACTTCTGAAACAACTACAAGGTTGGAGCAGGCAGCCCTGCTCACCCGAGTGGACATTACAGTGTCTGCGTGCGTCGGAACGGCACAGGGCACCCGCAAACTCGCACAGAGCCTGTGTCGGTTACCAACTCTTTAAAATATTTAAAAAGCTGTCCCACAGAGTCAGCCGTGCTGCAGCTCCAGGCCAAGGCCGGCGGCGTCTTCCTTTCCCTCTTGGGTGTGCGGCCCCTTTGTACTTGAACGCCCATGGACTTTGTACTTGAACGCCCATGGACTTTGTACTTGAACGCCCATGGACTTTGTACTTGAACGCCCATGGACTTTCTCAAGGTGCCCTTAACCAGCTCTGGCGAGCTCCCGGGGATAATTAATGGGCTGCCCACACCAAGAGCTGTCCTTTCTTGCGCGCTGGAATAACAGACAATAAACAAGACTTCTGAGAAGGTGCAGGGGAAAGAGGCCTGGAACAGGGATTAGCATTTTGCCCACAAAGACCCACACTGGGCGCTCAGGAGGTGCCGCCAGAGAGGGGGAGGCAGGAAATCCACAGGAAGCAGAGTGCCGCGTGAACACCTGCCTTCTTCCTCTACAGTGGACCCCTTGGGCCAAGGGGCTGGAATTAATGAGGCCCAGAGCAGCGTCCAAGGTGAAAGCCACGGCAGCGCCCCCTGCGGACAGCTGTGGAGGACCGCGGCGAGCTCCTCACCTCACTGGGCGCCTCTGCGGGGGCTCTGGCTCGCCTGACCGCCGTCCCTGGGCATTAGACAGGCTTGGCCTGGAGAGCTGCATGGCCGCCGGCAGCCCCAAGCTGTGGGCTTTGCCGACGCCAGGTGCCCCCGGCCCACGTGCCCGTTTCTTCCCCCAGTCGGAGGGTGGAAGGGGGCTCTATGTGCCTTTCCCCGGGCCACCAGGATGAATTTCTGCAGACCGAGCACCAGCCGAAATCCGTTCTCACAGGTCTGGAGCTCGGAAGTCTGAAGTCAGGGCCCGGTGCTGTGGCACAGCTGGTAAAGCCACCACCTGCAGCGCCAGCGTCCTATATGGGTGCCAGTTCAAGTCCCGGCTCCTCCACTTCTGATCCAGCCCCTGCTGATGGCCTGGGAAAGGCAGCGAGAGACGGCCTGAGTGCCTGAGCCCCCGACACTCACGTGGGAGACCAGGATGAAGCTCCTGGCTCCTGGCTTTGGCCTGGCCCAGGACTGGCCATTGCAGCCATTTGGGGAGTGAACCAGCAGATGGAAGACGCCTCTCTCTCTCTCTCTCTCTCTCTCTCTCTCTCTTTCCCCCCACCCTTTCTCTCCATGACTCTGACTTTCAAACTAAGTGAGTAACCTTGAAGTCAAGGAGTCCGCAGGCCGCTGCTCCCTCGAAGGCTCTCAGCAGGACTTCTCCCAGGGCCGGCTGCGCCCAGGTTCCCCAGTGTGTTGTGGCTCATGGACCCCACACCTGGCTTCTCCTCTCTGCTTCCGGGTCTCCACCTGGGTGTCTCCTGAGGGCTGCAGTCACTCTGCTGAGGACCCACTCAAATCCACAGTGACCTCATAACTCAATTCGTTTAATTAAGGTGCCTGTTTCCAGGTCACGCTCACAGGTACTGGGGGGTAGGGTTTCAATGTGTCACTTTGAGAAAAACCCAAATTAACTCACAGTGGGGTTTTACCTGCCCGCGTACCCCACACCCAGCACCTGCCAAGTCCCTGTAGGCTCTCGTTGTCGCCTGCCACGGAGCTGAACTGAGCGAAATGGACCCAATCAGCATGGGGCACCCTGAGCCCCCCTGTGTGCCCAGCCGCCCTCCCCCGACTCTGCGGCACAGCAGTCCCAACGCTTTGCTCCCGTGCACACACTTGGCTCCCTGCCTTTCAGACCCAAGTCGCCTGTTTGCCAAGGCGGCTTTTCTCCCAGAAACCACTTTTCTGGTAGCGAAGGCGGTGGCTGCTGCACCACTAAAGATTCCTTTGCCCCGGACCGCAGCAAATTGCTGGGACTTAAGAACTTGAGGCTTTTCTGAAATGTCCTCATCTTCTTACATTAGGGTGCACTTTGGATCCGATATTCAGCTAAAATCTATTTCTATGCAAACAGAAAACCAGAGCAGAAAACAGCGGATTGAGCTACCATCTGCAGCGCAGGCATCCTGTAAGGGCACTGGTTCACGCTCAGGCTGCTCCACCTCCGATCCAGCTCCCTGGAAAACAGCAGAGGATGCCCCGTACTTGGGCCCCTGCACCCATGTAGGAGACCTGGGTGAAGCTCCTGGACCCTGATTCCGCTGGTCCAGCCCTGGCCGTTGATAAGGACATGGAATCTGCTATCCCTGGCACGGGTTCAAATCCCACCGCCAGCTCCTGCTCGCTCTGACCATGGCTTTGCACCTGCCTCTGTGCTCAAACAGCCCCACGTGCCAAGTGGGGTACTGATGGTGTGTCCCTCGATGGCGTATTGTGGGGATTGACTGAACTAATATAATGAAGGTTTAGAATAGAGCCAGGAACAGGACAAGCACTATGCAAGGTTAGCCAACACCATCACCATCATCATCACCATCATTGCAATCTCCACCATCACCACTAACATCATCACCATCATCACCTTCATCACCACCATCACCATTATCACCACCATCACCATCATCACCTTCATCACCACCATCACCATCATCACCACCACCATCGTCACCATCAACACGAGCATCCACGCAGACTTGCCCTGTGCTACGCAGACACGAGCCCCTGCGCCCCTGACTGCGCCCCCTCCCCAGGATCCTGTCTCAGGAGTTGACGCCGCCCTGCACGAGCCCATGGCGCATCTCCCTCGCCCTCCCTTCTGCACCCAGAACGCCCATGGGTCACACCAACCCCACCCTCAGAGTAGAGCAGCACCACCACCCGCCCACCTCACCCGAGCCCCCTGGTCCCGGTCTCCACTGCCTCGACCCTGGTGCCTACAGCAGCACCCCCAGAGCCTCTGCCTCCACTCGTGGCCCCACTCAGACCCCCACCCCGGCAGCCCCTCTCCCTCGAACCCACCCAGGCGAAGTCGGGGCCTCCCCACGCCGGCTCTTTCCCCCTCTTGGCCCACAAGCCCTCACTCTTCACCCCCTCCATCCCCTGGGGCCAAATGCCGGTCCAGGCACTATTTCTGGCTTCTCAGGCCCTGTGCCCTCTCTGGAGCTACTCTGCCATCCGTGTGGAAAAAGCTGCCACAAGCAAAAATCAGCGAGTAAATGTGCTATGCATTCTAATAAAACTTTATAGAGAATCCTGAATTCTTTATATCCTGAAATCACTTTTATCTCACAAACGTTTCCCTTTGCATTTTTTTCCCCAATTTCCAAATGAAGAACCCTTCTCAGCTCAGAGGTCACGGAAAACAGGCACTGGGCCAGCTGTGCCGGGGACATAGCCTGCCGACCCTCGCAAGACTGCTCCGCCAGCTGCGCCGTGGGGAGGCCTCCCAGCCCACACTGTTGGAAGTGGGGTCCTCCTCGCCCCCCTACTGCCGCCCGGCCCCACCGTGTCATCCACAGTGCCCCGTGCTTCCTAACGCCCACCCACCACGTTGCTGTAGTGTGGGTCCCAATCGCTGAGTGCCCCATCGTGTTCAAGACATGGGATGGCAGGGACCGGAGAGCACGCCAAAGGTTGGGAATAGTTACGGACTAAACAGGAGGAAGCATGGGTAGGAACGTGTCTGGCTGAGTGTGTGAGAGAACTCGTCAGTAATTCCTAAACCCACAGATACCAGGTACCGAGCAAAGCGCTGAAGGGCACACGGGATTGTTCCACGACTCAGCATGTGGTCAGGGCTCAGGACTCGTCCACTTCCGGTCCCCCAACCTCAGGAGACCGGCTCTGGGTGCAGGTGTGTACCGCATGGGCACAAGATTGTTGCCCCTGCCCAGACATCACGCACTCATAGTACAGCCACCAACTGGACAGGAGGAAGAGGGACAGAATAGGGCTGCATTCCATTACTTCTACTTCTATCAGAGGGAACTAGAAGATTCCAGAAGGCTTCCTAGCACGCCTTGGTGGGTCACACGATGCATCTCAAACCCATGACATCACAGAAGAATGGAAATACTGGCTTAAACCAATCACAGTCCACGGCCTGGACCAAGGGTGGGCAGAGGCCAAATGCTCTGCAGGGAACCGAGAGGGCTGTTGCGGCGCTGCTGGGGCGGGGGCGGGGGCTGCTGGGGCGGGGCCGGGGCCGGGGGCGGGGCTGGGCGGGCGGGGGCGGGGCATGGGCGGGTTTCAGGCGGGGCCGGGGGCGGGGCGGGGGCGGGTTTCAGGCGGGGCGTGGCAGGGGCGTGGCGGGGGCGGGGGCGGGGCGAGGGCGGGTTTCAGGCGGGGCCAGCGGGTTTCACGGTGGTGTAACCGGAGCTTCAGTGGCGTGCACTGCACGGGAGGAGGCGGCCGCCCTGCCAGCTCCCCGGGGCCGCGCTGGCCCTTCCACAGGAAGCCGGGTTGCCGCTCTGCGCTGGACTCCTCCCCTCCCCGGTGTGGACCCTGTGCCACAGGAACCAGGCTCCAGGTCGCCCCGGCTAACCTCCATTGTAGCCAGGTCCATACATAGCTCCCGCTTACAGCACACCATACGGCTTTCCACTCACACCGCCTGCATGAGTTCCATTTTAAACAAGTGTATTTTAAGAAACGGAACTTAAACGCAACATATTAAGAACTGAGCAGTGCAAGGGACACAGCGACCACTTTTTTTCCAAATCGCAAGGGTGTTTCGCAAGAGACTGGACATTTGAAGGCAGAGCAGGACAGGAAGTGTGGTGGTCGCTCCACCTCCAGGACAACCCCGCACATGTTGGGGAAAACCGAAAATGGCGGTCAGGGTAACCTAGGCAAAAGCAAGCAAACCCTAAGCTTCGCGGGTGTACGCGGGAAGTGGCGCCATCTGCCCTCTGATTGACGCGTTTCTCCCTGGCGCCCTCCTGCCACCAAGCGCACCCCGCAGCGCCGGGCTGCCGTGGACTTACGGGGGACACAGCGTGTCCACTGCCATTTCCCATAACTGCTGGAAAATACCCAAGTCCGGGAACCGAGACACACTGACTTCTGTCCCCAAATTTAGAACCACAGTGACAGAGGAAACTGAGCTACCACACGCGTGTGCGTGACGGGAGATTTACCTCCAGATGAGACCTGTTCAAGAACACCGAGCTAGAGAGAAACGGGACCTTGTACATGGCCGGGGCCATGCACGTGGCCACCAGTCTGTCTGCGAGAGGTCACGGGGTCGATGCTGACTGAGTGACTGACACCAGGTGAGTGCGTAACTCCAGGTCAGGGAGACCCCACTGGGGAGAATCCCCGGGTCACGGACACGGCGGGGGGACACTCCCCATTCGCACTGCCCATCCTGACCCACACAGAAACCACGGAGTCCACCACGAAGCCAGGGAGCTCCTCGGTCCTTGGAGGTGGCTCTGATCCCCTGAAACCCGCCTAGAAATCCGAATCCCTGGGGGCACCTGGAGGTGGTCGGCTCCTCGGAGCAGAGCCCTCACGAATGGGCGCAGTCCCCTGCAGGGGGAGGCCCCAGCGAGCTCAGCCTCCCAGCGCGTGTACACAGCGAGAAGCCACCACCCGTGAGCCAGGAAGGGGCCCCCGGGACCGTGGACCCCCAGCTCCGACACTGTGGAAAATTGTCCCCACGCTCACAGCTCGCCTGGGCTCCGGGGTGGGAACAGCGCTAACCCCGAGCGCATGCGTGCGAGGGGGCCGTGACCTGAGCTATCAGGAGGCAGGCACAGTGCACGGCACACAGCGCCCACTCTCGGGAGCCAGGCAGGCGGCGGCCAGGCTACGACTCCTCGTGCTTTTCTCACTCTCAGACCTGAAGTTGAAAGCGAAGGTGAGGGTGGGTTCTGCGGGAAGAGTCGACATTTCCCAAGAACGCGGTGACAGCAAGTCCCAGCTCCCCTTCCCGGTGAGGACGATTTTCTCTCTCCAGGCACTCTGCTGGGGCTCAGAGCGGAAACGCATCCGGCTCGTTCAGTCCTGGCTCAGCCGGGAACACGGCGTCTACACCAGCTGAAAAGCTGAACACACCAGGAACAGAGGGAGAAGTGCCCTACCCAGCGGTCAGGGCACCCCGGCAGCGATCTGGGGATTTCTCCCTTTTGGCCGGAGGGCCTGAGGCCATGGGTAGCAGAGGAAACCGTCCTTGCCCCGGCCATCGGGGAGCCCAGCACATCAGGGCAGCCTGTGGAGTATTTGCCCCACGGAATGGAATGACGCATTGGCTCCTCATCCCGCCAAAAGCTTAGCTGTCCTTAAACAGGGCCCGATATTTAAAATATTCATTCATTTTATTTATTTATTTATTTATTTTTTGACAGGCAGAGTGGACAGTGAGAGAGAGAGAGAGAGAGAAAGGTCTTCCTTTTGCCGTTGGTTCACCCTCCAATGGCCGCCGCGGCCAGCGTACCACGCTGATCCGAAGCCAGGAGCCAGGTGCTTCTCCTGGTCTCCCATGGGGTGCAGGGCCCAAGCACTTGGGCCATCCTCCACTGCACTCCCTGGCCACAGCAGAGGGCTGGCCTGGAAGAGGGGCAACCGGGACAGAATCCGGCACCCAGACCGGGACTGGAACCCGGTGTGCCAGTGCCGCAAGGCGGAGGATTAGCCTAGTGAGCCGCGGCGCCGGCCTAAAATATTCATTCATTATCTTCTAGCGTCGTGTAGTTGTGACTCCAACAGTCTCACTCAGACGTGTCTGCCTGCGTAAGGAAAGCAGCACTGTTGCTCCCGGCGGCAGGCGGGCGGCTGCGGCTTGGACTCTGACCCGGGCTGAGCATCCGGTTCCTGGGAAAGCGCTGATATTACCCGGTTCTGCGTGGGAGCCCGTGACGCTGGGGACAGATGCGACCCACAGGACAGACGGGCAGCCAGGCACGAGGGGGGTCACAGCCACCGCTCCCGACGCCTTCCCCACCTTGCTGTGGCTTCATGGCCTTCGCCCCTGCCGTGCCAAGGCAGTCAGCAGACTGAAAGTCACATGGGAAGCCCTGGGGTCCCCGAGCAGTCCCGGAGGGGTCCCTGGAGATCCTGAGCCAGCTGGCACGGCCGCGTGATTCCTGTGGGGCAGCGCTCGCCAGAGTTCCCACTGTGCACCGGTACCAGCGTCTGCACACATCCCGCAGTGACGGGCAGCTGGGCAGCTGTAGCTCCTGCCAGCCACATGTGCTCAGGGTCCTCCTCGCTCCGGAACCCTGGAGCCTGCCCAGCACTGGCCGTGCTCCCCACCGAGGCGGGCAGTCCTCCCCTGCCCGGGACACGCCCGGTCCCCCAGAGCCCAGGGCCCTCGCTCCCACTGGGTCCATGCCCAGCGGTGGCCTCTGCAGGCCCTGCCCTGTCACATCCGAGTCCTGCTCCACCTGCAGGCACTCGCCGCCTTCTCCATGGTTCCTCACCCCTCCGACCGACTCCGCATTTGCACTTTTGCTCACTGTCTCCTCCCTGAAAAGTATCCGCCGCTTCCACCGTATCCCTGGGGCCTGGGACGATGACGCCACTGCAGGTGCTCGTGGAAGGTCTGTGGGAGCGAGGGCCGGGCAGACGGCAGCCCCACGAGCCCAGTGCACTTCCAGGAGACCAGGCCGCACGTCCCTGGCCACATGGCTCTGGAGAGCAGGGACCCCACGCACATGCATCCAGGAGAAACCACGGAGTTGGGTTTCCACCTGCTAACTCCACTGGTCAGTGGTTGCCACAAACTCTAACGTACACCAGAGTGTCCCATAGGTCGAGTAAAGTGTGTTCACTGATGAACTTGACCCCGGCAATGCCACCTCCTCCAGGCCCGGTTCAGAGCCCAGCTCAGGGACACTCCTGCACACACAGGGTGGGGCGGAGTGAAGGCTCTCGGGGGCCACCCTCAGGCCTCGGCCCCGGGCAGGGTGAGGCTGGAGTCACCTGCAGAGCTGGCTGCACTCCCGTGAGCCTCGAAGAGCCCAGGCTCGGCGCTTCTACTGCCTCGGGGGCCGAGGGACCTGGCTCCCAGCCGGCTGTCCAGGCTGCTGGAAAGAGCTTCAAGTCGCTCCTGTGAGGCGCAGTGGCCGCTGGACGGTGCCCGAGTCAGCGTAGGGCTCACCGCGTGTGCTTCTGGGAACAAGCTTAGCAAGTGTTTAGGAGCAGAGCAGGTACAGGCTGATGGGGCGTCTCTCACCTGGGCCCACAAGCCACGAATCACAAGGGAAGGAGAGCAGAGCCCGGACGCTGGGCCTCAGCCCCGAGTCCACCCTCCTGTGAGCCAGGCCGTGACCAGGACAGGCGGCTACGCTCACGACGCCGACATCAGAAAGGGGAGACAGCAGCGCAGAGTGGCAGCTGAGACGGTCGGGGAGAAGCTGAGGACAGCGAGGAGAGGCGAGGAGGCTGGGGTGCGAGGGCTGCCCATGTGGTCTGGAGGGCGGGGCAGGGGCAGGCCCCACCTCCAGGAGGTGGGGGTCAGGCCAAGGCACGCCCCCCGCAGCAGTGTCCGACCCAGCCCTGAGGCCGCTGGGCGCCCTCCTTGCCTGCTTCCCCCACACATCGGGCAGATCCCAAGAAGAGCACGGAGCCTGCCCTCCGTCCTCTACGGCCTTGCCACCCGGGTCGCCCACCAGAGGTAGGCTGTCCTCACTCTGCCGCTGTAAATCCCAACGCCCCTCCTTCCTCGGGCGTCCCACAGGCAAGGCTGGGTGCTTCGCCGCTCCGCCGTCTTGAAATCCTGACAATTTTATCTTTGACCTTGTGGAGCGAGGTGGGACGAGCCCAGTGTGCATGAGCACCTGCCCCTCCCCATCCGTCCCACAGAGCCCTGGGACCCTCCGTGAGCCTGCGTGACACACACGTGCTCAGCCAGACGCCAGCTGCAAAGTGCCAGGAGGCGGCCTCGCCTTCCACCGAGGGGGGCGCTCTGTCGGCCCCAGCAGCTCCCCCGGCCGCTGAGCTGGCACTGCGTACAGGAGACGGGCAGCCAGTGGGCATCGCTGTGTATGTCCCCCTCATGTCCCCTCCGGTGTCAGCCAACCACTTCCGCTGGCCCGGGGACGAGGGCGGGGCCTCTGCGGCCACCAGGGCCGCGCTTCCTTCCAGTCCTCCCTTGCTGACGGCAGAGACGGGGCGTAGAACCGGAGGATTCCAGCGAGTGGACAGACGCAGCTGAGGCCGCTGTGTGCGCCATTCCCGCCGCTCGGGAGAGCAGAACGACGCATCAGCATTCGCAGGCTGCAAACTGCGGGCTTTTCCGTTTTTGAGGACTCTTCATGCGAGTTAAACGTGCTGAATCTGCGCTTCAAGCTGGCATTGCAAGAAACGAGGGTGGATGGAAAATTCACGCTAACAACTTAAAACGCACTCGGCGTTCTGCACTTGGACATGACGGATCAAAATAAAGAATGGCAGAAGCTGCAAAACAAGTGCGTTGCACGTTGACTCGAGGCGTCGTAACCTCTCTTTCCCTGCTGTTTGAGCAAAGGGCCCCCAATTCCACGTTGCACGAGGCCCCCAGGTTAACCAGCTGACTGCGCGACCACACATCATGCTTGTCTGCTTCTCTGGCATCCTCCCCAGAGCTCGGGCTGGGACCTCGGCCACTGTCGCACCCCCATCCACAGCCAGCACAGGTCAAGTCCACCAGCAGAGGCTGCCGAACGCGTGGTTTGGATCAGACGTTAGCGTGAGGAGGAGGGAGTGGTGGTTTCGTGGAGGGATGCCAAATGGGGCGTTGAGCAGGAAGTCAGCGGAGCTGCTTGCAAAGACCTCCGTGCAGGTGGCCAGCACCGCGTGCGCTTTCCCCTCGCAAACGAGAACCCTCTACAGCCTCGCGGCCACGCACACAAATGCTGCCCACTGGTGTCAACCGGAAACCCCTCCACTTCAGGAAGGAAAAACTGGCTCAGACTGGCTTTAAAAAATAAGACCAACCTAACAGGATGGGGCACTTAGCCTGCAGGTGGAGATGCCCGTGGTCCACACCAGAGCCCGGGTTCCAGCTCCAGCTCCAGCTCCAGCTCCCAACTCCTGCTTCCTGCTGCTGCAGACCCAGTCACGGGCTTCCTGCCACCCACGTGGGAGACCTGGATAGAATTCCCACCTCCTGGCTCCAACCCCAGTGCAGCCCAATGTCGCAGGTATTTGGAAAATGAACACTGTATAGGCTCGCTCGCTCGCTCTCTGCCTTTCAAATAAATAGAAAATAATTCAGGATTTTTAAACCACAGCATGTACAACACGCCTTTAACAGCTTTATCCAGTCACTCAGTGGTATTTCCTCCTTCCATGGACTTAGCGCTACCCTGCTTCTTGTGATCCGTCCCCTCTCACGTCTCTCCCACGATCACAACGAAGCTTCCAGCAACTCCCGGGCATGCCAACGCTTCCTCATTGTCATGTGTTCCCAGGCATAGCTGTGCCCATGGGATCTGAGCTGATAGAAACCTAAGTCTAGATCAGCGGGGCCGGTGCTGTGGCGCAGCAGGTTAATGCCCTGGCGTGAAGTTCTGGCATCCCATGTGGGCACCAGTTCAAGTCCCAGCTGCTCCTCTTCCGATCCAGCTCTCTGCTGCGGCCTGGGAAAGCAGTAGAGGATGGTTCAAGTCCTTGGGCCCCGCACCCACGTGGGAGACCTGGGGGAAGCTCCTGGCTCCTGGCTTCAGATCGGCACAGCTCCAGCCGTTGCGGCCAATTGGGGAGTGAACCAGCGGATGGAAGACCTCTCTCTTTCTCTCTCTCTGCCTCTCCTTCTCTCTCTTTCAAATAAATAATAAATCTTTAAAAGAATGTCTAGACAGCGCCTGTCCTAGGTGCTCCCCCACGCAGAGCTCATACACCCGAGAAGGCAGGCGGGCCAGTGGAGGACACACAGACAGAATTGCTCAGGGTACTCATTGAGCAGCTGGGTCACCTTATACAGGAATTAACAACCCCAACACAAGTGCCAAAATCTCCTGGTTGGTTTCGTTTTGTTTATTTGTTTGATAGATTCCAGTTACCATGAAGCCAAAGAGATCCCAACAGTTAAAAAACCCAGCCACGCACGCCGCCGTGTCACAGTCCTGCACTGCTCTGCCCCAGGCCCTGAGCTCTGCCTCTGGGCACTCAGAACCCAGAGGAGGAGCAAACTCCCAGCAGGCAGCAGCCAGGGCTCCGGGGGGTCCTGCAGCCCGTGCTCCCGGGCAGAGGCTGTGCCTGCGCTCCTCACGCTGTCACTTCCAAGTTCTGGGAACCTAGTGAGGGAGACGGCTGGAAAAGGCTTACTCAACACAAAAATGCAGGCACACATCATCTTAAATTGTTACTTCTGCCTCTCCCTAACCCCAAAATCACATTTTTAAAAAATAAAATAGTGACATCTGCAAATCATTTTCATGAATGATGACATTTTTCTACTGAATTTGGGTCATGGAGAGAGGAAACAAAACTAGCAGTTTTTTTTTTTTTTAATTATTTGAAAGGGAGAGAAATGGAGAGGAAGATGTGGGCTGAGGGACTCCCATCTGCTGGTTCAGTCCCCAAATGCCCACAGTGGTTGGAGCTGGGCCAGGCTGCAGCCGGGAGCAGGAGACTCAGCCCAGGTCTCCCACGTCTGTGGCAGGGGCCTCAGGCACCCATCTGGCTACGGGGCCTGCGTCAGCAGGAAGCTGGAGGCGGGAATTGA
This sequence comes from Oryctolagus cuniculus, assembly GCF_051225735.1. NCBI lineage: Eukaryota > Metazoa > Chordata > Mammalia > Lagomorpha > Leporidae > Oryctolagus > Oryctolagus cuniculus. The sequence goes on from NC_142887.1 coordinate 8,671,258, forward strand.
AGCCGGCACTCAGGTGCGGGAAGCAGGCGTCTTCACCACTAAGGCTGAACTCCTGCTCCTCTGCCCGTTCGCGTGCTCAGCTTTCTCATCATTGCTCGTCCCTCTGATTCCCCGAGCGGCCCCGGCTCCCTCCGCCGGCCTCTGCTGAGGTCTGTACTGGAACATGGGGGCGTGCGACACTTTGGGAGAAGTGCAGATTAAACTGCCCCAGCTCACGGCCCCTGCTTTTCCTACATCACCAGCCCAAGGCCAACAGCCCATGATCCGGATTCGGTGTTCCCCTAGATAATCTGGCTTTGCTCAAGGCAGTGCCTCGTCCCTAATCCGTCCACACCTCCTGAAGGCTATGGCTGGCATTTCTCGTGCACTTTGGAAAGTCCACGTCCACGCGTGGGCTGGCAAACGTCCTCCGTAGAGAATTCTCCGCGGTGTTACGTGTCGTTGCTTAAACACAGGTGCAGCCTCGGTTCCTTCTCCTAGTGGAGATGTTCCTCTTCAGACCGTGCTGTTTGACCAGAGAGGCTGGGGCAGTTTGGGGGGTGGGTAGGGGAGCGGCGTGCACTGGATGTCTGATGCTCTCTGACAGCCGTGCGCTCCCACTGTCCTCCCTGCACCCTGCATCCTGGCCCAGGTGCTCACCATCTTCTGCTTCTCTCTGCACCCAGTCGCAGGCCGCCCGTCTCGGTGCCCTCACTCCTAGGACTTGCTCCTGGCATGCACAGGGTGTTTCCCCCTCGTTCAGACCCCTCTCCCTTCCTGAGCCCCCTCTGCCATCTCTGAGAGCAGCCACGTTTCCCAGGGTGGCTCTTTCCACATAGCCCACCCACTGGGGTCGGATGGTGTCTGTTTCCAGGGAGAATAGTGACCTTTGAAAATGAGCCGTGGACGGTTTAAAATGGAAGGGATCTGTTTCCAGTCCTTGAGAAGGATTACTTCACTCAAAGAAATGGATTCGTTCAGATTTTTATTGCTTGCTGCCAAATTAAGTGTCTCTGACTTGTTCAACAAGACAGCCTCAATTGATGGAGACTTGAGGTCAAGCTCTGTGATCAGTCTAAGCTTGTCAAGGATTTCAGGACATTTTTTTCACTTGTGCAGAAAATCTTTGGGCTACCACATTTCCCTCTTGCAAGTAAGTTGAAGATTTTACTATGAAAACAAACGCAGCTGCACTTGCAGCCCACTCCCCAGGGGACCCGGAGCAGCCAGGCCCCATCACAAGCCTTCAGATACCATGAAAGTCCTGTCCACCTTCTCTGGGATGAACAGTCTCCTGGGACTAAAGGGCCCTGCAGACCAGCCTCGGGGGCCAGAGCAGGCCACGTGGAACCCTGTGGGTTGTTCTGTCAGAGCCCAGTCGAGAGTATGGCAACCAGAGAAGACCACCAGGGAGGCAGGAGGCGGGTGGCCAGGCTCAGTGGAGAACGTTCCTCTGCCAGGAGACACGGATGACGTATGTGTGTATAGCACAAGGTGGAATGGACACGGGTGGCTGAAGCCACCGGTGCCCAGTACCTCTGCCATTCCAGACCCCAGTGGGTCCCAAAGGAAGCCGACGAGGGCTGAGGTAAGCCAGTGGTCCCAGGCACCAAGGCTGGGGCCTCTCTCGTGGCAGGCACCTGCTTCCTGTCACTGCCATCGGCTGCTCCTTCCCTTCTCCACCTGAACACTTTCTCCAGCAGCCAGATCTTCCCTAAAATGTTCACAGAAATTCCCTCCCCGAGTCTTCTCTGAGCGTGTGCGTGTGTGTGTGTCAGGGGCCGGGTGGGGAGGACATCCAGGGGTGAGGTGACAAGTCCAGAGCTGGAGACAAGAAGCTCACATGTGTCTGGCGTGTGCACCTGACAAGCCTTGGCCTTCGTGGGCAGTTTTCCTTTCGGCATTACTTCTCTTACGCACAGTTTGCATTCAGAACCATGGACAGCTCCCAGGCTTCTGGCCATGTGCACTTCCTCCTCAGCCGTGGAAGCCGGTGTGGTCGAGTCCCACAGCCATGGAAGCCGGTGTGGTCGAGTCCCACAGCCGTGGAAGCCAGCGTGGTCAAGTCCCACAGCCGTGGAAGCCGGCGTGGTCAAGTTTACAGCCGTGGAAGCCGGCGTGGTCGAGTCCCACAGCCGTGGAAGCCAGCATGGTGGAGTCCCACAGCCATGGAAGCCGGCGTGGTCGAGTCCCACAGCCGTGGAAGCCGGCGTGGTCGAGTTCACAGCCGTAGAAGCCGGCGTGGTCGAGTCCCACAGCCGTGGAAGCCGGCGTGGTCGAGTTCACAGCCGTGGAAGCCGGCGTGGTCGAGTCCCACAGCATCCCCGCCATCCTCCCAGCTCAGGAGAGTTCCGAGCGTCCCCCTCCTCCCTCTCCTCAGGAAAGGCCACACCACTCTTGTTCTCAGCCAAGATCAGTTTGCCCATGGCCGAACGTCACGTGAGTGAGCCGCCTCCCTCCCTTTCGCGCGTCCTGGGGAGCTGCCTAGGCGGCCTCTGCCTGCTCCTCTCTCTATCCTCAAAGGAGCTCCTGGAGAACGGTTGTTTGTCCACGCACCTGCTGATGGGCAGCTGGCTATGGGGAAGGGAGCTGCTCTGAACACTCACGTGTGTCTTCAAGTGGAATTTCGCTCTCCGATAAACACCAGCGGGTGTGCTTAACTAACTCAGGGCCTGTCCACATGCTCTCCACAATGGTGACAGCACTTTACAGTCTCAGCAGTGACGCCTAAAACTTCAGGTGCATCCACTTCGTGGCTGCCATGGGGATCTGTGTTCCAAGCCCAGCAAAGCCTTGGTGGGCTCACAGGGGAAGCAGCCACTCCAAAATCACGTGGCATCCACCCCTCCCCAAGCCTCTCTCCCAGCCTCTCTCACGTGAACACCGCTACTCCCGAAAACACTGCCAGTGCTAACCACGAAGCAGAATCTGAACTTTCACAGTACAGACGCGAGCCCTTGAATTTGGTCCTCCTCGGGGTGCCCATTAGGACCTGAGTAGGTTTCAGGCAAATGTGAGCAAATAATAAATTAATGAGTTAATAATTAAAAGGGGAACCAACCAAAATAGAAGTAGGCAATGTATAGAAAGCGCAGAGTAGAGCAGTACTTGAAGTGTTTATCTATGGCTGTATTTCCCAAAGCCTTAAATGTGGTCTGAAGAACCTTCAAAGGGGAAGATTTAAAATCATGCTCCAAAGCAGGATGTGTTCACGGAATTATACTTTAGCAATTTTCTTGATGTTTGTCCAGCATCTGATCTAGCCAACTTTCTGCATGGGAACACACTGGAGAAATTCTATGCTAACAAGGTCACCACAGCACAACCCAACAGATTTTCTTGAAAGCCACACCCTCTTCCTCTACCCCACTGCTTCTGAGTCAGCACTTTTGTTCCTTCTTTCATTTGGAACATAACAAAAAGCCCACGGCCAATGCCAGGCTCCGCCTCCTACTGGACCCTGGAGTCTGAAGCCCCCATCCCTGAAGCTGGGGCCCTACAGGTGGCTGGCACACCTTAGGTGTGGTTCTAAATTACAACACAGCTCACCTCTCTGTCCTGCTGGGCTCTGCTGGCCTTTCCCCCACAGGACGCCCACTATGCAGGACAGACCCCCCACCCGTCAGGACGCCATCCCCTCCTCGTCTGCCTGGAATACCACTGTGGCCTCTCTCTGCCCATGAAGATGCCACGTCAATCACGGTCGTCCGCAGTCCCTCCTCCTCACAGAACAAGGGCTGCTGTTATGGCTTCCATTGTCTGTTGCCAGATCCATGAACATGGCAACAAGATGAACGTGTTGACCCTTCATGGCCACAGTAATCAAGCTGGCCCTTAGGTGACATGCTCTTTGGAGAGAGATTCCTCCAGACAGGAAAGACAACATAGAATTTTCTTGCCTTTTTCAGTAATTTTATGTTAACATTAAATAAAGGGTTTTGGTGGTTATAATATCTAGAATGTTACCAACTAAAGTACCATTAGCTAAAGTTAATGTTTTTAATGAGTGCTTAGTAATCTTCCAACTCAGGTTCATTATTGTGAAACAAGCTGGCCAGTTCCTGGGTGTCCTGTCGCTTGTTCCTTCCCTGACACGTGCGTGTCCCCAGAAGGAAGAAAAGACCAGGAGGCGTTTGGGACCAGGGTTTTCTCAAAGCCTCTGAGGAACCCGACTCCAAAGCGTGACAAGCATGTGAACACGAAGTGGACGTCATTGGTAAAATTATCATTCACCATCTGAGACTATCTTACCTTGAGTCACTATTATTCACAGCTGGCTTCAAGTTCTCAGAGATCACTGTTAGCATTCAGAAATCCGTGGAAAGTTAGAAAGGCCCACCTGTGACTTGCTTTCAGATGTCATGAAAGTTCTAAACCCAACAGTGAAGGAAGCCGGCAGAATATTGAGTCTGGGAGGTGTTTGGAAACACCAAAACTTGGGGTGTTGTGGTTTCCCCCCTTGCATTTTAGAGGCTGGATATGGGGGGATGAAGACCGCTGTGGGAGCCAACAGAAGCCTCCAAACCCCAGACCTCGAGTCCAGATCACTGAAGGGAAGACAGGAAGTCAGAGAGGAGGGGAAGGGCTAGGAGCAAAGCCTCCGTTTCAAGGTCCCCGCGGGGTGCGGCAGTCGCTCGCGGCCCTCAGACGTGCTCTGCGCTCTAAGGGTCAGCATTTCCTGTTACAGGGCAAGGAGGCCCTCAGGCAGGAGCCCTGGCCCAGACACACTGACCGTGGCTCGCTGTGGCACGTTCTCTGCATGGATCACAGCTTCCATCTCGACTCGTCTTTCCATCCTGCATCTCCGATCTCGGTGCGCACAGAAAGGGGACACAATTCATCAGTTAACAGAGCATGGCCTGGAAAAAACCCAAATACACATTCTGATTCCGTGTAAGGTCACTGGTTACCTTCAAATTCGGGGTAATCAAGTTTAAAAAACTACACTGGCCACACCAGCTCTCCTGTGCGTTGCATGGGAAAACATTACTCTGTTAGGCTACATCAACTTCCTTAGTGTCAGTTATCAATTTTGCAAGTTTAGAACAAGTATATTTATACACAAAGTGTACAAGTTCATATTAACTATTTTTATAGCAAGTGTACTTCTAAAAATTAGACATCCGAAGAATGAATTTTCACCAGCAGTAGCCAAAAAAAAAAAAAAAAAAAAAAAAACCACAACTCCTAGGGCATTGGGCAGGACATGCCTGCATGTGCGGTGTGGGCCAGGCCTGTCCAGTCCACCACGGAAACTCCCCTGTAGATTGACCTTGCTCCACAGTGGCCTCAGCTGCCTTGGCTTTGCAGCATTCTTGAGTTACTTATCACCTACGGTTTAAAGCAAAGCCAAGGCGCAGACCAATGCTCACAGCTTGGCCATTCTGTTCATACAGTTACCACCTTTTGGAGAAAGGGCAGGGTTTTTCATTGGCACTGCTTTATGTCCACTTGGGGCCAATCTCACCATTGATTCAAGGTGCCATGGACTCCTCTGGCATCACAGTGACCTAAGGGCACGGATGTCAGCTCAAGGTTGCCACAGTTCCCTGAGACAGCCAGCCTGGCCCTATCATGGAGGGTGGGCGTGCATTTCAGTTTTTCTAGAGCTGAATGCTAACAGAGGGTTGGTCAGCCACACAGACTCCAGTTCAGGCAGTAGAACAACTGGGAGCAAGGATCTGTGAGGGCGGGAGGGGCACAGCGGGTGCCTTTCTCCAGCTACGTCATGTGGAGCAGTGGAAACGCGTTTAGTCTGGTGCTAAGCCCAACACTCCCTAAGACTATGAATGTGAACTGGAATTCTGGGTGCCCAAATGACAGTTCCTAAATCAAATTTCATAAATAAAATGGATTTCCTCCCGGCTACACCTCAATAAAGCGTTTTCTCTCACTGAAATCCAACTTTGTGAGCTTTAAGGGAAGATGGGCTTCTCTTGGCCTTGTCCAGGAACGGACCCTGTGTGTCTGAACCACAGACACTTGTGGATCATCAATGCTTCATTTCTGGGAGGCTCCTTGAGGCACAGGAGGGCAGTGGCAAGAAACAGTCAGGATCGCCATGAGGCTTCACCAGAGAGTTTCCGTAAGGACTCAAAAGCAAGCCAGTTCTCTTGGAACCTTGGCCTTGCACTTGAAGAAACCATCCTTTTCTCTCATTTTCAAGCTGTCAGCCAATGGCAGTCATCAAGACCCTGAAGACATAACTGCCTCTGGGCTGGACCTAACAGCTTGCTAACACCCTCTTCTGTACTTACATTCGAAGAGAAAGTCATTTCCTGGAACGTATCGATTAAGTGTTTTACTATAACAAGAAGTCATCCAACTTTTTTTATTTCTTTGTTTCAAAATGTCTGGGGGTACCTTTACAGATATGCTATATACGCTATAGAACAGATACAGTAAGCCACACGGAAAACCATGGGTAATAGAACGAGACAGGTAACATTACACAAGTGTACAGAAGCACAATGTTGTAACAGCATGCTCTGTTCATATTGTCTGCTGTTTGCCAGGGAACAAGAATCCAATCAGAAAAGTGGAAAGTAATGGGGCAACATTTTCTGTTCAAATGCCAGATAGTTTGTTCCCACTGCTTGCTGCCCTGAAACCACATAAAACCACCCAAAAGTGCACAGCTAGGTTGTGTGCTTGCTCTGCCACCAAGACTAGATCCACCTGCTTAGGAAGATTCTGAGGCTGGGTACTGATGGCAAGGAGACATACGGAAATCTTAAGACACCAGCACGCTCTGCAGACACACGTCACAGGTGAACAGCGTTGCAGGAATTGTTCTCCCATGAACAGACACACACAGTGGCCCTGCTGTTTGTGAAGGTGACTTGTAGCCAGGTCTCTTCCTCTGTGTGTGACTGCTTTATTAACTCGATCCTCCGCTCTCAGCTCCTGCCTTTCACAGTTGGGCATTGGCTCCCACTCACAATGATGTTCGGGGAAAGCCTCAGCTATCGGCTATATTGGAGGCTCAACAATGGGTTGGCTCCTGGGATCCACGTGGAGTTTTAAATGAATGCCCTTGTGAGCAGTCCACCGTAGGCTCCCTGTCGAGTGCAGTTACAGCAAGGGAGCTGTTTGGTGCCCTGTGCTATGAGCGCCCTGGCATCTGCTGGCCTGTGGGAAAGGGTGCTGCACGGGGGCAGCGGAGATACACGTAGGCTGGTTTCCACGTGTGACCAGTGGCAGTGGGCAGCGAGACGAATCACAGGGTGAGAACAGTCAGTGCCGGGAGGCCCGCACTCACACGTGCCAGATGCGTGTCCTTGTCAGACGACCTTGTCTGTGGGAACAGTGCTCGTGTAGTGTGGGAGAACTTCTGGACAGGCAGGGTGATGGCAGGATGGCAAGGAGGGGGAAGGCACGCTGAGGAGGGTCTCCAGTGACACAGCGGCACCAGGTGCAGCGCCTGCACACTTGGTGCGCTGAGTCAGGCCCCTGCGAGGGAGCAACAGGGAGTGACGCCGTCCTCACAACAGAAAACAGGAACTTTCAGACGCACTTTTGGTCAAAGGAAGAAGGATCAGTCGAAAGGGAGTCCAGCTGTTCCTGTATTTGCCGATTTCACATCCATGGATTCAACCAATCTCAGGTAGTAGTATTTTAAAGAACTGCATCTGTAACGAACATGTGCGGCCTTTTTTCTTGGTATTCCTTAGATAGCACAGCATATTATATTATACCATTTACACTGCATTAGGCATTAAAAGTCATCTAGAGATAATTTGTGTAGGGTGTAGACTGATACTCTGCCACTGTACACAACTCTGTCTATACAGAGTTTGGTAACCTCAGGGGTCCTGGGACCAAATGCACATGGATACTGGGGGGCAGCTGCAGTATTTCAGAGGGCGGGGAAGCCAGCATCACCCAGTGCCCAGATTCCAAACCCCTCGACTCCGAAGAGCTCTGGCAGGCGGTACAGTCTCAGATGATGGTCACTGGTTCTCCTGTTGGCCGCAGCACCTGAAGAGGCTTCAGTTACCAACACGAAACCGCGATGTCCCATCTGAACAGCTGGCCGTCAGCAGCAACTGGCGGCGAAGAAAACACAGAGGCATCTCACGGAGGGGAGGTGCCTGACAGCGTTATTGCTTCTTGCGCTGGGGACACGGCTTTCCTAATGGACTTCAGCGACTCCCCACCTGCAAAGTGATGGCGCTGATTGACTGCAGCCGGGGGATGGGCTATAAACACTGTGGCCCACGGGAGAGCGTTCCTGCACTTTTCTATACTTTTCAAAGTTTGAAAAGAAACCAATGAGAAACTTCTGTAGCCCATCCACATTGTACAAAGCAACAAAAAAAAAAAACTAACAAGCAACGAAGCAACACAGATGTCAACACCAAAAGAATCTGAAAGGCAGCTGGTCCGTAGCACACGCAGACACACACACACACAATACAAAAGGTTCAACCCTTTTACAAATCTCATTGGAAACTTCTTTTGCCTGATTTTTGGAAACAAATTTTACTGAACTGAACAGGCACAGGGATCTGCACAGACCTTGCTGGGGTCCGTGGCTTGGTCATCCTGTGTCCCGAGGAGAAGGCCGAGGGGGAAGCTGTTAACTACAAGCAGGTGCCCTCCGTGCTGGGCAGTCTGACGGGGCTCGGCCGGTGCACCTGGGGGAGTGTTTGGGCTCATCTGCTGCCAGCATGTTCGAGGCAGGGAGGCCCAATACTCCACAGCCCCCATTTCACAAAGTCAACTCCTGTGTGCTCCACGTGACTTAAATGCTGTCCATGGGGCCCCAGAGAAAGGCCAGGTGCAGGATGGGACATCCGTGGTGACATATCAAGCTACTGCCAAAGACACATCGCTCTGCAGCCCCAGAGGCACAGGGTGGCACTTGCCAAAATGCCCAGAATGATACTGGTGGTTTCCGGAAATGGACACGGCCAGAGCACACCAAGCTTCCGTCCATCAGCCTTGCACCCGGATGCACACTGGCCTTCGGATCTGCCTATGCCTCTGAGCTCTGCCTGCCTGGGTTCTCAGCACGCTGCGCCCTTGGCTGCATGCAAAGTCCCTGCCCCAACCTCACACACACAACCAAGCCGTCGACGGCCACAACGGACTGAGAGCACAGGCTGAGGACGACGCCCTGCAGAAGCCCATGCTTCCAGACGGTTTGACCCCGGGCAGGAGAGAGAGAAGCGAGACCATTCTGGAAGAGGTCTCCCCCAGTCTGCTGCAGAACACAGGAGAGGCTTCTGAAAGGAGAAAGGGTTTTTGCAGATTTTAAGAAACGCTTCCATTTGGTGTCAATTCATTACCGAGGTTGTTAGCATCTCTGGGTGAAGATACATGAATACAGGTAATTACACAGATGCGAAATTTAAAGAGAGAAAATGTGAATAAAATAATGAAGCAGTTGAAGAATGTTTCAATGTTTATTTTCGTGTTAAAAATGATGAGTTACCCTGTGGTTATAATATATCTTTATGCTGAGAAATGAAGTCACTTTATTTCCCAAATATTTCCAGAGAAAAAAGAAAAAGGAAGAATTCAAAAGTAATGCAGAGTGAGACCGAACCGTCCCAGGAGGTTCCATCCACAATCCCGACATGAGCACGGCCCTTGCAGGCCACAGCTCTCAGCGGAGTGCATCCACACGTCAGGTCCCACGGCTGCCAATCTCCAGTTTAGCTGTTTTTTGAGTGGGATGTCTGTACATTTAAAAGCTACAGTTTTGCATGCTTTTATTTTAAAATATTTATTCCAATACACTTCTCAGTGTTTCAGCATATTGCGTATATTACATACAAAAATATCTGCTATCCATATTTTAACACAGCTTTCCCACCACCCACACTGTCCCCTTACATGACAGGTGATGCGCAGTACATGACACAGACACGGTTTCAACACGGAGGGCTGCTGAGTCTGTGAGCCATCAGCCACGGCACTCACAGAGCCTGGGGTGGAAAACCCAGCGGTGCCAGTGACACGCAGGATGCCATGAAACCACATGCGGTCACTGCTGTCGTACTGAATGCTTCTGTGATGGGAGGAACTTCTACGGGGGTCTCAACAGCCCAGCTTTTTAGAAGACCCTTTCTAGAAGAGTGAACCAAGAATGTCGATCAAAATGCACAAAGGTGGGCTTTGTAAAACTTAAAAACGAGCAAGGGACAAATGACTCAGCCTACAGGGATGGTGATGGGACAAAAGTGATCGTGTTTTCCCTGTACCCGTGGGTATAAAGGATAGAAAACAGCCGGGGCATCCACTGTCCCTTCTCCGGGTGCACAGGGAGGAGTCTGAGGTTTGTTAGATGTTGTTCTTCTCAAAGAAGCATCCGTCATCTTTGCGTCTTGCTTCTTCTCGATGCCACACACATGCGTGTTCAAACGCCAGTTCTCCAGCACGGTGGCTCCTCCTTGATCCTTGTGTTCTGGCCCCCAAACCAGCACACCAGGACCCTGGGGACAGTGGCTGCACATGTTCCAGATCATGTGGGGCTTCCACATCCTCTGTGGGACCCTGGGGCCCAGCTGGTGCACTCTCTCTCTCTCTCTCCGCCTCCAGGTGGCTCCCTGTGGTGAATTTGAATTCCAATGGGAGAGGAAGGTGTTTCATGAACTGTGTTTGGCTCAGGTTATTTACTGAGATGAGTTAGTTGGAGCTGGCAACCACAGCGACCTAGAAAATCCAAGCAAATGCAAGCCCCCGAGCCAGCCCCCAGAAACTGGATTCCAAAGTTGAATAGTGTATGTCCTTTTCCTCATGATGGTTTAGGTGTGCAGTCTAACAGCTGTGCATCGGCCGGCTGGAAGATGAGCTGACAAACACGTGAAATGTGGTCTGTGGGGTGTATTCTGAGAAGGCAACTCATGAAAATTCTGTAATGCTGGACACTGTCAAAACCAAAGCTGAGAACAACTGACACACACTGTCGGTTCCCACAGGACAGCTTCTCTCTGCTTCCTGGGTACTGACACACACGTGTAGGTACATGTGTTTTCCAACATGTGGGTAGGTTATATGGGAGAAGGGACCCTGCCCTGACCCCTACATTTGGTTTTTACTTTGAACTGATTTGACACAAGTGCATGAATGGCCGGTACGGAGGCGGTATAGCCCTGCTGTCCATGCAAGGCACCTTCAGGACCACGGTCAGCGTCCAGTTCTGCCCATCGAGCTCTCCTATCACAGGAAACGCTCTAGTGCGTCCCCTAAACATGCTCCTGGCAACAGTGGGCACCTCCTTGGCCCCCTAGCAAAGGCATCTCCTCACCTGGAGTCTGACTGCGCCACCTGCTGAGTGTGTGACAGGCAGGCCCCCGCTTTCAGGGATGAATTCCCAGCATCTCTGGAATGTTGGCGCTCCCACAGAGAGAACTGGAGCTGCGTCCGTGAAGATTTCTTCATGCTGCCCTCTTGCTGTAGGGGCCACCTCCCCTCCAAAGCCTCCGAGAAGCCTCTGGCTAACTGGGGAGCTCTTCCAAACAGGTGTCAGTCATCGCTGGGCCAACCCCTGCAGCTAACGCCCGGCTCCCGGCTCCCACCTCCCCGTGAACGGAGACTTCAGGAACCTTACCAGCTTCGTGCTCACAGAATCCACTGAGCACCGGCTCCCGGGGACCAGGCCCACGCACCTGCCATTTCAGCACTGTTCACAAACGCACCGCAAGCCCTCTTCTGGCTGCCACCTTCCCAGAGGAGGCTGGGCCATCACGGTCATGTCCGACACCTCAGTGTCTTTCTCCTGAACAGCTCAGTGCTCAGCCAGCTGGAGCCAGGAGCTGCTCCTGCCTCCTTACCCTGGGCCTTCAGAATTCTGGATTTCTATGGATGCAGACGACTCAGGGAAGCTCAGAATGGGCACGCAAGCCTGGAGTCGACTTCTCTTACATACATCATTGTCGTATTTTGTTCATCTGAAGCTCTTGCATTGCTGGACACCATTCACAATGTTCTTTTTAACTTGAAAATTATGCCGGAATCTTTCTCTTGCCACTTTGACATCATGAAAGCTGAGGGTTTTGCATACAGCTGCCTCCTGAGCGCTGGAACCATCAGTGACATCCAGGAAGTGTCCAGGGCATGGTAGGGGGCGTCGCTTCTGTGCACCAGCACCCACCGTGTCCCCTGAAGGTTTGGTCTCTTCCAGAGCCATGAGAGATCGCGTCCCCTTTTGGTCATGGTATGGATACCTCTTTACATATTGCTAACTGGAAACAGCATCCCACCTACTAAAAAAATCATGTTCCTGTGAGATGAGAATTCACCCTGGAGCTTTTTCCTAGGCAGTTTCCTCTCTGCAGTTTGGAAGACACGCTGTGTGGACCACCAAGTGCGTAAACACGGCCATGCTGGGGTTGGTTCCCCTCAGACAGGCGCCCTGCAGTCCCCTGCAGAGCTTCAAAGATTTGTAACTTTCCTCCAATTCCTTTAAGCTTCATGTAGAAAACTGTAAAGAGACAGCCCTCCCTCAGAGCACGTTAACACATTGAGTAAAACCCCCGTCCCAGTATCCCACAACAAAGTCCAACAACAGAAGGAAACAAGTATGCTTCTTAGGTAGTTTCCCTCGACAACGCAGCGTACAAAACTAGGAAAACTGACAAGAAATAACACAACATGGCAAATCCCAGGGAACAAAACTCCTACAAAAATCAAATGGATCCCAAAGGAAGGACTGAAATTCCTTCTCTTCCTGTTTCAAAAGAAATGGCAGAGGTCAAAGGAACAGGTGCGGGGGGCAAATGTGTATAAAAATAATGAGCAGCGCTCCCAGCACACGAGGGTAGCTACATTCAGCCAGCCTTCACGCACGTCTACACTCAGGCCAGGGGCAGTTAAGTGTCCACTGTGCTTTAAAAGGTCTAGGAATACAAAAATCAACACCCGAATCTTTTCTCCATGTACACGGCCATTTGTCGTGAGATGACTAACAATGTTCGTGGGGGCGGGTTTACTCTCTGCATGGAGTTGGTACCAGGCAGTGCCTAATGCCAATGTCTCACAATTTCTCAGTCCCTACAGGTGGCTGTCTTACAGCCATCTCCTGGCCTGAGACCCTGCAGCACAGCTCTCCGGGCCCCGGACACCTGCTAAGAAAGGGATCCCACCAGACCTCCACAAATGGAGCTCTGTTAGATCATCCCCTATTGCTGATCAAACTCACTGCTCCACCGTTCAAAAAACAGAAGGCATAAAGGTGAATACAAACATAAGAAAGGAGTTACATCTGGTCCTGCAGTCTCTCCATATAGTCTCTGAAGTCTGCTGAGCCCCCCAGCCCCACGTCCTGGCAGACCCACTTGATGTTATCGTCGCTGTCAAACAGAATGGAGTTGGTGTAGGGGCCGCCGTCCTCGGGGAGGATGGTGGTGTAGGAAGTGAACTTGACTCGCTTCCTCTTTGGGCCGGAAGGGTTTACAGGTTCGCTTTTCATGTCTTTCTCGTAGCCATAGTCAGAGGGTCTGAGCAGGTGACTATGGAACGTCTTCTGGGAACTGCCGTTCAGAAGGAAGTTCCTCTCCTCGAACTGCAGCCCCCTGTCCACCACGGTCGTGCACTCCTCCGACGGGAGCGTGATGTCCACCGGGTTCTCCAGGAGCTCCACCTCGTTCCCCAGCCAGACCCAGTCGTGGGAGTGGGGGATGTTGCCCTGCTCACTCACGGCAAACCTTTTGTGTCTGTACTTCCAGGCAAACGCCACACAGTTGATTAAGAAGACCAGGATGGCCAGGCAGAAGACGCAGAGCAGGGCGTACATGCCGATCTCCAGGTCCGTCAGCCCCCTGGAGGTCACCGTAAGGTCACTGGGATTGTTGGGATCTGGCAGCTTCCCCTGAGTGGGGTAGCTGGTGAAGGCATCTGCACCCCCGCTTCGGAGGAACTTCTGATCCTTCGCTTCCACGGGAGGCTGTGGGGTTGTGCTTCTGTTGCGGTCCTGTCGGCCCGCAGGTGCGCCCCGCGGGGGCCACTCCTGAACGGCTCTCTCCTGGTTGCCTCCGCGCTCTATGGAGTTACCCAGGTGGTCTTTGTAGTCTCGACTCACGCCCTCGATGTCGTTGGAGCCTCCTTGGTGCTCACCGGCACTGGGCTCAAATCTGACCTTGACGTTTCCTTTCCCCACGGCAAGAACACTCTTCCTCTTGGTCTTCTGACACGGCTCACTGATCATCATCTCCAACTTAATCAAGGGCCCTTGCCCCTCACCTTCCGCAACCACCACGGGCCACTGGGACTGAAGGTTCGGCTGGACAGACACCACCATTTCATCCAACGATGAGACAGTGACAGAAAAATCCTTGGGATCGTAAATGTCTAAAGGTGTCACCGAACCATCACTGAACAAAATCCAAGAACTGACTATTGCTTCCTAAGGAAAATGAAACCAAAGCATTAGGTTATAACCAGGTTCCTTCAAATTCACAAAGATAAATAAGATTCCCTTTATAAATTCTTTAAGTATATGGAGAAAAAAATAAACATCTATGTTTTATAAACTTGAGCAATTCTTGTCATGCCTTAAACTGGCATCAATTTTGTGCTGACATGCCAGTACTCTGAGGAACAAATAATATACCATAATGAACGCATTCGAGTGTAAATTAATTTATTGCACGCTATACAACAGAATTTGACTTTGACCTTTCTAAAAACATTTTGAAAGATCAGGCAATTTATCTGAATCAATTCCAGGTGCAACTAATCAGGCTCCTGCTCAAGATAGAAACACTTGGAACGTTCTTTCCTGGGCAGCCAGGGCCAGCGGGGCGGCAGAGGCTCTGGGTGGGAGCACGTGGTGAAGGGCGCACCCCGAGCCTGGCTTCCTGGAGCGGCCCGGTGCTCCCACATCTTTACAAATGCTCGGTACAAGAACAAAGGCGGAGAAGAGATTTGCAGTTGACAATAATTGCAGAAAACAGTGGAAATTTGGTGCCTATGAGCTATGCCGGGTTAAGTAGCCAAAATGGAATTTCCAACGATCGAAACCACCTGCTCTGCTTGGCAGAAGGGAAAGGCTGTGCTCTCTCGGTCACGGTCTGGCCCAGGTAAGACCAGCTGGCAATCGAGTGGCATATGTGTGTGAGGCTGTGTGGAAAGCAAACGGCATATGTGCCCGTGGCTGGGTGGAAAGCGTGTCACAGGAAGCTGTGTCTAAGCCGCTGCTATCTTTTCTCAGAGACAGAAAAGTCTGGAGGAGAAGCGAGAAGGAGCTGCGGGAACCAGCGGTCACAGCTCCGAGCGTCTCCCGGCCCCTCTGCAGGGCAGTCACCCGGGGGAGACGCTGTCTCCACTGACCAGGGCTCAGGCCGGGACTCTCACCTGCTGTGGGGCTTGAAGAACGTCCTGGGCTGTTGCTATGGAGACCAAGGCCCTTTTGTCTGCTCTGTGGGGCTGCAGGGAAAGAGATAAGCCAGCCACGAGCTGCACGCCCAGCTCCGCGATGGTGACGCGGTCCTCCAGGACGATCACCGTCTTCTCGGCCAGGATGGAGTCAGAGAGAGGGGACAGCACCTGGAAGGCAAGCGGGAGCCTCGTGTCTGCCCCACTCCACCGAGGTCGCTCTGTCGTGGACAGGGCCCCACCACACCCTCCCGCTCTGACACACGAGGCCGGCTGGAACACACTGGGTAAGTGTTACGCTGTTGTCCAGGGCACCTGGCACCTGGCAGAGTTTCATGAGGGTCACTTTGGCCCACCTGCTTTCCTTTGAGTCACACCATGATAACAGCCATGTATTTTCTAGCACGCACTTGGTTTGACTGAGGGGCAGTTACTAAATCTGCCCCCTTGGGACTGGGCACACTCCTAGGCTTTGAGAACAGAGACTGTGTTAAGCCTTGAAGGAGACCACGCTCAGCCCTCCTCCCCGGCTCAAGTCCCTTCTAGGGGGCAGGCGGACATTCTTCAAGACCACCGTGGAGGCCGTGGTCATCCTTGCACAACAGGTCAACAAAGCAGGACGGAGAGTCACAATGCCCCGCCTAATCCCCCGAGCGTGTCCAGGGCTGGCCGGGAGGAACACACAGGAGGCAGGAGGAGGTCCTAGTAGGGTCCACCCTGAGTCCTGGGACCTGAGAGCATGAGGAAGCATTGCATGCTGCTGTTCCACGGCACCGCTGGCCCCGAAACGCTGAGATCGACCTCAATTCTCCCGCGGACTCAACGCCATCACTGGGCCTCACGCCTAGAGACGTCTCCCAAGCTGGCGGCAGAAGGAAGCTAAGAGGTTGAACATGTGGGTGGGAAGCAGCTTGGCCTTCCTGACGCTGAAGGGGGAGGCAGGGTCCTCTTGGAGGCGACAGTGACCCTGGGCTGCCAGCCATCCGCAGACAGCAACCTCCAGGCTATGGGGAACCAGTTGTTCCAAGGGTGCGAATGAGCTCGAAGCCAATTCCCTCCCCCCTCCTGCAGACACGGGCCTCGCCCAGCCAACACGCCACACACGGAACCCAACCAACCCCACCTGGACGCCTGACCCACAGAACACGAGTCCACAGTGAGTGCCGTTCTCGCGTGTGGATTTGCAGTCATTTGTTTCACGAGAACAGAAAAGTCGCAGAATATGACGTGTCTCAGCCAGCTTTGAGCAAATTAACTTTGGCCACACCCAAAACATGACCTAATTAACTACTGAAAACAACATTTTAAATGTATATGGGGAAATTATGAAAATACACATGCAATGAGACATCTCATAGAACCACATAAATATGTACAACTTAAAAAATGGTTTTTGGGAAAAAAGAAAGTATGCTATACCATTTCCGCATAATTATCCTGCCCAAATTGGCTAGGAATACTCTAGTTTACTATGATAAAATAAAGAGCATTAATCATGGGTTCCTTCTTGTCTTCACTACAAACACATGGCTTTACATTCTTCTGTCAGAATGAGCATTTACGTTTGGTTAAGATGCTGGGCAAAGTGCCTGCGTCCCACGTCAAAGTGCCGGAGTCTGACACCCAGCTCCAGCTCCTGAGAAACAGACCCGGGTCAGCAGTGAGGGCTCAGGCGTAGGTTCCTGCCAGCGCATGGGACAGCTGACTTACGTCCCTGGCTCCCAGCCCCAGCCACTGCAGGCACTTGCAGAGTGACCAGGTGATAGAGGGGTGCTCACTCGCTCGCTCTCCCATAAACATTTTTAAAAATTAGATTTCTTGTCTGGCGTTCAAGGTGTAATAGAACTAAACGATGGAACTTGGATGTGCAGGGGAAGCTAGCTTCCAAAGGTTCTGCCACCTCCCACCAGCAGAGGTCACAGTGGGGAAGACCCCTACACTACGCAGCTCACTCAGCTTTGTCTGCAAAAGGGACTGGACACTTCCCTCAGCTGCGTGTAGCACAAAGCTTGGTTCTCTGACACGAGCGGCAGACAGAGCGGGCGGCCGTACCTGCACGGTGGTGATCCCTGGCTCCCGACCAGCCAGGGTCCTGCCCTCCTGCAGCTGGGCGACTTTTGGCTCCTCCACCTTCATGAACTCGGTCACCAGGTCAGTGATGTCAAACTGCCAGTCGGGGCCCAGCATGTAGGTCAGCTGGCCCAGGTCAGGTGACTCGGTCACAAACTGGGTGAGGACGCGCACCACGGCGTGCTGGTACTGCAGGGAGCACCCACGCCCCTTCTTCTCCTCGTCCTCCTCGTCCTCGCTCTCCCGGGTGGGCCTGGAGCATGAGCAGGACAAGCAGCAGTCAACACCCTCATGGTCAGCGTCCACACCACGGCAGAGGGGGACAGACAGCCGGTCCATTGGCCGGCTCTGCCCAGCCTGACTCACTCACCGTTCGTGGGTTCACTCCTTCGGCAAGCATCGGTCAGCCGCCACCATGTACCGCATGCATGACAGCTGCAGCCCCATTTCTCACAGCCCCAGGTGGGCGGGGCCTCTGCCCCTGGGCTCTGTGACCTGGTCATCGAGCACTACTCCCCACGCAGGGGTGGCGCAGACCCCTAGGCTGGGGTGGGGGTAGGTGGGGAGTGGATCCTGGGGCCCTGAGCTGAGCAGCCGCGTGGGTCCTCGGGTCTGTTCCTCCCCATGGGGCTCAGCCCCTCGCAAGGGCGCCCTGCCTCACTCTGGCACGGACTCGGAAGCTGCCCTTCCCCACAGGTGTGTGAGGGCCCAGGGGACAAGGTGCCAAGACATGCTGGGAAGGGAGCTCTGCTAATTCAGGAGCCAGGGCCTCGTGCTTGGTCCCCACACCCGGCCCCTCCCCCCGCCTGACCACTGTGTGAGGTCAAGGCCCTGGTGGTCTCCAGAGCACCCTGTTGCTACACCGTCCTGCCTACTGAAAACTGCTGCTTGTGACCACTGAGACACGGGCACCATGCGTCTCCCACTGTCACCACTGAGACACGGGCACTGTGTGTCTCCCACTGTCACTGAGACACGGGCACTGTGCATCCCCCACTGTCACCACTGAGACACG
Source organism: Oryctolagus cuniculus (assembly GCF_051225735.1). Classification (NCBI taxonomy): domain Eukaryota; kingdom Metazoa; phylum Chordata; class Mammalia; order Lagomorpha; family Leporidae; genus Oryctolagus; species Oryctolagus cuniculus. The sequence goes on from NC_142887.1 coordinate 8,689,646, forward strand.
GGCACTGTGTGTCTCCCACTGTCACCACTGAGACACGGGCACTGTACATTTCCCACTGTCACCACTGAGACACGGGCACCGTGTATCTCCCACTGTCACCACTGAGACACGGGCACCGTGCGTCTCCCACTGTTATTGAGACACGGGCACTGTGTGCCTCCCACTGTTATTGAGACACGGGCACTGTATGTCTCCCACTGTCCACTGAGACACGGGCACTGTATGTCTCCCACTGTCCACTGAGACACGGGCACTGTATGTCTCCCACTGTCCACTGAGACACGGGCACTGCACATCCCCCACTGTCACTGAGACACGGGCACCGTGTGTCTCCCACTGTCACTGAGACACGGGCACCATGCGTCTCCCAATGTCACCACTGAGACACAGGCACTGTGTGTCTCCCACTGTCACTGAGACACGGGCACCGTGTGTCCCCCACTGTTACTGAGACACGGGCACCGTGCGTCTCCCGCTGTTACTGAGACACGGGTACTGTGCATACCCCACTGTTACTGAGACACGGGCACCGTGCGTCTCCCGCTGTTACTGAGACACGGGTACTGTGCATACCCCACTGTTACTGAGACACGGGCACCGTGCGTCTCCCGCTGTGTGCTGGCTCCTCCCCGACTCTGCTCCTCTTTGTCCTGGCTCATGCTCTCCTCTGACTCCCACCTGCCCACAATCTCCTTGTGCAATCAGCTCTGGTTCTGCAATTCTAGAACCTTCCTCTCCAAAAGAACCTACCGTGCGTCCTCTAACACGGGGACTTCGGTGGCTGCAAGCAGGGGCTGAGTGTCAGTGGCGAGGGAGCGCAGTCGGGCTGAAGAGGCATAAGTCGCGTGTGGAATTCACTCGACCACGTGCCCTGCTCTCCACAGCCATGACGGTCACCACTGACCGGTGACTTCACACACAACAGCCATGCATGATTACCACATGCGATCCTCACAGAGCCCCACAGAGCGAGTAGGGTTGCTGTCCTGAGGGAGCCAGCAGGGTCACACACCCGCCTGGTGCAGACCAGGGTCCAGTGTGTTCTCTCCCTTTCTGTAGCTACCCCCGTCCATGCTCACAGCAACTGGGGGAAAGCAGGCTGGGGTGGTTACTAGGTGGCCGACAACCGCTGACAGCAGGTGTGTATGGCTCCACTGCTTCTCACAACACGCTCAGTTCCTCCCTGCAGGGTCTCAGAAGGAAGTGGCAGCGATGTGGAAAACGCCCATCAGCAACCTGGGTGCCACCCAAAAGGAGGGGTGAAGTCTCATGGGTGAGAGAAAGAATTCTGGGTGACAGAGGGAGGCAGCGCTCACAGGCTGGGGTGATGGCACCCTCCCTCTCACCCCAGCTCTCAGCCTGTCTCTTGAAAGCATCCCAGGGAATTCTCTGCTGGGACCTGGGAGGCCTTCCCTTGCCAAGCTCGGGTAACTAATTAGAGTCGGCCTCACAAGGCAGATGGCAGGTCTGGTCGGACACGCTGGCAGGGCTGTGTCACTGCCACTGCCCACACTGTCCCGCCCCCGCGCCCTCCACCCTCCATTTTAACAATACAGTCCTTTCAGTTATCTCCTTAGGATACTTCAGGTGTCGCATCAGATGATGATGTAATCTCTGCTCAATCTCCAAATATCATGTAAGCAATTCAGGGGTGCTGGCCTCAGAATCCCTGTCGGATAAACATTCACAATGGCCGGCTTCCGGGGGTGCCACAGGATCCCTGTGTGGCGTGGCATCTCCAGGATCCACGCTTCTCCCCACAGTCGGCTCAGGCAACCTGGGCCCTCTCCATGTTGCTCCTGGAAACACCTGCCGCTGCCGCCCACTGCCCATCCCCCGCAGGCTCACAGTAAGGTAGGCGAAACGGCTGCACCCCGCCAGCGGCACCCCCGCGGTGTCCCAGGGCGCGCGCACTGCCTGGCGATGGCGGCGATGCCTCGGTTTGTGTAAGGAGACTTTGGGGTTTGTGCAGTGATGGAATCAGCTGAGGGCAAGCGTCTCAGAGCACACACACACACCGCCCGCCCTCCACTGAGTGAAGCGTCTCTGTCCCTTCTCCAACAGTGCACAACAGCGTCAGAGTCCACAGCAGCCTCCTGTCGGCTCTTGGTTGCGAGGGGCCCACGGCTGCTCACGGAGTGCTCCGCAGAGGAACTCTGACGACAGCGGTGGCAAGGCCGGGCTCGTGGCTGGAGCCACCACTTCTCACCACCAGCCGGGGCTGGGCAGGCTGCTCGGGTCCTGTGGCTGCAGGTCTGAGGGCCCACTCCCTGATTCAGCTCTGAGACACCACCGTGCTCCTTGGCACCAACTGCGCCGGCTTGTACGCCAGCACCACACAGCCAAGCTGCTCTCAGCCTCGGAGCGCTGCGTCCCCAGACGCTGACGGCTGGAGGGGACCTGCTCCCCGGGGTCCACCCGAGCCGGGAGCCCACCTCAGGTCGCTTGATTGCGATGGTATCACCATCTGTGGTTTCTTGACAGCACTACCAGGTCAGCGCTTGCCCAAGCAGGACATGGGTCATCTCTGGTCATCTTTCAACTCATTTGACTGAACTCTGGGGACAGCCTCTCGGTAACACTTGCAGGGGAAGAGACAGGAACAGAGGACTCACGCCACTTGTGCAAGGTTCCCACCACTCCACGTGGGAGAACCGGGGTCAAACGTAAGCCCCTGAACCCAGCTTCTGAACCCACAGTGAACCACTGCACTGTGCCCCAGGGACAACGCTGACACTGACAAGCAGGGAAACTGGGAGGGGCACAGGGATCTCACAGCAGGGAAACGAGGAACGGAAAGTGCCCACATCCTGCAGGCGCGTCTCCTGCTAAGTGCCTCTCCCCTGGCGCATCGCCCCCTGAGTCCTGGCGGCCACTCCAGAGGGGTCAGCCCTCCTGCTAGCGTGGCTGCTGTTTCTCCACGGCAGCCTCCTCAGGTCCAGGGCAGCCAGCCGAGTCAGAGCCGGGTGAGGCCCGAGCCCCGACCAGTCACCCGCAGTGGGGTCGCTTCCCTGACAGTCAGCTCACCCCCTCAGAGACCTGCCCCCCAGTCCTCACCTTTGTTAGGGGCCAGCGGGATCCTCCAGCCCTGACCTGCCCCCGCCCCCCCAATCCTCACCTTCTGTTAGGGGCCAGCGGGATCCTCCAGCCCCGACCTGACCCCCCATTCCTCACCTTCTGTTAGGGGCCAGCGGGATCCTCCAGCCCCGACCTGGGCCCCCCAATCCTCACCTTCTGTTAGGGGCCAGCGGGATCCTCCAGCCCCGACCTGGGCCCCCCAATCCTCACCTTCTGTTAGGGGCCAGCGGGATCCTCCAGCCCCGACCTGGGCCCCCCACCCCCCGTTGCCCCAGTTCCTCACCTTTGTTAGGGGCCAGCGGAATCCTCCAGCCCCGACCTGCCCCTCCCCGTTCCTCACCTTCTGTTAGGGGCCACCGGGATCCTCCAGCCCCGACCTGCCCCCCACATTCCTCACCTTCTGTTAGGGGTCACCAGGATCCTCCAGCCCCGACCTGCCCACCCTGTTCCTCACCTTCTGTTAGGGGCCAATGGGATCCTCCAGCCCCGACCTGGGCCCCCCCGTTCCTCACCTTCTGTTAGGGGCCAGCGGGATCCTCCAGCCCCGACCTGCCCCCCCCATTCCTCACCTTCTGTTAGGGGCCACCGGGATCCTCCAGCCCTTGATCTGGCTCAGCTCCGTGTCCGAGATTTCGATCTGCAGGGGCAGCCGGGGCGCCCAGACGGTGACCTCCAGCTGGGAGGTGAAGTGCTGGTGGGTGAAGTTCACTATGGTGTCCACTTTGCTCTTCATCTCCTTCCCGTTCACGAAAATGGAATCACAGTTGTCGGAAACCTTGGAAGAAGAGGCAGAAGCCCGAGATGCAGCAGCAGGAAGAGCACGGGCCGAAACCGACAGCGGGGAGACGCCCAGGGCCAGCAGCAGCCCTGACTCCGTGAGCACCAAGGCACGCGGGACGTGGCTGCACAGAAGGTAACTTGTAGGCCTGGTCAGTGACCCGACCCGATAGGCAGATTCCAGGAAAACCGTTTTGTACCACGAAATACTGACAAGTAAAACCATAAGCATACTTTAATGAAGTCACATAACCGCTGCCGTGTGTGTGTGTGTGTGTGTGTGTGCGCGCGTGTGCGTGTGTTTTCTTTATCTTTCCTTTTTTATGTAACAAACACCACTAATCAACCCCCAGGTGCATCTTATTTCATTCTTGCACAAAAGGTGCATAAAAGGTTTTTATGTTACTAAAAAGCTACTTTATTCAAGCCATAAAGATTTTCTGAAAAAATCAAGAGAGCTCCGCACTCGATTAAAACACTCGTGACACACTGCAGACATCCAGTAATTGGGTTTCCCCCATTGAACTAGACTTCTGCAGAGTGTGGCTGAGGAGGCAGCATTCTGAGAGTCTCGTGACGCGGCACGTGGGGTACCCCGTCAGCATGCGCCAGCAGGTCGGGGACTGGAGGGTGGGAGCCCCCATTTCACTGCACATCTTGCAGACAGGCAACACAATGTTGCTTTCTCTCCTGAACCACCAGGAAAATGCACTGTGTGTCTTGGGGGGAAGGGAAGGAGGGAGCAAAGACCACGTTAGCAGCCTAAGACAGCAAACATGCCCTCCATCTGCCGCAGAGTCACAGATCTCAGTTCACAGAGGAAGACACCAAAGCCCAGAGGCCCACTCCAAACTCAAAGAAATAAGCCCACACCCCAGCCCCGCAGATGGCACTGACACGGATGTCTCCATCCACTCAAAAGGAAGAGACCAGCTTCCCGCTACCCAGCCCTGTTGGCGACTCAGCGGTTCACCACACCATGGCATCAAAGACCAAGGGGAAATAACCAAGGGGACACTTGAAGCTCACTGCATCCCCAGTCACGGAGACACACATGGTCACGCCCACTTCCCCGTACCAACAACACGTTCGGAGATGCTGAACTGACCTAAGCCACTAACTGGAAACCACAGTGGCTCTGATTCGGTGACCCAGCCCACAAAGCAGGAACAGGGTTGCTGGGAGCACCCATGAGGCTGGCTAGGCCAACTTCCAGGCCTTTCTGTTCCTGTGTGACACCAAGGCCCCAGTCCCGCCCCTCCAGCCTCCCCTCACTGAGCAGCAAATCTGCCCCCCGATGGTGCTGAGCGGGCAGCGTGTCTCATCCCCTGCATTCCTTGGGGGTGGAAAACAGTATTTCTTTAACCTCTGCAATTTTAGCACAAAGAATCCACTCTCCCTATGCCTCTCTTTGGTTAGCTTTTAAAAGACAGAGAAGAAAAACGATGACCCAAGCAAATCAGCTATCTTTCAAGGAATGATCGGGGGACTTCAGTCTGCATGACTGTGCCCAGGATGGTAAAAAGAACAATCTGACAAGATTTCCATTGAGAGCAGAAAATGGAGCGGCTGCTCATGTTCTCATTCTAAGTCCCAGGACGCTGACACAGTGACGGCCTGACTGCCATCCATCCAGGTACTTAGAAGGGGGCTGGGAGCCCCTGCCTTCCCACGGGGGCCCTGCCCCGGGAGAGGGGGCTGGGAGCCCTGCCTTCCCACGGGGGCACTGCCCCAGGAGAGGGGGCTGGGAGCCCCTGCCTTCCCACGGGGGCACTGCCCCGGGAGAGGGGGCTGGGAGTCCTTTAAGGCTTAAGACTCAGAGAGCCCCTCCCCCGGGCCTCCAGGCTCCATGCTGCTAGGTCTGACACGCACGCCTGCTTCCTGAGGAGGTGGCTCCCTCAAGGAGGAAGGCTGCCATGGATGCTTTGGGGGGCTGTGCCCTCGCCTTCTCCCGGCTCAGGTGGCTCTCATACTGCTAAGACGTTTCCAGTCCTCCTCCCTCTCAACTCTCCTCCATCTGTGGAAAAGTCTCTTCCTCCTTTTGGACTGCTACTGCCACTCCCAGCCGCAGGCCCACTTCAATCCCTGGATCGCAGCCCTCTGAGGAGCACATCAGTTTGGGAGACCAGCGACCTTTTCGAAACATAAAGAAGGAAATCACAGTCATTGTCTCCGCCCCCTTGAGAGGACAGGCAGAGACCCGACCTGCCCACCCCTCAGGCCTTGAGGGGGCAGCCCCGCAGAAAAAGCAGCTAATTAAAAATGCAACCAAGTGAGGGGCCTTAGCCATTCTGTGTGCTGAATAGCGTTTGAGATTTTTCTTATGGGATAATCATACCCTTTAAAAAAGGGGGGCGTGGCCCTCATCCTTAAGGAATTCAATTAAAACAGCTCAATACGGCTAAGCGCATTGCGTGCCTGTGCCTGAAGTGCATGGCAATGTACAGGGGATATGAGTGACAGGTACACAGAAACCAGTTCCTCACCCCAGGGACCCCCGTTGCAGTCCACCCTCGGTACCTGTCAACTCCATACTTGTGAATTCACCTATTTGCCAAACACTGTTTGTAATCCCAAAATCGATACTCCAGGTGCTCGGGCGGGCATTGGTAGGAATGCAGATCTGTGAGAACCCTGACTCAGCTGCCCAGGCCCAGGGCCCAGCTGAGGTCACCCAGGCAACTCTGCCTTCGTGTCGGCTCTCAGAGAGGACCACAGCCTGGCGAGGAGCAGGGGCGGGGGTGCTGCAGGCGAGAGAGCCGGGGCAGCCTGGCGAGGACCAGGGGCAGGGGTGCTGCAGGCGAGGCCCCGGGGCAGCCTGGCGAGGACCAGGGGCAGGGGTGCTGCAGGCAAGGCCCCGGGGCAGCCTGGCGAGGACCAGGGGCGGGGGTGCTGCAGGCGAGAGAGCCGGGGCAGCCTAGCGAGGACCAGGGGCAGGGGTGCTGCAGGCGAGAGAGCCGGGGCAGCCTGGCGAGGACCAGGGGCAGGGGTGCTGCAGGCGAGAGAGCCGGGCAGCCTGCGAGGAGCAGGGGCAGGGGTGCTGCGGGCGAGAGAGCCGGGCAGCCTGGCGAGGAGCAGGGGCAGTGGGTGCTGTGGGGTGCTGCAGGTGAGGCCCCGGGGCAGCCTGGCGAGGAGCAGGGGCAGGGGTGCTGTGGGCGAGGCTCCGGGGCCCGGGAGTTTGCGTCCCTCCTCTGGTGCCTGGGAGTGGAGTGGGGACGCTCAGACAAGCCACGTGACACGTCTGCACTTTGGCTTCTCCTTTGTAAAATGAAGAGATTCTCACAGGATGAGTTGCTTGGGCATTTAGGATTATACAGTCTGCAGGAGAGTGTGTGTGTTTATGAAGGGTTTCCAGAAACCCTTGTGAAAGGGCATATTATGAAAATACTGCATAAGTACTTAAAATTTGTTGCATTACCTTCTAATTACATTTTCTGTGAACATTTTGAAGCCTATCATATATTCTAGAAGCAATGGGTCTGGGCACGAGGATTCTGTATCACAGTGACACTGTAGCTACTGCACGCAGTGGGAACTGGCCAGGGTAGACGTCATTCGCCCCTCGTGGCTGCAGCCGTCTCCCACCTCTGCACCCGCTGAGCCCCGCAGGAACCCTGAGCTGGGGACCGGACCCTCCTCTGTCCACACTAGATGCAGCCCAGAGGAAAGGACCCCATGCGTGTGACAAGCGGGGTCAGCAGTGACCGCAGACTGCCGGCCAGGGCTGTGTGCAGCTCTCAATGCTCCCCAGGTGGTGCCATACCACACCTGTCACCATCCCAGCCACTGAAGAGCCTGACCGGGCCCTGAGACTGTGCCAGCCTCCCTCTCTGGCCTCACCTGCAAACCTCGCCTCCTCCCTGTGCTCCCTGAGTTCAACCCCTCCCAGGACCTTCCCCCATCCTTCCAGGACCATGCTCTTGTGTCCCGCGGGTCTGAGGCATTCGTAACTGGTCATCCTACTAGTCATCTAACGACGTGCCTTCCTGCTAGTCCTCCAACGACAGGCCAGCCCCTCTGCCCAATGCATACCTGCACCTGCTCCTCTCCTAGAAAACCCACGGATGGCGGAGTAGGGAGGGAGCTGACCGCTCTAGTCTGGGAGACAGTTAGGAAAAGTGAAGAGAGTGCAGTCTCAGGGAAGAGTTAGAGAGAAGAGGGCAGAGGCAACCCCTCACGAATTAGAGGGCCACAGCAGACCTACGAGGAGGGTGTGGATGCGCACAACTCAGGACCCCAGCGGCCAGCTCTGCACCAGCTCCAGAGAGAGGTGAGACCAGACTGCAGCAGCCTAAGCCACTGCCGATAAAGCTGCAGGAAAAGCCTGGTGAGAATCTGGCTTGGAGCCCCATGGAGGACAGTGGACCTGCCAAGCCAGAGGAAAAGGGGGGGGGGGGCACGCTTCTCTCTCCAAGCACCCTGCAACAGCGTCCTGGAACAAGCCAAGAGAGAGCAGGCGCCATTTTGGACACACATAACAGCTGCACCAGCTCGTGTCCTTGCTCAGCAACCAGCAGCGCGTAGACTCCTGAGTCTGGCGGGGAGCACGGACAGGGGCTGGGTGCTCCTGACTGTGGGAGGCTTGTGTGCCAGGACTGTGAAAACACTGAGGCTGCGTGGGAAGGCTCGGGGTGTGGCTGGGACTGTGGGCAGTCTCGGGAGGCTCCACACGCTCAGGGCTCCGTGGTTCCCTGGAGAGGGACACTGCTGGGGACTCTGCTTACCCTGAGCACTGCACAGATCCTTGTGCGCTCCCTGTAGAAGTGCAGACGAATATTATGCCCACTGGGGCTAGCGCCCAGGCACTGGTCTCCTTAGAAGAGAGGAAATGAGCTAAGTCTACTCCAACAGAACAGAAAACTACCCCTCTGATTTAATATAAAAAAAGAGGAGATTTACCATGCCTAACCTGGGTTTAACCTTAACACCACCTTCACCTTGGAGCACGGAACAGAGCGCTCGGCCACAGCCACCACACGCCTCTAGGTATTCCCTAAAAGCAGACACTCCGGTAATCCACACAGACTTGGTCCAAAGACAAAAGATGCCACAGCAAGACAAACAAAAAAGACCCAACGAGTATATCCACAAATGCCGAATGACAAACGCACCAATTCAAGAAACAAGAATGAATTACACAACATGAAGCCCCCAGAACACAACACTTCAATACTAGATTATGAAGAAAAGGAAATCAAAAAATTGATCATAATATTACTTAGAAGTAATCAGAAGCAAATGCATGAACTAAAGAAATCCATACACGACATGAAAGAAAATTTCTCCCCCGAAATTGAGATCTTAAAGAGAAAGCAAAATGAAATCTTGGAAATGAAGAATTCAATAGAACAAATAAAAAATGCAGTGGAAAGCCTTAACAACAGAATCAATGAAGCTGAAAAAAGAATGTTAAATTTAGAAGACAAATGACAGGAAATTATATAGACAAAAAATAAGAAAATGAAAAAAGAAAACTAGGAAACATTGTTGGGAATCTACAGGATACTATCAAACGACCCAACATACAAGTTCTAGGAGTTCCTGAAGGCATGGAAAGAGAAAAAGGATTAGAAGGCTTTTTTAGTGAAATAGTAACAGAAAATTTCCCCAATTTGGAGAAAGAAAGACATCCAAGTACAGGAAGCACACAGAATTCCTAACAGACATGACCAGAAAAGATCTTCACCGTGATGCATTGCAATCAAACTCTCCACAGTAAAATATAAAGAAAAGATTCTAAAATGTGCAGGAGAGAAACTCCAGATTACTCTCAGAGGAGCTCCAATTAGACTCACAGCTGACTTCTCATCAGAAACCCTACAGACTAGAAGAGAAAGGCAAGATGCAGTCCAAGTCTTAAGAGAAAAAAAACTGTCAACCCAGAAGACCGTACCCTTCAAAGCTATCATTTATGAGTGAAGGTGAAAAAAAGACCTTCCACCACAGACAGAAACTGAAAGAATTTGTCACCACATATGCAGCCTTAGAAAAGATGCTTGAGGATGCACTGCACACAGAAATACAGAAACATGGTTACCACTGTGAAAGAAGGTAAAGGAAGGAACTCTCCCAGGAAAAGTGCAAAGGAAATCCAAAGTAAAACATGAGAATATTTACGGAAAAATGGCAGGGCAAAGTCGTTACTTATCAATAATCACCTTGAATGCAAATGGCCTCAACTCTCCAGTTAAAAGACACAGACTGGCTGAATTAATTAGAAAACAAAACCCATCTAATTGCTGCCTACAAGAAGCACACTTCACCAACAAAGATGCACACAGACTGAAAGTGAAAGGATGGAAAAAGATGTATCATGTTAACAGAAACCAAAAAAGAGCTGGTGTAGCCATCTGTTATCAGACAAAATAGATTTTAACACAAAAATGGTTAAAAGAGACAAAGAAGGACACCATGTAATGATTAAGAGATCAATTCAACAGGAAGATGTAACTATTATAAATGTGTATGCACCTAATTACAGGGCACCTGACTATTTAAAATAAATTAAGGGATTTAAAGAGAGATTTAGACTCCAATACAATAACGGGGGACTTCAATGCCCCACTTTCAGCAATGGACAGATCAACCAGACAGAAAATCAGCAAGGAAACAGCAGTTAATCGACACCATAGACCAAATGGACCTAACATAGCTACAGAACTTTCTATCCTACAGATGCAGAATACACATTCTTCCCACCAGTGCATGGAACTTTCTCTAGGACTGACCACATGCAAGGCCATAAAACACATCTCAGCAAATTCAACAAAATGGAAGTCATATCATGCATCTTCTCAGACCACAATGCAATGAAGCTGGAAATCAGCAAATCTGGAATCTCTAGAACATGCACAAACACATGGAGACTGAACTACAGGCTCCTGAATGAACAGCAGATTACAGGGAAATCAAAAACTTTCTGGAAACAAATGAAGATGACAACACAACATATCAAAACGTATGAGATACAGCAAAAGCAGGGTTGAGAGGAAAGTTTATAGCGAGTGGTGCCTACACCAAGAAATTAGAAAGGTACCAAATAAATGAGCCGTCAGTACATCTCAAGGATCTAGAAAACAACAGTAAACCAAAGCCAAAACTAGTAGGAGAAAGGAAATAATTAAAATTAGAGAAAAAATAAACAAAATTGAAACAAAAAATACAAAAGATCAGCAAAACAAAGAGCTGGTTTTAAAAAAAAAAAATAAACAAAATTTATATACCATTGGCACAACTAACCAAAAAAAGGAGAGAGAAGACTAAAATCAATAAAATTAGAGATGAAAAAGGAAATGTAACAACATACACCACAGAAATAAAAAAGAATCATCAGAAATTACTACAAAGAGCTGTATGCCAACAAATCAGGAAACCTAGAAGAAATGGATAGATTCCTGGACACATACAACCTACCTAAATTGAGCCATGAAGACACAGGAAACCTAAACAGACCCATAACCAATTTGGAAATTGAATCAGTAATAAAGACCCTCCCAACAAAGAAAATCCCAGGACGGGATGGTTTCACTACTGAATTCTACCAAACATTTAAAGAAGAATTAATTCCAATTCTTCTCAAGCTTTCAAAACAATTGAAAGAAGGAAATTCTCCCAAATTCTTTCTATGAAGCCAGCATCACCTTAATTCCTAAACCTGAAAAGGATGCAACAGAGAAAAAGAACTACAGACCAATTTCCCTGATGAACATAGATGCAAAAATCCTCAATAAAATTCTAGCCAATTGAATCCAACAACACATCAGAAAGATCATCCACCCAGACCAAGTGGGATTTATCCCTGGTATGCAGGGATGGTTCAAGATTCACAAATCAATGAGATACATCACATTAACAGACTGAAGAACAAAAACCATATGATTATCTCAATAGACGCAGAGAAAGCATTTGATAAAATACAACACACTTTTATGACAAAAACTCTAAACAGCTTCAGTATTCCTCAGCGCAATCAAGGCAATTTATGACACACCCACAGCCAACAACATATTGAATGGGGAAAAGTTGGAAGCATTCTCACTGAGATCTGGTACCAGACAAGGATGCCCAAGGTCACTGCTATTCAATATAGTTCTCTCTCTCTCTCTCTCTCTCTCTCTCTCTCTCTATATATATATATATATATATATATATATATTCACAATAGCTATCAAAAAAATCAAATGCCTTGGAATAAATTTAACCAAGGATGTCAAATATCTCTACAATGAGAATTACAAAACATTAAAGAAACAAACAGAATAAGATACAAAAAAATGGAAAAATCTTCAATGTTCATGGATTGGATGAATCAATATCATCAAAATGTCCATTCTTCCAAAAGCAATTTATAGATTCAATGTGATACCAATCAAAAAACAAAGACATTCTTCTCGGATCTGGAAAAAAATGCTGAAATTCATATGGAGGCATATGAGACCTCAAATAGCTAAAGTAATCTTATACAACAAAAATAAAACTGGAAGCATCACAATACCAGATTTCAAGACATACTGCAGAGCAGTTATAATCAAAACAGCCTGGTATTGGTACAGCAACAGATGGACAGAACAATGGAACAGAACAGAAATGCCAGAAATCAGTCCAAGCATCTACAACCAACATCTACAACCAAGGAGCTAAAACCAATTCCTGGAGCAAGGACAGTCTCTTCAACAAATGGTGCTGGGAAAACTGGATCTCCACATGCAGAAGTATGAAGCAGGAGCCCTGACTTATACCTTACACAAAAATCCACTCAAAAATGGATTAAGGACATAATTCTATGACCCAATACCATCAAACTATTAGAGAACATTGGGGAAACTCTGCAAGACACTGGCACAGGCAACGACTTCCTGGAAAAGACCCCAGAGGCACAGCAGTCAAAGCCAGAATTCACAGACGGAATTACATAAGATTGAGCAGCTTCTGTACTGCAAAACACACACTCAGGAAAGCGAGGAGGCCACCAACAGAATGGGAGAAATTATTTGCAAACTATGCAACTGACAAAGCATTTATAACCAGACTATATAAAGAGATCAAGAAACTCAACAACAGCAAAACAAATAACCCAGTGAAAGAAATGGGCAAAAGACTTAAATAGATATTTTTCAAAAGAGGAAATCCAAATGGCCAACAGACACATGAAAAAATGCTCAAGATCACTAGCTATCAGGGAAATGCAAATCAAAACCACAATGAGGTTTCATCTCACCCCAGTTAGAATGGCTCACATTCAGAAATCAACAAACAACAAGTGCTGGCAAGGATGTGAGGAAAAAGGTACCCTAATCACTGTTGGTGGGAATGTAAACTGGTAAAGCCACTATGGAAGACAGTATGTAGATACCTCAGAAATCTGAATACAGATCTACCATATGACCCAGCCATCCACTCTGGGAGTTTACCCAAGGGAAATGAGGTCAGCATATGAAAGAGCTCTCTGCACCCCCTTGTTTACTGCAGCTCAATTCACAATCGCTGAGATATAGAACCAACCCAAATGCCCGTCAACTGAAGACTGGATCAAGAAATTATGGGATATGTACACTATGGAATACTACACAGAAGTAAAAAAAAATGAAATCCAGTCATTTAAAACAAAATGGATGAATCTGGAAAACATCATACTTAGTAAAAAAAAAAAAAAAAAAGCCATTCCCAAAAATACAAATACCATATGTTCTCCCAGACCAGTGATAACTAATAGATTGTACCTAAAATGCAACCTTTGTAGAAGTTAAATTGACACTTTGAAAAGCAATGACTCGGGGCCAGGGCTGTTAAGCCACTGTCTGCAGTGCCAGCATCCCATATGGGCGACAGTTCAAATCTCAGCTGCTCCACTTCCCATCCAGCTCTCTGCTATGGCCTGGGAAAGCAGTAGAAGATGGTCCAAGCCCTTGGTGCCCTGCACTCACGTGGGAAGACCTGGAGGAAGCACCTGGCTCCTGGCTTCAGATTGGCACAGCTCTGGCCATTGTAGCCAATTGGGGAGTGAACCAGTAGATAGAACAACTGGGGAGTGAACCAGCAGATAGAAGACCTCTCTCTCTCTCTCCCTCTCCCTCTCCTTCTCTCTTTGTGTAACTCTGACTTTCAAATAAAAAACTTAAAAAAAAAAAGAAAAGCAATGACTTGAACATCCTTTGTCTTGACAGTTCAGGAACACTTTATATATATATATATATATATGTGTGTGTGTGTGTGTGTATATATATATATACAATACACACACACACATATACTATTTGTTGAACTCTTTACTTAACACAGAGTTAAACATATGTGTATAAAGTCAATTGAAAATAGATCTCATTCACTCCCCCCATGTTGGACCCTTGTCTTTAATGAAGTGTACTAAGAGAATTAATGGTAAAACTTGTCTTCAAACTGTACTTTATATTTTGTCTGTCTGTGTGGGTGCAAACTTTGAAATCTTTACTCAGTATAGAGTTGGTCTTCTGTATATAAAGTCGATTAAAAATGAATCTTAATGAAGAATGGAATGGGAGAGGGAGTAGGAGGTGGGATGGGAGTGGGGGTGGGAAGGCGGGAATGGGGGAAAGAACCACTATATTCTTAAAAGCTGTACATATGAAATTTGTATTAATTAAATAAAAACCCTCTAAAAAAGAAAATAGATCTCAGTAAAAAATAAGAGTGGGGAGGAAGAGGAGGGGTTGGGAGCATGGGTGAGAGGGTGGGCACAGAGGGAAGAATCATTATGTTCCCAAAGTTGTAATTATGAAGTGTATGATATTTGTAACTGTAAAGCTGTGTAGTTCTGCATACATTCCTACAGACTTACTTCTAAGAGTACAGGTGAAAAAGTTGCCATGGGACCCCAAACCCCCTTAAGCTGATGGTAAAAATACCATCTTCGGTGTTAAAGTGATCATATGGATAGGATTAAGGGTCTGGCAGTAATAACAGGATTTAAAAGGAGGGGACGCTCCTACCTGGGAAGCAGTCCACACAGCAGACTCACAGAACGACACTCACTCAAATGGCACTGTGACCTCAGAATCAGCCCTGAAGGCATTCTTGTCTGGCTGAAGAGCCCATAAGAGAATTTCAGGAAAGAATACCAAGACACTGTGGCAAAAGGTACCCTACATGAAAGACCTCTGTGGTTGAGACCCCAGTGGAAAGAAGTGGTCATCTGAGAAGGAGGTACTTTTCTCTGCAGGGAGGAGAGAACTTCCACTTTGCTTATGGCCCTGTCTAAATACTGACAGAGCCTGTGGACTCAAAAGGCTTCCATAGCCTAGGCAGCTCATGTCAAGAGCCTTGGGTGTTCACTGATGTCATATATGAGTGTTAACTATTAAATTAATGACAGGAGTACTGTTCACTAACTCCCCATGCAGGACCTCCATCCTCAAAGAGTTGTATTATAATTATGTCTAAGTGTTCACAAAAGATGTATCATTCTTGAATGCTTCTTTAAAGTTAATTTTCTAAAAAGAAAATCCACCACCCTCCAACCCACTACTAGCTTGGTCAACCCAGTCATTAGAAGTGATTCTCCCAGCTGGTGATTGGTTTAGGGAGGAGCTCGTGATGGGCTCTGGCCAATGAGGTGTCAGAAGCCACCTGGCAACTCCAGGAGACTTCGTCCTGATGTACTGGAGGTGACCCCTGCCCCGCACACACCAGATGTTGTCCTGTGGGAAATGACAACCAGAACTGCCACCAGAAACCACGAGCTCCAGGGATCTGGTCAGGCCCCGGCTGATGCTGGAAGCACAGAAGGAACCCAGGCCCTTGATACCTTGAAGAGCTGCCGGACCAGCCCACCTGACCTGCCCAACTTTGACACTTCTTATTGGGTGTCTGTTGTTGCCATTTTGATCAATGCTATGAGGAGGAGGAGGAGGAGGAGGAGGAGGAGAGGGAGGAGGAGGGGGGAGAGGAGGGGGAGGAGGGGGAGGAGGGGGAGGAGGGGGAGGAGGAGGAGGAGGAGGAAGAGGAGGAAGAGGAGGAAGAGGAGGAAGAGGAGGAAGGAGAAGGAGAAGGAGGAAGAGGAGGAAGGAGAAGGAGAACCAAAAGCATCATAAATGGTATAGGGCTTTGGCTGAAACTTCACTCCTCAAAAGCCATTCCCTGATTTTTTTTTAAGATCTATGTTTATCAATGGGAAAGGCAGAGAGAGAAAGAGGGAGATCTTCCAGCCACGGGTTCACTCCCCACGTGGCCACAACGAACTCCATCCGGATCTCCCATGTGGGCACAGGGGCCAAGCATGGGGGCCATCCCAGCGCTGCCTTCCCTGGCAAAGCAGCAGGGAGCTGGGTCGGAAGTGGAGCAGCTGGGACTCGGATGGGGTGCAGGTGCTGCACAGCCCATCCTCAGGTGATTTCGAGTTCATACGTGGCCACTGCTCTGGTCGCTCAGTCCACAATACACTCCTCCAGGTTCCCAGCTGTGCCGCCACACACACACTGCATTTACAGCACTGCCCCATTCCTTGTACTGCACTCTTCCTCCTGCTCCGTGGGGCGGCTGCCATGACGGCACTGACTTCACAGCAATGCTCCCGAGGGGCTTGAGGACCTGGGCCTGTCTCCTGGTGCTGCGTCTCCACCCCCACCCCAGCACTGGGCACACGGAAGCTGTCCAAGAAATGGCTGCTGAAGTGCGACCCTGCCCTTCCTCCCTGCCCTGTAAGTACCTATCACCACTGCTCCCGCCCATCCATTCCTGTGTGCCGCCACCATCCGTGTGTGCTCAGGTGACGAGGGAGGGGAGGTGACCAAGTTATCACACTAATGGCACTGAGAAACACCACGGTCACCCACACATCACGGGCAGGAACAAGGGAAGCATGGGCGGCAGAGCCCATCAGTGTGAGGCCTTGGATCTTCAGGGTTGGTCTGATGAGCTCAGAGAGCCAGCGCCTGTGTGCCACGAGAGGGGAGACGGGAGGCGAGGAGACCCGGCCAGTGCCTGTGTGCCGGGAGAGGGGAGACGGGAGGCGAGGAGACCCGGCCACGTGAAGACACGGTCAGCTCCCATCCTCCACCTGAACGACACTTCCGGGTCCCTCTGAGCACCCAGAGGGACATCAAAAACCAAATGCCATCAATTCTAATACAAGAAGAGCTGAGGACAGGAGCGTGGGGTGGAAAACAGACGACCTGGGTCACCTTGCACTGGGAACGTGTGAGACGACGCGGGAAAGGTGCCTTTGGAGGTGGACGTTTGTACTGTCCCGTCACACCACAGCTGTACTGGTCTAGGATAAAACGGGCCAAAGGGGGCTCCCCCGGTGGACAGACGCTCCTGCGGGGGTCTCGTTGGCACGGTGCTTCTTCACTCTCCGGCTTCAGGCTGTGCGTGAGCCACACCTGTGCTGGCCACACTGCGGCCCCTCCTTTAGGACCCTGTTCCCACCCTGGGAAACACGTGTCTGTGCTAGAAGCAGAAAACAGAACGGAGGCAGGTAGCACGGGCTCTTCATCAAGACCATGAGAAGCGCGTGTTATAAAGAACTGTGCCTGCATTTCAGAAACTCCCACCAAGTAGAGTCAGCTTTGAATTCCATTGTTCTATGAAATTTTACAAGTGACCCACAAAAATGCTGAAATTCCATATTAATATAGGCAAGAAGAACTGAAACCATGCAGACACACCCATGCTATAAAACACACGGAATGCACTACTGGGCAGCAAAGTGTACTATGTCTGAGGCACGGGAGCACCTACTTACGGGGCGGACACTGGCGCGGTGGGCTGAGTGAGGCGGGTGAAGTCCACCTCCACTTCCCGCCCTGGGCGTGTCCTCTCTGCAACAGAGGCCCAGAGAGACCGCAAGCTCAGAGATGGCGGCTGGCAAAGCACAGGGCAGGGACTCGCACTCAGGGCTCGGTGCCAGGGCCGCCTCTGCTCTCTGCATTGCTGCCGCATGCAGTCCCTGCGTGGAAGGTGCGGCCGCCTCCAGGAAAGGCCAGAGCTAAACACCCACACTGGGACGTGGCAATCGACCTCACTGAGGTGTTGTGTACGCTCAACACAATGCATGCGTTTAAAGTATGCAGTGTAACACGTTTGACTGTATATACACCGTGAAGCCACCACACTCAGAGGCAAAACATCCCTGTCAGGGCTGCTGTCATGGTGCAGCAGGCTAAGCTGACCTCCCATGACAGAGCGCCGGTTCAAGTCCTAGATGACCTCCCACGACGGAGCACCGGTTCAAGTCCTAAGCTGACCTCCCACGACAAAGCGCCAGTTCAAGTCCTAAGCTGACCTCCCATGACAGAGCGCCGGTTCAAGTCCTAGATGACCTCCCACGACGGAGCACCGGTTCAAGTCCTAAGCTGACCTCCCACGACAAAGGGCCAGTTCAAGTCCTAAGCTGACCTCCCATGACAGAGCGCCGGTTCAAGTCCTAAGCTGACCTCCCACGACAAAGCGCCGGTTCAAGTCCTAAGCTGACCTCCCACGACAAAGCGCCAGTTCAAGTCCTAAGCTGACCTCCCATGATGGAGTGCCACTTCAAGTCCCGGCTGTTCTGCTTCCCATCCAGCTTCCTGGGGAGGCAGTGGAAGACGGACCGAGTCCTTGGGTCCCTGCAACCCATGTGGGAGACCTGGATGCAATTCCTGGCTCCTGGCTTCAACATGGACCAGCCCTGGCTGCTACAGCCATCCGGGGAGTAAGCACTAGATGGAAGACCTCCATGTCTGTCTCTCTCTGCTCCCCACCCCTGACACTCTTCCTTCCAAGTCAGTTACATACAGAGAGGCCGAGAGGCCGAGAGAGAGAGAGAGAGAGTCAGTCTTCCATCTGCTGATTCACTCCCATTTTGGCCGCAACAGTTGGAGCTGCACTGATCCAAAGACAGGAGCCAGGAGCTTCTTCCGGGTCTCCCATGTGGGTGCAGGGGCCCAAGGACTTGGGCCATCTTCTACTGCTTTTCCAGGCCATAGCAGAGAGCTGGATCAGAAGAGGAGCAGCCAGGACTCAAATCTGCATCCATGTGGGATGCCGGCTCTGCAGGCAGTGGCTTTACCCGATACACCACAGCGCCGGCCCCAAAAATCTTTTTTTAATAGAAAACTTTTACTTAATAAATGTAAATTTTAAAAGTAAAAATTCTGGATTATAGCAGTTCTTTCCCCCCATATCCACCCTCTCACCCCAAACCATCCCAACTCCTACTCCCTCTCCCATCCCATTCTTCATTAAGAGTCATTTTTAATTATATTTAGATACAAAAGATCAACTCTATACTAAGTAAAGATTTCAACAGTTTGCACCCACACAGACACACAAAGTATACAGTACTGTTTGAAGACTAGTTTTACTGTTAATTCTCATAGTACAACACATTACGGACAGAAGTCCTACATGGGGAGTAAGTGCACAGTGACTCCTTTTGTTGATTTAACAATTGACACTCTTATTTATGACATCAGTAATCACCTGAGGCTCTTGTCATGAGCTGCCAAGGCTATGGAAGCCTCTTGAGTCCACAGACTCCATCAGTAAGTAGACAGGGCCATAATCAAAGTAGAAGTTCTCTCCTCCCTTCAGAGAAAGGTACCCCCTCCTTTGATGGCCCCTTCTTTCTGCTGGGGTCTCACTCACAGAGATCTTTCATTTAGGTCATTTTTATTTTTTTTGCCACAATGTCTTGGCTTTCCATGCCTGAGATACTCTCATGGGCTTTTTAGGCAGATTTGAATGCCTTAAGGGCTGATTCTGAGGCCAGTGTGCTGTTTAGGACATTTGTCATTCTATGAGTCTGCTGTGTATCCTGCTTCCCATGCTGGATCGGTTTCTCCTTTTTAATTCTATCAGTTATTATTAGCAGACACTGGTCTTATTTATGTGATCCCTTTGACACTTAATCCTATCTTTATGATCAGTTATGAACTTAAACTAATCATTTTAACTACTCAGATGACACTTAATAAATCTTTAAAAAAAAAAAGGCACTTGGGGCTAGCGCTGTGGTGTAGTGGGTAAAGCCTCCACCTATGGAGCTGGCATCCCATAAGGGTGCCAGTTTGTGTCCCAGCTGCTCTACTTCTGATCCAGTACTCTGCTATGGCCTGGGAAAGCAGTGGAGGATGGCCCAAGTGCTTGAGCCCCTGTACCCTCATGAAGACCCTGAAGAAGCTCTTGGTTCCTGGCTTTGAATAGGCTCAACTCTGGCCTTCTGGGGAGTAGAGTGAACCAGAGGATGGAAGACCTCTGTTTCTCTCTCTCTCTGTAACTCTCCCTCTCAAATAAATAAATATTAAAAAAAAATACTCCTGTTGACCCAAAATATCTCTCATGCCCCTTTTCAGCCCCTGGCTCCCTCTGCCCCATGCCCAGGGTGACTGCTGGTGTGCTTTCTGCCTCTAGAGATTAGCTGCTTTCTTCTAGACCTTTCTATAGATGGGACCACAACAGGCTCTCTTCACACCTGGCTTCGTCCCCTCACTGTGAAGACCTGACATTCACCCTTGCGGGTGCTGTGTCAGTAGCACCGTCCCTCCCAGCCAGGAGGATGGAACGGTTTCTGCAGCAGTGTCATCTGCCCACCTCATTGTTGTAAATGCAGATGACACTGGGGCAAAGGCCACCAAATCAGGAATTAAGAAGGGGCTGCTGCTCACCTCCACTGGAGACACCGAGAAAATACCTGCCCCAGCAAGACTCAGTGTCTCCCACCGACCCCACCCCAGCCCCACTGAATGGCTCAGTGTGCTGGGCGCCCTCTACAGAGAAAACAAGTAACTCTGGTCCTTCTCCCCCAGGAGAAAAAGCCCTGTGCAAATCACATTCAGCGAGTGTCGATCCTGTCTTCATGGACAACTCTACCAAAATGTTGCCGCTTATCAAGACAACGCCAGCAACCCAGACCCACGCTTACAGCTTGGTGTTACGTTTAACACAGGTCTATCTGAGGGATCTTCTCATTTCAGCATTTTGCCCTGTGACGTGAGGAGATGTAGAAAGCACTCGCGACACTGCTAAGCTTAGGAACCTATCTGAATCCTTCCCATCGGCAAACAGCACCCAGGAGGCTAGGAGAGCAGCTTCCTGCTCCAGGGCCCTCACTGAGCCTGCTGGGGACAAGCACGGTGAGCTAGGTGCCACCAGCACAAGGCACTGCGCTGCACACTTAGATGCCCAGGCCTTGCACATGAATCAGTCACAGAGAAGAGAAAAACGTTTTGGTAGGACAGCCATGTTCTCCAGGAACAAAGAACAAAATATCTGTGCTTCTCAAGCTACTTACGACAATCCTTGTAGAAGGGAAACGTGTGTAAAAGAATGCTGTAGGCTGGCGCCATGGCTCACTAGGCTAATCCTCTGCCTTGCGGCACCGGCACACCGGGTTCTAGTCCCGGTCGGGGCGCCGGATTCTGTCCCGGTTGCCCCTCTTCCAGGCCAGCTCTCTGCTGTGGCCCGGGAGTGCAGTGGAGGATGGCCCAGGTGCTTGGGTCCTGCACCCCATGGGAGACCAGGAGAAGTACCTGGCTCCTGCCATTGGATCAGCGCTGCGCGCCAGCCGCGGCAGCCATTGGAGGGTGAACCAACGGCAAAGGAAGACCTTTCTCTCTGTCTCTCTCTCTCACTGTCCACTCTGCCTGTCAAAAAATAAAAAAAAAAAAAAAAGAAGAATGCTGTGAGCTGTGAAGTTAAGGTTTAGAAACAGTGGGTGAGAATTTTCGTCTCAGACTTCCGGGAAAAGGAGAGAAGTAACACAAAGGATGATCCCAACACCACCACCTGCTCCGGGACATGGAAAACCAGGATGAGAAGACCTGAGAGAGGGGAGGCTGGTTCCATGACGCCAAGAGAAGGCCGTGTGCCCACACTCACACTGGCGGTGACTTCCAAAGAGAGACCCGCAACTCGGAGCTCAGCCAGGAGGAGTGAGTCACAGAGGCAGGCAGGCACCAGAGCCCAGCCCCCTGAACCACTCAGAGTCCTTTCCAACATGGAACGGGCTGGCTGGGATCCCGGCTAGAAGTCCTCTGCGGGGACATCCCAAGAAGCAGCCCCCAGAGTGAGACCAGAGGTCTTTCAATGGCCGTGCCCTGTGCAAGGCTTTCGTTACCTTAGTGGTAGGATCCAGTACCTCGCCCTGAAACCCCTCACCTGATGCAGCTCAGCCCACCCAGCGTAAATATAAACACACTCAGGACAGAACTCAGTTTACACAGATAATTAGCCCCCATTTCCCGGCACAGGTGGCCTGGAACAAAGCCGTAAGGAGGGCGGGTGGGAGCTGCTTCGGCACCCAGCTCCCTACCAGGACAGAGGGCGCGGCAGCAAGAGGAAGGCAGATCTACTGCACAGGGCCGCTGGCTGAGGGCTGCGGCACCCCCAGGGCCTGCTCGCAGCGGGCAGCTGACAGCAGAGCCCACCCCTTCCTCCCGAAAATTCTGGGACTACCTGCCGAGATCTTAGGACGTTCTGAGAGAAACAGAAAATCCAGACATTTTGGTGAAACAACATTAGCGTCTAAGTTTGCATGAGGTGTTTCACTGGCCCGCCGGGACGTGTTTTGGGGTGCACGTGCCTGGAGGCCTCATTTTATACCCAGGTCATCCAGATTCATGTGATAGGATGCCTGTGGGCAGGAGGGAGCAGAGTGGGGTTCCCCTCTGACATGTCACTTGGAGACACATATCCTGGCCTCATTAGTACCAGTCCTGGTCAAAACCCTTTGCTGGTTTTTCCATACTCTCCACAGGAAATAGGAACTAGAATCTTCTCACTGGCCAATGGAAATCAATCCACAGCTGTTGCCCAGGGACACTCTGCTTGGAAAGGAATCTGGGCTGCAGCAAGAAGGAATTCTGGGATTGATTAGCGATGCCTACTCAGGGTACATGCTAGGGAGACATGCCTTAGCACATGCGTGCCTTCTCTCTGCCATTCTGGTCCGTAAATTAAGTCCAAACACCACAGCAGAGGTCTGAAGGCCTTCAAATCCCCGTCTATTTGACAGCCCCATTCTCTGCTCCTGTCCTCTGGCCACCAACAGGGACCTGGCAGAACCGCCAGCTTTCACTGAGAGGGATCATCACCCTGCAGCCGCCTGCATCGACGGCCTGGGGCCCATCTCTCCGAACCTCGCTCTGTCTGAAACGCCCTCGGCACGCGCCTGCCTCTCGCACACCCCTCAGGACACGGATCAAACCCCACCTCGCATCACTCTCCTATGCCTTCACCTTGTTTCGCATTTGTTTAATGTGACCCACTCAAGAGCATTGGTCAGGCATTCACTATCTATGAATTCATAGCATCTGGCAGCACCGTAGACTTGATGTGTGCTAATGAATTAACAGGATTAATGTATTAGTGGAGATTTAATGTCCTAAGTGTTTAGAATCAGTGGCATCTCTTGGGCCATATGCCCCAAAGTTCAGTTGGCTGCTCCCATGTCTTCAAATCATAAACCATTTTGATTGATTGCTGCAGACAGCATAGCAGGCTGCATGGAAATGAGAGTGTGGGACACGCTGCGGGTGGCCGGTGTCACCTGACCCTCCACACACTCATGGAAGGGAGCCCCCTTGCTCAGGCTCTGGAACACCCACAGCTATGGCTGGCTACCACACCTCAGGCTCACCCAGCGTGAACAAGGCTGACACCACAGGCCTGCCTACTCAGCTGTGTTCTAAGCAATAACGGGTTTCTTGAATTAACTACATTATTTTCTAGAGCTCACCAAAATAAATAGGTATGAAGCACCTTGAAAGGCGTATCCATGTTCCACTAAACCACATTTTATATGGCGGCAGCAGTGTCATATGCGCCAAGCCTAAGGTAACACTAAAGAGAGGCACGTCCTAAGGGTACAATGTGCCCAACGGGAAGGCTCTGTTGATACATCCCATGGATGGATAAAAATCTCACTCTAAGATGCTGTCCAGATATACGTCTTGGGGCTGGTGCTGTAGCACAGCTGGTAAAGCTGCCACCTGCAGTCCTGGCATCCCAGATGGGCGCCAGTTCAAGTCCCAGCTGCTCCACTTCTGACCCAGCTCCCTGCTAATGCACCTGGGAAAGCAGTGAAAGATGGTCCAAGTCCACGGGCCCCTGCACCCATGTGGGAGATCTGGAAGAAGCTCCTGGCTCCTGGCTTCAGATCGGCCCAGCTCCGCCACTGCAGGCCCTTAGAGAGCGAAGCAGCGGATGGAGGACCTCTCTCTCTCTCTCTTTCTCTCTCTCTCTTTCTCTGCCTTTCAGATAAGTGAATAAATATTTCTTAAAAAGAAAAGATGACTAAGTGGAAGCCCCAGGAGACCTCGTCTTCTCACAGAAGATGGGCACCATTTTCAGATGAGGGGTCTGACACGTGGCTGTCCTCCCTAAATAACACGGGCAACTCCACATGCAGAGGGTGCCTGCTGCCCGCTGCCGAAGCGTCCCTTCCCTCCACAGGGGGAGTGAGTCGCCTGTCAGCAAGGTGCGAGGCACAAGCCTACTGGCTGTGTTTTTAACAGTGTGGGTCCTTACGTCTAGCAACCTGTTGTCAGGCTCTGCGAGTAGACCACAGGGGCGGGCATTTGGCACGGTGGCCAAGACGCCAAGTGAACGCCCATCTCTCCTCAGAGTGCCCGAGTTCAAACACCAGGTCAGTGTGGCCAAGAGCTAAGGGGCTACTGTAATCCCACATCCAGGTCAGCTACTCTGCTCCAGGGGTGGAAAGCCGGGACTACTGTGGCCTAATCCCCCGCCGGCATCACAGGCTGCACCACAGCACCAGCACCAAAGCAGATTTGTATAGTGAGCACGTGACAGGGAGCTGGCGGCTCTAGGAGAGCACGGTAACTCAGGTGAGCTTTTCAAAGGAGCAAGGTGAAGTGCCCTCCAGGCATCAGCTCAGTAACTACCCTGCGGGGCGAGCGCTCGGTTAGGCCATCACCTGCAACACCTGCATCCCGCACCAGAGTGCCTGGACCGCAGGCGTGGCTTTGCTCCCAATTCTGACTTCTTGCTTCTGTGCACCTGGGAGGTAGCAGGTGACGGCTCAAGTCACTGGGTCCCAGGTGCCCACGTGGGAGAGCCAGACTTGAGTGTCAAGCTCCTGGCTTCAGCCTGGCCCGTATCTGGTCGTTGCATGATTGCAGATATCTGAGAGGGAACCCATGGATGAAAATGGTCTGTCTCTCTCTCTCTTTCCCTCTCTCTCTCTCTCTCTTTCCCTCTCTCTCTCTCTTTCCCTCTTTGCCTTTCAAATACATTTTTAAATCTTTAATTAAAGAAGCTACCCCAACAAAGGGGTCTGAAGGTAATGGACTGTGTTAGAAGCCACAGCGTGGTGAGGGGCAGTTCATGGTGTGGCACCGACAGGCAGGCAGCTTCACAGGCAGGAAATGATGAGAGAGCCCGCGAGACCACTGCCAGGAGAGCGGCTGCGAGCACAGCCACGGCTGGTCACGCTGGACAGGAAGTGGACAGGCTGGTCACGCTGGACAGGCTGTTCACGCTGGACAGGAAGTGGACAGGCTGGTCACGCTGGACAGGCTGTTCACGCTGGACAGGAAGTGGACAGGAAGTGGACAGGCTGGTCACGCTGGACAGGAAGTGGACAGGCTGGTCACACTGGACAGGAAGTGGACAGGCTGGTCACGCTGGACAGGAAGTGGACAGGCTGGTCACGCTGGACAGGAAGTTGACGGGTTGTTCACACTGTACAGGAAGTGAACACGCTGTTCACCCTGGACAGGAAGTGGACAGGCTGGTCATGGTGGACAGGAAATGGACAGGAAGTAGACAAGCTATTCATGCTGACAGGAAGTGGACAGGCTATTCACACTGGACAGGAAGTGGACAGGCTGTTCACACTGGGCAGGAAGTGGACAGGCTGTTCACACTGGACAGGAAGTGGACAGGCTGGTCATGGTGGACAGGAAATGAACAGGAAGTAGACAAGCTATTCATGCTGACAGGAAGTGGACAGGCTATTCACACTGGACAGGAAGTGGACAGGCTGTTCACACTGGGCAGGAAGTGGGCAGGGTTAAGTTATCTACTCAAGTCATGAAATGAACAAACATGCAAACGACAACCAAATGCCCTGGGGTAGAACTTGGTACATACAGTGGCAAAGTTCATTACCCAAAGTAAGTTTTCAACAACAGCAAAATCCACAGTGTCTCCATCAACTCAGACTTCCACAACGAGAGACTGAAACCACAGACAGGTCTTTCTTACAGCTCTGGAAGGTGGGAGGCCCAAGGCTAAGGTCCAGCAGATTCGGTTACTGGTGAGGACCCACTTCCCAGCCTGGAAACAGCTGACTGGTGAAGACCCACTTCCTGGCTTCTCACCGTGAGCCCATGTGGCTCCTGGTATACGCATGAGCAGACAGGAAGGAGCGAGCAGAGACATCCCCCTGTCTTCCTCACCTGATGAAGGCACTGCTACCATGGTGAGGGTGGGATTGACTATCTAACCTAGTTATCACCCAAAGGCCCCTCCAAATATCATCACTTGGTGGCTACCGTTTAACCTATTAGTTTAATGTAGGGACCAACATCCCACCATAACCCCCCCCCCCCCCGAAGACAAAAGCAGGTACAGAACTGCCTGAGAGAGCCCAGACGCTGGGTTTCATCATCTGAAACAACCATTGTAGATACGTGCAAACACTGCATGAATACGCTTAGTGACAGAAATATGTCCAAAATATGCTTAAAGAGGTGAATGAGTGTATTATACTAACGTCTCAGCAAGTAGAAAATATCATCAAAGAAACCATTTCTAGAAGAGCACAGTGAACATTCCAGAGCTGAAAATCGCGTGAATTAAAGTGAAAATGCACTAGAGAAGCTTAAAAGTAGCACTGAGGTGGCGGAAGAAAGAAGCAGCAAACTGGAGGATCGACAGCGAGCGACTGTGCAGCCCAAAGAACAAAGGAAAACAGCAACGAATAAAGGTGAACAGAGCTTAGCAGAAATGTGGCTCAGGGGCCAGCGCTACGGTGTAGCGGGTAAAGCCGCCATCTGCAGTGCCAGCATCCCACATGGGCACCGGCTTGAGTCCCAGCTGCTCCACTTCCAGTCCAGCTCTCTGCTGTGGCCTGGGAAAGCAGAAGATGGCCCAAGTGCTTGGGCTCCTGCACCCACGTGGGAGACCTGGAAGAAGCTCCTGGCTCCTGGCTTCGGATCAGCACAGCTTCGGCCGTTGTGGCCATCTGGGGAGTGAACCAGTGGATGGAAGACCTTTCTCTCTCTCTCTCTCTCTCTCTCACCCTGTCTCTCAAATAAATAAAATATTTTAAAAACGATAAAAAAAATTAAAGAATTTTAATGTATGTTGTTTGTAACATATGTGATTTTATGCCAGTATTAGCACAAAAAGGATGAGTAAACAGAGACACTGAAATTAAATTATTATAAAATTTGAAGTTGATCTGATAGCTCAGATGTATATGATAAACCCCAGAGCAAACACTAAGAAAATAACTCCAAAATAGTGAAAATGTCATTAAAGAAAATTAACTTTTACATTAGAAAATATTCAACTAATGCAAAACAAATCAGCAGGGGGAAGAGAAATGACATGTGATATCCAGAAAGCAAAGTAAAACAGACGACACAAACGTATCAACCACGCTCCTGTGAACTGACTCGGTGACTCAACAAGCAGGCAGAGACGACAGTGAACATAAAGAAAGATCCAACTGTACGTTGTTGACAAAAGGCAGACTTGAGTTCACAGAGACACTGGGCTGAGAAGAAAGGCGGGCAGGCACAACGCTGTATCCCCCGAACAGCAACCACGTGAAAGCTGGAGTGACAGCACACAGGACAAGACAGACTTCTGTTAGTTGCTGCTAGATGACCAAGAAATGTCACTAGGTTCACTTCAAAATGACAAAATGATTGATATATTGGGAACAATAATCAAAGCAGATATTCTTCTAAAAATAGAGCCCCAAAATATACGAAGTAAGAATGGACAGCATTGAAAAAAGAAATCGGTAGTTCAACAACACCCACTTGAATTTCCAGCGTGCAATACTGCTTATCACAACGAGCAAGAAAATCAACATGTCAATCTAAGGGGTCTTCGAAAGTTTATGGAAATGCATATTATGAAAAATATGCATTGATTTAAAAATATTTGTACGAAATAAACTTACCTTTTTACTATTTTTTAATCTATTTGAGAGACACAATGATCCCATCCACTGGTTCACTCCCCAAGTCCCTGGGACTGGGCCAGCGCCTGAATCCATGTCCCCCATGTGGGTAGCAGGAAACCAATCGTTAGCGCGGTCACTGCTTTCTCCCAAGGTCTACAGCAGCAGGAAGCTGGAGTTAAGATCCAGACCTGGGAACCAGTCCCCAGCACTCGGGGAGTCTTAACCACGAGGCCAAATGCCTGCTCCCCAAACTTTCAATTTCACTTTACTGCGAACGTCTGAAGCCTCTCACAGAAGATTCATGCGACGCCATCACCCAGTGTGACAGGAGGGGCGTCTGCAGAACACCCCACTTAGCAACAGCAAAGACGCACCGTTCTGAAGCTTGTTCTCTGCACACGACACACCCTGGAGGGACCCAGGTCAGCCTCTGCGGGCAAGACCCCCCACCCCCCTGCTACGGGCAATGCCCACCCTCGGCAGACTGCACCGCCGGACGCTGGGACCCTCCCCTCCAGGAACGCGACAGCCGAACCAGGTCAGCACTCCTTCCTGGCAGTGACTGGCCCAGGAACAGTCAGGTGGTTCCGCTGCGGGCAGCGAGCTCTCAGGGCTGCTGAGGGCTTCTGGGAAAGCAGTTCCTCCTGCCCCTCCTGCCCCTCCTGCCCCTCCTGCCCCTCCCAGAGAACGCTTCTGCTGCTCCAGGGTCTGTGGTCCAGGGACACCAGCGATGCAGCTGCCACTTCCGGTCAACGGAAGGGAAGCAGCGTCACTGGGGGAGAACTGAAGGAACTTCACCCGGGTTAAGCACCCCCACCCAAAACAGCCGATGCCAGTAACAAGCATGGGTACGCTCCCACGCACACTGCCTCCCACACAACCCACGTGTGTGCATTTACACACTGAATGCCTTTTACACACGCACACTCACACACGTACACAGGCTGACTCACATGCACGTACTCCTTCCCCACCGCATTAGCCAAAAGCAGGACAATGAAACCACCACGTGTTTTCTAATTCTAGAGGATCACGTTTTCCACCGACTGAAATCTAGTAAGGACTTCACTGGGACCGTTCAGATTTTCCCTAAGTTGGAGTCTGCACGGAGGGCACAATCTATGTGGTCTCCGGCCCTTCCCGCACCCGACTACGTGTCTGTCCTGCAGTTTGGGTAAAATACAAGGGGGCTTCGAAAGTTCGTGGATTAAAAAAGCTCTGCACCAAAATAAGCACCTTTTCATTCCATTTTCCTTGAACTTCTTGGAGTGCCCGTGTATGGCTCTTTGGCTTGGTTGTGTGTCATGGCTCCAGTGTTCAGCTCTGTAACACACTTTCTCTTGCCAGAATGCCACCGGCGTGTATGCCGATTTCTCACGCCAGCTCTTGCGGGGCGTCACGTGGTGGTCTTTGCCCACAGAGTCACTGTCCTCCATTTCTCTGCTGCTTCTTTTCATCCTCTTCTTCACTCAAGCTGCTTGGATCCGAAACCTAGAACTCGAGGAAGGCAGAACACCTCGCCTTGCTCGTCTGCACCCGTACCAGCACGCCTTACATGAAAGCAGCGTGGACAGCGGAGGACCCCGCGATCACTAGCTAGCACTCTGACTGGTTATCTACAAAGCGAAGGAGCTGTCACACTAACAGAGGGCTCTGCTCAGTCCCGAGGTCTACAGCAGGAAGACCTCACTGGCGCCAGGCAGCAGAAGGGTCCAGGCCTGCATCTCTGTACCCCCCTCTTATTGTGTGGAACAATCAGTTCCACCCTTGCGCGGGCGTGACACACCCAACTCCTGCTGTGAATGCAAGGAAGGTGAACTTGGTTCCAGTCCTAGGATGGTGTGACTGGGCCAGCTCAGTGGGTGGACTGTCCAGTTAGCTTCAAGCGGATGGTCACACGGTGTCAACATGGCTGCTCGCAGCCACTCACATGCATGGACAGAGATGAGAGGAAGTGGTCACCAGAAAGAAAGACAATTCTCTCAGCCTGGATGGACAGCCCAGGAGGCGTTGGCACAGCTAAGGAGGCCAAGGTCTTCACACTGGTCACGGTCTCCCAGCAGCTGGTGACTGGTGCCACACTCACATTCATCTGAGCCAAGAGCTAGCCAACCAGCATTTTTTGTTTTGTTCTCCTCAGTCTAAACTTGCCCTGTCTCTTTTGCCTTAATAACTGCCTTTTCCCTCATCTCCAAAAGCCCTGTCAGGGTCAGGGGCTGGAGATTTTCAGTGCATCGGTCCCACGGCCTCGCTCCAACAGCCTGGCTGCAAGCCCACGACGATTCATGCAGCCATGATTTGGGGAGCGGAACACCTCCCGCACAGTGCCTGAGCTCAATCCCCCGTTCCCAGGCCACGACCTCGGGAAGTGACTCTTCTCTTTGGCTGCCCGCAAAACGCAGTCTTCCAGAGAGGGAGCTGCCCCTCTCAGGAATCCCATCGCCTGACTGGGGACCCTGTCTAGACGTCACCAACTGAGACACCACGTCCTGTCACGTGCTGAGGTGGACAGAAATGCTCAACACCAAATGTGGAGGCCCCCCCCCTTCTTTTCTAAATGCTGCACTGAAAACCTGAACAACTGGGTCAGCCGGCACAGGGACTGCTCAGATAACATGCCCCGGAGGAGACGCCGCGACACAGATGTGAACAGCGCAGCCACAGCCCCGGCCCTCTCCCAGGAGAGGCAGGCCACCAACAAGTACGGCGACACACGAATGGGGAAGTGACTCTCCAGCCTCATCTCTCACGAAGGCGCTGCCGGACTCCAAGCGCTCCCTCCGAGTCGTTTCTGTAACGGATCAGAAGAGCATGCGTGAATTCAGGGCACACCTTTAAAGACACATCCATCAGGCGTCTGCTGCCGCAGTGGAGAAGCAGGGTGAGGACAGGAACGGCCTGCGTGGCGGTGCCAGGTCCCCGCCGCGGCACCTGCGCTGTCCTCACGGTTCTGAGAGAGACCGTGCCCGAGTGAGGCAGGCAGGCACGTCGTGCACTCGGCAAAGCAGGAGTGGAAGCGCGGCTTTGGGGCACCTGGTCCGGTTCTTCTCACTCCTCCGCCGGAAACGTGATGTGGTTAACACAAACACAATTACGAGAGTCCAAGGCCAGGCCGTGGTGTAACGCCGAGTACCAGAAACGGCTGACTGCACGCTCAGGCACGCCACACGTGTTTCACCCACGCTACTTCATCTGCTCGTCTCATCGAGGTTATGTACGAAGCCAGACCATCTCTCCCCGTGGTCGTGGCCCAGGTCCCGCCTGTCTCAGCCAGAGCCAGGCTGCAAAGCTGGCAAATCCCGCAGGCTCCTGCATGCTGCGCACGCCCTGAGGACTCACTCAGGGAAGACGTGGAATCCGCCGTCCCACGTGTGGCCTTCAGACACCACGACCCCTCCGCACGGGGCCACCGGGCTCCTCCTCCAACTGTGCTCAGAGGAAGAGGAGTCGGAACGGAACCCACACATCTGGTGACTGTTAGACACCACGGATGGCACTTACTCATCTGCCTTCCCAGGAGCGCGGACGCTGGGGAGGCCCGAGTTGAAAGCCTCGAGGACGGAGAGCACTCCCGTCCAAAGCAGGAAAAGACGGCTTCATCAGGCCGGTCACATGGACTCGGACCTTTGGTTCCTTAAAGAGGTCTGCTGGGCTGCAGAAGTGGAAGCGAATGCAGGAAGTATCTGGAAGGAGGGCCTTTGCAAGGCTCTGTAACCCAACACTGCGAGGGAAAATGGAAATCAGAACGTGTGCTTCAAAATGTGAGATTGCTCTCACATCTCAAGTTGAGTCGGCATGTTCTGATGGCGGATGCTATGGTTTCGCCATGACTTGAACGTGTTTCCGAGAAGTCACGTGTTGACATTCAATCGCGTGTGAGGAGTGAGAAGGTGGAAATTCAGTCTGAGTGTGGTGTTCAGAGTGGAGGCTTTGGGAGGTGACTGAGGCGGAGCCCCCAGGACTGAATCCTGGCTGTGTACAGAGAGGGAGAGGACCCGGGGCAGACGTGGCGTGCACCCCATCTCTCACCGTGTGATGCCTGCACCTCCTCGGGACTCTGCCAGCAAGAAGCCATCACCAGCTGCAGCCCCTGACCTTGCACTTTTTTTTTTTTTGACAGGCAGAGTGGACAGTGAGAGAGAGAGACAGAGAGAAAGGTCTTCCTTTGCCGTTGGTTCACCCCACAGCAGCTGCTCCGGTGGCGCACTGTGGCCGGCGCACCATACTGATCCGAAGCCAGGAGCCAGGTGCTTCTCCTGGTCTCCCATGTGGGTGCAGGGCCCAAGGACTTGGGCCATCCTCCACTGCACTCCCGGGCCACAGCAGAGAGCTGGACTGGAAGAGGAGCAACTGGGACAGAATCCGGAGCCCTGACTGGGCCGTGGCACCAGCCAACCTTGCACTTTTGAGTCCAAACAACCGTCTTTGCCTTACAAAATTACCCAACTTCAGGCATTTCATTATAGTATCAAAAGTGGACTCACAGCAAGTTAACCAAAGAGCAGTGTGGTGGAATGAGAAGGCCATGCCAAGATGGCCACTGGCAACAGGCTGTGATTGGATGGTTTCGGAACCACATGACAATGGAGCCTGCCTGGCAATAGGGTGTGATTGGATGGCTTCAGAAACTGCCTGGCAACAGAGTGTGATTGGTTAGGGCATAGATCGCTACTTGACTGGATTGGCTGCCTTGGCTATATAAGCTGCTGTACCAACTGAAATAAATGAGTCTGCAGGCTGCTGGCGTCAGGCCTGCTTTTACCCGACTCCCGGGATCTGTGTGGTGACTCCACGCCTCTTGCCCCCACCACGCTCCTCTGCTCAGGAACGAATCCACAAGCAACAGAGCAGTTTACCCAACATCAGGCATTTCATTATAGTAACCAAAAGTGGACTCACAGCAAGTTGACCAAAGAGCAGTTTAGAAAATATAATTAGAAGAGACATAGAAGTCAAAATGATCTGTCACTGCTGGAAGCCCACCCCACCACTCAGTGGCCTGGGAGACAGAAGCATGTGTTTGTTCACAAGGAGACCGTGAGGACTAGCACTGTGGCGCGGTGAGCTAAGCTGCCACCTGCAACACAGCCAGGCCTGGTTGTCAGGCGTCTGGGGAGGGAACAACAGGAGACTTTCCCTCCCTCCCTCCCTCCCACTCCTCCTCCCTCCCTCCCTCCCTCCCTCCCTCTCTCCCTCCCTCCCTCCCTCTCTCTCTCTCTCTCTCCCCCTCCACCTCCTTCCTTCCCCAAGGGGCTTCTCCCCACTGTTTTCAACTGAGACTGATTTTTATCTCCACCAGCAGCAAAAGGCAGCAATGCTGTCTGAAATTCTCGTGAGTCTAGCAACATACATCAATAAGATGCTAACAAACTGCTCAAAAATTATGCGTGTGCGTGTTTGGGGAAAACACGTGTGAGTGTCAGAATGTCCTATCTCTGTCCCTCTCATCTCTGCTGGTTCACAAAACTGGACCGCAGGCTTGTATCTCTTCATGTTTTACTTCCCAACATGGGTGAGTTTCTCTATGGACATCTGAAATACCTTAAGAAAAAAAAAGGGGTGACATATTTTGCAGAGTCCAACAGTAATGAGGATAAAAAAACCCTTGCCCTGAGACAGCAGTGCAGCCACTGCAAGGCAGTGATGTGCAGGGTGAGACTGTGGTCTCCTCGCACTGCAGGGTTCAGGGCCAAGGCTCGGAGCCGAGCTCCTGAGGCTGAGAGGCTGCCCCAGCCCTCACCAGCCAGGGCCCCTCCTGTGCGTCCATTTTCTCGGCTCTAAAACACAGGTTCTGAAAGCGAGGCCTCATGGGATCAGTTTGAAGACTGCATGAATTAACATGCCCATTAGAGTACAGGTGTTTGGCACACAGTATGTGCTCAATAAGTGCTGGTTATTATCACACCCAAAGCCAGCCCTCGAGACCAGAAGGAAGGCGGGGGGGGGGGGGGGGAGAGGAGGAAAATTCATCTATAAATCATACTGAATCTGCTAAAAATTAGCTAAAATTAAGATAAAAATGAAAAAAGCAAATTTCTCATGATCGCCCACAGAGTGACAGCTGAAATACGTTTAAAAGCCATGTCCACTGGACCCCAAAGTCTCCGCCCAGCTCCAGAGGGGTGGCATCTGCTCTGGCACCAAGGAGCTCCCCCACGACTGCATGGCACGTGCCGGGCCCAGTGCAGGGGGAGGGAGGGGAGGAGGGTTGAGGGGGACTGACATGGCATCGGCCCACTCACGAGTGCACCACCACAGACTCCACAGCGCCAAACAGCACCGTGGCCTGGCACTCGTGCCACGCGTGTGGCAGAGAACACAGCACGAAGAGGTGGAACCCAAGGAAAGACAGAGGCGCACGGAGCTCCTGCTGTGCCTTGCCCATGGCCACGGGTGCCAGCCGTCCACTCCCCCAGCTGACGTTTCCCGAGGACAGTGAGTTTGTCAGGCACCATGAGAGGTGCCGGAGCTGGGAGGTGACAATTAGACACGTCCACTGCTTCCAGGGAGCTCATCTGTCCCTGCAAATAACTGTCAGACAGAACGTGTTGCTCTTGAAGTTGCGGAAAAAGAATCCACATCAGCTCGGCTCACATGCAGCTGAGACTAAGGCGCATCCAGCAGCTCCCTGGCTCACGGCGTAAATCAGAAGCCACAAACCCGGGCTGTCGGGGCCCCTCAGAATGACCTCGCGGAAAGGAACGGCTCTACAGCTTTGCAAAGCAGCTCTGCCCTCAGACTAACAAGCGAGAGCTGGGAGAGGCAGCCTAAGCCTGCGATGTGCTGTGTTGCCCACGGCGTGGCTGTGCTGCCCCGGCCGCACCTCAGGGTCCTGCAGATCAGTGCCCCCCGCACAACAGGAGGAGCAGGGCATGACAGCAGGCTGAGTGCGGGACTCTGGGATGCTGTTTTGGGGATTTAAGTTCCTGCATTCAACAGCTATTTACTGAGGGCCTACTGTGTGCTGGGCCCTCAGTGATGAGCAGGGATCAGCACTAGGAAAAAATCCCCACTCCTGCAGTGACTGACCTGGAAAGCCTAGAACAGGCTTGTGGAGTAAGCACCAGGCATCCAGGTGATGTCCTCGGCCATTGGCTACATTCATCAGCACAGAGGTGGAAGACGTGCCTCCCCCCGGCCCCCGCCCCCGCACTGGGTAGCATCCTCAGGTATCCAATAAAAAGCAGGGAAACCGCGAATCCTAAGGAATCCACTTTTTAAAAACTGCTAAAGTTTAATTATGTCGCAGCATACACGATCAATACGCAGAAGCCAATTATGTGTTTATACACAGCAATAAACATCCTGCTACTAAAAGTAAGCAAGCAAGTCCATTCACAGTACCATTAAAATACTTCGGGACAATCTTAACAGAAGTGAAAAACTCGTTCCCTGGAAATAAACGCCGTGGAGAGAGACCCGTGTTCTTGAGTCAGGAGGCCAAGGATGGTGGCAGTGGCAGGACTCAGGTGGTGGACCAACATTCAGAGTGATTCCTATCAAAACTCCCAAATTCTACCTGCGCTTCTGGCAGAAATGCACAAGGTTATCCTAAAATACATATGGAAATTCAAGAGGCCCGAAACAACCAAAATGAACTCGTAAAGGTATACAAACACCCGATGGTTCACACAACCCAGCTACAGAGCTCAGTGCAGAGCTGCGTGATGCAGAGAACACGGTACTCTCACGAAGGAAGTCCTAGATCAACGGATTAGGGCTGAGGGTGCATACACAAAACCCCACCCTTAGGGCCAACTAGTTTTTGACAGTGGTGCCAAGACAGTTTAGTGGGAGAAAAACCCTCCTCCAATAAATGATGCTGTAGGAACTGCACAGAAACAGGACTTTAGACCCTTACACCTCAGACCACACACAAAAATTCATTCAAAATGGATCACAGACCTAAATGCGAAAGCTACAACTATGAAACTTGTACAAGAAAATCTATAAGGAAAACTCTGTGAGCTTGGGATAGGCCAGTGTTTCTTAGACAACAGCAAACGCATAATCCGTAAAAGAAAAACATGATAAACTGGACCTCATCAAAATGAAAAACTGCTCCAAAAGACGTTCTCAAGACGTGGAGCGACAGAACACAGTCTGGAATGAAATATTCTCATGTTATATAGCTGATAAAGGGAGTGCAGCCAAATATAAAGTGAGCTCTCAAAATGCAAAGCCATTTTAAAACTGGATTTGAACAGCTACCTCGCCAAACATCTGATAACAGCAAACAGCATGTGGAAAGACGCTCAGTATCATAATCATTAGTGAAATTCAGAGTTCCACAAACCTAAGAAAAGTGGCTAAAATTTAAAATAGTGACAACACCAAGTGTTGGCAAAGAATCAGGGCTAACAGATCCCTTGAACCCTGAATATGGGAATGCAAAATGGTGCAACCATTAAAGATATGGTCTGGCAGTTTCTCAAAAGAGTTATGCACACTTATCCCATGGTACACTGCTGTAATTCCTAAGGCATTGAAATGAGAGTTTATGTCCACACAAAGGTTTATGTGAATGTTCTTAGTAGCATTGGTTATAACAGGCAAAACCAGGAACAACCCAAATGTCCATCAGACTGACCAACCATGGCATATCCGTACAATGAACTGCTACTGCACAACCACAGGGAACCAGTCACAGACAACACGAAACAACACGGGTGATCCTCAGGCTAATCAGGTTGGGTGGGAGAACGAAGAGGACCAAAAGTGAGAGAACACGTATGTATGATTCCATTTATGTAAAACTCTAGAAAATTAAAATCAACCTTCAGTGACAAACAGCAGAATGGCTGCCGTGAGTGAGTGGAGGGGCAGGGGGAGGGGATCCGAGGGGCACAAGAAAGCGTGGAGGTTCAGGAATCTCACGCTCTCAACCTGTCTCAGATCATCTACTGTCATACAAGCCGTCTGCCACCTGTAGTTACACCAGAGCTCACAGCGACAAAACCGACGGAAGACGACAGCAGCCGCGACCACGATCCACTCATGCCTGTGTTTAGACTGACTTTTCAAAAGACTTATACATTTATTTATTTTGAAAGGCAAAGTTACAGAGAGAGGGAAACAAGCAAACACACACACACACACACACACACACACACACAATCTTCCATCTGCTGGTTCACTTCCTAAATGGCTGCCACGGCTGAGGCTGGGCCAGGCCAAAGCCAGGAGCCTGGAACTTCACCCAGGTCTCCCACGTGTGCAGGGGCCAGTATTCAGGCCATCCTCCACTGCTTTCCCAGGTGCGTTGGCAGGGAGCTGGACTGGAAGTTGAGCAGTCAGTACTCGAACAGAGGTTCATACGGGATGCCCGTGTCACAGGCAATGGCTTAACTGGTCGTCCCACAACACCAGTGCCTGTGTCTGGATCCTACTGTGACCCAGTTAATGAACCTTTCCTTAAAGGTTCTGGCCTTCCTGAAGAAACACATGACCTAGAATATGAAACTGACTCCCTCTATCCACCAGCAAAGCCACACAGCAGGAGGCTAAATTGTGAATCAAGCATAAAAGGACACCAGGATCCTCAACCCTCTTACTGAACACAGAACACCTCTCTCTCTCCAGAACACACGGGCACAGGGGCCGTATCTGGCCCATTCCTAGTGAAATCCCCTACCCTGGACCTCGGCAGATCCCGGATGTAAAAGAGCAGATACAGGGGCCGGTGTGTGGCACAGCAGGTAAAGCTGTCACCTGCGGTGCCAGCATCCCATGTGGGTGCCAGTTCAGGTCCCAGCTGCTCCACTTCCAGTCCAGCTCCCTGCTAAGGCACCTGGGAAAGCAGTGGAGGTGGGCCAGGTGCTTAGGTCTCTGCCACCCACATGGAGACTCAGAAGCAGCTACTGGCTCCTGGCTATTGCAGCCATCTGGGAGAGAGAACCAGCAGATGGAAGATCTCACTATCTTTCTCTCCCTTTCTCTCTGTAACTCTGCCTTTCAGATAAATAAATAAATAAATAAATATGTAAAAAGAAGAAGAGCGAATGCAAGTCTTCCAGAAGAGGGAGGGAAGCAGGTGGCGATGTTCACGGTGCCAGTGGGGCTGGGCGGTCTGCAGGCTTGTGTTGGCTCGTTCCGAGATAGTCCTAAACTATGCAGAAACAATTCCAAATGTTAGTTCTTAATTAGAGATGCCAAAGACAGAAATGAACAAATGATCTAATTAATATTGAAATCATAATGAAGCTGACAGGAACAAAAGGTTGGAAATACAGCAGTATCTATCCCTGGCCAACAGGAAATACATGACACATCTCCAATTAGAACAGAACAATAAAAGCCCAAATTACCAGCATAAGTAGGACAAAATTAGGCAATAACATCCAAACTGCCTGACAACTTATTCTTAGCCGCGTGGCTCCTGGAGGTGGCAGGGAGAAGGGAATGCTTGTCAAGGACTGCTAAAGGTGGAAGACACCTTAGATCTCTCTTCCTTCTTCTCTATGGCCTTCAGGTAAACTCACAACAGCCAAATGAAGCTGGGTCTGGGCTTCTGTTACCTGAAACTACAACAAATACAGGGGGGCATCGTGGCACAGCGGTTAAGTCACCACCATACAGGGGGGCACCGTGGCTCAGCGGTTAAGTCACCACTATACAGGGGGGCATCGTGGCACAGCAGGTCAAGTCACCACCATACAGGGCTGGCATCGTGGCTCAGTGGTTAAGTCACACAGCGGTTAAGTCACCACTATATGGGCTGGCATCGTGGCACAGCAGGTTAAGTCACCACCATACAGGGGGGCACCGTGGCACAGCAGGTCAAGTCACCACCATACAGGGCTGGCATCGTGGCTCAGCGGTTAAGTCACCACCATACAGGGCTAGCATCATGGCTCAGCGGTTAACTCACCACCATACAGGGCTGGCATCGTGGCACAGCGGTTAAGGCACCACTATATGGGCTGGCATCGTGGCACAGCGGTTAAGTCACCACAATACAGGGGGGCATCGTGGCACAGCAGTTAAATCACCACTATACGAGCTGGCATCATGGCTCAGCGGTTAAGTCACCACCATACAGGGCTGGCATCGTGGCACAGCAGTTAAGTCACCACTATACAGGGCTGGCACAGTGGCATAGCGGTTAAGTCACCACCATACAGGGGGCATCATGGCACAGCAGTTAAGTCACTGCATGCAGGGCTGGCAACCCTCCAGTCCCAGACGCTCTGCTTCTGATCCAGCTCCCTGCTAATGCGTCTGGGAAAGTGGCAGAAGATGGCCAAGTTCTTGGGCCTCTGCACCCATGTGGGAGACCCAAGTGGACTTCCAGGCTCCTGGCTTCAGCCTTGACCAGGCCTGGCTGTTCAGGCCATTTGGGAAGTCAATCAGTGGATGGAAGACTTCTTTCTCTCTGTGTGTCTCCCTCTTTCATTCTGCATTCAAATAAATAAATAAATATTTTCTTAAAAAAAATAGAGGAGACAATGTTCACCAACCCAGGAGTTCGACTTAGCCCTGCCAGAGCCCAGTCCTCACAGGCCTGTCCAGGCCTCCACCTGGAGAGCAGTGTTGCCCTCTCAGTGCCACCACCTCAGGGAAGCCCTTCCAAGGACCACATTGAGAACACACTCACCTTCTGCCTATCATCTCTGCAAAGCCAACTACGTAAGGACACTCCGATCTCGTGGCCTTTTTTAGGTTTGCACACTACACAGGAGAGGCAGCTGCTCTCTGAAAAATGATGACCTTGTCCATGAGGCTTGATCTTCTGACCAGCTCCCCATGCACTGCTCAGCAAGCAACAGAGGAATTACAATTTTCCTGACATCCCCTGTCGTACCTTACCCCTCAGAGGCCAGGTCTGAAACAAGACCCTTGCCTGGGGCAGGGAGGGCTTTAAAATGTTTGTGTGCTTTCATCACCCTCTACCACGCGTTACTGTGGGTCCAGCTGTGGTCGAAAGGCTGTAAGGTGGAGGGCGCAGTCTTCAGGATCCATGGGGGTTTACACTTATTTCCCTCCAAGCACGAGTGTGTTTAATCCCTGCTGACGACGCACGCCTGGCTTCTATGGTTCTGGGAATCACAATTCACTGACGAACAATAAAATTACAAATGCACAAAAACTAGAAGAATCAGTCACAAAGACAGACACACAAAAATTAAATCACAGTAACAATATGGAAATTGTGTTTTTCTTTTGTCCTCTGAAGACCTTTGGAGAGACTTGGAAGGAAGGAGGGAGAGGGGGGGGAGGAAGGAGGGAAGGAGGGAGGAAGAAAGATAAGAAAAAATATATCCATGGCCTAACCCCAAGTCATATTGTCACACGGTGTTGTGGGTTGAACTGTGGCTCGCAAAATACAAGTCAGGGTTGTAATCCCCAGCCTCTGCGAAGATGACCTTGTTTAGATAAAGTTACAGACATAACTTTGAAGATCTCAGGGAGAGACCATCCTGAACTAGGGTGGCCCCTAAGTCCTACAACAAGCTCCCTTACAAGAAAAGAACACAGGGTAGGATAATATGACAGCAACGCACAGATCCAAGTGATTCTGCAACGAGCCCGGGACGTCTGGGACCAGCAGGAATTGGAGGGGCGGAAGGAACCTGTCCCAGAGCCTCTGGTAAGACCTGGATTGGACTTCTGGCCTCCAACACTGTGGGAGAACAGATTTCTACTGTTTCCAGCCACCTTGTTTATGGTGGGTTAATTACAGTGTCATTAATGCAGGGCTATTGCTACAGGTTATCCAGGTGGGCCCAATACAATCCCAAAAGTCCTTATGGGGGGGCAGGAACGTCACAGAGAAGCAGACGTGACAACAGAACCAGGGCCCAGGGCCAGCGTGGGGAGGGACATCTGAAGACGCCACACTGAGGGTTTTGACTTGGAGGAAGGGGCCACAGCCTCTGGAGGTCGGAGGAAGCCAGTTCTCCCCCAGGGCTTGGGCCATCCCAGGGTTGAGCGCCATGTCTGCAGGATAGGAGGTTCCTGCTGCTAAGTCGGTGAGGATTCCTCCCAGCAACACCTGAGACTGCGCTGTGCTTTCCAGGTGATGCGGATGAAGCACAAGTCCTCTGCAAATCCAGAAAACAATGAGCATCCAATCCCGAGGGGAAAACCACAGGGTTATATTCTGCCGACAGCTCCTGAGAGAAACCCAAGCCCCCCCCCCACACGCACATGCACACACATGCATGCACGCACGCTTACACATACACCCAC
This sequence comes from Oryctolagus cuniculus, assembly GCF_051225735.1. Lineage (NCBI taxonomy): Eukaryota > Metazoa > Chordata > Mammalia > Lagomorpha > Leporidae > Oryctolagus > Oryctolagus cuniculus. The sequence continues at coordinate 8,730,810 of NC_142887.1, forward strand.
ACACATGCACGCACACACAGGCACACACATGCACATGTGCACATACGTGTGCACACTTGCACATACACGCACACACGCACACACATACACACATGCACATGCGCACATATGCGTGCACACACACGCATATGCACGCGCACACATGCACACTTGCACATACACGCACACAAATGCACGCACGCACACACATGCACACACACATGCACATGCGCACATATGCGTGCACACACGCATATGCACGCACATCCATGCACGCACACTTGCGTGTATGCACACATGCATGCACACACGCATGCACACACTTGCATACACACATGCACACACACGCACACACAAGCACATGTGCACACACACGCACATGCACACACACATGCATGCACACACGCAAGCACACACATACACCCCAACACTGAGATCACAGGCTGCAGAGCCAAACTGCCCAGGCAGGCACCCAGGCTCCCACGCACACGAGAACGAGAGTGAACGACCCCACCCTCCCATGCGCCGTGTCCTGATGTATGAACTTCAGTCAGCAGTGAACCTTCCTTGACGTCCTTGCCGTGAGGATGAAATGGGTCAAGGCTTCCAGTGCCCCCTTGATGACAGGACCTGGCACGTAATAAGCAGGCGACATGTGTTCCCTACGGTCACTCAGCCGCTGTGGTGAGCTCCTACGAGCAGGATCCCCTGAGTCCAGCTCTGCAGCCCCCACAGCCCATTGTGCATTGCCCAGCACGCGCGGATGATGGACGACTGCGTGCAGAGCAAAACGCTGCACAAGAACCAGGAGGGTCAGGGCCGGTGTGCCCTCTGGCGACCAGGACCAGCACACTCACTGTGTGCGCCAGTAAACACCAGTCACGCACACACAGCCTTGTTCTCAGGGAGCTCGCCCCTCACTGCTCCGTTCACAGAGAACAAGCACCTACTGCGTGCTCCAACACCTACTGCATGTTCCAGATATCTACCACATGTTCCACACACCTACTGCACATTCCAGATACCTACTATGTGCTCTAACACCTACTGTGTGTTCCACATACTTACTGCACGTTCCACACACACCTACTGCATGTTCCAGACACCTACTACGTGCTCCATACACCTACTGCACATTCCAGACACCTACTGCGTGTTCTAAAACCTACTGTGTACTCCAACACCTACTGCATGCTCCACACACCTACTGCACGTTCCAGACACCTACTGCGTGTTCCACACACCTACTGCACATTCCAGATACCTACTGTGTGCTCTAACACCTACTGTGTGCTCCAACACCTACTGCACATTCCACACATCTACTGCACGTTCCACACATCTACTGCGTGCTCCACACACCTACTGCGTGTCTCACACACCTACTGTGTGTCCCACACACCTACTGCACGTTCCAGACACTGCCTCAGGACTGGGAGTAGAATCCTGGACACCATGGACCTCACAACTGAGTACAAGCGGAAGCTTCTGGACGTGGAGATAAATATGCAGACACACAGGTGCACTATCACTGCTGTCTTACAGATGGAGCGCCCTCCGCTGCCTGTAGAGACCCGTTCTCACTGCATAGCCCCTCCACCAAACTCCACACCGGGGCGGACCGCACACCGATGGAACAGACAACCCAGTTACGCACAATCAGGGTGTCTGCAGATCACCTCCGACAAGTCTTCTCCCAAAGATACGAGAGAAGACTAAGAAGCGTGAAGAGGGAAACTTATCTTCCGCTCCCCTCAAATACAGCTCTTACCTGGACTTCCCACAAAATCTCCCCTAAGACTACACCTGCCCTCTGCTGCATCAGGAATTCACCCACAGCTCAGATGAAAGACAAACTTGGCTTTGAACCACTGTCTTCTGAAATTCCAAACACCCGTCGTGACTGTGGTTAGTGCCTCCGCCAGTGAGGCAAGGGGGAATCTCCAGGGAAGAGACCTTCCCACCATCTCTTCCCAGCCCCCGTCGTACACAGAAGGAATCTGAGCTTGGAGACGCAGCGGTGATTGTGCAAGGTCAAACAGGTCAAACAGCAAGGAAGATGGCGTCAGGGTGAGAACCAGCATCGTCCGCCCGGAAGTCTAACCACAGGACTCACCACGGCTACAGTCTTTTTTAGACTGAACTAAAAGCAGAGCCTTTTAACTTCCACTCCTGGAATAGAAAAAGCACACAGGTCTGCTCCATCGCCCACATGATGGCCCTTGAAAGACTGGGAAGAAGCTCCCGTGCCGCCCTCTTCACCCCAGCCTGGCAACATTCACTCGCCCTTCATTCACGTCTCCTGGGATTCGGCTTCAAGGGCCCTCAGGCCCAGCCGCTCCTCAGCAGATCACAATCCAATTCCCCAGCGTCCCCTCCCCGCTCGCCAGAGTGACAGTGAAACCTATCACACGTGGCTTCCTTGATTCCAGGGACCACGGAACAAGCAACATCTCACCTCCTCTGAAACCCACACCAGAACACCAGCAGACAGGTGAGCAGAGCAGCGACAGGTGTCCTGGGCTGCCTGTGGGCGCAGGAGGGAGGCGTGGGGACTGCGGCGAGCAGGTGCAGGGGCCTCGCGCACAGGGCGACTTCTGTCCGCTCCAGCTGAGGCTCACAGGAGGGACCGTGCACCAGGGCTGCTGCCCCTGGGGGCTTTCTCTCAGAAGGGACCAGAGATCCTGATCTCCATGTGAAAATGCCAATTAAATAACAACTTGCAACAAATTAAATAGTAATACTAAAAATATGAGACACACACACCTCTGGGCAGATCTGGTCTGCAGTTTGTCTGCCTGCGTCCTGTGTTCTCAACCCCTGGTGCAGTCACACCAGAGCAGTCACGTGTGCTGGGCCAGCCTCTTTTTTTTTTTGACAGGCAGAGTGGACAGTGAGAGAGAGAGACAGAGAGAAAGGTCTTCATTTTGCCGTTGGTTCACCCCCCAATGGCCGCCACGGGCAGTGTGCTGCGGCCAGCGCACTGCGCTGATCCGATGGCAGGAGCCAGGTACTTATCCTGGTCTCCCATGGGGTGCAGGGCCCAAGTACTTGGGCCATCCTCCACTGCACTCCTGGGCCACAGCAGAGAGCTGGCCTGGAAGAGGGGCAACCGGGACAGAATCCGGCGCCGCGACCGGGACTAGAACCTGGTGTGCCGGCGCCGCTAGGCAGAGGATTAGCCTCGTGAGCCGTGGCGCCGGCCACCAGCCTCTTCCCACAGCGGCCTCACCAGACTTCACCACTGACAGCACCGCCCAGGCTGCCCCACACACGGCTGTTGCGTTGTCTGAGCTCGGCCTCTGCTTGGCTGGCCTCTTCCTGTGTTGTTTGTTACTTGAAAGTAGACGTCCAGGCTGGGCACGTGCCCTGCAGCTACGTCACTGGTTGAGATGCCTGCATCCCATATCTGAGGCACAAGTCAAGTCTCAGCTCTGCCCTGATTCCAGCTTCCTGATGTGCACCCCGGGAAGCACCAGTGATACCGTAAGGAGCCGGGTACCTGTGAGCCACGTGGAAACCGAGAGGAGCTCTGGGCTCCTGGCTCCAGCCGGCCCAGCCGCGGCTGCTGCAGCCATTTGGGGAGTGAACCAACAGAAGGGGGCCCTTCCCCATTCCCTCTCCCTCCCAAATAAATAAACAGCTTCAATTTTAAACGTGACATTCACCCCCTTTAACCTTGCCACATCAGGCCGGGATGCCAGCGGCATCCTCGTGTTCTGGCGCCCCACTGTCACGCACGCCCGCTCCAGGAAGCGGATGTTTGTGGATGACCACATTTCCCGGCTTGCTAACTTCGCACTGTCCCTCATCTGTAACACAGACCCGCAGCGCAGTGTCCCACAGAGGCAGGTCTCAGCTGACTCCTGCGAGATTCTCCGGGGACCACAGCGCTTTCTGCCCTGTGACCGAGTGGCTGCCGAGTGACAACTCTGCTGACGGAGGGCGCCTCCCCGGGGGCGCAGTGACTGTGCCACATTCTCGAGGATGCCCCAGGGAGGTCAAGGCCAGGACACAGCTCTGTGGGCAACTCCACTCATCTCGGAGTCACAGCAAAACTTACTGCCAACACTGACACTGACGTCCTAACAAACACTTGTCGGCCACTTTAATTAAATCGCACCAGGATCCGAGCAAGGTCTGGGCTCCCTAAAATGTCTGAACGCAGCCCTGGTCTTGGTGATCTGCAGACACCGCTGTGCTCCTCTGAAGAGGGGGCAATAACTGGCTGCAAGAAGCCCCACCTGCACGAAGTGACAGACGTGACAGCTGAGCGAGACATCATCTCCCAAAACACTGTACCGACCAGACCGGGCCGTGAGACGGAGACGACCAGGCAGGAGGCGACAATGGGGTCCATGAGCTTGGACTTGCCTCTCTGGGAAAAGTGCTCCAGGGAGGGGACTAAGGCTGCCTCCAGCCGGGGCTCCACCCAGGCTCTCAGAAGGTCATGAAAGGCCCAGGCAACAACAGAGCCCAGGCTGTCATAAACACCCGTGCCCTCAGCAGTGTCTCCTTTCTGGGAGGACTCAGCGATGGTCGCAGACGTGCAGGGTCCAAGGCCAGCTCTGGCCACGCACCACCAGTACCTCTCACCTCCGCAGATCACCTCCTAGGACTCCGCCCAGCCCTTGCTAAATCCCAGGCCTGGAGTTCAGCGCTGCATCCTGAATACCAGGACAGCCAGGAGCCGCAGGGCAGGGCCTGCACTCCCTCCATCTGCAAGGGAATCCGCGTCCCAAGCCCAGGAAGTGAGCTCCCCCAGAGCCTGTTTCCTGTGTTATTTTTTAACCAGGACTCAAATGCCCCATGGCTTCTTTATCTGACGCTCTCTGAATGAAGACCCAGCCTCCCGCAGGTTGCCAGGAGGAGAAATGGACCCCAGAGCTCTCCCACAACTGGGAAACCCCTAGAGGCTTTTCTGTCTGCCGGAGAACCACGTTTCAGGTCCGGAGACCACGTTTCAGACCACATCCAAACAGCAGTCCACAGAACGTGGAGGATGGATCGTGGCCTTGTTGTAGTTTTCTACAACACAGCAACAACTGAAGGGAGACAGGGATGTTCCAAAGACAGAAGGCCTTTCTCCGCAAGCTCTCAGCTGCCAATGTGCCAGAACATATGGGCAGAAGCCATCAGCGTGGAGCTTCGACGAGCACCCAAAAAGAGCGTGGAAAGAAACACACCCATGGCTGCTTCTCCACAGAGTCTGGAGGCAAAAATGCTGCCACCACAGTGAAGACGCCACAGAAACGCCCCGTGGTCGAATTCCCAGACTGAACTGTCTCCCTCCGGTTCTACTCAAAGCTCCGTGGGACACGATGAGCTTTTTAAAACTTGTAATGCCATCGATTTTAATGCACGTGAACAAACAGCTACCACATGCAGCTGGTGGCTCTCTTGTCTTGCCGCGAGGCAAAATCAGTTTTTAAATTTGGAAACCTGCACTTGTTGGCACCACACCCTAACCCACCGAGCTAACCGGCCACCTCCAAAAAGCAAAGCACCTGAAGAAGACACTGAGTAAATAATATTGACAGGCACACAGAGTTGAGAAAGCTGAGAAGGTAGTGCACGAACTCCTGAACTTAGGAAAATGTTGTCCTTCGAGGAAAGATGGAGGGAGGGAGAGCGAGGGAGAGGGACGAAGGCAGAGAGAGAGAAGAGAATGGACTGTCATTTCCATTTGAGAGCAGGGGTCTGGCTCCCTTTCTCAGGGAGGGGGACCCAGCACTGCGGGCTGCAGCCTGCTGGTCCTGCAGACTCTGCGGTCAGCCACGCACTCCTCTGTGGGGTCAGTGTGGCTCCGGGCCTCCCAGCACAGGACGCTCAGACACAGCAAGGCTCTGGGACCGGGGGAGCCACGCGAGGGCGGTCCGGAGACAGGGTCCTGTTCTACCTTGATGACGTCTTCATCCGCAGACCTGCACTCCACGGACTCCGACACGTGCACCACGGAGCCGTCCTCTTGGACGCCCACGACTCTCACAGGAACTGACACAGGCTTGCCAGTGAGGATGGCGGTGTTCAGAAGCTCCGTGTCCTGAACAGGAGAGAAGAGGACACGGGTCAGCAAGCACACAGCTCAGGGGACAGTGGGCGAGAGCAGCAATGCAGCAACCTGCCACCAGGGTGTCAGACCCGCAGCCGGACGCTGGGCCTCGCCTCAGGCCCCTGGGCGCTGACCTCCACCCCCACCCCACCCCAACACCCCACAAGTGCTTCTCCATGTTTGCCAAATCTGGGCCTCAGGTTCGTTTGGGAAGGGACGGCCTGTTTCTCTGGGTTTATTAACGTAAATTAACATAATGAACATTGCCTTCATTCTGGTTTCAAATTAGGAAAGACAACAGCACAAAGAAGAGAAGCAGCCACACCCTGTGAACCCCACACCCCGGGGCTGAGCACCAGGCCCCAGAGGGTCCCTCCAAGGCTCGCTCGCAGGGGTCTTCCTTCTCCTGATGCCCCGGGGCTCTCGGTCCTAGCCTCGAGATTTCCCCCACCGCCACACCACACTCCACTGTCAGTCTTACCCCATCGCCATGCCCACTCTCTTCACCAGTCTGAGCTCGCCTAACTCAGACTCTTTCCCTCCTGGGCTAAAACACCCTGCAAGGATCCTACTGTCCAAACCTACGCACAAGGTGAGCTGACCCCGCCCGTCCCCCCAGCTCCCCCTCATCCCTCAGGGCCCATCAGCAGCATCTGAACCAGGTCACTGCCCCCGTGTCTGGGCTCCCTGACCTGCTGCCTAGTGACCACATGAAGATCTGATGAACCAAGCCGTGTACACAGCTTAGAGCGGGTGCACACGAGCAGCACGCACTTGGTAGAGAGGGCTGCCAGCACAGTGCTCTACGACATCATCTCAGTGAATGACGAGGTTCCCAGGGGTCTGACGGGGAGGCTACTTCCCCATGTGGCCGAAGAGGAGGCGTCAGCCAGAGCTGGTAGGCAACAGGCAAGACAGCTCAGCAATGCGAGTCCACGGACATTCAGCAGCTGGCTACATCAGGATCCAGACGTTCGGCAGTGGGCTGCACCAGGAACCACAGATGTTCGGCAACAGGCTGCACCAGGATCCAGACATTCGGCAGTGGGCTGCACCAGGATCCACAGACATTCGGCAGCGGGCTGCACCAGGATCCAGACATTCGACAACAGGCTGCACCAGGATCCACAGACATTCGGCAGCGGGCTGCACCAGGATCCACAGACATTCGGCAGCGGGCTGCACCAGGATCCACAGACATTCGGCAGTGGGCTGCACCAGGATCCAGACGTTCGGCAGTGGGCTGCACCAGGATCCACAGACATTCGGCAGCGGGCTGCACCAGGATCCAGACATTCGGCAGTGGGCTGCACCAGGATCCACAGACATTCGGCAGCGGGCTGCACCAGGATCCACGAGACAGGACACCATTTCACTGCTCCTGTCACATGTGGAGGGCTCACTCCAGCTCAGGCACTCAGGGTTCCAAAATCAGCCCCTCACTCTCTATCTCAAATTTAGAAAAGGTTAAGAGATGCAGTCAATCTTTAATAATAATAAATAATGTCTAAGTCTTGGCTATTATGGGACAGGCCATGTCCTAAGAGCTTTACTTGTAATTAATTGCACATTCCATTTTCTAAGCACCCTCCTGAGACAGCTGCTAGTACTATTCCCACTGTATAGAAGATTCGTCTCTCAGTGCTTTTTTTTTTTTTTTTTTTTTTGGACAGGCAGAGTTAGACAGTGAGAGAGAGACAGAGGAAAAGTTCTTCCTTCTGTTGATGGCTGCTACGGCCAGCATGCTGTGCCGATCTGAAGCCAGGAACCAGGTGCTTCCTCCTGGTCTCCCATGCGGGTGCAGGGCCCAACCTCCACTGCCCTCCCGGGCCACAGCAGAGAGATGACTGGAAGAGGAGCAACTGGGACAGAATATGGCACCCCAACCGGGACTAGAACTCGGGGTGCCAGCGCCACAGGCAGAGGATTAGCCAAGTGAGCCGCAGTGCCGGCTTCTCAGTCCTTTTAAACCTGGAAATAGTGGCTTCTTGTCAAGAGAAGACATGAACTCCACGTCCACATCATCTAGGAACTGGAAGATGTAATCTTGATACTGTGGCTCTCCTCTGGTCAGAACCCTGAACAGAGAAATCCATGACTCCGACTCCGACTTCTCCAGTCTCACCAGCGATGCAATCCATGCACATTCATGCATTCTGACACGCAGGGCACACACGAAGCACGGGACCTGCTGCAGACGCTGAGGTAAGCGCTAAGGCGGGACGAGGACGCACAGGCGGGGACAAAGACAACAGGAACAAGGGACAAAAACTGCCCCCTGCTTCCAGGACACACCGCCAAACTCAGGTCCGTAACACAACTGAAAAAGACCCACGCGGAAGTTTCCTGAGTGCTGCAGGCAGGCGCTAATTTCACCTGCCAGGCCTCCTTCCGCCTCTTTGAGCGCCAGGACTTCTTCCCTCCTTTGAGTCCCATTCCTGCTCAGTGCAGCTTTGGGTCGCGCAGGCTGCGGGCCGTCCAATCAGCTTCCTGGAAGGGCACATAGCCTAAGTAAGGTCCATCAAGACGTGGCGATACTTTGTCCACAAAGACTGACTCAAGTGAGGCCCAAATGAAGGAAACCAGAGGCAAGTGTAGAGAGAAACCAGTGTCTGAAAAGGGTCTCTGGGCTCCTGAGTCTGTTCAACTTGGAAATTTGGGTGTGCAAAGTAAACTGTTGCCTTCAACCTGCTTGTCACTTGCAACTGAAAGTGTAAATTAAGAGGACAGGCAATGTGCTGATCCCCTGGGAGAGAGGCTGACCGTCACCTGCACGCTGACCCCCAGGAGGGACAGGCTGAGTGACACCTGCACACTGACCCCCAGGAGGGACAGGCTGAGTGCTGCCTGCACGCTGACCCCCAGGAGGGACAGGCTGAGTAACACCTGCACGCTGACCCCCAAGAGGGACAGGCTGAGCCACCTGCACACTGACCCCCAGGAGGGACAGGCTGAGCAACACCTGCACGCTGACCCCCAGGAGAGACAGGCTGAGTGCTGCCTGCACACTGATCCCCAGGAGGGACAGGCTGAGCAACACCTGCACGCTGACCCCCAGGAGAGACAGGCTGAGTGACACCTGCATGCTGACCCCCAGGAGGGACAGGCTGAGTGTTGCCTGCACACTGACCCCCAGGAGGGACAGGCTAAGCGACACCTGCACACTGACCCCCAGGAGAGACAGGCTGAGTGCTGCCTGCACACTGATCCCCAGGAGGGACAGGCTGACCGTCACCTGCACGCTGACCCCCAGGAGAGACAGGCTGAGTGACACCTGCACACTGACCCCCAGGAGGGACAGGCTGAGTGTTGCCTGCACGCTGACCCCCAGGAGGGACAGGCTGACCATCACCTGCACGCTGACCCCCAGGAGGGACAGGCTGAGTGACACCTGCACGCTGACCCCCAGGAGGGACAGGCTGAGTGACACCTGCATGCTGACCCCCAGGAGGGACAGGCTGAGTGTTGCCTGCACACTGACCCCCGGGAGGGACAGGCTGAGTGACACCTGCACACTGACCCCCAGGAGAGACAGGCTGAGTGACACCTGCATGCTAACCCCCAGGAGGGACAGGCTGAGTGACACCTGCACGCTGACCCCCAGGAGGGACAGGCTGAGTGACACCTGCATGCTGACTCCCAGGAGAGACAGGCTGAGTGCTGCCTGCACACTGATCCCCAGGAGGGACAGGCTGACCGTCACCTGCACGCTGACCCCCAGGAGAGACAGGCTGAGTGACACCTGCACGCTGACCCCCAGGAGGGACAGGCTGAGTGACACCTGCACGCTGACCCCCAGGAGGGACAGGCTGAGTGACACCTGCACACTGACCCCCAGGAGGGACAGGCTGAGTGACACCTGCATGCTGACCCCCAGGAGGGCAGGCTGAGTGACACCTGTACGCTGACCCCCAGGAGGGACAGGCTGAGTGCTGCCTGCACGCTGACCCCCAGGAGGGACAGGCTGAGTGACACCTGCACACTGACCCCCAGGAGGGACAGGCTGAGTCACCTGCACACTGACCCCCAGGAGGGACAGGCTGAGCTGCCTGCACGCTGGGGAGGCTCTCAGCACGGCAGAGTCCCCACCCTGCCTTTCAAGGCAGGTGACCTCATTTTTCATGACAACACTTCTTCACTGCCCCAGGCCTGTGATTTTTTTATACATAATTTACAGCCTCATTTCTCTCTTCAGCCTCTTCGTGTGTGGATGAGTTTTTTGCACTTTTGTCCCCAGCGTCCATCCACAGCCTCTCCAAAATGCTGAAGGCCATCCCTTCCAACCTGCGGCGCACTGAGGAGTGAGGTGCCATGCTAAACATGGTGCCAAAGCAGCCTCCTGGCTGCTGAGGCTGCGACGAAGTCGCCGTCTGCCAGAAGGCCAGTCTTTCACTCTGCTCCAAGCACAAGCTCTAGACTTGACGCCTTGGAAGCATTTGCATTCTTTGTGAAGATGCAGGCACACGAGTGCTGCATGCCAGAGTGATGTCAGTGGAAATGGCAGAGGGAGAGCACCAAAAAACTCTCTTCTCCAAAAGAGCAGCAAGAAAACTGGCCATGTCAAAGTGGGTTTTTTCAGAGCTCTAGAAATAAACAGCAGGCGTATGACCAGGAGAGCAGTCATCCAAGAAGCCTGGCTCACTCAGTAAGAACACTCTGAAGCGACCCGTTCCTTCCTCCGGCGCTCTGGTGGCTTTGCAAAACAGCAGCCCCTATTCTCACCGAAACCTGGCAGCGCGGGAGCCATTGGAGAGAGCAGATCAGAGCTGGAGACCTTTCAAAACCTCGTTCTCAACCTCGTTCTCAAGTAATTGTTGCTTGGTGGGTTCCTGAAGCCCCCATCGGCAAGGCTGTCCCTGTTTGACCCGGCTGCTCATGCAGTGTGGAAAGTCTTCTCCCTAGAGAGGTTTGTCAAAAACAATTGCAACCCATTGTTGAACTTCCTGGCTGCCTGAAACAGTGTATAGCAGTTGAATCAAAAAGATGGGGCCCTGGAGGGGCCATGCCACGTTCCTGGGCACCTGTGAGACAGACACAGGGCGGCACACAGGCCCAGGGCTGTGCTCATACCCAGCACAGACCAGAGCAGACCGAAACTCTCACCTCGGGCTGACTTGGAGACTGTGAACGCTAAGGCAGGTTCCAGGAGGTAACACCCGTCAGCTCCCGGTTTACAGCCAGTGAGTCGCAGCGGCTCTCCTAGAGGCAGGGAGCTCTACGGAAGGCAATGGCCACAGCGCCTTCCTTGGTGGGAATCCGGAAGTACAGCGGATTTGAACTCTCAGAGGTGACAGGCAGGTCAAAGGAAATCTGAGGTGAAGCCCCCGTGTGACAGAGCTGTGTGCCAGCACCACGAGTCAGCCCACAGTGGGGTGCTCCAGTGGACACCAGAGGTTGGCCCAGGCTTCCCTGGCTCATAGTTTTAGACACTGACAGTCCAAGACTGGGCAAGCCCATGCACTCGGCCTCTGGCAAGGACCTCACAACACGGCACAGGAACAGAAAGGACAACAACCACGTGTGCAAGGGTCCAAAGACTCGAACGGAGCTTGCTTTAAAACAAGGCACTCACCAGATCCAACCCAGCCCCACAAAAACCGTATTCACACACAGCGTAAAAAAAATGAAATCCGGTCATTTGCAACAAAATGGAGGAATCTGGAAAACATCGTGTTGAGTAAAATAAGCCAGCCCCAAAGGATAAATATCATCAGTTCTCCCTGATCTGTGACAACTAACAGAGCACCTAAAAGGGAACCTGTAGAAGTGAAACCGACACCATGAGACACAATGACTTGATCAGCCCTTGTCCTGACTGTCGAGGAACAGCTTACTATTTTATTCTTTTTAGTATTTTCTTTTTCATTGGTTGAACTCTTCAATTAACACAGAATCATTCTTAGGTGTTTAAATCCAATTGAAAATTGATCCTTGTTAAAATAATAATAATAAGAATAAAATAATGGGAATAAGAGAGGGAGGAGATATATAGTTCAGCACATGTTCCCTCGGACTTACCCCTAAGGGTAAAGCTAAAAACTTGCCATGGGACTCTAAATCCCATTAAGTTGGCAGGTACCAATGCCATCTGACTAGCTAAAGTGATCAGTTTAAGTTCATAACTAATCATAAAGATAGGATTAAATGTCAAAGGAATCACATAAATATGACCAGTATCTGCTAATAATAACTGATAGAATTAGAAAGGATAGACCGATCCAACATGGGAGGCAGGATACACAGCAGACTCATAGAATGACAAATGCCCTAAATAGCACTCTGGCCTCAGAATCAGTCCTTAAGGCATTCAAATCTGCCTAAAAAGCCCATGAGAGTATCTCAGGCATGGAAAGCCAAGACATTGTGGCAAAAAAATGACCTAAATGAAAGATCTCTGTGAGTGAGACCCCAGCAGAAAGAAGGGGCCATCAAAGGAGGAGGTACCTTTCTCTGAAGGGAGGAGAGAACTTCTACTTTGATTATGGCCCTGTCTACTTACTGATGGAGTCTGTGGACTCAAGAAGCTTCCATAGCCTTGGCAGCTCATGACAAGAGCCTCAGGTGATTACTGATGTCATAAATAAGAGTGTCAATTGTTAAATCAACAAAAGGAGTCACTGTGCACTTACTCCCCATGTAGGACTTCTGTCCATAATGTGTTGTACTATGAGAATTAACAGTAAAACTAGTCTTCAAACAGTACTTTATACTTTGTGTGTCTGTGTGGGTGCAAACTGTTGAAATCTTCACTTAGTATAGAGTTGATCTTTTGTATCTAAAGATAATTAAAGATGAATCTTAATGAAGAATGGGATGAGAAAGGGAGTAGGAGTTGGGATGGTTTGGGGGTGGGAAGGTGGGTATGGGGGATGAACTGCTATAATCCAAAAGCTGTACCTATGAAATTTATATTTATTAAATAAAAGCTTTCTATAAAAGAAGTGTTAAGCCCTTCTGAGAGCAGTGCCCCCATGACCCAATTGCCTGGCACCACCGCTCAGAGATGCACTGCCTCTCAATACCACCACATTGCAGACGAAGCTTCCAGCACATGAACCTTCAGGGACTTGCTCAGGCCATTTGCAAGCCACAGCAACCACGCTCAGTGAAGGAGATGATAATACCTCTCATAGAACGCAGCATCTGCTATGTGTCAGACACTGTGACGAGGCTGCCCATGTCACGTGATTCTCGTGATAAATTACTGAGCTTGACTGCATGATCATCTTTTCTTCATAAGGAAGAACACTGGAAACAAGGGACCCCTGATTGATAAAGAGGAGCACACAGACATCCCACACTCGGTGCCCTCACTCAGAGAAATGCTCACCAACGCCATCTGCTCGCTACAGCATCACGGCAAACAGCTGGGGCATGGCCCAGTCATCGTGGCACATGCACACGGTAGGAAATGTTGTGTGGCATGGGGTGGGCATTGGGCCTGGCAGGTGAGCCGTCACCTGGGATGGCCACATCCCGTATCAGGGTGCCCAGGTTCAAGTCCCAGCTCCACTCCTGGCTCACGTGCACCCTGAGAGAGCCGTACGTTAGTGAGACACGAGATGAAATCTGAGTAAGGCCTGGAGTGAGATAATTCACTGCCTGGACGTTCATTTCCTGATTTTGAAATTTCACTCTACTCACGTGGGAGCTTTAGAAGGGGGACATATATACAGAGAAAGGATCATCATGTGTGTAACTTACTCCCAAACATTGCATTAAAGTAATAGTAACGAGTGTTTACATTGAGAGAGAATATTAATGTTTGAGGGATTCTGGTGAAGGTAATGGGAAATGCATGTTTTCAGACTCTGATGAAACAACAACAACAAAAAAAAACACACGACAAAGATGAATCGGTGAATAAGTGCACACAGAAACAGGATGTGGTAACTGCCTAACCAACATAATTAATGGCACAACTAATTTTTTAAACACTTGGATAAGTTGCCAGGCCCTGTGCCAAGTGATTTACATGTGCAATCTACCAACAACGTTGCATATTTATAACAATATACAGTCTGATATGCATGCCCATCTGGTAACCAACAAAACACTAAAACAATAGTGAATGCCACGTGGCACGGGCTCCGTAGATGTCATCTGGTCTTATTAATATCTCAGCTAATCCTCTGGCGTCCCTACTGAAGGGTTGCTATTTTTATCGTCATTTTACAAATGAGGGGACTGCAGTTAAAAAGCATTCAGGATTTTGGCCAGAATTGCACCGCTGCTAAGCAACAGAGCCGGGGTGGAAACGAAGGCTGTTGGTGCCAGAGCCCAACTCCCTGGCTGCCGGGGAGCTCTCTCCCAGCTCCACCCCTGTAAAATGAACCTAACAACCCATGTTTCCAGAAAGGCTTCAGGAGGACAGAAAGAGTTACAGAGACCTCGAAGACTTCTAAAGGTGCATCAACAGCCAAGCCACCCCTAAGCCCGGGCCATGAGCGGGGGTGGCTGCCGACGCACCCATCCCGGCAGCTGCCCCAGACTGGGAGAATCCGGGCCCGTGCTCGGCCTGGCTGTCCGCTGGCTCCCCTGCTCTGTGGCACAGGGCTGTCGCCAGCCTCATAACAGGGATCCAATTCAGCCCCCATTGTGCTCTCAGACCCTGGACCGCTGACTGTCAGAGCTGCAAGGCAGATGCGAGCGGCGCTCAGAGATAAGCGGGGACGCTGGCTCCAGCCGAAATAATGAGCCCAGCCCCACTGCTGAGCGTTGTACAACTCTGAAACCGGCCCCGCTCCCCACACTTGACGGCTATTTTTAGACACTGATAATTTATTACCCACAAGGCAGTGATTTCAAACTCAGCTCTTTATGAGCCCTTGAATAGCACAAAGAAAATTATTTCCAATAGAATAGCACTCCGGAGTTAATAACATGAGTTCTGTTGAGGCGCTTCAGATGTCCCCCGGGGGCAGCTGTGCAGGGAAGACACAAAGGCTCTGTAGACAGAGTTTCTATCAGCCTCGCCCGGGGCCCACGGTGCGTTCACGGACACCGGCCACCAGCAGCAGGGAGGGGGCAGGCGCTCCTCAACCGGTGTGACTGCAGCTCACCCACAGGGAAGACAGCTGTGCAGTGGGTCTTACAGCCGAGCTCATCTCCACGGCCAGCACGCCGGAACTCAAAGCAGTGAGTCCTACAGCTCTCTCCACATCTGGCGGTTCTGCAGGGAGTGGGGACCGAGCCAACGAAACCCGAGAGACTGTGAACTCCCCAGGACAAGGACTGTGTTTCCGGCTTTTCTGTTGCACTCCTGGCTACAGTAAGATCCCAGATGCTGTGGAATGCAGGCTGAGCATCCAACAGTGACGGCGGCAGCATCCACGGAGCCTCCCTCCCTCCTCTGTCTCATCACTCTCATCACGACGGTACTGGCAACGAGGCTCCCGTTACCCTTTTACACACAGTGAGCGCGCTCCCTCCTTCCCCCGTCACTGTGGCCTGGTCCAGACAGGAGCCACGAGCCAGCAAGTCCTTCTCTGAAAGAATCTGCAGGGGGCTCAGGAGAGCCCAGCCTCCCGACTTCTCTGCAGAAAGCTTGGGGAGCAAGCGGAGAGGCAGGTCTTGGCCACGGGCTGCCAGTCGAGTGGCAGGCCGAGGGAGGCGGAGGGGAGAGGCAGATGGAGCTTCCTGGACCTCCGGTGCTGGCTCCAGTCCTGTCCTTACGCTGTGCTCCTTTGCAGCTCTTGGATTCCAGATGCAATTCTTGTGTCTGCACAGAGTTCCCCTTGGGGGTCCACCAGCCCTAGTGGTTTCTGCTACTCGGCCCAGGAAAGTGTCACTTGAAGAGTTCTAAAGACGTCAGCACCCTTGGCATCCCAAGTGCCACAGGGACTCCAGGGACGCTGACTAAGGGGTCTACGTGTTGCACAGGCGCTCCAGAGTGGCAAGGGGGCCTCGTTTGTATGCAGTGTTCTACTGCAGCAGCCAGAGGGGACAGCAGATGCCCCTTCCCACCAGGATCCTGCAGGCCAACATGGAGACCCTGGATGGAGAATCAAGAGACCTAGCTGCTGCCACCAACTTCTAGTGACCTGAGCCAATGACCTCTCCTGTGATACGAGGCAATACTGCCAAACCTGTTGGCACCCCAGGGAGTGGAAGTGCTTTGGAAAGAATCACTACTGCAGAGAAAGCCATCATGATATTGCCGAGTGTCTGGGAGAGAGGCCTGTCAGGGAACGCCTGGTAGAGCAGGAGTGGCAACACAGCTGTGAGGCAACACAGAGTGAAGCGTTACAACCGCACCCACCTTCCAAAAGAGGAGACTGAGGCTCAGAGACGTGAAGCGGCTGCCTGAGGCCACCCACCTGGTGGGCTGCTGCCCTTGGATCCACCCCACTCCCAAGCACGTACTCCCAACCAGTGGCACAGAGCGCCTGACGGGAACCCCGCGGGCAAGGACAGGTGGCTGTGGCACCCAACGTGGGAGGCAGAGTGCGATGGTCTTTGCTGCGCTGGTCCCCGAGTAGGAGTGTGCCACGTCACGGTGAAGAGAGCTCGGGGACCTGAGGCAGTTCCAGAGAGTAAGAAAGAGGCAAAGGCACCGCGGTATGCTCTAGTACCCAGCACCCCCACACACACACAGAGACTGACGGGAGCTGATGTCTATCAGGCGCTCCGTGGGGAAGGAAGCCCTGGCTCTGGGCCAGCAGGGAGGTGTGGCGGATCCTGTGGACAAGCCTCACAACACAGAAGACAAGCCAGAGCTGGAACACTCAGCTTACACAGAAGACAGAAAAAGGGAAAGAAACACAGGTTGGAACAGAGATAGACGAGGGAACAGGATGGGGCAGGGCAAAAGACGGAGAAGGCAGAAGCTTAGCGACGATGCGGGGGAGTCACAGGGCCACACGGGACGTGCGTGGGCTCTCACGCAGGGTTAGCTCCTGGGTGCACTCACTCCCTGTGCTCCCCCTGTGCAGGTGGGCCCTGTCAGTCCGCACACCCCAGCTACAACGCTCAGTAACAACTCACTGCACATTCTCCTATTTCCTCCCTCTGCCTGTGAGCACGCCCTTCAAGACAACTGTAAAATTTAACACAACTTCCGCTTGCTGCTGGACCAGCAACCAAATGACATCTGTTCAATTAAACCTAAAACCTGAGCTGATGGCACCTCTGAAGAGAAGCTTAGCACCACCGAAATCCAAGCTCGCGATGATAACATGACTTACACAGGAGAGCTCCCTCTTGCGAAGTCAGTATGGAAGGCAGGAGCCTCTGCTGCTGCCATGGGGACCCGGATGAGCCGTGTGAGCGTGGCTGGAGGCACCTGCTAACTCCCAGTCCCCCCAGGAGCCCCGGAATGGAGGGATGGATGGACGGGGAGGAGGACAAGAAGATGGGGAGGGACACAGTAGGGAAAGAGGGGAGAGAACGAATGACTTTTAAAAGAGACAGAGGCAGAGAGGGACAGGGACAAGGGATGGAGCAGAGACAGTCAGCACAGGGAGAGCACACAGATGGCAGATGGAAGCGCCAGGAGAGGGAGAACAAGAGACTGAAACCTTGCAAGACACAGGGCTTTCTGCTAAAACAGCCAAGGTGCCTCGGCGCCCAGCGCGGGGCCTGCCTGTCCCAGCCCAGCCCTACTGACCCCCACCCAGTGACTTCAGTTGAAGTTCACTGAGCTCAGAATCACACACGCAGGGACACTGGGCAGCCCCCTGCCAGGGACGCCTGACGCCGTCCAGGGCGGCCTCCGGAGGAGACTCACTCTCCCTACAAAGACGTGCTCAACTCACGCTCAGAGCAGCGACAGCCACAGAAGTGAGAAATCTTAAAAATCCTCTACAGACTACTTCCAGTGTGCGGCCATTACTTGCATCTTGCGTGTTGTCCTCATTCAGTTCTCAAAACCTATGAGGAGGGACTCTTACTCCCATTTTACAGATGAGAAAGCCAAGGCACAGAATCCTCACCCCAAGATTATGGTACCAAGTGCTGGACCTAATGCCACACCCAGCATACCTTGTCCCAGAGCCTGAGCTGCTCGGTGTGTGAGGCTCAGCACAGGTCAGTGCTGTAACCAGGGGCACTCGGCACCCGGTGTGACGCACACACGTCAGCATCACTGACCCAGGCAGACTTCCTTCATGGGCTCTGCTGTGCATCACATCCACGTATTACTGTATTCTATCTTACGCGACGTAGCACAGTTAGGAAACTATAGGGCCTATTTGCTTGTTTTTCATCTGCCCCATCATTACAATTAATTATCAGAATACTGCTTCCACCTGTGAGCCGTTCCTAGCATTAGTCCACCTGCCAGAACTAGAAGTCCAGGAAAATGCAAGACACAGCTGTTTTCAGAGGTTAGAAAATACAGACAGACAGACATATAGTGAGCGCTGAATGCACAGGAAGTTCAGTTAATGCCCAACAGTCTTCCTCCGCTGTGCAGATGAAGGTCAAGTTCAGGGAGCTGACACAACTGGAACCCGAGCACAGAGCAGGGTGAAGGGAGTGCCACAGTCCTCGGCTCCACGGGAAGGAACCATCGGAAACAGGAAGCTGGCAGTTTCGGGAGCACACCCAGAGCCTGGAGTAGCCCAGGTCCCCACCCACCAGAGCAGACATGCCTCTGCTCTGCAGGGACCCCTGACAGGACCCTCAGAAGGGCTGTGCCTCACTGGTGGGGCTGCTCTGGACCTGCCCTGACCCAGCTGAAAGGCAGTTTTGAAAGCATCACACTGATCTGCAAGCCAGGAGAAAGTGGACGGTTACAGACTTTTACAGGAATGTAACAAAACCCAGTGTTCAACAACATAAAATCCACAATGTCCAGAGGCCAAGCAAAACCTAGCAGGCAAGAAGGAGAAAAGCCAGCAAGGACGGAGATGGCAGAGCAACACACAGAAGGAAAAAGCAATGTTTAGGGAGAAAAGACTCCAGCCAGACGACAGAGGAATGACTCCTGCGGCTCAGCCAGGTAAATGAAGACGCATGCCAACAGAGCCGCAGAAGCCTTCCAAAACCCGCAGACACCAGCCAGCCCACCAGCTCGGGGAAGAAGGAGCCAACGACCGCCCAGGCTCAGTCTCCCTCATCGGAAGTGCTTGGGGCCAGAAGATCTCCAATTTTCTTTTCATGCTGTGGAATAACTGCAAATTTTTTCATGATACTGGGAAAATATGTATTATGAAAAAAACTATACATCGATTTCCAAATTGTTTTGCACCTAATTAAACTCATACTTTTACTTCCTTTTTCCACAAACCTGTAAAAGTACCTTTGTGTATAATGAGATCTCCTGGGGATAGGACTCAAGTCTACACACAAAGTTCATTAATGATTTATACACGAGAGCCTCCCACAATATTTTCAGAGCACCGGAGTTTGGACTGTAAACCCATCACATCCGTGCAGGCGTGGGCCTCCCACTGGTGGCATCGCACTGGTGCTCAGACAGTTTTGGACTTTGCAGCGATTCAGATTTTGGGTTTTGGATTACAAACGCTCACCTGGATTTCCATACAAGGAAATATTCATCAACAAATGACTGACACAGGCAAAAACACACATGGGCCCCTGAATATGCCTACTGGAAAGAAGCCTACACGCAAACTGTATGACTGTACAAGCATGACCTTCTAAAAAAGGCCAAACTGTAGTGATAAAAAAAAATAGAGCAGTAGCTGCCAGGGGCCGGGAGATGGAGAGCCGAGAGTCTACAGAGAGACAGAAAGGACTTGTGGGATGACGGAAAGGTTCTGCGTTTTGATTGTGCTGGGCCTGATGCTACAGCTGCCCATAAAACACATTCAGCTGGAAAAATGAGTGTTTTGCTGCATGATGTCAGACCTCAGAAACCCTAATAAAAGTTGAGTCCCCAGTGCCTGCTGTTCAACACAGACTTGTTCAGAAGAGACGAGAAGGAAAGAGAAGCAAGAGACAGGACAAAGGGGAGGGAGAGGGCAGGAGGCAGAGACCACGCATGCATCTGCTGAGACCCAGGCCTGCTCGGCTGAGCCGCCCTCTTGGGGTACAGCACCGTCGGCAGCCACATGCTACCCTTGGGCAGACACAACTCACACGCTTTCCCGAAAGGATCACGGGTCTCAGACTCCTCTCCCACGCCCCCTCTGCCCCAGAGAGCCAGCAGAGGGAATCGGCAGTCCAGGGCTGACCCCTGGGCCCATAGCCCACGGCTGAAATCCCGCCTCTGTTTTGGGAGGCCACTTGCACTCACCCTGACTCCGTTTCCTTCTCTGGCACAGGCAGTGGGTGACTGGGCCCAGACCTCCTCCAAGAGTTGAGGATATTAATTAGACGCCTCTCACCTGAGCCCTGCTGGCTCCTCCAGCAGCTGCTCAGACACAGGTAGCACTTGGCTTCCTCACTGCCACCGGGTTCTCTTCACGGCAGATCTCTCAGCCTTCAATGCTATGAAGGCGTCACTTCCTGTGTCGGGCGTTCACAGACATAATTAACGGCTTCCCCACCGTGCCCCCTCAATGCCCAACAAATGCCTGTCTCAGCACATGTCCTAGTGCATGAGGCCATCGCTCAACTGGGCTTGCCCGAGTACCTCTGCGTGCTCCAGAGTCTAGCACAAGGCTGGAAACATCCAAAATGCTTGGAACAAGCGAGTAGGTACCAGCATGTGGGAGACCTCAGAGAGCCCACGTGGGAGGTTAATGCCGGTGAGCAGGGCCGAGAAGATCCCAGAGGCACTCTGAGCCCTCTCCTCCCGGCTCCATCACAATCCCCTCAAAGACCAGAACCTTCTTCAACCCAGAAGAACCTGCGGAATACAGAACCCTTCACGACCGCAAACAATCTGTAAAGAGAAGAAAGCGCCACGTCCTTCGGGCAAACCTGATGGAAACCACTCCTGTCTTCCTGCCCAGAGCCTTTGGAACGTTGACCTTGAGCAGGGCTGGGGAAGGCAGCAAGGAGAGCTCCGGGAACGTCACAGCGATCCACAGTCCACACAGCACGCGATGGCAGCCTCGAGGCCCTTCCTCCGCTCTGCTGGACCCGCCAGTCAGCATCGCGTCCTCACTACACACGGGGACTAGGATCGACACAGAGGGAAAGCCGGCTGCTGAGCTGTCTCGATGCCGGGGTCCCGAGCAGCTCCGCCCGTGTGCGGCCTCAGCACTGCCGAGCACTGGTCCGGGACTTGGGCTAACAGATCGGATCGCAGGCCGCAGCGCGCATCGGTCCTCACGGCTGCCTCCTTCCTGTTCCCGGTTCCCAGGGCAGCCGTAGCTTACTGCAAGTTTGGTGGCTTAGAACAACGGAAGTCCACTCCTTCGCAGCCCCGGGGGATTGGGATGTGAAGTGGGGGTGGCCGCGGGCCCCACCCTTGGAAGGTCCTTTGCCTCTGCGTGCAGCTGATGGCTCCAGGTGTGCATTGGTCTGCAGCAGCGTCACTCACATCCCCGCGTCCATCTTCCCAGGCCGTCAGCTCTGTCTGTCCTGTCTGTGAGTCCCACACCGCCTTCTTCCCACAAGGACAGGTTACGGGGCTTAGGCAATGCCACAGACCCAGGCTCTCTTCCCAACACCCTTCATTCCACGTGAAGGTCTACTTCAAATAAGGTCATGTCCCCAGGTACTGGCGGTTAGAGCTTGGACATACCCTCGTGGGAGCCCTGATCAACTCACTTACAGGGCTTCCGTGCCCCAAATTAAATTTAGCAAAGCGCAAGAGCGAGGAGCCGATCTTTCTGCTACTAGGAAACAAGAGCTTGGGCTCACCTGGGCCGAGAGAAAAGCTTTCTCATCCTTACAACAAAACTTCCCCATGACGCGAGGGAAATCAGAGGGGCTTCCCCTCCCCAGTTTCCATAACCAATTCAGCTGGCACAAAAGCAGCTGCCTACTGCCTGTGCCTCCTTATTGTCAACAGGAACCACAATACCCAGTAATCCACACACCCAGAAAGAGCATAAAGGTTTCACTCTTCACTTTCAGAGAGTCAGCCCGGAGAGCAACAGCCATTTCCACGATAGAGGAGGAAACTCTGTTAGCTGTCCCCAAGAGAATGACCTTGTCCAAAACATGCGTCTGGCTGGGACCCAGGGTCCAAGGGATGGGAGGTCTGAGACAGCTGCGCACAGGTAGGCGAGGGGCACAGAGCACAGGTGACAGGGTGGGTGGCAGTGCTGCCTCCCCGGCCACAGGACAAGGAGACCATTTACCGCCACGTGGGAGCAGCGAGCCCAGGGCAGCTCAGCGACTTTCTTCCAGAAATGATCTCTCTGAATCCCTTTTTGGAAGGGGGCAGGCGCAGATGAACGATGTGAGGTATCTGATTTGAGCTAATCCTGTTACTGCACAAGGACAAACTCACGTCCTTACCTTATACTTCATTTAAGGAACCACTTTGACCTTGGGAAGGCACGTGAGGCGCGACCGAAGCAGAGACAATTACTGAGCCCAGTAACTTAGCTATGCCGAGGCCCAGAGCTAACCCAGCTCCTACATTTATTTGTCATGATGGATTTCGGGAATTATTTTTTGAAGGATCATAAAAACCCCAAAGAGATAGAGGGCAAAGTGACTCATTATTTCGGGAAGATGAACGGTCTAGGCTCAGACACACGAGGTCAGGTAAGAGTGGCCCCAAATCTGCTCAGATTCTCCTCTTCCGGGGCGGGGAAGGGGCTGACCCCTGACCTTTCTGAGACCATGTGCTTCCAGCTGGAGCTGGCCCCACCCTCAGCTCCAAGAAGTGCATCTGGGGCCCTAAGGTGACAGCCAGTCAGCACCCGGCATTGCTCTGGGCCCAGGGATTGGCTGGAGGTCTGGCACAGGATCCCAACTGGTCGAATCAGATTGTGTTTCCTGGAAGTGTAAGCTGCAGCCTGCTCCCTGAGCCTGTCAGATGGGCGCTGTGACCCCCAGGGCCTCTGCCTAGGGCCCGTCCACGCTGCTGTGAAGCAGAGTCCAGGGAAGCCAGCGTGGCTGAGGCTGTGGGCCCCACCCACGCCTTCCTCTCTCCTGCCTAAGCATGGGCCAAGTCTAGTCATCAATTAGTTTAAAGCACATTCACCATTTAGTGTGTGTTTTGGACTGAATGTTTGTGGCCCCCAGATCCATATCTGTAAGCATTACCCCACCCCGGGGCGCTGTCTGGAGACAGGCCAGGAATCCATCTGCCCAGTTCACCTGCCCTTCCACTTAGAACAGGAGTGACACGATGGGTTCTGGAGAGAGGATTGGAGGGAGCGCACTGACAGCTTGAGCTACAAATCAACTGATGAAGACTCCCCCTCTCAATCTACAAAGCTTTGGAAATAACACCGTTTGCTCCTAACACCGATGTCTTCTAGTACAAATAAAAATATTCTGGCTCTCCTGAACACTGTTCCTCTGTGTGCGTCAGTCCTCCAAGCCCTCTGTCACATCACGGAGGACACCCTGCATTGTGAAGTGGTGTCAGAAACGTCTTTGGGAGCCAGCATCATGGCACAGTGGGTTAAGCCGCCATCTGCAGTGCCGGCATCCCACGTGGGTACTGATTCAAGTCCCGGCTGCTCCACTTCAGATCCAGCTCCCTGTAAGGCACCTGGGAAAGCAGAAGACAACCCAGTGCTTGGCCACCCACGTGGGAGACCCAGATGAAGCTCCTGGCTCCTGGCCTTGGCCTGGCCCAGCTCTACAACCATCTGGGGAGCTGGGGAGTGAGCCAGCAGATGGGAAGTCCCTCCCTCCCTCCCTCTCTCTCTCTCTCTCTCTGTGTCTCTCTGCCTTTCAAATAAATCATCTTTTTAAAAAGTATTTGTTATTTGATATTTGTATCTCTCATTTCCCCTTCCACAAGTCTCAAGTTAATTATGTCACCTGTGCCGTCCATCCCAGCTCCCCAGAGTCGAGGGAAGCCCACAGACTCAGCTCCCCCGTCCTGCCGGGGTCTCCCCAGATGGAACTCCACGTGGTCAGTTTACTTCCTTATGAAATCTGGACTCACAGGGATGGTGTCAATGTCCATTCTGCCTCAGATCCGATTTCCTAGGATCGTGGCCTTCAACCCTGGAAACTGAATTTTCGAGTGCAGAATTTTCTGTGCCTTCCCCAGCGAGAGAAGACAGCGGCACTGACCGCTGAGTTACAGATGAGAGAGCAAACAGCTATCAGACAAGCTCCGAGTCACCTAGGATTCACACACACCCCGCCCTTCCCGTGCCGGCTCTGCTCCCAGCGCCACAGCCATCTGCAGAGGCGAGGGGGAAGCGCTGCCTCCCGACCCCAGCCTGCAAACCATGCTGTCCACGAGCAGCCCGCCCATCCCCGAGCCGCGCCTCCACGGGACAACTGTCCTGCAAGCTGCTCACGTGGGGCTTCCAGGAACGGCCCTGCACCTCTGCAGCAAGCAGCCCTCCCCCACTCTCCCCACAGCCCAGCCTTTCTCTGGATCTGCTCGCACACCGCGCCTGGAAAGAAGGCTCTCTCCTCCAGCCGACAGCCTGAGCTAGCCACCGAGACGGGCAGCCTCTGTCTCAGCCACCTCCCTGTTCTCTTCCCTCCACAGCACCCGGATTTGCCTATTGGTTTATCTCTGTGGTATCCTCAGTGCCGGGCACATGCCATGTGCCCTGTATATACCCACTGAATGAGTGAGTGGATTGAAGACAAGTCTGAAGCCAAGTGCCCGTCCTTCCCAGAGTATCCTACTCAACAAAGCCGCAGTTGGGTTAGCATTTTATGGCAAATGGATAGACAGACAGCTTTCGCTCTGACCCACACAGAACATAACAGACCCTGCACATCCTGTAGGGTGTCGGCTTTCCCAGCACCCAGGCCCCTTTCCATGCTATCAAATCCATTTGCTCAGGGCCGTGTCAGGGCCGCGACCTCGCCTGGTCTGACCAGCCAAGGCAATGCAGGCAGCACTCGCTTTTAAGCGGGTAATTTGGTGGGGCCCGCGAATGATGTCATCAATATCCAAAGGCCCTCGGCAGAAAGATGTTTCCCCAGCCCTGCGTCCATCACGGAGGCCTCGGCTTCCCAGGCAAAGGAGCCATCCAAGGGCAGGCGTGCGGCCCAACTCAGTGATTTCAAAGTGACTCCAGGCCACTTAGGTCCTGGGAGGCAGGTGGACAAGTGTGTGTGTGTGTGTGTGCGCGCACACATGTGTGAGAGAGAATGCATACAAAGGTAAACATGCCTGAGTGTGACCGCAGTGGCACGGGTACAGAAAACTATGTGCCAAGCACGATTCTAACAGCCTGACACACAGGCACTGCAGGCAAATCTTGGTAGTAAAAGGCCTTCCTTCCTCTGTGTTCTTCTAGTTAGGAACAGAGGTGTGATGTCTACAGTCACAGCAGTCAATCTGTCACCATGAGACCACAGCTAGGAAAAGGCCAAGAGAATCGGAAAACACGGCCCTGATGCCACAGAGCTGCTGAAACAAAGCCAGAACCTGCCTCTGGGTACCTTGTCCTGTGGGAACATAAATGCCAGTTACTCTGAGCTCCGATTAGCTGCACAGTCTTCTACGTACTTGCAGCCCAAAGCACACATAAACGACATGTACTAACTCCAGGCTCCAGGAAGCTCAAGGCAGGACAAGGCAAGAACTTGGCCCAGCAGGACATCAGCACTCCAAAAAAATGGAAGCACAGATAAGGAACACGAAAATAAACTACAAGTGGCAAAAAGACGGCACAGGAAAGCGCAGCGAGGCTCGGGTGACAGCGGCTGTGATGCAACGCGGATTTTGACAGCTTGAACAAAATTTCTGAATTGGCAGCCTCTGTGTTTCAGATTAAAACAGACTTTCTTTAATGAACTAGAAATGTGTGTGAGACCTTCTCCAAGATGCAGCGGCACAGCTGACGGCAGACACCCAAGGCAGGGCTGCTGCTGTTGCTGTAGATCCCTGTGACGTTCAAACTCGTGCGACAGCTCTTCTTATGCTTGGAACCCTTCCCCAGCACACACGTGCACACACGAGCACACACGTGCACACACGTGCACACACACACCTCGCGGCGGCATCCCTCACTTTAGAGGAATAACCAGAGGGAAACCTGTGCTTCTGCTCCTCAAGGTATCGCTCTACTCGGACTCCAGGAGCTCTCGGCCGGGGTGAGGGCCTGGGAACAAGCCTGGCCCACGGCTCTGCTAGGCTTCTGCCACCCCAACAGCGCCAGAGGCCCCTGCCAGGCGCTTGCTCCTGTTTTCCTTCCCTGGAGTTCAAAGGGCACCATTCCAACCGTGACTCTCTTCTTCAGCATGTCCTCTCGCCTGCAGCCCAATGGCACATCACTTAGTTGTACCCAACTTTACTGAGGCACAGTCGGCATACAGTAGAATGTACCCATTTTAGGGTGACTTCAATGCGATGCATTTGACAAGCAAAGATGTTTGGGTAACGACTGTGACAACTAAATACAAAATACAGCCAGCTCTGCATACAATGGGTGCTGCACTCAAGGGTCCGACCAACCGCAGATGGAAAACAGTCCCCAAAGTGACGTATGCGCTCCGCGCTGAACGCGTGCGAGACTTGTTCTTGTCATTATTCTCTGGACGATCCATCTTAACAGCCATTCACTCAGCATTTACACTGCCTGGGCACTGCAGGCGTCTTGAGCTGGCTTAAAGACAGCACGGGGTTCTACGCAAATTCTACCCCATTTTAGACAAGGGACTTGATTCTGGTAACTCAAGGGACCTGCAACCAACCCCTCACAGACACTGAGGACAACTGCAAAAGTGTCACGAAAATGTTTCATTGAAAGAGAAGCTTGGGGTCGGCATTGTGGTGTCGCTGTGACACCACACCCATCTCAGAGTGCCAGTTTGAGTCCTGGCCTCTCCACCACCAACCCTGCTCCCTGCTAAGGTACCTGGGAAGAGCAGTACAAGATGGCCCCACTGCCTGGACCCCTGCCACCCATGTGGGAGACGGATGGCGTTCTAGGCTTTGGCCTGGCTCAACCCTGGCTGGCGCAGTCATTTAGGGAGTGAGTGAACTCGCAGACAGCAGATCTCTGTCTTTTCCTCTTTCTCCATCACTCTGCCTTTCAAATAAATAAAAGAAATCTTTGTTTTTAAAAAAAAGTTAAGTTCATTTTGGTGCAAAAAAAATCTGCAAATTCATGCGTGGTGCTTCAGCATTTTCCTCATGTGCATTTTCCATGGACTTTTTGAAGACCTTTCATGCAAACTTGGCTGGGAGCTCTTCGGCCCATGAATCATTACACAAATAGCAGGTGGACGTCACACCGGGGCACCAGTCACATCAATTTCTTCACAGTCTGTTGGCAACTGGTCACTGTGCATCCGTTATCCAGTTCACACCCAGACGGCAAAAATATGTAATTGTACCGTTTCCTTAATAAAACCACCTGGCCAAAAAAAATGGGTAATCAAAAGATGGAACCAGACAACAAGGATGGAAGAAACAAAGTGATAACGGTAAAATGAAATTAAATGCTAGTGGAATTCGGGGAGAATTAGCTGGCCGAGGAAATGCTGGCACAACCACAGCTCTCGGGGCTACAGACGCACAGCAGAGGAACGTAACGAGGCTGAAAGCAGGAGCGCGGTTTTGTCTCCAAGGACGAAAATGTCAGAGGAAGCGACGTCAGCCAAGACACTCGCACTCAAGGAATTCTCAGACAGACTTCACAGCACCGCAAGTGCAAAGGATAAAATGCTGGAAGCTGACTCAACATCAGAGAGAGTGTGGCCGTCTGCCCACGCACGGAGAAGATGCGTGTGCCCTTTCCTGAGCGAAGGCAAGCGCTGCTCCCAGGGATACGCTGGGACCCTTTATGCGAAGAAATAAAACACTTCAGTTCTCAATTGCTCTAACCTTCCAGTTATACTAAATCAACACCAGCTCCACGGTGTTTCTTCATTTCCCTGCACATTTGCAGTCAACAGAACGCATGCTCTGTGCCCTGACAAAACTTTCCATAGGCCACAGAGCGATCGCCATTTCTCCCGTGACTGTCAGCACTGTAGTCATCTGCATGGCCTGCCACACCACGCAATGCAAAGGCTACCTGCGTCTCAAACCAAGCATTACTGCTAAATCCCCCTGCCCAGCCTCATCCTCTGATGCCCACAACCTCAGAGAGGGACTTCAGTAAAGTCAGGCAGTGGGGCCATGGAGGGAGCAGCTCACCCACATCACCAGGCTCAACCGCACTTCCAAACAGATGCGAGAAATCCTGGAGCAACAAAATGGGGGCGTTCCAGGGACGGCGAGCTGAGCAAGGGGGCAGCCCCTCTGCCGGCAGGGGGGATGGGGAGGGCTGGGGAGGCGACAGGGCGGGGTCTGGAGGGGGACTCTCCCTCCTCCCATGGGGCTGCGTCCTGCAGCTGCTCCAGGGCCCAGGGGCACTGCCCGGGCACCACTCCCAGTCCTGCTGCCGCCTCCAAGTGGCCGAGAAAAGGAGCAGGGCCAGGGGCAGCTCCACCATGTCCCCTCCAGCCTAGGACCACAGCTGCCCTCCCACGTCAGTTACCCTCGGGACCGCGGCCTTCAGGCCCCAGGGGCCCGGGTCAGAACAGAGGCTGGGCCACGTCCTCCTTTGCAATCCTGTCTTGCACCAGGAGCTGGAGCCAGCCACAGCAGCCAGTGCCGTGATCTAATCACACGATCTTGCTCTTTCCTCACGGTCACCAGTGAAGAAAATGATGCAGGTGACTTCACAGAGGCTGCGCTGAGTGAGCTCGAGTGGTCACCCCAATGCACAGTGCCGGGGGCCACGGCCCCGAGAAATCCAGGAGGTGCTGGGAGGTTTTCTTTGCGTGGAGGAGGCGGGGACAGGAGCCACAGAAAGTAAGCATCTGTCCTCTTGTGGGAGAAGGAGGGAGAGACGGCTCCCCGCCTTGGGGTTCCCACTTCTCCTCTTATGTCTCTCCCATGGGCCGGTCACACCCTGGGACCCTGGAGAAGATGACAGACATGGGGCACGGGCACCCCAGGCAGCCATGGCTCACACGAGGAGAGACGACACCCAGGCCGCGGAATCCCAGGGTTCTTTACTGTGCAAGCCACCACAGCCATCAAACACGGAAGCAAAAGGCCAAAGGGTAAAACGCGATCCTGTTCTTGTCTAAAAGAAAAAGCAGAGCAACTCAGGAAGAGAAGCCACAAACAGATGCACAAAGCGTCTCGCCAAGTGGGAAGTGAGAGGTTATCTGTGTTTCTTTCTTCACAAACGCTTGGGCTTAACAGACTTTGGATAATGAGAACAAACAAAAGTCTGTCGCTCCCCCATTCACGGAGGAACGACACAGGACCCTGCGCTGTTCTTTTGTCTGCTCGGCCCTCCCCGGGTTTGCTGCTGGTTCTTCCCGGGTTGGCTGCCGATCCTTCCACCTCCGTGGAAGGGCGGCTCCCCCCGCCACTTTCCCCACTTCCGCGGGGGAGCGGCACACCGCCGGCCGGCTCTCTCGGGGGCTACTCAGATGCTATCCGGATGTTCCCCTTAGATGTTCCCGGTGCATGTTGTCTCTCTCCTCCTTTATAGTCCTCTTCCACCAATCCCAACTCTGCTACCCACACGCCGAGTACGCTGCTCTCCTCCAATCAGGAGCAGGATCAGCTCCTGCAGGTTATTGGTCGAACTGGAGGCAGCTGTGTAAAAGCTGTTTCCTCCTCTCCCAGCGCCATATTGTGGGAGAGCAGATGCATAGAATAAGTCTTAATTCCAGTAACTTAGTCTAGTCCGAGTTGCTCCCCACAAAGTCTTTGCCTGACTCAAGTGCTCATCAGTGGTGAGGAAGAAATAAAACGGATTTTGTCCTGCTCTAGGTAGGCAGCACAGTTCAGTGAGGAGAACGGGACACGAGGCCAGAAGCCCTGTGCTCAATTCCTTTTGTTTAAGGTTTATTCTATTTGTTTGAAAGGGATAGGCCGGAGCCGCAGCTCACTTGGCTAATCCTCCGCCTAGCGGCGCCGGCACACCGGGCTCTAGGCCCGGTCGGGGCGCCGGATTCTGTCCCGGTTGCCCCTCTTCCAGGCCAGCTCTCTGCTGTGGCCCGGGAGGGCAGTGGAGGATGGCCCAAGTGCATGGGCCCTGCACCCACATGGGAGACCAGGAGGAAGCACCTGGCTCCTGGCTTCGGATCAGCACAGCGTGCCAGCTGTAGCGGCCATTTGGGGGTGAACCAACTCATTCAGGATGCTGGCACTACAAGACAGCAGCTCAACCAACTGCACCACAGTGCCGGCCCTTGGGCTTGGTTTCTGTCCCCACCCACAGATGTTTCTCTGAATTGCCAAGCAATAGAGTGAGACGAGGCTCCTCACTGGGGAGGCTGGAAGGACTGAGTTTGAAAGCCATACACAGAAAGGCCATGTGACCACTAAATCACAGTAACCTGGCCTCTTGGGGTGAGGACCCCGGGGATTCTGAGCCCACTAAATAATGGGAACCAGCAGCCTGGATTAGCAAGGGTTTAAAAAGAAACAGTGAGTTACTACTTCTAAACACATTCAATTCCATGATCAGCTTCAAGAAAATGATGCTTTCAATTGCTAAAAAGTAGCTGGGGAAGCTTTTTTTTTTTTTTTTTTTTTTGACTGGCAGAGTGGACAGAGAGAGAGAGAGAAACAGAGAGAAAGGTCTTCCTTTACCGTTGGTTCGGCCTCCAATGGCCACTGCGGTCAATGTGCTGCAGCCGGCGCACCTCGCTGATCCGAAGCCAGGAGCCAGGTGCTTCTCCTGGTCTCCCATGGGGTGCAGGGCCCAAGCACCTGGGCCATCCTCCATTGCCCTCCCTGGCCACAGCAGAGAGCTGGACTGGAAAAGGGGCAACCGGGACAGAATCCGGCGCCCCGACCAGGACTGGAACCTGGTGTGCCAGCGCACAAGCAGAGGATTAGCCTAGTGAGCCACAGCACCGGCCCTGGGGAAGCTTATTTCATCAGACAGGGCACAAGTGAGCATCGCCAACCTACAACCACATAGGCTTATGCGTCAGGGCCCAGTCAGGAACAGAAATGCACTGGTCACCTGGTCAGGAAAAGTTTAAGATAAAGATTATTCACTAACAAAAAGTGAGTACCTACTGGAAGGGATTTTTAAAAAGACCCTTAAAGAACGCAGGAGTAGCAGATGGAAGGGGCAGCGTCCCCTCCCCAGACTGAGACTTGGCTCCCAGGGGAGGGAGCAGCCGCGGCCACTGCACCGTGAGGGTGCTGGGCGTTGTGGGCCGGGGCAGGGGTCACCTGCTGGCTGGGGGGCATCCCTGGACAGTGCAGACTACAGGGTCCCTGCCTGTGCTGGGAGCTGTGCCCCATGAATAGAACAAACTGAAATCAGGTGGAGAAGCCCCTCCCCTCCCCAGCCTTGCACTGTCCCCCCCAGCAGTCCCCACTGGAAAAGCCCAACCCTGCCCCCGCTGACAGAGGAGCAATGTCTACAGGGACCAGCTCCAGGACACAGAGCAGGGAGGGTGGGCGGGGGCTCTGCAGTGACTGACACGTGGCAGGCTCCACGCTGAGGCTCCAGGACAGAGCAGAGGGAGGGTGGGCGGGGCTGATGCAGTGACTGACACGTGGCAGGCTCCACGCTGAGGCTCCAGGACACAGAGCAGGGGAGGGTGGGCGGGGGCTCTGCAGTGACTGACACGTGGCAGGCTCCACGCTGAGGCTCCAGGACACAGAGCAGGGGAGGGTGGGCGGGGGCTCTGCAGTGACTGACACGTGGCAGGCTCCACGCTGAGGCTCCAGGACACAGAGCAGGGGAGGGTGGGCGGGGGCTCTGCAGTGACTGACACGTGGCAGGCTCCACGCTGAGGCTCCAGGACACAGAGCAGGGGAGGGTGGGCGGGGGCTCTGCAGTGACTGACACGTGGCAGGCTCCATGCTGAGGCTCCAGGACAGAGCAGGGGAGGGTGGGCGGGGGCTCTGCAGTGACTGACACGTGGCAGGCTCCATGCTGAGGCTCCTGGAGCATCTGTATTCAGAATTTCCCATCATGCCCTACAACACACTCACTGTGTTCTTTTCCCTTCCATCTTGTGGGTGCTCAAAATCTACGCTCAGTGAACCACCAGCATATATGAGAGAAACTGCGACACAGTTACAATCTCTAAGTTTAGCAGAAGTGAATTTCTTCAAGGGAGAAAATAAAAGCAGAAGTTAAACAAGGCATTTAGTATCACACAGCAAGCTAGGAAAGGACCCAAAAATCATTTGTTCCCCAGGCCAGTGCTTAAGAGCTCCCCTCACATGGACGGGTCCTGTAGACCCAGATTCCAGCATGACCCAGGGCTCCTGAAAGGCTATGCGAAGCTTAGTGCTGGGGTAGGCACTTGGCACACTGGTTAAAGTGCCACTCGGGATGCCCATATCCCTGGTTCAAATCCCCACTACTCCACTTGTGATCCAGCTTCCTGCTCGGGCAGACCCCGGGAGGCAGCAGATGACGGCTCAAGTCCTTGGGCCCCTGCCCCCCACATGGGAGATTCAGATGCAGTCCCTGGCTTCTGCCTGGCCCATCTCTGGTTGTAGTAGGAATTTGGGGAATGAACCGGCAGGTGAAAGATCTCCTCTCTCTTTCTCTCTCTCTCTCTCTCTGTGACTGCCAAGTAAACTGAAAACAATGAATAAAATTAGACTTAAAAAACTCCCTTTTGTTCCCTTTGCACAGAGAGCTGAAAGTCAACTCCAAAGCGGAGGCTGCTTGTCCCCTTCCTCCTGAACACAGCCGGCACAGACACAGTGGCCTCCTCCCCCCGGCTCTGTGGTCTGGCAGCTCTGAAAAAGCCCTGAACCAGCGCAGCAAGATCAAAAAGGGGGGCTGGATCCCTGACCCCGGTGTGGGCGGGTCCCAGGGAGCCGGGGCATCAGCCTCCATTCACAACAGGGAGTGTTTGTTACCAAAACAAGCAGAATTCATCTCCAGGAGAATGAACCATTCTCCTGGACATCGGACACCAAAGGCCTCTGGGGTGACATTTTCAAATGTAGCTGATCTTAAATAGTTTATTCTTAGAAACTTCCCAGGGGTCGATTTCCCCAATGATTACACATACAGACACACAGACACACACACCCCTGATGACCATCAGTGTCTGATCACCAACACCTTGTTTCCAGCTCACAACATAACCCAGGGTCCTCAGATCATCCCACTAGTCCAGGAGCCCCCATCAAAGACACCCCGGTTCTTCCACTTCATGACAACCCCCCACCTCCTTCCCAGAAGCCACCGTGACCTCACAGCTGGACCCTTGTACTAACTGCCCATCCTGGAGTCCTCAGCCCACTTCCCACAGGCAACCTAAACAGAAATCGCAGCAAGTCTCCCCTCGGCTGCAAGCCCCCAGGGACTCCCTACACGTCCACTGCTCCCACAAGGCTGCTGGCACCTCCGGCTCGTGCCCTCCCACCCCGCCGGCTTCCTAACAGCTTGGGGTGCTCAGCAGTCACGCACGCCCCACACCGCAGAGATCGCCTCCTTGTCCTTCAATTCTTGGCCCCAAGGTCACTTAGCCACCCAGTGCAGCACTGTGGCCTGGCGGGTGAAGCTGCAGCTGACAGCAATGTTATCCCATATATCCTGGTTGAGTCCCAGCTGCTCCACTGCCGACCCAGCTCCCTGCTGATGCACCTGGGGAAGCAGTGCAAGATGCCCGGGGACTTGGGCCCCTGTGCCCACAGTGAGGTCTTGCACTGTGAAGGCACAGGGATCGCCTCTAAGGCTGGGTCTCAGGTCTGTCCTCCATGTGACGAGCCATTTAGGAAGGACACTACCATGACAGCTGTGTCTGTCAGGAGCAGTGGACATTCTCAGTCAGGCAAGGTTTACAATGCAACTTCGCATGGTAAGAATTCTAAGAACTCTTGTTGGTCATGAGATTGGCTTCATTTAATTCAAGTTTGTCCATATTTATTTGACTCTTGCAACTTTTAACTTGTCAAGGACCATGCAGCCACATCCCATGAAATCAGTGCACCCAGAAAGATGCCACAGGGGAGGCGACAGGGATGAGTACCTGCTCAAGGCCGCAGAATCCCAAAGGCGGCGTCAGACGGAATCCAGGGACCCGTGGTCAAGTCCTGGCCCCAAATCACAGACGCGAGCTACGGAAGCTTAAGGCTCCTCTTCAGGAGGACCTGCCGAGTACCACCTGCCTACAGGTGCTGAAAGACAGCAAAACCTAAATGGTGACGATGACGATGATGGTGGAAGGAGAAGGCGGAGAAGAGAGAGAAGGAGGAGGAAGAAGGGAGAAGGAAGAGGAGGAAGATCCACAAGAACAGGGGAGCAATAGGACAAGGGCTAGAAATGCTAATGCCTGGGCCAGCTCCGCGGCTCACTAGGCTAATCCTCCACCTGCAGCGCCAGCACCCCGGGTTCTAGTCCCGGTTGGGGCGCCGGATTCTGTCCCGGTTGCCCCTCTTCCAGGCCAGCTCTCTGCTGTGGCCAGGGAGTGCAGTGGAGGATGACCCAAGTGCTTGGGCCCTGCACCCCATGGGAGACCAGGAGAAGCACCTGGCTCCTCAGCGCAGTGCACTGGCCACAGCACGCCAGCTGTGGCGGCCATTGGAGGGTGAACCAATGGCAAAAAAGGAAGACCTTTCTCTCTGTCTCTATCTCTCACTGTCCACTAAGAAAAGACAGAAAGACAGAAAGACAGAAAGAAAGAAATGCTAATGCCTGGTGCAGCCAGGAGAGGCCCATCTCCTCAGGTGACCCAGGGCAACTGCAGAGGGCGAGGGCAGGGTCCAGGCGAGGTCCGGAGGGGCCCGGGCATAGATGCAGTGAAGTCTGCAAGACCTGAATGAGAGGTTTTGAAATTTCCCTGAGAGACAAGAAGTGAAGGCAGAAATTCATTTTTTCTCATCGTGAAGTATAGGAGCGATCTCCGAAACATTTGTGCAGATGTGGAAAACTAAGCACGGTTTCCAACTATTTTGCACCTAAATTAACTTTGCACTCCGTTCCCCAGGAGGTGAGCTTGTTCAGGGAAGAGACTATGACCCCTGTACGAGGGATCTCACCCTCAGCATTGTGAATTCATCTCCCCGCCCGGGGAAAGGGGCTTTGCAGATGAGATCGGGTTAAGATCCTTGGCATGTTCTAACTTCATGGGCCCTTGACATTGGAAGACGTTTCCCATGTGACCCCTTCTGGACAGACATGAGGCCAGGATGGCTGGGATGCAGCTGAGATGGGTGAGTGGGGTGGGGGTGGCCATGGGAGAAGCGCACCGAGCCCTTCAGCCCACAGGAGACGCTGGGTGCAGTCCCACGTAGGAGAGGAAGCAAAGGAAAACTCATCAGAGGAGGCGTACAGCCAGTCCTAGGGACGCAACGGAGACCAAGGACAGACCAGAGTGGGGCACAGGCAGAGGAGGGAGGCCAGCGGGAGGCCAGAGCAGTTAGCCCAGGAAGCAGCGATGGCGGCGGGCTCGGTGCAGGCAGAGGAAGCTGGTGGAATCCTGGGCGCCGGGGTATGTTGGAGGTTAGAGTCTCCAGGACATGCTGATGGGCTGGACATGATGACCGAGCACAGGGAGGAATCACACCACTCCCAGCCTTATTCCGAGCATCTGGGTGGACAGTGGTGCCAACTGCAAATGGAGGGAAGTCTAGCAGGGAGAGTCTGTCTGTCAGCATGAAGAATGGGACTTGGAGCACCTCTGAACCCTGGTATTACCAAAAGTTTAGTAAACCCTTTACAAATTAGGTTTCTAAAAACAAATGGTGCTGGCAGAGTGAATTAACAGGAATTCCACTGGATGAGAACTTGTTCCCAGAGTTACAAATGACGCCCTCTGCACTGAACTCACACCAGAATCCACTCCTCAGTCCAGGCACTAAGAGCAGGGAGCTGCAGCAACTGGCAAGGGAACAAGACTGGGCTCTGTCCAGATGCCCGTCCGACAGCGAGGCCCTGGAGACGACTCGCTGCTCTGTTGGCCCCAGTGTGAGGCCCCTGAAGACCACGATCGCCCCGTCCCTAGGCCCCAGTCGGTGGTTAGTTCTCATGGCGGGAAGCTGGGGCTCAGGAGCTATGAGTGTGCAGCTCGAGCCCGTCTGGGGGCATCAACAAGTCCTCTCTGAAACAAAGAACACGTAAGTGACCTGGGGAGTCACCCAGTCCCCTGTGCCTCAGTCTCCCCCAGAGGTCGACTTGAACTAGATGACTTCAGCTGGTAAAATGCATCTAATTGACAAGGGGATAGCGCTTCCAATGTCACTAAGGGTCGGGGTGCAGATGGACGGCACAGGGCTGGCTGGGAATGAACAGTGCTGAGGAAAACCAGAGAATCGGGGGCGGCTCCGGAGCTGAGCTGCTTCTGAGTCGTCCCCACGCGACAGAGCGGCCCGTGGACAGTCAGATGCCCTCCCAGGGATTTGAATGCAGCGTGGTCTGACTGCAGGACCAGTCACCTCACCACTGTGCTTCAGCACCCGGCTACCTGCTGTCTCTGAGCTGCTACCCTGACAATCTCCCCGGCGCAGGTGGCCAAGACCCGGACTGCACCAGGCATCTCTGGAAAGAAGCCCATGGGTCTCCCCTCTGCCTCTGCTGAGTAGAGAGAGCCAGGGATGACATCAGTCTCCCTCTTCCTCCCCCGGTGGCAATGCCCCCCCACTGCCAGTGCCAAGAACAGGATGTCCTCGCCAGGCGGCTTGGAAGGCCACAGGCCAGCAAGGGGGCTCAGTGGGCTCTCTGGGAGGTGACCAGAACTGCAGACAGCACAGGGACCGGCAGAGGCTGTGGCTTATCTCTCTGCCCCCGGAGCCTTAGGAAGCATGCGTGTTTTCTGTGTGGTTGGTTTTGCTGTCAGAGATTTATCCTATTGCAATGCCTTTACAGAGACTTTTTCTAATGCTTAAGCATTTTACATACTATAAGATTCTACAAGAATAAAAAGTAAGCCTCCTATTGTGAATAGCATCTTTCTCCAAGCTTGGGTTCAAAGACATGCATGTTTATGTCATCACTCTTCCCCCAGGGTAGTCCCCGCCTCTTCCCTTGCTCTGTGACAGAGCTCCCTGTGCTGTGGAAGGAAGTGCGGGCCCAGCCTGGGATTCGGGAGCAGGGGGTGGGGGGTGTCATCCCAGGGCTGCTGTCTGCCTACCACACAGATCCGGGATTTCACCTGTGAGGCGATTCATTCTCAGCTGATCCCTTGGTTAAAAAGAGAAGAGGAAAACAACTTGGAGGAGGAGGAGATGACACCTGACAAGCCGCCGAGTTTTCACCATGTGCCAGGACCTGGTTTAAGCGCTTCCACAAGTTAACTTCTTTAATCCTGCCACCAGTGTGAGCTGGACGCCATCAGTGCTTCCAGACCACAGAAGAGAAGCGTGAGATGGGGCAGATGGCCCCGCATCAGAGGCCAGGGGAGACGGATTTTAATCTGGGCTCTCTGTGCACTCCGTGGTCTGGCAGAAGGGAGTGAGCACAGCTGGACACAGTTATCCCCACATACCTGCAGGTTCCGCCCCAGGATTCTGCCAAGTATGAATCAGAAATGTTCAGGGAGACCCGAGATGGCTGAACAGTGAGAAGCCACACTGACCTCGGCCACAGAGAAGGAAACAAAGGAAGGAACACGTCCCCAGGGCGTGACTGGGAGGCCTGGGAGACGTCCCCAGTGGAGCACAGAACAGAGAGCCATGGGGCAGCAGGGAGAGCAGCCGCACCGCTGCCAGCCGCATTGGCAGCCGCTCCCGCACCATGTGGCCGCTCACGGTTGAGAGCACCATCTTGCCAGGGTAAGGTGAGTAGAGGCAGCTGCGGCCCCGCCACCAGGGGCTGGGACTGAGGCAGAATCCAGGGGTCCTCACTGGCTTCAGATCCAGCCTGGGGAGCTGGCCGGGGTCTGGGCAGCTACTTGGCTCCGTGATGGGAACAGGACACATTGCCTTCCTCAAACCCCACCAAAGAATCAGACTTGATTTGCTGTGATGAAGTCACAGCCAAACTCTGTCCTGACTTGGAGGACACGGGGGACGGGGCGGCCTGCAGGGAGACAGCAGACCCCTGTGCCCTGTGACTGCGAGTTCTGGGCATAGGCACTGCCACCGAGAGGGTCACGGGTGGTGGCTGGGGTCCCGTGAACCTATCCGGTCTGTGTGCTGGGGACAGATCTTGTGGAAGGGGGGACACACACAGAGGGCCGGTGCACGCACCTGGTGGGTGAGTTCCCTGGCGCCATGAGCCCACGCTGAGCTGTGAGTCAGCTGGATCTCCCCAGCACAGCCGCAGGCTAGGACTGTGAACACCCCAGCCGGCTCCAACATCCCCTCCACCCTGACTGCAGCCAGAGGGGCTCCAGCACGCCCATCTTGGACATCACCCTGGACTCCTGCTCCACCCACCAATGGTGGCCAGAACACCTTTGTCTCACCCAGCACACACCCCTGGAACTATAGTGTAGGCCTAACACATCGACCAAGCCCAAGAGACACAATTCCTGCAGTAAAGCCTTCAATTTAAAAAAAATCCTCTAGAGTAGATAGTAACAAGAGACCCCCAAGATGTGCAAAAATCAACATAGAAACCCAAGAAACAGGAACAAGGAAGACAATATGACTCCCAAAAAGGAGCACAACAATACATTAACATTAGACTGTGAAGGGGGCATGGACACAATGCCTGAAAAAAAAACTCAAAAGAATGTCTGTAAGGTTACAAACACACACCCAAACAGACACACATACAGAGACACACACAGAGACACAGACACACATAAACACACACACGCACATACACATATATACATACACCCACATACATATACAAACACACAGACACAAACGCATCACAGTGAAATAAGGAAATCAGTGTGTGAAATGGATGAGAAATTCTGAAAATAGATAGCTATATTAAAAAGCAAACAGAAATGAGGTATTTGATTAGTCAACATAAAAAATACAGTAGAGATTGGTGTTGTGGTGTAACAGGTTAAGCCACCGCCAGCAATACCAGCATCCCATATCGGTGCTGGTCCAAGTCCCAGCTGTTCCACTTCCAATCCAGCTCTACTAGTGCACTTGGGAAAGCAGCAGAGGATGGCCCAAGCCTTGGGCCCTTGTATGCATGTGGGAGACGAGGATGAAGCTCCTGGCTCCTGGCTGCTGGCTTCAGCCTGGCCCAGGCTGGCCTTTGTGGCCATTTGAGGAGTAGACTAGTGGATGGAAGACTTCTCTATATATATCTTGCCCTCTCTCTTTCGGGAACTTTGCAGACAAAAAAATAAATTTAAAAAAATACAACGGAAAGCCTTAACATCAGACATGATGAGGCAGAAGAAAGAATATCTGATCTAGAAGACAGGCCTCTTGAAATATGGAGAAGGAATAGAAGAAAGAAGGAGGAATGAGGAGGAAGAAAGGGAGGAGGAGGAGGAAGAAATCAGCCTGAACATAGCACTCGGAATCTTTGGGATCCCAGCAAACAACGAAGTATACGAATCGTAGGAGCTCCTGGAGGTATGGGAGAAAAGAACGGCTTTGCAAACCTATTTGGTGAAATAACAGCAGAAAATTCCCCGATGTGGAGAAGACAACGAAAGGCACAGACCCCAAACAGGCCCGACCAGAACACATTACAGTCAAGCCTTTGACAATCAAACACGAGGGAACAGCCTCAAATCCGTGAGACAAAGCCAGACCACCTCTAAAGGAACTCCCATCAGACGGACAGCACGTGTCTCAACAGAGACGCAACAGGCCAGGGGAAAGCAGAGAGGTGTCGTCCACACCCTAAAAGCAAAATGCCGCCAACCCAGAAACTTTGCCCTGCGAAGCTCCCATTCCAAAGTGAAGTGAAACGCAGAACTTCCAAGACGAGCAGAAATGGAAGAAATCTGTCACCACGCGGCCAGCCTTACAGATCATGCCCGGTGATGTCCTGCACACACAGAGAAAGACGATCAGCATCATGTAAGAACGTGAAGGCAGAAAACCTGCTAGCAAAAGATAAAGGAGATTCAAAGCAAAGACTAGAATAGGTATGGAAAATGGCAGGATCAAGTCACCGCTTATCAGTAACAACTTTGAGTATCAACAGCTTGTGAATAAATCTGCCTCTTGTCCTTTGTCTTTTGTTTGAAATTTGTAAAAAACAAAACAAAGAAAAAATGGTCCAGTGTTGCATGTGGGTAAAGCCAGAACCTACAATGCCAGATCCCACGAGGGCTCTGGTTCAAGTCCCAGCTGCTCCACTTCCAATCCACCGTCCTACAATGTGCCTAGGAAAGCAGCAGAAGATGGCCCAAGTGCTTGGGCCCCTGCCACCCACATGGGAGACCCAGATTAAGCTCCTGGCTTCGGCCTGGCTCAGCCCTAACCACTGTGGCCAGGTGGGGAGTAAACCAATGGATGGAAAACCCTCACCCTCCTCTGCAACTCTGCCTTTGAAATAAATCTTTAAAAAAAAAGCTAACCAAACTGTACTTGGATGTATTTTCTTATTTAACTGAAAGGCAGCATGAGAGAGAGAGAGAGAGAGAATGAATCTTTCACCCACTGGCTCATTCCATATACCACTAACCACTTAACTATACACCAAATGAAATGACAGCCACACAACTTTCATGCTCTCTATATATTAACTACCGCAAATAACAGAAAACATGTGGTATTTGTCTTTTGGGTCTGGCTTATTTCACTTGGCATAATGATATCCACTTGTATCTATTTTGCTGCAAAAGTGAGGATTGCATTCCTTTTTGTGGCTGATCACCATTGCATGGTGCACATGTACACTGTGTTTTCTTTACGCACTCATTAGTTGATGGACACCTAGGTTGATCCCATAACTTAGTTATTGTGAACTGAACTGCTATAAACACGCAGTGCAGGTAACTCTTTCACATACGGATTTCATTCCCCATGGATGCTTCCCAGGTCCCATGGGATGGTTTCTGGATGAGGGGACGAGCTGAGAGTGGCACCCTGCCCAGGCGGGGAGGGAGCCTTCCACTCCCCTGGTCTCCACCACCTCCTTTCCGCAGAACCCCACCCAGGGTCTTCACTTACCCACCCAGAACCCAGGCCCCTGGAGAAACCTGATTGCAAGGCCCTGACCTACGGTGCTTGCCGCACCAGTGCAGGACTCCTGGGGCTCTTGGAACCGTGGCCATGGTCCTGTTCTGTCCTGGGGGGTGGGGAGAGATGGAAGGATCCCCCTCGGAGCCAAGAGGACCTGCCAGCCCGCTGCCCTTCCCACTGTGTCTCCTTGGGTTTTCCTGATTCTCTCATCTCTGCCTGGACAGCTCCCTCCACGCAGCCCTGCCCCTCCTGAAAGGGTGGCACCTTACAACCCCCAGCACTGCCAGCCAGAGTGAGGCACTTCCCAGGGTGAAGGCAGTGCTGGAGGACACGGGAAGCAGGCAAGTCCTCCGGGCGGTGTGCGGCGACTCTGGCTCAGCACGAATGCCCTGGCTCTGCCTCTCTCCAACAGAAGCCAGCAGCTTCTCCAGCTGAGCATGACCACTCGCCCCAAGAACGTCAGGGCTGAAGCCCCGTCTTCCTCAGGGGAATCAAAGCTTTGCAGGCAACCCTGAGAGCAGGCGCCGAGCCCCCTCTCCCAGCGCCAGCCTCTAGCCCAGGATGGCCGCCAGCCCTGCGGCAGAGCACGCGGAAGGCATGACTGACAAGTGTGCCTGACACCTCACGGTCAGACAAGCGTGGGACCTCCAGGTGAGCGGGGCGGCCCGACCACCTGGATGTCTCGTTTCCCCTCAAGATCTCATTAAAGTGAAGCTAAAAGGAAGGACAAGTGGAAAGAGCTCAATAAAAGGGACCTTCATGGACAAGGGGACCCACGGTGGGGATGGAGGAAGAGGGGCGCTTCAGCCGTGAGCATTGTGCACATCACAGTGAGTATCAGGGTCCACAACTGAATATAAATGTGACAAAACCTGACAGCACACACACACACATACACACGCACACACACACACATAAACACATGGACACATACACACATGGACACATACACACACGTACACACATGGACACATACACACATGAACACACACACGCACACACATGCACACACGAGGGTCCTGCAGACTCTGGGGGCAAAGGGAATTGGAAGACACGCTGGGGCAGGCATTTGGCACAGCAGCTCAGATGCCGCCCGGGCCCAGCTGATGCCGGAGCGGCTGGGTTCAAGCCCCAGCTCCACCGTTGATTCCAGCTCCCTGCTCACGCACACCCGGGAGGCAGCAGCTGAGGGCTCAAGCACTTGGCTCTCTGCCACCCACACGGGAGAGCTGGATCCAGCTCCTGGCTCCTGGCTTCGGCCTGGCCCAGCCCCAGCTGGTACATACATTTGGGGGATAAGGTAGAGGATGGACGAGCAATCTCTCTCTCTTTCAAAAAAGTAACATTTTTCTTACAAGCTGGGTTTACTTGGAGACAAAGTGATCTGAATTCCATGTCGTTTTTCATGATACAGATTCTCCAGACTCCCTGAAGGCCCCTTGACCACATACATTTCTGAATTTCCACACCAAGATAACTTGCCTCTTCACTGTGTTTTCCCTCCAGCGATACGTAGCAAACGTTCAGGCAGAGGAAGCCGGAAGACATGTCTGTGTGCTGCTTCCACAGCTGCCGGTCAGTGCCCACACCGGCCAGCAGGGCCTTCATCACCACTGTGCTGCCGGACGGAATCCACCTGGCGCGTGAGGCCACTATGCTCTTGAAACAGCTGGTGCCGCAGAGAAACTCAATCCTGAATTTAATTTGACGTTAATGTTTTAATTGACAAGCCACGCCTGGTGAGTAGCTACCACACTGGACAGTGCAGATTCTGCCCCAGAATTCAATCCCAGCACTAGAAGAGCGTACACAGCCTCATTGGTGGCCAGGGGTGGGACGACGGCAAAATGACAGCACCAATCATTGGCCTGCTTTCACCACTTTCTCCCCTAATGACAGCAAGGTGTTGTCATAAAACTAGTCACTCTGGTTGTAACTAATATTCTCTGAAGCCCAGAAAATTCACATTAGATTCTTCACCTCTTAAATATAAAATATAAATATAATAACTTTAATAATTAAATATTACATAATTCAATAATTAAACACAAAATTATTCACCTTCTCTTAAATAGGATGATGTAGCTTTTTTTTTTTTTTTTTGACAGGCAGAGTGGACAGTGAGAGATAGAGACAGAGAGAAAGGTCTTCCTTTGCCGTTGGTTCACCCTCCAATGGCCGCTGTGGCCGGCGCGCTGCAGCCAGCGCACTGCACTGATCCGAAGCCAGGAGCCAGGTGCTTCTCCTGGTCTCCCAGGGGGTGCAGGGCCCAAGCACTTGGGCCATCCTCCACTGCACTCCCAGGCCACAGCAGAGAGCTGGCCTGGAAGAGGGGCAACCGGGACAGAATCCAGCGCCCCGACCGGGACTAGAACCCGGTGTGCCGGCGCCGCAAGGCAGAGGATTAGCCTAGTGAGCCGCGGCGCTGGCCGGATGATGTAGCGTTTTAAAAAAATCCAGCATACAGAGAGCAACCTTGATGTTCTAAGGTGTGTTGTCCACCTGCCGCCTGTTAGCCCAGCCGGCCATCTCAGGTGTGGGCGTGGATGAGCTGTGTGGGGCGACCGTCTCTGATGCACCCGGTGACAGCTGGGACTCGGCTGTCTCCCGACTTGTCTGACAGCATCAGCAGAGCATGCACTGCTTTAAACAGACACCGGACGCCTTCCAGGAAACCACCTGCTGGCATCCCTCAGGCCCCTGCACAGGCCCCATGGTGGCTTGTGGGAGGCGACACCTGTGGAGGCTGCCGGGGACAGGTGTCAGGTGCTGCGCTGAGCACCAGGTGGGGCTGCCAGAAGGAGCCTTCATTTCCTCAGGGACCTGGGACTCCTGGAACTCAGAGGTCACGAGGAGGCAGCCAATGGGGTGCAGAGAAGAAGGTGCCAACAAGGGGCAGGGGTTCAGGGGCCTTGCCGGGAGGGGAGCAGGAGGGGCCCCTGCGGCCACAATCTGGTCTGTCAGCGCCATCTGGTGGGGACACCGGGGATTGCCACCCACGATTCCTTCCCTGGTTAAAAAAGCAGCTGAAGCCAGTCCTAAAGGGCATGGTGACCATTTGTGAAGTCAAAGCCAGAGAGCCGGCTGCTGGGCTCCGCCACAGCTGGGCGAGAAATGGGTGAATGAATGAATGACAGACAAGGTTCTTTAGAAACGTTTCTCTGCCCTCTCAGGCAGCAGTGAGGAGCAGGGGGGAGGGGGAGGCTGCACCTGCCCTGAGGGTCAGCGGCTCTGCCACTGTCAACATATCCTGACATTCACAGGGACAGGAGCACGTGCTGACACGCACCACCTGCTGGTGACCTGCCAGGTACGACCCAGACCCTCGCAGACACCCCAGGTTCTCCAGGGGGGAGCCACACCGCCCTCTTACAGCTGGGATGGGGGAGGGAAGCCCCACGGAAGGTCGCAGGACTGGACCGTGGCCACTGCTCCACTTCAATCCAGCTCTCTGCTGTGGCCTGGGAAGGCAGTGGGGGATGGCCCAAGTCCTTGGCCCCTGCACCCGCGTGGGAGACCCAGAAGAGGCTCCTGGCTCCTGGCTTCATCCTGGCCTAG
The DNA here is from genome assembly GCF_051225735.1 of Oryctolagus cuniculus. Classification (NCBI taxonomy): domain Eukaryota; kingdom Metazoa; phylum Chordata; class Mammalia; order Lagomorpha; family Leporidae; genus Oryctolagus; species Oryctolagus cuniculus. Next base: position 8,775,359 of record NC_142887.1, read on the forward strand.
GCCCAGCTGTTGCAGCCATCTGGGGAGTGAAAAAACAGATGAAAGATTCTCTCTCTCTCTCTCTCTCTCTCTCTCCCTTTCAATTAAATAAATAAATCTCTAATGAAGAAAAGATGGCTTCAAGTACAATCTGGTTACACATTTTTACCAAATTTTAAACAAAGGACAACGGACAAGAAGCAGAAGGAGATTCTTTCACAAGCCGACCAAAGGTCGTGACGACCTCCCCAGGTTGCGACCCCCACCCGGGCCACGGGATACCTGCTCTACCTTCCATGGGGTACAGCAGCCTCCGCCCACTGCAGCCAGCTCAGGCTGTGGGCGGCACAGCAGGAGGGTGAGGGACAAGCAGAGACGGCGAGAGGGCAAGGCTGACGCTCGGGACAGGACACAGAGGCAGCCCAGGACACCAGGCCCCAGGCGTCATGATTATGAGGAAGAGCAAGGTTTGCCAGCAGCCGGAGAAGTTTTACCAAGGCCGGTGGAGGAAGCAGCAGCCGCCGGCCCAGCAGACCAGGCACCCAGGGCAAGCGAGCAGACTGGCAAATCAAAGAAGGCATCTGCTCCCCTTTCCCGGGCCGCCAAGAGAAAGGAGAGCAGGTCTTTGTGCTTCCCCCCAAAGATAAATGCTGGACAAAAATACATGCAGGGCAGTCAGAGTGAGCACCAGGGCCCCCACACGGCACCTCTGCTCCCCACAGGCACCTGCTGTGATAACTGCCCCGCCCACTGCACCTGCATCTGGCCCATCTGACAAACAGAAGCACTGCCCACTGTGCCAGACATGGCCTCTGGCCTCTGCTCGCAAGGCTCCTGCCCCAAACCGACCATGGCCTACCTAGCGCCAGACTCCGTGCCAGGCAATTCCACTGGGGACTCCTGGTCGTCCTGGTCCTGGGCCGGCTTCACAAGGAGGAAACCAAGGCACATCAGAGCTGAGCCACCTGTGCAAGGCCCAAGGGCTGCCAGGTGTTGGCACCAAGACCAGCACTCAGCTCCGAGCCTTGCTCTGATGGCAGCTCAGGGCTCTAAGGCTCGGCGAGTGGCAATCAGGGAGGCCGAGGCACTGCTGGGAAGAGAAGCGGCGGAAGCCCCTGCCCACCCCAGGAGTGGCCAGTCTGTCAGCGCTGGAGCTGGGGGGCCCTTCCCGGGTCCCCACTGTCCCCCGGGGGTCCTCCCATGGCCCTGGGCACAGCCAGGCAGTGGGTGTGGGCCTCCTGCTGTCAATGCCACGCTTCCTCAGTCCAGGCTGGCAAATCCTCTCCTCTCTCCCTCCCTCCCCCTACCACTTGTTTGTGTAAATATCTGATGACACTATTTCAGAACAATTGGCTTCATTTTTAATTTTTACAAAATTGCACACACTTCAGAAACTCCAGACTCCACGGCTGCACGCCACCCAGAGGCTGAGTAACAGCCACTGTGACGGCTGAGGAGCAGACCTGGAGCCAGCAGCTGGGTGCCGACCTCCTCCCTTCCTCCAGCTCTGTTTCCTTGTCTATAAAGTGGGGTGACGGAACACACCTCACAGCTCGCTGCGGGTGCTTAGTCTAAGCCACCACAGCCGGCCGATAAGTCCGCCACCCACAAGACACCCTGTCCTAACCCTAGAACTGGTGGACACGTGGCCTTATCCGGCAGAAAGGACCTTTGCAGGTGTGGGGAAGGGGAGGACCCTGCGATGGGGACAGAACCCTGGTTATCACTGAAGTCCCCCGTGAGCCCAGGAACACAGGCGCCCTCCAGGAGCTGGAAAGAGCAAGATCGGACCTTCCCGGGGGCCTGCAGAAAGCGGGCGTCCACCAGACACCAGCATCCCAAGTCTGCATTGTCTCAAGCCACCAAGCATGTGACACTTTGTCACAGCAGCCACAGGAAACCGACACAGACACCAAGCACAGTGGGGACACCCTCTCCCAGCCCGCTCAGCCGCACCTGAAGTGATCCCTTGGGGAGGTCTCAGAGTCATCCGTGCCTCGTCTGGGAGGTGAGTGTGAGAGCTCGGCCCCATGACCTCACTGCGACCTTCACGGGAGCAGCGCTCGGCACAGAGCAGGTGCACGGACGCTGCCTGGAGCCCAGGAGTAGCCGCGCCCGGGCCGGTGTGAGGGCTCAGGCCAACGTGACCCCAGAGCAGCCTGATGGCCTCTCACTCTTGCCGGCACCAAGCCTGTGTCCCCACTTGCCTAGAAACCCGCTCAGTGTGCTCAGCTTCTGATTCCAGCCTTTGGGGGAGTGCCCGTGCAGAGCGGGGCCTGCAGGCGTGAGGACGGCTGCCGAAGGCGGGGCTGCGGCTCTCACGCCACGCCACGCCACCCCAGGCGCGAGCCGCCAAGCTCGCAGCTCAGTGACCGGGTGGAGAGCCCGAGGCAAGGCACCTGTGCTTTCAGAGGGGAAGCGCGACAGGGAAGCCACAGACACGAGTCAGCGCTTCCAGGCCCAGGGACTGCCGCAAAGCCCCGCGGACTTTGAAGAGGAGGCCGCAGCAGCCTCGTGACCATGACCACGTCTCGGCTCCCCCCTGGGCAGATGGCCCTCTTCACAAGGGGACTTGGGAAGCACGGACCCCCAGGCTGCCCTGCTAGGAATGGAACCGTGAGACACAAAGGCCTCGTGATTTCACCCCACTCTTCCCACCTGTTCCCGTTTCTCTCTCTGCACCCACCAGGAGTGACGGCTCCAGCACCTGCTTCCGTCTGCCTGATACCCCCTCCGGGGGCTCCTGCATCCCTCCCTCCCCTTTCTGCCTTGCGCCTCCCAGCTGAGGGACCACCTCCCTGGGCTCCCAGACACTGCAACCCTGTGTGTGTGTCTGTGACTGCGCATATGTGTGTGTGTGTGTGTGTGTGACTGCATGTGTCTGTGTGTCTGTGTATATATCTGTGATTGTGTGTCTGTGATTGTATGTATGTATGTGTGTTTGTATCTGTATGTGTGATTACATGTGATTATGTGTGTCTGTGTGTGTCTCTGTGTGTATGTCTCTGTGTTTGTGATTGTATATATGTGCGTATGTGTGTGTCTGTATCTGTATGTTTGATTTTATGTGACTCTATGTGTATATGTGTGTGTCCGTATCTGTGTGTGGTTCTATGTGATTGTATGTGTCTGTGTGTGATTGTATGTGAGTATGTGTGTCTGCATCTGTGTGTGGTTCTATGTGATTGTATGTGTGTCTGTGTGTGATTGTATGTGAGCATGTGTGTCCGTATCTGTGTGTGGTTCTATGTGATTATATGTGTCTGTGTGTGATTGTATGTGAGTATGTGTGTCTGCATCTGTGTGTGGTTCTACATGATTTTATGTGTGTCTGTGTGTGATTGTATGTGAGTATGTGTGTCCGTATCTGTGTGTGGTTCTATGTGATTGTATGTGTCTGTGTGTGATTGTATGTGAGTATGTGTGTCTGCATCTGTGTGTGGTTCTATGTGATTGTATGTGTCTGTGTGTGATTGTATGTGAGTATGTGTGTCTGCATCTGTGTGTGGTTCTATGTGATTGTATGTGTCTTTGTGTGATTGTATGTGAGTATGTGTGTCTGCCTCTGTGTGACTGTGATTGTGTCCATGTATGTGATTGCATATGTGTCTATGTATCTGTGATTGTATGTGTGTGTCTCTGTGTGTGATTGTATGTGAATCTGTGTGTCTGTGATTCTGTGTCTGTGTATGTATCTGTGTGTGTGATTGTGTATGTCTATATCTGTGTGTGATTGTGTGCATGTCTATGCCTGTATCTGTGTGTGCCTGTATCTGTGTGTGCCTGTATGTGATTGTATGTATCTGTATCTATGTGTGTCTGTGTGTGTGCATCTATGTGTGTGTCTATATCTGTATGTGATTGTGTGTGTCTCTGTGTGTCTCTCTGTATCTGTGTGATTATGTGATTATATGTGTGTGTCTGTATCTCTGTGTGATTGTGTATGTGTCTGTGTGTGATTGTATGTGTGTGTCTATATGTGTGTGTCTATATCTGTGTGTGATTAAGTGTGATTATGTGTGTGTCTGTATATGTGTGTGACTGTATCTCTGTGTGTCTGTATCTGTGTGTGCATCTATGTGTGTGTGTCTGTATCTGTGACTGTGCGCGATTGTGTGTGTACGTCTGTGTGTGTGATTGTGTACATGTGTGTGTGTCTGTGATTGTATGTGTGTGTGCATCTATGTGCATGTCTGTGTGTGCGTCTGTGTGTCTGTGTGTGTGCACTTATGTGTGTGTCTGTATCTGTGTGTGACTGTGTATGTCTGTGTGTGTGATTGTGTACATGTCTGTGTATGTCTGTGATTGTATGTATGTGCATCTATGTGTGTGTCTATGTGTATATATGTCTGTGTGTGCGTCTATGTGTGTGCGTCTATGTGTGTGCGTCTATGTGTGTGTCTGTATCTGTGTGTGACTGTGTGTATATGTGTGTGATTGTGTATGTCTGTGTATGTCTGTGATTGTATGTGTGTGTGCATCTATGTGTGTGTCTGTATCTGTATATATGTCTGTGTGTGCATCTGTGTGTGCATGTATGTGTGTCTGTGTCTATGTGTGTGTGTCTATGTGTGTGTGTGAGACCTCACCCCTGAATGCTGTGTGGACCCTGGCAATGGACCTGCTCCTTCCATCTGCTGAGCCCGCATTCCTCGGTTCTCTGTCCTATGAACCAGGCCCTGCTGACCCCACTCCCCACTTGTGGTGAGCAACGTTCCACGTGGAATTCCTCCTGCTGAGTTCTCCCTCACAACTGGACGGACAGGCACACAAGGGAGCATGAGTTACATCCAGTGGTCTGCAAGGGTCGAGAGTGAGCGAGCGAGACCGGGAAGGAGGAGGCCTCTCCAGGAGGAGCAGTCAGAGTGCAAAGGGAGAAGGGAGGCAGGACGTGCTGGGCCAGGGGCTGCGAGGAAGCCCCAGCAGGAAGGGGGCTCCATGTGGCCAAGTCCCAAAGGCACAAGTTCCACGGGCTCTGAGCCACACTGGCTCACCTGAGTTGCATCACACATCAGCAAGAGGGCGCTGTGGCCCTCAGGTGCGTGTCCCCGCCTTCGGCTAATGGGTTCCAGGACTCCTGGAGATGGTGTTGATCAAGCTTCCACCCCACAAAGCAGGATACTCCCTCCCCTGGCCCGGCCCCTCCTCAGCAGCAGGTGAGTCTCTCCCATGGCTCCACCCAACCAGACTGGCCCACTGTGACTCTGACTCAGCAGGGAGTCCAGTCCCCCTGGGAGCACCTCCTGCTCTCTCCAGCCAGGGGTGGGAACGGTGCTGGCCCTCGTGTGGGGTGACTGGCTATGGCCTGACCTGGGCCCAGCTGCTGGGCTGCTCTACCTCCTGCGGCCAAAGTGCTAAGTTCTGGGGCGGGTGCTGTGATGCAGCAAGTCCAGCTGGAGCATGGGACACCTGCATTCCCTCTCACAGCACTGGTGAGTCCCGGCTGCTCCACTTCTGATCCAGCTCCTTGCTAACGTTCTTGGGAAGCAGCAGAGGATGGCCCAAGTGCTTGGGTCCACATGGGAGACCCAGATGGAGCTTCTGGCTCCTGGCTTTGGCCTGGCCCAGCCCCAGCCGTGGTGGCCATTTGGGGAGTGAACCAGCAGCTCTCTCCCCCTCCCTTCTTTCCTCTTCCCTCTTCCCTCTCCCCCCACCCTAGCTTTCAAATAAACAAACATTATTTTTTAAAGAATTGTTTATTTATTTGAAAGTCAGAGTCACACAGAGGGAGAAGGAGAGGCAGAGAGAGAGCGAGGTCTTCCATCTGCTGGTTCACTCCCTAGTAGGCTGCAGCAGCTGGAGCTGCACCGATCCAAAGCCAGGGCTCAGGAGCTTCCTCGGGGTCTCCTCATGCAGGTGCAGGAGCCCAAGCTCTTGGGCCATCTTCTACTGCTTTCCCCGGCCATAGCAGAGAGCTGGATCAGAAGTGGAGCAGCCAGGACTAACCAGCACCCATATGGGATGCGGGCATGCAGGTGCGGCTTTACCCGCTCGCCACAGCACCAGCCCCAGTCAGTATTCTTTAAGCGATCACACTGTGTCACAACCACAAAGCTGTCTGGTGAGGCGCTCCTGCAGTGACAGCGGCTCTTGCTGTGCCTCCTGTGGACGGGGACCCTGTCCCCCTGCCTTGTGCACCCTGCCTTAGCTGCCGCTGCACTGTTCATGTCTTGCTTTGGAAGGAGGAGGACACAGATGAGGGGGAGGAGGAGGAGGAGGAGGGAAGGAAAGGAGAAGCAGAGGGGGAGAGGGAGGACCAAGGACATACAAGACACCAAGCTTCAGGAGCAGCAGGCATAATTCTCTCCTCAAGGCCACCCTTCAGCTCAAACAACCGAGTAGGAAAAACAACCCCAAAGATAACTCCCAACCATCGTTCTGGTGGGAACACTGCTGAAGGCCTCCCTGGAAGTCCTTTCCTAAGAAGACAGTGGTAGCACACAGCGCCACCCAGCATCCAAACCCTGCCAGTGCTAACCGAAGCCAGAGGCAAGATCTGCCAGATGGGGAGTCCCTAGCAGTCCAAGAAACACGCCCTGCAAGGCACACTTAGCACCTACCTCCCAAGAGAGACCAGGAAGAAATCGGGGTGGGGGGGGCGGTGCTGTGGTGCAGTGGGTTAAAGCCCAAACCTGCAATGCCAGCATCCCATATGGGCACCGGTTCCAGTCCCGACTGCTCCACTTCCTATCCAGCTCCCTGCTAATGTACCTGGGAAAGCAGCGGAGGCTGTTCCAAGTGCTGGGGCCCTTGTACCCATGTGGGAGACCCAGAAGAAGCTCTTGGCTCCTGGCTTCAGATCAGATCAGATCAACCCTGGCAGTTACGGCCATTTGGGGAGTGAACCAGCAGATTAAGGACCTTTCTCTCTCTCTGTCTCTACTTCTCTCTGTAACTCTTTGAAATAAATAAAATAAGTCTTTAAAAAAAAAGAGAGAGAGAGAGAAATCAGGAATGGATGAGGCAAGGCAGCTGACAACCACCTGTCCACAAGCCGCACAGCTGCAGGCAACGCTGCAACTGACACCCCTGGACCCACACCTGTCACCAGGAAGGGACCTGCATCCTGACCACATTCCAAATGCTTCTCCTGCCCTTCACTCACGCAGGGTTCCGCCAGCCCCTCCCCAGCTCCATCTGGTCCCTACCTCGTGGCCCAACCTTGTGAGAGCCCAGTCAGCCCAGCACCTGAGCTGAAGGTGGACAGAGAGGGTTGAGTGTTTTCGGCAAAGATCTCAGCAGGAGAGGCTGTCCTGGGAAACCAACAAGCCATGCCCTGGCGCCTAATAACACCAGAGCTACAGCCACTCAGCCACTCATCGGCCACCTCCGAGGCGTGGCACTCACTACAGGATGCTGAGGTTCTGAACAAATGCCCAGCTCTGATGTCTGGCCATTCAAGCAGACACTGACAACCCATAACAAATGGACGTGGCTGTGTCCAAGTAAGGCTGTCTTACAAAAGCAGGCAGCAGGCTGGGTTGTGTCCTGTGGACTGCACCTGGCCAGCCCTGGTCTGCACACCTGTCCTGTTGTGAGCCGCCTGGCAGGTAAACATATGCCACTTCCCAGGCCCCCCAGGAGCTGGCACCAGTCCAGGGACATGGAACCTTTTTTCTGCCAAGGACCACTTGGATCTTTATAACATTATTCATGAGCCATACAAAATTATCAACTTAAAAATTAGCCTGCTGTAGTTTTCCCCACCTTGGCAGAGCCAGGTCAAACAATGTCACGAGCTAATGTACCTGGGAAAGCAGCGGAGGCTGCTCCAAGTGCCCACGGGGGGCCCACTGGCTGGACGTCCCCTAGGGGCGCACCAGCACAGCACTCTCCTGAATTCCATCCTTGGAAGTATCCGGAAGCTTCAGAGCTAGTGGACTAGCTAAGCATGGAGCCAAGCAGTCAGAACTGTGAGTAAGCAGACCACCCACCCTCGGCCTGAGGATGGGAGAGTACACAGAAATCTCCCTGGGGGGATGGCAACACAGCCTCACTCCTCCCTAAACCCACCCCCACCCACCTCTGTCCCTGCACGGGCCTTCCCACCAAGTGCCGTCAGACGCCTGGATTAGAGCTCAAAGTCCGTTTGCTCCCTCAACAAACAGCCACCATGCCGGGTGCCAGGAAACAAACGTGGACAAAACTGACCATGACCCTAGCCTTCTGGGAGGAAGACTGAAAACGGAGCCTCCGCACCTGCCAGGGATGCCTGTGAAGATGAGCCGAGGGCAGTGTGGCTGGACAGATGGACCGGCAGGAAGCAGGGCAGACTTTAGCCAACACAGTCAGGAAAGACAACTCTGAAAGGGCCGGGCTGAAGACAGACTTGGGTGGGCAAGGAAGACAAAGTGTGCTCCGGGTTGACACTAAGGATATGCAAAACACCCCGGGTACGAGGACAGCAGAATTCACTGCAGGATACAAGGCTGTCATCTGCGAGGGTCTCTACTCTGGTGTCCAAAAGCATCCACAGAATCCCCCTAGAATATCTGGGCATGACCCCCACTTTGGTCCCAGACAGGAAGGTAAAGCAGTACAGATTATATTTGAACCACACACGTGGCTCTCCCATGGACGTGTCAGCTCAGCCTCACTGGCACACCTGTGACCCGACCCTCACACGTGGTCCCAGAGCGTGGCTGTGAACAGAGCTTCAGCCAAGCTCTGGGGAAGAAATTCCATTACCGCCCAGACAACAAAGCAGCACCCTCAGCCGTTTCACGGACCCTGGGGCCCCGTCTGGGTTCAGCTGGCTGAGCCCCTACAAGGCCTTCTTGTTCCATCTGCACTTCAAGGTTTGCCCATCCCAGATGCCCTGGGCACTCTCAGGAAAAGCCTTCCAGAAGGGGCTGGTCCCTGGCTGATGGACTCGCTGTTCCCACCACGTGACTCTGATTCACTTCCGTGAAGCCGTCCTCACTCAGCACAGCCCCTGCCCCAACAGAGGCAGAGACAGAGATGAGAGAGAGCAAGGACTGCCCGGAAACCCTTCAGCAACCTGCACAAATGAAGACGAGGGGCAGGGCAGACCCCGAGTAGTTCCCAAGCACGCAATATGGAAAGAAAACAGGTAAGACACAACGTCAGCATATTTTCCCTACTTAAACAAGGAGGACCAGGTGCCTGGAAAACAGCAGCTGCTACAATGCACTGTGCTGCTCTGGACAGTACATGAACTCGAAGAAAACCTCCTTGGGACGCTTTCGCTGAGGCCCAACTTCTCACCATGGCAAGAGGCACGATGCCCACGAAGGTCGTCTGGCTGACGAAGACCTCGGAGACGACCAGCGCACTCACGGTGTCCTCCACTGGGTACTCCACCTGCCAGGTAATTTGCTGGGCCCCAGCCAGGCCACTGCTGTTGTCGATTCCAAAATCCACTTGCAAGATCTCATAGAAGGATCCATTTACTCTAGAAGAGAAACACATTAAAGTTCAGTTTAAAACCCTGAACTCAGCAGGGTGCCAAGAGTATGATACATTGTTGCATTCATCTTTGTCAACTGAAGTAACAAAGGCCAAGTTCAACCAAGCGAGTGGCAGTGTTGGCAGAACCTAGTTCATGGCCACTAGCAGCGCCCTACACCACAGGAGAGACTGAGCCCCACCTCTGGGGCTCTGTGGACAGCAGACTGCTCTTCACTGAGTGGGTAACTCGGGCATCGCTTCACCTCTGAACACGCAGCTCACTCCCCTTCCAACCCCACACGTGCACGTGGCACAGTGCAAACACCGCGCCCCAGAAACGTTCCAATGTCATTTAGTTCAGATTCTTGTTTCTCCCACTGCAAGGCACATCCTGAGTTCTGGCTCTGTCGCCCTCTACTTCTCTGTGTGTCTAGAGACCAGTGATTCACACTCTGAGCTTCAGAATTTGGAGGGAACAGCGGCGACTTCAAGGGCTTCTAGGAGCTTCACGAGACCAACAGTAGGAAAGGACTTCATAAGCTACAAAGTTTACCCCATAGCAGTGGGTGATGCTGCTGATTCCTCATTTCATTAGCCTGAAATGGGACTGGATGTCACGTAAGAAAACCCTACATTCTTTAATTCATAGAGAGACAAAGTTAAATGTGTTTGGGGAAGAGGGGAAATGTGGGTGTGGCTCATATAAGTGAAAAGGGCAAAGGCCATCCTTAGTACGTTTATGCACAGGAAGGCTCTTGTAAGCCGTAGACCGACTGTTGCGTTGACAAGGAAGTCACTGTAGAGAGAGTACAACAAGCACCCATCCAGCACAGGGCTGTGAAGACCTCCTGTTCTGTAGTCTGCTTCCTTCTCTGCCCATCAAGCTTTACCCAGATCCAAGAAAAGGGACAGGAGAGCCACTGACCCACCAGCTCCCCAAGGCCTGAGTCACACAAGCCAGCTGTCTGCTCTCTGCCAAATGGGCCTAGAAGCCTCTGTCTGGGATTGGGCTGGTCCCCCGGCTCTCAGCCTGCAAGGAAAAGTTCTGAGAATGCACCTGCTGCTGGGGGCAAGTCGAATAGCATCCCCTACCATGGATAACTCCCCACGACTACAGGCTGCCTGTCCATGAGCCACCCTACCATGGACAGCTCCCCGCCACTGCTGGGTGCCTGGCCAACACCCCCTACCACGGACAGCTCCCCACCACTGCTGGGTGCCTGGCCAGCACCCCCAACCATGGACAGCGGACAGCTCCCCGCCACTGCTGGGTGCCTGGCCAACACCCCCAACCATGGACAGCAGACAGCTCCCCGCCACTGCTGGGTGCCTGGCCAACACCCCAGTGCCAGCTCCCCGGCTGGTGACTTAGTCAAGAAAAGGGGTGGGGAAATCACAGCCATGTGCTTTCTTTACAGGCCAGCAGGTACCACTCAGATACACTGGCTTTCACAGAACATCTACTTTTATATCAAAATCTACCACTATTTTAAGAAGCTCTAAGAGAGGCTGGCATTGTGGACAAGTGGGTGAAACTGTCTCCTATAACGCCAGCATCCCATATGGGCACTGGTTCAAGTCCCAGCTGCTCTACTTCCAATCCAGCTCCCGCATCATGGCCTGGGGAAAGCAGTGGAAGATGCCCAAGGGTTTGAGTCCCTGCCACCCGTGTGAGAGATGCAGATGAAGCTCCCGCCCCCGGCCTGGCCCAGCCCCTGCTGTTGTGGTCATCTGGGGAGTGAAAGATCTCTCTGTGTGTCTCTCCCCCTGTGTGTGTGTGTGTGTGTAACGCTTTCAAATAAAGAAGTAAATCTTTGTAAAATTATTTCATAAAAGAACCCTCAGATACCATACAAGGAATAAGATGGCCAGTGACCACAAAAGGTGATTTACATTCAAACAAAATCAAGTTCAAAAAGGTCAATCAAATTCAGAATTCAGTCTGCTGGTCACACTTGCTCAGAAGCCACGTGTGGCTGGTGGCTACCATGCCGGGAAGGGTGGACAGAGAGCCTGTGGCCTGCTCTGCACCCTGGGAAGCCACCTCCACCCCTCCCCGAACCTGTGGCTGGTGAGCAACAATGATGCCCGTCTTTCCACCTTCAGCAGGGTTACCGGGGGTGGATGTGAACCTGTTCCAAGGAATGTCCAGGACTATGAACTCATCCTGCGATGACAACATGCATGAGAGACACAGATCTTTGGAACTGTCCAGGGACCCTCATGGTAAACACAGCCAGGGGTCCCAGCTGAGCCCACGCTGAGGGTGGGGCCGTGGGAGCCATGAACCCTCCAATTTCCACTCACACGGCTGTCCTGCACCGGGCGAGAAGCTGCATGCTCAATGAGGTTTTCTGGAATCAGCAACAGGCACACAGGGACTGGCCCCACAGGCAGGACCCCAGCTGCCCTGGGCTGCCTCAGAGAAAAGGCGGAGGACGGAGGGAGCCAGCACCAAGGTCTGAGCTGCAGAGGGGACTCGGGACTCGGGATCCGAGCACTCCGCTCTCAGCCACTCCCATCCACCACACCCAGCCCAAAACCCAGCGAGAGGAAATGGAGCCACCTTGCTCCACCTCCAGCCATGAGTCCTGCTGAACTCTCACCCTGGGGCTGGGGTCAACACAGGAGGGACAAAGGGGGCTTCTGCTGAGCCCCCAGCCCCTGCACCCCGGCCCATCCTGCTCTCCTCAGACCCCCCTGCCCAGGAGTTCCACAGGTGCAGGGCTCTGACCACATCCAGTATCGCAAGGAAAATGTGAAGCCAGAACCACAAGTGAGATTTTTTTTTTTTAGATTCGTTCCTCTCAAGCCAGAGGAAGGAAGCCGTTTCCTTCAGGCTGCCGCACGCTTGCTAATAAGTCCGTTCCGGGGAAACGGGCTCACAGCTATTACTTCTCCTGCTCTTGACCCCCTCTTGATGAGCCTTTCAGATGGAGAAAAGCGCTTCACGGTTCTCTCAGTGCAGTAATCACAGCTGCCTTTGAGGGATCAGGATCCGTGCTGCAGATGAGACGTGCACTGGGCAATCTTTCCTGGGCTGGAGAAGCCCGCGTGAGAGAGAACACGCACGTCTGTAGGAGTGGGTGCAGGAGTGGGCGTGAGTCAGGAGGACCAGGCAGGAAGTGGCCACACTCCTTGGCTGTGCCTCCCCTCAAGTCTGAGCTCATGAAAGGACTTGCTTCCGAGAAGTCGTGTTTCCCACAGCCAGAAGCCGAGCCTGCTCTCTGGGGCTCTGCGGCTCTGGGGCTCTGGGGCCCCGGGCTCCTGAGGTGAGCGCACAGTGTGGCTGCTGCTCAAACTTGTTGGGTGGGAGAAGTGAGGGGGTGGAGACTAAGCCCAGGGGCCACACCCAACCATTTCCTTGAACTTGAACTCAGGGCAGGAGTTTGGCCTAGCGGCTGTCACATCCCAAGCAGAGTGCCTAGGTTTAAGTCCCAGCTCCATCCCAACTCCAGCTTCCTGCTAACAGGCACTTGGGGATCAGCAGGTAACTGCTCAAGCACTTGGGTCCCTGACACTCAGGTAGGAGACCTGGATGGAGTTCCTGAATCTCAGCTTTAGCCCACCCCACACCCAGCTATTGCAGGCATTTGGCAAGTGAAGGAGAAAATGTGGTCTCTGTCCCTGTATCTCTTGCCTCTGAATAGAATAGAATAGAATAGAATAGAATAGAATAGAATAGAATAGAATAGAATAGAATAGAAATTTTACAAACAGAAAGCATGAACCATCCCCCATCAGCGAGCTCTGTCGTTCTACATTGAGTGTCTCCCCCCCACAGCGAGCTCTGTCACTGTACACTGACTGTCCCCCCACAGCGAGCTCTGTCACTGTACACTGTCCCCCCCCCACAGCGAGCTCTGTCACTGTACACTGACTGTCCCCCCACAGCGAGCTCTGTCACTGTACACTGTCCCCCCCACAGTGAGCTCTGTCACTGTACACTGACTCCCCCCACAGTGAGCTCTGTCACTGTACACTGACTCCCCCCACAGTGAGCTCTGTCACTGTACACTGACTCCCCCCACAGTGAGCTCTGTCACTGTACACTGACTGTCCCCCCACAGCGAGCTCTGTCACTGTACACTGACTGCCCCCCCTCCACAAACTTCCAGTTGGTTCTGATCCACAGGCTCAGGTAGGGACCCTTTCCCCACATCCCCGTTTCTCTGGAATGGCAAGAGAAGCTGCCTGTGTCTCATTTCTCTGCTGATTTTCATGAGCCTTCGCTAGGTACTTACATTTTTAAAAAAGATTTGTTTATTTATTTGAAATGCAGAGCTATGGGGGGAGGGGGAAGATCTTCCATCTGTTGGTTCACTCCCCAAATGGTTGTAACGGCTGGGACTGTGCCGATCTGAAGCCAGGAGCCAGGAGCTTCTTCTGAGGCTCCCATGTGGGTGCAGGGGCCCAAGGACTTCTACTGCTTTCCCAGGCACATTAGCAGAGAGCTGGATCAGAAGTGGAGCAGCCGGTACTGGAACCGGTGCCTATATAGGATGCTGGCCTGGCAGGCAGAGGCTTGGCCTTCTACACCTCAGCACCAGTCCTTGAGCACTGTTTTTTTATGTAACCAACATTCAAGGTAAACAATAAAGTGCTGCAGCTGAGCAGAAGTCCAGGGTGGGCTGTGCTGGTGACCGGGAGCAGACACAAGAGGAGCCAGAGCCTGGCTGCTCGAGACCCTGAGCCCCACGAGGGCAAAGGTCCGCCCTGCTGCAGCCACTCTGTGTGCTGCTGGCTCAGGGCCTGGGCGCTAATTAATTCACTGCCGCAAGAGGTCCAGCAGGACTTCCCGCGAGGTGCAGGTGAGGGTGGGGGAGGAGCGTCATTTGCACTCTGCCCCAGGGTGGTTAGCAGGTCTGTAGGAGGACACTGTCACCACCGCAGGACCCCACGCCCTCCAGAGGCCAATGCCCAGCACGGCACCCAGGCCACTGTAGCACCTGGCACCCTGCTAATTCAGTACCAGCACCCAGCAGCCATCTGTGGTAAGAACTGAGAAGTCACTGGGGACAGGACGAGAGCCCTGGCTCCCCAGTCAGGTAAGTAAGTCAGTAAGGCGAGTTCATGTAGTGATAACCTCCACCCTAAAAACAGCACAGGAAAATTAAATTTGCCTTCAAAAAGCTCAACTTTTAAAGATTTTAACATTGCACTTGTGAAACAGTCTTCTATGCTTGTAAAGCCGCCGAGGAAGTGCACCAGGAGACGGGGCCCGGGGGCAGGAGACGGGGCCCAGGGGCAGGGAGACGGGGCCCAGGGGCAGGGAGACGGGGCCCAGGGGCAGGGAGACGGGGCCCAGGGGCAGGGGACGGGGCCCAGGGGCAGGGGACGGGGCCCAGGGGCAGGAGACGGGGCCCAGGGACGCCACCGAGCAGCCGACAGCCGGGCGGCCCTTGAAAGATGAGGAGCGACCACACGGATGCTCAGCAGGTGTCTGCTGGGGAAAGGAGTCAGTCTATGTCAGGCTAAGAAAGTGACCACACAGCCGGCACTGCGGCTCACTAGGCTAATCCTCCGCCTTGCGGCGCCGGCACACCCGGTTCTAGTCCCGGTCGGGGTGCCGGATTCTGTCCCAGTTGCTCCTCTTCCAGGCCAGCTCTCTGCTGTGGCCCGGGAAGGCAGTGGAGGATGGCCCAAGTCCTTGGGCCCTGCACCCCATGGGAGACCAGGATAAGTACCTGGCTCCTGCCTTCGGATCAGCGCGGTGCGCCGGCCACAGCGCGCCGGCCACGGCGGCCATTGGAGGGTGAACCAACGGCAAAGGAAGACCTTTCTCTCTGTCTGTCTCTCTCTCACTGTCCACTCTGCCTGTCAAAAAATAAAAAAATAAAAAATAAAGAAAGTGACCACAGCAGGAGTGCGTCCGAAACCATCACACACACACGAGGCGCTAAGGAAACAGCTGCATCCCCACATCCGGCTTAGACGCCGCTTGGCCACCCCCTTCCCACCCCAGCCCCATCTCTGCAGCCCTGCCCCTGCCCCCTCCCTGGTTCCTCATGGCTTTTACTCTCCAATATGCAAGTACGGCTGCTTATTGTGCGACAGTTCCCATCAACTGTCACTCGGAGCAATCCGTGTTCCAGAAAGCAAGGGGTTTTGCCCATTTTGTCTATGTGGCAGTACTGATTGATTCACATACTCAACAGAAACCCAGGTACCTTTTATGCGTAAATTGACAAATTGGTCCTAAGATCCACAGGATAATCCACGGGACCCAGAACGCCCATGGCGATCTTTGGAAATAACCATGTTTACGGACTCACACTTCACACATTCAAAGCTTACTGCAAAGCTACAGTATTCAAGGAAGCACAGTACTGACATCAATCAAACAGAAACCTGTGAAATGGGGAGTCCAGAAACAAACCCTTATGTTTTTTATCATTAATATATAACAAGATCACAAGACAACTCACTGGGAAGGAGAATCGTCCTTTCAACAAACGGTGTTGAGACAAATGAACATCTAAACCAGGAAAAAATAATGGGCCCCTACCTCACACCATACACAAAAATTAACAAAAAGCAGATCAAAGCCTGAAATTCAAGAGTAAAATTAAAAAACTCTTGACAGGAAACATAGGAAATAATCTCTGTGAAGCTGACTTAGGCAATTGCTTCTTAGATGTGACATCAAAAACACAGGAATAACAGAAAACTGAACTTTATCAAATTTACTAACAGTGGCACTTCAAAGGAGCTAACAATATGCCCATGGGATGGGAGAGAAATATTTGTAAAGCACGTATCTAATAAAGAATTGAGAGAAACAGAAATAGAGAAATGGAAATTTTACAAAGACAAGTTACCCAATGAAAATTGAGCAAAATGTTGCTTAGACTCCTCTGCAGAAGACACGCAAACCAACACCAAGCTCAGGAAGACTCAGCATCTTCATCCCCGGAGGGAGTGCAACTCAAACCATGGTGAGGCAGCGCTTCACCCCGTCAGTGTGGCTGCAAGCAGACAGACCTGCAGACAAGGAGCTGACAATAGGTGCAGCGGCTGGCACGCCACCTGACATCTGCAGCCCACGTCAGAGTGCCTGGTTCAAGTCGCAGATCCTCTGCTTCTGATCCAGCTCCCTGGCAACGCACGCCCTGGGAGGCAGCAGATGACGACTCAAGTCCTTGGGTCCCTGCCACCCACGTGGGAGACCCAGCTGGAGTTAAGTGCCCCTGGCTTCGCCCTGGCCCAGCCCTGCTGTTACATGCACTTGGGGAGTGAACTAGCAGATGAAAGATCTCTCTCCCTGCTTTCAAAGAAAATGAAAGTAGATAAGTATTGTTTCTAAGACGACAAAAAGTACTGACAAGGATGCGAAGAAAACTGGACGCTTCATGCAAAACGCCACAGCTGACTTGGAAGACAGTCTGGCGACAGCTCGAGTCGAGGCCATGCCACCACGCGACCCAGCTTGTCACTTCAGGGGAAACCTCAAGAGGAACGAGAACTCACAGCCACACAGACCTGTGCAGCACGGTCCCCCTCAGCCGCGCTGCTCGTGACAGCCGCAGAGTGGAACCCACGCGGCCTCCCTCAGGGACGAAGGAGCACACACAGTGGTGTCTGCGCAACTGGACTTCAATTCACCATCAAAGGAACCAAGGAGCAGCAAAAGCTGCACCGTGGGTGGACGAAGCTGCGGGACCGACGAGGGGAAGCTCAGGTCATCAGGAAAGAGGGGTGCAGCAGGTGCATTTCCATGTGACGTGTGGTTCCGTGGAGACAGCACTTAGACACATCTACATCCAAATATCGTGGCACCTACTGCTGTGCTGTACATATATAAAGAAACACAAAAATGAGGGTGCTTAGGCATGAACCCAATTCTGAAAACAAGGCGTGTTGTAAGTGATCAGACTCTGTCTGCAGGTGTGCTTTTCTTCTTAGGACTTTGCAAAGTTCGCAGCTGGTCAGGGATGTCTGACCGACCTCTTCTAGGGGAAAGAAAAAGGAGTAAGAAGATCGCCTGATGAGTCACTGCTGGCCCTGCCACAGAAACGGCAGATTTCATTGCATGCATTTCCTGTAGCACTGGCTTCTTCTTTAGAAAATAAAACCACGATATCATGAATGGTAATGAAAAATACTAAGTGAAAGAAGCCACCACAGAAGAGCACAGGGTGCCCGAGTCCACTGCCACAACGTGCCCGGAACAAGTAGATCCACCAGGACAAAAGCGGGCTCACGGCGGCTGGGTGGGGTGACTGCTCGTGGCCCCACAGGTTACTTGGGGGTGATGAGAATGCTACTTAGTAGGTTACACCGTGGGGACGATGCTGCAGCTGTAGGGCTATACTAAAAACCGCGGAGCTGAACACTTGAAGAGGATGAATCTGATGTCACATGAACTGTATCTCAATTTTCTTAGAGTAGAAAAAGGGAGAAGATGAAAAGGATATGAGCGGCACACTCTTTATAAAATGGCAAACGTGCAATAATTTCCATATAATTTTTAGAAACTATAGAAAATGTGCATGACGGTGAGAATTTTCTCAGAGAAGGGAGGGCGAGCATGAAATCAGCGAGGGCACGCAGGGCTCCAGTTTACCTGTGATACACATTTACTTTCAATTTTATCTGTGATATATATTTATTTTAAAATTTGAAGAAATAAAGCCCAACAGCTTAACAGAGCTGAGGGCAGGTAATGAGCATTATTGCTTGAGCGTACATGAGTGTTATTCTCTATAATTTTCTCTCCTCAGTGCAGGTGGGCCTCTGGGGAGATGATAAAGACGGCTCTGGGGATGCCCACAGGCCCGGGTTCAAGTCCTGGCTCTGGCTCCGGCTCCGGCTTCCTGTTAGCGCACACTCAGGGAGGCAGCAGTGATGGTCCAATTACTTGGGTCCCTGCCACCCATAAGGGACCCAGATAAGAGTTCCTGGCTCCTGGCTTCAGCTGACCCATTTGTGAACATATCTCTCCCTGCCCCCCTCTGCATATGTCCCTTTTAAATAAAAAAAAAAAAAGGGTTTAGCATCCTCAGCTTTCTCACTTTTTTTCTCTGCTTTTGTTTACATCTCAAATACATTTTTCTGCTACAAATACTCAAAGAAGCCCCCTTCGCACTCCTAACGCAGCCCATGGTAAGTCATGCATCTCAGTCCCCGACCACTGGCAAACGTGACAGTCCTGTCCTCTTTCCCTTTTTAAAAATGTTTAAGTACCTTGCAGGCTGGCATGAGTGGCCTTATTTCTGCTTACCAACATTTTCCCAGAGCTGGAAACAATAAATCTTGGTAATGAGCAAACACTTTGGGCACCTCCGCGTTCTCGGCTGCCAAAGCCGCGGCCATTTCTCACGCTAACAACGCACCCTGCTTCCAGCTGATTTGATTTTATCAGCGTCACCATGACAGGCCGGAGACAGCTGAGACAATTGCCACAGCTTTCTTCCCCTCCGCCTCTGCCTTCCTCACAACACCCCGACTCTTCCAGGAAATGATGGCTCGGAATCATCTCACGCCAAGTTCCTGAAGACAAGTGTACAGCTGCCTCTCGCTCTCCGCGGCTGCCCGTGGCCAGCACGGAGGAAAATGCTTGTTAGGAAAACGGCCTGTGGATTTCTCTTTGGGCCTCATTTCTGCTTCTGTCTCCTTGAAGAGAGGCAAAAGCACAGAGCACGGGGGACCGAGTGCCAGTCCTTGTTCATGCCAGGGTCCTGGGAGAGAGATCCATGGCCTCCCTTGAGAAGGAGCTGGGGAACCTGCTTTTGATTTATAGCAAATGCTAATTTCTGGATAAATAATGCATTCCCAGGATTTATAATTCCAAAAGTGGAAAAGGGAACAGAGAAAACCTGTCTCCCCTGCTGTGTTCAGAACCCCCAACTCCACTGCCCTCGGCAAACAGATCATCAGTGGCCTTGTCAACCCTCCAGATGGCCCAGGCGCCCACGCACACGAGCCGCAACCCTCCCCAGATGGTGCACATCGCGCACTGGGTTCAGCACCTGGAACATCCCAGGAGCACGCTGGCCGCTCCCCTCCCCCACAGTGGATGTGAATGACCACAGCAGTCGCGAGCCCCATCGTGGAGGCCAGCGGGGGTGATTCTCCTGCACGCCCGGGAGCAAGGGTTGAACGGTGCTCATGGCCAGGGCACAGGAAGCCCACAGAAGCAGGGGCCGCAGTGAGGAGGTGGAGCATCCGGGGTCCCCCAGGAGCCAATGGCTGTCCAAGCTGGGGGACACTGAACGTAGCGCTCACTCAAGATCAGTACCTGCTCATTCAGGTGCCCAGCCCTGTGCCGGATACACACAGAGACGGGCACGTGAAGGGCAGAGGGACACACAGAATTCTCCTCCCCGGCGTCTGCCTCTACGGGTGACCTTTCTCCTGCTGCTCACACAGAACTCCTGTGACTTGCCCCGGGAAGGCCTCATTAAGCAGGGATTCTTCTAGTGCCTCACAGGCAACATGGCTCCTCCGAAAAGGGCAGCTGCTAACGAGACCAGAACCCTGTGGTCACAACCTGTGCATCCCTGGGCTCACCAGGTGGCCACGGAGGGCACCCGTAAGTCCAGCACCCCGCAGGCCAGCGGGCCCCCAGCCCTGGTCTCCACCCTGCTGTGAGGCAGAGACTGGCACAGGCTCCTCGTGAAGGGCACTGTCACAGTTGGGAGACCAGCACTCTGCTCCTGGCTGACCTGCAGCAGCCCACACAACACCCCATCGGAGGAACTGGGGTTCAGCAAAGGGCAAAGGGCACAGGCATATGCTGGGACTGCCCGGGGAGCTCACAGCTCTCAGAGGCTCGGAGGGAGAAGGCACAGCAGTCCCCAAGAGCAGCAGTGCTCCCATCACCTGGGAAGGCCGCCGCACCCACACTCCCGTCACCCAGGGCACGAGCGCGGTCAGCCCCAGCCCTGTCCTTCACAACATACCAAAGGCTCCAGAGGGCCTGTCCATCCCACCTGGGAAATACGGGTCCATAACCCCCTCAGCTCACCCCGTCCAGCACTTCTGCCCCGGCCGACTGCCCCCTGCTGAGTGACCCGCCTCCCCCCACCACTGCCTGTCCCCCTGCTGAGTGACCTGCTCCCTGCTGAGTGACCCACCCCCCTCACCACTTCCTGCCTCCCCCCACCATTCCCTGCCCCCCCACTGAGTGACCTGCCCCCCCACTACTGTCGACCCCCATGAGTGACCTGCCCCCCCACTTCCTGCCCCCCGCTGAGTGACCTGCCTCCCCCCCCACATTCTCTGCTCAGCAGCCAGCATGCCTGCACTACTAGGTGAGTCCCAGGTGTTCCACTCTCCTGCTCAGAACCCACTGGGGACGCCATCATCCACGTAAATTCTTAAGTCCTTAAAAGACTGGTCAGGCCCTACCCAACCCGGCCCCTGCCCCCGTGCCCCAGTCCCTCCCTGGACACCTCACTGCTGCTGCCCCACGCTCACTCTGCCGGAGCCGCACCGCCCCTTCCCATCCTGCCAGCTCCAGCCCCCTCGAAGGCTGCTTCCTCTTCTTTGAGGACCCTGCCCCACAAGCCCATCTCCCACCTCCCCGGCCCCTCTGGAGCACACTCCACCCCATGCGTCAGCCTTGCTCGTGGGCGGCTTCTGTCTGCCAGGCCGTAGGACAGTGAGAGAAGAGGTTGTGCCTGCCCGGAGAAAGCCCCTGACCCAGCAGCCACTGCACGGACGCATCACCAGCGGGTGAGTGCGCTGCAAACCTGAGTCCAGACGCTTCTTCAGCTCAGGGCTGCCTCGCCTGACCAGGTCTAGCCACGGTCACTCCTTCCCACTGCTCAGGTTTAGATGTCCATCTGCACACTGCCCATCACCCGCACTGCCTGGGGAGACTGCCATCTGGAGGTGTCTCTCAGTTCCCAAACGTCTGAAACAGCAAAGCTGTACTTCCTGGAGCCTCAAAAGGCCCAACAGAAAGATCTGGATCCTGACCTCCTCATTACGGAGCACTGAGGACACTCAGGCTAGCAGGGGGGTGGCCGCAGGGGCACGCTGCAATTGGGGGGCTGAGACTGGCAGGAAGCCTGGGAGATCCGTGGAAACTCTGCTTCCAGTGTGGTGAGGCCAGAGACGGCTTCTCATTCGGCACGAGGCTCTGTGCACTGAACCACTCGACACTCGACAAAGTGTTTAATTCCAAAAACCTAACCCTCTTCCAAGAGCTGCAGCACAAACCACGGCTTACAATGAAGTAGAATTTACGCATTAAATCCACCTGTTTCAGAAACAGGATTTTTCTTACAAATGCATAATGATATCATGAGAGTAATATCCTCACAAGTCGAGACGTAAGACATGGCTGCCACCCAGAAAGGTGCCCTCACGTCCTTCAAAAACAGCCACCGGCACCCCTCTCAACTCCAGCCATCCCCTTCCTCATGCTCCGGTTTGGCCATTCCTAGCAATTTCGTACACACTGGAATCACAGGTACGGAGCTGTGTGTGTCTGGCTCACTTTGCTGAATGGAAGGCTTCCGTCCACAGCAAGCCCCTTTCACAAACAGGGAGTGACCCGTGGTACAGAGATGACACCGCTTGTTCACCCACGCATCAGCTAGTGAACATTTGGGTTCTTTCTGGCTTTTGGCTGCAGTAAAAAGTCTGCTGGGAACGTTCACAGACAACGCACTGGGAAGGACCAAGTCCTTGGGCCCTTGCAGCTACGTGGGAGACCTGGAAGAAGCTCCTGGCTCCTGGCTTCAGATTGGCCCAGCTCCAGCCATTTCAGCCATGTGGGGAGTGAACCAGTGGATCAAAGACTTTTCTCTCTCTCTCTCTCTCTCCTTCTCTCTGTCTGTAAATCTACCTCTCAAATAAATAAATAAAATCTTTTTAAAAATGCATTTGCAGCCGGCGCCGTGGCTCACTAGGCTAATCCTCTGTCTGCTGCGCCGGCACACCAGGTTCTAGTCCCGGTCAGGGCACTGGATTCTGTCCCGGTTGCCCCTCTTCCAGGCCAGCTCTCTGCTGTGGCCCGGGAGTGCAGTGGAGGATGGCCTAAGTGCTTGGCCCTGCACCCCATGGGAGACCAGGATAAGCACCTGGCTCCTGCCTTCGGTTCAGTGCGGTGCGCTGGCCGCAGCGTGCCGGCCACAGCAGCCATTGGAGGGTGAACCAATGGCAAAGGAAGACCTTTCTCTCTGTTTCTCTCTCTCTCACTGTCCACTCTGGCTGTCAAAAAAAAAAAAAAAAAAGACTATTCTGGGATATTTGAAAACAAACCCAAACAGAATCTCCAGACTCATTAACATTGAAATCTGAGCATTAAAAGAAACCCACAAATAGACTGACATTCTGAATGCCATTTGGACCAAAAATCAGATTAGAATTCTTGCACTAACAACAGGAGTCACTGTGCACTTACTCCCCATGTAAGATTTCTGTCCTTAATGTGTTGTACTATGAGAATTAACAGTAAAACTAGTCTTCAAACAGTACTTTATACTTTGTGTGTCTGTGTGGGTGCAAACTGTTGAAATCTTTACTCAGTATATACTAGGTTGATCTTCTGTATCTAAAGATAATTAAAAATGAATCTTAATGAAGAATGGAATGGGAGAGGGAATAGGAGATGGGATGGTTTGTGGGTGGGAGGGTGGTTATGGGGGGGGGGCCGCCATAATCCAAAAGTTGTACTTTCAAAATTTATTAACTAAAAGTTTTCAAAAAAAAAAGAATTCTTGCACCCTTCCACTGACCTGAGTGGGGGCTTTTCCGTCAGCTGGGCACAAAGTGGAGGGAAAGAATTTGCAGGCTCCTGAAGTCCCAGAGAGTGTCGATCTCCCTGGAGTGAGGAGGCCCCTCCAGGAAGCAGGAATTCTGTCAATTAATTAAAACCCAGGGATTCCACTTCATCCCCTCCTCGGCCCATTGTATTAATTGCAACAGCTGCACAATCGTTCTTGTAGGCCAATTACTCTGCAGTAATTAAGTCAGCCACCCGGCGGAAGGATGACGTGTGCGGAACTGCTCGGACTCCTCCGCTGCTGACTCTGTCTCTGTGAGCACTCCCGGAATTCTCTCCCTGGGAATGGGCCCACTTCCATCCTGCCGCATCTCGACAAGGAGAGGACGCTTCAGTCTCAAGGAGCAAGCATGAGCCAGACTGGCCATGATGTAATGGGAAACGGTGGTAAAACCTTGCGTTGTTCTCTTTTGTCTCACAAGGCTGCAAGTATACTCCGTTATAGGATGGGGAAAAAAGGCATTGCGGACAGGGAAGGCCTCCATGGGTGTCACTCAAACAGCTGTTGCTGGGGCAGTGGGTTACAGCCTCAGACTGCAGCACCGGCATGCTTTATGGGTACCAGTTCAATTCCTGGCTGCTCCACTTCCAATCCAGCTCCCTGCTAATGTGCCAGGGAAGGCAGTGGAGGATGGCCCAAGCCCATGGGCCCATGCTCCCATGTGGGAGTCCCAGAAGAAGCTCCTGGCTCCTGGCTTTGGATCAGCTCAGCTCTGGCCAATATGGCCATCTGGGGAGTGAACCAGCGGATGGAAGACCTTTCTCTCCGTCTCCACCTCTCTGTAACTCTGTCTTCCAAATAAATAAAACAATGAAATCTTAAAAAACAAACAAACAAAAACAGCTGTTGCTCTGGGTTCCAGGGCAGGGGACAGGGAATTCTCAGAGGGCTCCGGCACCTTCGTCCCCTGGTGTCTGCCCAGTGCTCGCCCCACATCCACCTCCTGTTCACAAGTGGGTCTACTGAGCCTGCTCTCCAGGAATGCAAACGATTCCAGACGAGGACGACAGCTGGACGTGAGCTGCACCAGGTCAGAGCCCCAGCCTGAACAACAGACTGCAAGGCGGCATCTGCTCCGACTGTTGTGCCAGGCCGTGCCAGCGAGGGGCTCTGCAGTCCTTGACAGCCACGGAGCCAGCCCACTTTTGCTATCATGAGCAGGTCCTCCGCACACCCACCGCTGCCACCGCAGAGCGCCCCGAGCCCGCTGGCTGACACAGCGGTGTGGGGAGGGGAGGGCTGGGTTCTGAGCCCCCCAGGTCAGGGTGTGCAGAGCTGCCTTCTTTGAAAACTGGTTGTTCTTCAAGGCAATCACTTGTCCACTCTCTGACGCAGGCCAGCCAGTGCACCCCACCTACAGCTGCTGGACGCAGATGGGAATATGTGGCCTTCGGGATGGCACAGTGCTGGAGTGGACTGAGCCACTGCCTGCCATGCTAGCATCTCACACAGACACTGGGTCAAGTCCCAGCTGCTCCACTTGCAAGACCGCTCCCTGCTAATGACCTGGGAGAACAGCACATGACCTGAGTGCTTGTACCTCTGCACCCACACGGGAGGCCTGGATGGAATGCCCGGCTCCTGGCTCCGGCTTGGTCCATTGCAGCTATCAGGGGAGTGAACCAGTGGATGAAAGCTCTTTCTTTTTTTCTCCCCTTCTATAACTGCATTTCAAGTAAATAAATACATCTTAAAAAAAAACACACACACAAGAATGAGGACTGCATTGTCTGAGCTGAGGGAGCTTCTAAGGGGAACCAAACGTCTGAAGCTGGGACTGCCCCGAACGCCACGCAGAGCAGAGAACGGCGGGAAGCCAGGGTGGAGACAGCATCCCCTGTGTGGTCTCACAGACTCGCGTACACTGGCCGGGCCTCCCAGTTCTGGGTGTAACACACTCATTCAAATAGTCAACAAGACACGGGAGGGCACCTGCTGTGTGCCATGCTCTGTTGGCAGCTCTGGGACCTGCAGTGAGCTTGTCTGGGGTTTGTACCTATCAGAAAGAAACTACTTGGCTGGCACCGCGGCTCAATAGGCTAATCCTCTGCCTGCGGCGCCGGCACCCTAGGTTCTAGTCCTGGTCGGGAGGCCGGATTCTGTCCTGGTTGCTCCTCTTCCAGTCCAGCTCTCTGCTGTGGCCCGGGAGTGCAGTGGAGGATGGCCCAAGTCCTTGGGCCCTGCACCCACATGGGAGACCAGGAGAAGCACCTGGCTCCTGGCTTCCGATCAGCGCAGTGGCCATTGGAGGGTGAACCAATGAAAAAGGAAGACCTTTCTCTCTGTCTCTCTCTCTCACTGTCCACTCTGCCTGTAGAAAGACAGACAGACAGACAGACAGACAGAAACTACTGACAGGCAGATGAGAAGTAAGTAAGTGGCCATTCAAGGGTGAGCCTGGTCGTCTGCACGACACCCCCTGCACACTGCCAGCTCCCTGCTTCCCGAACGCACGAGTGGACTGCACTTCCCGCCTCGGGGTCAGACAGAGCCGAGTGACAGCTCTGACCTACACGTCTGGTGTCTGCCGTGGGTGCAGGAGCACTTAGTGCCCAGTGTGAGGCGCAACCGCGCTCTGGCACGGCCACTGCAGCGTTCACAGCGAGGCGCTCTGGCCACCTGGGAGGCTGTGATGGTCAGCATTCCCCCAGCTGAACCCTGATGGCTGAACCCAGTGTGGCAGAAAGATAAACCTTTGTTACTGACAACCACTGAGGTTTGGGGAGGTTTATTATCACAGCACAAACTGAGACAGACAGAGATGAAGAAGAAACGTGATAAAGTGAGGGGAGAGGAATAAATCAGACAGAGTAACGAGGCCCTCTGAGGAAGAGAGGTTTGAGAGCTGAGATTCCAGGGGCGCAGGACAAGGATCAGGGTTCGGACACAGCAGGGAGCAAGGTGAACGTCCCAGAGGGTCCTAGGTTCACAACATTAAAGCACACAAGGGCACTCACGACATTCATGGGAAATAGAATAACAGGTAAGTACGTTGCAGTGCAAAACTGAAATACATGCATAGGCTTTCGTAACACATTTTCCATGAACTTCTTGAAGCACCCTGGTATATGTTCTACACACCTACACATGTGTACAAAACACGCACACATCCATGCACATAGTCACATTTCCACACACACTCACGTCCACGTTCGCATGCACACGTGTCCACACATGCACAAAATGAACCAAGGCAGTGCTTGGGCACCTGGGGAACCTGGGAAGCCACAGCCCCAGCGCTTATGGGAGTGTCCTCTTACGTCCCGCAAACACTCAACGACAGACACACCCACCAGGCTCCACGGTGTGAAACTCATGCACATGAGGGCTCTTAGAAAATGCACATTGTGAAAAAAACTTTGCATGGATTTCAACACTTTTTGCACTCAAATAATCTTATCTCGATTGACCTTTCCACAAGCTTTTCGGAGTGCCCTCGTTAACGTGGTCATCTGCTACACCTTCCAGACGGAGCCTGGCAGAACTGGTCCTCTCCACTTGACAAAACTGACATGCAAGGAACCCAAAATCTCCAAGGATACACTTTAAATGTGTCAGACCCAAGTACACTGTCCAGCCCTGACATGGCACTGATTTAACAAATAAAAGATGGCATGCCCCATTAATTTTGAATTTCAGGTGAACGAATAACTTTTTAGTATAAGTATGTCCCAAATGTTGCATGGAACATACTTAGACTAAAATAATTCTTCCTTATTCACCTGAAATTCACAACAGGGAAGGTTTCTTTCAGAGACTGGAAGCTCCTTGCAGATTTCCCTAGCCAATCACCAAGAGATAACTCAGAGGATTTCTCAGTCTCATGAAACACTCGAAAACTGGATCTCTAACTCTTCTGAACCGACAGGTCCTCGATTTGATCTCACTAAAGCTGATATAAAATCCTCACCCTGGCCCTCTCATCGTTCCTCTGTTTCTTAGAGGACTTACTTCAAAGCCTCCCTATCCTTTGTCCCCTCCCCAAGGACCACAAACCTCTCCCTCTCCTCCCTCCGTCCATGACACCAGACCCAAGCTTCAGATACCCTGGCTGTCGCACCACAGACAGAAGCAATCCTTCCCTCTCCCTCTCTTGTTTGACCCCCAGCGCAAAGCCACAGGAACCCCTGCCAAATTTGTGGTCTTGGGCCCCCACGGTCTCAAGCTTCATTCTTTTATAATTTTATTTATTTGAAAGGCAGGGAAACAGGGAGAGAGAGAGGGAGAGGGAGAGGGAGAGAGACAGAGACAGAGACAGAGACAGAGAGAGAGATCTGCCATCTATGGTTCACTCCCTAAGTGCCTGCAACACCTAGGGCTGGGCCAGGCCAAAGCCAGGAGTCTGGAAATCAATGAGTCTCCCACGTACATGGCAGGCTCAACCAGCTGAGCCATCACCTGCTCCGCCCCAGGGTGTGCACCAGCAGGGATCTAGAATTCAGAGTGGACCCAGGATTTGAACCTAGGAACTCTAATGTGGGTTACAGGCACCGTACCTGCTGAGCCAAACCCCTGCCTGTGGAGCACCGGATTCTTGAGCAACTCACTGGAAAAGTACAATTGTTCATTCACCCAAGTGATCTACGACGACACCGGGCCAGCTGCATGCTCTGCCCTGGGGGAGCTCCTCAAAGTCCCCCACGCTGTCACCCTAACAGAAACACTTCTAAATAAAGCATAAGTGGGGAAGCCTGGATAACACAGCCTTGATGGGTTGAACCTTGTCAGCTAAAAAGATGCTGTGAACCCGCCTCTGGGCCTGCGAGAGTGACCGCACTTGGAAATGGCTCACTATAGACTGAATCAAGTTAAAACAAGACAATAGGGGCCAGCGCCATGGCTCACTTGGTTAATCCTCTGCCTGCGGTGCCAGCATCCCATATGGGCACCAGGTTCTAGTCCCGGTCAGGGCGCCAGATTCTGTCCCAGTTGCTCCTTTTCCAGAACAGCTCTCTGCTGTGGCCCGGGAGGGCAGTGGAGGATGGCCCAAGTGCTTGGGCCCTGCACCCCATGGGAGACCAGGAGAAGCACCTGGCTCCTGGCTTCGGATCAGCACAGTACTGGCTGTAGCGGCCATTTTGGGGGGTGAACCAACAAAAGGAAGACCTTTCTCTCTCTCTCTCTCACTGTCTGTAACTCAACCTGTCAAATAAACAAAAAATAACAGAACCAATGTCCCTTTAAAAGGGGGAGATGTGGGCGTGGGCAACTCACACATGGAGAACAGCACGGAGGATGAAGGCAGAGGGCAAGCTGAAGCATCTGCCAGCCAACGAACCACCGAGTGTGGCAGCAAGGCCCCCACAGCTAGGACAGAGGTCCGCAGCAGACTTCCCCTGGGCTCAGGAGGGGCCGCCCTGCTGACCCTTGACCTCAGGCCTCCAGACCAGGGGGCCCCATGCTCTTGTTGCTGCAGCCGTTTCGCCCAGGCAGCCCCAGGAAACTAAGGCAGTGTTGAGGACATCTCTGTCAACGTCCCATCTGTCAGTCCTTCAGTCCCTCAGTCCCAGGGAAAGTGAACATAGCAAAGCACTTCCACCCTGCTCAAAGCCCACAAGCACATTCTACTCAGTGGCGAGCTTGCATGGTGTGGACGTTCCTGCTACTGCCTGGTGAACCGGAAGCCTCACCACAATGCCAGAAGTAAAACGAGACTTCAGGTTTCCTGCCTGGAGAAGATCTGCCCACTCACGCAGTGTTGGGAATGCCCCATCTGCAGAGGGAAGCCAAGGAGGCCTCGAAGGCCCTGGCCATCACTGCCACTACCACCCACAGACCACAGCAAGCACCGGAGGCGTGGATGGCGGGCAGAGCCTGAAATGTGTGGTTCATGCTGGGGACTGTTCGTTTCCTGGGGCCAGGGGCTGTGCCCTGAGCTCTCACGGCCATGAGGTCCACTCCGAGAGAGGCCACTCCTGGAAATCCTCATGTGTCCAGGGTTCTCTCCCCAGTCCTAGCCACCATGGCCAGACATCGTAGGAGCTGGTAACTGCACCCCGAGCTTACCTTCAACAGGTGCAGGGGGCTTTTCCCCAGGATAAGCCACAGCAACTCGGCACGATCTTCAGGCCAGAGATCTGACTTACCAGCCACTACAGCAGTCTACACACGGCTGGAACCTCTGGGGAAGATCCCATAGACACCATTAGCCGGTTGCTAAGGTTTCCTTAATGAGCAAGGACTAGCGCCCCTGTGGAGCTCAAGTTTCTCTAAGTGAGGCTCAGCCCCGGTGTAACCTGGCCTCAGCAGCTGGAATCCAGGGGTGTCGACTCCACCAGGACTCCAGGTCCTTCAGCACTGGCCCAGCCTCGCTGGTCTCTAAACCACAGACTCACAAGGTGCTGCACACTCATTGCGATGCCTTAGGATGCACCTGCAGCCATTTCTCCGCTGGAGAGTCACATGTGGTCTCCAGGGAGAACTGACGAGCACATGGACGACAGAGATGCTTCCAGCAGGAAGGGACATTCGCTTAACTGACCCGCAAGAGAGGGGAGAAGGAAAGTGCGCTGGAGTGCCGCGCTCCTGCTGGTTTGCTCCCCGCAGCACAGCTGACTGCACTCCCACAGCGCAGCTCCTGACCCTGCTTCACAGGAAAACCCCTCGTCTTCACTGCGGGGCACTCCCACGTAGATCAGCCCATCTTGTCTTGTTCTTCTGATCATGCCCAGAGCCTGTCTACACACCAGCGGAACTGCTATCTTCTCTGACTGCCTTTAGCTTAAAATACGCATGCTCCAAGGGTCATGTGACCCACCCTAGCCTATGAGGGGGGTTACTGGGGTCAGTTCTGGACTGGCCACTTCACTACCAGTGGGGGAATTTCAGAGTGGAGAGGAGGGTCTTGGGTGATGGCTGCTTTGCCTAAACTCACGACAGCGAGCAGGGTCTCTGCCAACTCGTGATGAAGCGTGGCTAAGAAACAAATGTGTCTCCTGCCCACCTTCATGCCTGCCTTCAGCAGGTGCCTGCCAGCCACCTGGCTGCTCAACCCCGACCCCTGGCTAGCTGCAGAGCGGGAAGTCCTCCTCCACACAGCAACACAGAGCTTCATTATTGAATGGCAGCTTTCCAGAGAAAGTCAAATCCCTAAGCTGAGCAGTAGGAACTACAGAAACAATTACAGGGTAAGAAAGTGACTAAAGGTCCCTTTAGGTAAAGAGAAGGAAAGAGAAAGTCTGAATAATCAGTGAAGAAAAGAAAAAGGCATGGGTGCAAAAAGCAAGGACAGTCCACGGGCAGTGGCCGGAGCACCGCCAACCGAGGGCTCTGCTGGGAGAGCCTGCGTCTGTTCCCACCCAACTCCCCTGTCAGCGGCCCAGGACTTTCCTCGGCTCCCTGGAATAAAGGATGGAGACTTCAGTACCGAGAGTTGGAATGCAGACAGTAAAGTCCCCACACCTTGTCCAGACAGGACCAAGAGGCCTCCACGGGACTATTCCTCAGACGTGCAGCCCATGCCCAGCACATGCTACTAAGAGACATGCCAGGTCCCCACGGCAAGCTAAAGCTGCAGAACCTCCTTCAGTCAAAGAATGAGAGTGTGATCTCCAACTTGCACAGCACAGCCACAGCAAGACAGGGAGTGGCTTCCTACCTAGTACTTCAGACAGGCTGGTCAACAGCAGAGTGGGCCAGGAAGGGACATGCTCCAGGCTCCTTGCAGGGGAGCAGACACAGGGCAGCCCAGGCCAGGGACCAGCCCAGGGGACCCCCAACACATGAAGCTTTGGAATCAAGGTAACCGACAGTCCAGAGGGGGTGCATTTCATCAGCCCTATTGGAGACTCCCAAGGCTGCCTCAGCGTGGGGTTAAGACACAGGGGCATTTTTCCAACAACTAAGTCCAATTAAGCTCCTGGAAAAGAGCCAACACCTCATCAGCTGCGCTGCCCCCTGCCTGGAGCAAGTCTGCACTCACACACAGCAGTCCTGCAAGGCCCATGGGAAGACACTGCAGGAGAAGTGGAAAGCTTGGCCTCTTCCCAGAGGGGATTCTGAGCAGGTGCAATGCACGCCTCTGGCCTGAGATAAAAGGACCCACCCAGGAATGAGGGCAAAAGGGCAGAGCAGAGCCAACGGGACAGAGAACAGGAGGAGGTCAGCTGAGGTCCCCATGCAGCTGAACAGCCAGGCTCACCCCTGGACGGTCCAGAGTGTGAGCCACAGCATTCTCTCGGATCCCTTGGATGGTCTGCTTTAGGTTTCCAAAGCTTGTAAAAAAAAAAAAAAAAAAGGCAAATTGATATACTAACATGGCAGCATTAAAGCCCACCATGAGGTAGCAAGGCAGTATTTTACAACACACGAGTGGCATTATTTTACTTGCCTCATAATTCCAACCGTGGTGACTTATACTGGCATCGAACCACATTTCAGCTGATCGATGGGGACAGACATGGAGAGCAATAAATCTGCACCGTGTTCAACCTCCTTTCTTGAAGTCTCACTTTCTTCCCTGCACAGCCTAACACTTCCAGGAAATGGGCCCAAATGCCAGCATGGACGCTCCTGAGAGGCTAACTTCCTTCATGCACAGCCCTGCACTTTCCCAACCCCATTCCAGCTCATCT
This sequence comes from Oryctolagus cuniculus, assembly GCF_051225735.1. Taxonomy (NCBI): domain Eukaryota; kingdom Metazoa; phylum Chordata; class Mammalia; order Lagomorpha; family Leporidae; genus Oryctolagus; species Oryctolagus cuniculus. The sequence goes on from NC_142887.1 coordinate 8,807,061, forward strand.
TAAAAATCCAGCAGGCTAGGTCCTGATCTTCTTCTGTTTCAGAAACTGGAGCTGAGCCGCTAGGACCCACCATGGTTCAATCAAGCAAGGAACTCACGGAGTTGAACATAGAGCCATTGCTGGGGACACGATGTTGTGCTGGGTCACAACTGAAATCCACTGCCATGAACGCAACATGGTGAACGCCCCTCAGCCACGCCGCACATCAGCTGTTCAGAGACATCCCTTACCCTTTACTTTCTGGTAAAGATCATGACACGTTCATCAGTGCCCACCAAAGGGACGCTCCTGCCCTGCCAGCCCCACCCCGATCAAGCTTGGGGGGCCCAGGACATGCACGGTGCGGTGGGGATGGCCTCTCCACTCTGCCCAGCAGGGAGCCAGCACCAGGACAGATGAGCAAACCCAGACGTTTCTGCCTCACCCTTGCACTAGAAAGCCGGGTCTGTCTCAGCCCTGCCCACCTTGCTCAGGACCCCATGGTGGTCAGGAGGCTCAGCACTGCCCCTCCAGCTCCAGCCGCCTTTAGGTGTCCCAGCCCCAGTGCCACTGTGTGCAGAGACACGATGAGAGGCTGCTTGGAGAGACTGTGGGGACATGGCAGCACTCGGCACCCAGGAACAGGGCACTGCAGGGTCTGAGCAAAGTCTCCCCAGCACCCAAGACTGCCCTGGGCTGCCAGCCACTGGATGCGTGTGGTCAGCTGTCCAAAGGGCATGATGCAGTGGCTGGAGGAGCCGGCAGCAGCCTGCTAAAGGAGAAGTTGGTGGCAGTCCCATCAGGGATGGAGGAGGGCCGAGATGCCCCTGCTGATGTCATGGAAGCAGCAGTCACACCAATGCTCGGAACCCCACTCTGCTCCCCGTCCTGGGAGACACGGAGGGAGGCAGGCAGGGTGCCCCAGACACCCAAAGAGACCCACAGCCCTTTCACTCCAAATGATTACCCATCTTCCTCGATCGGATTTTTCCATATCCCGTATCATCCCGAAAAGCCAACTGATGAACCTGGCATCATCCGCACTCTGCCAGCTGCTTGGCAGACGCCTGCCCCCTCAAGTGTTACCCACAGGAACACACTGACCCGCTCATGCCTGCCCACTAAAGCAGGGCTGTGCTCAATCCCCGCTCATCCCAGCTGGGCTCAGGGGAACACGCAGAGGAAACCCCTCAGTGGCTGGTGTGCAGGAAGAAGCTCACGCCACTTTCTGCCAGGCTGCACGGCTGATTCAAACAAGCAAACACCTCCTGAGGCACCGAGCCAGCAGGTCCCGAGACCTGGCTACTGGTCCGAGCTCCGTGAGACCCGCACGGGCCGGCAGCCAATCACAGCACGGTGTCCCAGGGCACTGAGCGTGTCCAGTGCACGGCCTGCTGCAGGCGACACCATGAAGGCCAGGGCCAGGGCTGCCAACTCTTAGAGGAGTCATGTGAGGCCCACACACCAACACGTCAGCACGTGCCGCGGACACGAGGGTACACAGCAAGGCCTTGCTTAGTCGTGGCTTGGAGGGGAGACAGTGGCTCCTCCAGCGCAGGCTTGGACCCACTTAGACTCAGCTCACTGGGCTTTACCTTTACTGTGAAAGGCTTTGTATTAGTAACGAATGGCTGCGTAGCCAACCACCCCAGAAGCTGCTGGATCCAAACAGTAAACATCATTATCTCAAGGCTCCTATGGATCCAACACGTGGGGCAGCGTCGCTGCATGGTTCGGACCCAGGGCCTCTCGGGAGAGCAGTGCGGATGTTTGGGCTGCAGCTGTCCGAAGGCCCAACTGGGGCTGGAGGGTGGAACCACGCAGGCTGCGGTCAGGAGGCGTGGCCTCGCCACAGAGCTGCCCGGGCATCCGCACGCACGGCAGCTGGCTTCCCCCGGGGTGACCAGTGCGAGACAGCAGGAGGACAGCGCAAACCTTCTGTGACCTCGCTTCTGAAGCCACACGACACCACTTCCTCCACACAGCACCCAAGTCCTGCGCCTGCAAGGGGGAGGGAGCCAAGCTCTACTTCCCTGTAAATTTCATTTATTTATTTGAGAGAGACAGGGAGCTCCCGTCTGTTGGTCCCTTCCCCAAATGCCCACAACAGCCAGGGCCGGAGCCAGGAGTCAGAAATGAAATCCAGGTCTCCCATGTGAGCCATCATTGCTGTGTCCCCCAGGGTCTGATTGACAGGAAGCTGGAGTCAGGAGCCAGAGACAGAATCAAACTCGGGAAATGCGAAGTGGGATGCAGGTGCTATAACCTCTGGGCGGCAGGCCTGCCCCTAAGCTCCACCTCTTGAAGGAAAAGCATCATGAGTCTGAATACAACTGTAAAACCGCAACACCATGCTGAGCCAACGTCACCCACAGTTGAGCCCAGAACCCTGAGGCCACGAATTCCCCCTTTCGAAAATCCGCCCTCTCCTCACCAGCCTGGAAATGAGAATAACAGAACCCACACTGTGAGAATTTAACCAGACAATGAAAGTAAAATCCTTAACACAGAGTCTGGCATGTGCTTTAGCTACGATCAAGACGGAAAGAGGGCATGTAGCATTCTCTTCCCAGCTCACCTCTGTGCAGCCCCCACCCCACAACAAAACCTCCCAGGTGGGACCCATGTCACTCAGCAGCAGATAATCCCTGTTCAAAATGGGTGACTGCCAGATCTGGCAGCATCCTACACACAGCACCGTGAGACGAGGTCCCCAGTGCCCCCCGACACCCTGACTGCAGCATGAGACACACATTCAGACTCACGCACGCTTGCAGGGGCACTCTGCCTTCCAGAGGCTCCTGCATAAATCCAGGGGAACATCGCTGGCCCACCTCCATCTGGAGTCACTCAAACTGACCGCCTCTCCCCTGGAGCCAAGGCAAGTCAGGAGACAGTGACCGTGATGCTGCAGGAGCCCGGTTCCCACCTCAGGGCTGACATTCACACTGCCAGTGCAGACTCGCGGAGAACCACAGCCGCCTGGCCTTGGACAAGTCACCTTGCTCAGCCAGCAGGAAAGGCACTGCATGCCTGGTTCATCACGTCCTGTCACTCCAGCATCTGAACTGTCCCACTGACATCTAGATTGGCTTCTAGAAATCTCACGCAGGAGACCCGGAGACCATCAAAGGGACAGGCACACGTGTGGACGGTGCTGCTGCCTGCAGGTGCGCTGCCTCAGAAGGGGGCCTCTCAGAACTGACTGCAGCTTAGCAAGTAACACTGACGGGTGCAAGACGTCAGCTCCGTCTGACTTCTAACACTAGGGTCCTCTTAGCCTCGACCGTCTTCCACGAAGGACAGCCGTGTGGTCCCTCCGCTTCTCCACTGATTCAGTCAGGTCTGTGTGTGTAACAAAGCACCCAAAAGACAGCGGCCTCGACTGTGGTCAGCTGTCCAGTAGCCGCCATCAGAGCAGCGCCGAGCAGCCCGAGCTGCATGCTGGGTAAGTGGGTGCGATCGGGGACCTCCTCTTGAGCTGATTTGTTATGCAGCAAAGCCCGGAACACAGGTTCTGACTCACACCTCTTCCGCGTCTTACCGCTCAGCACGGTGGCAGAGCAGGGATGCTAATGGCCTGCCTGTCCACCCCTCACTTTGATTTCCCATTAAGCATGTTCCATTCAGAGTTCTGGAAGACACTGTCTGTCAAGTCAAGAAAGTTTCTTTCTATTTCTACTTTGCTAAGAGACTTTGCATAAATTAAGAGCTAAAATAGAAGCTGTTTTCATTGCTGGAGCATCACACAGCCCTTTCCTGGCAAACAAGACTTCTGTGAACAGAGCACTGTGAGGACGTGCACATTAGCTTAGAAAGGATGAGCGAGACCAAGACGTGGGAAACACTTAAATAACAGAGAGCATACGATCAAACATGAGGGTCAGAGGTACAGACTCAAGTTCGAGACAAGTTCAGAGGAGAATGCGAGGTTGGCCATTTTTAAGAAACAGAAGACAGGAAACAGCATTAGGTGAGAGCATGGCAAGAGAGGAAGACGAGGGGGAAGGGTTGCCACAGCAGAACACACCTGCCGAGAGCCACCCCACAACCTCGCCTCCCGAGATGACATCCCCACCACCTTGATGCCTGTCTCTGCTCCCTGCCCAGGGGAAGAGTGGGTGAGAGGTAAGCCACCTGTGGTCCTAGCCTTGGAGAGCATCCTGAGAGATCGTCCAGGGTCGCCATGGAAACCTCAAGGATGGCATAGCAACAAGCAGTTTCCAGATGACGCAGCACAGGCCAGAAGCAGCCAGGGTCCCCGTGATGACGCGGACACAGCTCAGGAACTCCTTCCGAGCCCCATCAGATTGTGGGAAAGCACTGAGACACAGGGCTATTTGTTACACCAGCTAACATCAATTACCTTGACCAATACGAAGGGTCACAGCCGTTCAGCTCCAGGCATTCAGTAACACCACAGTGAGCTCCTTCAGGACAGCCGCGCTGTGCTATACCCATCAGCCTAGAATTCTGGCCTTGTGGTTTCCATCTCCAAAGACAGCCATCTTTTTTCTTTTTTCTTTTTTGGTGCTAAGGCAGAAACAGCCTTACAGCTTTGCCTGTACAGAGTGGTGCCTGCTATAATGAACCAACACCCACCAACTGCTGAACAGCGAGGCCCCGAGAACAGGCTGGCGAGTATTTCAAAAAGGTAAAAGGTGACAGAGGAAGAGTTTCTCTCCCCAGTAGGCTGGAGCCTCTGCAGCTGCAGGGATGGGAGGCCAGGTTCCCTGCAGCCTCAGGACAAACTGAAGACGGCAAGAGTGTGGCAGGAGGAAGACAGACCACACGTGTCCTGCAGACCACACGCTGCTCCAGACCACACACTGCTCCAGACCACACGTGTCCCCCAGACCACACGTGTCCCCCAGACCACACGTGTCCTCCAGACCACACACTACTCCAGACCACACTGCTCCAGACCACACATGTCCTCCAGACCACATGTGTCCTGCAGACCACACACTGCTCCAGACCACACATGTCCTGCAGACCACATGTGTCCTCCAGACCACACACTGCTCCAGACCACATGTGTCCTGAGGACCACACACTGCTCCACACCACACATGTCCTACAGACCACACGCTGCTCCAGACCACACGCATCCTCCAGACCACACGTGTCCTGCAGACCACACGTGTCCCCCAGACCACACACTGCTCCAGACCACATGTGTCCTGAGGACCACACACTGCTCCACACCACACATGTCCTGCAGACCACACATGTCCTACAGACCACACGCTGCTCCAGACCACACGCATCCTCCAGACCACACGTGTCCTGCAGACCACACGTGTCCCCCAGACCATACGCATCCTCCAGACCACACGTGTCCTGCAGACCACACGTGTCCCCCAGGCCACACACTGCTCCAGACCACATGTGTCCTCCAGACCACATGCTGCTCCAGACCACACGTGTCCTGCAGACCACACGCTGCTCCAGACCACACGTGTCCTGCAGACCACACGCTACTCCAGACCACACGTGTCCTCCAGACCACACACTGCTCCAGACCACACGTGTCCTCCAGACCACACACTGCTCCAGACCACATGTGTCCTCCAGACCACACACTGCTCCAGACCACACGTGTCCTCCAGACCACACACTACTCCAGACCACACGTGTCCTCCAGACCACACGCATCCTCCAGACTACACACTTCCTCCAGACCACACGTGTCCTCCAGACCACACACTGCTCCAGACCACACGTGTCCTGCAGACCACGCGCATCCTCCAGACTACACACATCCTCCAGACCACACGCTGCTCCAGACCACACGTGTCCTCCAGACCACACACTACTCCAGACCACATGTGTCCTCCAGACCACACGCTGCTCCAGACCACACGTGTCCTGCAGACCACACGCTGCTCCAGACCACACATGTCCTCCAGACCACACACTACTCCAGACCACACGTGTCCTGCAGACCACACACTGCTCCAGACCACATGTGTCCTCCAGACCACATGCTGCTCCAGACCACACGTGTCCTGCAGACCACACGTGTCCTGCAGACCACACACTGCTCCAGACCACATGTGTCCTCCAGACCACACACTGCTCCAGACCACAAGCTGCTCCAGACCATACGTGTCCCCAGACCACACGTGTCCCCCAGACCACACTCTGCTCCAGACCACATACATCCTCTGCACCTGTCCCCTTGCCGTTCAATCCTCTGAACTTCGGTGAGGAGGGTAGCTCAAGCCCAGCACCTGTCCACAATGGCTTCACCACACAGGGAGGTAGCAATCACATCTAGTGAAGAAACTAAGTCAATCAAAAATAATTGGGACTGCCAGCAACAATGCCCGTGGTCTCCTGATGTGGGAAACAGAACGGTGCCACGACTGTGGGCATGGAAGCCTCACACTGAGAAGGACACATTACTCATGGCAATAGTCTCGGGGCAGGCAGGTGGATGAGGAACTGCCTTGGGCCCTGACAGCAACTTTCAAAGTCTCTAAAAATAAAACCAAAACACACTGAGAGTCTTGTACCTTTAGACCCTGGATTTTCCACCTCTTAGGCAGAAACGTGTACAACTAACCTCCCTATTCTAATAGTCTCAGAAGCATGTTTCTGAGCTGCACAACCCCGACTCACCCCAGGTCACATGGCCAGCAATCAGCAAGGCGAGGTGGAGACCCCAGGCAGTCTTCGCTCCCAATCAACACAACCTAACACAATCTTCCATGGCACAGGACTTAGAGGACCTAGCATAACCTAGATATGCAAGGGTTACTTCCGGGCATAATTCTCTGAGCCCCTATCCCACCCACACTGTGCGTAACATAGAGGGAGGAAGGGAAGGAGGGACAGAAAGACAGAGAAAGGCATTATTCTCTTAGTCCAGGCAATTCTAGCCTCTTGCCAAAGCTTAAAGTGCATGACAAGAGATTCTGTAGTTGAAAGCTGGTAGGAAAAGAAAGAAAAGCCAGCAAGGGTAAGGAGAGCTGTAATTGAATCTCAGACTTGAAGACGGGAGAAATAGAGCTGGAGGTAATTCCATTAACAGTGAGTGCAATGAGTCAAGAAGCCAACCCTAGCCGAGTCATGTCTCCACTGTCACACCAAGCTATCTGGTCACATGGCCATTAACACTGCAAACCCGAATCCAGCACTCCTCCAGAGAAGGCACCAGAGCTGCTAACAGTGCACGGAGCTGCAGGGACCTGAAGGAGCTCGAGGTGAGATCTCAGGCCCAGCATTTGGCAAAGAAAAAACCAGTAAAACAATTCAATGTGCTGCATATACCACCAAGTATCAAGTGTAGAGTGTGGCGGAAGAGTTAAGAGGGTGAATTAGATCTAAGAAACAGCCTCATAGGGTCACAAAGCAGAGAAAGGAACTCTGTCCCAGCTAATACTTCCAGGGGCAGTCATGATGTGTGGGTCACACAGCAAACTCAGCGGTTAATACTGCTGGCAGGACTGGAGGACAAGTGGGGCTTGGCCCGGGAGAAAGGGCAGGAGGAAGCCACACGCAGCTGTGGTGCCACTGACCCTTCTGCTTTGAAGAGGCAAGAACACGCACACAGACTTAAACAGAGCCTCAACCAGCCAGGGCGCGGAAGCGGCGGATAATCAGATTGATCATCTGGTTAAATGGAAATCAAAGAGGAGCCTTTGGTTTGTCCCCTGAAGGATGCCTAGGACGCTACCTTCAGAGTGGGCGAGTGACAGAGAACCCCATAAGGTTTCAGAGCCACAACCTGCAGGTCCCTGAAGCAGTAGGAGGTCTTCCGTTCTAAGCAACAGACGCTGAGCAGCCTGAGTAGAATCTGTGGAAACCTCAGGAGGGTCCTGGTTCACCGTTTTAAAACAAAGCCTGGGGAAAAGCTGGCAGCTCTGGGACCCTGGGGGTGTGGCAGATCTGCAGCCCCGCTGCTCTCACAAAGGAGCCTGTCCCCACCGCCTTGTCCCGGCACCACCAATCTAGACTGGAGTCCAGGGACAGGCACCTGCCTGGCTGACCGTCGGTCCCAGCCTCCCGCCTGGGTCAGGCCGCTTTGTTTCACAGCCGCACCTGTGATGCTCATGATCAACGGAAGATCCCCGAAGGAAATCAAGGAGTCGCAGAGAGACAGGTGCCACCTGAGCCCATCATCACCATCAGAGGTGAGGAAGCGGAGGGAGGCTTGGGGAGACTGGGTGACAGGAACCACACTCCGGAGACAGGAGGAACAGGCACAGGGGGCTGGCTACAGCTTGCCAAGCCTACTGTACACTTTTTATAAAGAACTAGAAACGGAAAGACGTGATAGATGTTTAGGGAGAAGGGAAGGCTGACTGCTCTGACTGGATCATTACATACTGTATACTTGAAGCAAATTATCACACTCTGACCCACACACCTATATATACTGAATCATTATATTCAATTAAAATGGTTTTTAAACAAATTAGAAAACCAGATGTGGGTGCTGGCCATCATGGCTGACAGTGCAGGTAGAGGGGAGGCTGCACACCGGTGGCCAACACGGGGGTGGGGCTGGGGAGGAGAGCTTGGGTGCTGCTCCGCTCAGAGCCGTCTCAGGGGACTGGACGCCGGCGACCAAGCCTGTGTTCAGTAATCCTCCTCCCTCCCCCACCACAGCCTGCTGGTAACTGACCAGTGCCACCCCGGGACTCACTGGCTGGCAAAGGCTCCATCAGGTTTCCTTCTGCTAACTGTGCATGGAAGGCACAGGTGCCGGCTGGAGAAATGAGTCGATATTACGGTAGAACCCTAGCCGGGGCTCTCAGGAACCCCTTCCTCTGAGGTCTCTGGAGATACCCTCGGTGTTGACTACTCTGAGGCCCTCCTGAGCACACTAATGTCCTCCCCGCGAAGTCCCCATGGTCTTGATGGGTTTCTGGTCTTAGTGCTCCCCAACCAGCCCAGATCTCAGCTGACAAGATCGACAGCAATGACCAGACGCTTCTCTTGGCAAAAAACAACAGCCAATTAACACGAACAAAGTGCTTTTATCTACACTTTAAAAGGAAACAAATTAAAAATTCCAACGGCCAGACAAGTCTTATGTGTTTGCACTTTACCCCAAGACCTCAAAAGCTGATCAATATTAACCGATTCTGCCTCAGAGTAGAAAAAGAAAAAAGTCTGGTCCTTGAGCGGCGGATGGACTTTCTTGAGAAGAGTCAAGCATCTTCATGAAAGGACTCCAGAATTCTCTCGTAAACAAGGCCGTGGGTTGAGCGAGGCGGAACGCCCACCATGAATCAGAATAATTGCATTAGCCGGCTGTCTGTGTAACTGAGTTTTCTCCCAATAAATTTTTAACTTATGAGAAGACCAGTTTTGAGTTGGAATCCTCTCAGGGTCCACTCAGACAACGGTAAGTGAAGGGAAATAGCCTGTACACTGGACGGGGGATACTCATACTCAGGCTGAGTCAGAGCTCAGTAAGAACTGAGATGCGCTGCTGCTGAAGACGAGAGTCATCGCCTGCTCGGGCTGGAGAGAGCCTGGTTCTCCTGGAGCTGCCATTAAACCGACTGCAGCACCCCTGCTGAACCCTGGGAGTGCCCGGCGTCTGCCCCCACACCACACTGCAGGGAAGAGGTGGCCGTCCACTGACAGTCACCCATCTGCCAGGAGAGGAAGGCTCAGCCTCACAACAGCTGGTGCACATCGGATCCCCCACACAGCTACCTTCCCAAGGCTCTGCTACCAGGAGACACTCCAGCTGCCGGTCGGGCCTGAGCATCAAGAGACCCGTGACTGCCGTCTTCAAAAGGCAGCCCGGAAGCAGTCTGGTGGTTCCTACAACAGTGAACCGCAGAATCGCCGTAAAACCCAGCCAGTCTTCGCCCAGGTACCTGCCCTTCGTCCCACAACAGATCCTCACACATGCATGTCCACAGCAGCTCGAGACCCAGGAGCCCAAAGAGAGGTCAGCCCAGATGTCCATCTGGAGATGGACGGGCCAACAAGGCATGTCCCAAATGTACCATGGACCATTTCAGCCACAGAAAAGACTGAAGCCCTGATGCTCACTCTAAAGTCAATGGACCTTGAAGACACGCTTAACAAAAGCAGCCGGACACTGGAGTGAGCGTCAGCCTTGTGTGAAGACAGCCACCTCGCACACCACCAGCCGGACACTGGAGTGGGCGTCAGCCTTGTGTGAAGACAGCCACCTCGCACACCACCAGCCGGACACTGGAGTAGGCGTCAGCCTTGTGTGAAGACAGCCACCTCGCATGCCACAATGCCTGGATCTGACCAGTGTCTCCATCTCCTGACCCCCACTTCCCACCAGTGCAGCCTCTGGGGGCAGCAGTGGAAGATGGCTCCAGTAACTAAGTCCACACTGCCCACGTTGGAGATCTGAGTTGAGTTCCCACTTCCTGGCATGGCCCAGCCCAGCCCCAGCCATGGGAGGCTTTTGGAGAGTAAACCAGCACAGGAGAACTCGCTCGCTCGCTCACTCTCTCTCTCAAATAAAAAAAAAAAATTAAAGATTTTATTTATTTATTTGAGAGGTAGAGTTCCAGAGAGTGAGAGGGAGGGACAGAGAGAAAGGTCTTCCTTCCATTGGTTCACTCCCCAAATGGCTGCCAGGTGCTTCTTCCCAGTTTCCCACACAGGTACAGGGGCCCAAGGACTTGGGCCATCTTCCACCGCTTTTCCAGGCCACAGCAGGGAGCTGGATTGGAAGAGGAGCAGCCGGGACTATAACCAGTGCCCACATGGGATGCTGACACTGTAGGCAGAAGATTGACCCACTGCGCCATGGTGCCAACCCCCAAAATTTTTTTAAAAAATTTGAAAGAAGGGGCCAGCACTGTGGCACAGCAGGATAACACCCTGGCCTGAAGCACCAGCATCCCATATGGGCACCAGTTCGAGGCCAGGCTGCTCCACTTCCGATCCAGCTCTCTGCTGTGGTCTGGGAAAGCAGTAGAAGATCGCCCAAGTCCTTGGGCCCCTGCACCCATGTGGGAGACGCGGAAAAAGCTCCTGGTTTCTGGCTTCAGATCGGCGCAGTTACGGCCGTTGTGGCCAATTGGGGAGTGAACCAGCAGATGGAAGACCTCTCTCTCTCTCTCTCTCTCTCTCTCTCTTTTTCTCTTTCTCTTTCCTCTCTCTGTGTAACTCTTTCAAATAAATAAATACATCTTTAAAAAGTTTTTTGAAAGAAGCCAGACACAATCACACACTGTACACCTCCATCTGCATGAAATGCCCAGACTGGCAAATCCATGGCCACAAATGCAGACTGGTGGTTCCCAAGTGCGAGGAGCAACTCAAACTGCTTAAAATCTTGGGGGAGCAGAGAGTGGTGCTGCGACAACACCTAGATGCACTACATGACTGCAAGTGAGCTCTTCACGTGTAAACCCCTCAATTCGTGTTGCGTGCATTTCGCCAGTGAAAAAGAATCTGCCGTAACAAGAAAGTCCGTCCCCGTAACCTCCACAATTACAGGCTCAGACTACCGGACTTCCTGCCTTAGCGCTCTCTCCTCAAACACCAACTCAAACACACGGTGTTCTGATTACAAGGAGAAAATGCAGGTAACAAGGTCACTCGTCCAACTCGTGCCGGAGTAAAAACCAGAGCTAATTTCACAGTCACGTCCATACTCGAGATTTGTAACAGCAATACCAAGGGAAAGCCACTCCACGTCTCAAATGCTGCCACAATGTTCTGGGTACAGCCAGCAAGATCAGGGACTGCTCACTGTCACAAAGGAAATCTGGAAGGATTAGCTTATTTTCTCTATTTCTCATCTTAAGCCAGCAGCCACGTGGACAGGATTCATGTCTACGTGAATGTCGGCATACCACTTCTCCCAGCAGAGACCCCGTTCTGTCTTGATGGGAGGGGAAACCACCCCCGAATGGCCCCAGAGCCACATGGGCCCCACACCTGGAGTCCGGCTCTGCCTGGGCGGCCCCTGGCACCAGCAAAGGGGGAACCCGCGACCTGCACGTGCTTTCAGGAACGCATGCTGGAAAGAAAGCGAATGAAGTGCATGCTGATGTTGGGAGCTACCCAGCCTCCCCCTGCTTGACAGCATTTTCCAGAACAAGTCTGTCTTCATAACACGCCAGAGATCCTTCCCCGGACACAGACACAGGCTCTGACACCTGGGGAGCGTGCGTTCAGCTCCATTCCAGCACGTATGCACCACCCTCATGGAAACGGGAGAAAGCACACTTTTATCTCAGCTGAACACACACACCCAGCTACCAGGCAGCCGTGTCAAAGGCAGTAGCGGCTGAGGTACTTCTAGAATGGTACACAATGAAGTGAAAAGACTGGGCTGCAAGCTGGGAGACCAGGCTTCCAGGGGAGATTTCAACTGGCCTCCTGTAGCCTCCTGTGACCTCGCATGACCCCATCTGACCTCCTATGGTCCCATAGGACCTCACGTGCCCTCGGCCTTCTGCTTTTCTGTGGCCTTACCCTTGAAGATACAATCACACCTACTTCATTTGGGAATTGGGATTTTTGTCAAAATTACAACAAACAACTCATTCATGAGCTAGCACATCCCAGGCCCTAAATACTTACTGACCAACTGTGTGAGTGAGAATGAGGCCCTTTGGGGCCAGTGCTGTGGCACAGCAGGTAAAGCTGCCTGCAAAGCCAACATCCCACATAGGCACTGGTTTGAGTCCCGACTGCTCCACTTATGATCCAGCTCCCTGCTAATGTACCTGGGAAGGTAGCAGAAGATGGCCCAAGTGCTTGGGCCCCTGCACCCGTGTGGGAGACTACGAAAAAGCTCCTGGCTTCAGACCAGCCCAGCTCCAGCCATTGCAGCCATTTGGGGAGTGAACCAGTGGATAGAAGAGATTCTCTCTCTCTCTTTTTCTCCCTCACTCTGCCTTACAAATAAATAAATAAATCTCTATATTAAAAAAGGAGAATGAGGTCCTTTAGGGTGGAAGCACTAGCACCCTTTGCAACTGTGAATAATTACAATCTCGCACTTGCAGAGTGTTTCAGCTGTTAGGGCAAAAATCGAGCTTAACCTGCCATAAGAGCTGGAAGTAGAAGGAAACTGTCTGAACATAACACAGACCACATATGGAAAGCCCACAGCTAACAGCATCCTCCATGGTGAAAAACAGACTCCCAAGGCAAGGATACCCTCTCACCACTTCTGTTCAACCTAGTCCTGGATGCCCTAGACACAAAGAAATCCAGGCATCCAGATGGGGGGAAAAAAAGAGGCAAACTTATCTCTGATTACAGATGGCATGATCTTGTATGCAGAAAACCCTAAAGATTCCACATAGCACTATGAGAACCAGTGAATCAAGTCAGCAAAGTTACAGGACACAGAATCAACATGAAAAATCAACCACATTTCTATGCACTAACAATGAACAGCCTGACCAGGCAATTAAGGAAACAGTCCCATTTACAATAGCATGGAAAAGAATAAGACACTTACAAATAAACTTAACCAAGGAGCTGAGAGACTCACACACCGAAAATAGCAAAACGCTGATCAAAAGAATTTAAATAAGATACAGGTGGATGAAAGATACCCAGGTTCATGGAAGGACATTGTTAAGACATCCATACTACTCAAGCGATCTGTATTCAACCCCTATAAAGATCCCATTGTAATTTTTGGAATAGCAAAATAAAACTAGAAAACTCACATGTCCTGACTGGAAAACATATCACAGGGACCAGCGCTGTGGGACAGCAGGTACAGCCACTGCCTGCGGTGCTGGCATCCCATATGGACCCTGGTTTCAGTCCTGCCTGTTCTGCTTCCAATCCAGCTCCCTGCTGTGGCCCGGGAAAGTAGTAGAAGATGGCCCAAGTGCTTGGGCTCCTGCACCCACGTGGGAGACCTAGAAGAAGCTCCTGGCTCCTGGCTTCAGATGGGCATAGCTCCGGCTATTGTGGCCATTTGGGGAATAAACCAGTGGATGGAACACCAAGCTCGCTTGCTCGCTCTCTCTTTCTGTCTGTCTGTCTGTCTCTCTCTCTCTCTCTGCTTCTGCCACTCTGGTAGCTCTGCTTTTCTAATAAATAAATAAATCTTTAAAAAAGAATATATCACAAAGTTACAGTCATCAAAGCATCCTGGTACTGGCATAAGGACAGGCATAGTGGGTAAAGCTGCCTGCGAAGCCAACATCCCATACAGGCGCTGGTGTGAGTCCTGGCTGCTCCACTTCTGGTCCAGCTCCCTGCTAACGCACAAAGGGAACAGAACAGAAAGCTCAGAAACAGCAGCTCCATGACCTGCAGTGAGGCTCAGCCACAGTGGGGGAGGGGGAGCAGCAAAGGGTGCAGTTCCTGGAGCCCACGTGGGGCCATCCCACGCCCAGCCTCGCCCATGCTGTTCCCTCTGCATGAAGTCCTGTTCCCTACCATGATCACTGGCCCAGTCTACTCAGCCTTCAAACAGACAACAAAACTCTGCCTGTTAAGGACAGAAAACACAGCCAAACACTGGCTGAAGCAAAACAAAACAGACATTCACACTAACCAGGGTGGCTTTAATCAGAAAAGCAGAAAATAAAAAGTGTTGGCTAGAATGTGGAAAACTGGAACTCTCTCCCACTGCTGGCGAGAATGTAAGCTGGTGCAGTCGCTGCAGAATGCCCAAGTGTCAGATACAGAGTGGCCATACGAACCAGCACTGGGAAAGAGGCGTCCACAGGGACCCTTGTACGTGGGCCTTAACACCACTGGGCCATGAAAGGGACACACTGGGCAGCGTGGACACACTCGAAAGCCTTCTGCTGAGCAGAAGCAGCAGACAAAAGGGCCACACGTTTCACGTTTGTTTATCTGAAACATCTGGAACGGACAAGTCAACAGAGGTTCCCAGGCAAACGAGGAGGGGAGAGTAGAGAGTGAGTGCTTAACGGGTACTGCTGTGTCATCAGAACTGACGATGGCCGCACGACACTGTGGACCTGAAGACCACTGAGCCGCACACTCTAACGTGGTCAACTGTTCAGGCGCACGACACTGTGGACCTGAAGACCACCGAGCTGCACGCTCTAACGTGGTCAACTGTTCAGGCGCACGACACTGTGGACCTGAAGACCACCAAGCCGCACACTCTAACGTGCTCAACTGTTCAGGCACATGACGCTGTGGACCTGAAGACCACCGAGCTGCACACTCAAACGTGGTCAACTGTTCAGGTACACAACACTGTGGATGCACTGAAGAACACCGAGCCGCACACTTTAACGTGGTCAACTGTTCAGGCGCACAACACTGTGGATGCACTGAAGAACACCGAGCCGCACACTCAAACGTGGTCAACTGTTCAGGCGCACAACACTGTGGATGCACTGAAGAACACCGAGCCGCACACTCTAATGTGGTCAACTGTTCAGGCGCATGACACCGTAGACACACTGAAGACCACCGAGCCGCACACTCTAACGTGGTCAACTGTTCAGGTGCACAACACTGTGGACACACTGAAGACCACCAAGCCGCACACTCTAGCGTGGTCAACTGTTCAGGCACACAACACTGTGGACACACTGAAGACCACCAAGCCGCACACTCTAACGTGGTCACCTGTTCAGGCACACGACACTGTGGACACACTGAAGACCACCAAGCCGCACAGTGTTATGTGGTCAACTGTTCAGGCACACGACACTGTGGACACACTGAAGACCACCGAGCTGCACACTCTAACATGGTCAACTGTTCAGGTGCATGACACTGTGGATGCACTGAAGACCACCGAGCCGCACAGTGTTATGTGGTCAACTGTTCAGGCGCACAACACTGTGGACACACTGAAGACCACCGAGCTGCACACTCTAACGTGGCCAACTGTTCAGGCGCACAACACCGTGGATGCACTGAAGACCACCGAGCTGCATGCTGTAAGGGGGTCAATTGTTCAGGCACAACAGTAAGTCATCACTGGGACCCTTGCATCCCATACTGAAGCCTGAGGTCACGTCCCACATCCACTCTGACTCCAGCTTCCTGCTATCGTGCCCCCTGTGGGAAGCAGGCGCTGGTTCAGTGCTCGGGACCCCGCTGTTCACGTAGGAGACCTAGATTCAGTTTATGCTCCTGGCTTCAGCCTGGCCCAGCACTGGCTGTTGTGGGCGTTTGAGGAGATGAACCAGCAGATGAAAGATATCTCTCTGTCTCTCTGCCTTCCAAATAAATAAAAATAAACAAAATGACTAACTGTATGTTATGTGAAGTTCACCTGAATTAAACACACACACATGTGCGTGCGTGCACACACACACACACCACAAAAGCAACGCTTCACCAACACCTGGGATGACACACGCCCCAGATTACCACGTTGCTGAGTGAAGAAATGGACGAGCAGTGCACTGCAGAGAAAGGGAGAGGACTAGACTCTGGACCCTGGAGGGACCCTCTGAAAGCTCACCTCAGCCTAAATCCCACCTGAATATTGAGGATATAGCTTTTAAATTCCTTTTAAAATTATTTTTATTTGAGAGATGAAGATAGACATAGGGAGTTCCCATCTGCCGATTCACTTCCCAAACACCCACACCAGCCAGGGCTGCACAAGGCCAAAGCCAGGAGCCAGAAACTCTATCCTGGTTTCCAGTGTGGGCGGCCGCCACCTGCTACTTCCAAAGCTGTACATCAGCAGGAAGCTGGAGTGGAAATTGGACTGGAGCCCAGGCACGCTGATGTGGGGTGCAGATGTCCCAACCCTGGGTCTGAACCACTCCTGGAGGTAGTTTTTAAAAATTCAATCTGACAACAAAGCAAACTCAGCAGATGTACCATCCTGAAGGTGCCTCCACGCTTTAGAGAATGGGCTTTCAAGGGATGATCAACTGATGGTGAAAAAGTCCCTAACGAGGTGGTAAAGAAACCCAAGTGGTTCCCACGCTTCACTGGAGGTGGAGGCAGGGCTATCCCAACCCCTCGCCCGAGACGATGACCTATCCTGGGCCAACCAAGCTCTATGTGTATGACTTTGGAAATTAGTTCTCAAGCGACACTGGCAGGCACACTCTGTGTGACCAGCAGTGGACAAGCCGAGAGCTGAAGTCCCTTCCCTCAGAGCCTGCTATGCTGGAGCCCTCCAAGGGCTGCTTCTCACGCGCAGAGAGCGAGAAAGAACACGGGACTGGCCTGAACAAATAAGTGCAGTCAGCTGCGCAGTAGTGGCCTTGGTGGCGCCAACAGTGTCGCAGAGCACAGACCAGCAGCAAGAAGGGACCTTTCTGCTGGCACGGAGGCCTGAAACCACAGCCAGGATTAGGGTGCGGCATTTTTAAGAGGGTGCAGAGAAAACACAATAATCCGGAGAAGTAACTGTTTGTAAGATGGGTGGGCCCAGTGTCCTGCTGAGTGTGTTGACCACACCCTCCCAGCTGACCACAGGGCCTCTTGGGCCACTGACCGAAGAAAATGACAACGGGATAAGGAAGGCAGTGGTCACTGGAGGTGGAGCCCAGGGCCAGGGTCCACCCATCCAAGGGGACAGTCTGAGGCAGTGAGCCTCCAGGTGGCGGGAAGCCAGGTGCAGGCCTACCTGCCAAGACACGCACGACTTTAAGACCCCCTCCCCTTAACTCCCGAGCAATGGATCAGGCCGTGGTTCACTTCCGGCTCTAGGTATGCACACAGACATAATGTGCTCACCAGAAGAGCCAGCAGAAGGCATTAACTACCCAGAATCGGCTTGTTCTCCCGATGGACCTCATCAGTTAAAACAGTAACAGCGCCAGGTGCAAGTGCCAGCCCCGGTCAGCATTAGAGCTCGCTGAGAGTAACAGGCGAATTACACCCTGAAAAGGCAGAGGTTTTCTAGGTAATTTCTGATTATCAGGAGGGGAATAAGAAATGTGGAAAAAGGGGCGCCGACACTGTGGCACAGTGGGTTAAAACCCTGGCCTGAAGCACCGGCAGCCCATACGGGTGCCGGTTCTAATCCCAGCTGGTCCTCTTCCAAGCCAGCTCTCTGCTATGGCCTGGGAAAGCAGAAGATGGCCCAAGTGCTTGGGCCCCTGCACCGACGTGGGAGACCTGGAAAAAGCTCCTGGCTCCTGGCTTCAGATCGGCACAGCTCCAGCAGTTGTAGCCATCTGGGAAGCGAACTATCAGATGGAAGACCTCTCGCTCTCTCTCTGCCTCTCCTCTCTCTGTGTAACTCTGGCTTTCAAATAAATAAATAAATCTTTAAAAAAAGAAAGAAAGAAATGTGGAGAAGGGTCTTTTTAGCAGGGTGATTTTACTCGGAGGAAACAGCCCACGAACAAAGGGACGAGAGGGACGGGATCAGGGCTCGTCACTCCCAGTCAAGAAGAAGGGGCTCAGGCCAAAAGCTGGGCCTCTGTGAGGGCACAGGCCTCAGCCCCAGGGCAGCACGTGGCCTGAGACGACAAGCAAGACACCGGAGGACTGCGGGACACGGTTCCCAGATCTCGGACTTCTCGCCCTGGGTGGCACTTGAAGAGACCAGGGAACTTCCCCTGCACAGCTGAGCACAGGCCTGGCCCTCGGCCTGCGAAGCTGCCCCTCCAAAGCCTGCAGCTCTGCTCCTCCTCCGCATCAGCTTCCCACCCGGCGCCCTCACCCCTACAGAGGCTCTGCCTCCATAGCCCTCGCAGCTCCCGCACCCACGGCTCCACCGCGTTTTCTTCCGTGTCCCGGAGGCCTCATTCACTTCCATAAGCTCGTGTCCTTATTCACCTGCGTGCTTGCTGTCTGTAGTCTCCACTAGGGCTTAGCCTGGTGACCAGGAATCACCCCTAAGCCACGTATTTCTTGCTGTATTCTGAGAACCTACGACAGTGCCTGGCAGACAGTAGGCACTCAAGTGCCATCCGACACAGTGAACTGAGGCCCAGAAGTGCTGAGGCACTGGCCCAAGACCACAGAGCTCCCTGGCAGCAGAGCTGGCACTCAGACTGGGAGCCTGGACGGTCAACAGGTTCAGCCTCAGGCTCACGAAGAGCCCTGACCTTGGGCCTCTCCCCAGCGCCGGGATTCACCCAAATGCTGATGAACTTGGAGTCGCACAAAGATGGCAGTGAGGATGTACGTTAGCATAGTCGAGTCTTGAAACTGAGGAAAAGTTCAATATTCAATATTGAAGCTTTTCCAAAACACAATTATTACACCTCCAAAAGACAGTTTGGATATGTTCCTGTTTCATAAATGACATAAGCAAGCTGGAAAATCTTACCAAGCCAAAAGACAAGGCAGAGTGTGGCCAACACCCGTGAGCAGAGTCTCATTAATGAAATATAGTGGCACAGAAAACACTACAACTCTCCTTCACAGCAAAACCGCGGTAACTAAGCCAGAGCTCATCTGTGCTGCTTAGCGAAATAAATAATTACCCCATGCCCTTGAGGCCAACGGCTAATCTGAGCACTGGGCTAATCCTCGTGCAGCCTGGTCCGGAAATCAATTGCAGCACTCACGCTCAGGGCACCTGAGCAACACACCGCAGCTGCAGGGCGGCACCCACACTGCCTGGGCGCCTCCGGCCACACCATGAGGGCGCGGCGGATGCGGGCACAGCCTGGCCTTAATAGTGAGGAGCAGAGCGGCCCCCTCGGCCCTCGCTGGCCCTCACTCGGTCTGCAGACACAAGGGTGACCCTGTCCCCGACCCCAGGAAGCTCACAAGTCCACGGGCAACATTTGCTCAGAAGCAAGGAATCAGCGTGAGGTAGTAGTCTGCGTCAGCGAGGGCCCACGATGGACAGAAGCCATCAAACGCTCGAACCATGTGAAGGCACACACGGGAAAGCCGTGGCTGCCTCCTTCCCACCCCCAGCCCAGAGCTAAAGAGGAAGAGGCCTGGCAACATGTGGACGTCGGACATCTGGAAGAGTCCGAGAAACACCACCCCACGTCCTGTCGCTCCTGTCTCCCACCTGCCAAGTCTGATCCCTCTGATCCTGCTCCTCCCGGGGCGGGTGGTGACCACTGGGCCAAGAGGAGGGGGAGTCGCAGGACAATGCTGAGCGGTGATGGGAGTTTCCCGGGTTAGTGCTCCTCCACATGCGCAGCCACGGATCTCCCTCAGGGTCCTGGGGATCCCAGTCTCAAGCAGAGAGGACGCAGCATAAAGAAAATGTGACTTTAGAGGTCAAGAACTCAGGCCGGCACCACGGCTCACTAGGCTAATCCTCCGCCTGCAGCGCCGGCACACCGGGTTCTAGTCCCGGTTGGGGTGCTGGTTCTGTCCCGGTTGCCCCTCTTCCAGGCCAGCTCTCTGCTGTGGCCCGGGAAGGCAGCGGAGAATGGCCCAAGTGCTTGGGCCCTGCACCCCATGGGAGACCAGGAGAAGCACCTGGCTCCTGGCTTCAGATCAGCTCAGAGCCGGCTGTAGCAGCCATTTGGGGGGTGAACCAATGGAAAGAAGACCTTTCTCTCTGTCTCTCTCTCTCTCACACTGTCTAACTCTGCCTGTCAAAAAAAAAAAAAAGAGAGAGAGAGAGATCAAGAACACAAAGGAGGCCAGCACCGAGGCTCACTAGGCTAATCCTCTGCCTGCGGCGCCAGCACACCGGGTTCTAGTCCCAGTTGGGGCACCGGATTCTGTCCTGGTCGCTCCTCTTCCAGGCCAGCTCTCTGCTGTGGCCCGGGAGGGCAGTGGAGGATGGCCCAGGTCCTTGGGCCCTGCACCCACATGGGAAACCAGGAGGAAACACCCGGCTCCTGGCTTCAAATCGGCACGGTGCACCGGCTACAGCGCACCAGCCGCGGCAGCCATTGCGGGGTGAACCAATGGAAAAGGAAGACCTCTCTCTCTCACTGTCCACTCTGCCTGTCAAAAAAAAAAAAACCACAAAGGAGGAATCCACCACCTGGAGGAGCCCTTAGCGGGGAGATGGCGGATGCTGGAGTGCACAGCACATGCCACTCACACATCCCATGCCATGCACACATCCCATGCCCCCACACGTCCTGCACCACCTACACGTCCCACGCCACCCACACGTCCTGCCCCCACACATCCCAGGCCCCCACACGTCCTGTGCCCCCACACGTCCCAGGCCCCCACACGTCCTGCATCACCCACACTTCCTGTGCCCCCACACGTCCCAGGCCCCCACACGTCCTGTGCCCCCACACGTCCCAGGCCCCCACACATCCTGTGCCCCCACATGTCCCACGCCCCCACACGTCCCCCACCACCCACACGTCCTGTGCCCCCACCCGTCCTGTGCCCCCACATGTCCCACGCCCCCACATGTCCCATGCCCCCACACGTCCTGTGCCCCCACGCGTCTCAGGCCCCCACATGTCCTGTGCCCCCACACGTCCCAGGCCCCCACACATCCTGTACCCCCACATGTCCCACGCCCCCACACGTCCTGTGCCACCCACTCCTGTGCTGAGAATGGAGCACGGAGCAGCTCTGACACCAAGAACCCCAGCCCACTCTCCAGGGAGGGTCAGCGGGTGGAGGACGATGGACGCTGCGTGCTGACACCTGTTCGCCTCCAAAGTAGGAGCTGAGCACAGCAGTCCGAAGAGGCCTGCAGCTTTACCTAGAAGCAGGTCGACTGCTTCCAGCGCACCTAATCCCCGGACGTGAAGTCCTCTCCTGCAGGTTCCGCGGCAGCTGCAGGGCTGGAACACAGCGCAGCAGCCTCATCAGGACCTCAGTTCCCGGTGGGGGGGGTGGGGACACTGCTCTCGGCCCCCACTCTCCATCCCGCGGCCGAGCTCCTGGGCTCCTGAGCGCGTGCCCCCGGGGCCCTGGGCAAGAGGCGTGGCACATGACTCAACCAAAAACACACCCACGGCAGGGGCTGAAGGCCCCAGTCAGAAGTTTCCAGGTGGTCGGCTCTGTGAGACTCAAATTTCACTGGTGGTAATCACCCTCGAAAGTTCCCGGGAACACTCTTACGAGGAGGTCTTCGTAGAGATGTAATCCTGCTGTCATCATCCACTCTGGGCTCTGCAAGCACCTGGAGGCGTTGTAGTTACCTGCACTCTCCTTTACTGACTCTTTAGTTTAAATAGGCACCTGGGGTTGGGCCACTCTCTGCTCCATCTGGGTAGCTGCTGCTGCCGCTGCCTCTTCAGGTTCACTCACCCGCTCTGCAGTGGCTGCTCTGCTGTGAATTCCACCCAGTGTACTTTTCACATTTAAAAATCCAACCCAGATCTTTTTCTAATTCATTTATTTGAAAGTCAGAGTTATGGGGCCAGTGATTGTGGTGCATCAGGTTAAGCCACCACCTGCAGCGTTGGCATCCCATGTGGGTGCAGGTTCGAGTCCTGGCTGCTCCACTTCCAATCCAGCTCCTGGGAAAGCAGCCGAAGATGGTTCAAGTGCTCAGGCCCCTGCACCCATGTGGGAGACCCAGAAGAAGCTCCTGGCTCCTGGCATCGAACTGGCACAGCCCTGACTGTTGCAGCCATTTGGGGAGTAAACCAGTGGATGAAAGACTCCTCTCTCTGTCTCTGCCCATCTCTCTCTCTCTAACTCTGCCTTTCAAAATAAACAAAATATTTAAAAAGAAAGAGCTACAGAGAGAGGGGGAGAGAGAGAGGAAGGAGAGAGAGAGAGCATGAT
This sequence comes from Oryctolagus cuniculus, assembly GCF_051225735.1. Taxonomy (NCBI): domain Eukaryota; kingdom Metazoa; phylum Chordata; class Mammalia; order Lagomorpha; family Leporidae; genus Oryctolagus; species Oryctolagus cuniculus. Next base: position 8,829,573 of record NC_142887.1, read on the forward strand.
CTTCCATTTGCTGGTTCACTCCCCAGATGGCTGCAATGGCCAGAGCTGCGCCAGGCCAAAGCCAGTCACCAGGGTTTTCATCTGGGTCTCCCAAGTGGGTGCAGGGGCCCAAGCACTTGGGCCATCCTCACTGCGTTCCCAGGCCTTTAGCAGGGAGCTGGACCAGAGGTGGAGCATGCAGGACACAAACCAGTGCCCCTGTGGTATGCTGGCATTGCAGATGGCAGCTTGACCGTTGCACCATGACCCCGGCCGTTTTTATTTATTTGAACAAGGAGATGAATCTGTTTGATCAGTCTCACAGCTACTCCCTTTGTTCTAAGAGCAGGCGACCCGTGGCTTCAGAGGTTCAGAAGAAGTTGGCATCACCTACAGGTCCGAAGCCATCACATGACCCAGTCAGGCCAATCTGAACTTTCCACTCCATTGGTCATGGGACTGGCTCAGAGACAGGCACATGACTCACTCTGGGCCAATGAGATCCAAGCTGAGACTTCTGCCGGATTCACTGGGAAAGACTCTGACTGCAAACTGACAGGTTGAAGCTCACAGCCATCGTGTCACTGCAGTGGGGAGCAGCAACGCAACACAGAACTGGAGGACAGAGAGGCCGCCCCTGGTGCTGCGTGCCACCTAGACCCAGCTACACCTGAAGCCAGCGCACCTCTCCATAGCTCACTTTCCCACGTGGGAGCTTATTTGTTTGCTTTGGGAATTAGGCCATTTGAGTTGAGTTTCTGTGGCTTAAAAAGAGCCCTGAAGTGAGGCTGGAGGCCATGAGATAAGTGTCTTCTGGTCACCCCACTTCAGGCATGCAACAAGGACAAAGTGGATTCAGAGCCCAGGGAGGGGACTTCTTCAGAAGAGGCTGGAGATAGGCTGGGGCCTGAGGGGCGGGTGAGATTCTCATCTGCAGGACCCACCCAGCTGAGCTGAGGCCAAGGCAGAGATCAGGGGCCCTGAGTGCAGACCCCGCCCCAGCTCTCACCTCCACCCCTGTGAGACCCCAAACCAGCAGAACTAAGTTGGGAAACAAGAGTTGGAAAGAAAATCTCAAGCCAAGCGGAATCAGGAGGCAGGAGCCCGTCTCACAGGAGAAATGCACGGATCTGAGGGAGAAGGTGGGGAGGGAGGAGCCTGCACACACCTCCTGGCCACGCCTCTGTCGCGGGGCTTCTGCACTCACTGGGCCTGCTGCTTACTGACAGCGTTGCTGTAGCAGGAGAAGTAAACCCCCCCCCCCCCCGAGTCACAAGCTGGGCAGGAGGGCGTGGGGTAAAAAGGCAGAGCTGCCCAGGCCACGCCCGCCTGCCTCTGCCTCGGGGAGGGGCTCGTCCTGACGCAGGTGGCGGCTGTCTCCAGGGACGGCTTCAGAGAGGGGCGTCCAGCCCAAAGAGAGCGAGGTTTTCAACGGAACTTGGAACATTTGTACTTTGCTCCAGAAACCACACATACAGCTCTAGAACCTCAGACCTCAGGTTGGCGGCTCCACAGGTGTTCCTACTGCCCCCGCCGTGTGCCAGCTCTGAGGGCACAAAGCCGGGCCGGGGGAGCCGTGAGCCGGTGAAGTGGGGGCGGGGGTGGGGAGACCCTGGCCTGGCAGGGAGAGCACGGGGATACAAGTGACTTCCAGGGAGGCGTCAACTGGGCAGACTGCAGAGTAAGTGAGAATCAGAGGGCTGGCACTGTGATGCAGCAAAGCCACCGGTTCCAGTTCCAGCTGCTCCACTTCGGGTCCAGGAAAGCAACGGACAATGGCCCATGTGCTCGAGACTCTGACCCACATGAGGGACCTGGATGAAGCTCCTGGCTTCAGATCGGCCCAGCTCCGGCCATTGTGGCCATTTGCAACCCACACTTCCCTTGGCCAGAAACCAACTCAGGGCACTGGAGGAGCAACGGGGTGGTGGCTGAACCACCCAGATGATGCCACACACCTCTCTCTACTTCCTCAGAATTCCTAGCCCTTCAAAATAACCCACCCAGGAGACCCACAAGGGACTTTCAGACACATGAAAGTCCATGGAAAATGTCCTTTAAAAACTACACACAGGCCGGCGCCGCTACTCAATAGGCTAATCCTCCGCCTGCAGCAACGGCACACCGGGTTCTAGTCCCGGTTGGGGCGCCGGATTCTGTCCCGGTTGCCACTCTTCCAGGCCAGCTCTCTGCTGTGGCCCGGGAGTGCAGTGGAGGATGGCCCAAGTGCTCGGGCCCTGCACCCCATGGGAGACCAGGAGAAGCACCTGGCTCCTGCCTTGGATCAGCGCGGTGCGCCGGCCGCGGCGGCCATTGGGGGGTGAACCAATGGTAAAGGAAGACCTTTCTCTCTGTCTCTCTCTCTCTGTCCACTCTGCTTGTCAAAAAAAAAAAAAAATACACACAGATACCAAAGTTTTCTGTGCTGAAATAAAGTTAGCTTTCTACTTTCCAGTCCACTTGTCCACATCTTCTGAAGTGTGGAGGTGACCCAGCCCAGTGACCTTTCACAGAAACTCTAAGTGAAAAAAGAACCAGGTGCGCCCCTCTGAAAACGAGCCCACAAGCCCTTCCTGGATCTGTGTTTCTTCTCCCTCAAGCTCCAGGCACCAACACGTCCTTGCACGTCTCCCGCGGCCCCTTTAGGAGCCCCTGTGCGCCTTCCTGGGCCGGGCACTCGCTCTGAGCAGATTTGCTTCCACTGCCAGGCGCAGCTGTGCTGCCCACGGGCACATTCCCAGTCCACTCTTCTCCTTGCCTTTGAACTCAGCCCGTTCCCAAGGTGGCCTTCGCCACTGCTCAGCCCCCTCCTCCCCTTCCCCTGCTCCCCACCTCCCCCCGCAGCCAGGCCTTTACTCTCTCCCTCCACCTCCCAGTTTTCTTCTGCCCCCACCACATTCTCCTCCTCCTCCCCACCCCTGCCTGAACCATGCAACGGCCCCCGCCCCCCCAATTAGGAATCACTCCAGAACACCCTGGAACCATCAATGGCTGTTTGTTGCCTCCTATTAAACTCAAACCCCTTATTCCCTTTCATGCACACAGCACCTCCTGTTCAGATGGCTCGAGGGCCTTGGATGGTGAGGTGTATTCTAAGCTGTTAATGAGCCCAATTCAGTGCAGGCTCACTTAAGTCCTACATTGACAGTTCTCCTGTTAGCCTCAGAGGGAGGGGAGAGTGGTGGGTCGCATTTCACTCCTCTCCCAGAGACATTTTGCTTCTCAACCCCAGAGATAGTTGACTGTTTCCATCACGATGGAAAATAAGCACCGGAGGAGACAACGTACTACTCCTTACAGAGGAAACAGCAGGGCAACTCGGACAGGACTCAAACGCACAACACGCACAGCTGAGAAGTTCAGCAAGATCACCAGGACGGGACGGCGTCTGTCTCCTCACGAGCTGCATTTATACATGTGTCCCCAAGAGAAACACGCAGATTTCCGGATGGCAGAACCACGTTCTGCTCTCAGCACTAACCAAGAGAGCTGCCTGCTCTCACGGCTCTGTCTCTGCACACGCCCGCAGGAAAGACATTTGACTGCTGAGCGGGGCACGCAGGCAGCTGGCACTCGGCTTCCATTCGAGAGACTGCTCATCCCCATCGCCTTCACACACAACGCATGTGCAGAAGAATCAGCGGTGTCACGCACACGCGTGCGCGCACACACACACACACACACACATAGGTCTGGGGCCGGCAGGCCCCTCCCTTTCCCATCTTCCTGTGCAGTGGCTGCCAGGCGTCGGCTCGCAGTGGAAAACTCAGCCAGAGGAAAGGGACAAAGGACCCAGGGTGGGCGGCGTCCTCACTTCACACCTGTTATTTTATTTCAGACTCCAGGCCAAAGACAGGGGCCAGCGATTTTTAACTGTGACGCAGCCATCAGGATCACATTGCTGACTGCTTCTCCCCCATCACTGGGCACCGTCGACAGAGGCGGGTCTGAGCCGGAGCCCAGGGTCTGGGTTCCAGGGCCCACGAGAAAGCGCCATTCAGCTCTCAGCGCCATGTGCAGACGCTGAACAACAGCACATTCAGCAAGGACAAGCGCTGTCCTCTGTCGCGTCTGGCTCTGTTCCTGGGGCAGGGGATTAGGACAAGCTGCCCAAGCAGTGATTAACAAGGCAGGGACAATCCAGCAGGGCGCCGTGATTGGCCGTGGCACGGTGACAAGCAGCGTGGGCCGGCACACACCAGGCTGGGAATCCCTCACTGCCCGGGGCAGGGCTTAGTGGCGGGTGTGTGTGCGGAACTTCCCAGGCCAGAGCACGGATGGAGAAGCTTCCTGGAGTGACTGCACTGTCTTTCCTTCAGGAAGCGTCCTGAACAGACAGAGGCACAGGCGCCCGCTGGGAAATACCTAGGCTGGAAAAGTCTCCCGACGGCTGGGGAGGGGCCTCTGTCTTCAATGTGCCTGGCTTTCAACCATCTACTTTCAGATCAGAGGTCTTGGCACTGATACAGACGTTTTCGAAGACCGAACTGCCCCTCGATAGTGTGGTAAAAGCAACTGTCTGGAAGAGGACGCAGACAACGCGGAATACTCGCGGCAGAGCCGAGGAAGCTGAAGCCAGAGAGACAAACAACACACACACAACAAGCAGAGCTGCTGCCGAGGGCCCGGTCCCCTCTGCTGATGCGCTGACACTTCTCATCTTGAGAGGAAAAACAACTGGAAGGAAGAGGGAGAGAGATGACAGAAAAGGCAGCTCCTCTGACAGTTTACAAAAAGGTCAGCAAATGCTCTCACTTAAAATTCACACCGTGAAATCTGGAAGTAAAATAAGCAACAAAAGCATAAACTACGCGAGTGAATGGAAAAACCCGAGAGTTGGATGGTGTCGGTGTGGACAGACACTTGGCCAGCAGTCACGCACTGCTGGGCTTGCGCTGGTGGGGACGCCACGGGGCAGGTGGGTGGCACAGCCCACTACACGCACAGCCCACTGCACACACAGCCAAGAGGAAGGCCATCACTCTGTGGCCTGTCTCTGATCAAAACGCTGTCACACGGCACATGATCGTATGCATGCACACACACACACACACACGTGTCACTGAAATACAAGTAAACAGGATTATTTTTAGTAAACAGCCAAAGATTTATATGACCTAAGGAGAAACCAGAGTATACGCAGGATTATTTTCCAACACTGTCAGCCATGGCTTGAGACTCCAGTGTAAGAGATGAAAGGCAAAGTCACAGCAAGCAAGATGGACAATGTGCCCACCACAAACTTTCAGACGTAAGAAGGCAAGGGGCAAACAGGAGCGTCGCTGGGTCCGTAAATGGAGAAGCAACCAAGCAGCTTCTTCTGGGGCTGTGGTGATCTGTGACCTGCGTCCAGTACCCAGAGACGAAATCACTCACGTCCAAGAGCGGGTAGACGCAGACACCGTTAGCCCGGCGCGACTGAAGACAAAGTGAACGCCATCAAGGCAGGAACGGCTACGTGACTCAGCCCTCACGGATCTGCTTACGGAAGGCTTCATCGCAGTTAACAGAATCAAGCGGAAACCTCTTGCTCCCAGAGATGACAATCGCAGGAATCCCAACGCACACTCTGGCTAAGGACAACAGGAAAAACTGGCCAACATCAGACAAGCCCCTGAAGCGGCCAAGAAGTGCTTTCAACGGGAAACAGCAGAGGCCAGAACCCAGGGGCCGCAGCGGCCCCGGAGACAGAGCGGGCGGCTGCTAGCTCTTCCTGCTTTCTGATCTAAACGTCGTGCTGCACCGGCTCTCGTTCAGCCCGCCTCGACGGGGAGTCAGCGGCTTCTCTCGTCCTCTCTCCTCGGTTTTGGAAGGAACGGCTATGAAAGGGCAAGATCTGGCTGGAGCGTGTCCTCACAGCCACCACGATGCCAGAGGTTCTTAGCCATGTTACTGGACAGAGCAAAAAATGCAAACATATGTACATCCCATACACAAACATACAGATCCACATACATATGTACACGTATATACATACACACAAATCTACATACATGCATACTTGTTTATATGCATAAACAAGTTGTATACATACTTAAACATACATGTGAGTGTGCATACATGTGCACACAACCCACATAAACATACATACATATGTGCATGAATACACAAGCACGTCTGTGTGCTTAACATGCATGCATGTGTGTGAATATACAAGCACAGCTACACATACTTAAACATAGATGCAGGAATGTACATGCACAAAGAAGTCCACACACATGTGTGCTTAAACATACAAACCTATACATGTGTGCATGAACACAGACAACCGTACACGTTAGAACTTATGAGTTCACAGCACCACCTCCAATCAGGAGCCAACGCCACAGATTCTTCCACATCTCAGACTGGAGCTGCCCCTTCTTCAGCTGGCCTCTGCACCAACACTGGCTCATTCGCTCGCTCTTGAAAACTACAAAGCTGCTTCATAAGGTTCTGCCCATACCAGCAAATAAAAGAAACTTCCCAGAGTTCACAATTTGTAATTCTCTCCTGCCATATCATCTGACTCGAGACACTGGGAAAAAAATGAGTAAATTGAACCTAAATTCAAAGTAAGCAGAAAGGAGGAATCAGAAAAAACTAAAGTAAATGAAACAGAAAACAGACAGAGAAAAGCAGTAAGGCCAAAAGCTAAATACTGAAAAACATTCGGAAAAAAATGGTAGCTCTGTAGCCAGACAAATCCAGAATCAAACAAAGCAGACACAAATCATGGGTATCAGGAATAAAACAGTGGGCATTGCTACAGATCCTGTAGACGTTAAAGGAACAGTAAGAGAATATTATAAGCAATTTTACAAAAATGAATTCAACAATTTAAATTAAATGAACAAACTCCTTGAAAGATACTCCAAGAGCCGCTGCTGTGGTGTAGCAGGGAAAGCCACTGCCTGCAGTGCCGGCATTCCATCTGGGCACTGGTTCAAAACCTGGCTGCTCCACTTCCAATCCAGCTCCCTGCTGTGGCCTGGGAAAGCAGTGGAAGATGGCCCAAGTGCTTGGGCCCCTGCACCCATATGGGAGACCCAGAAGAAGCTCCTGGCTCCTGGCTTCGGATAGACCCAGCTCCGGCCATTGCAGCCATTTGGGGAGTGAACCAGCAGATGGAAGACCTCTCTCTCTCTCTTTCTCTCTCTCTCTCTCTCTCTGCCTCTGCTTCTCTGTCACTCTGCCTTTCATAAGTAAATAAATCTTTAACAACAACAAAAAAAGACACTCCAACAAAGTTCACACAAGAGGAAACACAAGAGGAAACCTGACTTTTCCCTTCATCTATTAATAAAGTTCAATTTATAGTTTAAAATATTCCCACTAAGAAAGCTCCATGAAAATTCTACTAAATATTTAGGGAATATTTTCAATTTATAAGTGAGATCTGTAAAGTCACAAAAGACAAAGTCAATATAAAAACCAATTGTATTTCTCAGTGAGCAATTACAAATTTTTCTAGGAAGAAGAAAACATACTACTTCTGAATTCATTTTATAGGAAAAATATCACTGCACCCCATGTTTATTGCAGCTCAATTTACAATAGCTAAGACATGGAATCAACCCAAATGCCCGTCAGCTGAAGACTGGATAAATTATGGGTGATGTACACTGAGGAATACTCACAGTGGTTAAAAAAAAAAACAAATCCAGTCACTCACAACAAAATGGATGAAACTGGAAAACATCAGACTTAGTGAAATAAGCCAGTCCCAAAAGGACAAATACCACGTTCTCCCTAACCTTGGTAACTAATAGAGCACCTAAGAGGTAATCTATAGAAGTGACCTTGACACATTGAGAAGCAGTGACTTTGAACAGCCCTTGTCTTGACTGTTGAGGAACAGTTTTCTTTTTCTTTCATACTATTTATTGAACTCTTTACTTAGTATAGAGTTAATCATATGTGTATAATGTTAATTGAAAATAGATCTTAGTAAAAAATAAGGAATAGGAGAGGAAGGAGGAAGAATGGTGGGAGTGTGGATGGGAGGCAGGTAGGGTGGGAAGAATCACTATGCTCCTGAAGTGGTATTTATGAAATGCATGAAGTTTGTATATCTTCAATAAAAGGTTTCTGGGGGAGAGGGAGGAGGAATTAGAACTAAGATTTGTAAAGTCACAAAAGACAACATCAATATAAAAAATTAACTATTTCTAAGTGAACATTTATAAATGGAAAGTTTTAAAACAATATAATTGGGGCCAGTGCAGTGGTGTAGTAGGTAAAGCTGCTGCCTGCAATGCCGGCATCCTGTATGGGTGCTAATTCAAGACTTGACTGCTCCACTTCCAATCCAGCTCCCTGCTGTGGCCTGGGAAAGCACTGGAAGATGGCCCAAGTCCTTGGGCTCGTGCACCTGCATGGGAGACCCAGAAGAAGCTCCTGGCTCCTGGCTTCAGATCGGCACAGCTCTGGCTGTTGCAGCCAATTAGGAAGTGAACCAGTGGATGGAAGACCTCTCTTTCTCACTCTCTGCCTCTCTTCTCTCTTTGTAACTCTGACTTTCAAATAAATAAATAGGTATTTTAAAAATACAATTGACAATAGCATCAAAAACCAGGAAATACTTAGGGATAATTTCAACAAAATATCTGTAAGATATGCACCCTGGAAACCACAAAACATTGGCCAGCAAATTTTAAAGGATCTAAAGTAACTGATAGCATCAATAGCATATTCATAGATTATGAAAGTCTGTATTATTAAGGTGAACAGTAACTTTCCTCCAAATGGATCAAGAGGGTCAATATAACTTCTGTCAAAGTCCCAGCAGGCTTTACTGTAGACACTGACAAACGGACTCCAAGACTTATATGGCAAAGCCATTCTGAAATAGAGGATGACAGCAGAAGCTCTTAAACCGCCAGGTTTCAAGATGCTCTGGACAGTGCAGACAGCCAGACACACCAGGCAAAGTCGACAGTGCAGAAGCCGACTTGGAGGTGCAGTCCGCTGGATTTCAACAGAGGTGCCGAGGTGGCTCAGTGGAAAAGAAACATCACTGTTTTCAGCGAATGGTGCTGACAGTTGGCAGAAAGAGAAAGAGTGACAGTAAATAAGAGAGGGAACTGGGAGAAGGGAGGAAGAACAAACGAGAAAAAGGGAAAGAAGAGAGCCTGGACCCTGCGCCTGACCCAGATTAACTCAAGTGACTGCCAGGCCTGCACATCACAGCTAACTACAAAGTAAAAACCCGGCACGGAATCCTTGTGACCACAAGGAGGGGAAAGTCTGCGGCACAAAAGTTATAAGCCATAAAATTAAAAGTTGATAAGCAGTACTTTGTTAAAATTTAAAACTTTTGCTCACGCAAGATGCAGTAAGAAAAGGTAAATGAAGCATAGAGTAGGAAAAATGCTTGCAAACATGTATTTGATAAAGAGCTGGTATCTAGAATACAAAAATGCTACAACTTAAAAATTAGGAACAACCTGATTTTTTCAAAAGGGAAAAGGATTTGAACAGACATTTTCCAAAGAATACTTACGAACTCCAAATAGCACAAGAAAATATGCTCAAAATATTTAGCTATTATGTAAATGTAAAGAAAACATACAGGCTCATTAGCATGGCTAAAATTAAAGACTGAAAATATCAAATGTTGACAAGGCTGAGGAACGCTGAAACTCTCAGATATTACTGTAGGAAGCAAAGAATGACACAACTGCTTTGAAAAACTATTTGGCAGTTGCTTATAGAGTTAAATGACTGTATCACGACCCAGAAACCCACTCCTAGGATTTATCAAATGAAATATAAGTACACACAAATGTTGCATTTGAATATTCATAGTTTTTTCATAAGGGCTTGCAACTGGAAATAACCTAGATGTCCGTATGCAGATGAACAGAAAAGACACTGGATCCAAACCGTGTCGTAGAACTGGGCTCCGGCACGATGGAATACTTATACACCCAATGGCATGGATAAGTATCAAAGAATTATTTCTACAAAACATGCCAGACCCATCTCTTCTTCTATTTAAGCTCTAGAAAGACGAATCGAATCTATGACCAGAGGAGCGGTGTCTGGGAGCAGGGGCAGGGAAGACGGCTGGGGTGAAACAGGCGAGAGAGGGCACAGCAGCCTCCTGCAGGGGGCCGTGCCGCGGTCCAGCTGTCAGAACTCGTCGAGATGCACACCTTCAGAACTGATGTGTTTTACTGTATACAACTTGTACCTCAATTTTTTTTTTATTTTTATAAAAGCAGTCAAAGAAAGATTTCCTTGAAAGTGAAAGCAGTTAGACTGACAGTAACTTCTCAGCAGAAACAATGTGAGCAGAAGACAATGTGACACAGACTCGAAGGACTGACGGGAAATAACTGCCAACTGGGAGGTCTCTAACCAGAGAAAATACGCTTCTAGAACAAAGGCTGAACGAGGCATTTCCAGACAAACTAGAACTAGCACCACTTACTTGAGGCAGCCACTACTGAGTGAAATACACGGAGGCAGAAGAAAAGTGAGCCGAGATGGAAGTCGAGAGGGGCAGGGAGGAAAACGGGGCAGATGGAAGTGGCAAACACGTGTGTGACCCACGTGGACACTGACGAACAACACTATCAGCAGCAGAGAAACAGCGTTATTCTACACAGCTACAACCATGTGCAACTAGGGAGCCTGATAAATGGAACTGAGGTATTATAAAGAATCTTCTAGAAATATGACAAGGTTATCAACTACTACACTTTGACCAACAAATGTGGCATGTTGAATTCTCTTGGGTAGCCACTAAAACAATAATCACACAACATATAACTTTGGAGCTAATTGAGGATTTTCTTATTTTATCCTTTCCCTCCATCAATCCAAAAGAAAGCAAGATGAATGTGGAACAATCCTAGTAAAATACACAGTAAGAGCACAGATTAAATATAGCACTTGCTCGCTCGCTCACTCTTTCTCACACACTCGCTCTGATAACAGGGTTTTTGATATAGCAGTTAAGATACCAGTTGCGACCCCCCACGCCCTCTCACAGTGCCTGGGTTCCAGTCCCAGCCACACTCCTGACCCCACATCCCTACCACAGTGCCTGGGTTCCAGTCCCAGCCACACTCCTGACCCCACGTCCCTCTCACAGTGCCTGCGTTCCAGTCCCAGCCCCACTCCAGAACCCACATCCCTCTCACAGTGCCTGGGTTCCATTCCCAGCCCCACTCCTGACCCCACATCCCTACCACAGTGTCTAGGTTCCAGTCCCAACCACACTCCTGACCCCACGTCCTTACCACAGTGCCTGCGTTCCAGTCCCAGCCACACTCCTGACCCCACATCCCTCTCACAGTGCCTGCGTTCCAGTCCCAGCCACACTCCTGATCCCACGTCCCTCTCACAGTACCTGGGTTCCAGTCCCAGCCCCACTCCTGATCCCACGTCCCCTCTCACAGTGCCTGGGTTCCAGTCCCAGCCACACTCCTGACCCCACGTCCCTACCACAGTGCCTGGGTTCCAGTCCCAGCCACACTCCTGACCCCACGTCCCTCTCACAGTGCCTGGGTTCCAGTCCCAGCCACACTCCTGACCCCACATCCCTCTCACAGTGCCTGGGTTCCAGTCCCAACCACACTCCTGACCCCATGTCCCTACCACAGTGCCTGCGTTCCAGTCCCAGCCACACTCCTGACCCCACATCCCTCTCACAGTACCTGGGTTCCAGTCCCAGCCACACTCCTGACCCCACGTCCCCTACCACAGTGCCTGGGTTCCAGTCCCAGCCACACTCCTGATCCCACGTCCTCTCACAGTGCCTGGGTTCCATTCCCAGCCACACTCCTGACCCCACATCCCTACCACAGTGTCTAGGTTCCAGTCCCAGCCACACTCCTGACCCCACATCCCTCTCACAGTGCCTGGGTTCCAGTCCCAGCCACACTCCTGATCCCACGTCCCTCTCACAGTACCTGGGTTCCAGTCCCAGCCCCACTCCTGATCCCACGTCCCCTCTCACAGTGCCTGGGTTCCAGTCCCAGCCACACTCCTGACCCCACGTCCCTACCACAGTGCCTGGGTTCCAGTCCCAGCCACACTCCTGACCCCACATCCCTCTCACAGTGCCTGGGTTCCAGTCCCAGCCACACTCCTGACCCCACATCCCTCTCACAGTGCCTGGGTTCCAGTCCCAGCCACACTCCTGACCCCACATCCCTCTCACAGTGCCTGGGTTCCAGTCCCAACCACACTCCTGACCCCATGTCCCTACCACAGTGCCTGCGTTCCAGTCCCAGCCACACTCCTGACCCCACATCCCTACCACAGTACCTGGGTTCCAGTCCCAGCCACACTCCTGACCCCACGTCCCCTACCACAGTGCCTGGGTTCCAGTCCCAGCCACACTCCTGACCCCACATCCCTCTCACAGTGCCTGGGTTCCAGTCCCAGCCACACTCCTGACCCCACATCCCTCTCACAGTGCCTGGGTTCCAGTCCCAGCCACACTCCTGACCCCACATCCCTCTCACAGTGCCTGGGTTCCAGTCCCAACCACACTCCTGACCCCACGTCCCTACCACAGTGCCTGCGTTCCAGTCCCAGCCACACTCCTGACCCCACATCCCTCTCACAGTACCTGGGTTCCAGTCCCAGCCACACTCCTGACCCCACGTCCCCTACCACAGTGCCTGCGTTCCAGTCCCAGCCACACTCCTGATCCCACGTCCTCTCACAGTGCCTGGGTTCCATTCCCAGCCACACTCCTGACCCCACATCCCTACCACAGTGTCTAGGTTCCAGTCCCAACCACACTCCTGACCCCACGTCCCTACCACAGTGCCTGCGTTCCAGTCCCAGCCACACTCCTGACCCCACATCCCTCTCACAGTGCCTGGGTTCCAGTCCCAGCCACACTCCTGACCCCACGTCCCTACCACAGTGCCTGGGTTCCATTCCATTCCACACTCATTCTAATAATAAATACTTATAAAATTATATTAGTAATCACATTAAATGTAAATGAAAAGTGTCAATTGCCAAAGATTCACAAACTTGCAAAAACTAAAACAGGCACACGAGAGACACACCCAAAATACCTGAAGCACAGGCTGAAATCCAAAGTTTGAAGCGATGTGTGCTGTGGTATAAACAGCAATAGCAAGCAGATTTCAAGACAAACACCGAGATTAGCAGGCGACTTTGGAGGGACGAAGGCTTCGGTTCACTGATCCAGAGAGACCAGGGCAACTTGGGAGCTTGGAAGCTGGGCCAACACACAGCCCAGACGCAAGGCTCCGGCTGTTTCTCTGCTGATAACCAGCTGTGTGACAACGCGCTCTTCCTCGTGTACAACACTGGATGGGATAGCAGCTACCCTGGTGTCTTTCCAAGGTTGCCAGGGAGGACAAAATGAGATACCTGACCACTGTGAGTGACTTGCAATGCGCATGGCGCACCTGCCCGGAGGAAAAGCCGCTCCAGGGACTTTACCATTCCTGTCTCTTCTGGTCCTCCAGCTGTCCTAAAAACCAGTTATGACTTGATCGGAATTGCTACAAACGAGAAACCAAAGCCAGCAGACGCTAAAGAACTTTACCAACATCAGCAAATGACAGAATTGGAATTCAAGCCCAGAGTGCCTTTTTTTTAAGATTTATTTATTTATTTATTTATTTGAAAGAGTTACACAGAGAGAGGAAAGGCAGAGAGAGAGGTCTTCCATCCACTGGTTCACTCCACAATTGGAGTGAACTATGGAGGAGACAATGGCTGGAGCAGTGATCATCTGAAGCCAGGAGCCAGGAGCTTCCTCCAAGTCTCCCACATGGGTGCAGGGGCCCAACGACTTGGGCCATTTTCCTCTGCTTTCCCAGGCCACAGCAGAGAGCTGAATCAGAAGACGAGCAGCTGAGTCTCAAATCGGTGCCCATATGGGATTTGCCAGTACTTCAGGTCAGGGTGTTAACCCACTGCACCACAGCGCCAGCCCCCCAAGGCACTGGACAGTGAGAGAGAGACACAGAGAAAGGTCTTCCTTTTGCCGCTGGTTCACCCTCCAATGGCCGCCACAGCTGGCGCACAGCGCTGATCTGAAGCCAGGAGCCAGGTGCTTCTCCTGGTCTCCTAAGCGGGTGCAGGGCCCAAGCAGTGGGCCATCCTCCACTGCACTCCCGGGCCACAGCAGAGAGCTGGCCTGGAAGAGGGGCAACCGGGACAGAATCCGGCACCCCGACCGGGACTAGAACCCGGTGTGCCTGTGCTGCAAGGCGGAGGATTAGCCTAGTGAGCCGCAGCGCCGGCCTCCCCCAAGGCACTTTTATGCTAAAGCAATGCTGCTTACTTCTTGGTGAGCCCTGAGCGGAGCGTGTTGAATCTTCCGAATAGATATTCCATAGGCCATATCATTGCAGGATTAAGACTCTAAAGATAACACCCTTACTACATACATAGCTCATGAAAATCAGCAAGAAAACATTCAGATGATGAAAGTAAACCAACACTACTGAGTCGTGCAAATGTCTGCTCTGACCCCTTTGTGTAATACCCACAGTTCTGCAAGGTGGGGAGCTCTCGAGTCCAATCAGTTTTGAACAAAACAAGTTTAACACAGAGAGGTGATCAGAGGTGATCAGAACTCAACAGAGAGTCCTCATGGAGGAAGGACCTGGATGGGGTGAAGCAGCCCTCCTGACATGGGGGTCAGACTCTGTTAGGGGGTGCCCTCCTGACACGGGGGTCAGACTCTGTTACAGGGGTGCCCTCCTGACACGGGGGTCAGACTCTCTGAGAGAGGGGGGACCCTCCTGACACTGGGCTCAGACTCTGTTGGGGGGGAGGCTCCTGACACTGGGCTCAGACTCTGTTAGAGGGTGCCCTCCTAACACTGGGCTCAGACTCTGTTGGGGGGCCCTCCTGACACTGAGCTCAGACTCTGTTGGGGGGGAGGCTCCTGACACTGGGGTCAGACTCTGTTAGAAGGGGGCCCTCCTGACACTGGGCTCAGACTCTCAGAGGGGGCCCCTCCTGACACTGGGCTCAGACTCTGTTAGGGGGTGCCCTCCTGACACTGGGCTCAGACTCTGTTAGGGGGTGCCCTCCTGACACTGGGCTCAGACTCTCTGAGAGAGGGGGGGCCCTCTTGACACTGGGCTCAGACTCTGTTAGGGGGTGCCCTCTTGACACTGGGGCTCAGACTCTGTTAGGGGGTGTCCTCCTGACACTGGGCTCAGACTCTCTGAGAGAGGGGGGCCCTCCTGACACTGGGCTCAGACTCTGTTAGAGGGGGCCCTCCTGACACTGGGCTCAGACTCTCTGAGAGAGGGTGCCCTCCTGACACTGGGCTCAGACTCTCTGAGAGAGGGGAGGCTGAAGCCTCCTGGATGGCTGAGCAGTCAGTAGATGCCCAGCTGGAGCTGGCCCCAGTCACCAGACGGGCAGAAAACTGGACTCACTGCTAGTGCCAAGACCTCGAATGCAGATGTCTGTCCCAGGGGCCACAGGAGCTGACTTGGCTTAGCCCACTGCCCCCAACCTTGAACCTTTCAGAGACAGCTGAGTACGGGTGTCAGCTGAGAATGGGTGTTGACCCCTGCTACAACAGAACTCAACTGAAATAACTGGGGACCACTGCCCAGCCACATTCATACACAAAGCTGTCCCGGGTACTGATGCAGACTTCTGGGCAATCAGTTTTCCAAAGCAGGCGATAGCTTTTAAAATACCAGCGCTCAGTACCAAGCTTCTGGAAAGGTGCCTGAGGGAACAATCCAGAAGACGAAGATGCAAGCATTGTCTAGAACAGCTAAATATTTAGGAACAGCCTAACTGGCCCCATTAGGGAAATTAAGCAAGTTATGCCACATCCGTGTGAAGAAACAGTGAGAAGCTACCGGAAGGTTTACAAAAGGTTTGCAATTACATTTCTAAGTGCTTGTGATAAAATATTAAGCCCAAGTTTAAAAAGCAAGAGAGAAAATTGTTTATACAGATTATAAAAAATGCAAAGACTAAGAGCACTAAGTGGAATTAGACAAACGTTAGCAGCGGCTCTGTCTACTTTGTTTTTCAGTCTTTCAGCGGTGGCCTTGCATTACTTTTAAAATTACACTAAGTGAGAAAAAGAAGCACGTTCCATGGGAACTCTAACAGCACGGATCTAAAAAGTGAGAGGTGACCCCAATAATGAGGGGTGGCTTACCCCATTACAGCCCCCGCCTTTGAATGCAGATGAGAATAGGGTCAGCTTTGAAGAGAAGGGAGGAGACAGTGAGAAGGCACGCCTCCCTCACACCGACACTGTCTCCCAAGCACCGTGAAGCAACTTTAACAAATCACCCCAGGACCAGCCAGGCTGCCATCAGCTCTGCTCTTCCCAATTCGGCTCAATTTCACAGCGCAGCCACCTCCTATTTGACTGTCACCAAGGCACCAGAGAAAACAAATAGAATACAGACTGCCATTGTTAACAGATTTCCTAAAAAACAAAGAAGCATTTTTCTTACAGTTTCAATGGATTATGGAGCATCCGTGGCATCTGTTAACAATGAAAAATGTAATCACCATAGCCATGAATCTGCTTCAGCTGTAAATGTTTAATTATAATGTTTCCACTTCAATTTCAGATAAATTCACTTTCTATCTTAAGAAGGAACTGCTACCAAGAAAACAGACGGGAAACAAACCCCACAGAGGAGATCGGCACCCAGCTCCTCACAGGCTCTCAGAGCAGGCCCAGGCAGGGGTGCCTGGATCTCCCGGAAGGGCCTTTGGGGCCCAGCACCCCGTCACAGAGGAGCCCCGAGCTGCCCTCAGCCTTCCCAAGCTCCCTGGCCCCGCCCTCCCTGCACAAGGCAGGGCTCCAGCCCAGTGGGCAGGAGGAGTCCTGGGTCTCTGTGATGCCCCCTCACACCTTCAAAGAGAGGAGGAACTGAAGCCTCTGGGGCTGCATGCATGGCCGGCACAGCCCGGAGCACAGTGGGGATGCCTCGTCTCGGCGCCACCACAGAGGCACCGGGGCTGACAAGCAGGTGACGGGGCACACCCACACGTGGAAATGCGAGCCGATCTCCAGACGAGGAGAAATGCGGGAGCACCACGCGGCCCCTTCTCACAACTTGGGATGAACTAGCAGCCACCCTGACTGCCCGTACAGCCCACCCAGCAGCTGTCATTAGTCCCCAGAGACACCAAAGACGTCTGTTTCCATGTGACTGAAACTGATCCGCACAGGATCAGAACAGTCCCACCCCACGCACCACCGTGGTCAGGGCTGGGGGCGGACACTTGGTCTTCCCTGCCAGCTGCTGCAGGCCCTCTCTGTGCCCAGGCACGCTACCAGGACTCCAATCCCCTCATCTAACCCCCTGCCAGCCTCCCATCACGTGTTCAGGTGT